>NW_027202270.1:127852282-129052282 GCF_024711535.1 Dipodomys merriami | reverse complement strand
GGGCGCCGGCGCCGGTCTGAGGGCTGCTGCTTGTCTTCTGCAGAGCTGCTGTGCGATCGGGGCCGGGGGCGGCACGAGGAAGGCCAGGAGGGAGGAGGGCGCGGGTGGGCCGAAGCCTTCGTGGGTGCGCGGAGCCGGGCCTACCCTGCGGGTCGGGTCCTCTCCCGGGGTGGACCCAGGGAAAGAGGACCCCGAAGGACAGACGTTCTCCTAAATATCCAATATGTAATGCTAACGGCTTCAACCCTCCACCCGGCTGGGGAAGACTGCATGTCCTAAGGGCCAGCTTCCCGGTTCCGTGTCCTGGGGTCCTCGTGGTCTCCCTAGTGACCCAGGACCACGACCCTCCTCCACCCCTCCCCGACACACACACCTTGGAGGTTCATGAGCTCTGTCTTGTAAATGAGCCGGGGGGCGGGGGGGGGCAAAACGGACGGAAAGGTGGCGAACAGCTTCTAGCTCCAAGAGCTGGTTTTCAATACCGGTGGAAAGCTGGGGGCGTGGCTCAAGTGATGGAGCTCCCGCTTAAGCAAGGCCTTGAAACCTGATTTTAAAAAAAATTAATTAAAATGTTTACATTAAAACAAAAAGCAAGCCCAGTAGTAGTTGAGATGGTGACCTGTGAACAGCCAGGCCCAGAGGTCTGCCTAGTTGGGATGGAATGTGAGTTCTCCCAGTAATTGTTTGTGTGAATGCTTTTTAAACCCCTATGCCTCCGTTTCCAGTTTGTGTTGAGCGTGGACAGTAATACCAAGGTTGATGTGTTTATTGTGATGTTAACACACTAAGCAGAAGAATTTTTTTATTGTGAAAATACAGTATAGAGGGGTTACAATTACATGAACAAGATAATGAGTACATTTCTTATCAAGCACTGTTGCCTCCTCCTTTGTTTCCCCTTCCCATCCCTTCACATCTCTCTCTCCCCCACACCCCCCCCCCCCAAGCAGAAGAATTCTAACCTGTGCTGTCTGCATATTTGCCGTTCCATCCTGCATCGGACCACGTGTGGACATTTTACTTTAAGGGTGGGAACTTTGTTGGAGGGGGCCATTTTGAATTTGGCTTCCAGCCAATGGTATTGGAGTACTGCAGAACACTGGACAGTAGGGGCCCGATGTGGAATTTTCCTATTGGATATTTAGACTGTTTATCGCTTTGTAATATAGTAAACATTTTTTTAACTTTTAGATATAATTCACACACATAAAAGTCACTTTTAAAGTATGCAATGGAGTCAGGCACTGGTGGCTCACACTTGTAATCTTAGCTACTGAATAGGCTGAGATCTTACTATCAAGGTTCCAAACCATCCCCAGCAGAAAACTCCATGAGACTCTTATTACTAATTAACCATCAAAAAGCCAGAAGTGGAGCTGTAATTTAAGTGGTAGAGCAGCAATCTTGAATGAAAAAGTGAAAGGAAAGCTCAAAGTCTGAGTTAAGCCTCCATACCGCTACTAAAAAAAAAAAAAACTTTTTTAATGAATAATTGTTTTTGTTTTTTGGTGGGTCATGGGGCTTGAACTCTGGGCTTGGGCACTGTCTCTGAGCTCTTCAGTTTAAGACTAATGCTCTACCACTTGAGCCTGGGCTGACTTTGAACCTCAGATCTCAGCCTCCTGAGTAGCTAGGATTACAGGCATGAGCCACCAGCTTACCCACCCTCACTCCTTAAATTCTGGGCCTGGGCACTGTCCCTAAGCTTTTACTCAAGGCTAGCACCTCCACTTGAGCTACAGCAACACTTCCAGCTTTTTCTGTGATAAATTGGAGATGAGTCTCAGGAACTTTCCTGCCCCAGCTGACTTCAAACCACAGAGCCTCAGATCTCAGCTTCTTGAGTAGCCAGGATTACAGATGTGAGCCACTGTTGCCCAGCTCAATGGAGCTTTTAGTATGTTTGCAGAGGCCTGAATGCATACCCTTCTTCCTCACCTCTTTTGTCTGAGCACACAATGGGTCTGCTTGCTGCTCACTAGCATTTCAATATCTGGAACTCTGGGTTCCAACTTCCAGCTATTCACTGGAGCCCTCTAGTCCCCAACCTTTTTTCAGGACGTAAACCATGGAAGTATTAAGGCTAGACTTAGGAAGGGACCTGGAAGAGAGTAAGTGCTACTTACACACGAAACTGCAAGTCCTTCAAACCGTACAAAACCTTTGTTGTATGCATTTGAAACATACCTAACTGAAGGGCAATGAAATTAAGAAGCATGCCTCTATGAAGACTAAATCTGGACCCGAAGGCTGGGGTAGGGGGAGGGTGCTATAGCTAAAACTAGTTAAGACTGTGGACTTCAAGCCACAAATGGTGATGCACACCTGTAATCCCTGCACTGGGGAGGTTGAGACTGGAAGATTGCAAACTAGCAGCTCCCTAGTTAACTGGAGTCTGATTTGTCTGTGTGGGCTGCCTTTGAACCAAGATCCTTAGATCTCAGTCTCCTAAGTAGTTAAGATTACACCAAAGCCAGGCTTATTGTTAGTTGTTTTTGTTGTTGTTTTGTTTTTTTCTGGCCATGGGGCTTGAACTCTGGGCCTGGACACTGTCTCTTAGTTCTTCAGCTCAAGGCAAGCACTCTACCCCTTGAGCCACAGCGCCACTTCAGGTTTTCTGGTGGTTTATTGGACATAAGAGTCTCACAGACTTTCCTGCCCGCGCTAGTTTTGAACTGCCATCTGCAGATCTCAGCCTCCTGAGTAGCTAGGATTACAGGCATGAGCCACTGGCTTATCACTGTTGGATTTTTAATTGCAGGGGAAGGGAATATGTCAGTCTAATAGATCTTGGATGTAAGGAATAGAAAGATGAACAAGGCTAGAACTTTGTGTTAGACCTGGATTAGCACCACAAAAGAAATACCTGTATCTTAAAGATTTTGCATCACAATAGCTAAGCTCGATTATGCAAGAATCTAAACCCTACTGATGGTAGGCTGAAACTAGATGATCTGGAAAGTTAACAAAATGTAGTATGATATGGCAATGTGAACTAAGCTTAATATCATAATGTAGGTCTGAAGAGTCAACTATATTTACATTTGGGGAAAAACAGATTACCCTTAAACAGACTAACTAAGCATTTTTTTTCTTTTTTGTGCCAGTCCTGGGACTTGAACTCAGGATCTAGGCATTGTCCTCCAGCTTTATTTGCTCAAGGCCACAGCTCCATTGTGAAGCCGGATAGACTAAGGAAAATACAGGTGATAGTCCTTCATATATTTCCCTTAAGATTAAGGAAACAAGTCAGTTAGGGGAATATGAAATAGGATAACTTAAGGAAACTGAGGCCTGGAGAAGATAACTCAGAAAAATGGTATTTAGAAATTTAGAAATGCTATCCTTTGCTTTAGGGAGAAACAGCCGATGCATTCCTTCCTGAGTATATATTTCTCACCCAAGGATTAACAACTGTCTGATAGGATGCCCCAAAATGCAGATAGCAAGGCTCCTCCTTGTCTCAAGGGTAAGGATCTGTTTTATGGCAAGATGCATTCTTACCTGAAAATGGAATTAACACCAGGTGTGATTAGAGCAAAGACAAAGCACCTACCTTTGAATAACTTGAAGCCCAACCCCCTGCCTTCATCCTATAAATACTCCAACAGCCCAAGAACTGTTTGTCTCTGTGGGTGTGTTTCCTTGACTCTGTGTGTGTGTGTGTGTGTGTGTGTGTGTGTGTGTGTGTGTGTGTGTGTGTGTGTGTGTGTGTGTGTGTGTGTGTGTGTGTGTGTGTGTGTGTTTCACTCTCTGTGTCTCTTCCTCTGTGGGTGTGTGTTTCACTCTGTGTGTGTGTGTGTGTGTGTTTCACTCTCTGTGTCTCTTCCTCTGTGTGTGTGTGTGTGTTTCACTCTCTGTGTCTCTTCCTGTGAGAGATTTGTATGTGTGTGTGTGTGTGTGTGTTTCCTTGACTCTGTGTGTGTGTGTTTCACTCTCTGTGTCTCTTCCTCTGTGTGTGTGTGTGTGTTTCACTCTCTGTCTCTTCCTGTGAGAGCATCCACATTCTGCTAGAATATGTTCCTACCCTTTTGTGCCTGTTTGTCTGCTTGCCTACTTGTTTACTAACTCAATAAAGCTCTGCCAAGTTTTCTTACCAGACTTGTCCAGAAATTCTTATTCTGCAATTGAAGTCAAGAACCCTAAGTGAAGAGTTCCTATATTTAAGGGGAAGCTTCACTAAACCCCACCTCCATCCAGTGACAACTGGAGATAAGAGGCTCATGAATTTTTCTGCCAGAGCTGGAATTCCAGCTCCTACAAATATGTTTCCTGTAAATATATCCACCAATTCAGATAAAAAGGGCAAGGAGTCTTTATTAGCCATGGCCACTATGCCCCACTCATCAGGTAGCAACCATGCTCTCTCACATCATGACTTACAGAGCAAAGAGGCTATGCACAGGTGACAGTGTACAGAAAGGGCCACACGCAGGTGGCGGGTGTATGTGACAATAACACCTCTCACACCTCCCAGGCGTCCTGTGTACTAAGTCTAAGGCCAAACTACCTTCCAGTTTTCTGGGCTTTTCCTAAGTTCTGCTACATTTCAGTAACCTGATGTTTAACTTGTGTATTATTTCATTCTTTACTTTGGGTCTTTACCTCTGGAATTTCCCTTTAATGCTTTGCCTTATTTTTAATAATTATTTTGTTCTATCTCTGTCACATTTTATACCTTTAAACCAAGATCCTCAGATGTCAGCCTCCTGAGTGGCTAGGATTACAGGAATGAGCCACTGGTGCCCAGCTCTTAAACACATATTGAAAAGATTCTAGTCCTCAAACCCATTCTGTTATTTGGAATGTTTCTGTTGGGGTTTTTAATATTTTTAACCAGGGTTTTGTAGATATTTGGACCCTGAAGGTCTAGAGCTGTTAAAAGAATTTCCCATGCAGGATAGGAAGATAGATAGCTCCAAGATAGATAGCTCATTGAGATATCAGGATCTGTGCAAGGCATAGCTGCTGCAGACAGGGCTCTCCTTGGTTAGACTGCTCCTGATTGGCTATTCTTGTTTTGTAGAACCTAGTGATTGGTGGTTCATGGTTCAACTTTCACACACCGGCATGGTTACAATTTGAGCCCTCAGTTTTTCATATCTGTGTTCCATCTGGCCCATTTCCCTGCCTCCTTGCTTCCTCATTGCACCTGGACCTTGGTCCTTCTCTGTCCTCCATATTGTCCTGAATGGAGCTTCCCTAGCCCAGGCTGGCTTCAAATTCATGGTTTTCCCTCTAGCTCCTTCATGCATGCTGGTTGAACCCGGCTTGGGTGCTGTCCCTGAGCTCTTTAGCAGGAATATTTTGGTAGAAGGGGCCCTATTGCAGGGGTTGAGGAATACTGGGAAAGGAAGATTTCCTTCTGTTCCTTTTGATCTAGAGGTAGAGCTCATACAGATAAAAGAACCTGGGGGCTGGGAATGTGGCTCAGTGGTAGAGTGCTTGCTTTGCATGCATGAGGCCCTGAGTTCGATTCCTCAGCACCATATACACAGAAAAAGCTGGAAGTGGTGCTGTGGCTCCAGTGCTAGAGTGCTAGTCTAGCAAAAAGAAGCTCAGGGACAATGTCAGGTCTAGAGTTCAAGCCCTAGGACTGGACAAAAAAAAAAAAAAAAAAACTGAATTAAGGAAAGAGAGCCCTCAAAATTGTCTGAAAGGAGCCGGGCATCAGTGGCTCACATCTGTAATCCTAGCTACTCTGGAGGCTGAGATCTGAGGATCACAGCTTGAAGCTAGACCAGACAGAAAAGACTTCAGACTCTTATCTCTAATTAAACCACCAGAAAACTGGAAGTGGCACTGTGGCTTAAAGTGGTAGAGCAGTAGCCTTGAGCAAAGGATCTCAGGGACAATGCCCTGGGTCTGAGTTAAAGCCTCAAGACGGACCAAAAAAAAAAAAAAAAAAAAAAAGGACCATCAGGTATTAGGAGAGAGGCGAAGGCAGCCCTTGTTCTGATAATGTGGAACGGAACTGCCCTGCCCAGAAACAAGCAGGAATACACAAGATGTGTGTGATGATCTCCTGTCACCTATAGGAACTGCAATGAAGAGAAGCGGCCGGCCGAGTAGGGGACGATATGGGAGGAGAAACCACCAGCAGAACTCTTGGTCGGGACCATGCAGTTCTGGCGAGAGGCAAGTGTACTAGGCTAGGCAGCAGGCTCTGCCTAGAACCCATCTAGCATCATCAGGGCTTGTGTCCCTGGGGCCTCCTCAGCTTGAGTCTGAGGCAAGACTCTTATCTCCAATTAACCACCAGAAAACCAGCAGTAGTGCTGTGGCTGAAAGTGGTAGAGCACTAGCCTTGAACAAAAGAGCTCAGGGACAGCACCCAGGCCACAAGTTCAGCACTGTAACAAACCCCTCCCCCCCAAATTGCATTTTATCTGGTTTATCTCTATATGCTTCTGCCTGCAATTGCCACAGAAGCTGCTGTGCTGGTGACTTTAACAAACCCAGCATTTAGCTAGCCATGGCACTTTCCCAGTATTGCTGAGCAAACTCCCAGAGAACCACTTGCTCCATCTGTAAGGTTGGCTAGCCAGGAGCAATGTAAGCTCTTCTACTGCTGAATCTCATCAAGAATAAAATCCACCCAGCCTGTAACTGCTGGGTGAATGAAGCTGACAGATTAACCCAGCTGAGGAAATTCTTTTTTTTTTTTTTTGGTCAGTCATGGGGCCTGAACTCTGAGCCTGGGTTCTGTCCCTCAGATCTTCAGCTGAAGGCTAGTACTCTTACCACTTGAGCGTCAGCCCCACTTCCAGCCTTTTCTGCTTATGTGGTGCTGAGGAATGGAACCCAGGGCCTCATGCATGCAAGGCAAGCACTCTACCACTGAGCCACCTTCCCAGCCCCAGCTGAGGAAATTCTTATTTGGCAAAATGACTTCTGGTCTTTTTATCTGGAAAATGCCAAAAAACTTCACAAAACGTTCCAGGGAAAAGATATGGAGGAGGGGAGTAATGTGACATGCATCCTCTTAAAGAATGGGAAGCAGAAAGAGAGGCAACACAAAACCTGGCCCAGAATGACAGGAAACTCAAACCCTCCTCTCCAAGTCACTCCACCTGTGTCCACAGATACACTACAGAGGCAGCACAGAGTTTGGGCCAAGGTGATGAAGAGTCCCCATCGACCTCATCCAGTTCCACTGGGGATCCTTCTGTGCCAGGTAAGGCAGTCTGCCCTGCTGGGTGGGACTTCTCAGCTGGCCTGCAGGGAAGATAAAAGCTCACCTGGCTGTTCTAGCTGCCCTTCTTTCCCAGATGTGACTCTTCAGATGGGCTAGGAATCACCAGACCCATCCCTGACATGGGGCAATTTGAGGAGTAAATGGAAATACTAAAGGAAAGAGCTGGGTGGGTCAGAGTTATGATCCTGGTGCAGGTGGCCTAGTCCAGTGTCATGACAACCATGCCAGCACATCCCTGACTCCCAGAAAAGAGGCAACCATAAGTGGGGGTGGACAAGCCACTGGGACTCCTTCCTAGGTGGGTTAGTTTATCGCATGTTCAGTAGATGAGTTCTTATGTATCATGGCTTTTTACTGAAGATCTCCCAGGGTTTTACTATGATCCTGAGAAGAAGCGCTACTTCCGCTTGCTCCCTGGCCATAACAACTGCAACCCCCTCACAAAGGAGAGCATCCGCCACAAGGAAATGGAGAGCAAGAGGCTGCAGCTGCTGGAGGAGGAGGACAAGCAGAGAAAGGTAGGCCGCAGGTGTGGTTAGTTAGACACCCTGGGACACGGAGGCGAGTAAAAAGAGAATAAGAAAGACAAGACATCCTTTGCTTCCGTGCCTGTTCTGCTACCATGTCATCCTTCCTCTGGGGACCCTGGGAGACAGCATGGTAGAATTTCATGCACAGTGTGGCGTTTTTTTGTTTCTGTTTTGGTGCCCATAATAGGGCTTGATTTCAAGGCCTGGTTGCTATTCCTTAGCTTTGTTCACTGGAGGCTGGCACTCTGTCGCTTGAACCACACAGCTCTACTTCCAGCTTTTTGGTGGTTATTTGGAGATAAGAGTCCCATGGACTTTCCTGTCTGGGCTGGGTTGAACCTTAATTCTTAGATCTCAGCCTCCTGTGTAGCTAGGATTAGAAGTGTGAGCTACTGGTACTTGGCAACTATCGGTTTTAAATAGAAAGTGAGGGTGTTGGTGAGGAAATGTATACACTGAATACCAACAGCAGCCTCGCAGCCAGGTTTAGATATTGAGACATACTGTGGGGCACAAGCAGGGAAGAGCCTGGCCTCGATGTCACCCTGGGTGGACAGAGTGTGACACAGAGCAGTGACAGGCTGTCTGCACTCGCAACCCGGGTTTACATTGACAGGCTTGAACAGAGGTGTGGCACAGACTCTTCAGGCCCCGTGTGTCCTCTGCTGGGCTCTTCTTGCCAACAAGTCTTTTTTTTTTGGTCGGTTGTGGGGCCTGAACTCTGGGCCTGGGCGCTGTCCCTCAGCTCTTCAGCTTAATGTTAGCACTCTACCGCTTGAGCCACGGCGCCACTTCCGGCTTTTTTCTTTTTGCTTATGCGGTGCTGAGGAATCGAACCCAGGACCTCATGCATGCAAGGCAAGCGCTCTACCACTGAGCCACCTTCCCAGCCCCTTGCCAACAAGTCTTACATGGGTGTCATTGCTGCCCCTTCAATGTCTGGGTCCTTCATTGGGTAATATGGAATTTGAACATCTTTTATCTTCTTATAACACATGCAAATCTTCATTGAATCTTTCTGTGTTTTTGTTGTTATTCTGGTTTTGTTGTTGTTGTTTTGTGTGTGTGTGTATGTGTTTTTAACATAGAAGATAGCCAGAGTGGGATTTAATGCATCTTCCTTCCTACGAAAAAGCCAGCTGGGTTTTCTCAACACCACCAGTTACTGTCGGTAAGACCATGCCTCATTCTTAGTGAATGTTCCTTCCTGATCCTTATTTTCATCCTCCGAGAATCCAGTCAGGAGAGACTGTTCTATGAGTGACTTCACCGTTGAAGACTCTGCTGCCTTCCTTCTGCCACTAACATCAGGGCAGAAGGGATTTAGGCAGAGGTTATTCAGGATGTTTACTCAGTGATCCTCATACAACTTCAGTCCTAAGAGATTTCTTCCTCTTCTTCCTCCCTGATGACTTGTCATCAGAAATTAGGCATTAAGTGTATATGTATGTACTAAACTTCATCAAAATACTTGTGAAGTATCTTAAGGGCTGGCTGTGGTGACACACACATGTAATTCCAGCTACTTCCAAGACAGAAGATAGAAGGATCACAAAAGGTTAGCAAGATGCAGACTCATACAAACAAGCTGAGCATGATGATGTATGCCTTTAGTCCTAGCTACTTTGGAAGCCAAGATAAGAGGATTGAGGTCCAGGCTGATGCCTAAGACCCTACCAAAACGAAGTAAAGCAACATAAAGTCTAGAAGTATGGCTTTACAAGGCAAGCACTCTACTAGAGAGTGTTGATTCTGGGAAGGGCTATCTAGGTCTTATTTTTTAGTTTTCCTAAGCATTTTGTGTGGGAATTAAAGCTGAGATTTATTGTGGACCTTCCTTGGGGCTGCGTTGTTAGGAAGATCTGTGGAGTGGGAAAGGGTACTTTTGTTTGTTTTTATGAGACAGGGTGTTGCTAAGTCACTCAGGCTGGCCTTGAACTCTGAGCCTACATGTACATCCCTGAGTTGTCTCGTAGGGTCCAGCTGGTGTCCATGCTCTCTACTTGTGTTTCCCTCTGAAGGTTAGCCCACGAGCTTCGCATGAGCTGCATGGAGAGGAAAAAGGTCCAGATTCAGAGCTCAGATCCTTCAGCCTTGGCCAGTGATCGCTTTAACCTCATCCTGGTGAGTAGGAACAAGAAAGCTGTGGGTGCTGGCGCGTGGCTGCCATCCCTGGGTGTTTTGTGTTTGGCTTGGTACTGGCAGTCATCGGACCTGGCTTCGTAGAAGCTGTTAATGAAGCAGGCAGTGTCCTGTTGGTGTGGTGAGTTTGTTTTTACATGTCCTGGGCTGGCCTCAAACTCTCAATCTTCCTGCCTTGGCCTCCTGAGTACGAGGACTTATAGGCATGCACCATTGCACCCAACTTTTGTGTTGATAATTTTAACTGATCCACTAGCTACCTTTGCAGAGGTAATGAGCTGTCATCCTCTTTCATTTAACATAGAGCTTGAGTCTAGGCACATGTTGATTAAGAATGCCCACAGCATAATTCTTTGGCTGTGTTGTCTATACAACTAAAAAGGTACACAGTGGAGCAGGGTGCTTCTAACTCCTAAAATGAGGCTCAAGGATTGATGTCTAAACCTGAAGCTCCCATTTACCTCCAGATCCAGCAATGTGACTTTGCTCCCTGTCCCTGACGGCCATGCGTGGGGCCTGCAGGTTTGTCTCTGGGCCTACACATACGCATGCCATCCCTTCATTTGTAGACAGTGGAAGGTCTCTTCTGCTTTTACTTAGAACTGGCCATTCCCCATCCTTGCCAGTATCTGCGTGTCACAACCCCAAGTGGGGAACAAGCTAGGTCATCTCCACAACTCTTGGAGGAAAAGCACAGAGTGTGGAAATCAGGAGAGATGGACAAGTGATCTCTGTCCACTTCCCTCCTCCAGGCGGATACCAACAGTGAGCGGCTCTTCACCGTGAACGACGTCAAAATTGGGGGCTCCAAGTACGGCATCATCAACCTGCGTGGCCTGAAGACCCCCACGCTTGAGGTGCACATGCATGAGAACCTTTACTTCACCAACCGCAAGGTATGCTGGGGTCTCACCAGCCCTAGAGCACACTGCAGTAGTTCTGACCAACATGGAGAGGCAAGAAGAATTTTGTAAAGAAGGCAGGCCACCTCATTTCCAAGGGATGCATGTACTAAGAACCTACAGGGGAAGAGGAACATGCCCAGGGGGCTTCTTGTGTTGGAAGGGAAAGTGGCTGGGATGGGCTGGAGGTGGCATGTTTTACTGGATCATAAGGATTACCTCCTCCTGTTGGAGCTGGTCAGGAGTGATCTGAAGGGGCAGCATTCTGGGGTGTGGAGTACACTGATGGGGGTCTACATTGAGTCCTTCCCATGTACCGAGATGGTGTGTCAGTCTGTGAGGTTTCAGTAATTTGTGTGCATGCTCGTACTAAAAGCTTGAACTCAGGGCCTGGGCACTCAAGGCTGCTGCTCTTCCACTTGGACCATGGCTCAACCATTATTAGCCTTTGGCTGGTTAATGGGGGATAAGAGTCTCACAGACTTTTTTGCCCAGACTTCAAACTATAATCCTCAGCTCTTAGCCTCCTGAGTCACTAGGACTATAGGCATGACCCAAAGGTACTCAACTCCATGGCACCATCTTGAAATTGCAGTGAGGGGGGGATGCCAGGTGCCAGGTTCATGCCTGTAATCCTGCCTACTCAAAAGGCCGAGAACTGTGACTCGGTGATAGAGCATTAGCCGTAAGCAAAAAAAAGCTCAAGGAAAGCACCCAGGCCTACCTCCACGACGAGTACCAAAAAAATAACAATTGCAATAAAGGGGCATCTGGAAGAAATTGTCTTTCTGTTCCATTGAGATGTGAGTCATAAGATGGATACAAGTTGAAAATGTTTGTGAGTAGAGAAATATGCACCCTTGCCAGGTGCTGGTGGCTCCATCTATAATCCTAGTTACTCAGAAGATTGAGATCTGAGGATCACAGTTCATAGCCAGCCTTGTCAGAAAAGTCCCCATGAGTCTTTATCTCCAATTAACCACTCAAAAACTGGAAGTGGCATTGTAGCTCATGTGGTAGAGTGCTAGCCTTGAAGCACATAGTCTCAGGCAGTGTGTAGGACTAAGTTCAAGCCCCACAACCACCAACAACAAAAAATGCAGGACATGTTTGGATGCTGGTATGGAAAGACTGAAGCCTGGAATTTACTTCCTTCCTGTCCCCCATGAGCCTTTCCAAGCCCTTTTCAGAAGGGTGAGGCCTGAAGAAGGAAAGCCACAGTTCTGTGTCTCAAGATATTTACCGTTGCTCTGCGAGTTGGCTGCTGGGCTGCTCTCTCCATCTTCCCGCTAACGTGCTTCCTCTGCAGGTAAACTCCATGTGCTGGGCCTCACTCAATCACTCGGATTCTCACATTCTATATCCTTTGGCTGTCTAAGGTTTGGTGGACCTGATACCTGGGGACTTTGTCAGATGACATCTAGTGGCCGAGGGCTGGATCGCTGCACTGTGGCAGCTGGGTAGACGGGTTCTCATGAGAGCAGGTGGGGTGTAGTGATGGCTGTTTGTAGAAGGGAGGTGGATGTTCCCATGTGTAGACACTTGTGCGGCTCTGCGGCTAAGTGATAGGCAAGGGCTTGAAGCCCAGGCAGTCTGCTACAGAGCCTGCCTCTTGTATCATAATGGCGGGCAGCTTTGGGCAGACCCAGCTCTCACCCTGTAGGAATTAGGACTTAGGCAAAAAGGATTAACACCCTGGTCCTGGGTTCATTCCCCTAATTAATGAGCCCTTGATCCTGTGTGCTGTCATTGTACATAGCACCTGCACTGCCTCGTGTGCTTTAGCTCAATCTTTGGACTTTTGATCTTCAACAAATGAAAGCTGAATTGGAATCTTTCAATATTATTTTTTTCTGATCCTGGGGCTTGAACTCAGGTCCTGGGCTCTGTCTCTGAACTCTCTGTGCTCAAGGTTAGCGCTCTACCATTTGAGCCACAGCACCACTTCTGGCTTTTTCTGAGTAGTTTTTTGTAGATAAGAAACATGAATTTTCCTGCCTGGGTTAGCTTGGAACCATGATCCACAGATCTCAGCCTCTTGAGAAGCCAGGATTACAGGTGTAAGCTACCAGCACCCAGCTCTTTTAAGATTTTTTAGGTTGGTTTGTTTGGTTTCGTTTTATGAGACAAGCTGGCTATGTACCCCAGGCTGGCCTAGAACCCCAGTCCTCCTACCTTAACTTCCCAAGTGCTGGGATTATAGGTGTTCAGCACCGTTCCTGGCCTTTTTGGTTGTTTTTTGTTTTTTTTTTTTAATTTAAGTAGTTGTGCAGAGGAGGTACCATATAACAAAGAGTTTATGAATATAATGCATCTTAGTCACTCCTTTCAACATTCTCACCTCCTCTGACCTACCCCTTCCCCCACTTTTATTAGTTATGTGATATACGAGAATTCTTGGTTGTGTTCTCCCCTCCCCCACCTTCATTCCTCTACCCTTCCCCCCTCGGCCCCAGTACTCTCACCCCACTCTTGGATATTCCCATTTCCTGGTGTTAATTTGTTACACTCTGACCTAGGCTTTCTAAAAGATTACTCCATTTGAGCTCTCCATAGAGTCTATTATACTTCAGTTAATTCATTTGTAACCCCTTGTGTACAAGCCATCCCAACATGTTTACTTCTAGATTTATAGGTACATCTGGCTACCACAAATGAAGGAAAACTATGCAACCTTTGTTTCTCTGAGTCTGGCTTACTTAATATCATTTGTTCCAAGTCTTTCCATTTCCTTATAAATGTTACAATATTTGGGGCTGGGAAGATGGCTCAGTGGTAGAGCGTATGCCTTGCATGCATGAGGCCCTGGGTTCCATTCCTCAGCACCACATAAGCAAAATGAAAAAAGCTGGAAGTGGTGCTGTGGCTCAAGTGGTAGAGTGCTAGCCTTGAGCTCAAGAGCTGAGGGACAGTGCCCAGGCCCAGAGTTCAGGCCCCACAACCGGAACCCCCAAAAAAATTAATTAATAAATAAATTTTTAAAAAATGTTACAATAGGGCTGGGAAGGTGGCTCAGTGGTAGAGCGCTTGCCTTGCATGCATGGGGCCCTGAGTTTGATTCCTCAGCACCACATAAGCAGAAAAAGCCGGAAATGGTACTGTGGCTCAAGTGGTAGAGTGCTCGCCTTGAGCTGAAGAGCTGGGGGGCAGCGCCCAGGCCCAGAGTTCAGGCCCCACGACCGGCAAAAACAAAAAAAAAAAAAAAAAAAATGTTACAATATTTTTTCTAAAAGATTGAGTAAAATTTCAGTGTTTGCTTTTAAATTTTTCTTCACAGCCCTACAGTTTAAAGGATTTTAAAACCTGGAGTACATTAAAATTTTACTCATAGGTTTTATGCAAGGTACCGAACAATGTATGTTGTATAAACTATAACTGTGTATGCCTGTCATCTGATACTGTTCAGGTGATGTTGTTACACCAATCTAATCAGACAGAAACGTTCAATAAGAAACTTGCTGTCATATCTTTCCCTTTTTTGTATGTATGGTTGTTTATTTTTTGTTTCTTTTGATGATATTGGAGTTTTGGATTTGGTCTTGATCATTTGCTAGGCAGGGACTCAACATTTGAGCCCTTTTGCTTTAGGTATTTTTCAAGTAGAAAAATAACTTTGCCTCAGACTGTGATCTTCCTACCTATACCTACCAGCCCACCAACAACAACCACTGCAAAAAAAAAGAAGAAGAGAAAAGAAACAGGTTATATGGTCTCAAAGGGTACTGAAGTTTTCTGTCCTGTGGGCTTTAATGCATTAACCAAGGAACAATGGATCAATACTCTGTGCTGATGTTTTACTATTTTACTTGATGATGATGATGATGATGATGAACTCGAGCCTGGGTGCTATCCCTGAGCTTTTTCACTCAAGGCTGGCATTCTACCAGTTAAGCCACAGTTCCATTTCTGGCTTTTTGCTGGTTCATTGGAGACAAGTCTTACAGGCTTTCCTGCCCAAGCTGGCTTCAAACTGCAATCCTTAGATCTCACGTTCTTAAACAGCTAGTATTGTAGGCATGAGCCACCAGATCCTAGCCTTATTGTTTGTTTGCTTGCTTGTTTTTGTCGATCATGGGACTTGAACTCAAGGCCTGGACACTGTCCCTGAGCTCAAGGCTATCCCTTTTGCTCAAGGCTATCACTCTACCACTTTGAGCCACAGCTCCATCTCTAGTTTTTGAGTGGTTAATTGGAGATAAGAGTCTCATGGGGACTTTTCTACCTGGGCTGCCTTTCAGCCACAATCCTCAAATCTTATCTCTGAGCCTCCTGAGTAGCTAGGATCATAGGCATGAGCCACCAGCACCTGGTTTACCAATTTTTTAAAGATGGGACTTTTATCATGCCTAGCCCAGAAGAGTACACAGTGCTTGGAGATCACTGAGTCTCTCTAGATGGGGGGGGGGGGGGAATGGATTGGGAAGGCCATTGAACTATATTCTTTTCCTTTAAGAACATTTGGAGCTAAATGTGGACGGTATGATCATGTTAGATCTGGACAATGTGCTTGGTGGATGTCCCTCTCTGTCCTACTTTGAAGGGTATCCTTCCTGCCCAGCCTTCTCCCAGTGGAGAGCCTTGTACCTGACTGTCCTTAACAGCTATTTCCAGGCTGTGCCTCCTGGGACTTGCAGAGACACCAGGATGTGTCACCTTGCTCCCGGCATCGTTATTCGTCAGCAGTCACCCAGGTATGAGGTCCTTCCTCTAGAAAAAAGCAGTGCTCTTGAGTGTCCCTCGCCTCTGCCTCCCAGGATCTGCCCTGTGTGGTGGGAGTGGGCGCTAGAGGCTGGAGACGCCGAGTGGCGCTGCTAGAACACCCTAAGCGGTGCCAGGGTCAGTACTGGGCACCCATGCATTTTTAGGACTTCCTGCTTCTTGTCCTTTTGGGGTCACAGCAGCTGCCAGAGCAGAAGTCAAGTGTGAGGGGAACCAGTGCAACACATCCAAACAATGGTTTGAGCCACCTGTAGCAATCACTCAGAAGGCAGCTAGTAACGCCCGCTGTATGGCAGGCACGAGGAATGCTTAGCTTCTACCTGGCTGAAAGCCCCTTCCTGGAAGCATTCTGGATATTCAGTTTTCAGCCTCTCAGAGAGTTTGGACCAGTGAGTTAAGAGTATAGACTTCAGACGGGCCTGGCACGCAGCCCAGCACTGCCCCTGCCCCAGCCCCTGGGAACTGACCGTGCTGCCTGCCTCAGCAGGTGCAGACAGGTGAGGCCATGTGCACTGAACCCAGTGCCTGGGCTCATGCAGTAAGCTTATGATGCAGGAGTGTGTCCTCACCACTTCACAGAACACTGGAGCTGAGGAAGGGTTTGTTTTGTCTTACAGAACTTTAATGTTAGAAATCAGAACAGCAGCCAGGTGCCAGTAGCTCACACCTGTAATCCTAGCTACTCGGGAGGCTGAAATCTGAGGATCTCGGGTTGACGCCAGCTCAGGCAGGAAAGTCTGTGAGACTCTTATCTCCAACTAACCACCAGAAAACCAGAAGTGGTGTTGTTGCTCAAAGTGATAGAGTGCTAGCCTTGAGTGAAAAAAGTTCAGGGACCATGCCCAGACCCCAAGTTCAAACCCTATGACAAAACAATAAATTAAAAATCAGGAGAGCAGTTCTCTTTGGAGAAGACTTTGAAGTGAGGGTGATAATTGGGAAAGTAATGTAAGGGCTCTTCTGGAGCTCTGAGACGTTTCTTAGCCATGGATAACTCATGGAACTGTATCCTTAAGATCTGTGCCCTTTGGGCTGGGAAGGTGGCTCAGTGGTAGAGCGCTTGCCTTGCATGCATGAGGCCCTGGGTTCAATTCCTCAGCACCACATAAGCAGAAAAAAAAAAAGCTGGAAGTGGCACTGTGGCTCAAGAGGTAGAGCGCTAGCCTTGAGCTGAAGAGCGAAAAAGATTTGTGCCCTTTATCCCAGACTTTTCTAGTGTTTGGTGCGTCACTTAAACACAGGGCTGCCAGTGTGATCATCAGGGTTAAAATCACCTACACACACACACACACACACACACCCCCTTTGCAGGTGTTTGTGTACTGTTAATAAGGACACATTGACACACACACACACACTCACACACACACCCCCTCTGCAGGTGTTTGTGTACTGTTAATAAGGACACATTGAGCCAGACTTCCCAGCTGCATCTCCTTACCACAAAACCCAGAAAAGGTCCGGGTATAAACTCTGTCTGTTTTCTGTTGCTATAACTAAATGCCACAGACTGGGAAACTTACAAAGAACCGAGGTTTGAGGCTGAGAAAGGGTGCTGGCACCTGGTAATGGCATCCTTCCTGCACAGAAAATGGCTGAGGGCATCACCTGGTAAGATAGAACAAACCTACTATCTGCGGTCTCTTCCTCTTACAAATCTACTAATGTCAGCTGGGCACTGATGGCTCATGCCTGTAATCCAAGCTACTCAGAAGGCTGAGATCTGAAAATTGTAGTTTGAAGCCAGCGTAGGCAGGAAACTCAAAAAAGCTAGAAGAGGCATTGTGCTCAAGGCCCATAGTTTGTGTTCAGGCCCATAGTTTAAGCCCCAGGACTGGAAAAAAGAAAAAGAAAAGAAAAATCCACTAATGCCATATTCATGGCCTCTTCCTTCCTACCTCCCCTGCCTCCCCATTAAAAAAAAAAAAAGGCTCTTCCTCCAAACACCAGAAATAAATGACGTTGGGGGATTCCATTTCCAATTAGGAATTCTAGGTTCATTTTTTAAATGACAGCAGATCTCTGGGAGGACAATTGTATTTGACTTTCTCTGTTGCCCTCAACAGGTACAGATCGGCCTGGGATGCTCTGCAGTTTCCGGATCCCTGGTGCATGGTCCTGCGCGTGGTGTGTGAACTTCCAGGCTAATAACTGCTTTAGTACTGGTGAGCTATGGCTGCCAGCCTAATTCTCTGCTTTCCTCAGACTGCCAGTGACCCTGGTAACCCTGGTGTCACTGACCCTTCTCTATCCTGGTCAGGTTTGTCGCGGCGGGTGCTGTTGACAGATGTGGTAACGGGACACCGGCAGTCGTATGGAACCAACAGTGATGTCTTGACCCAGCAGTTTGCTGTTGTGGTTAGTTGGGCTGGGGAGGGAATAACAGGAAGTTTGCTCAGGGTGAACAGTTTGCTGGGGTGAATTGGATCCCCAATGTGGCATCTTCCTCCCTCTTCTACACAGGAGAAAGAGTTGGAAAAACTTTATGGGTTACTTTGTGAACATGTCTGAACTGAGCGGAAGTTGGCATCCTAAGCTGGCTTTAACTAGCCTTCTCTTATTTTTGTTTTGTTTTGTTCTTTGGCATCAGTCCTGGGTCTTGAACTAAGGGCTTGGGAATTATGCCTGAGCTTTTCTGCTCAAGGTTAGTGCTCTACCACTTGAACCACAGCTCCACTTGTGGTTTTTTTTAGTAGTTATTTGGAGATAAGAATCTCTTGGGCTTTCCTGCCTGGGCTGGTTTCAAATTTTGATCCATAAATCTCAGCCCCCTAAGTGTCTGGGATTACAAGTATGAGCCACTGGTGCCCAGCTAGCCAGCTTCCTGTTTAATGAACTGATAACAGTTCTTTGGTATTTGGATGAACCATTTTTCGCATGTGTAAGTTGGAGCTGGGGAATGACTCAGTGCAAAGCTCACCTAGCAATCCAGCCCTAGTACTGCGAAAGGTAGAACATTATAGTTGTGCACTCATTCACACCACTTTCTCATGTGTAACTTTTAAGTTTATACATTTAAAAATGAAAATTCTGGTCATTCCAGTAAGCCCTGTAGAAAATGCCATCTTTAAGAGAGTGAAGAACAGGAAGGAGTTAGCCAATCTGCTTTGGGCAGGAACAGAATGGCTCACTCAGCCCTTCAGCTACCTCCTCCTCCCCAACGTGGTGCAAACAGGTGTCATCACTTGGAATTTAGTAAGAGGCCTAAGCGGACAATAGGTCTACCTCTTAAGCACCTTTGGACTCCCCATAAAGGACACTGGTGGAAATGTGGGGTCCAGATCTCTTCTCTCTCAAAAGGATTCCCCCTGCCTTCTACCTCTGTTGAGAACCAAACTCCCCACTGGCCCAGCTTCACCACACCAGGGTGGGAAGGTGGGAGCAGGCTTGTCTTTGGGAGGACACACCCTTCCCAGCCTTCAAGGAAGTGGTAACGGCTGAGCTGTTTCTTCCTCTACAGACTCCTTTGCTGTTTAATGGCTGCCGTTCTGGGGAGATCTTTGCCATTGATCTACGTTCTCCAACTCAAGGCAAGGGCTGGAAGGCCACCCGGCTGTTCCATGATTCAGCTGTGACCTCCGTCAAGCTCCTCCAGAAAGAGCAATGTCTGATGGCGTCAGACATGGCTGGAAAGGTGGGAAACAGACACTTCCTGGACCTTGAGAATATGGGGACCAGGCCCTGCCATACACAGGTGTTCTGCAAGAGACCCTTGTACCAAGACTCCTACACTGCCCCAGCCTGGGCAGAAGTGGGAAAGGGTCTCTGGTTACTGATTTTGATGGACTCGGGGCTACTATATTCACTTAGCTTTACATCAGGTACTTGCTATGTTCCAATTGAACCCTCCCTAGTAACCCTTTGTGCTTCTCCCAGATCAAGCTGTGGGATCTGAGGACCACTAAGTGTATTAAGGAGTATGAAGGTCATGTAAACGAGTACGCCTACCTGCCCTTGCATGTGCACGAGGAGGAAGGACTCCTGGTGGCAGGTATGTGGGGAAGGGAGACTCCACATCCTATCACTCTCTCGTAGGGCCCCAGCCCTTCAGCAGGAGACAGGTCACTCAAACCAGACCTGAACAGTAAGGATGCTAGACAGTAGAGTAGGGAAAAGAGAGGAGACATAGGGATGGATTAGTAAGCGACACAGTAATAAACAGCCAGTAGCTGGACAGCCCTGTGTGAGTATCAGCAGGAGGTAGCTGTTTTCCCCTGGGCTGGGACCACCCATCAGGTTAGAACTATTCTATCATTCACTGTCTTGTCTAAGAGAATGCTGAGGTGAGAAGTGACTGATTCTCAGTCCCTTTAATGGTCCATGATCTGTGGACCAGAAGCAACTGTCTAGCCACCTAAGCCCCTGTGAAAGGAGTTCCAGGTTGTTTACTGATCAGATTCTGGGCTATTCACTATGGTGACAGTGCACAGATCAGCGTCCTAACCCCTTGCCTTTAAGTAATATGCTAAGTCTTCATAAAGCCTCATATTTGCTAATTTTCCTACTGACTGCCCATGAAACTTGGGGCTAAGCAGCATGGCTTTGTTGGAACTTCTGCTACCATTGTCCTCGATACTAGCACTTAGCTTCTTTTTAAATCTCTTTCCCACCAGTTTTGTTGGAACTTCTGCTACCATTGTCCTCGATACTAGCACTTAGCTTCTTTTTAAATCTCTTTCCCACCAGTTTTCATCTCAAAAGACCATGTACTAAGTACCAGATGAGCTAAGCTTTACTGAAGGGCACAGGTAGGCAGTCCACTAGCTGCCGTTGTGCAGCCCAAGGTTGCCTCCAGCCACTGTAGCTCTGGTGAGCAGAGTCACCCAGTGATGGAATGTGGGTGACTGCCAAAAGCCAGGCCTCCTCCTGGAAGTCTGCAGGAGCATGCATCATGTCTGGGCTACCACAACCTATGATGTCCTGATAGTACTGCTCAGAACCTAGGCCCTGAAGACTTTAACTGCTAGAAGGAACTCAACTTTTTAAACACCTTAAAAAAATTGCACAAAAGGGGTTTCATTTCAACATGCCAGCTTAGGAGTGACTTGATCAGTGTTACCCCTTCCATCGTTCTCGCCTCCATCCCATCCAACTTTGAGCTCGTAAGCCAGAAAAAGCTCAGGACAGGGTTGTCATCTGCTTTGTCCTCAGGCTGTAATGAAGTTGAGAGATCAGTTTAATTAATATTTCATTAAAAAGAAGTGGGTTGCCTGTCAGAGGCTTGGTAGGCTAGACTCCTCCTTGAACAGCCCTTGACACCAAGAGAAACAGAATCCCTGCCCGTGAGCCTGCAGTCACTCACAGGGTCAGCCAAGCAGTGTCTTGTCACTGAATACTTGCAGCTAGTGGTAGAGCTAGAACAGGAAAGCAATTCGTGATTTTGATTCTAGAAAGTCCACATTAACAGTTTTTTTTTGTTTTTGTTTTTGTTTTGTCGGTCGTGGGGCTTGAACTCTGGGCCTGGGCGCTGTCCCTCAGCTCTTCAGCTCAAGGCGAGCGCTCTATCACTTGAGCTACAGCGCCACTTCCGGTTTTCTGGTGGTTTATTGGAGATAGGAGTCTCACGGTCTCTCCTGCCCGGGCTGGCTTTGAACCATGATCCTCAGATCTCAGCCTCCTGAGTAGCTAGGATTACAGGCGTGAGCCACCAGCGCCCGGCTCACATTAACAGTTTTATGCTCAAGTTTGTTGGGCCCACATGGAAGCACATTTCAGCCTTAGGAATCCTGAGGCGTCATGTTCACAGGTACCTAAGTATTCCTTTGCATTCTTGAGTAACCTGCCACGTCTTCCTTCTTCCTTAGTGGGCCAGGACTGCTACACACGAATCTGGAGTCTCCATGATGCCCAGCTGCTCAGAACCATACCTTCCCCGTACCCTACCTCCAAGGCCGACATTCCAAGTGTGGCCTTCTCTTCTAGGCTCGGAGGCTCTCGGGGAGCTCCAGGACTGCTCATGGCTGTCCGGCAGGACCTTTACTGTTTCTCCTACAGCTAATTCTGTAGGGTCCATGTGGAGGAGAATGGGTATGACATAAGCGGAAAGAGTAGCTTATTTCCTGAAGGATGTGGGGTGTTCACAGATGCGTGCCTCTGGCCGCCAGGGACCAGGTACTAAGTGTTACACATGGAGAAACTTAGGTAAAGTTGTTGGTGTTAAATTGTAGGCTCCGAGAGCTTGAAAGTCCTTTTCATAAAAGGTACTTAATTCCTTTCCTAGTTGAATTCCACAGGATAGCTCCCCCTCCTGCATTAACAAAAAATGTCTCCAAGGAATGGAGACTGGAAAAGACTAAAACAACTACATTAAAGCTGCTGCTTCACTGGCGAAACATAGCAACGAAACCAGAAGGTTGTTTTCCATTGTTCTGTGCCTGTGTCCCAGGAAAAACCAACTCCGTCCAGCTAGGGTGGAGAGACAAATCAGATCACATCCCTGCATCTCTGCACAGAAAAGATTTACAGCTGCAGTTTAATCATTAAGCTTGACCTTCTTAAACTCACTGTTGCTTCACCTCTAGTATTCTTTCCTTATCACACCATAGGCAATAAAAGGGGAAAAAGAGGGGGTATTTTGTTTTGTTTTGCCAATATTGGGGTTTGGTCTCAAGAAATAGGGTACTGTTCTTTAGCTTTTCACTCAAGGCTAGTGCTCTACTACTTGACCTACAGCTCTGCTTCAGAATTTTTGGTGGTTAACTGGAGATAAGATCTTCATGGACTTTTCTGCCCCAGCTGGCTTCAAACCTTGATCCTCAGATCTCAGCCTCCTGAGTAGCTAGGATCACAGAAGTGAGCCACCAATATCCAGCAAGATGGATCTTTATTATTGTTACAATTCCATAAGACAGGTTATATGTAAAATACTCTTTGGTCAGTGTTAGCCCTTCCAAGATAGATCTTCAAAGTTTATCTTAAACAGTCCTTTCATAATCTCAGCCACAGTTTGTGCCATTTTTATACAAAGTGTTAAATGGTCTGTCTTTCTACAATAAAGTGGCAACAATGATGGTGTGTGTTGCTGATGGTTTAAAAGCTCATTATGTGTGGGTTGTTGTAAAAGGCCTACAGCCTCTACTCAGATCTTGGGTGAAGGAAAAGCAGCTGAAACTGACTTTAAGGGTCATGCTGGACAGCTTCAGAACACCGTCACCTCCTCCCGCCCCACTCTGCACATGTCCAGCACACTGACCCCTGGACTTCTAAGAGTTCTCTGACCCCAGGTGGCCAGGATGAGTGCAGCCAGTGAAAGTACTGGGAGGGAGCCTAGAGCAAGACAGGACTGGGATTGTGGGTTCCCTAGCTGCCTGTTGGTACTATGGTGGGTACCAAAGACCACAGCTTCTATTGGAACCTAGCTCTCTGGGTTCAGCTACCCTAGCACCTTGCTGCTAGTAGCTACAAAATGGGCCACCAATAGAACTCTCCAACTTCAGGAGGACACTGAAGTATTCAGGATGGGAACATCAGGTCCTCGGGCCATATAATGCTAGTGAAGCCATTTGGTACAGGGCCTCTGGTGAGCTAACTTTATGGACAATTTTGTATGGCCAATGGATGATCTTATAAATATCCAAATAGTCTGGGAGAAAAAAACCTCTCACTCCTGATAAAGAGGATGCCATCAGAATATGGGGGCAGTGAATAAAGTGACTCAAGTCATTTTTACATATATTGATAGACTCCACTGGTACAGTTTTCTAAAATGAGCAAAATGCATCTGATCCCATGTAATGCTCAAGTCTATGGCCTGTGCATTGTGTGCATGTATGCCAGGCCTAGGGCTTGAACTCGGTCTGGGTGCTATCCCAGAACTTTAGTGCTCTACTACTTGAGCCACAACTCCACTTCCAGCTTTTTGAGGGTGATTGATTAGAGATAAGTCTCAGGGACTTTGCTGCCCACACTGGCTTTGAACTGCTATCCTCAGCTCTCTGCCTCCTAAGTAGATAGGATTACAGACGTGAGACACCAGCACCCAGCTACATCAAATTTTTTTAAGCACTTGGGTTGTAAGCTAGACCGATTTGCTTCAACTAAGCCAGCAGTTGGCTTAGAGAAGTGAACCTAGGGAAAATGATAAGAATTAGAAAGCTAAGCTCTGATAACAGCAGAAATTTGGCTTTTTTACTTTCCTGGAAGTAAAAGGTACTGACCTTATATAGGAGAGCAAAAGAACTCAGCCATGAGAGACAAAGCAAACATGAGGGGAGGAGCTCCACACCGCAGTGCTTTGAAGGCTGCCTAGGCCCATACCCAGATCCTTGCACTTCTGAACCCTAGCCAGAGTCAGCTGAAGTATGGCTGCCAACCTTCCAGGCTGGTGGAAGAGCACAGCCACATAAGTACTTGCACAGTGCCTGGCATTTTAATAGCCACCTGAACATGAGTTCACTTCCACCAGTTCCCAAGTAAGCCAGCCATCTCTGCTAACCCCAAGGGACATGCCAAGCCCATTGCTTAGTAGACTACTCAGCTCAGCTATCTTCCAGTGAGTCCTTTTTACACATAAAGTTATAATAACACCTTTATTACCAGGTGTGGTGTTACACTAATCCCAGCACTTGGGAGACTGAAGCAGGATCTCAGGTTGGACGCCAGCCTGGGCTATATAGCAAGTCCCTATCATAAAGAGTAATAAAACCAGCTGAGCACCAGGGGGTCATTCCTGTAATCCTAGCTTCAGGAGGTTGAGATATGAGGACTGGCTCAATGCCAGGTCATGGAAGAAAGTCCATGAGACTTCAATTAAATACCAAGCCCATAGTGGAATTGTGACTTCAGTGGTAAAGGGCTAGCTGTGAACATGAAAGCTCAAGCACAGCACCCAGGCCCTGAGTTCAAGACCCAGACAGACAAAGCACCGTTTACATAGCACCCCCACCAAGGTGGGGGAAGTGTTCAGTGCTATTGGATGTCAGGACAGTAGTTATTCTTGCAGAGGAACAGGGAGTCCCTGGAGTACAGCCATGATTCTTAGTCTGGGTGCTGGTTGGTTTTCTTGTGTTTAGCTACAGAAAATTAATCACTACTGCAATGTAGACAGCTGAGAATATCTTTGTTTTTAGCCTGCACTTAGGTAACTTATCAAACAAAAACAGAACCTCCTATTTGACACTGGTAACTCCTCTGCTAAGTACTCTGAGAAGAGTTCTAAAGAGTCTTCTGTGTGGTTCCTTTAAAAGCAAAACCAAAACAAGCACAGGTAACAATGTTGCTCGCCTGTAATCCTAGCTAATCAAGAGGCTGAGATCAGAGGATCATAGTTCAAAGCCAGTTCAGGCAGGAAAATCCATTAGATTCATCTCCAATAAACAGGAAAAATCTGAAGTGGTGCTGTTGTTAAATAGTAACGTGCCAGCCCTGAATAAAAAAGCCAAGCAAAAATGCAAGGCACAGGCCGGGCACCAGTGGCTCACGCTTGTAATCCTAGCTACTTAAGAGGCTGAGATCTGGGGATCATGGTTCCAAGCCAGCCCGGGCAGAAAAGTCATCTCCAATAAACCACTAGAAAACAGGAAATGGCACTGTGGCTCAAGCGGTAGAGCACTCGCCTTGAGGAGAGTGCAGGGACAGCGCCCAAGCCCAGAGTTCAAGCCCCACGACTGACCAAAAAAAAAAAAAAAATGCAAGGCCCTAAGTTCATATCTCAGTACTGACAAACACAAAAGGCAGTAAGTTGGTGCTAGAAGTATAGCTCAGTGGAAAAACAATTGCCTATCATGTATGAGGCTCTAGTTTCTATCCCTGGGAACATGTACACATGCACACCCACAAACATTTTCCATGCCTCCATAGATCACAATTTTTTTTGTTGTTTCGTTGCGGGGCTTGAACTCTGGGCCTGGGCGCTGTCCTTGAGCTCCTCAGCTCAAGGTGAATGCTCTATCACTTGAACCACAGCACCACTTCTGTTTTCTGGTGGTTAACTGGAGATAAGAGTCTCACAGACTTTCCTGCCCAAGCTGGTTTTGAACCATGGATTCTCAGATCTCAGCCTCCAGAGTAGATAGGATTAAAGGCATGAGCCACCAGCACCTGGAGATCACTATGTTTTTTTAGACCCAGATATTCCAACTCAGAAATAATATCCAGTTTTCTACTAGAGAAATTTGCCCAGAGAACCAAAGCCACTACATAGCTGTTGCTCAGCTGTGTAGGCCCTAACTCAGCAATCCACTCAGACCCAAATTAGCCTGTCCTGTCCTTGTTCCAGCAATCCCTAGTTCTGTGGCAGGTCTGAGGAACAGTACAGGATGACTTGTGGACCCTCTAGTCACCCCTACATATATGAATGTTCAAGACAATCACAAAGTTCTGAACCCACTTGGCAAACTAGTCTGGGGTATGCTGTCAATGTACCTAAAGCTAGAGGGGAAAAAAAGGATACTGTTAAGATTAATAAAACTCACTCCAAGCCAGGTGCCAGTGGTTCACACTTATAATCTTATCTACTTAGGAGGCTGAGATCTGAGGATCCCAGTGCCAAGCCAATCTAGGCAGACAAATCCATGAGACTCATTCCCAGTTAACCAGCAAAAAGCCAAATGTAGCTCAAGTGGTAGAGCACCAGACTTGACTGAAAAAGCCAAAGCCAAGCAAGAGCACATGGCCCTAAATTCAAGCCCTAGTACCAGGCCCCCCCATACACACCAAAAGAAAAGAAAAAAAAATCACTAAAACTAGGTAGTGACATACACCTTTAATCAGGAGGCAGAGATGGGAAGATTAACTGAGGCTCAAGTTTTTGAGACCAGCCTGGACAATAGTGAGACCCCATCTCAAAAATACCTATATGATGCCAGGCACCGGTGGCTCACACCTGTAATCCTAGCTCAGACCTCAGGAGACTGAGGTCTGAGGATCACAGTTCTAAGCCACCTTGGGCAGGAAAAGCCATAAGACTCTTATCTCCAGTAAGCCACTCAGAAAACTGAAAGTGGTGCTATAGCTCAAGCGGTAGAGCACTCGCCTTGAGCTAAAGAACTGAGGGATAGTGCCCAAGCCCTGAGTTCCAGCCCCATGACCGACAAAATAAATAAATAAATAAAAATAAAAAAATATATATATATATGATTCCAGGCATTGGTGGCTAATACTTATAATCCTAACTACACAAGAGGCTGAGATCTGAGGATCAGAGTTTGAAGCCAGCCTAGGCAGTAAAGTCTGTGAGACTCATCTCCACTAAACTAAAAATGCCACAAGTGGAGCTGTAGCTCAAATAGTAAAGCACTAACTAGTCTTGAGCAGAAGAGGCTTAGAGTTCAAGCCCCAAGACTGGCACACACACAAAAAAATCCTTTCAATTATAAAACATAAAATGGTTCTGTGGTCTTAAAACCTGACTTTTCTAAAGAAAAGTTATTTGTCAGAGTAATGTTATTTGTCAGTAATAAAGAGCAGTGTTTCCAGTTGCCTCTGGACATAAGCCTCCCATTTGGCATCTGCACTGCCATGTCATGAGTTATGTATGTTTCCACCAACAGCAGAGAGATGTAAGCACAGTGTACTGATGGAGTTATGAGGAAAGAGTCACACAGTCCATGTTCAGCAGGAAGATTCCTTTATGATGGTGAATTTGATACACAGTTCTAGAATAGGGCCTCAGTCACTGGAGGCAGGAAGGAGCAGGTCTAAGAAGGACCAACCCACACCAGGGCTCACATCACACGGATACTCACCCCAGGAAGGACTGCCCATGCACCTCCCCAAGGCTCCACCCACCCACCAGTTCAGTCAAGAACTATGTTGCTGTAATTCCTTTTTGGCCATTGAAGATAAAACTCCACCCTGAAGAGAGGATTTCTGAACAACAGTCTCTTTCCAGTCATGATAGCTATGCATGTCCAAGCTCTTGATGAGAGAACATTCTTTCATTTGACTTCTCTTGCAAAAGCCAAAGAGAATTTCTTTCTGTATGATCTGATGAAATATTTATATAGGCTTTAAAAAAAACAAACAGTCCATTCTGTGCTGTTTCCCTTGAAGGTTTTCTCATGATCACCCCTCAACAGCTAGAGAGGTTGTGTGTCTGGGAACAAAGAATAAGACACTTTAAGCAATAAATTCTAGTGTGACACTCACTAGGTCATGGGCTCCAAGGGTGGCAGGTGCTGATGTAGGAGCAGGGCCTGGCCTTCTAGGAAAGCTTAGTGGACACAGTGTCAATGACCAGGGACACTGCTGGAGAAGACCCAGATCACCCTGATCCTTTCCTGCTGAGGGATGCCACAGCATCTGCATTTGGCCTTCTCAGGACCAAAGACCTCACTTCCAACCCTCCACCCACACTAGTGGGTGGCACATTAAGCAGGGTGGTCTCTGGCTAAAACAGGCTGAAACCAATGGGCTTCAACTTCCTGGGCCCAATGGAGCTCTCTTCAGGCTGCTTCCAGCAGGAGGACCTGGGAAGTTCACTATCCAGGCAGCAAGGGAAAGGAAAAGACCAGGAGGGAGAGGCTGCCAGGGCTGAGAGAGAAGCAGCTACAGGCTCTGGATCTGGCTCGTCTTTGTGCAAAGACCTGCTGCTGCCACGGCCACCTTAGCCCTGTACTGGAGACGGGGGCGTTTGCACAGCCAGCAGCAGCCTTAACACACTCCCAGAGTTCCCTTTCATTTGTATATATTGAGCAATACATAGATAGGTAAGACTTATTATTCTTAACTGAAATTAATGCAACGGATTCAGGTTCATGCCCCTTTGCTGTGAGCTGCTCGGTCCCCTGCCCTGAGGGGTTTATGCCTTCGGGCCTGCCGCCAGGCTCACCCCATGGAGGAAAAGTGGCCCCAGGATGAGGAGAGGAGAGGACATACACAACAGGTGACCGGGAGGAGGGCCTACCTCAAATGACTTCTGTTTCTAACCCTGAGAACCTAAGGAATTGTGAAGGACTCGGAGAGGGAGCTGGGGTTAAAGGTCACCGGGCTTTTTATTGCAGTTGAAGCAGACTCGGACAGGATGATCCCAGCCACGAGAAGGGACAGCCCGGCGGTCATGGGAGCACTCGTCACAGAAGCCCTGTCCGCAGGCGCGGCAGTGGTGCTTGGACAGTTTGACGCTGAACTCCTTGCGGCAGTTGTGGCAGTGCAGGATCTCGTGGTCAGGCACCCAGTAGGCCGGCCTGGCTGCATCCTTCACCAGGCCTGAGGTGGGGAGAACCACGATGGTCAGGACACTCAAACCCAGACTGGCAAGAGGGCCTCCTCGGACACTGGCTTGTGCACCCAGAATCGCCAGCAGTGCTTTTAGAAATCCCAGACCATGCAGATGACACTCTCTGGGGCTGGGCAGAGGCACTGACAGTTGCATCCCTACTAAGTTCTCCACGGAGACCTGCTGGAACAACTAAAAGCAAGTCTGGCCTAGAATGAGACAAACTTGCACCCATACTCCACTGAGCACCAGTGAACTAGCAGCAAGCTGCAGGATTAGAAGCTGTTACTGCACTCACTGCCCAGGGGCTTACTCACTTTTAACCCCCCTCCAAGACAGATGAGAATGACAAGAAATAACATGGCTAACACCCTGGGGCCTGGCAGATCGTGGCAAGTGAGCCAAGAGGCTCACTTACTACATGTAGAGGCAGCCTGTCAGGTGCCAACAGCAGCCCTTGCCCTGCCAGGTACCCCTGAACTTCATGGCAGGGCAAATCTACTTGTTCCTATACCCTGGAGTTAAAAACTCATCATTTCACTCTGTGAGCTATGTGGTCCAAACCTTTTTTAAATCACCTACCTGGAGAGCTGATTTCTCCCCTACAGTATGCCAAACTATTACCAGACCTACCCAACCCTGCTAAAGCCTCATTGGTCCTCATTGGTTGGTTTCTTAACCAATGGTTTTCCTTTTGCCAGTAGTTTACACTCATATCTGCAGCTGGGGCACAACCTTACATGTTAAACTCACAGCAAGCTGTAATGCACTAAAGAGAGGTTCAAGTTCTTTGACATGCCTCCCATCTGTGACACCCCTACTCACTCCTGCCCTAATCTAGGTAGGCTCTGTGGCGGCAACACACTTACCAGTTTGCAAGCCTGGACTGCAAAGAAGCTGACATTGTCTACTTTCTGTTTCTTTCTGGAAACATAAGCTCCTAAAGCCTTCAACCACCATTTATGGCCAGCTACAACTGAAGATACCATGTGGAAAGGCCTGAGAAACCTGGGCTCTACTGCCCACTTCCAACTGTCCCATGGGAGCACCTGACATATGCCATCCTAGGAAATCAGACAGTAACTTTAGGCAACGCTACTGGGAGCTAAATAATTACCCTTCCTGACTTCTAGACTCACACACTTGTAAGAAGAAATAAAATAGTGGTAGCGAGGCCTTTACATTTCAAAATTGTTATGCATAAATAGATGATTGAAGAGGATGGCCTTCAGGAATAAACAGGAAGCTACTAAGGGATTCAGCAGAAACAAGCAAATGTAAAATTTTAATTGACTCCTTACTGCCCACCTCAATCTAGGTGGGCGAGCATTTGTGAAAACAGTCCAGGGCACCTGGAAACCCTTCATCCCACATACGCTATCCCCAAGAGAAGCAATGCCAGGCCCACCTAGTGGTATGTCAATGGCTGTCACCACGGCTCCTAGAGTGTTCTGCACCGCCTCGCCCACCTTCCGAGCGATCAGTGTTCCACCTTCATCATCTGCCTGTGCCTCGGTAACATCTGCAGAAATAAGGAAAAAGGAAAACCTGCTGCCTCCTAGTCATTTCCCAAATGGAAAAATTAGGGCCACAGCATGACACTTCGAAGTCTACTCCCTGGACTGCTATGCTGTCCTGTAATTTCAGCCAGGCCCGGAAATTGAATGACATTTGCTGTCCTTTAGCTCCAATATTCAAGAACTATTTGTAAGACTCTTTTAAGGTCACCAAGAAAGGTTCGGAAGCCAGGCACCAGTGGCTCACACCCGTAATCCTACTTATGTAGAAGGCTGGAATCTGAGGACTGCGGCTCAAAGCTGGCTGGCAGGGAAGTCTGTGAGACTTCTCCAATTAAACACCAAAAAAGCTGGAAGTGGAGTTGTGACTCAAATGGCAGAGGACTAGCTTTGACCAAAAAAGCTCAGGGACAGCATCCATGCCCAGCATCAAAAACAAGGAAGAAAAGGAGGGGGGTGAGGGGAGAGAGGTGGCTCAGTGGCAGAGTGCTTGCCTTGCATGCATGAGGCCCGGGTTCAATTCCTCAGCACTATATAAACAGAAAAAGTAGAAGTGGTGCTGTGGGTCAAGTGGTAGAGAGCTACCCTTGAGCTGAAGAGCTCCGAGACAGCACCCATGCCCAGAGTTCAAGCACCATGACTGACCAAAAAAAAAAAAAAGAAGAGGTTCCCAGGACAAGGACTCAGGCTGCTGATGAACTGCAGGCTTCCCAGAATCCAATGACTATGTGTATATATTCCTTCCCTCAGAAGCACCTCCACAGCTCAGCCAGACTCAATCTTCAGAGGAACAGTACCTGCAGACTCACTGACAAAAGAGCTTAGAGGATGACCAGTCCTACCAGAGGAGTAATTGCCCTCAGGAGTGTGATGTGGTGAGGAGCAGGATTAGGGCGGTGGCAGTCCAGTTGCCCACTCACAGTGAATACAAAGGAGGGTGGTTCCCCCTCCACCCTTGCAGCTCCTGCCCCACGTTACCTAACTGGACATTCCTGGCATCGTAGCAGTTGTCACACACCCGTACAGGCGCAGGCCCCCAGCCCCGCTCAGGCACTGGCCGAGTCTTGGACGAGCAGCTGTCGCAGAAGCCCTCCCCACAGGCCCGGCAGTGATGCTTGGTGTCGTTGTCTTTAAAGGACGTCCCACATTTGTTGCAGCTCTGTTTCAAGCCCAAAACAAGACAGAGAGGTAGGACTCCTACATGTCTGTTCAACTAAGAAAAGGCAACAAGACCCAAAAGCAACCAGAAACTCCTGGAAGTCGGTTTTAATCAAATTTTCTGGTAACAAGAATGATGTGAATGTGGAAAGGGGTGCAGGGTTAAGTTTCCTGACACAAGGTGATAAGGCTGAAGTCAGGTGCATATTTGTGGCATCCTAAAGATTTATGGATCAAGCTAAAGATGACCCTAAATGACTCTTCTCCATCTCTGTATCAATGGCCCTGAACATCTGAGAAATACTAACTGGCCCTCACATTTAAGGAAGCTAGAACCCACCACAAGGAAAATGCTTGGAAAGCTGAGCATGGTGACTCAAACCTGAAATCCTAGCTACTTGAAAAGATACTGAGGGATCGTGTTTCAAGGCTAGCCCAATAAAAACATAAACATGGGGCTAGGAAGGTGGCTCAGTGGTAGAGCGCTTGCCTTGCATGCATGAGGCCCTGGGTTCGATTCTTCAGCACCACATAAGCAAAAAGAAAAAAGCCAGAAGTGGCACTGTGGCTCAAGTGGTAGAGCGCTAGCCTTGAGCTGAAGAGCTGAGGGACAGCACCCAGGTCCAGAGTTCAGGCCCCACGACCAGACCCAAACAAAACAAAACAAAACATAAATATTCCTAAGACTCCATCTTGACCCATGCTGGGTACAATGGTGTCTGGGGAAGCACAATGTCTGGGTGCTGTAGCACATACATGTCATCCCCAGTGATGCAGAAAAGCAAAAAGAAGAAGATCACAATCTAGGACAGCTCAGCCATAAAATGAGACTATCTTGAAAATAACCAACCCAATTCAATATACACTCTATGGAAAATGAACTATGCAAGTTGTGGGCAGGGATGGGAGTGGGAAACTAGGGGAAAGCAAAGGAAGTGGTAAATGTCAAAAAAAAAAAAAGACATGAAATGGTAACATCTCTGTACAACACCTTAATAACAATGGAATTACATATTTTTTAAAAGTAATGAAATATCTAACCCAAAAAGGGGTGGTGGGCTGGTTCAAGTGACACGAGTGTCTGCTCTGACCTAAAAATCCCAGTTTCCTCCCTCCTCTGACACACACACACACACACACACACACACACACACACACACACACACACACACACACACGATAAAATACTTGCAGAATAACACAAAAGGAAAGCCATGAGCAACGAGGTACCTAGCTGCTTCAAAGTTTCTCTTTTCTATACTCTTAGAGATAATTGCACTGGGGAAAAATCTGTTGCCCTTCCTTGCTGAACTAACTAAGCATGTGGCAAAGTGGCATCAGCAGGATAGGCTGTAACAGGAAATGCAGGGGTATCTGGGCATACCATACCAGGATCTGGGAATTGGGTCTCCAGTAGGCTGGAGCAATCTGATCTGTCAGCCAGGAAGTCACAGCCTTGGTGGGCCCAAGGCTGAGCTCAGACACAGACTGAGCCATGAAGTTCATCCCATCCAACAAGCGCTGGGCAGCATTGTTGTTGTCCTTCAGAAATGCATCAGTCTGAAAAGAAAATGCAGGCTCCCATCATATTCTGAATTAAAGGAAGAAAAGGATGAGAAGGAAAAGGGTATCTAGTGGCCAACACAAAACTCTAAACTCCCTGGCAGGGGAAAATGGAGACAGACCAGAAAGCTTTCTGGCCTTAGGACAGTGCAGTCTGCAATTGGTCAGCACTGACATATTCTAATCAAAGTAATCCAAAAACTTGATTGGTGGGCAGCTGTTCAATTCAGGACTAACTTGTCCCTACAATAAAGAAGGTCATACCTCCTCTCCCTATTCCACAGTTCTTCTGCTACCAGCCATCTCTAGGCATTTGATTTCTGTGAGTATAATAGCTATTATGGGTTTGACTTCCTGCTAGACAAAACTTTCTGGGAATAATGATTTCTCTTTTCCAAAGAATCTAGCACAATTCAGGGCACACAGTCCTTTAACAACACATGCTGAAATGATAGATGGACGGACCAAAAGCAAAGTACTCTCCTAATCAAAAGAACTATGAGGAATACAACCAAGGAACAAATTGCTGCACTAGTGTTTTGCTGAATTAGAACAAACTCTCACCAAATGTGAATAGTGACTTTTTTTGTTGTTGTTGTTCAGTTGTGGAACTTGAACTCTGGGCCTGGGCACTGTCCTTCGGCTCTTCAGCTCAAGGCGAGTGCTCTACCACTTGAACCACAGCACCATTCCAGTTTTTCCAGTGGTTAACTGAAGATAAGAGTCTCATGGAGGCCAGGAACCAGTGGCTCATGCCTGTTATCTCAGGACGCTGAGATCTGAGGATTGCGGTTCAAAGCCAGCCCGGGCAGGAAAGTCCATGAGATTCTTATCTCCAACAAATCACTCAGAAAGCCAGAAGTGGCACAGTGGCTTGTGGTAGAGCGCAAGCCTTGAGCTGAAGAGCTGAGGGACAGCGTTCAGGCCCAGAGTTCAAGCCCTATGACTGACCAAAAAAAAAAAAAAAAAAAAAAAGTTTCGTGGATGCTGGGAAGGTGGCTCAGAGGTAGCATGCTTGCCTTGCACAACAAGGCCCTGGGTTCCTTTCCTCAGTAACACATAAGCAGAAAAAGCCAGAAGTGGCACAGTGGCTCAAGTAGTAGAGTGCTGGTCTTGAGCTGAAGAGCACAGGGACAGAACTCAGGCCCAGAGTTCAGGCCCCACAACCGAACAACAACAATAACAAAAAAGAGTCTCATTGACTTTCTTACTCCGGCTAGCTTTGAATTGTGATCCTTAGATCTCAGCCTCCTGAGCAGCTAGGATTACAGGGGTGAGCCACCAGCGCCAGCTTTTTTTTTGTTTTGTTTTGTCAGGGCCATGCCATATTCCCAGTTTGGTCTCAAACTTCTGAGCTCAAGGAATCCTCCTACCTCCACTTCTGGCTTTTTTGTGTGATTAATTGGAGATACGGGTCTCATAAGACTTTTCTGCCTACTTTGGTTTAGAACCATGACTCTCAGATCTCAGCCTCTTGAGTAGCTAGGATTATAGGCATCAGCCAATTGACATCCATCCCAGAGCACTTCTAAATCACTGATACACTGAAATTCATGGCTTATTTTCCTTCAAAACAAGCTCCACCTCTCCTAACATACCAATAATTGAATGGTCTAAGAGAAAGGAGGAGGAAAATCAATGGAACAGGTCTTACTCCAGGCCACACATGCACAATCTCTGTCCGCACCACCGTATCCACAGGATCTTGGTTGCCAAACCAGTACTGTCGACTCCGATAGACCACACCACAGTTAGGACATTCAATTACATACCTACAAGAGAGACAAATAGTGTTTCCCAGATATACGCTGGGGAGACAAAACTTTATATACCATTTAGCTCTGTTGGTAAACTTACCCAGACCAGGCATATTTTGCAAGACCCATCCAGGGAGAGTCAGTGGAAGCAGATGTTTTGGGCACCACGCTGACTTCCTTGCCCCTCTCATAGCAGGCCTGAAACATGAAGCACTCTGCCAGCTTATTCTAGACCCCAGGGCCTCTGCCCATCCTGCAACCCCAGAAACTACACCAGCTGAGGGGGGGTCTGCGCCCTGACTTCAGCACCTCAGGAGGAAGTTCATTTCTTTAAAGAAGCCAGTGAAGCCCTGGATAATAGTGAACTATATGGCAGCCCTAAAACAAAGCTCAAAATTATTCTACTGTCATACACAGGAGAAAGCCATCAAAACCAATTTCCTGAAAAGCACTTCTAGGAGGAAAATGAATGGTCCGTGTATATGATCCTTATAAATGAGCTCAACAGAAGCTGTTTTAATAAACTAAAGGGGCCATGACAATGAGGACATGTGAGTTCCTTTGGTGAGAGCTGAGAAGTTCCAAATATTCAATTTGAATGCAATACTTTAGCGTATTACAAAGGGCAGCCCAAGAAAACCCTTCCAATAGGAGCACACCTAACAAGATGGCCACTAAAGGAAAGAGAGGTGTAAAAGACTCACCTTACAGGTATAAACCCGGTTGTCATACTGGTGGGAGTATCTGCAGCGGCTCTTGGCTTCATGAGGCACTCCTTCCTTTCCATGATTCATGCTGTTCTTACAGCCAGCCCTGAGGGAAGCCCAAAACTGACAATGAGAAGACTAGAGAGCCAGTGTCACTTACCCAGTAGAGTTTGATCCTGAGCCAGGCACAGGCCTGAAAACAGAGCTGGGCGCTAACTGGGCTTTGGTGCTTAGCACAAAGAGTGTTTCACCCATATGTTCCTCTCTGATTGCTGTAATCAACAGCATGACAGAGGTAGAACAACTATTACTTTGTAAGGGGAAAAAGCAAGAGGGAAAAAGGCAAAATCGACCTGGAGGAGTCAAAAGACAACAACTTACCCAGAAATGAAATCTGAACACCTCTGGGTTCATGTGGCTCATGCCTGTATACTTACCTACTCAAGGCTAAGATCTGATGATCTTGGTTCAAAGCTAGCCTGGGCAGAAAAGTCCTTGATACTCTTTTACCTCCAATGAACCACTAAAAAGCAGTGCAACCGTGGTTCAAGTGGCAGAGCGCCGGCCTTGAGTAAACAAGCTGAGGGATAGCACCCAAACCCTGAGTTCAAGCCTAGTACTAGCAAACAGATCCTATGAAACTAAAAATCCAAAAGGATAAAATGGAAAATTCAGTCAGGAACTGGTGGCTCACTGCCATAATCCTAGCTACTCAAGAAGACCGTAGTTCAGAGCCAGCCCAAGTAGGAAAGTCTATGAGATTCTTATCTCCGATTAATCACCAAAAAGCAGGAAGTGGAGCTGTTGCTCAAGTGGTAGAGAAGAAAAAAAAAACGTAGAGACAGTGCCTAGGCCCTGAGTACAAGCAAGCCCCAGGATTAGCACCAAAAAAAAAAAAAAGAGAGAGAGAAAACTAAGCCAGAAGAGGCTGCCAAAATGCTAAACAAAAACTAACTCCAAAAACTTGGCAAAACATTAAAGGAAGGCCTACACTAAATAAGAAAAACTCAGATGAACAATGAACTGGGCCATCCTGACAAGGCAAAACAGAGATTACAACTTTAAAAATTCACTGTGATAGTAGAAAAAACTTTGGAAACCATGCTGAGGCTCAGTTAGAACTGGAAAGTAATTATCCAACAGTTCTTAAGCCCCTCATTCTTGGTTCATGGGATCAGTAATAAGGAAGGTAAATCACACTGGCAACTAACATTCCATTCCTCAAGCTGAAGTCTCCAAGGTCATCCTTAGTTCTCCTACTCTACAACTGTAAAATCCAAAGCCTTTAAAAAACACACACACACACACACAAAATCAGAGGTGGTTTTAGTACCAGCAAGCCACCTACGGACTTCAACGATGCCAAAGGCCATACATGACAGAGGTGGGCTTGTACAAAGGCAGTGGGTCCTGATATGGATGAAAACAATTCAATGTCAAGGGGACTGGGGCAGTGTCTGCAGAACAGGAAGACTACAATCTGACCTTGATGCTGCCTTTAAATCCCTGGGGCCCATCAGACAAGTCAAACTGTAATTTAATAGCTATCAACAGCTTAAACTAATACAGTAATACTTAAGGTTAAGTTCTGACAAGCAACACCAGAGCAACATTTGGGAATGTGTTAAAATTGTGAAATCTTAGGTACTTCCTTGGACATACTAAATGAGGAAAATGGGGTGAAGGTAAACAATCGTTTAACACACTCTTCAGGTTTCTGATACACACTCACATCTGAGAATCACCCCTCTGATCCCTCTAAAACCAAGTGGAGTCCAACATTGGTAACACTGCAACACCTTCAAGCATGGTCAAGACTAATAAGCATCTCAGGTCCCGCCCAGCCATGTGATTCAGAATGCTAGTCTAAGCTACATAACTGAATCATCTGAGTAGCCTTTGAAATACACCAATGCTAAAGCCACACCCTAGATCCTGTAAATAGGAATCTCTTGGAGGTGGGGCCTTGGCCTCCTTTCTGAATGTTCCCTGGAAAATGTGCTCCAAGCATTTGTCTGCATAATGGAAGGAATTACCTACAATCAATACCTACACCACAGTGAATAAAAAGAATACTCTGAATAAATGATTGAAAACTGTGGCTAAAAAGAAAGAAAAGCAGGCAACCCAAGGTCTTCTATAACAAATGCCCAAACGAAAAACCACTCAACTTCACCTCCATACCATAGTTTAAACCCTTCAAGGAATCCTTCAAAACCATGTACCCCTGAAGCCCTTGCTAACTCAAAGTATGGTCCCTGGACCATCAGGATCACTTAGGTACTGGTCAGCAATGCACCTGATTCACCCCCATCACTGGAATAAAAACCTTTTACCCAGACTCTGGGTAAAGCACACCAATCTGCAAGTACCACTCAGTCTCTAGCCCCAAGGTGGGCGATGGGCACAGCTGGCCTCACTTACCCACAGCTGAGGCACAGGGAGGAGCAGGTAAAGTACTCATCTGGAAAAAAGGAGCTGTGCGCCATCTGGTCATCAGGGATCTCACCGCTAAAGCGGTCACTCAGCGCCTGCCAACGAGAGAAGGTGGTGACATGAAGGCCCTCAGCAGACAGTCTGTGCCTTGGTGCTTCCTCTCCTGCCTTCCCAGGATCCTCGCTGCTATAGCATATTTCTTACAAGCACCAACATGGAAGAGGAACTCTAGTAACTTCTGCTCATTGCCTTTGACCTTGACCCAACTTGTGCCAACCCTCACCACAGAAAACCTTGGAAAGAACCAACCCATTGCCCAAGAGGTCAAAAGTAAGCAAAATAACTGCTCTTTCCTAATGCCTTGGAGGTTATAAACATCTCACACACTATTTTATTCAAGATCATCACAAATATTAACTAGTGCCCATTTTATATATGAAGCTAGATCAAAATACTGAGTGAGCTTTAGGAGGACAGGAGCCAAGAAGTGAGCTGGAAGTTTCCTGGGCTTCTGTCCCAGTCCACTTGTACTTCACTGGGCCAAAGAACTATCTCATGTAGAAATTAAGCATCAGCCAATAGAACAGCGAAGAATTACCACAGTGTTCCAGTCATTTATCAACAATATTAGCCTAAAAGATGACAGATGGCCAAAGTAAATGCCAAAAAGAAAGATAAAGAGAAGCAAATTGAAAAGTCTCTGTTGGAAGGTAGGTTCCATTTTTAATCCTCTATTTCTACTCCCTACTTTATATTCAAAGTATTTTTTCAGGCTAATTATAGATATAGGCTTTCCAGGCTTTAAAAACTATTCAATGCACACTAGTCAGAGTTCCTGTCAGTGCCTGAGTCTGAAGCAGCCAAGCACTGGGCAGAGGAAGAGAAGGGAAAGTAGGGAGGACAAGATGGTACCTCCCTTAGTGAAAGGCTAGAAAAAATTTTGAAATGGAATCTAGTAAAAGTACAGATTAGGTTTTAAACTCAAGCCATGAAAAGAGTTTCAATAAGAATTTTTTTCTTTTTTCTTTTTTTTTTTTTTGCCAGTCCTGGGACTTAGGGCCTAAGCATTGCCCTTGAGCTTCTTTTGCTCAAGGCTAGCACTTGAGCCACAGCACCACTTCCAACTTTTTGTTTTGTTTTGTTTTGGCCAGTCATGGGGCCTGAACTCTGGGCCTGGGCACTGTCCCTCACCTCTTCAGCTCAAGGCTAGTGTTCTACCACTCGAGCCATAGCGCCACTTCTGAATTTTTCTGCTTATGTGGTGCTGAAGAATTGAACCCAGGGCCTCAAGCATGCAAGACAAGCACTCTACCACTGAGCCACCTTCCCAGCCCCTTCCAACTTTTTCTGTTTATGTGGTACTGAGGAATCCAACCCAGGGCTTCATGCATGCAAGGCAAGCACTCTACCACTAAGTCACATCCCCAGTCCAAGAATTTCTTATGTCCCTGGGCTGGATATGTAGCTCACTGGTATAGTACTAGCCTAGCATACACAACCTCTGAGTCAAGCCCAAGCACTACAAAGTATAACAACATAGCCTCCTTTTTCTTTTTGGAAGGAAGTAGTCTCAAACCCAGAGTTGAAAACCCAAGGGGCACAGGATGCCAATGGCTTATGCCTTTAATCCTAGCTACCCAGGAGGCTGAGATCTAAGGATTATGGTTCCAAGCTAACCTAGGCAGAAAAGTCCTGTGAGACTCTTATCTCCAATTAACCACACAAAAGCCAGAAGTGGATCTGTGGTTCAAAGTGGTAGAGTGCTAGCCTTGAGTAAAAGCTCAGAGAAAGAGGGAAGGAGGGAAAGAAAAAGGAAAGAAGGGAAAAAGTGAGGTCTGGAAAGCCAGCTTATAGTTGGCAGTTCTGCACTTGGTGCTTCTGATTCCTTATCTATAGAATAGACACACAGCACACCATTGGTATTCTCCGCAGTAGGTCTCTACAGACCATTACATCTTAAGGATCAAAGGAGGCTAGCCATGCAGAGCACTTCCCACAAAGTGAGCACACACTGGGGCTGAGAAGGTGGCTCAGTGGTAGAGCGCTTGCCTTGCATGCATTAGGCCCTGGGTTCGATTCCTCAGCACCTCATAAACAGAAAAAGCTGGAAGTGCTGTGGCTCAAGTGGTAGAGCGCCAGCCTTGAGCGGAAGAGCTGAGGGACAGCGCCCAGGCCCAGACTTCATACCCCACGACCGCAAAAAAAATAAAACTAAAGTGAGCACACAGAAAATTGTTGGCCTCTGTGATTCCTGTCGTTGTTACCCTGGGCAGCTCACTCTTCTTCAGAAATAATGGCAATGAAGGTAGAAAAAATCAGTTGTGGGGCTGGGAAGGTGTCTCAGTGGTAGAGCGCTTGCCTTGCATGCATGAGGCCCTGGGTTCAATTCCTCAGCACCACATAAGCAAAAAGAAAAAATCCGGAAGTGGCGCTATGGCTCAAGTGGTAGAGTGCTAGCCTTGAGCTGAAGAGCTGAGGGACAGTGCCCAGGCCCAGAGTTCAGGCCTCGCGACCAGACCCCCCCCCCCCAAAAAAAAAAAAAAAAAAAAGAAAGAAAGAAAGAAAAAGAAAAAAGAAAACATCAGTTCTATGGCCTGGGAATGTGGCTTAGTGGTAGAGTGCTTGCCTAGCATGCATGAAGCCCTGGGTTTAATTCCTCAGTACTCCATACACAGAAAAAGCCAAAAGTGGTGCTGTGGCTTGAGCTAGCCGTGAGCAAAAGAAGTAGAGACAGTGCCCAGGCCCTGAGTTCAAGCCTCAGGACTGGCAAAAAAGCAAAATCAGCTGTAGGAAGAAGATTAAGTATCTAATGACAGAGAAAATAAGCAAACAACTAAGGAGTGTAGAAGCTGCTATCGATGATATGGTGGATACCATAACAGCATTTTTTTAGCCTCTGAATTTTACTTTTCCTACTTGTTTTCCTAAGGACAAATAGCAAGTTTTAACATTAGTTGAGTAACGAGATCAATTAGAGGAAAAGCTGCCTCCAGTGAACATAAATTTATAGCCCAATAATGCTGGCAGTGCGCTTTCTGTTCCAACTCAGTGGCCCAGGTCAATTCTCTGGAAGTTCTTCAACGAAGTAGAAGCCATTTCAAAGTATCTTAGAGCCTAACATGGTCAGTCTGCAGCCTGACTTTCCATGGCCCTCATGCCCTTGGAACTGCCAGCATTCTCTGCTGTAGGCAAATGGTAGCTTATGCTGTCCAAGACACCGGTAACTTCTTATGATGTCAGAAAGAGAAGAACTCTGATATAAACCACCTTCAGGCCATCCAAACTCTCACATGCTGGGTAAGGAAGCAACCATGCCACTTCTTTTACAAGTCCAACTTGACAGTAATGAGTCGACCTTTACAAGCTCAGAAAGCTTCACAAGAATCGAGAGTGTGAGACTATAATAGTATCTGTTTAAAAAAACAAACTGATGATAGTGTATTTCAGATTCAAGGATAGGGAAGACCTGTCCTCCTTTCTCTGTAATCTGATTTTTCTTGCCTAGTGTAGACATAGCCTTCACCAAATCCACATGCTTTTCTAGGTATAAATTTCAAAACCTGGGGATGAAGCACAGTAGTGTACCATGTGCTTCAATACCAGGCAGACAAACAAGTGAAAAAAATTCAAATCTCACATTATTCCATGGTTTCTCGGGCTCTCTTCCTCCTGAGGTGTCAAAGCTGGGAGGGAAAGGCAAGGAAGGGCCTCTTGTGAGAGTGACTGCAAAAGTATTTGAAGCAAATCTGAAGACTTGGTTGCCTGGAGACTGGATGATCTTGAACCTTAGTTGCCTTGGCAACAGTACGGATCCTTCTATTGTACCTATAAGGTTAACCCCAGTCATCAAGGGCTAGCAGTACAATTCCTGAATAAAAAATGACACTCTTCTATAATCAATGATGCTACCCCCAGACAAACTTAATTTCCAAATACTTAATAGGTGCCTTCTAATGTGATAGAATTGGAAAGTCAAGAGTTTCTACATCTGGTGATCAGAGGCTAAAGAATGTACTACAGAAACCTACATGAATTCAGCTTTAACACAATCTTCCCAATTATTCTGAACTGTAAGTACAGACAAGCACAGTTAATTCAATATTCCTTTCCCCTATAAGTCAATATTAATTCCCCTATTCAACTGGGCCTTGAGCATCTGCTTCCTTTCACCAAATTTACCTCTCAGCCCACTGGTATGTTTTGTGAGATGATGCTACTATAGATCCTGAGCAAAAGAGTGCAAAATGCCCCAGCTAGAAAAATGGTACCAAGCTGGATGTTAGTGGCTCACATCTGTAATCCTAGCTACTCAAGAGGCTGAGATCTGAGGATCACAGTTCAAAACCAGCCCAGGCAGAAAAGTCCATGAGACTTATCTCCAATAAACCATCAGAAAACCGGAAGTGGCGCTGTGGCTCAAGTGGAAGAGTGCTAGCCTTGAGCTGAAGAGCTGAGGGACAGAGCCCAGGCCCAGAGTTCAAGCCCATGACAAAAGAAAAGAAAAGAAAAATGGTACCAAGACTCAGGGACCACAGTGTGGCCAAATAACTGTGATCCTGTCAGCAAGGAAACCATTTTAGGCATACATGGGCAAACCACCAGAGCAAAAAGTGGCTCCAGTAACCACCCTCAACTCTTGTTTTCTTTCTCTTTCTCTCTCTCTTTCTTCTTTCTCTTTCTCTCTCATACACAGAGATATTCACTCTCTCTCATTCTCTCTCAAAATTCTCATTCTTTCTCATTAACCACATTTCCAGGTCCACACTTCCTATTTATTCAATAATAAACATGAAAAGAGACATATGGACTCTCTTCAATTTGACCTGCTGCATCAATCAGTTGGAACCTCAGAAATAAGATATAGTAAAAGGCCAGGTATGGTGGCAGACACCTTCAGCATTTAGGAGAAAGAGACAAGAGGAGCTCAAATCCAAATTCATTTTAACTAATTGCTTTTGGGCAGGGAAAAATTAGTGAGATCCTGATTCGAAAAATCCAAAGGTTGGAGATATACTTAGTAATGAGCACTTGCCTAGCATGTGCAAGACCTGAGTTTAATTCTTGGCACTATCAAAAACAAAACAAAAAACAGCCCCTTCCCTCGAAAAAAACCACAAAGAATATATTGTGAATATTTTCTTTTTTTTTTTTTTTTTTTTTTGGGGTCCAGTCGTGGGGCCTGAACTCTGGGCCTGGGCACTGTCCCTCAGCTCTTCAGCTCAAGGCTAGTGCTCTACCACTTGAGCCACAGCGCCACTTCCGGCTTCTTTCTTTTTGCTTATGTGGTGCTGAGGAATCGAACCCAGGGCCTTGAGCATGCAAGGCAAGCGCTCTACCACTGAGCCACCTTCCCAGCCCGGAATATTTTCTTTTTGAGGCAGACTATCACTATGTAGCTCCAGGCTGGCAATGAACTAGCAATCCTCCTGCCTCCATTTCCCAAGAGCTGGAATTACATACCCCAATACTGTTTTTTTAAATAAATAGCAAAGAATAATATAAATCATATTAGAACACACCCTGGGTTTCTCAAGGTGTTTATATGATGAGTTACCGAGGAACTGGGAAAAATAAAGTTATCAAGAGGATACACAGGAAACCAAATAAATTATCCTGACAAAAATCAAATATGCCCATTCCCACCCACATTCTCTTAGACTAAAAAAGATGCATGACTATTTATAAAAATAATAAATATAATAGTATGCATTAATAAAATAGTAAGTAGAGCATAGACATCCATTACCTTATACAATAATATAAACTAAAAACAATATAGACCTCAGACTTAATTTGGACAGCAAACTTGACCCATTGGCCTAATGAAAACTCTAAAGGCAGGTAGCTTTTTATGAGAGTGATAATCAGAGAATTAACCACTCCAAATTTAAAAGAGATTAGATACAAAACAACACAAACAAAAAGGCAAAAAACAATTGTGTGCGTGCATGTGCACATGCGTGCGCTAAGGTGTGCCAGTCCTGGGACTTAAACTTAGGGTTTGGGTGCTGTTGGTGAATTTTTGTCCTGAAGGCTAACACTCTACTACTTGAGCCACAGCTCTACTTCCAGCTTTTTTGGTACTAAAGATAACAGTCTCACAGACTTTCTTGCCCAAGCTGGCCTTGAACTATGCTCCTCAGATCTCAAGTCTCCTGAGTAGCTAGAGTTATAGCTGTGAGCCACCAGTGTCTAGCCCAATTTTTTCAAAGACCATGGCAAAAATTGCAAAACTGATACAATTTCTGGTGATAGCCCAAACCCTGTGCCTGAACAGATCACTCCTTCTCATAAACAGGAGTCCTACAATCCAGTCCAACACAGCCCCTCGCCTACCTCACAAAAATAGAAAACACCAGGTCTACAGGAAATTCTGCAGACACCAGTTACTAAGAATCAGCAGCAGACCAGCCAACCAGGCTCATTTTAATTGCAGAAAGCAAGCTTCCTGAGTGGTATCATATTGTAAGAATACAGTGTAACTGCTTTCCTTTAAAGTGCCTATAAACTGGGCTGGGATTAGATGTGCAAGACTCCCAAGGGGAAAAGCCCTGAGCAGTAATTGTAGCACTCAGTGTCCCTGATGTCTTTCCACACTGAGTTGGGTTCATTTAAAGAACTGGTCTATTGGCTTAATGATTCACAGTGACAGTATTTATAACTGTTGTGTGTCTTAGCATGGATTCAGCATCCTACAGAAATGGTCACAGTGAATCACCCAGGCCCAGAGTTCAAGCCCCATGACCGACAATAGCAACAACAAAAAACACACAAAAGAATGTTCACAGTGAAAACCATCTTCTACTTACAAGGACACACTCAGCCAACACCTCTAAGCACACATTAGACAGTGAAAGCCGGGGCTAGCAAGGTGGCTTAGTGGTAGAGTGCTTGCCTAGCATGCATGAAGCCCTGGGTTCGATTCCTCAGAACCACATAAACAGAAAAAGTGGGAAGTGACTCTATAGTAGAGTGCTAGCCTTGAGCAAAACAAGCTCAGGGACAGTGCCCAGGCCCTGAGTTCAAGCCCCATGACTGGCAAAAAATAAAACAGAGAGTGAAAGCCATCTTCTACTTTCAAGTACACACTCAGCCAACACCTCTGAAAACACATTAGCCTCAAATGCATTCAAGGAGCATACCATGAATAATATGATTTGCACAGTGTTTGAACACTTAACTATACACTAAAGCCTTTGTTTCTTAGGTATGCTCTCATAGAATCCATACCTCAGCCCTGTTAGGAACACTACTTTCCTTCTATAGTAAGGGAAAAGGGTGAGCCCTGATAGTTCACACCAGAAATCCTATCTATTCAGGAGGTTGAGATCTGAGGATTGTGGTTCAAAGCCAGCCTGGGCAGGAAAAAGTCCATGAGACTCCAAATAAGCACAAGAAAACCAGAAGTGGCGCTGTGGTTCAAAGTGATAGAATGTTAGCCTTGCATGAAAAATCTCAGGTACAGCACCCAGGCCCGGAGTTCAAGCCCCACAACCAACCAAATAAAAAAAAAAAAAAAAGGAAAAGGAAAAGGAAAAGGAGCAGGGTGCCAGTGGCTCATACCTGTAATCCTAACTACTCAAGAGGCTGAGCTGTAAGGACTGTGATTCAAAGCCATCCCAGGCAGGGAAAAAAAAAAATGAATGAGACTCTTTATCTACAATTAAAAAAAAAAAAAAAAAAAAAAGCCAGGTGCTGGTGGCTCACACCAGTAATCCTAACTACTTAGGAGGCTGAGATTTGAGGATCATGGTTTGAAGCCAGCCCAGGCAAGAAAGTCTCTGAGACTCGTATCTCCAGGTAAGCACCAAAAAAATGGAAGTAGAGCGAGGGCTCAAGTGGTAGAGCACTAGCCTTGAGGAAGAAAAAAAAAAGCTCAAATTCCAAAGCAGAAATTACCTCTTTCTAGTTATTTTTTCAATTTCAGAATTTTTTAGAAACTCTCACACAGGTAATAGCATATCTATCATCTCATAAATATTTGTTAAGCCGGGCGCTGGTGGCTCACGCCTGTAATCCTAGCTACTCAGGAGGCTGAGATCTGAGGATTGCGGTTCAAAGCCAGCCCGGGCAGGAAAGACCTTGAGACTCCTATCTCCAATAAACCACCAGAAAACCGGAAGTGGCGCTGTAGCTCAAGTGGTAGAGTGCTCGCCTTGAGCTGAAGAGCTGAGGGACAGCACTCAGGCCCAGAGTTCAAGCCCCACAACCGACAAAAAAATAAAATAAATAAATAAATAAATATTTGTTAATAATCTTCCTTTTAAATAAAGTCTCATGCCCAGTGCTGGTAGCTCATGCCTGTAATCCTTGCTACTCAAGAGGCTGAGATCTGAGGATCACAGTTCGAAGCTATCCTGAGCAGTAAAATCCATGAAACTCGTATCTCCAATTAACCACGGAAAACCAGAAATGGCTCTGTGGCTAAAAATGGTAGAGCACTAGATTTGAGTGTAAAAGCTCAGGAATAGGACTCATGCCCTGAGTTCAAGCACCACGACTGACAAAAAATGAAAAATAAAAATAGAGTCTCATGATCTTCCATCAGGAACAGTCTCTCTTATTTTATCTGCTGAGATGAAGTAGAGACTTCCAGACTATGAAAAGGAGCTCTGAAACAAAATTGTCAGGATTTATGTCTCCTGTCACTTACTAAATACAATCAGTTACTTCATTTCTCTGTGCCTCTGCTTTTCCATCTTCAAAATGACAATAGCAGCTTACTCACAGATGATATAAGAACTAAATAAATTAATCCATACATAATACTCTGCATTTTAGCAAGAAGCAATAATTATTGTTATTATGAGTCTATTCTTATTTTTGTCTTTGTAATTTCCTACTTATGATACCAATTTCCCATTTATACTGATAACAAAAAGTTTCCTTCTCATGGGAGGCATTGGTGGTTTATGCTTGTAATCCTAGCTGCTCAGAAGGCTGAGATCTAAGGATCATGGTTCAAAGCCAGCTCGGGCAGGAAAGTTCTTGAGATTATTCAGTAAGCAGGCTAGTGCTCTGCCACTTGAGCCACAGCTCCACTTCTAACTTTTTGGTGGTTAAATGGAGCTAAGAATCTCAGAGACTTTATTTTATTTTATTTTATTTTTTGGTCCGGTCGTGGGGCCTGAACTCTGGGCCTGGGTGCTGTCCCTCAGCTCTTCAGCTCAAGGCTAGCGCTCTACCACTTGAGTCACAGCGCCACTTCCGGCTTTTTTCTTTTTTGCTTATGTGGTGCTGAGGAATCGAACCCAGGGCCTCAAGCATGCAAGGTTAGCGCTATACCACTGAGCCACCTTCCCAGCCCTCTCAGAGAGTTTAAACCATAATCCTCACATCTCAGCCTTCTGAGTAGCTAGGATTACATGTGTGAGCCACTAGCGTTCTACACCAAATTTTTTTTTTTTTGAGTCCGGTTGTGGGGCCTGAACTCTGGGCCTGGGCACTGTCCCTCAGCTCTTCAGCTCAAGGCTAGCACTCTACCACTTGAGCCACAGTGCCACTTCCGGCTTTTTTCTTTTTGCTTATGTGGTGCTGAGGAATCGAACCCAGGGCCTCATGCATGCAAGGCAAGCACTCTACCACTGAGCCACCTTCCCAGCCCCTGCACCTAATTATTTTTTTTAAGGATGAAAAAAGGTTTTGTTTTGGTTTTTGTTCAGTGTGAGGCTTGAACTCAGGGCCTGTGCACTGTCCCTGAGCTCTTTTGCGCAAGGCTAGAACTTTACCACTTTGAGCTGCAGCCCCACTTCTGGTTTTGAGTGGTTAGTTGGAGATAAGAGTCTCATGGGGACTTTTCTGCCCAAAGCTGGTTTCAAACCACAATCCTCAGATCTCAGCCTCCTAAATAGCTAGGATCACAGGTGTGAGCCACCAGCACCGGCAAAAAAGCTGTTGTCTTGAGTAAGTTTAGATTAATATTATGATTTGAATATACGCCCCAAATTTCATGTTCTGGAAACTCAATTTGTAAATTTATAATGCTTGGAGGTAAGTTATGAGGGGTCTACCCTCAGGAATGAATTAGTCTACTCATGGATTAACAAGTTATCAATGAACAAGTATTGTTATAAAGCCTCAAAACACCTGCTCTACCATCACTGGTGATGCCCTCAACTACATAACAATACAGCAAGAAGGCTCTCACCAGATTCTGAGCAGATGCCAGCGCAATGCTGCCATCCAGCTTGCAGTCTTCAGAATGGTGAGCCAACCAAACCTCTATTCTTTTAAACTACTCAGTTTCAGGAATTTTGCTATAGCAACAGAAAATAGTCTAGGACAGGTAAGAAGAAAAATACATCAATATAAATAAAAGTATAAAGCATAAATGAACTTCAACCCAAAGTCAAGGACCGTACCAACTCCACCCAGAACAAACACTTTCTCCTATTACCCAAAAGGCTGGTGGTTTCTCCAAACGGAAGCTCATATCAACTGTTTTACTATGACTGAAGAGTCCTCTAGAGTCAAACTTCTGGAAATATGCTCTTCCTCTTCCATTGTCTACAAGAAAGCTGAGGACTACGTGTCCTCATTGCCCACAGGCACCCCATGAGCAGCACATGGGCAGGAGCCAACTCACCTTCAGGGCTTTGAAGATGACCCCCGGGTGCCGGGGAGATCGGGTAGTGTTATTCTCTAACAGCTGCTCCAAAGCCCGTCGAAGCCCAGAGAAGTCTGTGGGGGGGTTGTAAGTCCTCGTTCCCTTGTAGTGAATAGAACTAAAGGCTTCAGGGAAGCGGCCCAGCTTTCGGAACCTGTCCTGGATAAGTTTCTCCGGCACCTCTGAAGGGTGATCTGTACAGGCAGATACAGGCATGTGAGCAGTGAGTGACTGATTGCTCCTTTTAGCATAAAAAACAAACCTACTCCAGGGCTAGGATGCAGCTCAGTGGCAAGCACTTGCCTAGCAAGTGCATCATTCTGGGGCTCAATCCCCAGTATCAAAAAAAGACAAAAAAAAATTTAAAAACCAACTTATTCCGTATATGTAAAGCACACACACACACACACACACACACACACACACACACACACACACACACGCACGCACGCACGCACGCACGCACGCACGCACGCACGCACACACGCTATGTTAGCCTGGTCTGGAGAGGATCCAGTCAAGGGCATGGGTGTTTCATGATTTAGCACTGATTACATGGATGTGTTCAGGTTGTGAAAAATCCAACATGTCACATACTTGGGTATGATGCACATATTTCTGTATATATATATATATATATATATATATATATATATATATATATATATATATATATACATATACATATATATATAATATTTCAAGGAAGAATCTTTTCAAAAGTCTTCACTGTAAGAAAATCTAGTCAGGCCGGGCGCTGGTGGCTCACGCCTGTAATCCTAGCTACTCAGGAGGCTGAGATCTGAGGATCGCGGTTCAAAGCCAGCCCGGGCAGGAGAGACCGTGAGACTCCTATCTCCAATAAAAACACCAGAAAACCGGAGGTGGCGCTGTAGCTCAAGTGGTAGAGCGTTCGCTTTGAGCTGAAGAGCTGAGGGACAGCGCCCAGGCCGAGTTCAAGCCCCACGACCGACAAAAAAAAAGAAAATCTAGTCATGTCAAAGTATAAAATGAAAGTTATATGTGGCCTCAACTCCTCCTAATTACAGTTGCTATACAAGGGCAACTATAATTCAATGTTCTCCTTTTTTTCCTTTTTCTTTTTTTTTTTTGGAGAGGGGGTCGGTCATGGGGCTTGAACTTGGGGCCTGGGTGCTGTTCCTGAGCTTTTTCATTCGAGGCTAGTACTCTAGCACTTTGAGCCAGAGCACCACTTCTGGTTTTCTGGTAGTTAACTGGAGATAAGAGTTTCATGGAGCTGGCACCAGTGGCTCACACCTGTAATCCTAGCTACTCAGGAGGCTGAGATCAGAGGATCACAGTTGAAAGCTAGCCGGGGCAGGAACGTCTGTGAAACTCTATCTCCAATTAACCACCAGAAAACCAGAAGTGGCACTATGGCTCAAATGGTAGAGTGCTAGCCTTGAGCTGAAGAGCTGAGAGACAGTACTCAGGCCCAGAGTTCAAACCCCACAAAAACAACAAAAAAAGAGTTTCATGAATTTACTGGCATTGAACTGTGATCCTCAGATCACGGCCTCCTCCTGAATAGCTAGGGCAGCAGGCATGATCCAATTGCCTGGCCTAATGTTCACCCTTTCAAAGATGTTTTTCTACCACATTTACCAACACGTATATGCAACTTGTTTTGTTATTACTTAATATTCTGTGTCTTGTCCTTGATATGATATACTGAGACATTTCTTATTTTTTTTAACAGCTCAGATAGTTCTATACACTGTGAACGCATTAAGCTTGTCATTTGGTAAGCATTTAGAATTCTATACCATGAGACTTCTGATCTTCTATGATGAAGCTGGGGCACACGGCCAAATAGACGTTATTAGCTTGCCTGCTATCTCAGCAGTAGTCTAGAACAGTGGACTGCTGTAGGACAGATGGGTCAAGAAATGTTTTGGAGTGTGAGTGGCTCCTGACTGTAATGCTAGCTCCGGGGGAGACTGAGGTCAGAGATTTGCAGTTCAGGGCTAGCCCAGGTAGACAAATCCATGAGACTTATCTCTCATTAATCAGCAGACCGCCAGCATCAATCTTGAGTAAAAAAGCCCAGCTAGATTGGGAGACCCTGAATTCAAGCCCAGGTACTAGCAAATAATCTTTACCTTTAGAGCTGTAAAGGTTGGAAGGATTTTATTTTAATTTACATTAATATTTTCATGGAAATCACTCCAACTAATATTGAAGGCTACTTCAAATTTTGTTTTTAGTAGCATTTGTTTGGTTTTGTAGTGGCATGGATAGAACTCAGGGTCTCATGCATGACAGACAAATGCTTCTACCACTGAACTGTATCTGACTAGCTCAAATTTAAAAGAATAGTCATTAGCAGGGCAATAGTAGCTCATGCCTATAATACTAGCTACTTAGGAGGCTAACATCTAAGGATCACAGTATGAAGGCAAGAAAGCCTGTGAGATGTTTATTAACCACCAAAAAAAATCCAGAAGTGGAGCTGTGGCTCAAGTGGTAGAGTACTAGCCTTGAGCAAAAAACTTAGGGACAGCAAGTACCCAAGCTGAGTTCAAGCCCCAGGAGGGAGGGAGGGAGGGAGGGAGGGAAGGAGGGAGAGAGGAAGGAAGGAAGTTATGGGGGGGAGGGAGAAAGGAAGAAAGGGAGGGAGAGAGGGAAGAAGGAAGGTCGTTAAAGAGAAGTGGCTATAATTCAGCAGCTATACTCATCTCATGTTGCACTTTAAGAAGTAGCCCTGAGGGGCTGGGAAGGTGGCTCAGTGGTAGAGCGCTTGCCTTGCATGCATGAGGCCCTGGGTTCGATTCCTCAGCACCACATAAGCAAAAAAGAAAAAAAGCTGGAAGTGGTGCTGTGGCTCAAGTGGTAGAGCGCTAGCCTTGAGCTGAGGAGCTGAGGGACAGCGCTCAGGCCCAGAGTTCAGGCCCCAGGACAGGACCCCCCCCCAAAAAAAAGAAGTAGCTCTGAAAGAGAGTAACAATGCTCAATAGGAAATGTACTCATTACCTTACTCATGTAACTGTAACCCCTCTGTACAGTATCTTTACAATAAAAATATATACTAATAAAGAAAGAAGTAGCTCTGGTGGGGGGAGGGAAAGTGGGAGAAAATTGAGGGAAGGGGTAACAAGTTTGACAAGAAATGTACTTACTACCTTACTTATGTAACTGTAACCCCTCTTTACATCACTTGACAATAAAAAATAAAAAAAAGGTAGCAGCTCTGGGAGTTACAGACTTTTCAGGAGCACATTTCTGCTACCTTCATTTCCTCCCACTATCTCATAGCTTTTTCCCTTAACAGGTAGTTACTGCTCACAAATGACCTAGCTCTGCTCATGTAAAACAGAAATACAAATGGAACATCTCTAAATCTGAATACCCAAAATGTTTCAAATTCTGAAACTTTTGACCATAAGATCACAGAGCATTTTAGATTTCACATTTTCAATTTAAGGATGTTCCACCAATGAATTCTGGTCCCAAAAATTTGGGATAGGGGATCCTCAACCTGTAATTCATTTTCCTACCAAACTACCTAGTAATCCTCTATCCAGAAAGGCAAAATTAACCAGAAATTCCATGAGACAAAGAAAGTCTAATTATCAACTTGCCCACAATTCTAGCACCCTCCAAACCCTACATTTGTAAAATATGGCTTCCCTGATTCCATCCTAAGGTTAAAGGAAGCCACAATGGAATTCTAGAAAAAGCTCTGAATTCAAGACCTTTTGGACTATAATCTGGATCCCAGTTTTGCTAGAACTTCCTTGTATACAAAATCTAAGAAACTCCTAGAAGCATGGCTCAAGTGGCGGTGTCCATCTAGCAACACCAAGGGGCCATGAGTTCAACCTCAGTGCCAGAAAAAAAGAAAAGAAGAAAAGAAAACCTTGGGTGCCACAGCTATTCAGAAGGCTAAAATCTAAGAACCAACGTTTGGGGGTTTTTTTTGTTTTGTTTTGTTTTTCTTCAGTTGTGGGGCCTGAAGTCTGGACCTGGGTACTGTCCCTCGGCTCTTCAGCTCAAGGCTAGTGCTCTACCACTTGAGCCACAGCACCACTTTCAATTTTTGTTTATGTGGTGCTGAGGAATCGAAGCCAGGGCCTCATGCATGCAAGGCAAGCAATCTACCACTGAGCCACCTTCCCAGCCCCTAAGAACCAAAGTTTGAAGCAAGTCTGGACAGGAATATCCATGAGACTCTTATCTCCGATTAACCACCAAAAAGCTGGAAGTGAAGCAAAATGCTAAGGAATAGTATCAAGCCAAGGTCAAGCCACAGGACTGGCAAAAATTAAAATTAAAACACCTCACATAGAGTACATGGTACGGTGTAAATTTTTGAGGACCTGGCTCTTTCAAACTCCTAAAATGAAGATCCAAAATTGCAGGCAAGGCTGATCACAGGAGGTCAGCACTGCCCACATCTCCTCTCCTTCTCAGGAAGGAAGGAGTCCATTCCTCCATTCTGGAAGGTCATGAGTCATTGAGACCATCATCATCCACTGGACAGAACCACCTCTGTGATGGCCCATGGCCCAATCTGTCCACTTCCCTCCTCCATTGCCCTCCTACTGTCTCTATCCTGACAGTTCTGAATTCTTCTCACCTGAATACTACAAGAACCTCTTGACAAGCTTCCCCAACTGCAGGCTGGTACTGAGGGAGATTTTTGAAGTACAGATGGATAGTGTAAGTCTCTTTCAGAGGCTTCTGAGTATCTTTACCATTTCATCCTATACATGCAAGTTATGCTTTGGACACACACTCTTTTAGTGTCAAACATTCCTCCAGGCTCTTCAGATACAGCAGTGAATAACTCAGGCCATGTTTCTACCCTTGTGCTGTTTCCATTCTAATAAAAAAGACCAACAGCAAATACACAGCATCTGTAATGATTTCACACTTGATAGGAGCCAAAGAACAGGAAGACATGATGAGAGTGTAAGTAAGGTGTATTAGGGGCAGTTGGGAAAAGCACTGTAGGGATAAAAGTTGAGTTGAATCTAAGATGTAGGCCAGCCTGGGCTCAGGGGCCTGGCAGACAGAGCACACGTGCAAAGATGGAAGTAAAAGTGGCAATGCTTGAAAGCACAGACACACATAGGGTGAGGACACATAATGAGGAGATTGGTCTATACTCTATAGATGCTAGGTGGAAAAGGCATGCAGGCATACTACAGGATGAAGCTAGAATGCAGGAAGCTCTTCCGGAATCACTTGCAGTTTCCAGAACACAAGTTACTGTATGAATCCAGCTGGGTTTGTGATTCCCAGAACATCAACCTCCCTCCTTTATTTAGCAGGGGCACATGGCCTCCTTCTCTTTCTGAGATCTCTACTCAGGTGCAGAACCCTCTGTACTCCCATAGTCCCTAGCAGTATCTGCTGAACAGAGCAGTGCTTGGTCTCCCTAATTAGGCTGTGAGCCTTTCAATGATGGGGATTTGGTCCTTAGCTCTGTGTCCAGTGTCTCTGCTAAATGAATGAAAGGGTGAATGATATAACTGTTTTAGGGGCCATACTGATACCCTGACCCAACACTGATGTTGCATTTGTTCCCTCAGATTCCTATTTAGTGACCATCTTGCTCTCTAGTTCCCTGAGAACATGAAAACAGTAAGAATTCACACACACACACACACACACACACACACACTCTCTCTCTCTCTCTCTCTCTCTCACCTGTTGATGTGGATAAATTGTCCATAGTCCTGACTAAAGTTGACTCTTTTTCCAGTAAATCACTCCAATTCTTCCTACATCTCCTCCCCTTTTTGTTTTTGTTTTTTTGTTGCTGCTCCTAGGGCTGAAACTCAGGGCCTGGGCACTGTCCCTGAGCTTCTTAAGCTTAAGGCTAGTGCTCTACTACTTGTGCTATAGCTACACTTCTAGCTTTTTGGCGGTTTACTGGAGAAAAGTTTATTTGGTAGTTTACTGGACTTTCCTGCCAGGGCTGGTTTGAACTACAATCCTCCTATCTTAGCTTCCTGAGTAAGTACAATTAAAATGTGAGCCATGGGTGCCTAACCCTACTTTCTTTTCTTCCTTTTTTTTGGTCGGTTGTGGGGCCTGAACTCTGGGCCTGGGCACTAGCCCTCAGTCAGTTCTTCAGCTCAAGGCTAGCGCTCTACCACTTAAGCCACAGTGCCACTCCAGCTTTTTTTGCTTATGTGGTGCTGAGGAATCAAACCCAGGGCCTCATGTATGCAAGGCAAGCACTCTACCACTGAGCCACTTTCCCAACTCTTTTTTTTTTTTTAAACAGTGCTGGGACTGCATATAAGGCCTTACACGTGTTAAGTACCTGCTCTCTTTCTTGCATTTGCCTTATCAATACACCAAAACCTGTAATATCTCTATTTTAAACTTTGAAATTATACTTCAGTGTCCAGCCGCCACTACACTGCTCTCCTCCCCTTGCTAGAACCCTTGTAAAGAGTTCAGTATACTCACATCCTTAATTCTCCTTTAAAAGAAAAAATTAGGGGAAAAAAAAGGAAGTGGTGACATTGACCAAGAAACATGGTACACATTACCTGACTTACAGAATTGTAAGCCTTTTGCAAAACTATTTAATAACACTAAAAAATGCAGACACAAAAAGACAAGGTCTCAACTGAAACTGCTTTGTACAATTAAGTATTTTTTTAATATTTCTTAAAAACTTAAATAAGCCTGGCACCAGTGGCTCACACCTGTAATCCTAGCTACTCAGGAGGCTGAGATCTGAGGATCCCGGTTCATAGCCAGCCCAGGCAGGAAAGACCATGAGACTCCTATCTCCAATAAACCACTAGAAAACCGGAAGTGGTGCTGTAGCTCAAGTGGTAGAGCACTCTCCTTGAGATGAAGAACTGAGGGAGCACTCAGGCCCAGAGTTCAAGCCCCATGACTGACAAAAACAAAACAAAAAACCTTAAATAATAGCCAGGCACCAGTGCCTCATACTTAGATACTCAGAAGGTAGAGATCTGAGGATTTTAGTTTGAAGCCAATCCAGGTAGAAAAGTCCAAAGTCCACGAGACGCTTACCTCCAATGAACCAGCAGCTGTGGTTCAAGTGGTAGAACATTAGCATGAGCAAAACAACTAAGGTATAGTAACCCTGGCCCTGAGTTCAAAGCCCAGTACCAAAATAAATGAAGGGAAGAAAAGGAGGGACAAGGAAGGGAAGGAGGTAGCTGGCTCTATGAGGTACAGGCTAGCCTCAAGATCATAATTCTCCAGTCTCAGTATCCCAAACTAGACTATAGGTGTGAGTCATATGTCCAGTTCACCTATTCTTTCTTCATCTCATTCTAGTCAAGCTTTCAACCCTAATTCTGTGTTGCCAGAACCAGTTTGTTTGAGTGAGAGGTACTTCTGTTTTGTTTTTTGATCTTGGGGCTTGAACTCTGGGCCTGGGGGCTGTCCCTCAGCTCTTCAGCTCAAGGCTAGTGTTATACCACTTGAGCCACAGCGCCACTTCCTGTCATTAATTGGAGATAAGAGTCTCACAGACTTTTCCTGCCCGAACTAGCCTTGAACCATGATCCTCAGATCTCAGCCTCCTGAGTAGCTGGGATTACAGGTGTGAGCCACTGGTGGCCAGTGTTTTTTTTTTGCTTTGTTTTGTTTTTTGGTTGGTCATGGGCTTGAACTCAGATCCTGGGCACTGTCCTTGAGCTTTTGTGCGCAAGGATAATGCTCTACCCCATTGAGTCAATAGCTCCCCTTCTGGTTTTCTTTTTTTCTTTTTTCTTTTTTTGTCATGGGGCTTGAACTCTGGGCTTGGGCTCTGGGCTTGGGCGCTGTTCTTGTGCTCTTCAGCTCAAGGCGAGCGCTCTACTACTTGAGCCACAGCACCACTTCTGGTTTTCTAGCGATTTATTGGAGATAAGAGTCTCACGAACTTTCCTGCGCAGGCTGGCTTTGAACCGCGATCCTCAGATCTCAGCCCCCTGAGTAGCTAGGATTACAGGCGTGAGCCACCGGCACCCGGCTCCGTTCTGGTTTTCTGATGGTTAATTGGAGATAAGTCTCAAAAACTCTCCTACCCGGGCTGGCTTCAAACCGTGATGCTCAGATCTCAGTCTCCTGAGTAGCCAGAGTTATAGGCATGAGCTACAAGCACCTGGCCTCAGCCAGGTTGTCACTGCCTCTCATAGCCATCTCCTTGTACCCAGAAGGGGTACTCTGGGACCCTGTGCCCTGTTTACTCACCAGAGCCCAGTAGTTGAGTGTGTACAGTCTCATGGAAAATAATAACTGCAGGGCCCAGGGTGGATAAGGGGACATCTAGGCCACAGCGGGCAGTGGTAGCTTTAAGCTCCTTGGTGAAGTGTTTTAGATAAGCTTCTGAGGCATCCCCAAGGAATTTGAAGAGGTCATTATGTAGCCGGTCTGCATGAGTTCGATAGATGACCAGGTCTGAGATGGCCAGAACCTTGAGCAGCAGCCGTGTTCGCTGGCTGAGATTCACCGTGGCCCCCAACAGCCCTTCTGTGTCTATCACTGCTACTTTGTGCACTGGGTCATAGGCAGCCCACACTCCCACTGTGCAGGACTCCTGGGCAGGAGAAGTTTTGAAGACTTCACGGCCATAGAAGAAAGTGTGGTTGAGGGTATGAGACTTTCCATCACCAGTATTTCCAAAAATGGAAACCACCTTCAGATGTTGATCAGGTTTACAGTCCAATTTCCTAATAAAGTCCTCTTCGTTTGTTACCTTCAAAAAACAAAAACAAAAAACAGAAAAGGCAATGAAACCTGCAAACTAAAAAACCAGAAACACCTACAAGAAGGATGAGTGCTTCCCAAAGTCAGGGTCTATGACTGACCAGGCAGGATGGGAAGGAGACAGACTAGTCTCAGAACAAGGCTCCACCACACTTTCTACCCTCAGGAGATTGCTTACCTGATCTCTGGAGCCTCTGAGCCTCAGGCAGTGCAGGAACTCAGTGGTCACAAAAGAACCAAAGCTATAAAACTTTTTAAGACACAGAGCCAGGCACTGGTGGCTCCTGCCTGTAATCCTAACTACTTAGAAGACTGAGTTGTGAGGATCCTGGCTCAAAGCCAGGAAAGTTTTTGAGACTCTTATCTCCAAATAATCAACAAAAAGCTGGAATTGGAGCTGTGGCTCAAGTGGTAGAGCACTAGCCTTGAGCAAAAAACAAGGAGAGCACTTAGATCCTGAGTTTAAACCCCAGTATCACCACAAAGAAAAGGGGGGGGGCTGGGAGGGTGGCTCAGTGGTAGAGCGCTTGCCTTGCATGCCTGAGGCCCTGGGTTCAATTCCCCAGCACCACATAAGCAAAAAGAAAAAAGCTGGAAGTGGTAGAACGCTAGTCTTGAGCTGAAGAGCTGAGGGACAGTGCCCAGGCCCAGAGTTCAGGCCCCACGACCGAACCCCCCCAAAAAAGGGGGGGTGTCTGGAGGTAAAGCACAACTGGTACAGTGCCTGCCTTATAACTAGGTAAGAGACCTTAAGCTCAATCCCCACTACCATCAAAAAAAATCAGGAATTTCAAGCCAGGCACCAGTAGCTCATGCCTGTAACACTAACTACACAGGAGGCTGAGATCTGAGGATGACAGTTCAAACCCAGCCCAGGCAGGAAAGTCTATGAGACTCCAATAAAGTATATAGAAAAAGGTGGAAAAAAGCCAAGAGTAGCAATGTGGCTCAAGTGGTAGAGTGCTGGCCTTGAGCACAGAAAGGCTCAGGGATAGAACTCAGAGACCCTGAGTTCAAGCCCCAGGACTGGCAAAAAAAAAAAAGCAAATTGAAATAGTTGGTGGAAAAGGTTCGTTTGTGTGTATAGGGGGAGGGGTACTGCTAATACTTGAACCACACATTCAGCCTCCTTTGCTTCAGTTATTTTTCAGGTATTATCCAGTGTTTTTGTCAGGGCTAGTCTGAGACCATAATCCTGCACTATTATACACAGTCTGTTTGTTGAGACAGAGCCTTACTTTTCTTCCTAGACTGCTTCAAATCTTGATTCTCCTATCTCTATCTCCTAAGTAGCTGATGGTACAGATAAAGGCCACTACTCTAGGTGAGTTCATTTCTTTTTAGGGCTAAATAATATTTAGTTTATAGATCATAGTTGTTTTGTACTCATGACTCAATAAACATTTAGTTGTATTCACTTTTGGCTGCGTGGATAGAGCTGCTGTTCATATCCATGTACATGCAGGTTTTGTGTGAATGTGTGAATGTGTCCTTTTAGTTCTGTTGGGTGTACACATAGAATACAATTACTGAAGCATATGATAACCCCATGTAGAAAATTTTCTTTGTTCTTTTTTCTTTTTTCTATGTCAGTCCTGGGGCTTGAACTCAGGCCTAGGGACGTCCCTGAGCTCCTTTGCTCAAAGCTAGCTCTTTACCACTTGAGTCACAGCTCCACTTCTAGTTTTTTTGGTGTTTAACTGGAGATAAGAGTCTCATAAGCCAGGTGCCAGTGGCTCATGCCTGTAATCCTAACTACTCAGAAGGCTGAGATCTGAGGATTGCAGTTCAAAGGCAGCCCAAGCAGGACGGTCCATGAGACTCTTATCTCCAATAAACCACCAGAAAACCAGAAGTGGCACTGAGGCTCAAGTGATAGAACACTAGCCTTGAGCTAAAGAGCTGAGGGACAGTGCCCAGGCCTCAGAGTTCAAGTCCCATAACCAACAAGAAAATAAATACATAAAAGAGTCTCACAGACTTTCCTGTGCTTCAAACTTTGGTCCTCAGATCTCAGATTCCTAAATAACTATCAGCACCTTATAACAAAATTTCTTTTTTCTTCTTTTTTCATTTTTGAGACAGAGAGTTTTTTTTGTTTTTTTTGCTGGTTGTGGGGCCTGAACTCTGGGTCTGGGTGTTGTCCCTCAGCTTTCAGCTCAAGGCTAGCACTCTACCACTTGAGCCACAGTGCCACTTCTGGTTTTCTGGTTTCTGCTTATATGGTGCTGAGGAATTGAACCCAGGGCCTCATGCATGCAAGGCAAGCACTCTACCACTGAGCCACCTTCCCAGCCTGAGACAGAGGTTTTTCTAGGCAGCCTAGTCTCTGAACTCTCAACTCTACTGTTTTAGCTTCCAGTAGCCAGGATTGTAGGTGTATGCTGCTATGCTTAGTTTGGCTACTTTTTTTTTTTCCAGCTAAACTATTTTTTTTGAGGAAGTTCCAGACCACACTCTATATTCTGCCATTTTACATTTCCATGATTTTGCCGTTTCTCTATATCCTTGCAAACACTTGTTACTGTCTTTCTGATCATAAGATGATCTAGTAAAGATAAAGTGATAGTTATTGTGGTGTTGACTTTGCTTTTCTCTAGTGAAAAATGATACTAAACATTTTTTCATGTGTTTATTGGCCCTTTATACATTTTCTCTGGGAAAAGATCTATTCAAATTTTTTTTTTTTTTAACCAGTCCTGGGACTTGAACTCAGGGCCTAGGCGCTAACCCTGAGCTTTGGTACCACATGAGCCACAGCTCCACTTCCAGCTTTTATTATTAAATGTCTCCCATGCTTTCCTTCCAGGGCTGGCGTGAGCAACCATCCTCAGATCTTAGCCTCCTGAGTGACCAACATTACAGCTATCAGCCACAGCAGACATCTAGCTTCTTTGCTTGTTTTTTAGTTGGGTTGTTTGTCCGCTGAGTTGGGAAGGTTTGTGGTTAGTTGTAGGAGTTCTAGTACCCTGACACTAGCCCCTTGCCACACACACACGTGTGTGTATGTGTGTGTGTGTGTGTGTGTGCGCGCGCGCACGTGCGCACGCACGCTTTCTTTTATTCTGTGGATTCCCTTTTCACTATCCTCATGGTGTTCTTTGCAGCACAAATTTTGAAGTTTTTATCAGCTCTAACATTTCTTTTTTCCATTAGAAAAATTCAGGTCAAGCAAGGTGCTGGTGGCTCATGCCTGTAATTCTAGCTATCCAGGAGACTAAGATCTGAGGATTACGGTTCTAAGCCAGCCCAGGCAGGAATGACTGTGAAACGCTTTTTTTTTTTTTTTTTTGGCCAGTCAGGCTTGAACAAGCCTGGGCGCTGTCCCTGAGCTCTTCAGCTCAAGGCTAGCACACTATCACTTAAGCCACATGCCACTTCTAGTATTCTGGTGGTTTATTGGAGATAAAGAGTGTCATGGTGGGGGGGGTGGGGAGAGGATGAGATGGGAAGGGGAAACAAAGGAGGAGGCTACAATGCTTGATAAGAAATGTACTCATTATCTTGCCCATGTAATTGTAACCCCTCTGTACAGTATTTTCACAATTTTTTTTTAAAAAAGAGATTTATGGACTTTCCTGCCCAGGCTGGCGTTGAACTGTGATCAACAGACCAGAGTCTTCTGAGTAGCTAGGATTACAGGCGTGAGCCACCAGCACTCAGCCACTGTGAAATGTTATCTCCACTAAACAACCAAGAGCTGGGCGCCGGTGGCTCACGCCTGTAATCCTAGCTACTCAGGAGGCTGAGATCTGAGAATCGCGGTTCAAAGCCAGCCCGGGCAGGAAAGACCGTGAGACTCCTATCTCCAATAAACCACTAGAAAACTGGAAGTGGCGCTGTAGCTCAAGTGGTAGAGCGCTCGCCTTGAGCTGAAGAGCTGAGGGACAGCGCCCAGGCCCAGAGTTCAAGCCCCATGACCGACAAAAAAAAAAAAAAAAAAAACAACCAAGAAAAATCTAGAAGTGGAGCTGTGGCTTAAGTAGTAGAGTGCTAGCCTTGAGCAAAAGGACAGTGCCCACGCCCAGAGTTCAAGCCCTGGAACCAGCATCAAAAAAAAAAAAAAAGATAGAAGGCTGGGATTATGGCTTAGTGGTAGAGTGCTTGCCTAGCATGTATGAGGCCCTGGGCTCGATTCCTTGGTGTCACATAATAAATAAATAAATAAAATTAATTGAGGGGCTGGGAAGGTGGCTCAGTGGTAGAGTGCTTGCCTTGCATACATGAGGTGCTGGGTTAGATTCCTCAGCACCCCATAAGCAGAAAAAGCCAGAAGTGGGGCTGACGCTCAAGTGGTAGAGTGCTAGCTTTCAGCTGAAGCGATGAGGGACAGCGCCCAGACCCAGAGTTCAGGCCCCAAGACAGACCAAAAAAAAAAAAAAAAAAACTGAGCCAGGCCCTGATGGCTCAATGATCTGAGGATCATAGTTCAAAGCCAGCCCGGGCAGGAAAGTCTTATCTCCAATAAACCACCAGAAAACTGGAAGTAACACTGTGGCTCAAGTGGTAGAGCACTAGCCTTGAGCTCAGGGACAGTGCCCAGGCCCAGATTCAAGCCCCAGTACTGGCACCAAAAAAAGAGAGAGAGAAAAGAAAAATACTACGAAATACTATTTGCTTTAACACTGTGAGGTGGAAGCAGGAATTAAGTACTGATACATGCTGCAATATAGACAGACTGTGAAAATATAAATATGTGAAAAAAGCCAGAAACAAATGACCACATAGTAGATACTTCAATTGGCATAATGTTTAGAACCAGCCAATTTATAAAGCAGAAAGTAGATTAGTGGTTGCCGGAGGCAGGGGGCAGAAAAAAATACAAAGGAGCTGCTAATTGAGTGCATGGTCTCTATTTGGGGTGATGGAAAATGTTGTGAATTACATAATGGTATAGATTGCTTAACTTTATAAATATACCAAAAATGTCTAAATGTGTACTTTATTTTTTTTTTTTTGGGGGGTCCGGTTGTGGGGCCTGAACTCTGGGCCTGGGCACTATCCCTCAGCTCTCAAGGGTAGTGCTCTACCACTTGAGCCACAGCGCCACTTCCGGCTTTTTTCTTTTTGCTTATGTGGTGCTGAGGAATAGAACCCAGGGTCTCAGGCATGCAAGGCAAGCGCTCTACCACTGAGCCACCTTCCCAGCCCCTATACTTTATTTTTAATCTACTATAATTCTAGGAATTTTGATGTCAATGAGAATACCAACAATTTACTAAATGCCACCACAATACCAGGTCCTTCACTAAATCCAGTAGCCCAGGACTTGTCTATCTTATCTTCACATGCACAGCACTTAGAAGACACCCGGTGGGCAGTTTAGTATCTAGTGAAGGAATGAATGAATGACCAACACTTTACTATCAACTTTAATCACTTTCCCCCCATATGTTTTTTCTACAGGACTGAACACAGCAGCATTTGATAACCCAGCAGATAACTCTTGAGAAGTTGACACAGAATAGGCCATTTTGGACCTGTGTCATGCAGCCAGGCATGTTCCAAGTTGCTAAGTATCAAGCAAGAGACATACAAAGGCTCCACAAACCTCTCCCAACAGAGTCAGCTAAGGTCAAGGTGGCCAGCTGGAAAGCCTTCTACCTCCAACCGTCAGGGGCAGGGAAGACAAGGCCTGGGGATTGTCTACAGGAAAATCTACTCTGTCAACAATCCTTTCACCACCCAACAGCAACTGCTAGCCAGAATACCTCTAAATGGGCACCTGAAAAGGGACATGTGGGAGCCTAAGGACAGAACTCAGTGTCTCTGGATTCACAATAAGTACTCACAACACATGACATAGATAAATTACCTCATCTGTTAGCAGCTAGGATTTTACTTGGGATGTGTTAAGTACACCTGTGCCTGTGTGGGGCATATGTATCTGAGCCCACTGAAAGAACGCTGAGAGAAAGAGCTCATGAGGAGTCCTAGGCAGGTTTTTCTTCTGATGAGTCAAGGGTCATCATTTTATACGTACTAATAGCATGAACTGAAGATATCGTTCCCTCCCCAGGCTGGACATTCATTAAACCATCAGATAAAGAGAAAGTGCCAGGCAAACTGAAACCAGGCCTTGTTTTTCTTCCTACTGCCTTTCACCTTAGCTTTATTCCCTATAATAGTACTAAACACACCCCTAACCTGTGGGCATTTTCCCCTGAGCTAGAAAGCAGTGAACTGCCTTCACAGAGCTGGTAGAAAGACTGGTTTCAAAGGCACAAAACCTGCTAGAATGTAATTAGTTTGGCTCAAGGAGAATGTGATGGCTTCTTTGCTTAATTGGAAGAACACAATAAGGACACAGGGTTTTGGTGCACCTCGGTCTCTGAGGACTGGCACAGAAAGGCTTTTGCTACAGGGCAGAAAACAGGCCAGTTACCCATAGGCTCTGAGAAGCAAGGATACAGAGAAGGATGCCCACCAGAGTGCTGCCAGTCAGAAGCTGAGGCAGCTCTGTGGCCAAGGCCCCTCTCACCTCCCCAATCCACACCCCTCCTCCCTCAACCCCACCAGTGTCCTTTCTAGGCTTCACATCCCTGAGCACAAAATTCCCATGACCTTTACAGTATAGCAAAATTGAAAGGAAAAAAAAAAAGGAAGAAAGAACAGAATGACTGGCTTTTAGTCTGGAGAGGTAAAGATAAAGAAAAGATAAGAAGATTCTTTTTGAAGAAGGAAGAGGCCACAGCAGGGTCAAAGCTCCAACTCTACTTGTTCTTCCTGTTTGCAATCAACTACCCCCCAGCCTCATCCCCATGCTTCATTCCAGGAAAAGACTAAGCTCCTGACTGAGGCTTGCCAGCAGCCACCCCACCCAATTCTACAACAGGTCTGAAATAGTCCTTGGCCTGACACAACAGCAAACACCAAAGCCACTCCTCCCCAATTTCTGCCTTCCCTCTTCCCAGAACTTGCTAGATTCTTAAGACCTGGAATAAATCAGAAACCCTGGCCTTGGAAAAGTTATTTTCACTACTGAAGCCTTGGGGAGGTAAGGTAATAACCAAATGTACAAGCCTTAGGGATTCTGAGGACTAAATGAGACCAAGAGTATAAAAAGCTGAGCACAAGGCATGGCGGACAGTAAGTGCAAACAGGAGCCATTATCTGAAAGGACAACCCCCTGGGAAAACACCCAGTTGCGGAGTGTGCAGTCAGTGGCAAAGACAGCCAGGCTTGCACCTGCTTGTTGCTCACAAGTTACTTCTTCAAAGACTAATTCAACAATGTGACAAGATCTAAACCCATGCTGCTGAAAAGTGGAAGATCTCACTGCTCACTTCACAGAACTCCTTTCCCCTTCCTCTAATCAAAATCATGATTATTAATAATTCTAGCGTTACTTTCTCAGCTGGCTCCTAATAGTGGCCACCTAACAGCATATTAACCTCTAAGAAACTCAACAACACTCCTTTCTCCCTCCCCCTCATTCTGATCCAAGTTTTTTAGTTGTATAAGCTTCCAAGCAGAGTTTGTAGAATAAATAACAGTGCTCAGTGGTCCCCATTATTCTGATTTAGAACTCGAGTGATTGATGGAAGTGAAGTGTCCAGAAGGCAGCCTTTGACCAAGCAAGCAAGAGGAAAAAATGAAGACAGTCTCTCTCAAAAGATCCCGGCTCAGCCCTCAGGGTCATTCCAGGAAGAACACCAAGCAGACTTTGTCCCCAGTAACCCTGGGAAAGGAAAAGCAAAAACCCTGGAGAAGGAGGCAAGTTCTACAAACAGCACAGCTAGACAAAATCCCAAATAGCTCAGCATTAAGGTCCTCTGCCCTTATGGCTCTCTGGGAGAAAAGAATCTAATCAGTACAACCATGATCTAGACATTCCTCTCAAGTTTTATAAAAGTGTTCCCTATAATAGAGCCCAAAATCAGCTCCTTCCTCATGTAATAATGCAAGAAAACACAGGAAGCTTAGCTAAACAAAATGATGGTAATAAATTCCATGCTGAGCCTGGTGCTGATGGCTCTCAGCTGTAATTCTAGTTACTCAGGAGGCTGAGATCTAAGGATAACAATTTGAAGATCCTAGGCAGGAAAGTCTATAAAGACTCCTATCTCCAATTAACCACCAAAAAAATTAAAAATTAAATAAAAAACAAGTGGATCAAGTCATGAAGTACCAGCCTTGAACAAAAAAGCTAAGGGACAGTACCCAAGGCCTGAGTTTATACCTCAGGATCCTCCATAAAAGCACATGCACATATACATACAAAACTAATAAATAAATAAATGTCATGCTGGGCCAACAAATGAGTATTTTGTGCCTTTCCATCAACTCCAAAACTAACAAGTAGACAGTTATTCTCAAAAGGAAATTACAACTTATTTGTTGGTTCCAGCTTTAATTTGCTTGCTTTCCCTATTTTACTGAGTTCACAGGAAAAGAATTGACCCAGAAAGCCCAAACTTGCTTTTATCAGAACTGGGACCAGACCCTCAAATACAAGCAAATTGGAGTCTTTCATTTAATCAACATATTACAGCACATCCCGTGTCCACTACTGACCTGCTAGACCAACACAACCTGGGGAACTCTTGCTTTCTTTTTTTTTTTTAATTTTAATTTTTTTTATTGTGAAAATATTGTACAGAGGGGTTACAATTACATGGGCAAGATAGTGAGTACATTTCTTATCAAGCATTGTAGCCTCCTCCTTTGTTTACCCTTCCCATCCCTTCCCATTCTCCCTCCCCCCCACCCAATCCTCCCCCCCCCAAGTTGTAAAGTTCGTTTTTTGACATGACAACTTGTACTTCTCATTGTTGCAACAGGTCCACCTGTATCCTTATTTAAATGACTTGTTTTTCTGCTTCCCCTCCACAAATTATACCGACATCAAATACAGTGAAAGCATGGGTTATACTGTGGGGGAGGGACATACAAAGAAACAAAGAAATAATCAAAGCAGACACTCTGAAAACATTACAGGATGGAATAGGAGAAACCCTAGGTCTCCTTGGCGCAGGCCGAAATTTTCTTAATAGAAACCCGGAAACACAACAAATCAAAGAAAGGTTGGACAAATGGGATTGCATGAAGTTGCAGAGCTTCTGCATGGGAAAGGACATAGCTAGCAAGATCAATAGAAAGCCTACGGATTGGGAGAAGATCTTCACTATCCATACAACGGACAAGGGTTTCATATCTAAAATATACTTGGAACTCAAAAAATGAAATCCCCCAACAACAAATCTCCAAAGAAACAACTGCCCAATAAATAAGTGGGCTAATGACTTAAAGAGAAACTTCTCTGAAGAAGAAAGAAGGATGGCCAATAGACACATAAAGAAATGCTCAACCTTCCTAGCCATAAAAGAAATGCAAATCAAAACAACATTGAGATACCACCTCACCCCAGTTAGAATGGCAAAAATCAAGAACTCTAATAACAACAGATGCTGGAGGGGATGTGAACAGAAGGGAACCTTACTTCATTGTTGGTGGAAGTGTAAACTTGTTCAACCACTTTGGAAAGCAGTATGGAGGTTCCTCAAAAGACTCCACATAGAGCTCCCCTATGACCCAGCAATCCCACTTTTGGGCATTTACCCAAATGTTTACAAACAAGACCACACTAAAGCTACCAGCACAACTATGTTTATTGCAGCATTATTTACCATAGCTAAGATCTGGAACCAACACAGATGTCCCTCAGTAGATGAATAGATCAAGAAAATGTGGTATATATACTCTTGCTTTCTTCTAGTCAGGAAAGAAGTAGAAGGGGAGGAAACTCATTTTTGAGACATCCAAAGCCACCAACATATCTAAAAGATCAACAGGAGCCTGGCACCTGTAATCCTAGCTACTGAAGAGGTTAAGATTTGAGGATCATAGTTTAAAGTCTGCCAGGGGAAGGAAATCCCCTGAGATAATTATCTACAAATAACTACCAAAAACTGGAAGTTTTTGAGCTGTAGCTCAAATGGCTGAGCACTCACCTTGAGGATAAAAGCTCAGGACAGAACCCAAGCCCTAGGTTCAAGCCCCAGAACCGGCATAAAACAAAACAAAACAAGATTTATGTTCTTGGCTTAATTTTCTAAAGGATTTTCTTCAAACTCTATCAAAGAAATGAGTAGAGGCTGGGAAGGTGGCTCAGTGGTAGAATGCTTGTTTTACATGCATGAGGCCCTGGGTTCAATTCCTCAGCACCACATAAGTAGAAAAAGCCAGAAGTGGTACTATGGCTCAAGTGATAGAACCTTGCTTGAGCTAAAGGGCTGAGGGACAGCACTCAGGCTAAGTTCAGGCCCCAGACCGACCCCACCCCCCAATTTCTAAGGCCCAAATAATGAAGAGATTCCATTCCAATATCAAATCCCTATTAGCAGAAAGTTTTCTAAAACCTATTTCCCCAACACAGTACATTTAGAAAATTTCTTCTTATCTATTCTAAACTTTGTGTTTATCCATGGATGTGATGGTAGAGTTCACATACAAACACAACCATTTCTCAATCAAATGTTTTCTTAAGATGACTAAAGTCACAAGCCTGGCCTTACAAACACATGAAGCACATTTAGTAAGGGCAAAGATCACTTTCTCTTACTCCAGTGTCACCAAAGTGTTCTGTGACTTGAAAGGTCAGGAATTCCCCTCCCTGGGCTCATAAACGTCAGCCATAGATCCTTCTCCTGTCCTAGCAGCAAAGAATGTCTTTGTAAAGATGATCCACACACCATTCTTCATAAATTCCCTTTCAGTTCCTTGATCAGTTTCCTTGACCACACCCAACTCACTAGAAGGAAAAAAAAACCTTCTGATTCTGAAGACTGGAAAAATCAAATCATTCTCAAGACTTACAGCATCATTAAATACCAACTCATCCGATGGCTAGGCACAGTGACACACATCTGCTTTCCCAGCTACAGGGGTAGGTACAATGGTTCTGGGCTCACCTGTCATCCCCAATGACACAGGGAGCTCAAGTCAGTCTTTGGACAACCAAAGAACAAGGAGGCTGGAGGTATAGCTCCAGTGGGAGACACACCTGCCTAGCAAGCACAAGACCCTGGGTTCAAACCTCAATACTGAAAAGTAAACACACACAGACACGCAGACACACAGACACATACACATGCACGCACACACGCGTGTGCGCGCACACACACGCACACGCACATGCGCACACACACACATACACACACACACACATGCGAAGAGTCAAAACTCTAATCCATTGTCCCAGGGAGCAAAGCAGTTGACTGTAGGACTATCTTCCCAGAAGTACAGGGGCACTATTTAGATGGTGGAAATGCCCTATGTCATATCTGTAATAGTTTGGTATACACACATCAAACTCATACAATGTTCCTAAAGCACACAAAAATCACACCTCAATCAAGTTAGTTTTAAAAATACAGTGAGGGCCAGGCGCTGGTGGCTCATGCCTGCAATCACAGCTTCTCAGGAGGCTGAAATCTGAGGATCACAGCTCAAAGCCAGCCCGGGCAGGAAAGTCCGTGAGACTCTTATCTCCAATAAACCACCAGAAAACTGGAAGTGGTGCTGTGGCTCAAGTGCTAAAGCACTTGCCTTGAGGTGAAGAGCTCAGGGATAGCACCAGGCCCAGAGTTCAAGCCCCACCACCCACTAAACAAAAAAAAAAAACAGGGCTGGGAAGGTGGCTGGTGGTAGAGTACTTGCCTTGAGCTGAAGAGCTCAGGGACAGCGCCCAGGCCCAGAGTTCAGGCCCCACAACTGACAAAGAAAATGAATGAATGAATTAATTAATTAATTTAAAAAATACAGTGAGACAGGCACTGGTGGCTCATGCCTGTAATCCTAGCTACTCGGGAGGCTGAGATCTGAAGATCACTGTTTCAAGACAACCCAGGCAGAAAAGTCTGTGAGACTCTTATCCTCAATCAACCACTCAAAAACTGGAAGTGGTGCTGTGGCTCAAGTGGGAGCCCTAAGCCAAACAGCACTAAGAGGCTCAGGACAGTGCCCAGGCCCTGAGTTCAAGCCCTACAACACACACACACACACACACACACACACACACACACACACACACACACACACACACACACACACACACACACACACACACACACACACACACACACACACACACACACACACACACACTACAATAACAGGAAAAGATGGAGAACAATGGCGGGGGGGGGGTATGACACTAGTCAAGAGGAATTGTACTCATACTCTGACTTGTGGAATTGAAACTTTTTTTTGGTGGTCATGGGGCTTGAACTCTGGACCTGGGTACTGTCCCTCAGCTCTTCAGCTCAAGACTAGTGCTCTCTACCACTTGAGCCACAACGCCACTTTGGCCTTTCTGTTTGTAGTGCTGAGGAATCGAAGCCAGGGTCTCATGCGTGTGAGGGAAGCACTCTACCACTGAGCCACCTTCCCAGCCCCTTGAAACCCCTTTGTACAACTACTTTGAAGGAAAATTAGCAGATGAGACAAGGACTTTGAAGCAACCGGGGACAGAAGCTGCTCTTTTAAACACGATGGCCAGGGAAGGCAACCCTTTAAAATCAAAATGTTTAAGCCAACTCTTAAAAAAAATGTGGCAGACAACTTTCTGTGGTCATGGTCATGGAAGGAAAAGACATGTCATGAACAATCCAAAATAGTGCACAAGCCTAAAACTACTTTATTTATAGAAAGAAAATTATCTTGGCAGTGGGGGATTTAATTTCCTAGTTCAATAAAGATGTAAGGTGGAGGCAGGGAAAAGGACAGAGAGAGGGAAAGAAAGAGAGGATGAAGAAAGAGAAGGAGGTAGCCTGCCTGCCTGCCTGCTGGCCTGTCAAACAAGCTGAACTAAATAATAGAAGTTATTGAGGCATGGGGAAAAACAACAGTGACCTATGAACTACAAATCCAACCCACAGTACCAGGATGAGATAGGCTGTGCAAGAAACAACCCTGGGCTCCTCAAATAACTTCTACTCTGAGACAAACAAGATCTGCATTTCCAGGGATGGCTGGCCTCTGCCACCCCTCCCGCACTTACTGTGGTTGGGATGGGAATGGAGTTCGGAGTTAGAGCACTTGCCTGCCATGCATGAAGCCCTGGGTTTGATTTCCAGTACTGCCCCCAAAGTAATTTTTTTCACAGATTACCCAAACTAATAAGGCACACAATTCAATAAATGTTGGTTGGTGGAAACACATAAACTATACTGAGCTCCTTAAGAGATAAAGTTATGAGATACTGTAACAGTTCAGCCATGTGAATATGTAACATATTTACCACAGAGATTGAGCAAAAAGTAGAGGGATTTCTAGAATATTCTTGGATTGCACAGTTGCTCAGAAATCTGCTGACCCTTAACTTGAACCTGTGGTTTCTGCGACTACATCCTGGACCAGATCTCTCCATTCATTCATTCTTTCTTCTTTTTCTTTTCTTTTTTTTTTTTTTTTTTTTTTTTTTGGTGCCAGTCCTGGGACTTGACAGCTTGGGTGCTGTTCCTGAGCGTTTTAGCACTCTACTACTTGAGCCACAGGTTCACTTCAGGCTTTATTAGTAATTAATTAGAGATAAAAGTCTCTTGGACAGCTGGGAGCTGGGGGCTCATGCCTGTAATCTGAGCTACTCAGGTGGCTGAGATCTGGGGATCCTCATACAAAGCTAGCCCAGGCAGAAAAGTCCATGAGACTCTTACCTCCAATTAACCACCATTAAATCAGAAGTGGATCTATGGCTCAAAGTTGCAGAGCACTAGCCTTGAGCAAAAGAGTTTGGGGACAAGGTCTAGACCCTGAGTATAAGCCCACAACCAACAACAGCAACAATAAAAAATAAGAGTCTATGTACTTTCCTGGCCAGATGGCTTTGAACACCATGATATCCAAATCTCAGCCTCCTAAATAGCCCAGATTACAACAGCACCCAGCCCTTCCCCCCCCCCCCCAGTCCTGGGGCTTGAACTCAGGGCCTAGACACTGTCCCCTGAGCTTCTTTTGTTCAAGGCTAGCACTCTACCACTTGAGCCACAGTGCCACTACTGGCTTTTTCTGTTTGTGTGGTATAAAGAATTGAACCCAAGGCTTCATGCAAGCTCTCTACCACTAAGCCACATTCCCAGCCCCCTCCATTCTTTTAAAGCATTCCATAATCTACATAATCTAGTCTCAAGATGATCACAGCCAGGCGCTGGTGGCTCATGCCTATAATCCTAGCTACTCAGGAGGCTGAGATCTGAGGATCACGGTTCAAAGCCAGCCCGGGCAGGAAAGTCCATGAGACTCTTATCTCCAATAAACCACTAGAAAACTGGAAGTGGCGCTGTGGCTCAAGCAGTAGAGCGCTCGCCTTGAGCTGAAGAGCTGAGGGATAGCGCACAAGCCCAGAGGTCAAGCCCCACGACCAACAAAAAAAAAAAAGAAACAAACAAACAAACAAAAAGAAAAAAAAAAAGAAAAGATGATCACAAAGAGAGAATTCCCATCACTGTCAGAGAACCAAATTCAAGCAGTAGAGCGCTCGCCTTGAGCTGAAGAGCTGAGGGATAGCGCACAAGCCCAGAGGTCAAGCCCCACGACCAACAAAAAAAAAAAGAAACAAACAAACAAACAAAAAGAAAAAAAAAAAAAGAAAAGATGATCACAAAGAGAGAATTCCCATCACTGTCAGAGAACCAAATTATCCTTCAGTAAGGTCAGGCCAGAAGTCAGATACTGACATACGGCTGGTCTACCTTCCTGCCCAGGTGCCCTAGTGACCCATAAGCTGAGCATACAAAAACCAGTCAAACAGAGCCTCTGATTACTGACCAAAAGCCCTTAGAAAGATGGAAGAAAGTTAGGCACTGGTGGCTCACACCTGTAATCCTAGCTACTTAGGAAGCTGAGATCTGAGGACCACAGTTCAAAGCCAGCCCAGGCAGAAAAGTCCATGAAACTCTTAACTTCAAATAAATCACCACAAAGCCCGAAGTGGCACTGTGGTTCAAGTGGTAAAGTGCTCGCCTTGAGCTGAAGAGCTCAGGAACACTGCCCAGACCAGAGTTCAAGCCCCACAACTGACAAAAAAAAAAAAGGAGGAAATGAACAAAAACACCCTCCGTGAAAACATCCATTCTTTCCTGCCTCTAAAAGTCTGTGTCTCACAGATCTTTCCAGTTCTTCTTGTCTGGAACTTTCTATGCCCTTGATTTCTTTCCTTCTTTGTGGTCTCCCCATTAGTCCCCTCTGAGTTCCCATCAGCATTCAGGTGTACTCAATATATGGAGTACTTCTAACCTCAGACAGAAATGATCTCATGGGCACTCCTCCCAAAGCAGGAGAGACCAGACACAGCTGAGCCAGACGGCAGAAGCACTCAGCCACCTAATCTCCAGGAGACACTCCAGAGCCAGTATATCAGCCCCAAGGAAAAGCACAGGCCAACTTAGTGAGACATCTGCCTTTCCTATTTACCCCAGCACACAAAGCCAAATCCTCGGCCAATTCAAAAAATAATAATCAATCACTTCAAGAAATTCACACCCATGGGGAAGAAAATAAAAAAGGAGCATATGAACTGGAGGTAACTTAAAACAGTTCAAGATAGGCTCTCTAAAAAGCTGACTCACAGTGGTTTCTATGGCTTATATGGGTCAAATTTTAAACAGCCATGGGCTAAACATAATAGTCTCTGGGTTGAGTGCCCAGAGTCTGTTATAGCCAAATGAGCCCAAGGTTCCCAACATGTTAAACAGATACTGAAGGCACCTTACAGGGGTTCCTTCATCTCTGCCTCAGTCACCTTCAAGCATCAATTTCCCAATAATTCCATCTAATGCTTTCCCTCTCCACCATCACTAAACAAAACAGGCTTTTTCTTGGGTTTCTAGACAGTGAGCAGGCAGGAAGAGAAACTCTGCTCCTCATCCTGTGTTCATTTATTATCCTGACAGCTCCTCAGCATCTAGGGGGGAAAATGGGGTGTTACTTTTTTTACATAGCACGTTAAGAAAATAAAATGACAAATCGTATGCATGTCTAACCAGAATTTACCAATGGGTGTGGCCAACCACAGAAACAAAATGAGCCCTTCCACTGACCTAGACTGGCCCTTAAAGAGAAAAATGAGAAAGGTGGACACCTTGGAAGCTCATAATCCTTCTATCATACTAACCAGATGAAGTCCTGAGGGGTTTCCACCAGTCTAGCTGAGCAGGCCCAAGAAGCTAAGTAGACTAGGACAAGCAGACCAATGACAGGTAACACTACAACAGAAAAAGCACAGAGCATAGTAGAGCAGCCCAGCCAGTTCATGGTCAAGAATTCCCATGTAGTAGTAGCTGAGTGGATCACACCTGTAACCCCAACTAATCAGGAAGCTAAGATCTGAGGATCTTGATTCAAAGCCAGACTGGGCAGGAAGGTCTGTTAAGACTCTCCACTTAACCACCAAAAAGCTGGAAGTAAACCTGTGACTCAAGTACTAGAACATCATCAGTCTTGAGCAAAAAGACTTAAAGAACAATGTCCAGGCCCTGAGTTAAAGCCCTACTACCAGCACAAAAAAAAAAAAAAAAAAGAAGAAGAAGAAAAAGAAAGAAATGTACAGTGTCACGAAAACACTATGTTAAAAATGAACTATACAGGCTGGGAATGTGGCTTAGTGGTAGAGCACTTGCCTAGCATGCATGAAGCCCTGGGTTCGATTCCTCAGTACCATAGAAACAGAAAAAGTCAGAAGTGGTGCTGTGGCCCCAGTGGTAGAGTGTTAGCCTTAAGCATAAAAAGTTCAGGGACTGTGCCCAGGCCCTGAGTTCAAGCCCCAGGCCTGGCAAAAAAAAAAAAAAAAAAATGGATAGGAACAGGAGGAAAAAACCTGGGAGAGAACAAGGGAATGTACTCATTACCTGACTTATGTAATGTAATGCCCCTGTACATCCCCTTTATAAGAAAAAAAATTATAGAAAAATTCCATGCAATAAGGAACATTATTGTCATTCCTAAGTCCCACTGGAATAATGTCTCATTTAGCCAATTTTTGGAAGGAAAAAAAAAGCCAAATCCCAGTATTTGAGCAGAACTATTCTAAGTCTGTAAATAAGAGAAGTAGCCAAGCAATGTGTTGGGCCTCTTAAAGGAACGGACGGTGTGATAGCCAATGACTCAGCTTAAGGGAAAGAAGTCTCATCTCAGGCTCCTACATCAGAAAGGGCCAAAGGTCCTTTGAGTCAGGGACAACATGGTTCAGAATACTCACTAGCCTCTTTTTGACCACACTCAGGTGGCTGAGCCTCGTCCCAAGCCTACATGGTCAGCACAGAACTCTGGCCTGAGAACTCTTGGGCTCTCCTGTGTACCACTTAGGACAAACTGGTCTCCATGAAGGCCAAACAGGTGAGACTTCTCACAATTTGTTGCTTTGTTGTTTTTTGTTTTTTTTGTTATTGTTGTTGTTTTACCAGCCCTTAGGCTTGAACTTGGGACACGGGCATTGTCCCTGAGTTTCTTTTGCTCAAGGATAGCACTCTACCACTTGAGCCACAGCGCCACTTCTGACTTTTTCTGTTTTTGTGATACTGAGGAATTGAATCCAGGGCTTCATGCATGCTAGGCAAGCACTCTACCACTAAACCACACATTCCCAGGCCCGCCCAGCTCTCTTGGGAAAAGATAATCATGGAGGAATTATAGGAAAAAAAAAAAAAGACAAGAACAGAATGTTGATGGAAGGAGGGAATCCTATGGCAGGACCTATCTATAATCTCAACTACTCAGAGGATGATTAGGAAGATTGAGGTTTGAGAGTTGTTTTATATTTTGGGGGACTTTTTTTTTGTACCCATCTTGGAGCTTTTGAACTTAGGGCCTGGGTGCTGTCCTTGAACTCTTTGGTTCAAAGCTAGCACTCTGCCACTTGAGCCACAGCTCCACTTCTGGTTTTTGGTGGTTGATTTAAAATAAAGAGTCTCACAGACTTTTCTGCCCAGGTTGGCTTTGAATCATGATCCTCAGATATCAGCCTCCTGAGTAGTTAGAATTGTGTCAGCCACTGGTGCTCAGTGAGATTTGAAGATCCAGCTCAGACAGAAGGTGGTGAGACAGCAGCTCAACAAACAGAGTATAATGGCTCATCCTGTAATCTAAGCCATGAAGAAGATACAGGTAGGAGGATTTTAGGATGAGGCTGGTGCTTGGAAAATATCACAAAACCATCCTCATACTCCAATAAGAACCCTAGTTACTAGAAACTTTATTATTCTAACCTTTGAGTTGTTTACTAAGGGTGTTGCCTCTGGCTTCAGATTATAGATGACTTGACAGCATGGATCATTTATTTATTACTGACTCTAAATAATAGATCTGTGCATACTTTGTTTTTCCTATTACTGTCCCACTGAGACCTAGAAAAATCAATAAACCCAGAAAGTCTAACCATTTCATTAGAAAAGCTACAAACTAGGCCAAAAGAGAATACTGCTTTCACCAGTTAGATTATTAGAAAAAAGGAACAGGACCAAAAGAGAGAGAATGTGTAAAGTATTATTTGGGTTTTTGTTGTTGTTGTGATTGTTGTTGAGGGGTGTAGTCCTGGGACTAGAACTCAGGGCCTGGTACAGTCCTGAGCCTCTACCACTTGAGCCACAGCACCACTTCCAGCTTTTCTTGAATGGTTTATTGGCGATAAGGAGTCTCACAGATTTTCCTGCCCCAGCTAGCTTCAAACCAAGATCCTCAGATCTCAGCTTTCTGAGTAACTAGAATTACAGGAGTTGAGTCACGGGCACCCAGCTTGTTTCTGAGCTTTCGTACACAAGAATAGTGCTCTACCGTTTGAGCCACAGATCCATTTCCAGTGTTTTGGTCACTAATTGGAGATAAGAGTTTCACAAAAGCGCATCTGTGCTAGTCCCTGGCAGAAAAGGCCCCATGAGACTCTTTTTTTTTGGTCGGTCATGGGGCTTAAACTCTGGGCTTGGGCGCTGTCCCTGCGATCTTCAGCTCAAGGCAAGTGCTCTACCCCTTGAGCCACAGCACCACTTTCGGTTTTCTAGTGGTTTATTGGAGATAAGAGTCTCATGGACTTTCCTGCCTTGGTGGCTTTGAACCTCAATCCTCAGATCTCAGTCTCCTGAGTAGCTAGAATTACAGGCGTGAGCCACCAGCGCCCGGCATCTCATGAGACTCTATCTCCAATTAACCACTCAAAAACTGGAAGTGGTGCTGTGGCTCTAACAGTAGAGTGCTAGCCTCTAACACAAAGAGGCTCAGGGACAGCGCCCAGGCCCTGAGTTCAAGCCCCACAACTAACAAAAAAAAAAAAGTCTCACAGGCTTTCCTCCCCAGGCTGGCTTCAAACTGAGATTATCAAATCTCAGCCTCCTAAGTAGCTAGGATTACGGCCACCAGCACTCAGCTTTGGTTAAGTTTTTGTCCCTGATACATCTGCCAATTTACTAAGTTTCAAACTATTACAGACTGATGCTTCATCTGTCTGAGGACTTCCTCAGACTCTTCATTATCAACATGCTGTACCAAAACAAGTCACCACTAAACGCTCCTTCACCCAATATGTCAGCACTCAAAATAATGTGACCCTTCAAACTCTGTCATAAATTCATTTGCATCGGGCCATCTCCCCAATTTCAGATCCATCTCACTTCCTGGCACAGGCTCTCTGCTTACCCTCTGTCTAGCCACTGCAGTATGGTCTCCACACTGAAAAGAAGAGCCAGCTCTTCAACACTTGTCTTGGTCATGCGACTTGCTACTATAGTGCAGGCTTGTGTTTTCCATCACCCTTCAAATACAGGCACATTTTTTTCCCGTGGACTGAGAGGCTTCCTGTGACCTGGCACCCGTTCACGTGTGTACCTCTCCACGTCTGACTCTGCCAGCTCATGTCTGGCCACACTGGTATTCTTCATACAACTCAAATATGCCATCCTACCTTCATTCTCTCCAGTTCCTCTCCCCAGATTTCTATTTCCCCAGCTGGTATTAACCACCAAGCCTCTGCTTAAAAACCACCTCTATAGCATGATCTTCTCTGACTCCTGCAGAAGGGGCTTTCCCCTCTTTCCTTTAATCATGCATCCTGCATCTAAACTTATGTTTATAGATGGGCAATATGCTTTCCCCACACATGCCAAGACCTCAGAAAATATATACAATTGAATCTGAAGAAACTACCTACAGGCTTCAAGATGTTAAAAATGATCCCTATGACTAAATAGTAAAGGATCAAAACCTATGAATGCCCAGAAACATCAAAGAGATTTGGGGAAAGAATATAACCACAAATGGGGGCTATGTAGGACAATTTGAGAAATGAGAGTAATAGAGATATTATCAACATTGTAGGTATATACAAAAAAAGTGATAAGGGAACCCCATTTTAAGTGAGTGTCAGTGGCTCACACCTGTAATCTTAGCTACTTGGAGAATGAAATCTGAGAATTGTGGTTTGAAGTCAAGTTGGGGAAAAAAGGCAGAAATGAAGCTGTGTCTCAATTGATAAGAGTGCTGGCCTTGAGCAAAAAAGCTCAGAAACAAGTATCTAGGCCCTGAATTCAAGTCCCAGGACCAGAACAAAAATTAACTAATTAATTAAAATAAAAACTGTGGCCCAGGCTGGGAAAGTGGCTCAATGGTAGAGCGCTTGCCTTGCATATATGAGGCCCTGGGTTCAATTCCTCAGTACCACATAAATAGGAAAAAAAAAAAAAAAAAAGAAGTGGCGTTGTGGCTCAAGTGGTAGAGCGCTAGCCTTGAGCTAAAGAGCTGAGGGACAGTGCTCAGGCCCAGAGTTCAAGCCCCATGACCGACCAAAAAAAAAAAAAAAAGTCAGTGAAATCTCATCTCAATGAAAAAGCTGGCCATAGTGGTACACACCTAGTAGCACAGCCTTGTGGAGTGGTGTACATAGGAGGATCTGGGAGGCCATTGGGATAAGACTCTACCTGAAAAATAAAATAAAAAACTAAAGCAAAAAGAGCTGGGAGTGAGGTAGCAAATCAGCCTAGTAAATGTAGTTCAAACCTTACTAAGTTCAAACCTTAGTATTGCCAAAAGGAATAAAGGAAAAAAATTGCAAGGAAAATTTTCTTTATTAAGTAAGGTGAAGGAAGAGGGATAACAGGTCTAGGAATGTGGCTTAGTGATAGAATGCTTACCTAGCATGCAAGAAACCTAGGGTTTAGGGCTGGGAAGGTGGCTCAGTGGTAGAGCGCTTGCCCTGCATGCATGAGGCCCTGGGTTCGATTCCTCAGCACCACATAAGCAAAAAGAAAAAAGCCTGAAGTGGCGCTGTGGCTCAAGTGGTAGAGTGCTAGCCTTGAGCTGAAGAGCTGAGGGAGAGCACCCAGGCCCAGAGTTCAAGCCCCACGACTGGACCCAAAAAAAAAAAAAAAAGAAAGAAACCCAGGGTTTGATTCCTTAGCCACATAAACAGAAAACAAAGCTCTTGGTGGAGGTGGAGTTCAAGTGGTAGAGCACTAACCTTCAGCAAAAAAAAAAGCTCAGGAACAGCCCCCAGGCTCTGAGTTAAGCTTCTGAACAGGAAGGGAGGGGAGAAGGAAGGAAGGAGAAGGAGGGAAGGGAAAGAAAGAAAGGAAGGAAGGAAGGAAGAAAAGGAGGGAGGGAGGGACAGAGAGGGAGGTAGAGGTTCAAAGCTGCAGATAATGGTACCTATCTATAAACTACTACTTAGGGGGCTAAGTTACCTGTCAGTGGTCATTGTTCAAAAAAAAAGAAACTAAGCCAGGCACTGTTAGCTTATGCCTATGCCTGTAATACTAACTGCCCAAGAGCTGAGAATAAGGGTTCAAAGCCAGCCTGAACAGGAAAGTCCATGAGATACTTTACCTCCAACTAATCAGCACAAAACTGGAGGTAGAGGTATGGCTCAACTTGGTAGAACACTAGTATTGAGCAATAAAGCTAAGGGAAAGAGCCCAGGCCCTGAGTTCAAGCCCTAGTACCACCAGGCACACACGCACACACACAGAAAAAGAAAAAGAAAAAAATTTAAGAACCAATCCATAACCAATCCACCGGATGCTGATGGCTCACACCTGTAATCCAACTACTCAGGAGTCTGAGATCTGAGAATCGCGGTTCAAAGCTAGCCCGGGCAAGAAAGTCAGAGTTTCAACTCTTATCTCCAATTAACCACCAGAAAACCGGAAGTGACACTGTGGCTCAAGTGGTAGAGTGATAGCCTTGAGCTGAAGAGCTGAGGGATACCCCAGGCCCAGAATTTCAAGCCCCACCACCAACAAAAAAAAAAGAAAAAAGAAAAAAATGTACGTGCTAACAATGTACTATACATAATATTGCATAGAGGCAGAAAAACCTGTTCGGTATCCAATTTACAATCTAGATGAATTTATAGTCTACATTCTCATCAAATGAGCATCTTTCAGTGTATTTCATACATGCCACTATCAGAAAACTAAACTAGATATTGTCCTTAAGTATTTTTCTACTTATTACTCTATGAGAATATCCACTGAACAGAAATTTTGTTCTAATCCATTAGTCTCAACCAATGCGGCTTGCAATTAATAAATTGCCAATTCCTGGCAAGAGCTCTATATTTGTAAAGGGAGCAAAAACAGGAGGTGTCTTTTTTTTTTTCAGTTGGTTGTAGGGCTTGAACTCTGGGCCTGGATACTGTCCTTGAGCTCTTCAGCTCAAGGCAAGTGCTTTACCACTTGAACCACAGGCACCACTTCCAGTTTTCTGGTGGTTAATTGGAGATAAGTCTCACAGACTTTTGCTGCCTGGGCTGGCTTTGAACTATGATCCTCAGATCACAGCCTCCTAAGTAGCTAGGATTACAGGTATGAGCCAGCAACAGCCAGTAGGAGGTGTTTTTAACAACAACCCAATTACACATTATGTGAAGACAAAAAAGAAAAGGACAAATATCATCTCCCAATAGTTTGTCTTCTTCACAATATTTTTTTTCTATTTTTCCAAATTCCTTACCAAGATACATGTGTCTTTTTTTTTTTTTTTTTTTTTTTGGGTCCGGTTGTGGGGCCTGAACTCTGGGCTGGGCACTGTCCCTCAGCTCTTCAGCTCAAGGCTAGTGCTCTACCACTTGAGCCACAGCGCCACTTCCGGCTTTTTCCTTTTTGCTTATGTGGTGCTGAGGAATCGAACCCAGGGCCTCATGCATGCAAGGCAAGCGCTCTACCACTGAGCCACCTTCCCAGCCCGTCTTTTTTTTTTTTTTAATGCCTGGAATCCCAGAACTCCGGAGACTAAGGCAAGAAGATTTGAGAGTTCAAGGCCAACCTGGTCTCAAAAATAATTAATTAAGCTAGGAACCAGTGGCTCGCACTGTAATCCCAGTTATTCAGAAGGCTGAGACATGAGGATCACAGTTCAAAGCCAGCCCAGACAGGAAAGTCCATAAGACTTTTTTTTTTTTTTTTTGGGTCCAGACGTGGGGCCTAAACTCTGGGCCTGGGCGCTGTCCCTCAGCTCTTCAGCTCAAGGCTAGCGCTCTACCACTTGAGCCACAGTGCCACTTCCGGCTTTTTTTCTTTTTTGCTTATATGGTGCTGAGGAATCGAACCCAGGGCCTCAGGCTTGCAAGGCAAGCGCTCTACCACTGAGCCACCTTCCCAGCCCTCCATAAGACTCTTATCTCCAATTAATTACCAGAAAACCAGAAGTAGTGCTATGGCTCAATTGGTAGTGCCACTCACCTGGAGCTAAAGAGCTCAGAGACAGCACCCAGGCCCAGAGTTCAAGCCCCATGACAGACAAAAGTAATAATTAATTAATTAATTAGCTGGGTGCTGGTGGCTCACACCTGTAATCCAAGCTACTCAGGAGGCTGAATTCTGAGGACTGCATTTGAAGCCAGCCCAGGGAGGAAAGTCTGTGAAACTCTTCTCTCCATAAACTATCCAGAAAAAGCCAAGTGGTGCTGTGGCTCAACTGGTAGAGTGCTAGCCTTAAGCAAAAGCAGCTCAGAGGCAGTGCCCAGGCCTTGAGTTCAAGCCCCAGGACTGGCAGAAATAAATAAATAATAATAAAATTAAATATTAGTTAACTAAAAATAGACAATCAATATCCTCCTTCCTCAAAACCATTCTTTTGAAAGATGCCAACACACTATCCATAAAGATTATTGGTTCATCTCAAATCTTTCTCTAACTTCAGAAAGTGACAACGCAACCTATGACTCTCCTAAATTATCAAGGAGAACTGATAGCAAAACCAACAAGAATCAATTGTCCAAATCCAAATCCAAGTACTCCACTTAGAAGATATTTAGTCCACAATGCTGCTCAATTAGAGCATGATCCATAATGAAGATATTATTGCTGACAAGGGAGGCAGAGGAGATCTGGGTCATTCTTCCATAACTATTAGTTCCTTTCAAAGCAATAAAGAAAAGTCTGTATTAGAACAGCATTTAGCTGACAATGAAAGAACAAAGGCTCATGATGCAATTCACTTCCATCAAAGTATCTAAGGAGGAAAAAAGTAGAGATTAAAAATACCTAGCTGGGCCAAGCACTGGTGACTCATGCCTGTAATCTTAGCTATTCAGGAGGCTGAGATCTGAGAATTGTGGATCAAAGCCTGGATAGGAAAATCCATGAGACTCTTACTTCCAATTAACTTTAACCCAAAAAAATCCAGGAGTGGAGCTGTGGTTCAAATAGCACAGTGCTATCCCTGAGCATTTCTGCCCTGAGTTCAAGCCCCGGGACCAGCACAAAAACAAACAGGTTAGTGGGTGCCTGTGGCTTAGAAGGATGAGCTCTGAAGTTGAGGTTCAAAGCCAGCCCAGGCAAAAGTCTGAGAGAATCTCCAATTAATCACCAAAAAGCCAAAAGTGAAGTTGTGGCACAAGAGCACCAGCCTTAAGTGAAAAAGCTAAGAGATGTGCCAAGGCCCTGAGTTCAAGATCTAATCTGGCACAAAAACATAAAAAAGTACTTAGTTGGAAATTGGAAAATTTCTTTAATGGTTACTTACACTGGTGATCCTTCCATGTGGTGATAACTGGGGTTATCACCACCAAAAGTACCAAGTCCATGGACCACAAATATTCCAAAGATACCAACAAAAAGAAATTGGACTCTAGGTGGTAGACCCAATGACAACTCTTTTCCATTCATAATCTTTGAATCCTCTCAACAATCCTATGAAGTTGAAATGAAACTGAGTTACAGAGCTTAAATAACTTGCCCACAGATACACAGTGATGGTCACATGGTAATGTTTTGGAGGTAGAGCTGCTGGGTAGTAACTGGGATTAGGTAAGGTCACCAAGGTGGGGTTCCCATGATGGGACTGGTGTGTAAGAGACCTGAGCTGAAGCACATTTCCTCTCTCATCTAGTGACACCTTCTACCATGCAGCAAAAAAACAGCATTACATGCTGACATCATGTTCTTGAACTTCCCAGTCTCTAGAAATGTGAGCTAAATGAATATGTATTGCCTGTAAATGACCAGATCTCTGCTGTTTTGCCATAGCAACAAATTTCATATTAAGACTGAAACCTCTCCAGAAAAACAAGAGACCATCAGTAAAGAAAACCATCTTTGTAAAAGATATTTTTTTATTTTTCAGTACTGGGGATTTTCAGCCACTCCTCACTGACATCTACTCACAAGTTCACAGTACTCTCTTCAGATAACTTTTTTTTTTCTCTTTTCTTGCTTTTTATTTTGTTTTTGCCAGTCCTGGGCTTGAATTCAGGGACTGGACACTGTTCCTGAACTTCGTTTGCTCAAGGCTAACACTCTACCACTTGAACCACAGCACCACTTCTGGCTTTTTCTGTGTATGTGGTACTGGGCTTCAAACCCTGGGCTTCATGCATGCTAGGCTACCACTGAGTCCCATTCCCAGCCCTTCAGATAACTCTTTAAAAGCAGTTCTGCCAAATCATACTGCTGACAACAGAGGCCATCACCAGCATTTATTAGGCAACAGATTTTCTAGTCTCATTTCATCTCTTCACATCAAATAACCAAATAGGCACCACTCCCACTTTACAGATGAGAACATTAAGGGTAAGAGAGAAAAGTCATTCAGCCCAAGGTCATGAGTCTGGTAAGTAACTAAATGACTACAGACAAGCCTTTGAAAGTCTTGGGTTTTAATGATTAAAATAGGAGCTCCTGAGCCAGGTGCCAGTAGCTCACATCTGTAATCCTAGCTACTCAGGAGGCTGAGATCTAAGGATGCAGTTTAAAGCGAGCCCAGCCAGGAAAGTCTGTGAGACTCTTATCTCCAATAAACCACTAGAAAACTGAAAGTGGTGTTGTAGCTCAAGCGGTAGAACACTCACCTTGAGCTGAAAAGCACAGGGATAGCACCCAGGCCCAGAGTTCAAGCCCCACGACCCACCAAAAAAAAAAAGAAAAGAAAAGAAAAGAAAAAGAAAAGGAGCTCCTGGTAGGTGCTCATGCCAGTAATCCTAGCTACCCAGAAAGCTAAAATCTGAAGACCAAAGTTCGAAGTCAGGCAGAGCAGGAAAGTCCCTGAGACTCCTGTCTCCAATTAACCACAAAAAGCTGAAGTGGAGCTGTGACTCCAGTTGTACAGCACTAGCCTTTAACAAAAAAGCACAGGGAGCCGGGAGCCAGTAGCTCACGCCTGTAATCCTAGCTACTCAGGAGGCTGAGATCTGAGGATTGCAATTCAAAGCCAGCCCGGGCAGGAAAGACCATGAGACTCCTATCTCCAATAAAACCACTAGAAAACCGGAAGTGGCGCTGTAGCTCAAGTGGTAGAGCTTTCGCCTTGAGCTGAAGAGCTGAAGAACAGTGCCCAGGCCCAGAGTTCAAACCCTATGAACGACAAAAAAAAAAAGCACAGGGACAGCATCCAGGCCCTGAGTTCTAGCCCCAAGACTGGCACACACATGCGCGCGCGCGCGCACTCACACACACACATACACATACACACACAGGAGCTTCTCCTAAACTATCCTCTGGAGAGCTACCTTGAACCAGCAGATCTCAGATCTGCTCCATGCCCAGGACCAACCCCATCACACACAAGCACTTACCTGAATCTCTTCATTTTCATCTACTAGGAGGAAACTCACAACCTTCTCCGTCATCCTCTTCCCCTTAGTCTCCTCATCCATCTCCTCTGCCTCTAGGGACTCCTGGACCTTACTGACATGGTACACAGTAATAGGGTGCCTCCTCTTGTTACCTCCTGAATGAGTTCTCTTTTGGCACTCCAGACACAAATTGATTTTGCAGGTCTGACATCTCACAGCTGCCCTTTGTCTAACACCTGGAGAATGCCCATTGGGGCCTTTGCAGGGGTCACAGTAAGGGACGTGGCCAGCTTTGAGTCTTATCCGCTCATGGTTCCGCAGGCGCTCTTGCCGATGGAGTTCTTCCTCACAGCGCAGGCACTGCAAACTACAACACTCATCACACTCAAAGATAGCTTCGTCAGTCCCGCTGCAGGCATAACTCTCCTGGCACATCAGCCCAGGATTCAGGCCCTTCTCTGCTAGGGAAGTCTGGGCACTCATAACTCTCTGGTAATGAAACTACCCACTCTGTTAACAGTCACCAAGCTTTCCCCAGAAGTGAAGACAGAGGTTTTGAGTCTGCAGACTCCACAGAACTTACACAAGGCTCTAGATGCCTTTAAAAAAAAAAAATCTATCTTTACACACACACAAATAATTTGGGGTTTGTTTTTTTCTTTTCTTTTCTTTTTTTTCTTCTTCCAAGACTCTTGTATCAGCAGCAATGTTGATCTTGTTTGATGGTTTTATCCTCCATAAAGTGCAGGGAAAGATGTGGTCAAAATGAACTTCGAAGTTGTTGATGACTGAGAAAGGTCTGTTGGGTTCATAAAGAGGGGCTCATGAGCTGGGCCTCAGCCATGAAGTTTCAGTAATGAAATACAGTGGTCAGGAGTTTTTCAATATAATTCAACTTCAAGTAACTATGTCAAAAGATACCTAGAATAGAGGAAGGAAAAGGATTTCACTCATATAAAAAACAGAAGTGTACCTTAAAATGACCAGGCACCAGTGGCTTACACCTGTACTCATAGCTACTCAGAAAGCAGAGGCTGAGAACTAAGGATCCAGTTTAAAGCCAGGCCAGGCAATAAAGTCCCTGAGATTCTTATCTCCAATTAAGCACCCAAAAAAAGCCAAAGTAGAGCTATGGTTCAAATGGTAGGGTGCTAGCTTTGAGCAACAAAGCTCAGGGACAATGCTCAAGCCCTGAGTTCAAGCACCAGGAATACTGTCCAAAAAAGGAAATGCACACTTATTACCTGACTTATAAAATGGTAACCCCCTCCATACAACACCTTATATAATAATAACAACAAGAGGATGGGAAGGTGGCTCGGTGGTAGAGTGCTTGCCTTGCATGAATGAGGCCCTGGGTTCAATTCCTCAGCACCACATAAACAGAAAAGGCAAGAGGTGACACTGTGGCTCAAGTGGTAGAGTGCTAGCCTTGAGCTGAAGGCAGCACCCAGGCCCAGGGTTCAGACCCACAACTGAAACACATACACACACACACACACACACAAATAATAATAACAACAACAACAACAAAATTATATTTTGAAAAAAAGAGGGCTAGGAATGTAGCTTAGTGGTAGAGTGCTTGCCTAGTTCCTCAATACCACATAAGCAGAAAAAGCCGGAAGTGGCGCTGTGGTTCAAGTGGTAGAGCACTAGCCTTGAGCAAAAGCAGCTCAGGAACAGTGCCCAGCCCTGAGTTCAAACCCCAGGAATAGCAAAAAAAAAAAAAAAAAAAGAAAGAAAAGAAAAAGAAAAAGAAAAAGAGAAGGCCATAATATTCAGAAAACTCTCATCCTGCTTCTAAACTACTTTGGCTTATTCTTATACTAAAAATTTTATTTCAAAACCATGGATAGAGATCTTCCTTTCAAAAACAAACATAATTGCTAGGCACCAGTGGCTCACGTCTATAATTCTAGCTATTCAGAAGACTGAGATGTGAGAACTGACTTGTGAAGCCAGCCTAGGCAGAGAAATCTGAGAAACTCCTATTTACAGCTACCAGCAAAAAGCCAGAAATGGAGCTGTGGCTCATATAGTAGAGCACCAGCCCAGAGGGAGGAAAGCTAAAGAAGAGCATAAAATCCTGAGTTTATAACCCAGTCAGGTGAGTGTACAGACAGGCACAGGCACAGACAGGCACAGACACAGACAGACAGACAGACAGACAGACAGACAGACAGACAGACAGACACACACACACACACACACACACACACACACACACACACACACACACACACAATCTAAAATCCCAAAATTCAGGAGGCTGTAGCAAGAGGATCACCAGTTTAAGGCCCCTCTAGGCTACATAGTGAAAAACATAATACACCACCTCCAACAGTCCTTGGAAGAGTCATTCTCTGCACCCTCACCTGACTTTACATTTGGAAGGTGGACAAAGACATCTGTAAATAGCGTAATAATAATAATAATAAACTTGAAACCCATAAAAGACCTGGGTGTCCAGCTCTCCTTGTAACTGGGCTATTTCAGCTCTAAACACATGCCTAGCCCTAGAAACAGCAGTACAATTTTATGTTCAAAAACATTATTGCACTTCCTTTTGTCCCCTTTTTCTAACTGCAAAAGGGAGTAGGCAACAGGAGGCAGAATTCCTGTACTATGGCCCTCCAAAGCCAGGCCTGCATGAGTCAAAACAAATAATTTTGCTCTTTGTCACTTGAAAACTAAAACTAACTTTAAAATAACTTAAGAAAAAAAAAACGGGGGAGGGGCTGAGGGAGACAACTGGTGGGGCAGGAAAGGGATTTTGATCACTTCTACGTTTACATTCCTAATTCCCGGTATCCTCAACCCCCATTCCAACACTCCAAGTAAAAAGTCCTCCTTTTCGGATATTCATTCCTCCCCTCCCGAAATCAATCCTATCAATCTGATTTTCAGATAAACAAGGAAGGGGAGGGAATAACCAGAAGACCTTATTTACACTCTAATGTGTTCAGCCAGTTCCCTAAACGGAAACCAAAATCAAAACTTGTCGCAATTGAGAGAGAAAAATTAGAAAATCAACTTTCAGAACACCTCCAGCCAGCCAGGCCAAGCAAACAATCAGCCCCTTCGGACCCCTACTTACCTCGACGCTTCCCTCTACCTCGGTTTCCTCACCCGACCTCCCTCCCGAACACCACTACCACAACCACAGAGGTAAGTGCCGAGTCAAAGAACAAAGAAGGTCCCCCCAAATCGCCCCCAAGCAGGCACAGCCCGGAGCCGAGCCCATTGTTTATACCACCCCACCCCCACCCGAGCCGCACCCGGCCCCCCTTCTTCCCAGGGACAGCGGGAGCCCCAGGACGCTTGCTCGCCGGGTGCTGGGCCGGTGCCCTCCCCACCCTGCCCGCCACGGCCCGGGGATCCCACCGCGGAGCAGCTCGGCCTGGCGAGGAGGCGTCGGGGACGGCGGGGCGCTAGTGGGGGTGGGAGGCTGCTCCTCAGGGCACGGGTGGATCCATCCTCATCTTCTTCTACGCCCCCCTCCTCCTTCGGTGCCTCCCGGGCTTCCTCCTCTCCTGTTGTCAGTTAGGATCAGCTGATCAGAGTGAACTTCTCTCAGCTTGACTAACAGGAAGGCATGAGAGGTGCAGCCCAGTGAGGGAGGAGCGACAAGGGGTGGAGCGCGACGCCGGAGGGACAGGAGTGGCGCGCGATGACTTCTGGGAGTTGTAGTCACATGGCGCATCCTCTACGACATATCCTGAAAGTGTGGCCCCTAAATGACTACAACTCCCAGAAAGACACTGCCGCCCTTGCTAGCAGGCGGTGGAAAAACGCCATCGAGCATCTCGGGAGTTGGAGTCCTTGCGTGAACTGTTTTTTGAGGATTTTTTTGTTTTTGTTTTTGTTTTTGTAGGTTTTAACGCTTTGTTTAGGATTATGACCAGGAAAGGAAGGGTGTAAATTAGAAAACTAATGCAATAATGTTTAGTGTAAGTGGGAAATGGCCAGCCAAATAATATGATTTTAGGTAACCTTCATTACACATCATTTCTTTAGATATGTAGAAAAGTAGGCAATTTCTACTTTCCCAATTTCACCAGACACCAAGTAGGTCAAGGACCAGTAAGAATTGACCCGACTGCAGGTAACTCACCCCAGTAATCCTATCTACGCAGGAAGTGGAGATCTGAGGATTGTGGGCAGGTAAGTCTTTCAGACTTTTATCTCCAGTTTAAGCACCAAAAGAGCCAGAAGTACAGCTGTGGCTCAAGTGGTAGAACGCTAGCCCCAGGCTCAGGACCAGAACAAATAATAAGATCATCATCATCATCATCAGTTTTTTTAAATCAGAAAATACACTTTGGAGGAGTTGTTGTTGTTGTTTCCCTTCAAGGTTATCCATCATTTCTTCTTACATTCTGGTGGTTTTATTCGCCTTTTTTTTTTTTTTTAATTGGTCGTGGGCTTAATCTCAGGGCCTGGGCGCTATCCCTGAGCTCTTCAGCTCAAGTCTAGCACTCTACCACTTGAGGCACATTGCCACTTACGTTTTTCTAGTGGTTTATTGGAGATCAGAGTCTCATGAACTTTCCTGCCCGGTCTGGCTTTGAACCTCTATCCTCAGCCTCCTGACTAGGTAGGATTATAGGCCTGAGTCACTGGCACCCAGCTTTTTCCCCTTTTTAAACTAATTTTTATTATATCACCACTATACTAAGCTCTGACATGGTTCTTTTTCTGACTATTCCCTACATAAATGTTCAGGCTTCAGTGCCTACTAATGGGTCCACAGTTACCAGACTTTTCAGAAATAGCTTTATATTTGTTTAGTGCTTTTGCTTTTTCTTCTGTTTATTTCTTAGAACACACTGAAAGAAAACTTAATGTAGTATAACTGAAGGTCTTCCTTCTCCCCTTTCCTCCCCATCCTTTCATGTATCTAAAGATGGAATATGAGTTGGGCACTAGTGGGTCAAGCCTGTAATCTTATTAGGGAGCTGAGATCTGAAGATCGTGGTTCAAAGCCAGCCTGGTCAGGAAACCAGAAGTGGTGCTGTGGCTCAAGTGGTAGAGCACTAGACTTGAGCTGAAGAGCTCAGGGACAGTGCCCATGCCCAGAGTTTAAGACCCATGACTGACAAAAAAAAAAGATGGAATATAAAAGATTGACTTCCTTATCCCCCTAGGTCAAGCAAAACACCAGGTGCACTCTCTCCTTCTTGTCCAAAGGCAGGCCATTCCAATCTTGGCTTAGCTGAAAAACTCCAGGCAGAGCATTCCATTCTGGGCGTGGCCAATGATAAGACCCTTGACCCCCTAGAGACCATAGCCTAGTTTTTATTTTCTGCTTCCTTGTTAAGACCCATATAAACCAGGCCCCAAATCCAGTCCCTTGTGCAACCTCCAAACCCCCAGGGAGGTCTGTGACCCTTACTGGAAATAAATAATCCTGGTCCTGGAAATAAACAATCCTAGTTGGTTGACAATCATATCCAATCTATTCCTTTTCTGTTCTCCATTATCTTTTCAGTAATGAACACTTATCTATGATGCCTAGGGCTAAGTGCTTACTCTAGAAAAGCTTGCAACTATGTAAGTGGCTAGGATAAGTCACTCAATCTTGCCATAAACTAAAAAACAATGTACTGTGTAATTTATGAAACCTCTACTAATTTTAATGTTCTATGATTTTTTGTCTTTTCTTTTCTTTTTCTGTTGTTGTTGTTTTTTTCAAGTCCTGGACTTGAAAAGTGGCTAGGATATGTCACTCAATCTTGCCATAAACTAAAAAAAAAATGTACTGTGTAATTTATGAAACCTCTACTAATTTTAATGTTCTATGATTTTTTGACTTTTCTTTTTCTGTTGTTGTTTTTTTTTTTTTCAAGTCCTAGACTTGATCTCAGGGCCTGGAGCTTCTTTTGCTCAAGGCTAGCTTGAGCTATAGTACCCGTTCTGGCTTTTTCTGTTTATGTGGTACTGAGGAATTGAACCCAGGGCTTCATGCTTGCTAGGCAAGCACTCTATCATGAAACCACATTCTCAGCCCCTGTGATTCTTTCTTGATAATCATTAACCTAAGAGGAAAAAAAAAGTGATTTGCCAAAGTCACACAGCATATTGTTGACACACCTGGGACTAGACCTCATCTCCTGACATAAAGTAGTTTTTTGTTTGTTTGTAGAGGTACTGATTCTAAAACTTAGAGCCTAGGAATTGTCCCTTAGCCTTTACCACTCAAAGCTAGAGTTGTACCTGCCATTTGCTTACACCTCCACTTCCAGCTTTTTGCTGGTTAATTAGAGATAAAAGGCCCACAGTCTAAGCCAGGCGCTGGTGGCTCACGCCTGTAATCCTAGCTACTCAGGAGGCTGAGATCTGAGGATCGTGGTTCAAAGCCAGCCGGGGCAGGAGAGACCGTGAGACTCCTATCTCCAATATACCACCAGAAAACCGGAAGTGGCGCTGTAGCTCAAGTGGTAGAGCGCTCGCCTTGAGCTGAAGAGCTGAGGGACAGCGCCCAGGCCCAGAGTTCAAGCCCCACGACCGACAAAAAAAAAAAAAAAAAAAAAAGGGCCCACAGTCTTTTCTACCCATGCTGGCTTCAAACTTTGATCCTCAACTGTCAGCATTTTGAGAAGCTAAGATTACAGACATGAGACACTGGCACTCAGCTACATTACATATTTTATTTTTATTTTTTTTTTGGGGGGGGGTTGGTCGTGGGGCCTGAATTCTGGGCCTGAGGGCTGTCCCTCAGCTCTTCAGCTCAAGGCTAGCGCTCTACCACTTGAGCCACAGAGCCACTTTCTGCTTTTTTTCTTTTTGCTTATGTGGTGCTGAGGAATCTAACCCAGGGCCTCATGCATGCAAGGCAAGCCCTCTACCACTGAGCCACCTTCCCAGCATCCATTTTTTGTCTTTGCTTTCCTCCAAATTCCAAGTTTTAATGTGTATCCAAGAGTAGAAGCTGGATGCTGGCAGCTCCTGCTGGTAAAACTGCTACTCAGGAAGCTGAGATCTGAGGATTGAGGTTCAAAGCCAGCCTGTGCAGAAAAGGCCATGAAACTCTTATCTCCAATTAATCACTAGAAAACCAGAAGTGGTACTGTGGCTCAAATTAGTATAGCACTAGCCTTGAGCTGAAAAGATCAGGCCAAGCCCTATGACCTATAAAAAAGAAGGAAAGAAGGAAAGAGAAAGCAAGGTGGGGGGGGGGGGGGGGAGGACTAGGAATGTGGCTTAGTGGTAGAGTGCTTGCCTAGCATGCATGAAGCCCTGATTTGATTCCCCAGTACCACATAAACACAAAAAGACAGAAGTGGCACTGTGGCTCAAATGGTACAGTACTAGCCTTGAGCAAAAACAAGCTTGGTGCCTAGACCCTAATTTCAAGCCCCAGGACTGGCAAAAAAGAAAAAAGAAAAGAAGGAAGGAAAGAAGAAAAGAAAGAAAGGAAGGAAGAAAAGAAGGAAGGAATCACTTAAGGAATATAAGGGACAAATTCTTCAAGATCCCCACTAAACTTTATTAATTCAAAAAAAAAGAATGCCAAACCAATTTTTTCTTTCTTTCTTTTTCTTTTCTTTCTTTGCCACTTCTGGGGCTTGAACTCAGGACCTCTCACTCTCAACTTTTTCTGCTTAAGGATAGTACTGTACAACTTGAGCCGGAACTCCACTTCCAGTTTATTTGTAAATATAATTTTGCTGTTATTATTAACATGTTGTACAAAGGGGTTCCAATTTCATAAATTAGGTAATAAGTACATTTCTTTTTTGGACAATGTCACTTCTTCCTTCCCGTTCCCCCAGTTTATCCCTCCTATCTCTGCCAACAGGTGGCATAGTTTATTTTCCATATAGTATATACTAAATACTATGACTGCATTTGTTCACCCTTCTTCCTTCCCTTTCTGAGCCTTCCATTTGCCCCCCCCCTTAAAAAAGACACACAAAAAAATCACACCTATAATCCTAGCTACTCAGGAGGCTGAGATCTGAAGATTGCAGTTCAAAGCCAGCTTGGGCAGGAAAGTCCATGAGACTCTTAACTCCAATAAACCACCAGAAAACCAGAAGTAGCACTGTGCCTCAAGTGGTAGAATTCTAGCCTTGAGCTGAAGAGCTCAGGGACAGTGCCTAGGCCCAGAGTTCAAGCCCCATGACCAAAAAAAAAAAAAAAAAAAAGGCAAAAACAAAACCATGTTCCCATTACCTGGAATTCATTTATTTTTTTATTTTTTTCTGATCCTGGGGCTTGAACTCAGGGCCTGGGATCTGTTCCTGAATCTCTCTGTGTTCAAAGCTAGCATTCTATCACTTGAGCCACAGTTCCACTTCTGGCTTTTTTGGTTTATATGATACTGAAGAATCAAACCCAGGGTTTCATGCATGCAAGTCAAGGACTCTACCACTATGCCACATTCCCAGGCTCTGGAACTCATTCTATTAGTAGTATTTTAAGTATTCACAGGAATCTTTCCGTTCTTCCCCTAAAAGTATCCTCCTGTAGACTGACTGTTGGTGTGTGAATGCCTAGAGTTCCATATTTGTTATCATGGGCAGTTATAGTTTAGATCTAGCTTCCACATGAGAGAAAACATGTAGGAGCTGGGAGTGTGGCTCAGTGGTAGAGTACTTACTTGTCTAGTATGCATGAAGCCTTGGGTTCAATTCCTCAGTACCACATAAACAGAAAAAGCCAGAAGTGCTGTGGCTCAAGTGGTAGAATGCTAGCCTTGAGCAAAAGAAGCTAAGGGACAGTGCCGAGGCCCTGAGTTCAAGCCCCAGGACTGGCAGAGACAGAGACAGAGACAGAGAGACACAGAGAGAGAGACAGAGACAGACAGACCGAGAGAGAACATGTAGTGTTTGTCTGTCTGAGCTTGGCTACCTCAGCATGATTTGTTGCAGGTCCATCCACTTCCCTGCAAATATATAATCTTACTTTTTCTAATGTGTATAAATACAACATTTTAAAGATCCATTCATTTATTGTAGGGCATCAGGGTTGTTTCCATAAATTGGCTATTGTGAATAGTGCAGCAATGAACATGATCTGGGTAGATGCCCAAGAGTGGTATGGATGGATGATAAGGAAGTTCTGTGTTTGTGTTTTGAGGAACTTCCAAACCACCTTCCAGAGCCATTTTACTAGTTTACATTCCTACCAACAGTGCAGTAGGGTTCCTTTCTCCTCTACATCCCAGCCAACATTGGTTGTCATTCAAATTCTTGATGTAGATCAACCAATCCCACTTAGATGTGAGGCAATCTCAGAGTTCTTTTGATTTGCATTTCCTTGTTAGGCCAGGATGTTCAGCATTTCCCCATGTGCTTATTTGTTCCTCCTCTTCTTCCTCCTTCCCCTCCCCTTCCTTCTCTTCCTCCGCTCCCCTCCCCCCCTCTTCTTTTGCCAGTCCTGGGGCTTGAACTCAGGGCCTGGGCACTGTCCCTGAGCCTCTTTGTGCTCAAGGCAAGTGTTCTACCACAGTGCCACTTCTGGTTTTTTGAGTGGATAATTGGAGATAAGCATCTCACAGGAACTTTTCTGCTTGGGCTGGCTTTGAACCCCTACCCTCAGATATCAGCCTCCTGAATAGTAGGATTACAGGGGTGAGCTACCAATACCAGGTTGTTGGCTTCTTTCTACTTTAGTAACTATGTCCTTTCTATTTTTTGGGGGGGTCCGGTCGTGGGGCCTGAACTCTGGGCCTGGGCACTGTCCCTCAGCTCTTCAGCTCGAGGCTAGCGCTCTACCACTTGAGCCACAGCGCCACTTCCGGCTTTTTTCTTTTTTTTTTTTTTTTTTGGGTCCGGTCGTGGAGCCTGAACTCTGGGCCTAGGTGCTGTCCCTCAGCTCTTCAGCTCAAGGCTAGCACTCTACCACTTGAGCCACAGCGCCACTTCCAGCTTTTTTCTTATGTGGTGCTGAGGAATCGAACCCAGGGCCTTGAGCATGCAAGGCAAGCGCTCTACCACTGAGCCACCTTCCCAGCCCCTGTCCTTTCTATTTTGATGTAATCCTATTTGTCAAGTAACTCTTATTCCTTGTATTACTTGGACTTTTTTCAAAGAAAAGTTCCTGCTTATGCCTATAAGTTAAAATGTTTCTCCTATTCTATCTTGCAATAGTTTCAAAGTTTCAGGTCAGTCATTGAAGTCTTTGATCCAGTCTGAGTTGATATTGGTGTATGGTGAAAAACAGAGATCTAATTTTAGTTTACTACATACAGATGCCCAGTGTTTCCAACACCAATCATTGAAGAGGCTTTTTTTTTTTAACCATACATTTTTAGAATCTAAGAATATGGCGTTATTTGAGTCTTGTAGTCTGTTCCATTGATCTTTGATATTTTTTTTTATGTTTTTATTTATTTGTCGGTCATGGACCTGACCTCTGGGCCTGGGCGCTGTCGCTCAGCTCTTCAGCTCAAGGCTAGCACTCTACCACTTGAGCCACAGTGCCACTTCTGGCTTTTTCTGCTTATGTGGTGCTGAAGAATCAAACCCAGGGCCTCATGCATGTAAGGCAAGCACTCTACAACTGAGCTACCTTCCTAGCCCTGTTTTATTGTATTTTTTTTTAATTTAGTTGTTTTTTTTTGCCAGTCCTGGGGGCTGAACTCATGGCCTGGGCACTGTCCCTGACCTTCTTTTGCTCAAGGTTAGCTTGAAACACAGTGTCATTTCCAGCTTTGTCTATGGTACTGAGGAATGGAACCCAGGGCTTCATGCCTGCTAGGCAAGCACTCTACCACTAAGCCACATTCCCAGCCCTGCTTTGATGTCTTTTGACCTAGCCTTTTGCTGCTTTATTGGACTTAAGAGTCTCATGGGCTTTTCTGCCCAAGCTGGTTTTAAACTTGGATTTTCAGATCTCACCGTTTTGTTGGTTGTGGGGCTTGAACTCTGGGCCTGGGTGCTATCCCTCTGCTCTTCAGCTCAAGGCGAGTGCTCTACCACTTGAATTACAATGTTACTTCCAGTTTTCTATTGGTTTATTGGAGATAAGAGTCCCACAGACTTTCCTGCCTGGGCTGGCTTTGAACCGTGATCCTCAGATCTCAGCCTCCTGAGTAGCTAGGATTACAGGCATGAGCTACCGGTGCCCAGCTCAGATCTTACCTTTTGAGTAGCTAGGATTACAGGTGTGACCTACCAGCACCCAGCTAAAACTAGACTAATATATTATTTAGCTTACTCTGTGTGTGTGTGTGTGTGTGTGTGTGTGTGTGTGTGTGTGTGTGTGTGTGTGTGTGTGTGTGTGTGTGTGTGTGTTATGTGTGTACACCTGTCCTGGGGCTTGTACTCAGAGTGAGCACTCTTACCACTTGAGTCATAGCTGTACTTCCAGCTCTTTTGGTGCTTAATTGGAGATTAGTCTGTCCTGCCCAGGCTGGCTTTGAACTGTAATCCTCAGATCTCAGCCTCTTCAGTCACTAGGATTACCTTACTTGGAAAAACAAAAAATAACTCCTAGCCAGGCGCTGGTGGCTCACGCCTGTAATCCTAGCTACTCAGGAGGCTGAGATCTGAGGATCGCGGTTCAAAGCCAGCCCGGGCAGGAGAGACCGTGAGACTCCTATCTCCAATAAACCACCAGAAAACCGGAAGTGGCGCTGTAGCTCAAGTGGTAGAGCGCTCGCCTTGAGCTGAAGAGCTGAGGGACAGCGCCCAGGCCCAGAGTTCAAGCCTCATGACCGACAAAAACAAAACAAAACAAAAAAAAAAAACTCCTAAGGAATGACTTTAAGGATAAATATGTTTTGGTACATGTGGTAAACTTGGAGGTGAGACTGGTTTACATATAGTAATTACAATATTTTGCAGTGGAAGATACCTTAAAGATCATTTTATCTATAAAAGTGTCACAGGGGGCTGGGAAGGTGACTCAGTGGTAGAGCGCTTGCCTTGCATGCATGAGGCCCTGGATTCGATTCCTTAGCACCACATAAGCAGAAAAAGCCAGAAGTGGCGCTGTGGCTAAAGTGGTTGAGTGCTAGCCTTGAGCTGAAGAGCTGAGGGACAGCACAAAGGCCCAGAGTTCAGGCCCCATGACCGATTTTAAAACAAAAAAAAAGAGTGTCACAGGGCTTTTTTTGGTTAAACTTTTGTTCTAGTCTTCAGTTTTGAACTCATAAACTGGGTGCTATCCTTGATTTTTTTATTTTTTTGTTAGTTGTGGGGCTTGAACTCTGGGGGCCTGTGCACTGTCCCTCAACTCTTCAGCTCAAGGCTAGTGTTCTACCACTTGAGCTACAGTGCCACTTCTGGTTTTCTTTTTCTTGGGGGGGGGGCGCGGGTCCCGTCATGGGGCTTGAACTCTGGGCCTGGGCGCTGTCCCTTAACTCTTCAGCTCAAGGCTAGCGCTCTACCACTTTAGCCTAGCGCTCTACCACTTGAGCTGCAGCGACACTTCCAGCCTTTTTTCTTTTTGCTTATCTGGTGCTAAGGAATCGAACCTAGGGCCTCAGGCATGCAAGGCAAGCGCTCTACCACTGAGCCACCTTCCCAGCCCACCACTTCTGGTTTTCTGATGGTTTGCTGGAGATAAGAGTTTCATAGAGTTTCCTGCCCTGGCTGGCTTTGAACCATGATCCTCAGATCTCAGCCTCTTGAGTAGCTAGGATTACAGGCGTGAGCCACTGGCCCAGCTCCTTGATATTTTTTGCTCAAGGTTTGCACTGTACCACTTGAGCCACAAATCCACTTCTGGCTTTTTGGTGGTTAATTGGAGGTAGGAGTTTCACTTATCTGCCTGGACTAGCTTCAAACCTTGATCCTCTGATCTCAGTCTCTTTATTAGTTAAGATTACTTGTGTGAGCCACCAATGCAGTTCACTACTGAGAATTTTGTAACAAGTCTCTGAGCTTGAACTCAGAGCCTGGACATGGTCCTGACCTTCTCTTTTGCTCAAGGCTAGCACTCTACCACTTGAGCCACAGTGCTACTTATAGCTTTTTCTGTGGAATTGAGGAACCAAACCCAGAGCTTCATGCACATTAGGCCAGCACTCACCATTAAGCCACATTCCCATCCCTCTGACTTGGCCGGGTGCCGGTGGCTCACATTTATAATCCTAGCTACGTAGGAGGCTGAGATCTAAAAATTCCAGTTCAAAGCCAGCTCAGGCAGGAAAGACCATGAGACTCATCTCCAGTAAACCACTCAGAAAACCAAAGGAAGTAGTGCTGTGGCTCAAGTGGTAGAGCAGTAGCCTTGAGCTGAAGAGCTGATGACCCACAAAAAAACAAAACAAAAAAAACCCCATCCCAACTGACTTTTTTTGTGTGTATCAGTTGTGGGGTTGAACTCTGGGCCTGGGCTCTGTCCCTGAGCTCTTCAGCTCAAGGCTAGCATTCTACCACTTGAGCCACAGTGCCATTTCCAGTTTTCTGGTGGTTTATTAGAGATAAGAGTCTCACAGACTTTCCTGCCCAGACTGGCTTCGAACCTGCAATCCTCAGAACTCAGCCTCCTGAGTAGCTAGGATTACAGGCGTGAACCATGGGCACTGGGCCCTCTGCTTATTGTTAAGACTTTTTTGTTACTGATTGTTGCCATTAAACCATAATGTGTCTTGGTGCAGAGTTCTTTTTATTCACTCTGCTTGATAATAGACTCCTGGTATCATTTATGCTTTTTATATTCTCTGAAAACTTTCTCTTTGAATGTAGCTCTGTCTTTTCTCTGGGAACTCCAATTTGAATCCTATGAGAATTTGTGTGTGTGTGTGTGTGTGTCAGTCGTGGGCCTTGAACTCTGGCCCTGAGTGCTGTCCCTCAGCTCTTCAGCTCAAGGATAGTGCTCTACCACTTGAGCTACAGTGCCACTTCTGGTTTTCTAGAAGTTTATTGGAGATAAGAGTTTCAAGGACTTTCCTGCCCAGGCTGGCTTTGAACCGGGATCCTCAGATCTCAGCCTCCTGAGTAGCTGGGATTACAGGCGTGAGCCACCAGTGCCCAGCCCTATGAGAATTTTTAATCCTATTCTCCATGACTCTTTTTTTTTTTTGCCAGTCCTGGGGCTTGAAAACTCAGGGTCTGGGCACTGTCCCTGAGCTTCTTGTTGTTCAAGGCTAGCACTACCACTTGAGCCACAGTGCCACTTCCAGCCTTTTCTGTTTATGTGAACTGAGGAATCGAATACAGGACTTCATGCATGCTAGGCAAGTACTCTACTACTAAGTCACATTCCCAGTCTTCTCCATCACTTTTTTTTTTTTTTTTTGTCAGTCGTGGGGCTTGAACTCTGGGCCTGAGCGCTGTCCTTTAGCTCTTCAGCTCAAGGCTAGCACTCTACCACTTGAGGCACAGTGCCACTTCCGGTTTTCTGGTGGTTTATTGGAGATAGTTTCATGGACTTTCCTGCCGGGGCTGGCTTTGAACCGTAATCCTCAGATCTCAGCCTCCTGAGTAGCTAGGATTACAGGGGTGAGCCACTGGCGCCTGGCTAGCTCCATCACTCTTTTTTTTTTGGGGGGGGGGTCCGGTTGTGGGGCCTGAACTCTGGGCCTGGGCACTGTCCCTCAGCTCTTCAGCTCAAGGCTAGTGCTCTACCACTTGAGCCACAGCGCCACTTCCAGTTTTTTTCTTTTTTGCTTATGTGGAGCTGAGGAATTGAACCCAGGGCCTCATGCATGCAAGGCAAGCACTCTACCACTGAGCCAACTTCCCAGCCCCATAGCTCCATCACTCTTTTTTTTTTTTTTTTGGTCGGTCGTGGGGCTTGAACTCTGGGCCTGGGCGCTGTCCCTCAGCTCTTCAGCTCAAGGCGAGCGCTCTACCACTTGAGCTACAGCGCCACTTCCGGTTTTCTGGTGGTTTTTATTGGAGATAGGAGTCTCACGGTCTCTCCTGCCCGGGCTGGCTTTGAACCGCGATCCTCAGATCTCAGCCTCCTGAGTAGCTAGGATTACAGGCGTGAGCCACCAGCGCCCGGCAGCTCCATCACTCTTAATGCTCATACTTTCCATTTACGTATCTCTTTGTACTGAACTCTAGGTAATTTGTATCTTCACTGTTTCTTTTGTCAGCTGTGCCCAAGCTGCTTTGTATGCTATCGACATGGTTTTAAAATTTTCATTTTTTCATATTTGTGAAGTATACATTTTTTCTATTTACCTCTGCTTATGTTAGGATTACAGGAAAGCATATATGCTCTGCTTGCTTTTTTTGTTGTTAGTAACTCGAGGTTCACACACAAAAATAGTGTTTTAATATGTAGCTAGAATGTATCAACACTACTGCCCCCAACTAAGACTTAATAATTTCTTAACTTTAAGGAAACTGAATCCATCTGTAAAAACAATATTAATAGAGACTTCATTTACATTTATGGCTGATCCATTATAAGCAAGAAGCCATCTTTTTTAATTTTTTAATTGAGATTAAATGATTACATAAATTTTACAAATTTCCCAGTATTGTGAGATAGTGATACTTAGTTAAAGTCACAAACACATTTTAACCTTCACAAGGCAAATTGTCATTATATGGTCTATAATGTTTGTAAATTCTATGAGCATTGACAATAGAACTATTTCTTCCACATCAGGTGATATGTACATTTCTTTCCTTTTGCTTAGTGTAAGCTGTTCCCTCTTTCCCTCTCATTCCCTCCTTCCCACTGCTGCCCTTGAGTTGCTTAGTTCGTTCATCAATGTCTAGTGCACCTGATGGCCCCTCTGTTGTATATTTTCCTCTGATTCTTGGGGCTGGGAAGGTGGCTCAGTGGTAGAGTGTTTGCCTTACATACATGAGGCCCTCGGTTCAATTCCTCAGCACCACATAAGCAGAAAAAGCTGGAAGTGGGGCTGAGGCTCAAGTGGTAGAGCACTAGTCTACAGCTGAAGAGCTGAGGCACAGTGCCCAGGCCCAGAGTGCAGGCCCCATGACTGACAAAAAAAAAAAAAAGAAAAGAAAAGAAAAGAAAGAAACCTGATTCTGTGACACGGAGCCATCTTAAAAATAAATTTTAGGGGGCTGGGAAGGTGGCTCAGTGGTAGAGTGCTTGCCTTGCATGCATGAGGCCCTGGGTTTGATTTCTCAGCACCACATAAGCAAAAAGAAAAAAACCTGAAGTGGCGCTGTGGCTCAAGTGGTAGAGCGCTAGCCTTGAGCTGAAGAGCTGAGGGACAGTGCCCAGGCCCAGAGTTCAGGCCCCACGACCAGACCCCCCCCCCCAAAAAAAAAAAATTTAGGGCCGGGTGCTAGTGGCTCCTTCCTGTAATCCCAGCTACTCAGCAGGATAAGATCTGAAGATCATGGTTCAAAGCCAACCTGGGCAAGAAAGTCCATGAAACTCTTTTTTTTGTCAATTAGAGGCTTGAACTGAGAGCTGGGATGCTGTCCCTGAGCTCTTTTGCTCCCAGCTAGTGTTCTACCATTCTGAGGTACACTGCCACTTCTCTTTTCTGAGATAAGAGTCTCATGATCATTCCTGCCCAGGCTGGCTTTGAATCACACTCCTCAGATCTGAACCTCCCAAGTAAAGGATTACAAGTGTGAGCCCCCAGCCCGGGGCCTGTGAAACTCCTATCTCCAATTAACCACCAGAAAACTGGAAGTGGCACTGTGGCTCCAAGTGGTAGAATGTTAGGTTTGAGCTAAAAAAGAGCTCAGGGACAACACTCAGGCCAAGTTCAACCCCCACAACTGGAAAAAAATACAATTTTAGAAAAAGTATAGCTACACTGAGTACAATGAGCTCACTGGTTATGATACACTAAATAGATAAAAAACAAAATGCCTTTTATACTGAAGCTCTAGAATGCTCCCTTTCATTCACTTCAATGAGATGAACTCTTTAGAAAGAATGAAAAATAACTGATTTTATTTGTCTATAAATTTTATGGCACATTAATTATATACAGGAGAATAATTTCAGTAAAATGACATGGGAGTCTACAAATGCCTTGAACTCTGCTAAAAGATATAGATCCCGCTACTCAGGAGGCTGAGATCTGAGGATCACGGTTCCAAGCCAGCCCTGGCAGGAAAGTCCGTGAAACTCTTATCTCCAATAAAACACCAGAAAACCGGGAGTGGTGCTGTAGCACAAGTGGTAGAGCACTATTCTTGAGCTGAAGAGCTGAGAGACAGCGTTCCAGGCCCAGAGTTCAAGGCCCACAACCGACAAAAAAAAAAAAAGAAAAAAGAAAAAGATATAGATCCCAAGATGCAGTGGGTTTTCCATATCTTCTTTCTTTTAGATCCTCATATGAGTTTTTACTTTCAGTCTCTGATACTTTAACCTCTTTTTCACTTTTGCAAAGTTTTGGCATGCAACTGCTTTCACAATTTTTGTTTTTTTGGTCGGTTGTGGGGCTTGAACTCTGGGCATGGGCACTATTCCTGAGCTCTTTAGCTCAAGGTGAGCAATCTTTGAGCACTACTTTAGCTACAGCACCACTTCCAGGTTTTGGGTGGCTTATTGGACATCAGAGTCTCATGAACTTTCCTGCCAGGCTGGTTGAGCTACTCAGGCTTCTCAATATTCCACTCCACAACCTGGTTTATTTCCTTTTTTTTTTAAAGTCGGTCATGGGGCTTGAATTCTGGGCCTGGGTGCTGTCTCTCAGCTCTTCAGCTCAAGGCGAGTGCTCTACCACTTGAGCCACAGCACCACTCTCAGTTTTCTAGTGGTTAATTGGAGATAAAGAGTCTCACAGACTTTCCTGCCCAGGTTGGCTTTGAACCATGATCCTCAGATCTCAGCCTCCTAAATAGCTAGGATTACAGGCATGAGCCACCAGCACCCGGCCTGGTTTTTCTTCTTAAAACCTGATTCAAAGTTTTGTGTGTGTGTGTGTGTGTGTGTGTGTGTGAGAGAGAGAGAGAGAGAGAGAGAGAGAGAGAGAGAAAGAGAGAGAGAGAGAGAGGGGAGGGGGAAAGGGAGAGGGAAACAGAGAGGGAAAGAGAGAGTGTATGTGTGTATGTGTTCTGGGGCTTGAACTTAGGGCCTAGGTGCTGTCCTTGAGTTTTTTTGTTTGTTTGCTCCAATCTAGCACTTTACCATGTGAACCACACCATTACTTACAATTTTCAGGCCCAGGGACAGTCATCTTTAGGGTTTTATTTTATTGCACACAGTCAAGTACATAGTTTTTAATAATAAAAGGAACAGAGTGACCTAATAGAATTTCTGTATTTATGGTTGTAGTTGTAAAACAGAACAAAAGAAAGCAAGACAAAAAAAAAAAAAAAAGCAGTCTTGGGGCTGGGAATGTGGCTTAGTGGTACAGTGTTTGCGTAGCATGCATAAAGCCCTTGGTTCCATTCCTCAGTACCACATACACAGAAAAAGCTGGAAGTGGCACTGTGGCTCTAGGGGCAGAGGACTAGCCCTGAGCAAAAAGCTCAGGCACAGTGCCTAGGCCCTGAGTTCAAGCCCCAGGACTGGCAAAACAAAACAATACAAAACAAAGCAGTCCTTTGCTGGAGTATAGGTAGCTCATATCTGGTAATCTTAGCTACTCAGGAGGTCGAGATCCGAGAATCACAGTTAAAGCCAGCCTGGACAGGAAAATCATTTCCAATTAACCATCAAGAAGCCAGAAGTGGAGCTGTGTCTCAAGTAGTAGAACACCAATCTTTTTTTTTTTTTGGGGGGGGTGTCCGGTTGTGGGGCCTGAACTCTGGGCCTGAGCGCTGTCCCTCAGCTCTTCAGCTCAAGGCTAGCGCTCTACCACTTGAGACACAGGGCCACTTCCGGCTTTTTTCTTTTTGCTCATGTGGTGCTGAGGAATCGAACCCAGGGCCTCAGGCAATCAAGGCAAGCCCTCTACCACTAAGCCACCTTCCCTGCCCCTAGAACACCAATCTTGAGTGAAAATCTAAGCTTAGTATCCAGTCCTGAATTGAAACCGGAGGAAAGACACATATACCAGCTCACACACAATCTTTTACTTATAATATGTAAATAACATTTAATTAGTACTTAATTGAAGAAAGTACTTTGACACACATTAATCCTTCCAAGAACCTTCAGGGTAGGTATTATTGACCTTACAAATGTTAAGGAAACCTAGTAAATAAACATATAAATGTAAAAATCAATAGATGTTAGTGTTATATATACTTTCTCATTAGCATTGCCATTACAGAGTGTTTTATTGGTACCATGATATGGTAATCCATCTATTCAACAAATATTGAGTGCTTGCTTGAGTACCAGGCAGTGTTTTAGAAATTGGGGCTATAGGTGTGAAGAAAACATCTATTCACTACTTAGGTTTACACACTAGTGGCTGAATAAAGTCAGGTCGAACCTAAAGTAAGAAAATGTATGGTATGGCAAATGGGGATAAGTAGTGTAGAGTAAAACTACGTAGGGAATGCAGACAGGGCCTGGGCAGATAGGTTTTAGTCTTATATAGGGTAGTCAGTTTCTTTTTTACCTCTCCTCAACCAGTTTCTTCTAGGAAAAGGACAAATCTCTCTTCTTGCCTTTCTTTCTCCCAGCACTTAGCCCACCATCAGATATTCAGGGAGTTAATACTGAATAAATTATAAGCCTTCTGAGAAGGAGAAGCAAGGAGCGGTCTGGAATGCAAAACTCTGTAAGTCGAGACTGCTTAGAAAGCTCCTAAGATTGAAGGACCCAATAATTTGATTACTTTTACTCATTTTCACTCCTTGAATAAGATCGTTTTAGCATGCTTACATTCCATCACGAAAACGCTGCGGTAAATACCCTACTTTGGGAAAATATCCTTCCCAACATCCAGCTACTTCTTTGACCATTACCACGGCGCCTGAGTGCGCGCTTCAAAGGCAAAACCGACAACAACGAAAAGACTCCACAATGCCAGTTATGCGACGCCCAGGGCAGCTTTCTAGGGAGGAATTACCGCTTGGGATTTCTATTGAGGTTCTGGGGCCGGCCTAGGTATCAGGACGTCGAATCTCAGTGAATAAAGAGAGCGAGGTTCTAATTCCTGGAAAACAAACCACGAAAAGTAAGAAATCCTCTACCAAGCCTCGCGCGGTGCCCAACCGGAACCTTGACCTCAAGATGGCGTCTCATAGTCATAAGATTCAATCCGCTCCAATCAAAAATGGCAGGGTGGGTCCTACTTTAACAGCTCGAGCCCTTCTAGTCTCCACTGGGCCGCTTCTTCTCTATGGTTGTTCGGCTCGGCCCGGCGAGTCAGAGCCCACAGGGGCGACTATCTATCCAGACTCTTCTCTATGGCTTCCTCCCCATCATCCACGCCCCCCGGGCGCAGTGCACGCCGGGCTAGAGGAAGACCTCCAGAAGCTCCCCGCGCAGCGCGGCTGTGTTTGCGGCCTGTGCGAGTAGGCGCTTCGGGACCAGTCTCCAGGGCGAGCGGCGCGCAGAAACCTTGAACCGGTGAAGCCAACTAGTAACCTGGAGTTCAGAGGTCGTGAAGACACTACCGTTTTCACTGCGGCGGTGAGTTCAAGCTCCTGAACGCGTGTGGAAACGGGCCGACCGGGGGTTACCTCGGGCGGGGGGCCGGAGGAAAAGCCTGGGTGGCCGCGCTGAGGTGGGGTGGGGTGGGGTAGGGGTAGGGGTGGGGGGCGGGGCGCCGGCGAGCTGGGGGGTGGGGTGGGGGAGGGGATGGGCACGAGGCTTGGGTTTCCTCGCTCGTCAGAGGCCTCGGAAACCAGTGGGGCCCCGGAGTCTGTGGAGGCCGGGCCCACGTCTTGCGTGTTCTTCCATGCATTGTCGCCCACTTTTCCTTTCCTCGGTCCTCCTCAGCGAATCTCCTCGTCAGGGTCCGGGCTCCGCATGCGCCTAAAACCATAGGCTGCCCCTGGGGGTCCACCCCTAGGCCCTTTAGTAAGCCTGCACGTATCACCACCCCCTTCGCCCCTCAGGATCATTTTCCGGGCCTACTACAGCGCTAGCCTCACGCTCTGCCTTGAAGTCTCGTTTTTAGTGAGGTGCTGGCCATCAACGGGTTTTTTTTTTTCCCCCTTCCTCTTTGGTCCTCTAAATCCCGCCACCAAGCAACGGAGCCCCACCCCTCTTTTGATTTGAGCTAATGCCCATCTTTCATTTTTACAAAAAAAAAAAAAAAAAAAAAAAAAACAACCCAAACAAAACCCCCAGCATCTTCCTGGCTGGTTTAAGACTAAAGAGTTTTACAGTCCTGTCGACTTTGAAGGATGCAATAAACTCTTCATTCTAGGCACCACCAACATACACATTTAAAATGTTCGACTTTGAAAAATCACCCTTCTTTGATCTTCCTTATTTTTAAACTGTTTCGAGAGAGGTATAGGAATATGAGGGTTACATTTGAAGTTATGTAATACGAGTTTGTATTGCCATGGAAATGCCAGTTTTGATACCAGGCAGAGTGGAGCAGACCCGAACGAGATTGGATGGACTTCTCTTGCGACAGACTGAGTCTTGGAAGTACAATATGTTAAGTAGTTGATGACATTTTACAAACAATTTTTATGTAGTCTTTTAGCTTTACTTTTTTTTTTTTGCTTTTACAGCCAAAAAATTATTCACAGATCATTTTTGAATTAAAGGTATTTTAGGAGTGAAGAGGTTCCTGTATACTATTGATACTATGTGTTAAATGCCTAGATTGAATGTGTTTAGGAAGGGTTGATTGCAGTGCTGTCTTCCACTACTAGAACATGATAGTGTGTACAGGAAAGTTTAACTGTGTGCATTGGTTTTGTGGATTGAGCTCAAGGCCTGTAGCCTGTCCTTGAGTTTTTGTGCTCAAGGCTGTCACACAACCACTTGAGCCACAGCTGGACTTCTAGATCTCTTTGGTACTTGTTTGGAGATAAGAGTCTCTGGGACTTTCCTGCCCAGGCTGGCTTTGAACCTCAAGTGATTCTCAGATCTCGGCTTCTTGAGTAACTAGAATTAACAGTCATGAGCCACCAGTGTGGGGCTGGGAGGTTTAATTTTTAAAGGTTATTCCAAAAACATCCAGAAGCCTAGAAAGGTATTCAGTTGGTGGTCATCAGTTCTTGTGACCTAAGTAGTGTACTCTTAATAATTCATGGAATTTTTTTTCTTTTTTTTTTTTTTGCCAGTCTTGGGGCTTGAAGCTTGGGCACTGTCCCTGAGCTGCTTTTTGCTCAAGGCTAGCTAGCACTCTTACCATTTGAGCCTGAGTGCCACTTCTGGCTTTTTCTATTTTCGTGGTACTGAGGCATCAAACCCAGGTCATGCATGTTATCACTAAGCCACATTACCAGCCCAATCCATGGAACTTTTTAAACCTTGTTTTTCTTCATCTATAAAATAAGGATTATAATACCTACCCTCATAATTTATTGGGACTGGGGATTGAGAAAAATGAATGTAAAATGCTTAGTACAATATTTAAGCCAAGCACCGGTAGCTCACACCTGTAATCCTAGCTACTCAGGCGGCTGAGATCTGAGAATCGCAGTTCAAAGCCAGCCCAAGCAGGAAAATCTGTGAGACTCTTACCTCCAATAAACCACTAGAAAACTGGGCCTGAGCCCTGTACCTTAGCTCTTCAGCTCTACCACTTGAGTCACAGTGCTACTTCCAGTTTTCTGATAGCTTATTGGAGATAAGATTCTCACAGACTTTTCTAACTGGGCTGGCTTTGAACTGCTATCCTCAGATCTCAGCCTCCTGAGTAGCTAGGATTACAGGTATGAGCCACTGATGCCTGGCATTGTTTCTTAAATTTTTTTTGGGGGGGGTTCCGGTCGTGGGGCCTGAACTCTGGGCCTGGGCACTGTCCCTCAGCTCTTCAGCTCAAGGCTAGCGCTCTACCACTTGATCCACAGCGCCACTTATGTGGTGCTAAGTCGTCGAACTCAGGGCCTCATGCATGCAAGGCAAGCGCTCTACCACTGAGCCACCTTCCCAGCCCCTGTTTCTTAAATTTTTAAATTAATTTTTGCCAGTCCTGGGGCTTGAACTCAGGGCTTGGGCGATGTCCCTGAGCTGCTTTTGCTCATGGCTAGCACTCTAGCCACAGCTCCCACTTTGGGCCTTTTCTGTTTATGTGGAACTGAGGAATTGAACCTAGGGCTTCTTGCGTTCTAGGTTGAGCATTCTATCACTAAGCCACCTTCCCAGCCCCCCAGGTTTCTTCAAATTCTGTGATTAGTCTTTAGTATGCTGACTCCTCGCCTCCCCCCATATATATTTTTTGGTGCCTGTTGGATTGAACTGGGGGCTAGCACTCAGCAGTGCACGACTTTTGGCTTTTTTTGGTACTTTATTGGAGATAAGAATCCCAAGGACTTTTCTGCATAGACTGGTTTTTTTGGGGGGCGGGGGGCGGGGATTGGTTGGGGCTTGAACTCTGGGCCTGGGCTTGAGCTCTTCAGCTCAAGGCTAGCGCTATACCACTTGAACCACAGCACCACTTCCTGTTTTCTGAGTGTTTTATTGGAGATAAGAGTCTCACAGACTTTCCTGTCCAGCCTGACTTTGAACGGTGATTCTCAGATCTCAGCCTCCTAAGTAGCTAGAATTGCAGGCATGAGCCACTGGCTCCAGCTATATAATGTGTTTTCTGAAGATTATGATAAAGTAAAAGCAGAAGCATGAGGGGAAACAATTATGAACACAGTGCATGGCCTTTCTGTTTTAAATAAATGTCTAATAAACTAGTGTGTAGGAATATTTGTGTGTGTGTGTGTGTGTGTGTGTGTGCATTTTCTTTGACTTGAACTCAGGAATTGGCTCTGACCTTGAGCTTTTTTGCTTAGAGCTGTGGCTCCACAGCTCTGCTTCCTGCTTTTTGGTAATTAATTGTAGTTAAGACTCTCATAGACTTTATTACCTGGGCTGGCTTCCAACTAGAATCATTACTTCTCAGCCTCCTGAAAAGCTAGTATTTATAGGCATGAGCCATTGGCACCCTGTACCTATCAAGAGTTTTAGAAGCTGGGTACCAGTGGCTCACATCTGTAATCCTAGCTACTTAGGAGAGTGAGATCTGAGGATCGCGGTGCAAAGCCAGCCTGTACAGGAAAGTCAGTGAGACTCTTATCTCCAATTAACCACCAGAAAATGAAGTGGTGCTGTGGCTCAAGTAGTAGAGCGCTAGTCTTGAGCTGAAGAGCTTAGGGACAGCACCAGGCCCAGAATTCAAGCCCCATAACCAACTAAAAAAAAAAAAGAGGAATCGAACCCAGGGCCTCAGGCATGTAAGGCAAGCGTTCTACCACTGAGTCACCTTTCCAGCTCTGAGAATTTTTTTTTTGGGGGGGGTCCAGTCGTGGGGCCTGAACTCTGGGCCTGGGTGCTATCCCTCAGCTCTTCAGCTCAAGGCTAGCACTCTACCACTTGAGCCACAGTGCCACTTCTGGCTTTTTGCTTATGTGGTGCTGAGGAATCGAACCTAGGGCCTCAGGCATGCAAGGCAAGCACTCTACCACTGAGCCACCTTCCCAGCCCTCTGAGAAATTTTTTTATATAGCTTTTCTTTTAAAATTGGTGCATGGTACCCTCTAGGATATCCTAACATTTTACTAATAGGTGTAGATGATTAGGTATTTCTATGAAAACAAAAAATTTTGAAGGTGAGGGCTCATGCAAGGCATGAGGCCCTGGGTTCGATTCCTCAGCACCACATAAGCAAAAAGAAAAAAGCCGGAAGTGGCGCTGTGGCTCAAGTGGTAGAGGGCTAGCCTTGAGCTGAAGAGCTGAGGGACAGCGCCCAGGCCCAGAGTTTAGGCCCCACAACCAGACCCAAAAAACAAAGGAAAAAACAATTTTTTTTGAAGGAGGAAAAGTTGCAAATATCTTTTTTTTTTTTTTGCCAGTCCTGAGACCTGGCCCAAGGCTAGCACACTACCACCCGAGCCACAGGTCTACTTCTGGCTTTTTCTGTGTATATGGTACTGAGGAATCAAACCCAGGGCTTCATGTATGCAAGACAAGCACTCTACCAGTAAGCCATGTTCCCACCCCTTTCCTTTGTTTTAACAGTGTTGAGAATTAAACCCTAATCCTTGTGCATACTAAGCAAGTGCTGTACCATTGAGCTCTGTCTCCAGATAATTGTCTTTTTTTTTTTCTTTTTCAGTCATGGTACTTGAACTTCTGGCTGTCCCTGAGCTTTTTTTTTGGTCGGTTGTGGGGCTTGAACTCGGCTTGGGTGCTGTCCCTGCGCTCTTCAGCTCAAGGCGAGTGCTCTACCACTTGAGCCATCGAGTCACTTCTTGTTTTCTAGTGGTTTATTGGAGATAAGAGTCTCACGGACTTTCCTGCCTGGGCTGGCTTTGAACTGCGATCCTCGGATCTCAGCCTCCTGAGTAGCTACACTTTTGGGCACGAACCACTGGCTCCCGGCTTAATTGTCATTTTTTATGGGGGTCTGGTGATATAGCCCAGGCTGGCTTTGAACTTTCAGTTTTTTGGCTGAGATTAGGATTCAGGGTATGTTTTACCACACTTGCCTTGAAGTTTGCTTTTTTTTTTCCTTTTTAAGTTTAAGAAAGATTGCTTATTGGATTGACTGTGTGGTCTCTGTACTTGAATTTCATTTACTATGTGACCTAACATCAGGAGTCCTAATACCAATGTATAGTACCTTGTACCCTATTCCCCTCAATTTACTGATAGTTTGTCTGAGGAACTGGCAACACTGAATCAACAAATGCTATGTGACCTTGTAAATTTAGATGACAGGTCAAAAAAAAAATATTGAAAGCCAGTGTTGATGACTCATGCCAGAAATCCTAGCTACTTATGTTCTAAGCCAGCCTAGGCAGGAAAATCTATGAGACTCAATACCCAATTAGCCAGCAAAAAGCTGGAAGTGGAGGTGTGGCTCAAGTGGTAGAGTGCCGTCATTGAGCAAAAAAGGTTAAGGTTAGTATCCAGGCCCCGAGTTCAAGACCCAGTACCATCAAAAATTAAAATAAAAAACACAATACATCAGAAGACTTCAATATACTTTCCTGTAGTCTGAGTTTGGTTTGAAAAGACCATTTTAACTTTTGGGCATTAACTGAACTGCAAAACTCTTTTCTTCTTTTATATGTATTCCCACATGATTGTAGGAATCCTGAACTTAGATTGTGTGCATCTTGGGAACTTATTTTAGAAAAGATGTAAGTTAAAAATTCTCAATGGACAGAGAAAAGGGGGTCATTACCAACTCCTTTGAGTAAGAAAACTTAAGAATGTTGCAGATTCTCTAAAGATGAAGGCCAATAAACAAGGCATATCAAATTGTTAAGTTTTCAAATAAAATAATTTGTCATAATTTCTTTCTTTAGACTGCTGCAGTAAGAATGTCTTTCCCCCCTCATTTGAACCGCCCTCCCATGGGAATCCCAGCACTCCCTCCAGGGATCCCACCCCCACAGTTTCCTGGCTTTCCTCCACCTGTGCCTCCAGGTAAGTTCCTTGAGTCTCTGTTTTTCTTTTTCTTTTCTTCAACTCCCCAACCCTTTCTCCCCTGTGTGAGTCCTAGGGCTTGAACTCAGGGCTTGGGCACTGTCCCTAAACTTTTGTGTTCAAGGCTAGTACTCTACCAATTTGATTTTTTTACCAGTTCCTTTTTTTTTTTTTTTTTGTCGGTTGTGGGCCTGAACTCTGGGCTTGGGCACTGTCCCTCAGCTCTTCAGCTCAAGGCTAGCCTTCTACCACTTGAGCCACAGTGCCACTTCCAGCTTTTTCTGCTTATTTGGTGCTGAAGAATCGAACCCAGGGCCTCATGCATGCAAGGCAAGCACTATACCACTGAGCCACCTTCCCAGCCCCATTTTTTTTTTTTTTAAAGTTAAGTGGTGATAAGTGCTTCACAGACTTTCCTGCCTGAGCTTGCTATGAACCATGATCCTCAGCTCTCAGCTTCCAGAGTAGCTAGGATTACAAGAGTGAGCCATCAATGTCTGACTGGTTCTTTCTTTCTTTCTTTTTCTTTCTTTCCTTCTTTCCTTCTTTCTTTTTTTTTTTTTTTGGTTGGTCATGGGGCTTGAACTCTGGTCCTGGGCGCTGTCTCTCAGCTCTTCAGCTCAAGGCAAGCGCTCTACCTCTTGAGCCACAGTGCCACTTCTGATTTTCTAGTGATTTATTGGAGATCAGAATCTCACGGACTTTTCTGCCTGGCTTTGAACCATAATTCTCAGATCTCAGCCTCCTGAGTAGCTAGGATTACAGGCATGAGCCACGGGCCACCCAGCTCTGTTTTTCTTTTCTTTTCTTTTTTAACCTGTGTCATTTGTGTTAGTAACTCTAGGAAAATATACGTGGTTATTTGCAAAGATATCTGTTCCATCCATTCTGAAAATGATGTCTTACTTTCCCATGACACAAGATTATTATTATTTTTTTTTTTTTTTGCCAGTCCTAGGGTTTAAACTCAGGACCTGGGCACTGTCCCTGAGCTTCTTTTGCTCAAGGCTAACATTCTTCTATTTGAGCCACTTGAGTGTCACTTCTGGATTTTTCTGTATATGTGGTACTGAGGAATCCAGCCCAGGGCTTCATGTATGCTAGGAAAGCACTCTACCACTAATACACATTTGCAGCCCCTAAAGAGATTTCTGTTGGTCTATTAAAAAAATAACTGCTGGGAAACAGTGGCTTACATCTGTAATCCTAGCTACTCAGGAGGCTGAGACTGAGGATCATCTTTCAAAGCCAGCCACTGCAGAACTTCACTGTTAAGACTTAGCTCCAATTAACCACTCAAAAATTGGAAGTAGGACTCTGGCTCAAAGTGGTAGAGCACTAGCCTTGAGCAAAAGAGCTCAGGGACAGTGCTCAGGCCCTGAGTTCAAGCCCCATGACTGACAAAAACAACAAAAAACTTATATAGAGTTTAAGAAAAATGTGAAATAAACATCTGTGGCTCCTAACTACTCTGGAGGCTGAGACCTGAAGGATGGAGATTCAGAAACATCCTGCACAGAAAAGTCTACAAGACTGTTTCCAGTTAACAGGAAAAAAAAAAAAAATCTGAGCTGGAAAGCATGGCTCCAGTGGTAGAGTATCAGCTATGAATGATAAAGCCAAGAAAGAACACAAAAGAGCCTTTGAGTTTAAACCCTGGTACCAATACAATAAAAGAATGAGGAAGGAGGGGAAAATCAAGTTTATAACTAATTCTAGGTATCCATGTAAGCATAGGTAAGCCACATTGGTGTTTTTTTTTTGTTGTTGTTGTTGTTTTGTCGGTTGTGGGGCCTGAACTCAGACTGGGCTCAGCTCTTCAACTCAGGGCTAGCGCTCTACCGCTTGAGCCACAGTGCCACTTCTATTTTTCTGGGGTTTATTGGAGATAAGAATCTCATGGGCGGGCTGGGAAGGTGGCTCAGTGGTAGAACGCTTGCCTTGCATGAATGAGGCCTTGGGTTCGATTCCTCAGCACCACATAAGCAAAAAGAAAAAAGCTGGAAGTGGCGCTGTGGCTCAAATGGTAGAGTGCTAGCATTGAGCTGAAGAGCTGAGGGACAGTACCCAGGCCCAGAGTTCAGGCCCACGACTGGACCCAAAAAAAAAAAAAAAAAAGAATCTCATGGGCTTTCCTGCCTGGGCTGGCTTTGAGCCATGATCTGATCCTCAGATCTCAGCCTCCTGAGTAGCTAGGATTACAGGCGTGAGCCACCAGTGCCCTGCCAGCGAGATTTTATTTTTTGCAGTCGTGGAACCTGAATTCTGGGCCTGCGTGCTGTCCCTGAGCTTTTCAGATCAAGGCTAGTGCTCTACCACTTGAACCACAGCACCACTTCGGGCTTTTTCTGCTTATGTGTTGTTGAGGAATTGAACCTAGGGCCTCATACATGCAAGGCAAGCACTCTACCACTGTGCCACCTTCCCAGCCCCAAGAGATTTATTTTTTACTATAATAACACTATATACTGTTGAGTGTGCTTTGCTTTGAAATGTATGCATTGTTGAGTGGCTAAATGGAGCTTATTAACCTGTGTGTTGCTTCATGTGCTCTTTTTTTTATTTTGGTCATTTATGGGGCTTGAACTAAGGGCTTGAGCGCTGTGTCTGAGATCTTGAGCACAAGGCTATTATTTTATTGTTTTTGGTCGGTCGTGGGGCTTGAACTCTGGGCCTGGGCGCTGTCCCTCAGCTCTTCAGCTCAAGGCGAGCGCTCTACCACTTGAGCTACAGCGCCACTTCCGGTTTTCTGGTGGTTTATTGGAGATGGGAGTCTCACGGTCTCTCCTGCCCGGGCTGGCTTTGAACCGTGATCCTCAAGTCTCAACCTCCTGAGTAGCTAGGATTACAGGCATGAGCCACCAGCGCCCGGCACCATTACAATTTTTAAAAAGCTGCTCTCACTTTTCTGTCTGGGCTGGCTTTGAGCCACAATCCTTAGATCTCAACTAGGATTTCAGGTGTGAGCCACTGGCCCCTGGCCTTACTGGTTTTTTATTTTAATTAATTAATTAATTAATTTGGGTCCGGTCGTGGGGCCTGAACTCTGGGCCTGGGCACTGTCTCTCAGCTCTTCAGCTCAAGGCTAGTATTCTACCACTTGAGCCACAGCGCCACTTCCGGCTTTTTTCTTTTTGCTTATGTGGTGCTAAGGAATTGAACCCAGGGCCTCAGGCATACAAGGCAAGCGCTCTACCACTGAGCCACCTTCCCAGCCCCTGTTTTTTTTTATTTTTTAATCTTCAGAGTTTCAACTTTTTAGAATGATTAATTGATACCATTGTCTATAGCTGTCAATGTATTTGTGAAAGATGCTGGTTTTCAGATCTAATGAATGAAATAAACGAACTGATAACTATCTAGAATTTTATTCTCTGAAGCAAAAACTTGTTCTGGTACCCATTACTCTCTGATACCACATTTTTTAGGTTATATTATTCATTAGTACCTCATTTTTCTCCCACCCTCCCCCTCCCATCCTGGGGCTTGAACCTGGGCACAGGTGCTGTCCCTGAGCTCTTGAGCTCAAGGCAAGTGCCCTACCACTTGAGCCACAGAGCCACTTCTGGTTTTCTGGTGTTTAATTGGAGATCAGAGTCTCACAGACTTTCTTGCCTGGGCTGGCTTTGAACTGCGATCCTCAGATCTCAGCCTCTTGAGTAGCTACGATTACAGGCTTGAGCCACCACCACCTGGCTCCCTCCCTCCCCTCCCTCCTTCCCTCCCTCCCTCCCTTCCCTTCCCTTCTTTCCCTCTTTTCCTTCTCTTCCTTCCCATCCTTCTCTTCCTTCCCTCCCTCCCTCCCTTCCTTCCCTTACCTTCTTTCCCTCTTTTCCTTCTCTTCCTTCCCATCCTTCCTTTCCCTCCCTCCCTCCTTCCCTTCCTCACTCCCTCCCTTCCTCCCTTCCTTCCTTCCTTTGTGGTTGGTAGTAAGGCTTGAACCCAGGGCCTGGGTGCTGTCTGAGCTTTTTGCAAAAGGCTAGTATTCCATTACTTTGAGTCACAGCTCCACTTCTGGTTTTTCTGGTGTTTAATTGGAGATTAGAGTCTTATGGGTTTTTCTGCCTAGGCTGGCTTTGAACCACAATCCTCAGATCTAGACCCCAGAGTTAGGAGGTTTATAGGGGGTGAATCACCAGTGCCCAGCTAGTATCTCATTTTCATTTATCTTACATACCTTTTTTTGTTTTTGGCGGTCATGGGGCTTGAAATCTGGGCCTGGGTGCTGTCCCTCAGCTCTTCAGCTCAAGGCTGGCGCTCTACACTTGAGCCATAGCACCACTTCCAGTTTTCTGGTGCTCTTATTGGAGATAAAAGTCGTAGAGACTTTCCTGCCTGGGCTGGCTTTGAACTGTGATCCTTAGATCTCAGCCTCCTGCGGAGCTAGGATTACAGGCATGAGCCACTAGCAGCTGGCTTGTATCTTTTTATATTAACTGTGGTTGAGCTAACTTGTCTTGCATGTATTAATGTTAATTATAATTGTACTTGATAGTATTCTTTATAAACATTATGCTTTAAAAAAAATATACATCCTTGTTTCCATAACTGATTTTGAATATTTCTTTTGTAGGAACTCCGATGATTCCTGTACCTATGAGCATAATGGCTCCTGCTCCAACTGTAAGTATAATGTAAAAAACAATTCTTTATTCCCTCTACTAAAATTAGTCCTGGGAGATGAAAAAATGATTGGACCTGTGAAGGAGTGTAGGAATGGTCCTTCGAAAAATATGTTTCAAATCTAATTTATCTTTCTCTTGTGTAGGTTTTCTTTTTCTATGGAGTGCAATTCTTTTTCTTCTTTTTTTTTCTTTTTTGCCCATCTTGAGGCTTGAATTCAGGTTTTGGGTATTGTCTCTGAGCTTTTTTGCTTAAGGCTAGTGCTATTTTACTTAAGCCACAGCTTCAAAGGAACATGTTTCATTGGAATTCTACTGAGGAAAATAAGTTTTCATAACTTTCAGCCTTTTTTTTTTTTTCTTTTTTTCAGTCTGGTTCTCTTTTAAGCCAGGGTTTCAATGTAGAGCTCAGTGTTTCATCCTCCCAAGTATTGAGTTAATGATGTGAACCAACTCTGTGGGCTTTGAAAAGGGAGGAGAATGTTTTTCATAGTGTAAGGAAAAGGGAACTATGTAGACCAATAGGAATTTGCTGTGAGGTGGGCCACAGAGGTGTGGTTCTCAGTTCAAAGGGAATCCATCTTTTCTTGAGTTGGGTACCCACCCAGTGTTTCATGATAGGACTTGGTGGGATTGGGGTTTGGAGTTTTTTAATCAGTGCTTACTTGAGGAAATTGTATTAAATTCACTGCAAAGTACATAGATTCTATTCCTTATTCTGAGAAGGTGAAAGTTATAAGAGAAAAAAAATCTAGGAACATAAGCATCTGATAAAAGTGAAAAGTGTGAGTTTTGAGTAATAGGGAAGGTTTGGATATTCTGCTAGTGGATTAATAAAACAATTAGAACTTTCTTTTACATAGTTTTGGTATAGTTCTGGGCATTTTGATAATCTTAAATGATTTATGATGCTTAAGGTTTTTTAAATAACTCAAACATAAGAAAGGAGTTCATGTATTTCCTTTTTGTGTATGTGCTGGTCCTTGGGCTTGAACTCAGGGTTTGGGCATATCCCTAAGCTTTTTTGCTCAATGCTAGTGCTCTACCACTTGAGCCATAGCTCCACTTCTTTTTGGTGATTAATTGGAGATAGGAGTCTCTTTGCCTAGGCTGGTTTTGAACAGTGATCACCATACCGGGCGCTGGTGGCTCACGCCTGTAATCCTAGCTACTCAGGAGGCTGAGATCTGAGGATCGCGGTTCAAAGCCAGCCCAGGCAGGAGAGACTGTGAGACTCCTATCTCAAATAAACCACCAGAAAACCGGAAGTGGCGCTGTAGCTCAAGTGGTAGAGTGCTCGCCTTGAGCTGAAGAGCTGAAGGACAGCGCCCAGGCCCAGAGTTCAAGCCCCACAACCAACAACAACAACAAAAAAAAGAACAGCGATCACCATATCTCAGCTTCTTGAGTAGTTAGGATTGTAGGTATGAGCTACTACCCAGTACCCAGTCCAAGATATTTTTAAGGTTATGTAGTAGAAATTTACTTGCCATGAGTAAGTTTGCATTAATGAAACAAACTGATTAAGTATTTAGAAACCTTAATAAGATTGTGCCACTTAATTGTATGTTAAAATTGGTGTTTATTGTTTTTTGTTTTCCGGTGGTGGGGCTTGAACTCTGGGCCTGGGCGCTGTCCCTCAGCTCTTGAGCTCAAGGCTAGCGTTCTACCACTTGAGCCACAGTGCCACATCTGGTTTTCCGAATGGTTTATTGGACATAATATCATGGCCTTTCCTGCTTTGAACTGTGATCCTCAGATCTCAGCCTCCTGAATAACTAGGATTACAGGCGTGAGCCACCAGGCGACTGGCTAAAATTGGTATTTTTAGCCTAATGTGTCATTAAATCTGATAACCAATTTGTCAGATTGATTTTTTTTTTTTTTGGCTTTCTTCACCTTAGGTCTTAGTACCCACTGTGTCCATGGTTGGAAAGCATTTGGGAGCACGAAAGGATCATCCAGGCTTAAAGGTTAAAGAAAATGATGAAAATTGTGGTCCCACTACCACAGTTTTTGTTGGCAACATTTCTGAGAAAGCCTCTGACATGCTTATCCGGCAGCTCTTAGCTGTAAGTTAAACTTTTAATTTTTACTTACTTTATTTAGAGGTTCTGAGATTTTAACTCAGGTGTTGTACTTGCTACACCTAGTAAAGCCCTCAGCTGTCTTTTTCACTGTTATAAAGATGGTTCTGTGAGTATCCACATCCAGAATTTAATTTGAATATATTTCAGGTTGACATAATACTTTTTAAAAACCTGTTCTTAAAAAAAAATAAAAATAAAAACCTGTTCTTAAGTTATACTTACATTAAAATGTACATTAATTTCTCTCATTTTCTCTCAACCTTTTTTTTTTTTTTTTTCTTTTTTTTTTGGCCGGTCATGGCCTGAACTCTGGGCCTGGGCGCTGTCCCTTGGCTCTTCAGCTCAAGGCTAGCACTCTACCACTTGAGCCTCAACGCCACTTCCATTTTTTTCTGTTATGTGGTGCCGAGGAATCGAACCCAGGGCCTCATGCATGCAAGGCAAGCACTCTACCACTGAGCCACCTTCCCAGCCCTCAACCTTTTTTGTCTCTCATTTTTCCCTCCATCCTTTCTACAGCATGTTCCTTATTATTAAGGCCCTTTTTAAAATTATTATTAGTTTACTTGATTGTTACAGAGGTGTGATATATGCTGGCTTACAATTACATGAGGCATTACTGACTCATGTAATATTCTTTTTTAAATTGCCAGTCCTTGGGGCTGGGAAGATGGCTCAGTGGTAGAGCGCTTGCCTTGCATGGATGAGGCCCTGGGTTCGATTCCTCAGCACCACATAAGCAAAAAGAAAAAAGCCGGAAGTGGCGCTGTGGTTCAAGTGGTAGAGCGTTAGCCTTGAGCTGAAGAGCTGAGGGACAGCACCCAGGCCCAGAGTTCAGGCCCCATGACCAGACTAAAAAACAACAACAACAACAGCAAAATAAATTGCCAGTCCTGGGGCTTGAACTCAGGGCCTGGCACTAATTCCTGAGCTTTTACTGAAGGCTAGCAAGTCTACCCACCTAAGTTACAGAGCCACTTCTGGCTCCTTCTGCTTATGTGGTACTGAGGAATTGAACCCAGGGTTTCATGCATGCTAGGGAAGCACTCGACCACTAAGCCACTTTCCCAGCCAATGAATACATTCCTTAAGTCCCTTAAATGCCACTTTCTTAGCTCCCCTAACCCCTTCTTTACAGTAAAATAATTTTTTTTTAATTAAAAAATCAGTTTGAGCTGGGTGCTGGTGGCTCACACCTGTAATTCTAGCTACTCAGGAGGCTGAGATCTGAGGATGGTGGTTAAAAGCCAGCCTGAGCAGGAAAGTCCCTGAGACTCTTGTGTATAATTAACCACCAGAAAAACTGGAAGTGGCCCTGTGGCTCAAGTGGTAGAGTGCTTGCCTCAAGCTGAAGAGCTGAGGGACAGCGTCCAGGCCCAGAGTTCTAGCCCCATTACTTACAAAATAGAAACCTTTCCCAAAAAAGTTATATATTTACTTATTTTTTTTGGGGGGGGGTCCGGTTGTGGGGCTTGAACTCTGGGCCTGGGAGCTGTACCTCAGCTCTTCAGCTCAAGGCTAGCGCTCTACCACTTGAGCCACAGTGCCACTTCTGGCTTTTTTCTTTTTGCTTATGTGGTGCTGAGAATTGAACCCAGAGCCTCATGCATGCAAGGCAAGCGCTCTACTGAATATTTTACTTCTTGTGAGTTTCTCCCCTCCTTATAATTGTTCTTTTGTGAGGCCTTCCCCTCTGTATAATTGTTCTCTTATTTGCATTAGAGTCAGTTTATTTTGTTAAGAGATAATTTTTTTCTCTCTTTTGAAGAAATGTGGTTTGGTTTTGAGCTGGAAGAGAGTACAAGGTGCTTCTGGTAAGCTTCAAGGTGAGTTATATTTTCTTTATTTATCAACTTGAGTAACGTCTATATTCACTCAGTGTATTTTACACTGGTTGTCTAATTAAAATAGTATTAAAAGGCAAGTGAGGGGGCTAGTAATGTGGCATAGTGGTAGAGTATTTGCTTAGCATGCATGAAGCCTTGGATTCGATTCTTCACTACCACGTAGACAGAAATAGCTAGAAGTGGGTCAAGTGGTAGAGTGCTACCTTGAGCAAAAGAAACTCAGGGACAGGCCTTGAGTTCAAGCCACAGGTCTGGCCAAAAAAAAAAAAAAAAAAAGGCAAGTGAAAATACATTAACTAAGAATTGAAATTAAAAAGGGAAAAGTAGAAGGAAGGAGAAAGGGGAAGAACAAATCAATATTCCAAGTATTTTCTTCTATTTGAAAACTTTATTCTTGTTTTAAATTGTGATAGTACTAGTTTTGGGGTATGTGTGTTGGTACTGGAGCTTAAATCAAGGACTGGGCACTGTCTCTTGCTTTTTTGAATTCAAGGCTGGTGCCACAGCTCCATTTCCAGGTTTTCTGTAGTTAACAAGATAACAGTATCACACACTTATCCTACTTTGGTTGGCTTTAAACTGTAATTCTCAGATCTCAGCCTCCTGATAACCTAGTATTACAGGTATGAGCCTCCTGTTTCTGAGTAATACTTGGATTTTACCTTAGGGTTTCACATTTAGTAGGCAGGCGCTCTTAGTACTGCTTTGTGCCTTCTATCCTTTTTGTTGTTATTTTTCAGAGGGGCGTGTGTGTGTGTGTGTGTGTGTGTGTGTGTGTGTGTGTGTGTGTGTGTCTGTGTGTCTGTGTGTGTCTGTGTCTGTGTCTGTCTGTGTCTGTGTGTGTGTCTGTGTCGTCTGTGTCTGTGTCTGTGTCTGTGTCTGTGTCTTGGGGCCTGAACTATGGACCTGGGTGCTGTCTCTCAGCTGTTCAATTCAAGGCTAGTGCTCTACCACTTGAGCCACAGCGCCACTTCTGGCTTTTTCTGCTTATGTGATGCTGAGGAATCAAACCCAGGACCTCATACATGCAAGGCAAGCAGTCTACCACTGAGCCAACTTCCCAGCCCGAGGGTTGTGAATATTTTATAGCACATATTTGTACCTCCTGCATAACTGAGAGATAATGTGTCATCATATTCAACCCTAAACTGGGGCCCCAAACCGTGCTCTCTAGCACCCGAGTAATTGGGGTAACAGGGATGAGCCATCTATGTACTCTCAAGAATTCTTTTTGTCTGGGGGCTGGGAAGGTGGCTCAGTGGAAGAGTGCTTGCCTTGCATGCATGAAGCCCTGTGTTTGATTCCTCAGCACCACATAAGCAGAAAAAAGCCAGAAGCGGCACTATGGCTCAGCCTTGAGCTGAGGGACAGTGCCCAGTCCCAGAGATCAGGCCCCATGACCACCACCAATAACAACAAAAAAAGAATTCTTTTTATCTGTAAATAGAACTATATGACCAGCATGGAAGAAATAGAATTTAGGAAATGAATAGGAGAAAGATGATCAGACTTCTAGGTGCCAGTGGCTCATGCCTATAATTCTAGCTACTAAGGAAGTTGAGATCTGAGGATCCCAGTTCAAAGCCAGCCCAAGCAGAAAAGTTCATGGGACTCTTTATCTCCAATAAAACACTGGAAACTGAAAGTGGCATTGTGGCTAAAGTGGTAAGAATGCTCGCCTTGAGCTGAAAAACTCAGGGACAGCCGGGCGCTGGTGGCTCACGCCTGTAATCCTAGCTACTCAGAAGGCTGAGATCTGAGGATCTCGGTTCAAAGCCAGCCCGGGCAGGAGAGACCGTGAGACTCCTATCTCCAATAAAACCACCAGAAAACCGGAAGTGGCGCTGTAGCTCAAGTGGTAGAGTGCTTGCCTTGAGCTGAAGAGCTAAGGGACAACGCCCAGGCCCAGAATTCAAGCCCCACGACTGACAAAAAAAACCCAAAAAACTCAGGGACAGCACCCAATCCCAGAGTTCAAGCCCCATGACCAACCAAAAAAAAAAAGAAAAAAAGATGATCAGATAGCATGTTACTTTTTGTTTTTTTTGGGTTTTTTTGTTCCAGTCCTGGGCTTGAACTCAGGGCCTGGACACTGTCCCTGAGGTGCTTTTGCACAAGGCTAGCACTCTACCACTAGAGCCACAGCACCACTTCTAGCTTTTTCTGTTTATGTGGTGCTGAGGAATTGAACCAAGGCCTCAGTGCATGCTAGGTGAGCATTCTACCACTGAGCTACCTTCCCAGCCCCTCCCCCCTTTTACAAATCACTTTTTTTTTTTTTTTTTTTTTTTTTTTTTTGGGTCCGGTCGTGGGGCCTGAACTCTGGGCCTGGGTGCTGTCCCTCAGCTCTTCAGCTCAAAGCTAGCGCTCTACCACTTGAGCCACAGCCCCACTTCCGGCTTTTTTCTTTTTTTGCTTATGTGGTGCTGAGGAATCGAACCCAGGGCCTCAGGCATGCAAGGCAAGAGCTCTACCACTGAGCCACCTTCCCAGCCCCTACAAATCACTTTTTATTATTACAAATACAATGTTCTGAGAGGTTACAGTTACTTAAGTCAGATAATGAGTACATTTCTTTTTGGACAAAGTCTCCCCTTTTCTTTTTTTTTTTTTTTTTTGGGTCCGGTCGTGGGGCCTGAACTCTGGGCTTGGGCACTGTCCCTCAGCTCTTCAGCTCAAGGCTAGCACTCTACCACCTGAGCCACAGTACCACTCCGGCTTTTTTCTTTTTGCTTATGTGGTGCTGAGGAATGGAACCCAGGGCCTCAGGCATACAAGGCAAGCGCTCTACCACTGAGCCACCTTCCCAGCCAAAGTCTCACCTTTTCTTATTTCTCATTCTTTCCCAGTGTTTTCCTCCTGTCCCCATCCGCAAGTTGTATAGTTGATTTGCCTGTTACTCTTGAGAGTAAACTACCTTTTATACTTATAGTAGGAGCACCTATTTTGGTTTTTAACATCTGATATGACAAGATGTTTATTTATTGTTACTTCTACCTCAGGTTTAGATTCTATCATTTCTTTTTTTTTTTTTTTGTCGGTCATGGGGCTTGAACTCTGGGCCTGGGCGCTGTCCCTCAGCTCTTCAGCTCAAGGCAAGCACTACCACTTGAGCTACAGCGCCACTTCCGGTTTTCTGGTGGTTTATTGGAGATAGGAGTCTCACGGTCTCTCCTGCCCGGGCTGGTATTGAACCGCGATCCTCAGATCTCAGCCTCCTGAGTAGCTAGGATTACAGGCGTGAGCCACCAGCGCCCGGCTTCTATCATTTCTTCAAAGAAAGTTTGGCTATTTTTTTTAATTGTAAAGGTGATATACAGGTGAGTTACAGTCACATAAGTCAGGTAATGAGAACATTTCCTTTTGAACAGTGTCACCCAGTTTTTTTCCCTCCTATCTCCCCTCCCCCAAATTGTGTAGTTGATTTCCAAATTGTGTAGTGTTTGGTGAATATCACTGCTGAATTGGTTCATCTTTGTCTCACCGTTTCTGTATCTGGTTACTTTTAATTGGAAATTGTTTTAGAAATCACTTAGAGTACTAAATTAAGTTGGTGTGTGTGCGTGTGCGTGTGCGTGCGTGCGTGCGTGTGTGTGTGTGTGTGTGTGTATCAGGGCCTTGAATGTTAGCTCAGGTTTTTCACTCATAGCTGGTGCTCTACCACTTGAACCTCACCTCCAGTATTCTTGCATTTTTAATTGGAGACAGTCTCTCAGACTTTTCTTCCTATGCTGGCTTTCAGCTAGCTAAGACTATGGATGTGTGCTACCAGTGTCTTAACTGGATCTTTATTCCTTTCTTTCTTTGATTTAATTCACATTAATTGTAGGATTGATGCCAGACATTATGATACATGCTTATAATTCTAGCACTCAGGAAGCTGAGGCAGGAAGATTGCAAGTTCAAGACCAAGCCTGGCTACACAGCAAAACTCTGACTCAAAAAGAAAGTGAGATTGGCTAATTAAAATTATAGAAAAATAACACTACTTAAGAGAAAAGTTCTGTATTTCTAAAGTTTTAACCTCTCATAGATCATCCGAGCTGTTTGTGACTACATTAGGAAGTATGAGTAGGATGATTTATAAAATAAGTCATAATTTTATGTTACAGAATTGGTTGCTTGCTAATCTTTTATCAGATGTTCTGATAAGTAGCTTTGCTTGATTTGAATCTTTTTCCTTTCACTTGGATTTAATTTTTTCTCTTAGTTGTTTAAGGTACTAAAAGTAAATGATTATGAAAGGACAGGCATAATGTAATAACTTACAAGTTCCACATGTCCTATTTTGTCTTTAATGATTTTTCTTTCCCAGAATAGAAAACAATTCATAATTGCATTAATATTTTACTACTTCTTTACATCTATTGCTAGCCTTTGGATTCTGTGAATATAAAGAGCCTGAATCTACCCTCCGGGCACTTAGATTATTGCATGACCTGCAGATTGGGGAGAAGAAACTACTTGTAAAAGTTGATGCAAAGACCAAGGCACAGCTGGATGAATGGAAAGCAAAGAAGAAAGCTTCAAATGGGGTATGTGTTTTTGTTGTTGTTGTTCAAGCCTGGGACTTAAGCTTGGTATCCAACACTTGTGTTCATTGATTGGCTCTATACCACCTGAGCTGTGCTTCCATCTTTATGCTTTGGGGTATGTTTTCGATAGTGTTAAATTTCTAGGCCAGCTGAGCTATTTGAACGTAAATGCTTCCATTATAAGTTAATCTAACTTGGGAATTCACAAGGTCATCAGCATCATAATATATGCTTATGACTTAAATGCAGAAAAGTATTTTATTGTTTGTAGTTACTTTTAAGTGTTTACTATCTACCCACAGTGGGTGGATGACTGTTGATTTGCTTGTTCCAGGTTGGGATGAAGGTAGTAAGGGAGGCTGGACAAGGTTAACTTGCCAGAGAAAACACTGGTACAGACTATTCCAAACTGAGCTAATTCATTAAGGCAGCTTTGTAAGTAAGTACTAAATGCATTTCAACCTACAAAATCTTTATTAGTTTCCCTTTCTTTTAAACTTACAGAGACTTTAAGATGAATGAAAATAAGTCTTAACTACACTTGAGTAATTTTATTAAACTATCTGGGTTTTTTATTTTTATATGCTGGTTCTGGGCCTTGAAGTCAAGGCCTGGATACTATCCCTGAACTTTTTAGCCCAAGGCTAGCACTCTACCACTTGAGCTATAGCTTCACTTCCAGCTTTTTTGGTTGTTAAATGGAGATGAGATTCTCTCACTTCCCTGCTTGGGCTGGCTTCAAACCTCAGTCCTCAAATTTCAGCTTCCTGAGTAGTTGGGATTATAGGCATGAGACACCAACATCTTTTTATTTGTTTTTTAAGTCCAGACTATCATAAGTAAAACTATAAGTAAAGGAAATCTTTGTGCACTGTGTTGTGTTCTAATGTATTTATCACCTCATCTCAAACAAAAACAAAGCTTAAACCTAACTACACTGTGTGTTGCCTGACTTTCCCTTCCTGTTTCCTTTTTGGCATCTTAACCTGACCAAACCTCCTCCCAAGGAAAACAAACCATAATAGCCTTTGCTCTAATCAAGTTTTTGTTATCTCTCAAGATAGAAATAACTTTCTTGTCTCATTCCATTTGTAAAAGCCTTATATATTCTTTGCTTAGAAAAGAAAAATCAACTGACAAAGTGGAGCAAAGTATAAAGAGGAATTTAAATACCATTATACTCATCACTATAACCATGCCTTTTTTGTCATATACTAGAGAATTTTGTGTGGCTGAATATAGTTTTAGAATAATGTTATGTGAATTTGTTTCCTTATTTCATAAAGATAAGATTGTATTATATTGTTTTACAAACAGTTTTTCCTCCCTTACTTAGTTCTGTCCTTGGATTTTTAGTAATGCACTCTTTTTTTTGTGTGTTTGGGCTTTACCTTATTGCCTGTATTTGTATTTCTTTTTTGTTGGTCATGGAGTTTCCTTTAGCTTTTTTTCTCAGAACTAGTGCTCTACCACTTTGAGCCACAGCTCCACTTTCAGTTCTCAGGTAGTTAATTGGAGGTAAGAGACTCATGGACTTTGCTGCCCATGCTGGCTTCAACCTAGGATCCTTAGATCTCATTCTCCTAAGTAGCTAGGATTATAGGCGTGAGCCACCAGTGCCCTACTTAACTGCCTATATTTCTGAAGTAGAAATATAATTATATCAGTGTACTGCTTTTTATAACCTATTTTTTTTTTTTTTTTTTTTTTTGGGGTCCGGTCGTGGGGCCTGAACTCTGGGCCTGGGCGCTGTCCCTCAGCTCTTCAGCTCAAGGCTAGCACTCTACCACCTGAGCCACAGCGTCACTTCCGGCTTTTTGCTTATGTGGTGCTGAGGAATCGAACCCAGGGCCTCATGCATGCAAGGCAAGCACTCTACCACTGAGCCACCTTCCCAGCCCTTTATAACCTATTTTTAATGCTGTGGGTGTCTTTTTTAATAAAGCCTGTCTGTGTGTACATATATATATATATATATATATATGTATCTACACACACACACACATATATATATGTGTACACACACACCTCTTTAGCTCAAGGCTAGCGCTCTACCCCATAAGCCACAGCACCACTTCCAGCCTTTTCTGTTTATGTGGTGCTGAGGAATCAAACCCAGGGCCTCATGCATGCAAGACAAGGATTCTACCGTTCTGCCACTGAGCTACCTTCCCAGACCCAAGCCTATGTTTTTATTTAGCATGACATTTAGGATTGCTTGATTTTTTTTTTTTTTTTTAACCTTTCCAACTTTCCTTTTCCCTGCCTGTTCCATTTACCTGTTGTCATACTCTACAAACTTTCTTTGTTTTTAGCTGACAGATCCTTCTTGCTCATCAAAGCTTCCTTTTGAAATTCTGTCACAGATTTGCGTTTGTCCCTTTCACTCATGTGGCCTTCATGTACCCTCTTACATGTCTTTCCATAAACACAGGATTTTTATTGATGTATATCAATCAATAGTATATATTGTTTGTCTTCTAGTTCCTACATCGCTCCCTTTTCCATATCCTTTATTTTAAATAGAAAGAGCAATAAGTTGACTCTTTCATCTTATGTGCCTCCAAATTACAAAGGAAAATGCCTTTCCTAAATTCCCTAAAGTAATGGAGCAAACATTCATTTAGTAAGAGTTGGAGTTGTGTTGCTCACCTGATAGTCTTATCCTTGCCCATATGTGTAAGGAAATAATAAAAATACAATTTCTTTGGAGTATAAGTTATATTTGTTCAGCAAATCATACTGTTTTCATATTATTAAAAAAAATAGGAAGACAGTTGTATGCACCAAGATTATTCAGATTTTCCTTGCTCTAGTGAATGTGTGGGTCAGTTTTTTTTATCTTAACTCCCTAGCAATTTTTTTTTTAAACTGGATCCGTGTATTAGTTGTTTATACCTGTAAGTATAGTTACTCAGATGACTATTTGAGAATTGTAATCGAAAGCCTGGCTGGGCAGACAAATCTGAGAGACTCCTAGCTCTAGTAACTAGCAAGAAGCCAGAAAGCTAAGCAATGGGGCTGGGAAGGTGGCTCAGTGGTATAGCGCTTGCCTTGAATGCCTGAGGCCCTGGGTTTGATTCCTCAGCACCACATAAGCAAAAAGCCAGAAGTGGCACTGTGGCTCGCTCAAGTGGTAGAGCGCTAGCCTTGAGCTGAAGAGCTGAGGGATAGGGGCCAGGCCCAGAACTCAGGCCCCACGACCGGACCCCAAAAAAAAAAAAAAAAGCTAAGCAAGAGTGTAAAACCCTGACTTTCAAGTGCCAGTATTGGTTTTCAAAAGATAACAGTTTGGGCTGGGAATATGGCTTAGTAGTAGAGTGCTTGCCTAGCAGGCATGAAGCCCTACATTTGATTCCTCGGTACCACATAAACAGGAATAGCCAAAAGTGGTGCTGTGGCTCAAGTGGTAGAGTACTAACTTTGAGCAAATGAAGATCAGGAACAGTGCCTAGGCCCTGAGTTTAAGTCCAAAGACTGGCAAAAAAAACAAAAAACAGTTTAAGTGGGTGTGGTGACACGTGCCTATAGTTTTAGCATTTGACAGGCTGAGATCCAAAAGCCAAAAAGAACCAAGGAGATTGAACCATTGTGTGCTTCAAGACAAGATTCTGTACTTCTAGACCACCAAATTGGGAGTTCTGTTTTCATATAAGACCTTTAGAGAAGTGTGGTATAGAACTGAGGGGCTTTTAATGACATATATAAATTAAATTTTTGCTACTAAATGTTATCCATTTTAAGTTAAAAAAGGAACTTTTTACTGTAAATCTGCATTCACTACATTGTTGATAAATAATGTCAATAGTTTAATTATAATACTGTGTAAAGCATCTTTAAGATGCCAAATAGGAAGTGGGCTACTAGAAGATTGGATGAGGGCTGGGAAGGTGGCTCAGTGGTAGAGCACTTGCCTTGCATGCATGAGGCCCTGGGTTCGATTCCTCAGCACCACATAAGCAAAAAGAAAAAAGCCAGAAGTGGCGCTGTGGCTCAAGTGGTAGAGTGCTAGCCTTGAGCTGAAGAGCTGAGGGACAGTGCCCAGGCCTAGAGTTCAGACTCCACGACCGGAACCCCCCCCTCAAAAAAAAAAAAAAAAAAGATTGGATGAAGAGGCAGGTTTAAGAAAGTAAGAAACTTTTATTAGAATGTGTAGTTTTATCATATATAATGCCCTTTGTTGATGTTATCTGCATCATAATTCCTTTCTTGCTCTATGTTAGCAAATCCTTGAGAGTAAAGTTCTTTATAAAATCGTTAATTTTGCTTGATCCTGGTGACTTACGCCTGTAATCCTAGCTACTCAGGAGGTTGAGATCTGAGGATCTTGGTTTGAAGCCAGCCCGGGCAGGAAACTACGTGAGACTCTCATGTCCAGTTAATCACAGAAGAAGCTGGAAGTGGAAGTGGCACTGTGGCTTAAATGGTAGAGTGCTACCCTTGAGCAAAAGGAATCCAGGTACATTTCCCAGGCCGAGAGTTCAAGGCCCAGGACCAGCCAAAAAAAAAAAAAAAAAAGTTAATTTTATGCCCTTAAACAGTATCAAAGTACATTGACTAAGAATTTGCTCAGCGAATTATTAAGAAATGAAGGCTTGATGAATAATTATTCATTGAAAACAACTTTACAAATGCTGCTGAAGTCATTGGGAGTCTTTTGTTAACAGAAATCACAAGACATGAAACTCACCTTCAGTAGAGTTGCCAGCATTGTGGTGAAGAGCTGGGTACTTCTATAAAGGAGCATGGTTCTTTTTTTTTTTTTTAAGGTCAGTCGTGGGGCTTGAACTCTGGGCCTGAGCTACAGTGCCACTTCCGGTTTTCTGGTGGTTTATTGGAGATTAGAGTTTCACGGACTTTCTTGCCCGGGCTGGCTTTGAACCACCATCCTCAGATCTCAGCCTCCTGAGTAGCTAGGATTACAGGCATGAGCCAATGGCAGCTCCTGGTTAGGAGCATGGTTCCTATATGCATCCTAACATGCTATGTAAGTTAATAAGTATTTTAGGAGTTATGTGAATACACAGTTATAAATTACAGAAAAGATTTTGTGTATGTATTGTTGTTTAATGTTGCTTTTTCATGTTTTTGTCCTTTTCCATATTTTGAGTGGAGAAAAGTTGAGAATAGCTTGAAACTATCCAAAGTTTTTTTTTTTTTTTTTTTTTTGTCAGTCAGGAGGCCTGAACTCTGGGCTTGGGTGCTGTCCCTCAGCTCAGCTCTTCAGCTGAAGGCTAGTGCTCTACCACTTCAGACACAGTGCCACTTCTGGCCTTTTCTGCTTACGTGGTGCTAAGGAATCGAACCCAGGGCTTCATGCATGCAAGGCAAGCACTCTACCACTGAGCCACTTTGCCAGCCTTATTTATTTATTTATTTATTTATTTATTTATTTATTTATTTATTTATTTATTTATTTATTTATTTATTTATTTATGTCAGTCGGAGGGCTTGAACTCTGGGCCTGGGCACTGTTCCTGAGCCTCTCTGTGCTCAAGGCTAGCACTGTACCATTTGAGCTACTGCACCACTTCCTGCTTTTTCTGTTTATGTGGTGCTGAGGAATGGATCCAGGTCTTCATGCATGAGAGGCAAGCACTCTACCACTGAGCTACATTTCTAGCCCCAAAACAATCTCAAGAGTTTTGAGATTATTATATAATTCAGTTTTTTTTGTTGTTGTTGTTCTTTTTTGTCAGTCGTGGGGCTTGAACTCTGGGCCTGGGCACTGTCCTCAACTCTTCAGCTCAAGGTGAGCACTCTAGCAATTGAGCCACAATGCCACTTGTGCTTTTTCGGATGGTTATTTAGAAATAAGAGTCTCAGGGACTTTCTTGCCTGGGCTGGCTTTGAACAATATCCTCAGATCTCAGCCTCCTGAGTAGTTAGGATTACAGGCATGAGCCACCGGTGCCCAGCTTTCTGGTTGTATTTTTAAGGAAAATGACACTACTACCAGAGCAATAGTAACACATTTGAAGACAATAATTTTTTTTTTCCAATAGAGGCAATAGCTAATAGACAATTTATATCTCAAGTCATTAATAAAGTAATAAGTAGTCATGTATTTTGAGAAGTGTCACATGAAGTGTGCTTAGTTTTGTTTTTATGACATGTATGAATAAGAAAAGACGTAGCTTTTTGTTTTATTGTTTTGTTTTTGTTTTTTTGCCAGTTGTAGGGCCTGAACTCTGGGCCTGGGTGCTGTCCCTGAGCTCTTCAGCTCAAGGCTAGCGCTCTACCACTTGAGCCACAGTGCCACTTCTGGCTTTTTCTGCTTATGTGGTGCTGAGGAATCGAACCCAGAGCCTCATGCATGCTAGACAAGCACTCCATCACTGAGCACCTTCCTAGCCCAGTAGTTTTTTTTGTTGGTTTTGTTTTGTCAGTCATGGGGCTTGAACTCGGCCTGGTTGCTGTCCCTTAGCTCTTCAGCTCAAGGCAAGTGCTCTACCATGTGAGCTACCGTACCATTTCGCCATTTCCAGTTTTCTGGTGGTTAATCAGAGATGAGAGTCTCACAGACTTTCCTGCCTGGGCTGGCTTTGAATCACGATCCTCAGATCTCAGCCTCCCGAGTATCTAGGATTACAGGGGTGAGCCACCTGCACCTGGCAGATGTGTAGTATTTAAGAGTTGATTCCTCTTTAGGGTACAGATGCTATTTCCTGAATTATAGATATTATATAAGCAGAGGGTACAAAAGAAACCATTTTAGTCCCTAACCATTCTGGATGCTAGTGTTTTGGTGTGTATAGCTATCCAGTTTTTTTTTTTTTTTTTTGGTCAGTCGTGGGGCTTGAACTCTGGGCCTGGGCGCTGTCCCTCAGCTCTTCAGCTCAAGGCGAGTGCTCTACCACTTGAGCTACAGCGCCACTTCCGGTTTTCTGGTGGTTTATTGGAGATAGGAGTCTCACGGTCTCTCCTGCCCGGGCTGGCTTTGAACCGTGATCCTCAGATCTCAGCCTCCTGAGTAGCTAGGATTACAGGCGTGAGCCACCAGCGCCCGGCTCCAGTGTTTTTTGTTTGACCTTTTCTTGCTTTTATTTATTTTATTTTATTTTATTTTATTTTTTTATTTTTTTGTGAACACACTGTACAGAGGGGTTACAATTACATGGGGAGGTTAATGTGTATATTTCTTAGCAAGCATTGCAGCCTCCTCCTTTGTTTACCCTTCACATCCCTTCCCAGCCTCCCCCCCCACCCCCCCTTTTCTTGCTTTTATTAACTTGATGGAATGTAGGTATCAGCAAAACCAACTGCATTTAATAAGAATATGGAAGTATTTTGAAGAAATATGTGTGTTGTTACCTCTTACTTTAGTAAGATTTTCAGGGGCTGGGAATGTGGCTTAGTGGTAGAGTGCTTGCCTAGCATGCGTGAAGCCCTGGGTTCAATTCCTCAGTACCAGAAAAAGCCAGAAATGGCACTGTGGCTCAAGTGGTAGAGTGCTAGTCTTGAGCAAAAGAAGCTCTGGAACAATGACGAGGCCCTGAATTCAAGCACCATGACAGGCAAAAAAAAATAAAGGGTTTTCATATTTTTGTTTGATTTTTCTTCCCCCTAACTTGTCTTGGTTTTTAAGAATGCCAGGCCAGAAACTGCCACTAATGATGATGAAGAAGCCTTAGATGAAGAAACAAAGAGACGAGATCAAATGATTAAAGGGGCCATTGAAGTTTTAATACGTGAATACTCCAGTGAGCTAAATGCCCCTTCGCAGGAATCTGACTCTCATCCCAGAAAGAAGAAGAAGGAAAAGAAGGAGGACGTATGTGTTCTAACACTCATTTCTATACTTTATTTTTTTATGTCACTTTAAAAACATAGTTTTTGAGAGGTTTTTTTTACTCAGCACTTTAGATAAAACTTAGGAAAAACTACAAAGTATTTTATATGTATAGATTACATATGCTATGAAAAAGTACTATAAATGTATGTATTAGGATCAGTTTCCAATAAGTAGTGATAGTTCATATTATCTTGGATATTGGTGCCCTTTTTAGACATTGCAGATTTTCTTTTTGCCCGTGTGTGTGTGTGTGTGTGTGTGTGTGTGTGTGTGTGTGTGTGTGTGTGTGTGTGTGTGTGTGTGTGTGTGTCTGTGTGTGTGTCTGTGTCTGTGTGTCTGTGTCTGTGTGTCTGTGTGTCTGTGTGTGTGTGTGTGTGTGTCTGTGTGTGTGTGTCTGTGTGTGTCTGTGTGTCTGATAACCAGTTCTTGATCTTATTATTACTCAGCTTTTTAAAATTTTTATCACAGTTGGCACTTGCACCAAATAAAATTTAGTGTGTGTGTGTGCGTTTGTGCGTGTGTGCATGCGTGCACGCAGCAGTGTGTGTGTCTGTGTATGTATGTTGGTCCTGGGGCACGAACTCAGTGCCCATGTGCTTCCCCTGATCTCAAGGCTAGTGCTCTACCACTTTAGTCACATCTGCACTCCCAGGTTTTGTTTAATTGGAGAGGAGAGTCTGATGCACTGTCTTGCCCAAACTAACTTTGAATAAAAATCCTTAGATCTTAGCCTTCTGAGTAGCTAGGATTATATTTAGGTGTAAGCCAGTGGCAGTTGGCTGCATATTTATTCAGTGTTGTTGAAGGGAGAGAATTTTTTTATTGATAGAGATTTTGAAGGTAATGAAATCTTTTTCTTTCTTTCTTTCTTTTTTATTTTGATCAGTCATGGGCTTGAACTCTGGACCCTGGGCGCTATCTCTTGGGCTCTTCAGCCCAAGGCTAGTGCTCTACCACTTGAGCCACAGCAGCGCTTTTGGTTTTTGGGTAGTTAATTGGAGATAAGAGTCTGGGACTTGCCAGGTACTGCTGGCTCCCGCCTGTAATCCTAGCTACTCAGGAGGCTGAGATCTGAGGATTGAGGTTCAAAGCCAGCTCTGGCAGGAATGTCTGTGAGACTCTTATCTTCAATAAACTACTAGAAAACTGGAAGTGGCCCTGTGGCTCAAGCCATAGAGTGCTCACCTCGATCTGAAGAGCTGAGGGATAGTGCCCAGGACCAGAGTTCAAGACCCACAAAAAAAAAAAAAAAAAAAAAAAAAAAAAAAGCCTGGGATTTTCCTGCTAGGGCTGGCTTTGAACTGCAATCCTCAGCTCTCAGCTTCCTGAGTAGCTAGGATAAAATAAAGTGTGAGCCACCGGTGCCTGGCTGAAATCTTTTTTTAAAAAAAAATAACTAGTTTATTTAATGAGTTTACATGACATGAAAATCCTCAGAAATGGAGATCAAAGGCTGAGGGAAATTTTTTTCCTTTCCCTTATTTCATAAATAATGAGTAGTAATGTAATTGAACGGGTTAACAGCGTTTTTATGCAAGGCCTTAGTTTGGGTTGATCCCAACAATGGAGGCAGAAACAAACCAAGAAGTAAAGAAAGAATAAAGTGAGAATACACTCCATTGCATAGGAGTGGGCAAGAGAGCTTTAATGCTCCAGACAAACTTTTAAGAAAGGAAATGTGACTAGACAAAGAATCCAATCTAATGATAATAGACTTAGAAGGAAGCTAGCAGGCTTTGGCTGTTTATTTTATCCTTGGCTTCTATGTAGCTTTCTTTCCTTAAATGAAGTTATTTATCAATTTCAATTTAAAATATCACAAATACTGTATTGCTTACATTATAAATATATAGGACACTGAACTGCACAGCTGTTTTTTAAAAAAAATCTTTGTGGATTTTTCCGCAGATTTTCCGCAGATTTCCAGTGGCCCCACTGATCCCTTATCCACTCATCACTAAGGTTCGTTTAAATCGTAGGCTTTGACACTACCCATGTGTACTGTTTAATTGACAGATTATTTTTGCTTCTTGTCTGTCTGATATTTTATTACTTCAGTACCGTCAGTTTTTTAACATAGTCATATTTACACAATCCTTACAAAATTTCTAACCTTTTATATTGATGTAGATTTATTCATTGATATTGATTCATTCATTACCTTACATTTCCCTTGTCTTTTAGGAGGATATAAATGCTATAGAAATGGAAGAAGACAAAAGAGACCTGATATCTCGTGAGATCAGCAAATTCAGAGATACACATAAGGTAGTATTCTTGTTTTTCACTTTATACCAATCTAGACTTTTTACAGAACCCAAAGCAAACAGACAAGAAAATCAACCTTACATTAGAATATGATTTTTATATGATTTTAATAGGTTTAATATTTAGGTAGAAACATACAGAAGACCAATACCATATTAAAGTGGTCATTGACATACTCTTTAATTTCTTCAGTTAAAACTATGTAGTCATCTCACTTTAATATGAACAAAGTAATTATTAGATTTCAACATAAACATCAAAGTCAGAGTTAAACTGGATTACAGGGACCGGAAATAACAGTGGTAGTGTAGTATACTTCTGGGGGCAGTTATTTAATTTAATCTTAGGAAAACCTTTTCTGTAGAGCTGAGATTAAAATTTAAGATTGTAGAGATTTAGGTTGAGTGGGGGAGATTTTAAAACATAGGTTAGTGATTACCAGACTTACCAAATTAGTAGATGCATGGAAGAACTGTAAATTCCCATAAAGCTAATCTATTCATTGACCCCCCACCATTATGATAGAGATCATATGGTGACTAATGCAAGATGAAACTCTCAGCTTGGAAAGTAACAAGGAATAGGATGTAAGTATGAGCTTCTGTTTTTTTATTATATTTATGGATGCCCCCTCAGAAAAATATGCAAAGGGGTAACTGGCTTGGAAATGGGTTTGTATATGTAGTAAATCCCACTCACGAGTTTTGCCTATTTAAAGCTTCTCTCAATGACAGTGCATCTGTGAATGTTTGCTGGTGTTGAAGTTGATGCTTACGGATGGTGAAATGCAAACACTGCATGAAAATGTTATTTTGGTATTAGAGGTAATAAGCTGTAACTGGTTCTTACTTATGGACTGAGAAACCTTTAACTCTGTGAAATATTGTGTTCACTTTCTCTTTATTGTATCTTTTATATTTTATTTTCTCATTGCTTTCAAAATCCCAAGGAGACAGTTAATAAATCAGTTCTGCTGAACACAAATTGTTCGAATGTCTAGCCAAAGCTCATATGCACAATGCCTTTTCAGGAATTAAGTGTCTAAAAATACAGATGTAACTTTCAAATTTTTGAGAGTTAACACAGTAGTTTGTGGAAAGTCATTGTAGAGCAATACTTCTTAAATTCAGTACTCAAATTCAGGTCTGAGTAAGCTTAAAAATGGTATACAGTTGTGTGTGTGGTTTACCCCCTTTTTGTTTTGATTTATTTGTTAAACTTATTGGTAATTAGTGAGGGAATCATATTTTTAAAAAGCAATTCAGAAGTTACTGCTTCAGAATTCTATGAATCAGGCACATCACTGCCTTAGTATTATTTCATTGGAGGGAATGTTTTAAATTTCGAAAATGTGTTTTTAAAACAATAAGAAAATAAAAATAGTTCTCATTGATTGGGTGGTATGGTTAAAGGGGATATTTGAAACTCCAGTAATGACATATGAGCTCAGTGAACCTTTGCATGTTTTGGTATGAGTTTATTAAATAACCATAGACTGTCAGGGTATCAGCGTGGCAGGGGGCGTCCATTTACAGCACGGATGAGTCTGAAGAGAGAAGAAGGTAAGATTTACGATTTTTTAAAATCTGTCCTTTTCCTTTTCATCACTTTCTCATTATTTTACGTACCTCATTTCTTCTTTCTCAAGTCTTTCTTTAAAAAAGAAAACATATTTTACGTACATAGTTGCTTGAACATACATATATAGCATATATAATGTCCTTCCAGAAAAGTATTTAGTATGGGCTGGGAAGGTGGCTCAGTGGTAGAGCACTTGCCTTGCATGCCTAAGGCCCTGGGTTCGATTCCTCAGCACCACATAAGCAAAAAGAAAAAAGCCGGAAGTGGTGCTGTGGCTCAAGTGGTAGAGCGCTAGCCTTGAGCTGAAGAGCTGAGGGACAGTGCCCAATCCCAGAGTTCAGGCCCCATGAACGGACCCCCCCCCCCAAAAAAAAAAAATATATATATATATAAAAAAGGCATTTAGTATGAACTAGGCATTCAGTTTCATTTACTTAGAACAGCTAAACTTTTGAAATAGGTTTTTAAACAAATACTTTTACATAAGAGAAAAGTAGCATATTGACTAAGCAAGAATAAATTAGGGAAATGTACAAAAGAAATTAAATTGGAACAGCTTAAATAATCTGTAAGTATTTGTTATCTCAGAAAAACAAATTTCTTTCTAAGTATATGACATTGAGGTAAGTTTTAAATGGTCTAGCCTCACTTTACAATATTAATATTACGGAACTGTTTCACAAATGAGATTTTTCTCCTTTAATACTCTCAGTTTCTGTCTTTCTACCATTTCTTATTTCTTCCCTTTCTAATTTCAATGTATTCAGTATTGGCTCTGCCTGCACTCTACTTTGATTTAGATTAGCATAGCAGCTGAATATATTGATGATTCATACATTAGCTTTCCTTTCATAATCCTCTATCAGTTCTCTGACCCATGAGCAAGAGAAAAGTATCAAACAGGTAAGACTTCTTTTTAAAGTTGTTTTAAATGCTTTACATGACTGAGAAAACAGAAATGCACATTTTATTGTTGCAGTTTAAAAATTTTATTTCAGTGAAACTAAATATGAAACCTCAGGAATAAATGTGTTTGTTTTCTTTTCCCTGTTTGGATTTAAAAAAAATTATTTTTGTTTTCTTCTGAGTTTGTGTAGAAACCTTGTGGTACACTGGTAAACTTTCAGGGGACAAACTTGGTTTGACTTTGCATTTGGTTTATTTGTGAACCATGTACTTGCTCTTCCTCCCAGAAACATAGCTTGTAGGCAAGGTTAATCCAGTGTTGGCGATCCATGTCCTAGCACAGCATCTGTAAGTTCATACACAATCATTCCTTCCAAGGATGGATTTATCATTGTAAATATATTTTCATTGTCTTACAGGCATGGGTATAATATATAAATATTTTAAGTGAAAATATAATTGTGTATATTTTGCTTGAAGTGAATGATATTTAGAGTTTTTGTATTTGGTGGGCTGTCCATCTTGTATTGGTGGGAGTGAATATTTCCATAATAAGAAGGGAGATCTCAACTGGGTTTAACTTAGGTTTCTTTTGGAGGGTGGGAAAACCAGACTACAGAAGGTTGTGCATCCAGCGACTTGACTCTAAAACCATTGTCTAGTAACTTTTAGAAAATGGGAAGTCTAGAGTTATGATTACTATTAGTAGTCTCACTGACTTACATATGTATAATGGGCAGAATTCTGTTTTAGCTAAGTGATTGTCTTTCTAGAAATTGCTATGAGCCACCACGTTCTTCCTGGTTAATTATTGCATTGTCATTTGAGTGGCCAGCCACGCTTGACAGCATCTCCCAGCATCCAAGATTGGATTCCTGGTCTGTGTAGAGTATATGGTTTTGCACGAATCTAGTCTTGTGATTGCTTCAGCTTAATGTGCAAGTAAAGCCACAATGTATTGAAGTACCATGGATTTTCATGTTTTTGTTCCTAATGTTGGGCATTGCGCCGGGAAAGGTCTGAATACTGGAGCTACACAGAGTTAACTCTAAAAGTGCTTTTATTGGTTTCTAGAAACTGGAAGAAGAGAAAGGCAAAAAGGAAAAAGAAAGACAGGAAATTGAGAAAGAACGGAGAGAAAGAGAGAGGGAGCGTGAAAGGGAACGAGAAAGGCGAGAACGGGAACGAGAAAGGGAAAGAGAACGTGAACGAGAAAAGGAGAAGGAACGGGAGCGGGAACGAGAACGGGATAGGGACCGTGACCGAACAAAGGAAAGAGACCGAGATCGGGATCGAGAAAGAGATCGGGACCGGGATCGGGAAAGGAGCTCAGATCGAAATAAGGATCGAAGTCGATCAAGGTAAGGCTTATAGCAGCTTGTTTCTGATACCAAGAACCTTACGGCATGGCTTTTTTGTTTATTTGATTTTTCTTAATGCCTAGGTAATGTTGGTGAAAGTGACATTGTTTGGGTGTGGGGAAAGATATTTGTGAGACAGGGTTTTAGGCTGTTCCCCCTAGCCTTCCAAATGGTGAGATTGCAAACCAGAATTCATTTTTGTTTCTTTTTCAGTGAGGGTACTGAACACAGGTCCTTTTATTTATTAACTATTTTTATTTGTTAACCTCTTCTGCAAAGAGGTTTCAGTTCCAGTTAGGAGCATCTTGATCAATGTCACCCCTCCATCATTTTTCCCCTTACAGAATGCACATTGAATATAATGAATGACTGCATTTGTTCACTTTTTTTCCATCCGTGTGCCCAAGGCCTGTTATATATCACACAAGTACTCTACTGATGAGCTGTATTCTCAGCAACAATTTTAAGCTTTGTGATTAATTTATCTGTTTTGTGAGTTTGTACATTATTTTATAATATTTGTTGTCCTTTCCCTTGCTCCTTAAAACTGAAAGTAGACTGACAGTTTTAAAAATATTTTAGAGAAAAGAGCAGAGACCGAGAAAGGGAACGAGAGCGAGAACGAGAGAGAGAGCGAGAAAGAGAGCGAGAACGAGAACGGGAGAGAGAGAGAGAACGAGAAAGAGAACGGGAACGGGAAAGAGAGAAAGACAAGAAAAGAGACCGAGAAGAGGATGAAGAAGATGTATATGAACGAAGAAAGCTTGAAAGAAAACTTCGAGAGAAAGAAGCTGCTTATCAAGAGGTAAATTGAGAAAAATTTTTAATCTTAAAGCTTGGTGTAGCTGGGTGCTGGTGGCTCACACCTGTAATCCTAGCTACTCAGGAGGCTGAGTTCTGAGGATTGCAGTTCAAAGCCAGGCAGGAAAGTCTGTGAGACTTTTTTTTTGGTGGGTCGTGGGGCTTGGATTCTCGGCTTGGGTGCTGTCCCTGCGCTCTTCAGTTCAAGGCGAAGCTCTCTACCACTTGAGCCACAGCGCCACTTCCAGTTTTCTAGTGGTTTATTGGAGATAAGAGTCTCATGGACTTTCCTGCCCAGGCTGTTTTTGAACTGTGATACTCAGATCTCAGCCTCTTCTGAGTAGTTAGGACTACAGGCATGAGCCACCGGCTCCCAGCTGTGAGACTTCTAGGGTCTTGCCTTGAGCTGAAGATCTCAAGGACAGTACCCAGGCCCAGAGTTCAAGTCCTACAACTGAACAAAAATAAATAAAAGCTTGGTGTATATTAGTAAGTATGCTTTTTTTTTTAAGAATCCTTTATGTAAAAGTTTTTTAATGCTTTGAAAATTTCTATTTTAGCGCCTTAAGAATTGGGAAATCAGAGAAAGGAAGAAAACCAGAGAATATGAGAAAGAGGCTGAAAGAGAAGAAGAAAGAAGGAGAGAAATGGTAAGATTTTAGGTTAAAAATAAGTGATTTTTTTTTTCCCCAAGCAAAAAGCACATCAAGTTAAGGAAAAGTAATTGAAATGCTAAAGTATTTCTTTTTTTCTTTTTTTTTTTTGTCGGCTGTGGGGCTTGAACTCTGGGCTGGGCGCTGTCCCTCAGCTCTTCAGCTCAAGGCGAGCGCTCTACCACTTGAGCTACAGCGCCATTTCCGGTTTTCTGGTGGTTTATTGGAGATAGGAGTCTCACGGTCTCTCCTGCCCGGGATGGCTTTGAACTGCGATCCTCAGATCTCAGCCTCCTGAGTAGCTAGGATTACAGGCGTGAGCCACCAGCGCCCGGCTTAAAGTATTTCTGACCCGGGGCTTGGAATGTGGCTTAGTGGTAGAGTGCTTGCCTAGCAAGCATGAAGCCCTGGGATCGATTTCCTCAGTACCACATAAACAGATAAGGCTGGTATGGCTCCAGTGGTAGAGTACTCGTCTGGAGCCCAGAGAGGTTTAGGGACAGGGCCCAGGCCCTGAGTTTAAGTCCCAGGATGGGTCAAAAAAAAAAATCAGACCATAGTTAATTATATATTTTAAGCAAATATGAGACAAATTTTGTACACAAATCCTTTATCTCCTTATTTTTCAAGTTTTGGCTGTTTATAAAATTTTATTTTCATACTATGAAGTTTAACAAGCGAGGCACCAGTGGCTCATTCCTGTAATCCTAGCAACTCAGGAGGCTGATATCTGAAGGTTGCAGTTTGAGGGATTCTATGAAATTTCTTACCTGTGGTTAACCACCAAGAAAAAAATACTGGAAGTAGAGCTGTATCTTGAGCAGTACAGTGCCCAGGCTCTGAATTTAAGGACTGGTACAGAAAAACACCCTCCCCCCACCAAAAAAAAAAAAAAACCCTCTAGGGCTAGGGACATGGCTTAATAAGTGGCAGAGTATTTACATGGCTAGTACAGTACCTTATGTTCTATCCTTAACACCCCCCCCCACACACACACAATGACACACACCCATACACTCAGAAAAGCAAATATGTCATAAAATACTACAGATTTCAAATTTATTTTAAAAGATTTTAAGATTTTGCAACATTGTTGATTTTGGTACAGTACATTTAGATGAAGTATATGAGTGATAAGCTAAAATCAAAATACTGTTTCTATGGGAAAGATTTATTCATGTTCTTTTCTTTTTTTGGTCGGTCCTGGGGCTTGAACTCTGGGCCCTGGGCACTGTCCCTGCACTCTTCAGCTCAAGGTGAGCACTCTGTATTCAGCCACAGCGCCACTTCTGGTTTTCTAGTGGTTTATTGGAGATAAGAGTCTCATGGACTTTCCTTGCCCGGGATGACTTTAAACGGTGATCCTCAGATCTCAGCATCCTGAGTAGCCAGGGTTATAAGCGTGAGCCACTGGTGCCCAGCTATTCATTTTTTCTGTGTGAAACTGTTTCCTAAATGAAACAATTGTCTGAGTTATTGAGTGAAATGATTTGGAGGGAGGGGGCAGTCCTAGAGCTTGAACTCAAGGCCTGGGCACTAGCCTTGAGCCTCTCTGTGCTCAAGGCTAGCTAGTGGTCTACCACTTGAGCTACAGTGCCACATCTGGCTTTTTGTGTTTGTGTGGTACTGAGGAATCGAAACCCAGAGCTTCATGCATCCTAGGCAAGCACTCTTACCGCTAAGCCACATTCTCAGCCCAAGTAAAATGATTTTTTAAAAAAGTCTGTCATCGTGGCTGGGAAGGTGGCTCAGTGGTAGAATGCTTGCCTTGCATGCATGAGGCTATGGGGTTCGATTCCTCAGCACCACATAAGCAAAAAGAAAAAAGCCGAAAGTGGCACTGTGGCTCAAGTGGTAGAGCGCTAGCCTTGAGCTGAAGAGCTGAGGGACAGTGCCCAGGCCCAGAGTTCAGGCCCCACGACCAGACCCCAAAAAAAAAAGTCTGTCATCATAGTATTTGATTTTGTAGTATGTTCCATGCATTTTTTTTAACCAGAATATGAAATTTCCAGTTTAGAGATTTTTTTCATCCAAAAACTTTACCAAATAGGACCACAGTCCAAAGCCAGACCGGACAGGAAAGACTGATAATTCTTATCTCCAATTAACTACCAGAAAACAGGAAGTGGTGCTGTGGCTCAAGTGGTAGAGCGCTAGCCTTGAGCACAGAGAGGCTCAAGAACAGTGCTCAGGCCCTAAGTTCAAGCCCCATGACCGACCAAAAAAAAGTATTCCTCAAATAGCTTTTTAGACAAAAAGAGGTATGAAATTTTTGGTGGTAGTCAAAAGGGTACATGTAGTCTAGCTATATAGACACTGTACATTCTCTTATCATAGAGTTATTTCAAATAATTTCTAGCTCATTAAGATGATAAGATAGGGTTGGAGCCATGGCTCAGTTAGTAGAGCAGAGCTAGTGAGCAAAATCAGCACATACTGCGTTTGAGTCCTAGTCTTGAACCACAAAGTTAAAAAAGAAAAATAAATTTAAAATAGGATACATGTTCTCACTATAGAATATCATTCTTTTTTTTTGTCAGTCATGGGGCGTGAACTCTGAGCCTAGGCACTGTCCCTGAGCTCTTCAGCTCAAGGCTAGCGCTCTACCATTTGAGCCACAGTGTCACTTCTGGTTTTCTGGTGATTTTTATTGGAGATAAGAGTTTCATTCACTTTCCTGCCCGGGCTGGCTTTAAACTGATATCCTCTGAACTCAGCCTCTTTAGTAGCTAGGATTATAGGCTTGAGGCACAGGTGCTTGGCTTTTTTTTTTTCTGTCTTTCTTTCTTTTTTGCCAGACCTGGGGCTTAACTCAAGGCTTGCTCAAGGCTAGCACTCCACCTCTTGAGCTATAGACCGCTTCCAGCTTACTTCTATTTATGTAATATTGAGGAATTGAACCCAGAGTTTTAGGGAAGCTAGGCAAGCATTCTACCACTAAGCCACATTCCCAGCCCTAGAGTTTCATTCTTAAATGGGAACATGCTGATGAGAATGTGAGAAAATTAGGAGAAGAATGACATAAAGTTTTAGGAGCTTTATGGCTTATAGTTATCTTAGCTACTTGGGGCTGAGGCCTGGAGGACCTTAGTTCAAAGCCAGCCTAGGCAGAAATACTCATGAGACTCCATCTCCAATTAATCAGTCTACCCACACATTCCCCACCCCTCTCTCCCTCTCAGCAGTACCATCTATAATGTTGTGAAATAAAGATCTTCAAATGAGGGCTGAGAAGATGGCTCAGTGATAGAGCGCTTGCCTTGCATGCATAAGGCCCTGGGTTTGATTCCTCAGCACCACATAAGCAGAAAAAGTTGTGGCTCAAGTGGTAGAGCACTATCCTTGAGCTGAAGAGCTGAGGGACAGTGCCCAGGCCAAAGTTAAGGCCCCACGACTGGTGGGGAGCGGGGAGGTATATTTTCAAATGATTCTTTTTATGACCAAATCTGAAACTTGACTATTTATAGAAACATTTCTTTTTTTTGCCAGTCATGGGGCTTTAACTCTGGGCCTGGGCACTGTCCCTCAGCTCTTCAGCTGAAGGCTAGGGCTCTACCACTTGAGCCACAGCACCACTTCCGGTTTTTTCTGCTTATGTGGTGCTAAGGAATTGAACCCAGGGCCTCATGCATGCAAGGCAAGCACTCTTGCCACTGAGCCACCTTCCCAGCCCTAGAAATATTTTAGTTTTTTTTCTGTTTGTATACTTTAAAAAATACAGTTGCCTAAATAGTTACTTGATTATGATGAAGAACATGAGTATATGAAGTACAAGTTTTCTCATTTTTTTCAGACTGTATGTCATACTTGGTGATAAGATACATATAAATGCTATTGAAGATAACATACAAATGTCACTGGTGTTGCTACCAGATAATCTTTGTTACTCTTTTGACAAATTGTCTGTTATATCCCACTCCTGGGACTAAATTTTGGCTTAGGAATGGCTTATGATTCTAAATTTTGAAACAAGTCAACATTGTCAGTTAAGGGATATATGTATTTTAGATGGCAAAAAGATGTGTTTAATGTTACTTTTGGATGCATAAGAAAATACTAATTTTCTTGCTGGAAAATGGAAGATGGTTAATGTTTTTTGTGTTGGTCCTGAGGTTTGAACTGAGGGTCCGGGCACTATACTGAGTTGTGTGTTTTTGTGTCTGTCCGTGTGTATGTACCTGAGCTGTGTGTGTGTTTGTGTGTCTGTGTGTCTCCCTGTCCTCCTGTCTGTCTCTTTGTCCTGCAGCTTGAACTCAGGGCATGAGTGCTGTCCCTGAAATTTTATGTCCAAGACTACCACTCTCATTTTCAGCCACAGCTTTGTTTCCAACATTTCAGTAGTTAACTGGTGATGAGTCTCATGGACTTTCCTACCTAGGCTAGCTTCAAACCTCAGTCCTCAAATCACGATCCTCAGATCTCAGCCTCCTGAGTAGCTAGAATTACAGGCATGAGCCACTGGCCCTTGGCAACATTTTTTTAAAATTTTGTTTGCTTGTGGGACTTGAACTTGACCTAGTGCAATCCCTCAGCTCTTCAGCTCTACCACTTGAGCCACAGTGCCACTTCTGGTTTTCTGGTGGTTAATTGGAGATAAGAGTCTCACAGACTTTCTTGGGCAGGCTGGCTTTGAACTGTGATCCTCAAATCTCAGCCTCCTGAGCAGCTAGGATTACAGGCATGAACCACTGGTGCCTGGCTTCGGCAATATAGTTTTTAATAAAACCCCAAACTAAAAGTTATACACATTTATACATGAAGTATATTAAAACATAGTCTTAAATATTATGAATAAGAAAAAAGATTATTCCTAAGAAAGTAGAAGAGAGGGCTTTGTACCAGCGGCTCACCTGTATAATTCTAGCTATCAGAAGGCTGAGATCTGAGGATCACAGTTATAAGAAGCCAGCATTGGCAAGAAGAGTATGTAAGACTCTTATCTCCAATTTATCACAAAAAACTGAAATTAGACCTGTGACTCAACTGGTACAACGCTAACCTTGAGAGCTGCAGGCCCTGAGTTCAAACCCCAGCACACACAAAAAAGAACATGTTATATGCAAGATTCATGTGGTAATTTTACAGTCTTTGTCCTTTATTTCTTCAAAGGCTAAAGAGGCTAAACGACTAAAGGAATTTTTGGAAGACTATGATGATGATCGAGATGATCCCAAGTATTACAGGTAAAGAAGCTTTGCTTTACGAACTTATACTTGGAGCTTTTCATTTGCTATATTTCCCATGTTAACCAGTATTTAAGTTCATTCATTAAATGGAGTGAGAAAGGTAGAAAATTTTATATTCCATCCTGAAATCATCCCTTTTAAGGGATACAATTTTTGGGGAGATTGAAAAACTGTTAGCCCAATTCCATGTATCTTGGCATAGGGACGTCTATGATAATATTTTATCCAATAATCCCTTTTCTTCTTTTGTGTATTTTAAAGAGGTCCAGTTTCTATAGGAAATTAAAACAAATTCAAAATACTTAGAATTGCCTAGAAATTTTTGTCCTGTAGGATTTCAAGAACTGGTCCATAACATTCTGAATTCCCTTTCCTTCTTATATATTACTGAGAAGTTTCAACACCTGCTTGTCCCATTTCCCTGGGTATCTCTACATTTTTATCGTAGCCTTTATGGCATTATAGTAAAAGTTGTTTTCCCTGATGATACGGAGAGTGTCTTTCTTTTTTTTTTTTTGGTCCGGTCGTGGGGCCTGAACTCTGGGCCTGGGCGCTGTTCCTCAGCTCTTTAGCTCAAGGTTAGCATTCTACCACTTGAGCCATAGCGCCATTTCAGTTTTTTTCTTTTTTGCTTATGTGGTGCTGAGGAACCGAACCCACAGCCTCATGCATGCAAGGCAAGTGCTCTACCACTGAGCCATCTTCCCAGCCCCTGGAGAGTGTCTTTTTAACAATTTTTTTATTGTTATTATAAAGGAGGTGCACAAGGAGGGTTACAGTTACATAAGTCATATGTAAAGAGTACATTAACCTTCCCCCTTCCTTTTTTTTTTTTTTTTTTTTTTTTTCTTTTATTGCCAGTCCTAGGGCTTGAACTCAGGCCTAGGCACCGTCCCTTAGCTTCTTTTGCCCAATACTAGTACTCTATCACTTGAGCCATAGTGCCACTTCTGGCTTTTTCTATGTATGTGGTACTGAGGAATTGGGCCCAGGGCTTCATGCATGCTAGGCAAGCACTCTACTACTAAGCTACATTCCCAGCCAAGAGTACATTTCTTTTTCGATAGTGTCACTTCCCATTTTATTAGTGTGAAGGTATTTAATACATAGCTACAATAATTAAACTTCACAATTAGTAACTTAAAAGGGTGCTAAGGATTTGGCTTTGGTTTAGATTATTCTACAAGTAATTAAAATACTAGGGTTCTAGAATCACAATTGCAGTACATAGCTTTCATACACTGAGACACAGTGAACTGCTAAATAGAATCTCTGACATTTTTGTGTGTGTACCATTCCTAGGGCTCGAACTCAGGGCCTGGGCACTGTCCCTGAGCTTTTTTATTTTTTTATTTTTTGGGTCCGGTCGTGGGGCCTGAACTCTGGGCCTGGGCGCTGTCCCTCAGCTCTTCAGCTCGAGGCTAGCGCTCTACCACTTGAGCCACAGCGCCACTTCCAGCTTTTTTCTTTTTGCTTATGTGGTGCTGAGGAATCAAACCCAGGGCCTCGAGCATGCAAGGCAAGCGCTCTACCACTGAGCCACCTTCCCAGCCCCTCCCTGAGCTTTTTTTTTTTTTTTTTTGTCAGTCATGGGGCTTGAACTCTGGGCCTGGGCGCTGTCCCTCAGCTCTTCAGCTCAAGGCGAGCGCTCTACCACTTGAGCTACAGCGCCACTTCTGGTTTTCTGGTGGTTTATTGGAGATAGGAGTCTCACTGTCTCTCCTGCCCGGGCTGGCTTTGAACCGAGATCCTCAGATCTCAGCCTCCTGAGTAGCTAGGATTACAGGCGTGAGCCACCAGCGCCCGGCCCTCCCTGAGCTTTTTAACACAAGGCTAGTGCTCTAAAAGTTCTGATTTTTTTTTTTAGTGGTTAATTGGAGATAAGTGTCTCATTAATTGGAGGTAAGTGTAAGTGTCTCATGGACTTTCCTTCCTGGGCTGGTTTGAAATCTTGTTCCTCAGAACTCAGCTTCCTGAATAGCTATGATTATAGTCATGAGCCATCAGTGCCCTGCAGAATCTCTACCTTCTGATTTTGCACCGTGTTTTGGGTGCTCTCTCTCTCTCTCTCTCTCTCTCTCTCTCTCTCTCCTCTCTCTCTCTCTCTCTCTCTCGCTCACTGTCTCTCTTTCTCTTTCCCCCTCCCTCTTTTACCCCCCCCCCCATTTCTCCCTCTTCCCCTCTTTTTCTTTTAACTGAAGAGAAATGTCATTGTGTTGGTTGCTGGTCTCTAGCTCCCAAACTCACAGTACTAAAATGACAGGTATGTGCAAGGCAGGCCTAGCTATTGGATTTTTTTCTTTTACTCAAATGGGAAAAAAATTAGTTTTAATTGATATGTTATTCTTTTCAGACACATAGCACTGGGGACTAGAACTTTACATATACTGAGCAAATATATTTTTCTAGCCCTGAGAAATATTAAGTGTTTTACTGCCTCCTGTATTGTTTTTCTCAGCTTGGTGTCTGAGAAGATGCAGATTATCTGTTGAGTATTCCACTTGTTTTAGATTTTTTTTTTGGGTCTGGTCGTGTGGCCTGAACTCGGCCTGGGCGCTGTCCCTCAGCTCTTCAGCTCAAGGCTAGCACTCTACCACTTGAGCCACATCGCCACTTTCAGCTTTTTTCTTTTTTTCTTATGTGGTGCTGAGGAATTGAACCCAGGGCCTCATGCATGCAAGGCAAGCACTCTACCACTGAGCCACCTTCCCAGCCCTGTTTTAGATACTTTTTTTTTTTTGGGTCCGGTCGTGGGGCCTGAACTCTGGGCCTGGGCGCTGTCCCTCAGCTCTTCAGCTCAAGGCTAGCACTCTACCACTTGAGCCACAGCGCCACTTCCGGCTTTTTTCATTTTTGCTTATGTGGTGCTGAGGAATCGAACCCAGGGCCTCAGGCATGCAAGGCAAGCACTCTACCACTGAGCCATCTTTCTAGCCCTGTTTTAGATACTTTTGAGAGTGCCTTTCATAAAAATTCATGGTGGGGACGGACTGGAAATGTGGCTTAATGGTAGATTGCTTGCCTAGCATGCGTGAGGCCCTGGGTTTGATTCCTCAGAACCACATACACAGAAAAATCCAGAAGTGGTGCTGAGCTAAAGAAATTCAGGGACAGTATCCAGGCCCTGAGTTCAAGCTCCAGAACTGGCAAAAAAAAAAAAAGCAGGCCCTGGTGCCTCACACCTACTTATCCTAGCTACTCAGGCTTAGATCTGAGGATCACAATTCAAAGCCAGCCTGGGCAGGAAAGTCCATGAGACTCTTTATCTCCAATAAGCCACTAGAAAACCAGAAGTGGCACTTTAGCTCAAGCAGTACAGTGATCGCCTTGAGCTGAAGAGCTGCAGGATAGTGCCCAAGCCCAGAGTTCAAGACCCATGGCCGACCAAAAAAAAAAAGTTCATGGTAATAGTTACCATGTTAAGACAATATTTAACATGGCTAAAATGTACATTGTGTACTGACGTGGGAATTCTACAGATGTAGAACATTGTGACAGTCTTCTCTTGGCCCTTAAAATTGAGAAAAGGCACTTTTAAGAAAGCATCATGTTGCTATGCAAAACAAAAGAAATGTACGTACCACCCAATGTGGAAGAAATAACTATCGCAAAGCTCATAGAAGTCATAAATGTTATAGACTGTGGTAGACAATTTGCTCCATGAAAGTTAGAATGTGTTTGTGACTTTACCTGAGCATCACTATCCCACGATACTGTGAAATTGGGGGAAATTATGTAATCACTTAATCACAATAAAAAAAAATAAAAAAAAGCATCATGTTTACAAACATCTGACTATTAAGTGGAGCCTATTGCTTTTGCAGGGGGAGTGCTCTTCAGAAAAGATTACGTGATAGGGAAAAGGAAATGGAAGCAGATGAACGAGACAGGAAGAGAGAAAAAGAAGAGCTTGAGGAAATCAGGCAACGCCTTCTGGCAGAAGGACACCCAGATCCAGATGCAGAGCTCCAGCGGGTAAGATACTACAACTTGAAGGGCTGGGAATGTGGCATAGTGGTTGAGTTCTTGCCTAGCATTCATGAAGCCCCAGATTCAGTTCCTCAGTACAACATAAACAGACAAGGCTGGAAGTACCAGCCTTAAGCAAAAGAAGCTCAGGGGCAGTGCCCAGGCCCTGAGTTCAAGCTCCAGGACTAGCAAAAAATATACTACAACATTTTCTTGTTTTCAAGCCAATAGTGATATAGTTTAATTTGTAGTTAAGGGGAATACACATTGTTTTCTGTAGAACTTGTAACTTTGTGGGAGGTTTCTAGTATTTTTTTTTTTTAGTACAGTGATCATCAGTATTCTTTTATTTATAGAGCATTTGTAAACATTTTACAAATCAACCCTTTTTTTTTTTTGGTTATTGATCATTGTCAGCTTGTATGTGTATATATTTATGCAGTGGGTCTGGGCCTTGAACTCAGGAACTTTGTGCTCTTTTGTGTGTGTATGCACCTCACATTCTATGGATGATCACATGTAATCATTTTCTTCTGTGTGTAATGCTAAAGCTGGTGATTACATTCTTATTTATAAACAGAAATGTCAGAAAGGGAAGAATTTTGGTATCAGAGACATAAATCAAAGTGAAAACTCAAAATGATGAAAGGGAGCCATTGGTGGCTCATGCCTATAATCCTAGCTATTGAGGAGGCTGAGATCTAAGGATCACAGTTCAAAGCCACCTTGGGCAAAAAAAGCTGTTAGGCTCGTAATTACCTCCATTAACTACCAAAAACTCAGAAGTGGAGCTGTAGGTCAAGTGTTAAGAGTGCTAGCCTTGGGCAAAAAAGCTCAAGGAGAGTACCTAGGCTCTGAGTTCAAGCCCTAGTACAGGCACAAAATAAAACACTTCTCTCCCCCCTCCTCCCCATGGTATAACACCTAATATATTTAGATTTCAGCTTTCTGAGAAGATGTAAATATTTTTTTCCTAGCCAACAAAAGAAATAAGTTGGGCTGGGATATAGCTTAGTTTGAGCTCATATTTAGCTTGGAGAAAGCCATAAGTTCAGTCCCCAGCACGGTTTGTTAAGAAAAGTTAGTTTGCAAAAATGTTGTAAAGTACAAAGCAAACTACAGTTCAAACTTCTGAGTTAATATAACTTTTGGTTGTAGATGGAACAAGAGGCTGAGCGGCGTAGACAACCACAAATAAAACAAGAGCCAGAATCAGAGGAAGAAGAAGAAGAAAAGCAAGAAAAAGAAGAAAAACGAGAAGAACCCATGGAAGAAGAAGAGGAGCCAGAACAAAAGCCTTGTCTCAAGCCCACTCTAAGGCCCATCAGCTCTGCACCATCTGTTTCCTCTGCCAGTGGCAATGCAACTCCCAACACTCCTGGGGATGAGTCTCCCTGTGGTATTATTATCCCTCATGAAAACTCACCGGATCAACAGCAACCTGAGGAACATAGGCCAAAAATAGGACTAAGTCTTAAACTGGGTATGTTAGCATCTTTTTTTCCCTATCTCCCCACCTGATTTCTCTGTATTTTGCTTTAAGGAAAATAATAAATCTGTGCTGCTTGGTAGGTAGATAGCAAAATATTTAAAAAATGCCTTTCTAGCTCACGATTGTTTTCATAGTTCTACTAGTGCTCCTATATCTGCAGCTGCCTCAAGTTCTGAGAAGAAGTGAAAAGTTAAATTTTCTAGCACTTGTGAGTAGAGAGTTACTTTTTATAGTTGGGATATTTATCGGAGACTTGTGGAAGTATGTTTTGTACTGCTTTTAAGGGACGGTGGGTTGTCAAATTTAACATTTGAAAATGACATCTTCAGAATGCTAAGGAAGTCATTTTACTGTAGGTGCTTCTAATAGTCCTGGACAACCTAATTCTGTGAAGAGAAAGAAACTGCCTGTAGATAGTGTCTTTAACAAATTTGAGGATGAAGACAGTGATGATGTGCCCCGAAAAAGGAAACTGGTTCCTTTGGATTATGGTGAAGATGATAAAAATGCTGCCAAAGGCACTGTGAACACTGAAGAAAAGCGGAAACACATTAAGAGTCTCATTGAGAAAATCCCTACAGCCAAACCTGAGCTTTTTGCTTATCCGCTGGATTGGTCTATTGTGGATTCTGTGAGTAGCAATGTAAATGCTATCATCTTGGGAGTGTTGTGAATGTGACATACAATCTCCATTGGATCTAGTAGTGATGAAAATATGTGAACCATCTTCTTGACACCAAGAAAATGTCATGGCCAACGAATTTCTGTTACTGGGAAAATTCTTGGGTGGTACTTGCAGTACCCATAGATTAAAAGTAAATAATTGGATCTTAGGTCAGTTTGTCACTGAATATATTAACTTTAAGTCTTTCCCTCCCCCACTTTCAGCTTTTCATTATTATAGTTATTATGGTTAATTGGATTAAGAATCTTGTGAACTTTTCCTAGGCTGTCAGATTTCAGCCTCGAGAGTACCTAAGATTACAGGCGTGAGCCACCAGTGCTCACCTATCAGTTGATAGCTGTCAATGTCAAATGTTAGTTGACTTTTTTTTTTTTTTAATAATTATGTTGTACAAAGAAGTTATACTTCCAAAAGTCAGGTTATGAATACAGTGTTTTTTCATTAATGTCACCCCTTCTACTGTTCTCCCCCCTCCATTGTTTTTCCCTATTTTTTTCCTTCCATCCCTATCCTCAAGTTACATAGTTCAATTTTTACATAATGTACCTTGAATAGAATAATTGTATTTGCTCACACTTCCTTCCTTGTGTGCTATCTTCCATTTTATCCTTCTCCCAAAACATGTTTTCTGCTTCATTTTATTTATTTATTTATTTACTTATTTATTTATTTTTGGGTCCAGTCTTGGGCCTGAACTCTGGGACTGGGTGCTGTCCCTCAGCTCTTCAGCTAAAGGCTAGGGCTGTATCACTTGAGCCACAGCGCCACTTCCGACTTTTTTCTTTTTGTTTATGTGGTGCTGAGGAATCAAACCCAGGGCCTCATGCATGCAAGGCAAGCGCTCTACCACTGAGCCACCTTCCTAGCCCTACTTCATTTTATTTATTTATTTATTTAGTTAGTTAGTTAGTTATGTCAGTTGTGGGGCTTGAACTCTGGGCCTGGGCACTGTCCCTGAGCTCTTCAGCTCAAGGCTAGCACTCTACCACTTGAGCCACAATGCCACTTCTGATGTTTTCTCTTTATGTGGTGCTGAGGAATTGAACCCAGGGCCTCATGCATGCAAAGCAAGCGCTCTACCACTGAGCCACCTTCCCAGCCACCATTGTATTTATTTTGATAAATAGTTTATTAGTTGTTAAGAGGAGTTACTTGCCTTTGGACTTCTCAGCTATGTATACCATCTTTTCATTTGTGTGAATATGTATAAAAACTGAAGTTATATAGATTGTAGTGGATGTAATAAAAGGTTAAAAAAATTTTGTTCATTAATGTGCTTTGTTTTGTAGATATTGATGGAACGACGAATTAGACCTTGGATCAATAAGAAAATCATAGAATATATAGGTGAAGAAGAGGCTACATTAGTTGATTTTGTTTGTTCTAAGGTTAGTCTTTTTATTCTTTTCATTCCCAACATTTTATATTTTAAAACACTAGAGACTTTCTAAAAAAGTCTTTCAGAGCCTCAATTCATGATAATTCCTTTTTAGTTCAGCTGTCCATTGGTGCTTTAAGGACTCCTTCTACCCTTTCAGGCTTGTTATATCATGTGCAGGTTGTTTTTTTGTTTTATTTTTAATCGTTTTATTGTTATAGTTAAGGTGTTATACATAGGGGTTACCATTCATTAGTCACATAATGAGTACATTTCTGTTTTTGGACAATATGACTGCTTCCTTTACTTGCACCAGTTTCCCCTCCCATCCTTGCCTAATAGTTACATAGGTCATTTTGTACATGGTATATACTAAATAGCATGATTGCATTTGTTTACCCTCCCTTCCTTCCCTTTACCCCTACCAGCAACAATAACAGTAAAAAACAAACAAGTTTCCAATTCCTAGAGTTCTTGGATAGTGTTTTGCTTTTTTTTTTGCCAGTCCTGGGGCATGAACTCAGAATTCAGGGCTTAGGCACTGTCCCTGACCTTCTTTTGCTTAATTAAGGCTAACACTCCATGAGCCACAGTGTTCTTTCTGGCCTTTTCAGTATATGTGGTACTGAGGAATCAACCCAACCCAGGGCTTCATGCATGCTAGTCAAGCACTCTACCATTAAGCCACATTCCTAGCTCCAAATTAAGATTTTTTTTTTTTTTTTTTTTTGTTCAGTTGTGGGGCTTGACCTCTGGGCCTGAGTGCTTTCCCTCAGCTCTTCAGCTGAGCCACAGCACTACTTCCAAACAGTGTTTTAAATGTTTTGAGAAGTTATACCTTTGTGTTCTTCCTCTAAGGGTATCCTCCTTTAATCTATAATCTACTTGTCTGTAAATGCCTGGAGTTCTCTATAGATTATCATGTCAAGTTATATGTTAGATCTGGCTTCCACATATGAGAGAAAATATGTGTAGTTCATCTCTCTGAGATGGGCTCACCTCACTTAACATGATTTGTTCTAGTTAGATCTGTTTTCCTGCAAATTACATATTATTCTTTCTAATGGATAAGTATAAGTACCCCAGTTCATGACAATTCAATTTCAGTTATCATTGATACTTTAAGAAATCCTTCTATCCCTTTTCAGATTTGTCACAACATGAGGGGTGGCAGGGGAGAATGTGTGTATGTGTGTGTTGGTACTTTAAATCCTTCTAGGGCTGGGAAGGTGGCTTAGTGGTAGAGCACTTGCCTTGAATGCCTGAGGCCCTGGGTTCAATTCCTCAGCACCACAGAAGCAAAAAGCAAAATGTCGGAAGTGGCGCTGTGGCTCAAGTGGTAGAGCGTTAGCCTTGCGCTGAAGACCAGAAAGAAAGAAATCCTTCTACCCTTCAGACTTGTCACATCATATTCGGGGTGTGTGTGTGTGTGTGTGTGTGTGTGTGTGTGTGTGTGTGTGTCTGTGTGTGTGTGTGTGTGTGTGTGTGTGTGTGTGTGTGTCTGTGTGTGTGTGTGTGTGTGTGTGTATGTCTGTGTGTGTGTGTGTGTGTTTGAACACAGGGACTCTCACTCTCTTGCTTATGTGTGTGTGTGTTTGAACACAGGGACTCTCACTCTCTTGCTTATGTGTGTGTGTGTTTGAACACAGGGACTCTCACTCTCTTGCTTGGCTGGCTCTTTCTGCTCAAGGCTGGCCCTTTACCACCTGAGCTACACCAGTGTTTGGGCATTAATTGGAATTAAGTCCCAGACTTTTTTGCCCAGTGTAGCTTCAAACCAGAATCCTCAGATCTTGGTCTCTTGAGTAGCTAGGATTTAGTGTGAGTTACCATCACCCAGCTACATCGTGTTGTTCATTCAGAGCTCAGTTAGGAATGGATTGCTGGCAGCTGTCAGTTACGTTCTTTGCTGCTGCTGAGAATGCCTTGTTGTGCTCTGCTATTCCACCCTCTTGTTTGATTAGAAGAATGCTATTCAAGTACATTTGAAATTTGCAACAAAAGCCAGTAACTGTTTTGGCAATGTGTCCGTCCTTTGGAATATAATATTAAAATTGTCCTGTATCATAATAGTTGTTATTGTGCAGTAGCTGATTACTTAGTTCTTGGAGGTACAATGTACTTTGTCTGAAAACCTTAAGACATGTAAGTCATCCCCATTTGAAGATGAAGTTGAGGCTTGTATCACAGTTGTACAATAAGTACAGAACTTAAAGCCCACATGGTTAAATCAAGATACAGACTTATTGTCTCCTTCAAAGCAAGTCTTACTTTTGTTATTTAACGAAAGCATGGTCGCCATGTGAAGGTGTGACTTTTTTTTTTGGTGCTGGTCCTGGAGCTTGAACTCAGGGCCTGCATTCTGTCACTGAGCCCCAGCTCTTCTTGTTCCCCCTACACCCCTGAAGGAGTTTAGTGGAGGCAAGAGTCTCACTACTGCCTGGCTGGGCTTTGAACCATAATCATCAGATCTCAGCCTCTTGAGTAGCTAGGATTATAAGTATGTACCACTGTCATCCAGCTGTTGTAATATTCTTTCACAGGAAAAGTTACCTTATAATGAAAAGCAAACTGTTGTTGCCTTCTTCACTTGTAATTATGATAGCATTTAAACTTCTGAAGCTGGGCAAGGTGATGCGTGTCTAAAATTCCTGCACTTGGGAGGTTGATGTAGGAGGGTTGTGTAAGTAAGATTTGACTTACAATCAAATCCAAAAAAAGAAAGTTTATAGACAGGCTTCTTAGCCACAAAAAATTCCCTTACTAATTTGAGGTTTTTTTATCTTAAAACTTACTGTCTATATTCTGTTAGTAATTTTTCTTTCTTTTCAACATGACAATTATTTGTTTCTTTCAGGTTATGGCTCATAGTTCACCTCAGAGCATTTTAGATGATGTTGCCATGGTAAGTTAATAATAGATTTATTTCTGTGAACAAATATTTTCCGAATTTGTTTAATTTTGTGCCTGTGTTGGTTTCAGAGGCTTTTTTTTTTTTTTTTTTTTTTTTTTTTTTTTTTTGTGAAAATACTGTACAGAGGGGTTACAATTACATGGGCAAGATAATGAGTACATTTCTTATCAAGCATTGTAGCCTCCTCCTTTGTTTCCCCTTCCCATCCTCCCCCCCCCATCCCCCCCACCCAATCCTCCCCATTCTCTCCCCCCCCCCCCCCCCAGGCTTTCTTATATAAAACTAACTGAACTTTGAACATGAATTAAAAAAGAGTAAAGGTACCCACCAAAATATATTATTAGCTAACATTTATATATTGATCTTTTTCTTTTTACACTGTTTCTATCTCTAGGTTTATTGATTCATTAAGGGTTTACTGATGAAAGGAATAGGCCTTTAAAAGCTAACAAGGGCTGGGCGCCCGTGGCTCACGCCTATATGTTGAAATATTTGGATCCTAGCTACTACTCAGGAGGCTGAGATCTTAGGATTGAGGTTCAAAGCTAGCCCAAGCAAGAACAGCCATGAGACTCTTATCTCCAGTTAACCACCAGAAAACCAGATGTAGCACTGTGGCTCAAGTGGTAAAGCACTTACCTTGAGCTGAAGAGCATAGGAACAGCGTCAAGGCCCAGAGTTCAAGCTCCAGGACCAACAACAAAAAAAAGCTAACAAGGAAGCAGGTATACAGATACTAGTACAAAGAGCTGGAGGTGTGGTTCAAGTGGAAAGTGTCTTTGTAGTAATTAATAAAAACAGTATGCTTCCAGTCAGAGACTGTTTCTCTACAGAGGAGATGGAGTTGTTAATGGCAGGAAGTGAGACATAAAGATTATATAACTTGGTTTTTTTTACTTTCACTGTGATTTAAATGTCAGATCCTTAAATTTTTATTTATTTTGTTTTGTAAGTCATGGGGCTTGAACTCAGGGGCTGGGTGCTGTCCCTGAACTTTTTCATTCACTACTAGAGCTCTACCACTGTGAGCCACATTGCCACTTCCAGTTTTCTGGTGGGTAATTGGAGATAAAGAATCTCATGGCCTTTCCTGCCCAGGCTGACTTCAAACTGAAAATCTCAGCCTCCTGAGTAGCTAGGATTACAACCATGAGCCAGTGGGGACCGGCTCAATTGTATTTAACTTTGAATGGTAGTTAATTGTCACATTGATATTGTGCATTTATGTGTATATATGAGTGTGCCAGTTCTCTGGCTTGAACTCCAGGCCTGGGTGCTGTCCCTGAGCTCGTCAGCACAAGGCTAGCATTCTACCACTTGAGCCACGATGCCACTTCTGGCTTTCTGGTGGTTAACTGGAGATGAGTCTCACGGGGACTTTCCTGCCCCGGCTGGCTTTGAACTGCAATCCTTACTTCTCAGTCTCCTGAGTAGCTAGGATTATAGGCATGAGCTACCAATGCCTGGTAGTCTCATGGATTTTTTTGGGGGGTGGGGGGGACCTGGGCTGACTTCACACTGTAACCCTGAGTAGGTAGGATTACAAGCATTGTGATTCCTGCACCCAATTTGAGAATCACTATTTTAAGCCAACCCAAGCAGGAAAGTCCATGAAACTAACCACCAAAAAGCCAGGCCAGATATGTGGCTCACGTGTAGAGGGCTAGCTGAGCGGCTAATCAAGTATAAGTTTCTAAGTTCAAACCCTTGAAACAAGCACCTTCAGAAATAAGTGTTCTAAGTCTTGGTCTTGGCAGAGTTGAAATCAGTTTAGATATGTCAAAATTGTTTTAATTTTAAATATGTTGAAATATTTGGATTATGATTGTTGAATATTGTCATTTGAGTATTTTGTGGCTCACTGATCATAATCGGAGGACACCTACCCTCAGAGCTGAGATTTCAGGCATGAGCTATGGAATCCAATTGATTTTGAGACATGGTATATTATTTGCCATCTTTGCTCAGGCCTCCAATTTGAGATCCTACTGTCTTTTATCTTACATCGTTATTAGATTCCCCACAGTGTCTCCTGTTATGACATAATTACATTTCCTCTTGTTCTCCTACTTAGTAGATGGTAAAAGGTGAGATTTGATGATAAAGGTTACATAGAGATCTGTTTTCCTATAAATTCTTCCCCTAAACTGCCCCTAGGAAGACCTGGCTAAGAGACTGCTTTCTGCCAGGCACTGATACTCTGGAAGCTGGTCATAGTTGATTCATTTCAAAGGAAGCTCTCTTCAGAGCAGCTCCTGAGCTAAGGGCAAAGTCTCTGAGATGACAAAAGTGAATACAAGACACTTCCATTCTAAGTAGTAGGAAATAATATGATTTCTTGTGGTCACTTTTACAGTATTCTAAAGACTGAGTAATATAATGTTTATTTACTTTAGTAAATAAGCATCTAAAAAGCATTGGGCTAAATTCCAGATAAAGTTGTTTTGGAGGAGAGATATTCTGTATCTTGTTGTTAGTTATGTGTTTTTCTTCCTAAACTATCTTTAGGACAAGTATGTATTTTCCTTAGACATAAATGTAGTATCGGTTGAGACCAAAGTTGGGTGAAAGAATACTGCAGTGCTAATCTTTAGTAAGCTATGGTATTTTGCTGACTATTCTTTTGGGGTAATTTACATGTTCTGTTTAAACATTACAACACTAGACAGATTTCCTTGAACTCATTTTATTTGAAACTGCTTGTACATAGATAAAGCCAGGGAGATTCTGAGAATTACTTACACTGTTGCTGTTGTTTCTGTTTTTGTAGGTACTTGATGAAGAAGCAGAAGTTTTTATAGTCAAAATGTGGCGGTTATTGATATATGAAACAGAAGCCAAGAAAATTGGTCTTGTGAAGTAAAACGCTTGACATTTAGAGTTCCATTTCAGAATTCTTTCCCAGCCTTCAGAGGACTTTGAATTTTTCTTTGTTCTTCAAAGACGTTTGTGAGATCTGTAATTTTTTTCAATGTAGAAAATGTGAATTTTTTTGTCCTCTATAATTTGTTGATGCCCTGTGTACTCCCTTGGTTGTAAAGTCATCAGAATCCCTGGTTCTCTTTATACTCACCAGGTACAAAAATGACTGGTATGTTTTATAAGCTGCAGCTACTGTACACCGCCTAATAGAATCTTGTTCTGCTGATTTGTTCCTTGTAAATATTAAAATGACTCCCTAATTCTTTTTCAGAATTCCACTTAATATTGAACTGTACTGTATAGAAGCCAACATGAATAATTTTATTTGAGAGAATGCTAGTCATATCATTACCCTCACCCCCTTTGATCAGAAATGGTAAGCCCTCATGAAGGCAAAGAATTTAAAATTAGAATGAAAAATTAGCAGACAGCATTCCTACTGTATCTGTATGAATGTGTGTGAATGTTTGTATAAAGGTTTTTTCTTAATATGCCTTGATATGGGCTCCCTTAGACATTTCCTAATCGAACATAAAGGAAAAGTGACACTGTGCCAACCCAACTAATAGAATTAAGATTATTGGTTTCTCAAGAGTATGGTATTCTGTAGTAAGCAACATTCGGCTAACAGGATGGGGTTTCACTGAACAGCTGGCTGCTTCCGCTTTTCCTAATGGAATGTAGATCACAGTGATCCCTCCCCCCAATTTTATTGCTCAAAAATAAGGCACATTTAAAATTCCATCAAGGTTTTACATTAACTGGCCCTTAGTTTACTTTTGGTGTACTCCTTTGTTTAAAGTAGGGGACAGAGCCATGTCCTAGCGGCTCAGGCCTGTAATCCTACCTACTCAGGATGAGATCTGAGGATCACGGTTAAAAGTGAGCTGGGGCAGGAATGATCTCCAGTTAACCATCCAAAAGCTAGAAGTGGAGCTGTGGCTCAAGTGGTAGAGCGTTAGGTTTGAGCAAAAAAAGCTCAGGGACAAGCGCTCAGACTCTGAATTCAAGCTCCCAAGAGTAGCATCAAAAAAAATAAATAAATTTTTTAAAAATGGGGATTATGGGAAGTCATTCCAAAAGTGTAAGTGGGAAGAAAATCCTTTTTAAAACAAAAGGAGCTGGGGGTATAGTTCATGTTTACTATGTAAAAGGTCCTGGGATCAGTTCTCAGCACCAAAAAAATTAAATAAAATTAGGCAAGTTTATAGGCAAAGAGAGTTTTACAAAACACAATAGGAATTCAGCCTGGTGACAATTTATAAAGCATATATCTTATTTCCAAAGAATAAAATTGCTCAAGGCAGTTTCCAACCACTAATTTTTACTTCTGCTCTTCAGAGTTTAAACATACTGATAGTATATTTAAAGACACATCTGGGCTTTTAAAAATTGTAGGTCAGAACATCATCAGGGAGTAAAGTTATCTGAAATGTACCACGTTTTAGACAATTGCAAATACAAATTAAGTGCACCTGTTGCCATACTATTTATTTAAAAGAAAAAGATTGGCCTATTAGAAAAGTATAACTGTGAGCTTGAATTAACTAGATTAAAAAAAAAAAACATCTTGAGGACATTTGAAAATACTGTTCTTAACATTGAACCGTAACATGGTTCCATTATGTAAATATTTCAGATATTAAAAGTGTACATATTTGATCTTGGAGACGCATTCTTTCAGAGTCTTGTAAATAAATGCATCATGTTGTAATGTGTATTGCATGCTAAAAACAACTTGATAATATGGGTTGAATTATTTTTAATGGACTTGATTTCTATGACTTGGTATCAATAGGTCAAAGAGGCCATTTGCCTTATTTTGGATAAATCCATATACATTTATGGGAATTCTATGTTGTGTTAAAATGTCTTAAATTTTGTTTTTTTTTTTAAAGGAAATTTTCATAAAGATGTTTCTTGCCATTGCAAATTTATGCACTAGATTTTTTTCAGATTCATTTTCCCCAGCAGTCCACCACTTTGTTCAAGTACCTTGGTTTGACTGTCTTAACGACTGCATAGTTTAAGACATCGTATTAGGTGTTTTTATTTGGCCAATATTAAATGCATGAAAGTTTACTCAGGTAGATGGAGTTTACCTCGTTTCTTTTTTACTCTTTCAATTATGCTTATCTTAATCACTACAGATTAGAGATGTCACTTACTCGAAACCTTCAGAGGTACATAAAATTCATGTCTCCAGTGAATTTGTGGAATCATCAGCAGAGGAGTGGTTGATGTTACTCTAAGCTAGCTGAATGCTACTTCAAAAATGAAGTTTTGCCTGGGCACTGGTGGCTTACACCTGTAATCCTAGCTACTCAGAAGGCTGAGATATGAGAATCAAGGTTCAAAGCCACCTGGGCAGTAAAGTCTGTAAGACTCTTATTTCCGATAAACCTTAGAAAACAGGAAGTGGTGCTGTGGCTCAAGTGGTAGAGCGCTAGTTTTGAGCTGAAGCGCTGAGGGACAGTGCCCAGGCCTAGTTCAATCCCACCGCCAAATTTAAAAAAAAAAAAAATGAGGCTTTAGGGCTTGCATGAAGCTCTGGGTTTAATTTCTCAGTACCACATAAGCAGAAAAAGCCAGAAGTGGTGCTGTGGCTCAGGTGGTAGAGTGCAAGCCTTGAGCAAAAGAAGTTCAAGGACAGAGCCCAGGCCCTGAATTCAAACCCCAGGACTAGCAAAAAAACTGAAATTTTGCCACTAAGCTTCATAAAAAATTTTTAGGTTTCAGTTTGTTTTTCAGAATCGCCTATGAACATGTATAAGCTGGAGCATATTCTACTGTCTGGGAAAAGTCCATGTTTCTGTTCAGCTGCTTTAGCTTTTGAGTTTATAAATTAATTTCAGTTTAAAAGCTTTACTTCAAAGTTGTTATAAAACTGCCATCAAAGTCTATTCTTACCCTGGCAGTTAGAAAACTAATGCTTATTCCTCATTTGGTCCTAAAATGAATTTTATAGGGGAAAAGGTAAGTAAAGAATTTGAAGTAGTTTTTCTAAAATTTCAATATGTACCTATGTCACTTGGGGGACCTTGTTAAAATTCAGAATGCTGATTTAGTAGGACTGTGTGGGGCCTGGGATTTTTTATAGCTCCAGATAATATAAATGGCAGCTGATCAAGGACTACACTTTGATTGGTATGTTAAGGTACTGGTTTATAATTTTAGCCTATAATTGATGTTTTATCCCAACAAACTACACAAATGCAACTGATTTTCTTATGTGCAGATAATGCATATTATGTTCTACTCATGAATATAGAACAATCTTCCAAAACATTGAGATCATCCTTAATATTTTAGGTCTCTTTTCCCAGCCAACCAGTGAAGATGGTTCTTAAGAATTTTGTTACTGATTTCATCATAAACTATAAAGGCATATAATAAACTATATAATAGTTTAAGAAAATGACTTTTTTCAGAATGCTGTATTAATCAGTTATGAATTTCAGCTGTTACACAACTGAATGAACATTGGATTTTAGAACCAAATTGAACTAAACATATCATTTTTATATTATTTTTTCCTTTCATATAAAGTAAATAAAAAGTAATGGAAGTAGGTATTCAAGGTTGATATGAAATATATTTATCCAAGTTCTATGAATGTTCCCAACTAACACCTCCAACTGATTAAAGGTTTTATTGTCAAAATAGCAACAGATTTTTCTGGGTTATATTTTAGCTTTTTAATACAGAATTGAGCAAGTTTTTCTTAGGAAAATGATGAAACTGGTGTGTGTGAATATCTGCTGGAGATCCAGAGTGTGATCATTCCAAACAGGCAGACAATCCAGATGACGAGAATAAAACAAGCTGGTACTGGTAGCTCATGCCTGTAATCCTAGCTACTCAGGAGCCTGAGATCTGAGGATCAAGGTTCAGAGCCAGCCCGAGGAAGGAAATCCCATGAGACACTGATCTTCGTTAAACGACTAGAAAACCGGAAGTGGCGCTGTGGCTCAAGTGGTAGAGTGCTTGCCTTGAGCTGAAAAGTGAAGAGCGCAGGAACAGAGCCCAAGCCCAGAGTTCAAGACCCACTACCCACCAAAAACTAAAAAATAGGGACTAGGAAGCTGGCTCAGTGGTAGAGCACTTGCCATGCATGCATGAGGCCCTGGGTTCGATTCCTCAGCACCACATAAGCAAAAAGAAAGCCAGAAGTGGTGCTGTGGTTCAAGTGGTAGGTAGAGCGCTAGCCTTGAGCTGAAGAGCTGAGGGACAGCGCCCAGTTCAGGCCCCACGACTGGACACCCCCCCGCCTTCCAAAATGAAAAAAAAATAATAATAAAATAAGATTGTCTAGCAAGTACAAAATGAGCTTATAATTTTCTGCCTGGTAATTTTTTGGAACTTACTACAAATCATAAGTATTTAAATTTTCATTTGAATTCTTGCCTTTTCCTCTTTGGTTCTTTGCACTTAATTTTATTACTTTAGTTATGAAGGCAAATTAGGAATGCCAATCTGAAATGCCTACAAAAATCATTTTTTTCCCTAGTACTTAGATTTGAACTCAAGACCTCCTGCTTGTTAGGTGGTACTCTGCCACTTGAGTTATGCCTCCAACCCTGCTTATGCTGGTTATTTTTAGACAGTGCCTTGTGAACTTTTCTGCCTTGGCTGGCCTTGAATTTGAACCTTCTGCTCTCAGCCTCCTGAATAGCTAGGATTGTGGCAAAAATCACCAGTGCCCAGCTAAAAAGATAATTTCCGTAAGTGAGTAGAATAAAATCTGAGCACTGTTGGCTCTTAACAATTTTAGCCACTACGAGGCTGAGACCTGTGGTTTGAAATGAACCTGGGTCTTGTTTGTTTTTGTTTTTTTGGAACCTGGGCTCTTTTATCTCCAATTAACCAGCAAAGTTCCAAAGTGGTGACATGGCTCAAGTTATAAAGAAAAAGCTCAGCAAGAGGCTTAGAGAGCAAGTCTCAGTATCAGCATAAAAATATATCTCAAGCATTGTTGTTTGAATTAGGTGACACTACAAACTCTTGTCTGTTCTGCCACATTATTAGTTGTATTGATGGGCTTTAGATTTTTTTTGTTGTTGTTGTTGTTGTTGTTGTTCATGGGGCCTTAACTCTGGGCTTGGGCGCTGTCCTTCAGCTCTTCAGCTCAAGGCTAGTGCTCTACTTCTGGCTTTTTTCTTTTTGTTTATGTGGTGCTGAGGAATTGAACCCAGGGCCTCATGCATGCAAGGCAAGCACTCTACCATTGAGCCACCTTCTCAGCCCGGAGATAACTTTTTGTTTGATAGTCCAGACTGACTTCCACCTTCCAACACAGCCTAGCTAGTCTTAAATGGAGTGCCTTAGCCTTCTGAATGCAGGGATTGCAGGCATATGCCATCATGCCCAGATACCTTTTTTGAAAAACAAGGAAAAATTAGTGGAAATTGTAGAGTCCAAAAACTATGAAGGTTGATTTTTTTTTCCTGTCTAATTGGTACATATCCCCAGGTCAGGAGACTTGAGTACTTGTTTCAAGTGGATAGAGAAGCTGTAAATAAAATTTCCTTTCAGTATAGTATTGAAACTAAATCAAGAAGTCCTAAATTCTTTGTGAAGACTATTAATTAAAAGTGACAAATATCAAGACCCTAAAGCCAGAAACAGAAAAGTCTAGCTCTAACAGGTCCAAGTCTAAGGAAACATGCTTTCAATGAATTGGCATGATGGGGGAGAACTAATAAGATAGAATGTAGCCAACCACTGAGCTTTAGAGATAACATTTAATCTCAAATATGCTTACTATAGGAAGTGTGTGTGTGTGAAGAAGCTGCTCTCTTGATTGAGCAGGATTCAACCTGACATCTAACCAGCTCCTACGTAATTACTTCAGGCCCAGCACTTTGAATTTCTGTTTCATCTTTCAACAATTACCAGTGGGTTTTGTCATCATTTGTTTTGTCATGTACCCTGTCCCTGCTCTCAAGTTTGGAACATTTCTCATTGGCCTTCTGAGAAACTAGGACAGGTGCTAGTAGGCTTATTTATTTATATTTATTTTGGCATTGGAAATTGAACCCAGGACATTGCACTTGCTAGGCAAATGTCTTGCCACTGAGCTATACTCCAACCCAAATCCTTCTTAATATTGGAACTTTTTTTGGTTGGTCATGGGGCTTGAACTCTGGGCCTATGTGCTGTCTCTCAGCTCTTAAGTTCAAGGCAAGCACTCTACCACTTAAGCCACATCACCACTGTTTTCTAATGGTCTTATTGGAATAAGAGTCTTAAGATTTTCCTACCTAGGCTGGCTTTGAACCGAGATCCTCAGAACTCAGGCTCCTGAGTAGTCAGGATTACAGGTGTAAGCCACTGGTGCCCAGCTAAAATTAGAACTTTCAATGAACAGTTTAGTTTTAACCATCAGTGTCATCATTGGTGTTGTAAATACAAAGCATACCCCCTCACTTACAAATAACTCACAAACTTCAAAACTTAATGTTAGCATATGCCAATGACTCATACATGTAATCCTAGCTATTGAGGAGGCTAACGTATGGAAGGTTGATCTTTGAGGCCAAAAAAGTTCACTAGACTCCCATCTCCAATGCAATCAGCAAAAAGCAGGGCTGGAGATATGGTTGTACAGCACTAGCCAGGCAAGCATGCTGAGTAAGTGCAAAGCCCTAAGTTCAAATCCTTGTAGGGGAGTATGAGGACAGTCCCAGAATTTTTTTTTTACAGTTACATGAGCAAGGTAATGAGTAATTTCCTATCAAGCATTGTTGCCTCCTCCTTTGAAGTTTCTTATAGTATGTGCATTGTTTTATTTTTGTCAATTGTGGATCTTGAACTCTGGGCTTAAGTGCTGTGCTGTGCCTGAGCTCTTCAGCTCAAGCACCTACTCTACCACTTGAGCTACAGCTCTGCTTTTTTTTTTTTTTTTTGGGTCCAGTCGTGGGGCTTGAACTCTGGGCCTGGGCGCTGTCCCTCAGCTCTTCAGCTCAAGGCTAGCGCTCTACCACTTGAGCCACAGTGCCACTTCCGGCTTTTTTTCTTTTTGCTTATGTGGTGCTGAGGAATCGAACCCAGGGCCTCATGCATGCAAGGCAAGCACTCTACCACTGAGCCACCTTCCCAGGTCCTACTTCTGGTTTTCTAAGTGGTTTATTGGAGACGAGAGTCTCACAGACTTTCCTGCCGGGCTGGCTTTGAACCCGTGATCCATAGATCTCAGCCTCCTGAGTAGCTAGGATTACAGGTGTGAGTCACCAGTGCCCAGCTATTCCAAATTTTTTAACTCATTCAATCTATTTGAGGTGATACCTTACAGTTTTTTGTACTGTGGGCATTTCATACTAACAGTCTGCAATCAAACTGAATGAAAGTCCACAAACAGATGAAATTAGTCTGTATTTGTTCACACGAACTTTTTTTGGTGTGATTCTCCCCCTATACTGGTGAACAAAAGGGTAAAAACCCACCTTATGATTCAAGAGGTGAGAAATTCAGATACCTTAGCCTTTCAAACTTGTTCTGTTAAATGCAGATAAACAATACTTCCCTCTTACAGTTCCCTACTTAAATATGAAGCTTTTTGTGTGTGAAAGCTACAGAAATCTATACTGGAATAGTGTTGAGTGTGGTGGAAATAAGTGAGTTGGCATTGGGGTGAATAGGTACCTGGGGATTTCTTTGAAAGTAGGCATAGGGTCTACATAGTAAAGGCTGACTTATACCTCATGATCCTGTCTTCCAGATGTGACCATAGACATGCCCAACAATTCCCAGTTTAAGAGTCTAACATTTTTTAAAGAGAAAGTTAATTTGGCCCGCTGCTGCATATTTACTTTTACGTTTGTGGCTTCACTGTGTATCAGCAAGTTGCTATGCTGCTCACTGTTTTGTCAAAGCCTCCTAGTGTTGGGATTGAGGTGTTGTGTACTCCCTCCAAACCCAGTACTGGAGATTCCACCCCAAAGTCTTGTGCACGTTAAGGAATTGCTCATTAACTTTCACCTTTCAGTTTCCTGATTACCTGTAGGTTTCAACATTATCTCGTGATGGCATTTGTTTTGTTTTGTTTTTTTTTTTTTTTTACTTTGAATTGCATATAAGTGCGAGAGAGATTGGCTGGTCTCTGTCACATCTTGGATAATAGTGCCACAGACTGGACAAAGTCTGGCAGATGCAAGCAAACAAGTGTCTGAGCAAACCAGTAAACCAGCTACTGTTAGGTTTGGGATTTCTAAAATAGGACCTATTGGGTGCTGTCTAAAAAGCTTACCTTGTTTCTCACGTTCGCTCCACCCTCCGAAGTTTTCATGTATTGGACAGAAAAAGGGAGACAGACACACCGATAGAGCTGGTCCGCATTTTGAGTACTAGAGGAGTAGAAGCTGTTAGGTTTGTGATGCCTTCACTTGCAGACTGGGAGACACGCGGAGCCTGCCTCGCGCGTGTCTCCCAAGCCAGCAGCCGCAGCCGACCCGGCCCCGCGCTTCCAGCCAGTGGGCTCAAGGGCGCGAGGCGCGCGTTGCGCGTTGCCGGAAGCTCCGCCCCTATCCCTAGGGCTGCTGGCCAACGACGCCAGAGCCGGAAATGACGACGCGGGTGAGGCCTCCAGGGCGGGGCCTGGGACGGGCAGCTTTTGAGGGCCGCGATTTCACATCGGAAACAAAACAGCGGCGGCTCCGGAGGAAATCTGGCTGGGAGCGGGCGGCCTCAGCCGGGAAAGAGAAGGTGCGTGATTGGGAGTCTGAGTGGGCGGCGGTCAGGAGCACCCCTGACCCAGTCCCGACGCGGGCGGACGCGGTCAGGGCCCGGTCCTTTGTGGCCGCGGGCCGCGGAGCCGGTGTCCTCGAGGCTGAGGGGCGGGGCGCGGCCGGGCCGAAACAGAGGAAGCCCCGCGTGGGAAACGAGGAGAGGCGACCGGTTTCTCGGGCTGTGGGCGCGGTGCGGCCAAGTTGCAGCGCGAACTCTCTGAGCCTCGGTCCGGAAACCTGGGCCTCTCCCGGGCGACTCCGGCTGCGGGGGCCGGGAGCCGGGATTGGCCGCCTTGACTGGAGTGCAGCGGGGGAAGGGGCAACGCCCGGCCCGGGGCTGCCGGAGCAAGTGAGTCCTGAGTTGGTTTCTGTCCCGAAGTGAGTGGCACTCGGGGCTGAGTTCCCCTGGTCTCGCTCGCCAGGTGAAGACGCCTCCGGTGCTGCTTCCTTCCTCGGGACTGTCACGCTGCTGTGTGCCCGATGCTTGCCGAGGGTCTCATCCCCCCACCTCCCCCCTTTTCGTCCCTCTCAGTCTTCAGTGTGTAACATGTTGGGGTTAGTGGTTGGTCTTATGTACATCAAGAACTGGTAGCGGAGTCTGCAGTGCAGAAGGGACTTGAAGTGACTTTTCTTTTTACATGATTCAGGAGATCAAATGAGGATTTGATCTCTGATAGATGTTGGCAGAATCTTAGGTGATCCGGACATGGCAACCAGTTGAGGAGCGAGGCGGAAAGTGTGAAGTTGGCCCAGGAGACTAAATTTAGATAATGGGAAGAGGCCATCTCAGAAATAAGGAAGTTGGGGAAAAAAAGAACTGATGAGGAAGTTTCGCTTTTGAAATGTCTGTGGGTGAGGGTCCAGGACATGAGCTGTAAACATGAGTCACTTTGGATAGAATTACTAGTTGATGTTGGAGGTGTGGAGGACATGCCCAAGGGACAGACACATAGGAACACTTAGAAGGACCCAGTGGAAGGAGGCAGCTGAGGAGAATGAGTGGTAGGAAGAGAGCCGCTGTAATTCGGTGTCACAAAAGGTAAGAAAGTTCTTTAAGTAATTACAGAAGCAATATCTGATTCTGTAATATCCCCAGCATCTATCACACTTTCTGGTTACAGAAGAAAACCAGTGAGTGTTGGGGTTTGTTGTTTGTTTTTCAAAATACTGCGGGGGTTTTTTGATAATTTTTTTATTTTTAATTTTTTTATTGTGAAAATACTGTAGAGGAGTTACAATCACCTGAGCAAGATAATGAGTACATTTCTTATCAAGCATTGTTGCCTCCTCTGTTTTTCCCTTAGTGGATTTTGCTTTTGTTTTTGTTTTTGTTGGTCGTGGGGCCTGAATTCTGGGCCTGGGTGCTGTCCTTGAGCTCTTCAGCTCAAGGCTAGTGCTATACCACTTGAGCCACATCACCACTTCCAGCTGTTTCTTCTTATGTGGTGCTGAGGAATCGAACTCAGGGCCTCACGCATGTGAGGCAAGCACTCTACCACTGAGCACCTTCCCATCCCCAAATACTACGGTTTGAACTAGGGACTTTAAGGAATTTTCTAAGCAGGCCTTCTACCACTTGAGCCACGCCCCCAGCCTTTTTTGTTGTTGTTGTTTTAGTTATTTTTCAGATAGGGTTTTCTGTTTTTACCCAGGACAGACATCAGACTGCAATTCTGAACTAAAAGTCACATTCCACCATGCCTACTTGTCAGTTAAGATGGGGTATCAATTTTTGCCCTTGATCCTTCAAACCAATATCTTCCTGATCACTGCCTCCTAAGTAGTTGGAATTACAAGTTTCTGCATTGCAGAAACCCAGTGTTTGCTGGTTAAAGAGTGTTAATTTTGGGCTGGGAAGATGGCTCAGTGGTAGAGCGCTTGCCTTGCATGCATGAGGCCCTGGGTTCGATTCCTCAGCACCACATAAGCAGAAAAAATAAAAAAGCCGGAAGTGGCGCTGTGGCTCAAGTGGTAGAGTGCTAGCCTTGAGCTGAAGAGCTGAGGGACAGCGCCCAGGCCCAGAGTTCAGGCCCCACGACCGGACCCCCAAAAAAAAAAAAAAAAGTGTTAATTTTTGGTTCACAATTCTTCATTCAGTCCCTTGTTTAACTTGAGCGAAAAGAATGTGGGCAATGTTGAGTATAACCAAGAGATTGGCAAATTAAATTTAACTAATCACTTTTTATTTAAAACTAGCTATGTTATATATTGATTTCCACAGAAGATTTGAGACAGTCACTCATAATGGATATGTCTTTATTAGAGACTTTATTACAGTCTTAACATTTTGGGGAAATAATCTTTATAATTAAGAGCTTTAGGCAGGAGTGATAGTGCATACATGTAATGCCAGCTACTGAGAAAGTAGAGGCCAGAGGATTACTTGAGCCCATTAGCTCTAGGTCAGTGTGGGCAATACACCAAGGCCCTGTCTTGAAGGGAAAGGGAAAAAGAAGAGGGAGGTTGTGGGGGAGGGAATGTAATAGTACAAGACCGTAGTTCTATATCCATAGTTCTGAAATGTAAACATCAAAAGGTCTTTCATTAGCCAATTTAACAGGAAAATTTGACCTAGTATCTAGCTAAGGTTATTTTATTTCTTTTGTTGTTGTTGTTGTTGGTCATGGAGCCTGAACTCTGGGCCTGGGCACTGTCCCTCAGCTCTTCAGCTTAAGGCTAGCACTCTACCACTTGAGCCACAGTGCCACTTCGGCTTTTTCTGCTTGCATGGTGCTGAGGAATCGAAGCCAGGGCCTCATGCATGCAAGGCAAGCGCTCTACCACCGAGCAACCTTCCCAGGCCCAACTAAGGTTATTATGTATTTTGAAGATTGTTCATGTTTCACTGTGTTTGATTTGGGTGATTCTAAAACATTTGGGGACATATTTATTTTTTTATTTTTTTGTCAGTCGTGGGGCCTGAATTGTGGACCTGGGCACTGCCCCTCAGCTCTTCAGCTCTAGGCTAGCGCTCTACCACTTGAGACACGGCACCACTTCTGGCTTTTTCTGTTTATGTGGTGCTGAGGAATCAAACCCAGGGCCTTATACATGCAAGGCAAGCACTCTACCACTGAGCCATCTTCCTAGCCCATGAAGAACATATTTGTATCATATTAGCTTTGTTTATTTATTTATTTATTTATTTATTTATATTTTTTGTGTTCGGTCGTGAGGCCTGAACTCTGGGCCTGAGCGCTGTCCCTCAGCTCTTCAGCTCAAGGCTTGCATTCTACCACTTGAGCCACAGCGCCACTTCCAGCTTTTTTCTTTTTGCTTATGTGGTGCTGAGGAATTGACCCCAGGGCCTCAGGCATGCAAGGCAAGCGCTCTACCACTGAGCCACCTTCCCAGCCCTCATATTACCTTTAAAAGATTCAGAAACTGACTTCTAAATGTCCTAAAGGTTTCACATAAGGAATTCTGGGTTCCATCATCAGAGCCAGCAGTATCATTATTTTAAAACAAGTTGCTACAGTAACTATATAAAAGACATCCCCCAAACTCAGCAGCTTGGTGGTTTCTCACTCTGCTTCAAGGTGTAGGTGTGGATTAGCTGGGACCATTTGCATCTTCTGGGGCTCAGGCTGAAGAGAACAGTATCCATGCTAAGCTCTTCTCAAGGCAGCATCAGATGTGCAAGAAGGCAAGGCCAACTTCACAGCATAGCTCAAGTGTCTGCTAGCATCACAGCTACGAAGATTGCATGATCAAGTCATAATCAATCATGCCCAGAGCTTAGGGTGAGTAGGAGACTGCACCTTTTATAAAAGCCAAGGCCAATGTCACTACAAGAAATGCAGGTTCCTTGATATCAGATACCAAAATCTTAGTACACATCAGTGCTTTTATAAAATGGTGTGTATTTTAGGGCTGAGGACTTAGTTCAGTGATAGTAGAATGCTTGCTTACCTCGTATGTGAAGGAAACTGGGTTTGATCCTCAGCACTGCTAGAAAAAAAGAATTGAGCCAGGTGCCTGTAGTTTAGGCTTGTAATCCTAGCCTCAGGAAGCTGAGATCTAAGGATTAAGGTTCAAAGCCAGTCCAGGCAGCAAAGTTCATGAAACTTTTATCTCCAAATAACCAACAAAAAGCTGGAAGTAGTTCAGGTGGTTGGTAGAGTGCTATCCTGGAGTGTAAAAGCTAAGGGATAGTGCTTAAGGCCGGGCCCCAAGTTCAAGCCTCAATACTTGCATATAAGCTATAAGCTACACAGTCCTCCAGTAGCCTTATCTGAGATTCTAATACTAAATACAATGTAAATGTTATGTACATAGTTATTCTATATTGTTTATAGATGAACAATGCTATAATGACAAAAAGAAAATATGTACATGTTTAGTACAGATAAAAATTCTTTTTGCCAATTTTTTTTTTTTTTCTGCCAGTCCTGGGGCTTGAACACAGGGCCTGGGCCTGTCTCTGAGCTTCATTTGCTCAAGGCTAGCACTCTACCACTCGAGCCACTTCTGGCTTTTTCTGTTTATGTGGTATTGAGGAATCAAACCCAGGGCTTCATGCATGCTAGGCAAGCACTCCTCAGCCACATTCCCAGCCCATGTCAATTTTTTTTTATTTGTTCGTTTGTTTTTTGTCGGTCATGGGGCTTGAACTCTGGACCTGAGTGCTGTCCCTCAGCTCTTCAGCTCAAGGCTAGCACTCCACCACTTGAGTTACCGCGCCACTTCCATGCCAAATATTTTTAATCTTTGGTTGTTTGAATCCAAGGATGCTGAAGCTGAGGATGTGGATGGTATATTTCTCCCTTGGTGATGGGAGGAATGGGAGGGATGGATGGAAGAAATATTTGCTGAATAATGACCTAACCTACCACAGACGGTTCACAGAGGTGGAGTGGGATGGAAGGGGGAAAAATCACTAAATAGGATGTATCACCATTCTTGCTCTTTTTTTTTTTTTTTTTTAATTTTTTTTTATTGTAAAGATTCTATACAGAGGGTTACAGTTACATGAGTGAGGTAATGAGTACACTTCCTCTTGAACATTGTTACCCCCTCCATTGTTTTCTCCCTACCATCCCCTCCCTCCCTCCCTTCCCCAAGATTCTTTTTTTTTTTTTTGATTGTGATTAAGTGATTACTTAATTTCCGGAAATTCACAGTATTGTGGAATAATGATGCTCATTTAAAGTCACATGTTCATTCTAACTTTCCTGGAGCAAATTGTCTATCACAGTCTGTAATATATAACGGTGTTCATATGTTATATACCATACACGTGATCAGCAGCATGGGGATATTTAGTAGTGGTTCAACCAGATGAGTGGGAGTTCTTTGTTTCTTAAGTCCTGTTAGTTTTGTCATATCACCTAACATTTTGGATTTATCATCCGCTTATCAGGGAGACCATGTACTGTTTGTCTCTTCGTTCTTGGCTTACCTCGCTCAACATGATTCCTTCTAGCTCCATCCATTTCCCTGCAAATGCCATTATTTTGTCATTTCTAATGGCTGCATAATATTCCATTGTGTATAGATACCACAATTTTTGGATCCATTCATCTGTGGTGGGGCATCTAGGTTGTTTCCATATCCTAGCTATTGTGAACAGTGCTGCAATAAACATGGAGGTACACGTGTCCTTGTATATTGGTTCCTGTTGTTCAGGGTAGATGCCTAGAAGTGGTATGACTGGGTCGTAAGGGAGGTCAATCTTTAGCTTTCTAAGGACCCTCCAGACTGCTTTCCAAAGTGGTTGTATGAGTGTACATTCCCACCAGCAGTGTAATAGCGTTCCTCGTTCTCCACATCCCCTCCAGCATTTGTCGTTGGCTGATTTGTGGATGTGGGACATTCTGACTGGGGTAAGGTGGTATCTCAGGGTTGTCTTTATTTGCATTTCCTTCACCACCAGGGATGATGAACATTTCCTCATGTATTTCTTTGCCATTTTTATTTCTTCATTTGAGAAGTCCCTCTTTAGTTCCCTTGCCCATTTAGTAATTGGTTTGTTAGGTTTGGGAGGGATTAGTTTCTTGAGTTCCCTGTATATACAGGATGTTAACCCCTTGTCTGATATATTGCTGGTAAATATTTTTTCCCAATTAGTTGGTTGTCTTTCTAGCTTGGTTGCGATAGCTTTATCTGTGCAGAAGCTTTTTATTTTAAGGTAGTCCCATTTGTCGAGTCTCTCTCCAATTTGTTGTGACCCTGGGACTCTGTTCAGGAAGTTCATTCTTGCTCTTTTTAGCATCACCACTTTCAAAAAGTCTCAGGGCTGGGAAAATAATTTCTTTTAATATTTTATTTTTTATTGTGAAAATACTGTACAGAGTACATTTCTTATCAAGCATTGTAGCCTCCTCCTTTGTTTCCCCTTCCCATCCCTTCCCATCCTCCCCCTACCCCCCCCACCTACTTTTAATATTTTAAAAATTAAAAGAAGCTGGGCACAGGTGGATCCTGCCTGTGATCCTAGCTACTCAGGAGGCTGAAATCTGAGGATCATGGTTCAAAGCCAGCCCGAGCAGGATAGTTCATGAGACTCTTATCTCTAATTAACCACTCAGAAAACCGGAAGTGGCAGTATGGCTCAAATGATAGAGCACTACCCTTGAGCGAAAGAGCAGAAAAACAGTGCCCAGGCACTGAGTTCAAGCCCCATGACCGGAAGGAAAAAAAAAGAGTGCAGGATGTATTCCTGAAGTTTTTAAGTTATTTTTATTCCAGTTATAGAACACAGTTGGTTTGGTTACATTTGCATTTGAATCTGAGCCTTTATATCAAGCAGAGCCAGATGTAGTAGCACATTCCTGTAATTCTAGCATTCTGCAATCAGCAGCAGGAGTGTTGAGTTCAAGGCTAGCATTAAGATAAATACTGAGGGCTGGGAATGTGGCTCAATGGTAGAGTGCTTGCCTAGCATGCATGAAGCTCCAGGTTCAATTCCTCAGTACCACATAAACAGAAAAAGGCCTGAAGTGGCTCTGTGGCTCAAGCCTAGCCTTGAGCACTAGCCTTGAGCCAGAGAAGCTCAGAGATAGCGCCCGGGCCCTGAGATTGGGCTCCGTGACAGGCAAGGAAAAAAAAAAAAAAGGATAAATACTGAGACTGTCTCAATCAAATTAAATACCTAACTAATAAAAATCAAAGTAGGGCTGGGAAGGTGGCTCAGTTGTAGAGTGCTACCCTTGAGCTGAAGAGCTGAAGGACAGCGCCCAGGCCCAGAGTTCAGGCCCCATGCCCGGACCCAAAAAAAAAAAAATAAATAAAAATAAATAAATCAAAGTAGAGGGCTAGGAATATGGCCCAGTGGTAGAGCCCTTGGCTACGCACCTAGAGCCTCTGTGTTTCATCCTCAGCACCCCAAAAAAATCAATGTCCTAAGTAGAGGCTTTTCCAGCCTACCCATATAATCAGTATTTACGCCGTTTGTCAAAGAGAAGTTGGCAGAGTGGCAAGACCGATTACGTACTTTTGTAAGAAAAAGCTCACAAACTTATTTGAGCCATGAAAATTATTAGTGTCACAATGCAGATGCAGCAAAAAATACTTTTTAGCTTCTTTCACTTAGGAAAGAAGCTAAACCAAGTGGCTTAGAGGTACGGAAGCAAGCCATAGACTTTTGTGTTGGATAAGCAAGCTCATGATTAAGTTATCATGGTGGTCAGAGGGCTTAGCTGTGAGCCCTCTGTTGTAAGATACCCCTCACCCCACCCCCAGCGTGCCTTGCCACACTGCCTGAACAGTAGGGTCATTGACCTTCTTGCAGTCATCAGTTGTTTTCAGCTGTGATGGGACCAAAATCAGCTGTGGCTTAGCTTGCCTCTTTATTTCTATCAACAGTGTGTGTTTGTTCCCTTGGCTGGCCCCGCTGCCTACTTCTGCTCCCTTCTGAACTCCCTCTGTAATATTTTGATCTCGGGAGCACCAGGGGAGCTCTGGGATTTCTCTGGATGCCTGGAAACCCCACATGGGCATCACACTACTTGAATTATTCACTTGCTCCTTTACTAACTATACACTGACAAATTCCTTCTCTCCTAAGGTTTTTTCTTTTTTTTGGGGGGGAGGTCTTTTTGCTTTTTATGGTTCTGGACCTAGCACCCAGAGCCTCATATGCTAGCTAAATAAGGACTCTTAACTTTTGAGCAACATTCTCAGCCCTGAAATGAAGATATTTTAGGTAGCATGTATTGATCAGAACACTGCATAAGTGTGTAAACAGATCTTTCTCTTCTATATTTCTAACGATTTTCTATGAAAAGGAAAGGTAAATAACTGAGTGATGGAAATTAAGGTAGCATAGGTGAGTGAGCACATGGTCCCAGGAGTGAAGTGTGAGAGACAGTCTTTTTCTGTAAAATAGACTACCGGATCACATATCTGAGGCTTGGGGTGGCAGGAATCCATAATTCCTGCCCTAGTCTACCTGTGTGTTCTGAAGCATGTCACTGAACTCTCTGGGTCCCCCCCTTTTTTTTTTGGTGGGGAGACTAGAGCTTGAATATGAAACAGGGCCTCACACATGTTAAACTTGAGGAACAGGTCAGGGCTTTACAACATGTGAATTATGTTCTACCATTGAGCTACACTGCCAGGCTCCACTCCATTTTTACAAATAAACACATTACTTGTCCACTTTACCTTGGGACTTGTGATAAAAGGTAAAAAAAGGTACAACTAATAGAAAAATGCCAATATTGCCCAGCGCTGGTGGCTCACACCTGTAATTCTAGCTACTCAGGAGGCTGAGTTCTGATGATCTCGGATCAAAGCCAGCTCGGGCAGGAAAGGCCATAAAACTAACTTTCTTTCTTTCTTTCTTTCTTTCTTTCTTTCTTTCTTTCTTTCTTTCTTTCTTTCTTTCTTTCTCTCTCTCTCTCTCTCTCTCTCTCTCTCTCTCTTCTCTCTCTTTCTTTCTCTCTCTCTTTCTTTCTGTCTTTCTGTCTTTTTGTCTTTCTGTCTTTCTGTCTTTTTGTCTTTTTGCTGGTTGTGGGGCCTGAACTCTGGGTCTGGGCTGTCCCTCAGTTCTTCAGCTCAAGGCTAGCTCTCTACCATTTGAGCCACAGCGCCACTTCTGACTTTTTCTGCTTCTGTGGTGCTGAGGAATTGAACCCAGGGCCTCGTGCATGCAAGGCAAACACTCTATCCTTGAGACACCTTCCCAGCCCCTCCATGAAAGTCTTATCTCCAATAAACCACCAGAAAACTGGATGTGGTGCTGTGGCTCAAGTGGTAGAGAGCTCGCCTTGAGCTGAATAGCTGAGGGACAGCGCTCAAGCCAGAGTTCAAGTGCCATGACTGACAAAAAAAAGCAGCTGATGTTAAATGTACTCATTACCAGACTTATGACTTATGTATATCATCTTTACAATAAAACTTAAATTAAAAAATAAAAATGTTGTTGATTCCAGCATAGAAAATGAAATGTTGAAAACATTCTTAAAAAACATTTAACTTCCTTTGCTCTAAATCAGGTTTGTTTTTTTTTTTTTTGTTTGTTTGTTTTTGGGTCCGGTCGTGGGGCCTGAACTCGGCCTGGGCGCTGTCCCTCAGCTCTTCAGCTCAAGGCTAGCGCTCTACCACTGGAGCCACAGCACCACGTCCGGCTTTTTTCTTTTTGCTTATGTGGTGCTGAGGAATCGAACCCAGGGCCTCATGCATGCAAGGCAAGCGCTCTACCACTGAGCCACCTTCCCAGCCCCCTAAGTCAGGTTATTAAGGAACTTTCTTTTTTGGTTTTTGGTTTTTTGTCAGTCGTGGGGCTTTAACTCTGGGCCTGGGTACTGTCCCTCAGCTCTTCACCTCAAGGTAAGCACTCTGTCACTTGAGTCACAGCAACACTTCCAGTTTTTTGGAGGTTAATTGGAGATATTAGTCTCAGGGACTTACCTGCCACGGCTGGCTTTGAACCATGATCCTCAGATCTCAGCCTCCTAAGTAGCTAGGATTACAGGTATGAGTCACTGGTACCAGTTTAGGAACTTTTATGTTTAAGGTTTGTTTTTTGCTTTTGTTTTTTTGTACTAGTCCTAGTGCTTGAGTGCTGTCATTGAACTTTTTTTTCTTTTGCTCAGGGCTAATGCTCTATTACTTACAAACCTACTTCTAGCTTCTTCTTTTTTCTTTCCCCCCATACTGGACATGAGTGTTTCCTTGTCTAGGCTGGCTTTGAACTGTGATCCTCATATCTCTCTTGATTGCTTTGCTTTATTTATTTATTTATTTTTGTCAGTCGTGGGGCCTGAACTCGGCCTGGGCACTGTCCCTGAGCTCTTTAGCTCAAGGCTAGTATTCTACCACTTGAGCCACAGCGCTGCTTCTGGCTTTCTGCTTATGTCGTGCTGAGGAATCGAATCCAGGGCCTCATGCATGTGAGGCAAGCATTCTACCACTGAGCTACCTTCCCAGCCCAGATCTCAGCTTTCTGAGTGGCTTGGTTTACAAGTATATTCTTTGTGTTTGAAATCTTATTGCCAAAGAGGTGTCTTCAGCTGACAATGAATCTGTCTGCAAAGATCATGCCAAATTAACACATTTCTGGTTTGCTAATTGGCTTGTATGTATTTGGTTGGTGTGGGTGGATTTGCTAGGATTTGACCAACCATGGGAAACATGGTGAAATCCTATTTCAGACTTAATCCAGGAGCCTGCACAGAGCCCTCAAGGTCCTTAGACAGCCTGGCCTGGAAGAGAACACATGAAAGAAAGGTCTGTTTCTGGTGAATATAATTCTTGAAGGTGTTTTAAAAATGAAAGCATGATCTTAGTACACAAAGTCTAATTTTCTTTTCCCTTTCAGAACCCCAGGAGGCTTTGTTTTCTGTGAAGAAGTATTTCTATACATTTGCTCCAATGACAGAGTTACCTGCACCCTTGTCCTACTTCCAGAATGCACAGATGTCTGAAGACAGTCACCTGAGCAATAGTGTACGTAGCCAGGTACAGTGTCAGCTTCTGAAACTTCCCTTGCCAGATTGTGGGCTCATTTACATTTCCTTACCTACAAGAGATGCTGAGGGTCTTGGCAGGCTTGTTTGCCAAATATCTGTAGGGTTTTGTTTGTTTGTTTTGTTTTTGTTTTTGTTTTTTTTTGCCAGACCCGGGGCTTGAGCTCAGCCTCGGCACTGTCCCTGAGCTTCATTTTGCTCAAGGTTAGCACTCCATCATTTGAGCCACAGCACCACTTCTGGCTTTTTCTGTTTATGTGGTACTGAGGAATCGAACCCAGGGCTTCATTCATGCTAGGCAAGCACTCTGCCACTATGCCACATTCCCAGCGCTGTCTGTAGTTTTTGAATTACAATTGAGAGTGACTGCTGTACCCTGTGATGCTGAGAGACACAGGGCTGTATTTGACTTACTTTCTTTTATGTTTCTTCTGGTGATTGAACTCAGGGCCTTCCTCATGGTAGTCAAACACTTTACAACTAAGCTACTTCCCAATCATGCAGGGCTATTCAAGACATGGGTGGTTGAAGAATTTTATCAGGGTGCGTGAAAATAAAATAATAGGTTAAAAAAATTTTAAGGCCAGGTGCTAGGTGGCTCAGGCCTGTAATCTAGCTACTCAGGAGGGTGAGATCTGAGGATCACAGTTCAAAGCCAGCCCAGGCTAGAAAGTCCTTGAGACTCTTATCTCCAATTAACCATCAGAAAACCGAAGTAGCTCTGTGGCTTAAGTGATAGAGCACTAGCCTGGAGCTGAAGAGCTGAGGGACAGTGCCCAGCCCAGAGTTCAAGCCCCATGACTGACCCCCCCCCCCCAAAAAAAAATAATTTAAGAGAGATGAAAAAGAAAGTAATTAAGCCAGGTGTTGGTGGCTCACGCCTATAATCCTAGCTACTCAGGAGGCTGAGATCTGAGGATCACAGTTTACCTCCAATAAACCACTAAAAAACTGGAAGTGGTACTGTGGCTTAAGCAGTAGAGTACTCATCTTGAGCTGAAGAGTACAGGGACAGCGCCCAAGCCCAGAGTTCAAGCCCTACTACTGACCAAAAAAAAAAGGAAGGAAAAGCATGGAGATTGCTACAGTTCCTCCTTCACATATATATCCCCTGTCCCCTCCTCAAATGAACCTTTCTCCAACTTCCTGAATCATAAGCACCTCATGGTCTATTTATTTACTCTTTTTTTTTTGGGGGGGGGGGGTCCAGTCATGGAGCCTGAACTCTGGGTCTGGGCGCTGTCCCTCAGCTCTTCAGCTCAAGGCGAGCGCTCTACCACTTGAGCCACAGCACCACTTCCAGCTTTTTTCTTTTTGCTTATGTGGTGCTGAGGAATCGAACCCAGGGCCTCATGCATGCAAGGCAAGCGCTCTACCACTGAGACACTTTCCCAGCCCTATTTATTTAATCTCTTACCTGTCTTACTCTTCTGTGGACTGAGTATTTCTGATTGAGTGATAGATTAATTGGTTGAGAGACAGATTCTTACAGTGTAGCTCAAGCTGGCCTCAAACTCCTGTCTTAGCTTCCTGGATACTGTTTTTTGTTTGTTTGTTTTTTGGTCAGTCTTGGAACTTGAACTCTGAGCCTGGGCACTGTCTCTTAGCTCTTAATTCAAGGCAGAATTCTACCACTTGGACCACAGCGCCACTTTTGGTTTTCTGGTGGTTTATTGGAGATAAAGAGTCTCACAGACTTTCCTGCCCAGACTGGCTTTCAACTGTAATCTTCAGATCTCAGCCTCCTGAGTAGCTAGGATTACAGGCTTGAGCCACCAGTGGCTGGCCCCTGTGAGACTCTTATCTCCAATAAACCACCAGAAAACTGGAAGAAGCACTGTGGCTCAAATAGTAGAGCACTTGCCTTGAGCTGAAGAGCTCAGGGACAATGCCCAAGCCCAGAGTTCAAGCCCCATGACTGACACACACACAAAAAAAGTTAACAATATAATTTAAATTAAGTCAGATCCACAGGCCTAATCAGCCTCAGATGGTGTTACTGTACTGTGTATAGTAATGAAGTTGTTTTCCTACTTAGGTCCAAGTGAAGTGAGAAAAGAAATGAAACTGTAGAACATATTGGCTTTTGCAGAGCAGTAATGTTGTAAATCGTAGGCACAGATCTTTATAGTCTTTTTTTTTGTTGTTGTTGGTCCTGGACCTTGAACTCTGGGCCTGGGCGCTGTCCCTCAGCTCTTCAGCTCAAGGCTAGTGCTCTACCACTTGAGCTACAGTGCCACTTCCAAGGCACAGATCTTTATTAGTCTAGAAATAGTTATCTGAAGCCTAATACCACAGCCCCATACATGTTAAATATTCTCTAACCCGCTATGTCAACTGTTCTGGGAAATGACAGCCTTCCTTGGCTCTAGCCTGCTGGTTCCACCTCTGACTCAGGGAATCACAGAGCTGGGGCAGATGCTGGGTGGAATTCTGTTGTTGGAAACGTTGCCTACAATTAATAAACGTTTTCAAGTTTTCCACTTAACCTGCCAGTCTTTGGTTATGCTACTCTTAGGCTACTCAGTGCAGGCTTAGGCCTATACATTTCTAATTATACAAGTAATAAAGTCTTATAGGATTGATTCTTTCCCCGCTTTTGTTTTTTGGCATTGTTAGGAATCAAAAAGACCTTGAGCATGCTAGGCAAGTGCTCTACCATTGAGCACACCCTTAACCGAGGACTGAATCCTTTTATAAATATATACTCATTTTAGCTAAAAAATAAGACCATAAATCCATCAATATAATAGATTCTTATCTCTTAAGGCATGTTGACTGTTATATGAGAATGTGTGCATAAAATACTGTGATAGAGGATACAGTATTTATGAGCATTCATTATAACTGTGTATGTGTATATATTGAAAAACATTAGAATTTGTGATGTACATTTTTTAATTTTAACTCAAGCTTATACTCAGTTTCACAAAATTATAACTTCAGTGTGGCAAAAACTTACAAAGTATAAAACATGAAGGCTTATAATGTATAATGACACAAAATCCTTTTGACATCATAGGAGCATGAACAATTTATGTATATAACACAGCAGTAATTCTGCAGCTAATTTTTTTTTTTTTTTTTTGCCAGTCCTGGGGCTTGGACTGGGCCTAGACACTGTACCTGAGCTTCTGAACTTGAACCTCAGCACCACTTCTGGCTTTTCTGTTTATGTGGTACTGAGGAATCAAACCTAGGGTTTCATGTATGCTAGTCAAGCACTCTACCACTGAGCCACATTCCCAGGCCCTCTCTAGCTAATTTTTAGAATCCTAATAAGAGGAGCTGGAGTGAGCAGCTCACAGTAAACCATGTGATTAATACCATATTTCACTTCTGTTCTTATATCTAACTTACTTGTATGTTACACAGGTTTGGTGTAGTGTAAGAACTTAGAATACATCTATAGTTTACAAATCCTAAAATATTTATTTAATCAACAAATACTTATTGAACCTGAAATGAGTTAGGTATTATTCTGAGCGCTTCAGTATATTAATTGGGCAGATGAAAAACAACAAATCCTTCATGTATAGAAGCAAACTTCCACATATAAGATGGAGTGAGAACATGTGCATGATCATCTGGGTATTTGAGTACTGCTTCCATGGTGTCTCATGCCTAGTTACTCAGAAGGATGAGATCTGGAAGACTGAGAGGTTCAAAGCCAGCCCCAGCAGAAGAAAAAACAATCTGAATCTCATTCAGCAAATTGCTGGGTGGAGGTGTGGCTTAAGTAGTAGAGTACCAGCTGGGCAAGCAAGTGCAAGACTCTTGAGTTCAAACCCCATACTAAAAACAAAAGGCAAAGGCAGTTTGTTTTTTCACAAGTACTCGACTTTCCTGATAGTAAGAGGACTAAAAATAAAATTTACACTGAGATTCCCTCCTGTATTTTAACTATTGGGCATTTGCTAACATATTAAGGATATAGTGAATGAAGTAGACTGTTTCCTATACTGGTGAATCTGAACTGATAAAGTTTATATGAAGAACAACTTAGCAATATGTTAGAATATGAAATCGACTATGACCCAGGAGTTATATTTGAGAGAATTTACCCTGCCACTGTGCCCACACACATTAAATGAATAATGATTAATTCATATGCTGGCTATGTGGTTGTTTAGAAATTTTGATAAAGAAGAGAATCAGGAGCCAGTTGCAGTGGCACATGCCTAGAATCCTAGCTCTTTGGGAGACTGAAGTAGGGAAACCGTAAGTTTGGAACCAGCCTGGGCTATATAACCCCAAATGGGGTTAAAAAAAAAAAAAAAAAAGAATGAAGGTGTTTTTATGTACTGATTTGTAAAAGTCTCTAAATCACATAGATAAGAAAGCATAGGAGCCAGGCATCTGTGGCTCACACCTGTAATCCTAGCAACTCAGGAGGCTGAGATCTGAGGATCACATTTCAAAGCCAGCCCAGGCAGAAATGTCTTTGAGACTCTTATCTCCAGTAAACCACTAGATAGAAAACTGGAAGTGGTGCTATGGCTCAAGTGGTAGAGCACTTGCCTTAAGCTGAAGAGCGTAGGGACAGGGCTCATGCACCATGACCGACAAAAGACAAAAAAAGACCAAAAAAAAAAAAATGCAAGCAAAATATGCTGGGTACTGGTGGCTCACACTTGTAATCCTAGCTGCTCAGGAGACTGAGATCTGAGGATTGTGCTTCAAAGCCAACAGGGGCAGAAAAGACTCTTTATCTTCAGTTAACCACCAAAGAGCCATAAATGGAGTTGTCTCAAGTGGGAGAGTGCTAGCTTTGAGTAAAAAAGCTAAGAGATGGTGCCCATGCCCTGAGTTCAAACCTCAGGACTGGCACGCATGCGCGCGCACGCACACACACACGCACACACACACACACACACACACACACACACACACACACACACACACACACACACACACACACACACACACACACACACACACACACACACACACACACACACACACACACACACACACACACACACACACACACAGAGCTAAAAGCAAAGTACAACCCTGTGTGCAAACAGACTTGGAAAAGGTTTACAAGAGAGCAGTAAAAAGAAAGCAGGGAGGAGGAATGGTATTAGGAAACAAGTTAGATACTTAGGAGGGAGCCTTTTCTGCATACATTTAAGACATTTTTTATTTTAGGACCATTTAAGTATTTTATCTTTTAAAAACTTAAAAATAGGAAGTGGCACTGTAGCTCAAGTGGTAGAGCGCTCACCTTGAGCTGAAGAGCTGAGGGACAGCGCCCAGGCCCAGAGTTCAAGCCCCACGACCGACCAAAAAAAAATAAAAATAAAAATAAAAATAAAAACTTAAAAATAGTATACAAAGTACTGGTAAGAGTAAGAGTACGAATGTGTAGCTTGGAGCTGACCCTCCTCTAGTAGACTATTTTACCTGGGGGCAGGTGGGGTATGGTTGGTCCTAGTGCTTCATAAACTAGAATATCCAGTGGAACAAGTGAGTGATGGCCTCTTTTCTGCCACACTCAACCCTAATTAAGTGTGTTCATACAGTCTAAGGGGGAGGGCTGTGGTGTTGCACAAAGAACCTGGGCTTTGAAGCACGTGACTAGGATTTGATTCCTGCCTCTGTTGTCTTCTTGGTATGAGATTTTGGACAAGTTGGTTTTGTGAATCAGTGAGATAATGTGAATGGGCTTTGTTTAAATTGTCAAATGCTATGTTAAGACACCTAGTTTACTTGCATTTTAATTCTTAACAAGTATTAATCCACCCATTAAGTTGTTCAGAATTGTATTGCTAAACAGAATGCTGACAGATTTACCAATGACTTAGTCACCTTCTTCTCCGGGAAAACAGAAGTGTAAATTTTCTCAATTCTCCTCCTCCACCTACTGCCACACAATGTTCCTGCCCTCCAGACCTCGCCTTCCTAAGTACCTTTATCCTGCGGATTTTGTCCACTGGAGTGACTTGGAATTCTCTTCCTTGGTGGGTGGGGCTTATGTTTTTATCTTTTATATGTCAGCATAATCTTTCCATTTCTTACAGGATTAGGGTTCTCAAGTATTGACGCTGTGACGTTTAGGAACTCTTCCTGCCTTTTTTTACACTGCAGAAGAGGGCACCAGTGACTTTGGGAGCCACCTTTCTCTCTCTGCTTCCTCCTGTTATTCTTACCTGTGCCATTGCTTTTCATCCTCTTGTCTTATGTATTCAGTCACTTCCAATCTCACCTCTCTACTTTGACCTGACAAGCACGCCCAAGTCTCTAACAGCACTAAAATAACTTGTGAGTTGGAGTCATGTTCTCACCATTTTTTTTTTGTCTTCAAAGGATAATTGCCCTTACCTTCCCAATTTCCATTCATTTCCCAGTCCAGTACGATTTCTTTCTTTCTTTCTTTCTTTCTTTCTTTCTTTCTTTCTTTCTTTCTTTCTTTCTTTCTTTCTTTTTTTTTGCTGGTCATGTGGTTTGAACTCGGCCTGGGCACTGTCCCTCAGCTCTTCAGCTCAAGGCTAGCCCTCTACCATTTGAGCCACTGTGCCACTTCCAGTGGAAGTAGGAAAAAAAAAAGGAGAGGGTAACAGTGTTCGACAAGAAATGTACTCATTACCTTACTCATGTAACTGTAACCCCTCTGTACAGCATCTTTACAATAAAGCAAAATTTAAAAAAAAAATCCTTAGGGAAGCTGGGTACCTGTGGCAGACATCTACAATCCTAGCTACTCAGGAAGTTGAGATCTAAGTAAGGATCAGGTTCAAAGCCAATGGGGCAGGAAGTTCTGTGAGACTCTTATTACCAATTAACCACCAAAAAGCCAGAAGTGAAGGCTGTGGCTTAAATAGTAAGTGCAAGCCTTGAGCACAAAAACTAAAGAATAGAACCTAGACTCTCTGAGTTTAAGCGTCAGGCCCCCCCCTCCAAAAATCATTATAGAACTTGCTATTGACAGGTTCAGTGTCTTTTCAACCCTTTCCTTTCCTGCCTGTATACATCATCTCTGGACCATGCCCCTCTTTTGCTTCTGTGCTGTAGGCATTCTCATTCCATCCTGCTCTTAATCTGTCTTGCTGTTCTCTCAGCTCCTGCTGCTTATGCCTGGAGGTTAGTCACCCTATCACTTCTGCAAATATTTGCGTTAATCACCACCAAGTCTTACTGCTCCTTTTTTCCACCTGCACTCTCTTCCTGAGTTTTTGTCCTTTGACCTGAGCATGACATTCTTGTTGCTTGTGTCCTTTGGACCTCCCTGCCTGGTGCAGGTACTTCACATTCACATAAAATGCCTCTCTCCAGCCTGCTTCCTCTTGTGTTCCCTTGCTCTGTCAGTGCCATCTACCTTGTTCTTTGTGCTAGAAACCTCCAGAGTCACCCTGGACTACTCCTGATTGTTCACGTGAAACTTGAAGGGGAGCCCTGTCTATTTCACTCCTGAAGTATTTTCCTCTTACTTTTGAAACATCTAATTGTTTTACTTCTTTTTTTTCACTCTTCAATATAATATTTACTTATTTATTTTTGAGACAAGGTCTTTCTCTATAACCTAGGTTAGCCTTCAACTCACAATCCTGCCTCAGCCTTTGGAGTGCTAGGATCACAGGTGTATACCACTATGCATAGCTACAATCTTTTTTGCATCAAAGTATATATGCAGCTCTGAAGTTTCAGAGTAAACACAAAAATGTTTTATGGACAACCCAGTGTCTTTTTTTTTTTTTGCCAGTCCTGGGACTTGAACTCTGAGCCTGAGTTTTGTCCCTGAGCTTTTGTGCTCAAAGTTAGCACTCTACTAACTTGAGCTACAACTCCACTTCTGGCTTTTGGATAATTAACTGGAGGTAAGAATTTCTTGGACTTTTCTGCCCAGGCTGGCTTCAAATGGTGATCTTCAGGTCTCAGAGAAGCTAGGATGACAAGCAGGAGCCACAGTTGCTGGGCCCAGTGTCTCTTTTCCTCCTTTGTAGCCTTTGTAGAGGGGCATCTTCTGTAATCATCAGCTTCAAGGTGGCCACACCTTCAACACTGAGATTGCCAATCATCTTTTATCAACAGTGATTTTTTTGTTTTGTTTTTTAGTCTTTTTTTGGGGGGGGGGTCCGGTCGGGGAGCCTGAACTCTGGGCCTGGGCTCTGTCCCTCAGCTCTTCAGCTCAAGGCTAGTGCTCTACCACTTGAGCCACAGCGCCACTTCCAGCTTTTTCTGCTTATGTGGTGCTGAGGAATCGAACCCAGGGCCTCATGCATGCAAGGCAAGCACTCTACCACTGAGCCACCTTCCCAGCCCTTTTTTTTTTTTTATTGTAAAGATACTATACAGAGGGTTACAGTTACATGAGTGAGGTAATGAGTACACTTCCTCTTGAACATTGTTACCCCCTCCATTGTTTTCCCCCTACCAACCCCTCCCTCCCTCCCTCCCTTCCCCGAGGTTTTTTTTTTTTTATTGTGATTAAGTGATTACATAATGATGCTCATTTAAAGTCACAAGTTCATTCTAACTTTCCTGGAGCAAATTGTCTATCATAGTCTGTAACATATAATGGTGTTCACATGTTATACACCATATATGTGATCAGCAGCGTGGGGATATTTAGTAGTGGTTCAACCAGATGAGTGGGAGTTCTTAGTTTCTTAAGTCCTGTTAGTTTTGTCGTATCACCTAACATTTTGGATTTAGCATCCACTTATCAGGGAGACCATGTACCGTTTGTCTCTTCGTTCTTGGCTTACCTCGCTCAACATCTTTAATACCCCACAAAGGATTCTTGGGTGAGTCAGTCTTCTGATTTTCTTACTCATTGGTTGGTGATGTTTGGCAAATCATTTACTGTCATGAGTAACTCTTCTACCTGGAATTGGGGGCACACCCCTACTTGGAGGAGAGGTGACTTTCATGTCTCTTGCTACCTGCCTTTCAATACTATCAGTTCTTCATTCTGTACTTGTTGGGCATCGGGGGAGTGGGGCGGGGAGTCTCCATCGTTCCACTTGTACCTTGTATTACTTTTGTTGTTGTTGTTGTTGTTGGTCATGGAGCTTGAACTCTAGGCCTGGGCACTGTTCCTCAGCTCTTCAGCTCAAGGCTAGCGTTCTACCACTTGAGCCACAGTGCCATTTCTGGTTTTCTGATGGTTTAGTGGAGATGTATCCCATGGACTTCCCTGCCCAGGCTGGCTTTGAACCTCATCCTCAGATCTCAGCCTCCTGAATAGCTAGGATTACAAGCGTGAGCCACTAGTGCCCAGCTATATTACTATACCACTACTTCTTTTTTTTTTTTTTTTCTTTTTTTTGGTGGGTTGTGGGGCTTGAACTCTGGGCTTGGGCACTATTCCTGTGCTCTTCAGCTCAAGGCGAGCGCTCTACCTCTTGAGCCACAGCACCACTTGCGGTTTTCTAGTGGTTTTATTGGAGAGAAGAGTCTCATGGACTTTCCTTGCCTGGGCTGGCTTTGAACTGTGATCCTCAGATCTCAGCCTCCTGAGTAGCTAGGATTACAGGTGTGAGCCACTGGCTCTCTGCTTCTGTATTACTTCTTTAACCTAACAGTCTATGACTTTCTTTTGCCTACACAACAAAGTCTAAAATCCTTGGCTTAGCAAGGTATACAGCCTATTCTTAAAACTGCCTTAGAAATTTTATTTTTGTTTTAGTAATACTTTGAAGTTTGAACTCAGGACTTTGCTTGCTAAGAAGGTGCTCTTCTACTTTAAGCCATGCCCAGCCCATGCCTTATTAAGGGGTGTGTGTGTATCTGTCTGTCTTGTGTCCATGTCTATGTGTCTATCTATTTTTGAGCCCAAGACCTCACACATAATAGGGAACTATTACTTAGTTACACCCCTAACCTTTTTTTTTAAGCTTATACTAGTTATACAAGAGGCAATTTCATGATTATATCTCCTCTATGCTTATACTGTATTGTAAATAATCTCATCCCTCTGTCAGACTTCTTAATTTCTCCCCAGGTTCTGTGTGTGTGAGCACGCATGCACGTGTGCATGTGCATGTGTGTGTGTGTGTGTGTGTGTGTGTACATGTGAACGTGTGGGTCTTGAACTTCTGGGCCTCATGATTTTAAAAAATGTTTTATTGTTATTAAAAAATGGTGTACAGAGGGGTTATAGTTACAGAAATGAGAAAAAGAGTACATTTCTTTTTGGTCAATATCACTCCTTCCCTCACATCTGGCCTCATGATCTTGCTTGGTTTTTGCTAGCTAATTGGAGATGAGAGTCTCACAGAATTTGTCTACCCACCCTGGCTTTAAAGGGGGATTCCCAGATCTTAGCCTTCTGTGTAGCTAGAATTAATTAGTATAGACGTGACATCTGAAGGCAGAGTGGCCCATTAGCTGTGGCTGCTTGCTCACCTGCTAATCCGTGGTGATGGGTTGACTGTGAGAATTACAAGGAATGCATACATCACAGTCCCTGCTACAGTCATTTTACACCAATAATTAAATGTGGAATTTTTTTTGGTTGGTCATGGGGCTTGAACTCAGGACCTAGGTACTGTCCCTGAGCTTTTTTGCTCAAAGCTAGTGTTCTGCCACTTTGAGCCACATCACCACTTCAGTTTTCTTGTGGTTAATTGGAGATAAGAATCTCAGGGACTTTTTTTTTTTTTTGTCATGGGGCTTGTACTCTGGGCTTGGGTGCTATCCCCCAGCTCTTCAGCTCAAGGCGAGCGCCCTACCACTTGAGCCACAACGCCACTTCCGGTTTTATGGTGGTTTATTGGAGATAAGAGTCTCATGGAGTTTCCTGCCCGGGCTGGCTTTGAACCTCGATCCTCAGATCTCAGCCTCCTGAGTAGCTAGGATTACAGGCATGAGCCACCAGTACCCGGCATCTCAGGGACTTTTTGCCTGGGCTGGCTTTGGACTCTGATTGTCAGATCTCAGCCTCCTGAGTAGATAGAATTACAGGCATGAGCCATCAGTGCCCAGCTTTGGAATGTATTTTTAATGAGCAATGGTAACACTTAAAGTAGTAGTTAATCTGAGCACCAGTGACTCACGCCTCTAATCCTAGCTACTCAGGAGGCTGAGATCTGAGGATCATGGTTCAAAGCCAGGTTCAAAGCCAGCCCGGGCAGGAAAGTCCGCGGGACTCTTATCTCCAATAAACCACCAGAAAACTGGAAGTGACACTGTGGCTTAAGTGGTAGAGTGCTAGCCTTGAGCTGAAGAGCTGAGGGACAGCACCCAGGCCCAGATTTTAAGACCCATGACTGACAGAAAAAAAAAAAAAAGTAAGGGCTGAGGAGGTGGCTCAGTGGTAGAGTGTTTGCCTTGCATGCATGAGGCCCTGAGTTTGATTCTACAGCACCACATAAGCAGAAAACTGGAAGTGGTGCTGTGGCTCAAGTGGTAGAGCACTAGCCTTGAGCTGAAGAGTGAGGGACAGTTCAGGACCCATGACAGGCAAAAAAGAAAAGTAGTAGTTATCCAGTGGAGTCAATGATGAGATAAAGGAGTGACTTGTTCTCCATCTTCAAGCCAATTTCATCTTAACCAGCAGCCATGACTATTAGTCTATGTTTATCTCTTATTCTCCTATCTGTGAGAAAGCAGAGTACTTGAGGTTGGTTTCTTTTCTCCTGTCACCTACCGGTTTATTATTATTATTGTTGTTGTTGTTGTTGTTGCTCTTTTTACCCTTTACAAAAACAGTTTGGGGTTTTTTTTGTCGGTCATGGAACTTGAACTCAGAGTTCAAGATTTTCTGCTCAAGGCTAGCACTCTTGAGCCACAATACCACTTCTGGCTTTTTCTGGTCTTTTTTTTTTTTTTGGTCGGTTGTAGGTCCTGAACTCTGGGCCTGGGTGTTGTCCTTCAGCTCAAGGCAAGCGCTCTTGGCTTTTTCTGTTTATGTGGTACTGAGGAATCAAACCCAGGGAATGCATGCTAGGCAAGCACTCCACCACTAAGCCACATTCCCAGCCCACAAAAACAGTTTTAAGACATGAACAGTGATTCTAAAGGCGAAGTTGAGCTTAAAGACTATGACAAAATAAACCCAGGAACAGGAGTATTTAGCTCCGTGGAAGAGCACTTGCCTGGCATGTACAAGGCCCTGAGTTCAATCTTCAGACACACACACATTAAAAGAAGAGAGAGGGCTGGGAAGGTGGCTCAGTGGTAGAGTGCTTGCCTTGCATGCATGAGGCCCTGGGTTCGATACCTCAGCACCACATAAGCAGAAAAAAGCTGGAAGTGGCATTGTAGCTCAAGTGGTAGAGCACTAGCCTTGAGCTGAAGAGCTGAGGGATAGTGCTCAGGTCCAGAGCTCAGGCCCCACGACCGACCAAAAAAAAAAAGAAATACAAAAAAAGAGAGAGCCAGGTGTTGTGGCTCAAGTGGTATGAGCAGTAGCCTTGAGCAAAAGAAGCTCAGGGACAGCCCAAACCCTGAATTCAAGCTCCAGGACTGTCACAAAGAAAATTGGAGAGAGAGAAGGGAGAGAAGGAGGGAAGGGGAGAAGGAGAGAGAGGTGGGAGAGGGGAGAATAAACCTAAGATAAGCACACATTAAGGGTATGAGGAAAGTAGAATCAGTCATTCATTGATTGTTTATTGTTCCCTTGCTCTTGCCCAGCATAACCATCAGAATTGCGTAAGACCCAGCTGCTCTTTAGAAGAGTTAGGAGAGAGCTGGGAAGGTGGCTCAGTGGTAGAGCGCTTGCCTTGCATGCATGAAGCCCTGGGTTTGATTGCTCAGCACCACATAAGCAAAAAGAAAAAAGCTGGAAGTGGCGCTGTGGCTCAAGTGGTAGAGTGCTAGCCTTGAGCTGAAGAGCTGAGGGACAGTGCCCAGGCCCAGAGTTCAGGCCCCACGACCGGACCCCCAAAAAAAAAAAAGAAAGAAAGAAGAGTTAGGAGAGTTTTTTCAGTTGAATAATTTTTATTTTATTTTAAGCAGTTGTTTCCATGCAATTATAAGAAACAATGCAGAAAGATACCTTGAATATTACCACATAGATTTCAGAGTCTTACTACTAATAAAAGTTTTTACATAGCTGGTATGAAACTTTCAGTAGTAAGTGCTCATGAATTAAAACAGTGAGATCATTTAGCTTGCAGCTGTAGCAAATCAGAAAAGCTTAATGCAGGTGTCCATATTTCAGCCAGACCTCCAAGGAGAAGTTTAGTTATTTTAGCTGCAAAATGGAAGGGGAGAGTGAGGTGAGACAAGACCATGGTAAGAGGGAGGACCTGGGTGCCCTCAGAGAACAATGGTTAATAACTTAGGCTTTTGCCACTGCCTATAAATTGGTTCTTTCTTGCCTTAAGTTTTTAAAACTCCAGTGGTGACCATGCACGGCTGTTAATCACGGGTCTAATTGTTACGTATTCTGCTAAGGTGTGTTTTACTGACAAAGTTTTCCTTGTGGTTTTAGAATGACAGTCGCGAACGGCAGGAGCACAGTGACAGGCGGAGACTTGGCAACCCTGAGCCAGTATCTAATGGTCAACCTCAGAGTAACTCACAGCAGGTGCTGGAACAAGATGAAGAAGAAGATGAGGAGTTGACATTGAAATATGGAGCCAAACATGTCATCATGCTCTTTGTCCCCGTGACTCTCTGCATGGTGGTGGTTGTGGCTACTATCAAGTCAGTCAGCTTTTATACCCGGAAAGATGGACAGCTGTACGTAAGATTGTTTTTTGTGTGTTTTGTTACTGTCAAGGCTAGTAGCTTTTCTTTATAGCATGTTGCCATCACCTTGAGGTCCTCAGCCCTAAAGGAGCAGGAATGAGTCCATCTTTTCTGATGACTGAAAGCAGTGGACAGGATGCATGAAGTAGCAAAAATGAACATCACGGAATTGATGTCTGGATGGGGTCATTAAATAGGGCTGGATTCATTCGGAATGGAAAAATGTGATCTTTTCTTCTCTAAAGCCATTGGAGCTATCATTTTTTTTCTTTCTTTTTCTTTTTTTGTTGGTCATGGGGCTTGAACTCTGGGCCTGGGCGCTGTCCCTCAGCTCTTCAGCTCAACGCGAGCGCTCTACCACTTGAGCCACAGCACCACTTCCAGATTTCTGTTGGTTAATTGGAGATAAGAGTCTCACAGATGGGGCTGGGAAGGTGGCTCAGTGGTAGAGCACTTGCTTTGCATGCCTGAGGCCCTGGATTCGATTCCTCAGCACCACATAAGCAAAAAGAAAAAAGCCGGAAGTGGCGCTGTGGCTCAAGTGGTAGAGTGCTAGCCTTGAGCTGAAGATCTGAGGGACAGCACCCAGGCCCAGAGTTCAGGCCCCACGACCGGACCCAAAAAAAAAAAGTCTCACAGATTTTCCTGCTGGGCTGGCTTTGAACTGAGATCCTCAGATCTCAGCCTCCTGAGTAGCCAGGACTACAGGCATGAGCCACTGGTGCCCAGTGGTTTTAGCCTTTTGGGAGTATGGCTAAGACATAAATAGAGTTAGGAGTCAGAAACCATAGAGCCAAGAACTCTATGGGACTGCTGAGCCACCTTCCCAGCCCCATGGCTATGAGTTCTATGGCTGATGTGTTATACAAGGAACTTTTAAAAAAAGAATGTGCCAGGCTGGGAAGGTGCCTTGCATGCATGAGGCCCTGGCTTCGATTCCTCAGCACCACATAAGCAGAGAAAGCCAGAAGTGGCACTGTGGCTCAAGTGGTAGAGTGCTAGCCTTGAGCTGAAGAGCTGAGGCACAATATCCAGGCCCAGAGTTCAGGCTCCACAACCAACAAAAAAAAAAAGGAAAGAAAGAAAGCTCATTGACCCTGTCACAGAACATCAGGTGGTAAAAAATCATTTGAAAGCTGGGCGCTGGTGGCTCACGCCTGTAATCCTAGCTCCTCAGGAGGCTGAGATCTGAGGATTGCGGTTCAAAGCCAGCCTGGGCAAGAAAGACAGTGAGACTCCTATCTCCAATAAACCACCAGAAAACCGGAAGTGGCGCTGTAGCTCAAGTGGTAGAGCGCTCTCCTTGAGCTGAAGAGCTGAGGGACAATGCCCAGGCCCAGAGTTCAAGCCCCATGACCGACAAAAAAAAAAAAAATCATTTGAAATCCCATAGAGAGCTGGGTGTTGGTGGCTCATACCTGTAATACTAGTTACTCAGGAGGCTGAGATCTGAGGATTGAGCCATCCCTGGCAGGAAAGTCTACTAGACTCTTATCTCCAATTAACCACAAGAAAACTGGAATTGGTACTGTGCCTCAACGTGGTAGAGTGCTAGGCTTGAGCAAAAAGAGCTCAGGGACAGGGCCCAGGTCCTGAGTTCAAGTCCCATGACCAACAACAACAAACAGTTCCATAGAGGAGTATCGAAGTAGGCAGTCAATCCAGGCACTCATGACTCATGCTTAACTCCTAGCTACTCAGGAGGCTGAGATCTATAAGGCTCAAGGATTGAAGTCAGCCCAGGTGGGAAAGTCTGTGAGACTCTTTTATCTCAAATTAAGCACCAGAAAAGCTGGAAATGGCGTTATGGCTCAATGGTAGAGTGCTAGCCTAGAACAAAAATGTTGAAGGGCAGCACCCAAGCCCTGAGTTCAATCCCTTGGACTGCACCAGCAAAAAAGAAATTGGCAGTGAAGATTGGTATAGCAGCTTCATCATTAGTCAAGGACCTGCCTGGGCTCTTTATTTTTTTGAGGGGGGGGCTCTTTATTTTTTGCTTTGACTTATTCCTCTAGCTGATTTCAGGGAGCAGACTGCAGCCAGCCTACATTCATACATCAGGAAGGATTTGAATAGGAAAGAATGAATGACTTCTTTTTTTAATACATTTTTTTTTGGGGGGGGTCCAGTCGTGGGGCCTGAACTCTGGGCCTGGGTGCTGTCCCTCAGCTCTTCAGCTTAAGGCAAGCACTCTACCACTTGAGCCACAGTGCAACTTCCGGCTTTTTTCTTTTTGCTTATGTGGTGCTGAGGAATCAAACCCAGGGCTTCAAGCATGCAAGATAAGCCCTCTACCACTGAGCCACCTTCCCAGCCCCATGAGGTAATCTTTTGACTAGAAAGTCTCCACTAGATGGAGCCACTGCCTAGTTCACATGTAAGTTCATCTCGGAAGCCTAGATACTTTCTTTTGCACTGAAACAATTGAAATATTAACTACAAACCACAAACTGTAGTGTTAGAGGGAGTCTGTGGTTTAGGATTTCCATTAACACTTAGCTAGACTTTCCTGTTTTTTTTTTGTAGAATCTATACCCCATTCACAGAAGACACTGAGACGGTGGGCCAGAGAGCCCTGCACTCGATTCTGAATGCTGCCATCATGATCAGTGTCATCGTTGTCATGACTATCCTCCTGGTGGTTCTTTATAAATACAGGTGCTATAAGGTAAGCATGAGACCCAGCTTTGCATTCTGTTTTGTTCTTTATGACTGGATTTTCTTGTTGGATACCTTACTTGGTCTAGTAAAGGAAAAGTCTTGTATTTTAGACCTAAGTTAGTTTTTGGTTATCTTCCTCCTCATTTATAGAAAATTTAAAAAATGTGGAAAGGCAAAAATAATACTTTCAGGTAATGTGATCTAAGTGGTTTTAATATTTCAATCTATAGCATATTTAGAACATTCAAAAAGGGATGCTTACATATTTTATGCATCTCCTCATTTACAAGTAGCACTCTAGGATATAATTGTCCTCAAAAAGCCATGTCAGATGCTGGTGTTAACCTCATTGGAGACTGCCCATACCTTGCTTCTGAATTGATCACCTCCATTCACACATCATATCCCTTTCTTAGCACTACCAGTAATAATCTTTAAGGTCATTCTGAAATAATGCCATTCATATGTGCTAATGCCCAAATATTAGCATCTAATCTGTTTGCTTCTAGTATTTTTCTGCATATTTTTAACATGGTTATTATGTATAATCACATATATCCTTTCTTTTACTTTGGCATAAGCAGTTTTCCATGTTAAAAAGCCTTAGAAAATGTTTCTATGGCTATCTAATGTTTAACTCGATTAATATAATATAGTGTCTTCTGATTTCTCTAGTGTTGTTTATACTCAGTATTATAAAAATCGGTTGTCTTTTTTTTTTTTTTTTTTTTTTTTTTTTAGTTGTGGGGCTTGAACTCTGGGTCTGGGTGCTGTCCCTCAGCTCTTCAGCTCAAGTCTAGCATTCTACCATTGAGCCATAGGACCACTTCCAGTTCTCTGGTAGTTAATTGATTAATTGCCCAGGCTAGATTTGAACCACAATCCTCAAATCTCAGCCTCCTAAATAGCTAGGATTACATGCATGAGCCACCAGCAACTGGTTATATAAAAACTTGTAGTTACTTCCTGGTAATAATCTGGACTTGGAATTTTGGAGGCAAATTTTTACTCTTAGTATTTCACACTAGTAGTGATGTCTTTCTTGACATAATTTATCAGCATTAAATTTTATTTATTTATTTATCTATTTATTTATTTATTTTGCCAGTTCTGGAGCTTGAACATTGTCCTTGAGCTTCTTTTGCTCAAGCCTAGCACTCTAACACTTGAGCCACAGCACCACGTATGACTTTTTCTGTTTATGTGGTTCTGAGGAATTGAACCCAGGGCTTCATGCATGCTAGGCAAACCACTAAGCCACATTCCCATCCAATGCTGAATTTTTTAAAGAACTATACCAATTTTATTTTTTTTGTTGTTGTTTTTTTGTTTTTGGGTCCAGTTGTGGGGCCTGAACTCTGAACTCTGGGCCTGGGCGCTGTCCCTCAGCTCTTCAGCTCAAGGCTAGCGCTCTACCACTTGAGCCACAGCACCACTTCTGGCTTTTTTCTTTTTGCTTATGTGGTACTTAGGAATCGAACCCAGGGCCTCATGCATGCAAGGCAAGCACTCTACCACTGAGCCACCTTCCCAGCCCCTAATTATACCAATTTTATAGGTAAACAAAATGTCTTAATTTGCACTTAACTGATCCATATACCTTTTAAATTCTCAAAAATTTTAAAATTATAGTGATTAGCCTTGCTTGTTAAACCTTTGAATGGGTGAAGTTGTGACTCAAGTGCAGACCATCTGTAGTCTGACATTATTACATGGTGACCATTGAAGACAAAAGGTCTATATTGTGGTACTCAGGAAGATTTTGTCTGGGTAAGAGAGTGTTTCACTGTGTGTATATTATTGTGTCAATCTCCAGACTTGAACTCAGGGTTTGGGAACTTTCCCTAAGCCTTTATGCTCAAACTTAACACTTTACCACTTGAGCCACAGTTCCACTATTGGCTTTTTTGGAGGTAAGAGTCTCACAGACTTTCCTGCCCAAGGTGGACAGTGATCCTCAGTTCTCAGCCACCTGAGTAGCTAGGATTACAGGTATGAGCCCCCAGTGCCAAGCTATGAAGCTTTCTTTTTCCTTTCCATCACTAACAGGTTTACCTGTTAGTTTAATTCCTCTGCTTTATTAGTGGCTTTTTATCTAGATCATAGGCCTTTTTTTGTTTGTTTGTTTCTTTTTCACATTTTTTTAGTAAATACAAGTCTACCTTTTGTTTTTCTTTCTTATAATCTAGAATTTACTTCCAGAGTTTCTGCTTTTCTTTTTTAAAAAATACCAGTATAACTAGATAGATGGAGCTATGGACTCAGGGTTATGTTACCTGAGATCTTTTTAGTAATCTTAGGAAATTACTATCTTTGCATTACTACTGGAGAAAGAGAAAGTACTATCTCTCAGCTACCTCTCAAAGAATTTTTCTGCTTTAACCATTATTGAGTTTTTCTAGCCTTATGCAGGAACATGTAGAGGACATTATAGTAGCAAAAACTATATCTGCCTTGCTTTATAGAATATAGTATGGTGGGGCTGGGAAGGTGGCTCAGTGGTAGAGCACTTGCCTTGCATGCATGAGGCCCTGGGTTTGATTCCTCAGCACCCCATAAGCAAAAAGAAAAAAGTCAAAGTGGCGCTGTGGCTCAAGTGGCAGAGTGCTAGCCTTGAGCTGAAGAGCTGAGGGACAGTGCCCAGGACCAGAGTTCAGGCCCCACGACTGGACCCCCCCCCCAAAAAAAAAAGGATATAGTGTGTTTTTTTTGTTTTTATTTTTTCCCCCTAGTATTAGAGTTTGAACTTGGCCTTGTGGATGCTAGAATAGCACTGTATTACTCAAGCCTCACCATACCCATTTCTTTCTCTTTCTTTATATGTATATATTAGAATTTGAATTCAGAGTCTTGTACTTGCTAAGCAGGCTGACTACTGCTGAGCCATGCCCCTAGCCCATTTTTTGTACTGGTTATTTTCAGACAGGATCTCAGTTTTTGTCTGGAACCTACATCTGGACCATGATCCTCCTCTATTTTATGCTTCCTACAATAGCTGGGGTGACTGGAATGTACCAGCATCTTTTTCTGTTTAGGTGGAGTCTTGCAAAGTATTTTGTGTGAGAAGAACTAGAACCTTGATCCTCCCAATCTCAGCTTTCCTGGTAGCTAGGATTATGGTGCTAGCCACTTCACCCCTCCCCTCTAGCTCTTTTTCCTTTAGGTCATATTCTGAGGTTCCCAGGGCTAACCTAAGACTAGCTCCTCCTCCTGTACTTGTGGCAACCTCACTGATAGAAGTCTCACTAATTTTTTGTTTGGGCTAGCTTTGAGATATGACCTCCTGGTCTCTACCTCCTGAGTAGCTGGAATGAACAGGTGTGAGGTACAGTGCCTGACCTCATTTAATTTTCTTACTAGCTTTATGTCCTGCTGCTATCCTAGTTCTATAAGTAGAGCAAGGGCAAAGGCAAAGGCAATGGTTATATAGTTGGTATAGGTCAGAAACCAGTGGGTCAGTATGGGGACTTGAGCCCAGAGTCTGGTCTGGATGGACACACATCCATTTCTTAGAATTCTTCTCAAATTCTTTTTTTTTTTTTTTTTTTTTTTGTCCTTTGTGGGGCTTGAACTCTGGGCCTGAACACTGTCCCTTATCTCTTTAGCTCAAAGCTAGCACTCTACCACTTGAGCCACAGCGTCACTTCCAGTTTTCTGAGTGGTTTATTGGAGATGAGTCTCACAGACTTTCCTGCCCGGGCTGGCTTTGAACCATGATCCTCAGATCTTAGCTTTCTGAATAGCTAGGAATACAAGTGTGAGCCACCAGTGTCCAGCTTGAATTCATTTTTCAGTTCTCTGAAATGCGCTTTCTCTTTTTGGGCCTCAGTGGAAACAGCTCATGTGTGTTCCCAGTATTTCCTTAGTCGTATCTGTCCAACTTGGAACTTGACTATGTTGGTGTATTGGTCATCCTCTGCTGATTGACTTGCTTTTCTCCCTCAGGCCTTTGCAGTTTCTCCTAAAGCTCACCAGTCCTCAGGCCCAGACCTTATACTTTTACATCTCATTGCTTCTTAAAAATTATATTTTAGGGGGCTGGGAAGGTGGCTCAGTGGTAGAGCGCTTGCCTTGCATGCTCGAGGCCCTGGGTTCGATTCCTCAGCACTACATAAGCAAAAAAAAAAAAAGCCGGAGGTGCTGCTGTGGCTCAAGTGGTAGAGTGCTAGCCTTGAGCTGAAGAGCTGAGGGACAGTGCCCAGGCCCAGAGTTCAGGCCCCACGACCGGACTCCCCCCAAAAAAATTACATTTTAGGGGCTAGGAAGGTGGCTCAGTGGTAGAGCGCTTGCCTTGCATGCATGAGGCCCTGGGTTCGATTCCTCAGCACCGCATAAGCAAAAAGAAAAAAGCTGGAAGTGGCACTGTGGCTCAAGTGGTAGAGTGCTAGCCTTGAACTGAATAGCTGAGGGAGAGCGCCCAGGCCCAGAGTTCAGGCCCCATGACCGGACCCCCCCCCAAAAAAATTATATTTTATCTCATTACTTAAGATTGTATCCTAAAATGCCACTTTTAATTCAGTATTTTTAGCCCAGAATCTCTGCTTTATAGGCTCATTGTTGTTGTTGTTTCTTGGTATATATGAGTTCTTCTCAGATATCTTCTAGCACAGAAATATAATTGCATTTGCTACCATCCTATTATCCTGTGGTCTGCTGTGCTAAGGCCTTGTAGCTTTTAATTTGGCAATCATTATCATGGGTTATCTTCTATAATCCCCATAGCTAGTTAATCTGCAATTTTTGCTTATTCCTCCTGTTCAGTTCAGAGCCTGTTCTTTCTACATGATTTCCACAGCTTGATTTCTTAGCTCACTGCCTCAGCTTTGCCTTTTCCCTTTCAAACACCACAAAAACAAACTCAGGGGTCTTACTCTTTGATAAGAGTAGGATATAGTCACTGTTAAACTGTACTCTCACCAATGCAACTGTATTCTCACATGCAGTCACTGTTAATGGCTTATTAATAGCACTTCTCATTTGAATTTTATTTGTATCTACTAAACCTTTCAAGAAGAAGTATATTAAACTATGGTTTTCTATAGATAGGTACCTCCTGTCTATCTCCATTATTTTGACTTTTCTTTCCATCTCAGGTGATTTTGATACTGTTCCTTCTATTATTTTTTTTTTTCTGGTTGTGGAGCCTGGGTGCTGCCCCTAAACTTTTGCACTCAAGGCTAGCACTCTACTACTTTGTGCCACAGTGCCACTTCCTGTTTTCTGGTGGCTAATTGGAGTCTCATGGACTTTCCTGCCCAGGCTGACTTTGAACTGTGATTCTCAGATCTTGGCCTCCTGAGTAGCTAGAATTATAAGTATGTGTTTTGTGTGTATTCATTTCCTTTTCTTTCTCACTGTTGTTTCTTTCACACTTTTTCCTTGTCATTTACATACCATTTCTGAGCCTATCCAGGGAGTTTTGTTGTTTCTCTCTCTCTCTCTCTCTCTCTCTCTCTCTCTCTCTCTCTCTCTCTCTCTCTCTCTCTCTCTCTCTCTCTTTTTAAATAGAGTCTATGTAGTCAAGACTGGCCTCAGGCTTATGATCCTCCTGCTCACCCCCACATGCTAGGATTACAAGTGTATGCTACCACACCTGCCTGTTATTTTATTTTATTTTATTTTTTGTCGGTTGTGGGGCTTGAACTCTAGGCCTGGGCGCTGTCCCTCAGCTCTTCCGCTCAAGGCTAGTACTTTACCACTTGAGCCACGGTGCCACTTCCAGTTTTCTGGTGTTGAATTGGAGATAAGAGTCTCACAGGCTTTCCTTCCCAGGCTGGCTTTGAACCATGATCCTCAGATCTCAGCCTCCTGAGTAGCTAGGATTACAGGCATGAGCCACCAGCACCCAGCTTTTCTATAATCCAGGCATTTTTATAATCCAGTATCCATTTTAAAGATTTGATCTGGGTGTGGTGGCCCAAGTTTATAATCCTAGCTACTTGCAAGATGGAGATTGGTGGATCACAGTTCAAGGCCAGTTCAGGCATAAACGCTTTATGGCTGGAAACAGTGGTACATGCCTGTCATCCTAGCAACAAAGTGAAGCACAGGTAGGATGATCATAGCTCAGATCAGCCTCAGCACAGAGCAAGACCCAGTCTTAAAAATAACCTTCACAAAACAGACTGGTGAAGTAGCTCAAGTGGTAGAATATCTGTTTAGCAAGCATAGATCCCTGAGTTCAAACTCCGATACTGACAAAGAAAAGAACAGACTTAGAAGCCAGGCAGCAGCTACTCATAGCTACTTAGGAGGATGAGAGCTGAGGATTTAGGTTTGGAGCCAGTCCAGGCAGACAAAACCAGGAGTTTCTTTCCTCTAATTAACCAGGAAAACTGGAAGTAGAGGTGTATCTCAACTGGTAGAGTGCCAGCTGTGAGCAAAAAATGCCAAAGCAAGTGAGAACACAAGGTTCTCAGTTTAAACCCCAGTCCTGCCACACACACAAAAAAAGAAAAGAAACAAGAATGAAAAGATGTAGAACATCAATGTCTGTGTCACCTTGGCATTCCTGTTGTCTTTTTTTTTTCACTCAAATTGACTTTTTTTCCCTTGATACGGTATGCCAAGTAATTTATATTGTATATTGGGTATTTTAATATTACGTTGCAAGCTCTGTTTAAACCACAAGGAAAACATTATTTTTTGTTTTGTTGGCAGTTGATGTGGTTGAGTAAGGCCACAAGTTTCACTCAGTGCTCTTTATTGTAGTTACAATGCCAGTTCAGTTTTCTAAATCTTTACATTGTTTCTCTAGCCTACATGTGTGCTGCCCAGTCACCAGTGTAGGTTGTAGGTAATGATCTACTTGAAATTCCATTACCAGAGCCTGACTGGTCTGAGAGACATATTTATATCTTTGCATGCACACCTTCAGATGGACCCACAGGCTCATGAATAACTTTAAAAGGTGGTTGTTCTCGCTCAAGGCTAGTGGGCACAGCTCTGCTTCCAGCTTTATTGGTAGTTTAGTGGAGATAAGAGTTTCACAGACTGTCCTGCCCAGGCTGGAACCATGATCCTCAGATCTCAGGCTCTTGAATAAATAACTAGGATTACAGTTAGCCACTGGCACTTGGCTCTACAGGCTTCTTTATTCCATTCCTCCATGCAGAAAGCTGGGCTTTTCCTAGTGGGAGGTCCGAGAGTGAAATAAATCAAGGGCCATATGTGCCACTCTGGGGGGGGGGGGAGGGAGGGGGGGGGGGGGCTGTGCTCCTCTGACCATAGAGGAAAGTTCCTCTTTCCCTGAATGTTAGTCTCCTGCTCAGCTTCATTGCTGCCATCCAGAATTGTTTGGGTCTGGGCTTGGGCCTGAGAGAACAGTATTTGTGGGGCCAGTCTGTCCACAGCTCTGTTGGTATTAGGAAACCCATTTCTGCCTCTGAGACCAGAACCAGACTTCTAGAGTGTCTTTGTCTTGCTAATGACCTCTCTGGTGGAGAAGGATGGAATGGAGGGAGCTGTGTGGTGAACTCATTTTCATGTGGTAGCACTTGCAGCTTCCCAGCCCTCCTGCCTTTCTTTGCAATGTTTTCAGCCAGCTGCAGCATGCCTTCATGTCTGTGCCTCCAGCCTGGTTTTGTAACTACATTCGGTAGAGAGACAGTGAAATGTGCCTACTCCATCATATCTAGAACTTATCTTAATATATTTTGGATCTATCCCTATGTACCTTTTAGTTAGGGCAAATTTGAAATAGTCTAAAATGTATCCAGCCAGACTTCCATAACTGTTCATTTGATTGTTTTGTATTTTAATGTTCAAGTCTTAGCAAGCATAACTAGTTATATAGAAAAAAGTTGTTGACATTGACTTGCAGTATAAAGTACCAGCAGCTTTTGAGCCAGAGATTAAGAAGCTTGCCAGGACCTGCTTGGTAATAAACCCTGAGGATTTCTCATAGCAGTGTTTGATTGTGCAGTGTCTACAAGGAGTGCAAGAAGCTTAAAACAACAAACCATACAAAGGTAGAAACTAAAAAGTTCCTTAATTATTTCACATCATTTATTACAGATAGAACTAGAACTTATTAACTTCATCTGATTTCTGGGGATAGAGAAGTCCTTATTGTTGGGTACTGAAACAGGGCTCTCTGTTTCTCAACTTTAGCACAGGGAAGCTAACTAGGGATTTGCTAGATAAGAAGAGTCTGTGTATCACCATATTTCCTAGAAAAGGTAGGGTATTACTTAATCATCATCATAACTGGAAAACATATTCTTATTTCTTACAGAAATACTATAAAATTCCTTTATTGAAAATATTGCTCTTTTTTTTTTTTTTTTTTTGCCAGTCCTGGGGCTTGAACTCCTCAGGGCCTGAGCACTGTCTCTGAACTTCTTTTGCTCTCAAGGCTAGCACTCTACCACTTGAGCAACAGTATCACTTCTGGCCTTTTATGAATATGTGGTACTGAGGAATTGAACCCAGGGCTTCATGCATGCTAGGCAAGCACTCTACCACTAAGCCACATTCCCAGCCCCCAAATATTGCTAATTTAAAGTTTAAGTGTCACCTCTAAGTTCTCTTAATAATTTTTTTTGGGGGGTCTGGTCGTGGGGCCTGAACTCGGCCTGGGCACTATCCCTCAGCCATTCAGCTCAAGGCTAGTGCTCTACCACTTGAGCCACAGCGCCACTTCCGGCTTTTTTCTTTTTTCTTATATGGTGCTGAGGAATCGAACCCAGGGCCTCATGCATGCAAGGCAAGCGCTCTACCACGGAGCCACCTTCCCAGCCCTTTAGTAATTTATTTTAAGAATGTATATTTTTATTTTTAAAAAATACATCTAAGCTTGGGTGCCCATGGCTCACGCCTGTATTCCTAGCTACTCAGGAGGTTGAGATCTGAGTTCAAGCCCCAGGACCAACCCCCCAAAAAAGTATATCTAAGCTAGGTGCTGGTGGCGCATCCCTATAAATCCTAAGTGCTCTGGAAACTGAGATCTGAGGATCATGGTTCAAAACTGGGCCAGGCAGGAAAGTCCATGAGACTTACCTCCAAATAAGCTTCAAAAAATGGTGGAGCTAATGGCTCAAATGTTAGAGTGTAATCCCTGAACATAAAAGCTCAGGGACAGTACCCAAGTCAGGAGTTCAAACTCCAGGACTGGCACACGCACACACAAAAGCAAAATATGCCAGGTGCGGGTGGCTCACGCCTCTAATCTTAACTACTCAGGAGGTTGAGATTGGTTCAAAGCTAGCCTGGGCAGGAAAGTCCATGAGACTCTTATCTTGAGTAAACCACCAGAAAACAGGAAATGGCACTTTAGCTCAAAGTGGTAAAGCACTAGCCTTGAGCTGAAGAGCTGAGGGACAGCCCCCAGGCCCAGAATTCAGGCCCCATAACTGACAAGAAAAAAAAAGCAAAATATGGGTAGGGGGTATAACTCAATAGTAGAGTGCTTTCTTAGCATGCAACAGAACCTGCTTTTAGTCTTTGGCACATCCCCCCATCCATGTAAGAATGCTTGTTTGGGGGCTTGAACTCAGGTCCTGGGCACTGTCTCTGAGCTTTTAGACTCAAGGCTAGTGTTCTACTACTTGAACTCTACTTCAGTTTTTTTGGTAATTAATTGGAGATAAGAGTCTCAGAGATATAACAGCGTTTATTGGCTTCAAACTGTAATCCTCAGAACTCAGCCTCCTGAGTAGGTAGGATTATAGGCATGAGCCACTGGCAACTAGCAGTTGCTGTTTTTGAAATAAGAAATGCCCACTATTTAAAGAACTATGGGATCTTTTGCTTGCGTTGCATGCATGAGGCCCTGGGTTCGATTCCTCCCCACCACATAAGCAAAAAGAAAAAAGCTTGAAGTGGCGCTGTGTCTCAAGCAGTAGAGCACTAGCCTTGAGCTGAAGATCTGAGGGACAGTGCCCAGGCCCAGAATTTAGGCCTCACGACCGGACCCCCCCCCCAAAAAAAAAAGGATCAAATAAAAAATATGGTGGATTAAAAAAAAAAAAAAAAGAACTATGGGATCTTTGAATGATATTGAAATGCTTTCATTTCTAGGTCATCCATGCCTGGCTGATTGTTTCATCTCTGTTGTTGCTGTTCTTTTTTTCGTTCATTTACTTGGGGTAAGTAATAAACACTTTTGTTTTTCTTTTCAGACACTACAGGGTAAGAGTCTCACAGACTTTCCTGCCCAAGCTGACTTTGAACTGCAGTCCTCAGATCTCAGCCTCCTGAGTAGCTAGGATTGCAGGTGTGAGCCACCAGTGCCCAGCCAGGTCTCATTACTCAAAGCCATGTACCTCAATGATGAGTCACTCTTAATGTTATAATTATTTCCACACATGTGTCATACTTGATATAATAAAAACGAGTCAGTATTATTGATAGAAACATTATTTTCTTGTTCCTTGCTTTTCATAAATAGAAGTACAAGAATTCATAACCACAAATAATTTTAAGCCTGACTATATCATACAAATTAAAATCTGTGAATCAATGTTAAAAAAGGATTTCAAGAATGTATATAAATAGGGCTGGAAATGTGGCTTAGTGGTAGAGTGCTTGCCTTGCATGCATGAAGACTAGGGTTCAAGTCCTTAGTACCACATAAACAGAAAAGCCAGAAGTGGCACTGTGGCTCAACTGGTAGAGTACTAGCCTTGAGCAAAATAAGCTCAAGGACAGTGCTCAGGCCCTGAGTTCAAGCCCCAGTACTGGGGATGGAGGGGGGGAAGAATATATAAATATGAATTCATTTTTAAGCTTTTCTTTTTTTTTGGAGGGGGGTTGGTCGTGGGGCCTGAACTCTGGGCCTGGGCGCTGTCCCTCAGCTCTTCAGCTCAAGGCGAGTGCTCTACCACTTGAGACATACCTCTACTTCCAGCTTTTTCTGCTTATGTGGTGCTGAGGAATCGAACCCAGGGCCTCATGCATGCAAGGCAAGCACTCAACCACTGGGCCACCTTCCCAGCCCCAAATTTTCTTATTTTAATCAGTTTTCTTTTCCTCTTAAGTGACTCTGCCCACTGGCTCTGGAGCATTTGTTGTCCTAGTAACAACTGGCAGCATGATGTACCTGCATTGCACTTTACAATATTAAACAAGATTTTTATTCTAAAGCAGAATAAAATTCAAGAAAAAATTAAATCACATATAAAAGTTTCCCCTGTAAAGGAGGATAAGGCATATGTAAGTTCCAAAAAATTCTAGCTTTAGCCTGTTATTTAGGACAATAGACACAAGCTAAGCTCCTGGCTCATGTCTATAATGCTGGCTACTCAGAAGGCTGAGATTTGAAGATCCAGATTCAAAGCCAGCCCACCCAAACACATACAAGGATTCTTATCTCCAGTTAACAAGCAAAAAGTGCTAGAAGTATGGTGTGGCTCAAGGGTTAAGTGACAGCTGTGAGCAAAAAGGCCTGTGTCTAATAAAAAGTATTGACATAGGTGCTCTGGAAGGATACAGATGAAGAGAATGCAGAGGAATGCATTCCTCTAGAGAAGGAAACAGACAAAGTGGGAAGGGAAACTCACTTTTCATTGTATCTTGTGAGTCTATCTAATTCATGTATTAACTAGCTAAAGATTAGAGGTTAGCCAGGCGCCAGTGGCTCATGCCTGTAATCCTAACTACTTAGGAGGCTGAGATCTGAGGATCAGGGTTTGAAGCCAGCCCAGGCAAGAAACTCCATGAGACTCTTATCTCCAGTTAATCACAGAAAAAGCTGGAAATGGCATTGTGGCTCAAGCAGTGGCAGTGTAGCTCAAGTGGGAGGGCGCTAGCCTTGAGTAAAAGGAGCCCAGGGACAGTGCCTAATTCCAGAGTTCAAGCCCCAGGACTGGGGAACCCCCGCCCCCCCAAAAAAAAGGAAGATTGATGTTTCATTTTGTTTTGCTTTATTTGAGTGCTGGGATTTCTAAATGCTTAATACATGTCGCAACATAATTAAATTTGACTAATTAAATTTCACCATTTAATTTGGAATTTCAGAGTGGGGGAAGAATTATCTTCTTGAGTCCTTATAACTCGGTTTGTGTTTAAATATTTTCTTTTTCTTCAGCTACCCACAGAATACTCCGTAGTTGTATAATACAGCTTTTTAATGTTCACTAGAGAAGTGCTAAACAATTCAGGTTGTGGCACACTTTTTTTTTTGGGGGGGGGTCAGTTGTGGGGCCTGAACTCTGGGCCTGGACGCTGTCCCTCAGCTCTTCAGCTCAAAGCTAGCACCCTACCACTTGAGCCACACTGCCACTTCCAGCTTTTTCTGCTTATGTGGTGCTGAGGAATTGAACCCAGAGCCTCATGCAGGCAAGGCAAGCACTCTACCACTAAGCCACCTTCCCAGCCCCGAGGGGGCACACTCTTATAATATCATCTATTTGAGAGGCAGAGATAGGAGGATGGAAAAGTGATACCAGCCCTAGCAAAAATGCAAGCCTTATCTGAAAAACAAAGAAATGCCTGGCTCATGCATCAAGTGGTAGTACAATTGCCTAGCAAGCATAAGGCAGAATTCAAATGCCAATCACACACACACGCACACACACACACCACACACACACATACACACAGAGCTAAGCAAGTTGGGTGCTGGAGGCTCAAACCTGTAAGACTAGCTACTCAAAAGGTTGAGATCTGAGGACCAAAGTTTGAAACCAGCCTTGGCAGAAAAGTCCATGGCAACTCTTATCTCCATCTAACCAGCAAAAAGCCAGAAGTGGAGGTATGGATCAAATGGCAGAGCATCAGCCTTCAGTGAAAAAGACAACACGGTCAAGTCTAAGAGTTCAGGCTCTATGACTGGCACTTAAAAAAAAAAAAAAAGCCAGGTGCTGGTGACTCATGCCTGCAATCCTAGCTACTCAGGAGGCTGAGATCTGAGGGTTGAGGTTTAAAGCCAGCCTGACATGAATGTCCCTGTGAGACTCTTGTATTCAGTTAACCACCAGAAAACCAGAAGTGGCGCTGTGGCTCAAGTGGTAGAGTGCCAGCCTTGAACTGAAGAGTTCAGGGACAGCACCCAGGCCCAGAGTTCAAGCCCCACAACAAAGTCCATGAAACCTTATCTCCAATAAACTACTCAGAAGAAGCCAGAAGTGGTGCTGTAGCTCAAGTGGTAAAATGCTAGTCTTGAGAACAAAGAATCTCAGGGACAATGCCCAGGCCTTGAGTTCAAGCCCCAGGACTGAGGGGGAAATCATGGAATTTCCTGCTCAGAGTAGCTTTGATCCTCAGATCTCAGTCTCCTGAGTAGCTAAGTTTATAGACATGTCACCAGTACCCACCACTTCCCCCTTCTTTTTTTACTTTTCTTTTTTTGTTGTTGTGGGGCTTGAACTCTGGGTATGAGCACTTTCTCTGTGCTCTTCAGCTCAAGGCGCGAGCGTTCTACCACTTGAGCCACAGTGCCACTTCTGGTTTTCTAGTGGTTTATTGGAGTTAAGAGTCTCAAGGACTTTCCTGCCCTGGCTGGCTTTAAACCACAATCCTCAAATCTCAGCCTTCTGAGTAGCTAGGATTACAGGTGTGAGCACCAGCACCCAGCTACCTCCCCCTTATACACTATTTCCCATAAATAGGATTGTGATTTTCAAGCAACATTGTGTGTGCATATGTGTGTATATATAAAAATATTTTTTCTGGGAGCTGGGAATGTTGCCCAGTGGTAGAGTGGTTGCCTAGCATGAAACCCCAGGTTTGATTCCTCAGTACCACATACACAGAAAAGGCTGGAAGTGGTGCTGTGGCTCAACTGGTAGAGTGCTAGCCTTGAGCTGAAGAGCTCAGAAACAGCATTCAGGTCCAGAGTTCAAGCTCCATGACTAACAGATAGATAGATAGATAGATAGATTAGAGAGAGAGAGAGAGAGAGAGAGAGAGAGAGAGAGAGAGAGAGAGATTTTTAAATCTGTTGTATGAGAATGATATCACTTTTATTCTAGCTAAGAATTGATTGGTACATGTTTGAGTTTTTTTTTATTTTAGATGTATTTTATACTAGGATTTCCCAAAATATAGTGTAGCATTTTAGGTGGTATATGATTTTCTTTTAAGTTTTTGTTCTTATTTTTGTAGTTGTGGCCTATGATGCTGGTTTCTTATTTACATGAATGATAGTTTCATGTTGAAGCTGCACATGAGAAAAAGTGGGGCAAATGGCACATGGGGCCAAATGGGGCAGTTCATGAAGGGCCTGGTGCCGAATAACTCACATTCATTTTCCCTTTCCTTCCTTCCTTTCAGGGAAGTGTTTAAGACCTACAATGTGGCAGTGGACTATATCACAGTTGCGCTCCTGATCTGGAATTTTGGTGTGGTGGGAATGATTTCCATTCATTGGAAAGGTCCACTGCGACTACAGCAGGCCTATCTCATCATGATCAGTGCCCTCATGGCCCTGGTGTTCATCAAGTACTTACCTGAGTGGACTGCGTGGCTTATCTTGGCTGTGATCTCAGTATATGGTAAAAACCAACACCCCTGGCCATCACCAAAGTGCCTCCTCCTCACTTCTCCTCACTTAGGGAAGATTTTTGTGTGTTTCTCTCCAGTAGCCTGAACCCTGAGGTTGAGGTCTTTTTTTTTTCTTTTTTTTCTTTTTTTTCTGTCAGTCGTGGGGCTTGAACTCTGGGTTTGGGCACTGTCCCTGCTCTCTTCTGCTTAAGGTGAGGGCTCTACTGCTTGAGCCACAGCGCCACTCCTGGTTTTCTAGTGGTTTATTGGAGATAAGAGTCTCATGGACTTTCCTGCCCAGGCTGGCTTTGAACCTTGATCCTCGGATCTCAGCCTCCTAAGTAGCTAGGATTACAGGCGCAAGCTACTGGTGCCTGGCGGTTGAGGTCTTTTAAAATGTTTAATTAATGCTTTGGACTTCTGCCTCAAGACTTAGATTCAGCATCCATCTCTTAGCATTTGTGAGGCCCTGGGTTTGATCCCAAGCACTACCAAAAAATAAATAAAATACACAACAAAAATTCTTTGTCATCAGCTATTTGTGAGTTTTAGGGAAGTAACTCTAGCTTTTTGGCCTTCAATTTCCTCATTTGTGGGGTTTTGTTTTGTTTTTGTTCTTTGATGGTACTGGACTTTGAACTGAGGGCCTTGAACTTGCTAGACATGTGCTCTACTACTAGAGCCATGCTTCTAATCCTTTTTTTGCTTTGGGTATTCTTATTTTTTTGATAGAATCTTGCATTATTGCCTGGGTGGCATCAGCCTGTGTTTCCTGTATAGATGAGATCATCAGCACACTACCACAGCAGGCTCATCGGTTAAAATGAAGTTTTAATAACTGTTTGCCCATGCTGGCCTCCAACCACAACCCCTCTGATCTCTACCTCATTAGTAGCTGTAATTATAGAATTGGGATATTGTGTGTTTAGTTTCCACATTTGTAAATAGGTAACAAAGCTATGGAGTTGTAAGGGTTGATAGAATTGAATATATGTTGAAAAGCACTAGTAGAGTTTGTGACACAAAATATCTGATTCAGTTTTTGTGTGTGTGTATGTGTGCCAATACTGAAGCTGAACTCAGGGCTTGGGCACTTGTCCCTGAGTTTTTTGTTCAAGGTTGGTGCTCTTGTCACTTAAGCTATAGCTCTACTTCAGTCTTTTTGGTAGTTGATTAGAGATAAGAGTTTCATAGACTTTCCTGCCCAGACTGGCTTTGAACTATAGTCCCCAGGTCTCAGCCTCCTTAGTAGCTAGGATTATAGATATGAGCCACCAGCCTCCAGCTATTGAATTCATATTGTGTGTGTGTACAGAGTGGGGAGGGGGATCAAGCCACTTTATTGAGGCTCAGAGGCTGGGAGGAGTTGAAAATACACCAAAGACAGCAAATTGGTGTCCTCAACAAGGCAGACCATTGCCTTCCCAGACCCGTAGTCTCAAAAGATTGAATTCATTTCTAAAATCAAGTCAGGTCACCTTTTTATTTTAAAGCAACTTGAGCAGAATTAGTCATTTAAAAATTAAACTTGCCAGGACTGGGAGTATGGCACAGGTAGTAACCCTGAGTTCAAATACACACACACACACACACACACACACACACACACACACACACACACACACACACACACACACACACACACACACACACACACACACACACACACACACACACACACACACACACACACACACACACACACACACACACACACACACACACACACACACACACACACACACACACACACACGTATGTATGTGCCAGGCACTGTGGGAAATACCTATTATTTTAGCATTCTGGAAGCAGAAGCCCAAGAATTGAGGTCTTACTATTCTCAAAAAAAAAAAAAAGTAAAAGAGTTCTGAGCATCAGGTTTGTATCTGTAAAATGGGCACAATTACTATTTATTCAAAGTGAAATCTAATAGAGGTCTGTAGATATAGTCCATAATAAACAGGGGCAATGAGGAAGTCCCCAATTTAAAAAGGCCCCCAATTACAAAAAAAAGAACTTGAACCTCACATTTTCAAGTAAATTTAATTTGGGGGGGGGGAGGGGTCTGGTAGTGGGGCCTGGGCACTGTCCCTCAGTTCTTCAGCTCAAGGCTAACACTCTATAACACTCTACCACTTAAGCCACAGCGCCACTTCCAGCTTTTTTCTTTTTGCTTATGTGGTGCTGAGGAATCAAACCCAGGGCCTCATGCATGCAAGGCAAGTGCTCTACCAATGAGCCACCTTCCCAGTCCAGGTTCAAGTTCTTTAGCAATGAGTGTGTAGGTCCTGAAGTCAGAACATATGCCATCCATGAGTAGCCAAGGAGCTATTGCTAGAAGTACATTCATTTTTAGGTCAGTCAGTGGCCTTTACCTCGTAAAGACCATGGTGGCTTATCACTTTTCAGATACTTACTGAAGGGTGTGTGACCCACAGTGGGAGACCTTGCCATCTTCATTTGATTGACAAAAAACTTAGGGAAATAGAATAGAGTTGGTTCAGTTCAATGACAGTTCTGTGCCAGGCATGGTGGTATATGCCTACAGTCCCATCTGCTCAGCCTAAAGCAGGAAGATCATTTAAGCTATGAGATCAAGGTGAGCCTTCATAACATAACAAGATCTCATCTTAAAAACTTGAGCTGGAGATATAGGCAGAGCTCTTGTCTTAGCATTCATGAGGCCCTGGTTTCATTCCTCAGCAAAACACACAGTCACTCAGACTCCCTCTCCCCTTCTCTTGAAGATAGAATGCTTTTGATCCAGACACACACATCTGCACACAGAGTTCTGAAGATGGAAGGCTTGAGACCCAGACTCTTCACTTACTTTCTTCGTGACGTTTATTTCTTTAAACCTGAAGTGTCAGTTGTTGCAAATAGGAAATTATAAAAGTTAGCTATCTTTTGAAATATAAAATCCTGGTCTGGGACTGTGGCTTAGTGGTACAGCGCTTGCCTAGCATGCATGAAGCCCTAGGTTCAATTCCTCAGTACCACATACACAGAAAAAGGCAGAAGTGGTGCTGTGGCTCAAGTGGTAGAATGCTAGTCTTGAGCAAAAGAAGCTAATGGACAGTGCCCAGGCACTGAGTTCAAGCTCCAGGACTGGTAAAAAAAAAAAAAAAAAAAAAAAAAATCCTGTGAAATAAAGTAGTTATTGCTTATTTTTGCAGTTTATATAGCTAAATTACTCAAATAAGCTCATTGTAGTTTGATATAAAATCTGAATGTTTTCCAATGTTCTTTCCACTGCATTACATTATTTCCTCCATCAACCCTTCTTAATTTTCATTCACTTTAATTGCTCTAAAAATAACTTGAATTTTTTCATTTTAAAATTCTATAAGAGGAAGTGTGTCATAAAAACCAAAATAGTTAACAGGATGTGGCAACTTCAAACAAGCTGAAGATCTCATTAGTTCAGATTAAAGCAAATCTCTACCCCTTGTTTTGTTTGGTGGTACTGGGTTTTCAATTCAGGGCCTGACATTTGCCAAGCAGTCATTCTACCACTGAGCCATACTCTCAAGCCCTTCCGTGAATGTGTGTTTGTTCGTGTGAGTGCATGCGCGTGCTTGCTTACGCACTTTTAAGTTTTAAACTTTATTTTATTCTATTTTATTTTTTTTTTGATCAGTCATGGGGCTTGAACTCTGGGCTTGGGCACTGTCCCTCAGCTCTTCAGCTCAAGGCGAGCGCTCTACCACTTGAGCTACAGCGCCACTTCCGGTTTTCTGGTGGTTTATTGGAGATAGGAGTCTCACGGTCTCTCTTGCCCGGGCTGGCTTTGAACCGCGATCCTCAGATCTCAGCCTCCTGAGTAGCTAGGATTACAGGCGTGAGCCACCAGCGCCCGGCTTAAGTTTTAAACTTTAAATTCAAGGCCTCAACGCTTTTTTTGCTCTCAGCAGGTATTCTGCCACTTAAGCTATGCCTCCAGTCTGGGTTTTTGATGGTTAATTAAAGATAGAATCTCTCACACTGTGATAGGATTACAGCGTGAACCCCCAGCACCTAGCTTTTAGTTTATTTTCTGATAGAATCTCATGTTTTTGACAGGGCTAACCTTGGGTCACAATCCTACTTCCGTTTCCTACATATGTAGCTGAGAATGTAGATGAGTGCCACCACACCCAACCCTCAAATTTCCCTCTTTTCATTCAAACAAATATAAATTGAAGTGGTGGGATTATATGTCTGTATGTTCTTTTTACTGCTATTATTACATAGAAATGTGACTAGTTGTAGGCATAATTTTTTATACTTAAACGCATCTAAATAGGAATCAGTATAAGTTATTGAGTCTTCATATACAAATTTAGCATTATGTGCTTAGAATTCTTTTCTATTTCCATACTTTGAATTTTTGTTAAAGAAGATGTAAGGAGGGGCTGGGAAGGTGGCTCAGTGGTAGAGCGCTTGCCTTGCATGCATGAGGGCCTGGGTTTGATTCCTCAGCACCACATAAGCAAACAGAAAAAAGCCAGAAGTGCGCTGTAGCTCAAGTGGTAGAGTGCTAGCCTTGAGCTGAAGAGCTGAGGGACAGCACCCAGGCCCAGAGTTCAGACCCATGACCGGACCCAAAAAAAAAAAAAAAGATGATGTAAGGAAAATTGTAATTCATAGAAGGAAATGGTGGTAGAATTAGAAATAACTTAGGCATATTGCTTCTTCTCTGAGTTGCTTTTTTTTTTTTTAAAGTCTTTAGCACCACATGTTCCAAGACCTGAATATTTGTGAAGTACTTTTATTTGACTGGAAACAAATGCTGACTTTATCATGCTAAAAGTTACTCATTTTGCATTGTTCATTTTGTTTCTTACTTCAAGTGCCCTCGAGATATATACTTTCCTTGTGGCACAAAAACAGAATGTAGAGCCTTGCACATGCTAGCCAAGGGCTATACTACTGAATTCCACTTCCTAGCCCTATGTTGTTTTGAAAAAGAAGTGATGAGCCAAGCATGGGGTGAGCACATCTATATTACTAGCAGTTCAGGAGGCGAGCAATCCAAGGATCATTGTTCAAAGCCAACCCAGGTAGAAAATTCTGTGAGAGTCTTTATCTCCAATTAACTATCAAAAAGTCAGAAGTGAAAGTGTGATTCAAGTGGTAGAATATCAGCCTTGAGTGAAAAAGCTAAAGGAGTGCCCAGACCCTGAGTTCAAACCCTAGTACTAGCATAATTAATAAATTAATAAATAAATAAATAAATAAAAGATAGAGCTTTTCTGACCATTTTTCAAGGAGTTGAGCATTTGGGTTTAAGCTTCTGTTGTAGCTTCTAGGTAGACTTATTCATCATAGTTACAGCCTCTCTATAATACTTATCTCTGCCTCTTTCCTTCAAACTAAGAAGAATTATTCCTAGAGCCCACTGAAGTTGCACTATAGACTTCACAAATAGCAATAAATCAATTTGCAGAAATCTTCTGTGTATACAGACCATCAGCACCCTGGTTGGCGTCCAGGTGCTGAGTTCAAGCCCCACAGCCAACAGAAGAAAAAAAAAAATGCTTAAGGCAGCATTGCAGAAGTCAGTGATTTTCTTTTTCTTTTTCTTTTTCTTTTTTTTTTTGGTCCGGTAGGGGGGCCTGAACTCTGGGCCTGGGCGCTGTCCCTCAGCTCTTCAGCTCAAGGCTAGCGCTCTACCACTTGAGCCACAGCGCCACTTCCAGCTTTTTTCTTTTTTGCTTATGTGGTGCTGAGGAATCGAACCCAGGGCCTCGAGCATGCAAGGCAAGTGCTCTACCACTGAGCTACCTTCCCAGCCCCAAGTCAGTGATTTCTATAGAGCAGTAAGGGCCTACCGTTCACTTGTGCAGTTCCTTCTGTGTTTCTGCTGCTCATCTGGAATTTTGTTCTCCATAGCTACAATGGTGTGGTTGATGAATATGGCCGAAAGAGACCCAGAAGCCCAAAGAAGGGTGCTCACAGTACTAGTTTTTGGTTTGGGGGGTTTTTTTTTGGTCAGTCAAGGAGGCTGTACTCTGGGCCTGAGCGTTGTCCCTTAGCTCTTCAGCTCAAGGCTAGCACTCTACCACTTGAGCCACAGCGCCACTTCCTGGCTTTTTTCTGCTTATGTAGTACTGAGGAATCGAACCCAGGGCCTCATGCATGCAAGGCAAGCACTGTACCAATGAGCCAGCTTCCCAGCCCCTTGGTTTGTTTTTTTGTCAGTCATAGAGCTTGAACTCAGGGCCTGAACACTGTCCCTGAGCTTTTGTGCTCAAAGCTAGCACTTTGCCACTTTGAGCCACAGTTCTACTTCCAGTTTTTAGGTGGTTAATTGGAAATAAGGGTCTCATGGACTTTCCTGCCCAGGCTGGCTTTCAACCGTGATCCTCAGATACTAGTTTCCTGAGTAGCTAGGATTATAGGCATGAGCCACCAGGGCCTGGCAATGCTATCTTTTAAATATTGTAAATAGATGTATGTTTTATTTTTTTTTTTATTTTTATTTTTTTGGGGTCCGATCCTGGGGCCTGAACTCTGGACCTGGGCGCTGTCCCTCAGCTCTTCAGCTCAAGGCTAGCGCTCTACCACTTGAGCCACAGCGCCACTTCTGGCTTTTTTCTTTTTGTTTATGTGGTGCTGAGGAATCGAACCCAGGGCCTCAGGCATACAAGGTGAGCGCTCTACCACTGAGCCACCTTCCCAGCCCCTAGATGTATGTTTTATTTAGGATTCAATTTGCTTTTTCACCAACCAGTTCACCTGCCCATTATTTTGTAATCATTTAACATCTTTTTTTTGTAAAAGCAAAAATCCTGAATCCCTTTCCTTCAGTTAATCCTTCAATAACATTTAGCCAGTATAATACATCTTATCAGATATCATTTTTTGTTTTTCTCTTTCTAGATTTGGTGGCTGTTTTGTGCCCAAAAGGTCCACTTCGTATGCTGGTTGAAACAGCTCAGGAGAGAAATGAAACACTCTTTCCAGCTCTCATTTACTCCTGTAAGTATTTCAGAATAGTATTGAATTAGCACATTCAGTTTTTCAGAATTATGTTTTAATCATGTAAAGCCAAAGAGAATCTTGTGTGGTTTTTGTTTTGTTTTATTTTTTTGTGTTTCCATCATGGTACCTGAACTCTGGGCCTGGGCGCTGTCCCTCAGCTCTTCAGCTCAAGGCTAGCACTCTACCACTTGTGCCACAGCACCACTTCTGGCTTTTATACTTATGTGGTGCTGAGGAATGGAACCCAGAGCCTCATGCATGCAAGGCAAACACTCTACCACTGAGCCACCTTCCCAGCCTCCTTGTGTGGTTTTGAATATGTATTTATTTGTGGTTGTTACAAATGCTTAAGGCTGGAAGTGGTGCTATGGCTCAAGTGGTAGAGCACAAGCTTAAGCAAAAGAAGCTTAGAGACAGCACCTGGCCCTTGAGTTCGAACCCCAATACTGGCAAAAAAATAAAAGAAAATCAGTCTTGGAAGTGGCACTGTGGCTCAAAGTGCTAGTCTTGAGTGCAAAAGCTCAGTGACAGTGCCCAGGCCTTGAGTTCAAGCCCCACCACCAGCAATAACAACACACAAAAAAAGCTGGGCGCACTGGTGGCTCAGGTCTGTGATTCTAGCTACTCAGGAGGCTGAGATCTGAGGATGATTGCGGTTCAGAGCCAGCCCAGGTAGGAAAGTCCATGAGACTATTTTTAACTCCAATTAACCACCGGAAAACGGGGCGTGGCACTGTGGCTCAAAGTGATAAAAGTCCTAGCCTTGAACAAAAAGAGCTCAGGGGCAGTGTCCAGGCCCTGAGTTCAAGTCCCCCAATAGAAAAATAAATGCTTAAGGCAGCATTGCAGAGGTTGGTGATTTCTGTAGAGAAGGGCCTACTGTGCACTTATGCACTTCTGTAGAGAAGGGTCTTCTGCTGCTCATCTGGAATTTTGTCTTTCTCAATAGCTACAATGGTGTGGTTGGTGAATATGGCCGAAGGAGACCCAGAAGCCCAAAGGAGGGTGCCCAAAAACTCCAAATACAACACACAAAGTAGGTGCTTTTTATTTGGGAGTTTCTTTCTTTTATAGGATCATTGTCATTTTATAGCCTCTTTCTTTGTTCTTAAATTTTTTTTTTTTGAGAATCTCCTAAAAGAGCTGTGATAATCCCCAGTAAACACACAGATAGATATTTAAGGATCCCAGAGACTCCAAACACAACCCATAGTCAGGGCACCCTGGGTTAAGTTTCTGCCATTGGATACATAATACCAGTGTATAAAGGTTCAGTTGAAGATAGGATTTAGCTATGATTTAACAATAAGAAAAATCTAAGCTCTGTCTTATCTCTTATCTAAGCTCTTGTCTATCTTTCCAAATATGGAAAGATGAGACCCTCAGCCGAGTATAGTGTTAAACACTATACTAAAATGCCAGCACTCAAAAGACTAAGCAGAAGAATTGTGAATTCAAGGCTAACCTGGCAGAATTAAATATATATATATATATATATACATATATATATGTATATATATATACACACATACACACAAACACATACATGCATACATATAGGAGGTGCACATAAATTGACATGTTGAACTGAAACCCTTTAGTACAACTACTTAAAGGTAGTTAAAAAAGAAAAAAAAAAGTGCCAGTGGCTATATGCTCTTACCTACTCAGGAGGATGAAATCTTGCTTATCTCTAATAAACCAGCAAAAATCTGAAAGAGCCATGGTTCACGTGGTTGAGAACCAGTCTTGAGTAAAAAAGCTAAGGAGGAGTAGGAGGCTCTGAGTTCAAACCCCAGTACTAACACAAAGAAAATAAATTTTTAAAAAAAGAGTAGAGCACAGTGGTAGAGCACTTGCCTAGCATTTATGAGGTTCTGGGTTCAATCCCTACCATAGAGAGGAGAGAAGAGGGGAAATGGTTAGCTTCATTTATATACAAATATATTTTTAATATTTTTAATGTATGAAAGTTTCTCAAGATTTGAACTATTAATATTCAGTCAAATTGAGTTACTAAAGCCAGTGATGAGTACCACTCAACTACAAGAATTTACAAACCCAAATCAGTTGCCATAAACATAGAAGAAATGTGTTCTTTGGTGTGGGACAAGAAGTCACCCAGAAAGGGAAGGCATTTGTAGGACTGGTTAATCCTGAGACTCACTGCTCCCCATGGTCATAAGGATGCAGTTACAAGCATCATATCCAGAGCAGGTAACATACAGGGGCAGAGACTATTGGTTTCTTCTTTGGAAAGTAGAAAGAAGGAGAAAAATATTTCAGATTCCAGCAGACTTTGCTCAATACCTACTGGCTGGTTCCAGGTAGCAGCCCTCAGGCATAGGGCTTTCTTTGGGAAAAGGAATGGAGAAACCATCATGTCTGACTTGGCTTGACCAGTGTCATGGGTGAGGGGTGGAAGCCCAAGCAGAGCAGAGCTGTGCTGTCCACTTATACTGGGGAAGTAGCATCTGGGCAAGCAGTCAGCAGACATGCGATGGCCTTGGTTTGTGGTAAAGGAGCCAGCCACCCTAGTCATGACCTCTGGTTGTCACTCTCTTCACTTGATTTGCTTAACGATATAAGGAAATCATTCTAGGTATTAGAGCTATAATTTCCTCTTTTTCTTGAAGGCACCGAAAGGGAGGCACAGGAGACGAGTTCAGAGAACGATGATGGCGGCTTCAGTGAGGAGTGGGAAGCCCAAAGGGATAGTCATCTAGGGCCTCATCGCTCTACCTCCGAGACACGGGCTGCCGTCCAGGAGCTTTCCAGCAGCATCCTCACCAGTGAAGATCCAGAGGAGAGTATGTATATTTTTCTACGTTGCAAGGCCGTGGGTTCTTTTCGGTAGAGGCTTTATTGGGTTCCTTTAGGTTCCTTTAGGTAGTGGCTTTATCAACTCTGCAAGAATAAAATGAATATTATGATAGATAACTAATACAATGTTAAACAACACTATAGCTTTTAGTGAGAAATAGTTAGCCAATAGACCAAGTTCTCCCCTTTAGGTTTTTTATATTTATCCCTTACAACTTGATTGCTGGCATTTATTTTATAAAATAGAAGATTTTTTACATTTTTATGCCAGTAAGATGGAATGCTATACCATTTGTGCATTAAAAACAAACAAAAAAAATTAGCCAGGTGCCAGTGGCTCATGCCTGTAATTCTAGCTACTCAGGCCAAGAACTGAGGATAACAGTTAAAAGCCACCGGGCAAGAACTGTGAAACTCTTATCTCCAATTAACCACCAGAAAATTGGAAATGGAGCTTTGGCTCAAAGTGGTAGAGCGCTAGCCTTGAACAAAAAGAGCTCAGGGACAGTACCCAGGCCCCACGTTCAAGCCTAACACCCAACAAAAGAAAAAAAAAAAACAAAGCACATTAATATATTTCTTATTTTTTGTTATATGGATTTATGTCTTAACAGTTTTCAGTGTTATTGCTTTTGTTGGCAAACTTTAGTAACATTAATTTTAGTGAAAAGAGATTGAATATTGGCAGAAATGTAAGCATTTTTCAGTGTCTATGTCATGTAGCCACTTGATAGACCAAATTTAGCTCCTGAGACTTGTTAGACCATTATCAACTAGCAGAGTCTCCTGGGGTCAGTCTCTTCATGTAAGAGGTGTGATTTGTTAAATAAAAGATTATAGTACATTTTCCAATTAAGCTGTCTTCAGTTTTTTTTTTTCCATTTTCCCTAAAATGAAACTTGATTAGAACCTTGTACCTAGAATATGAAATAGCTTTAAAGGAACAAATACCTGCTGGGCGCTGGTGGCTCACGCCTATATTCTTAGCTGCTCAGGAGGCTAAGATTGAGGCTCAAAGCCAGCCCTAACAGGAAAGCCATGAGATTCTTATCTTCAGTTAATTACCAAAAAATCAGAAGTGGTGCTATTGCTCAAGTGGTAGACCATTGGCCTTGAGCTGAAGAGCTGAGGGACAGTGCCCAGGCCCAGAGTTCAAGCCCCATGAATGACCCAAAAAAAAGAAAGAAAGAAAAAAAGAACACCTCTCAAAAAAAAACCACCCTAGATTGTTTAGCTTCTTTGGTCATTCATCACTGGGTCTTAACATTACCTTAGCTTGAGCGGAACACTGTGGGGGGGTTGTTTGTTTGTTTGTTTGTTTTGCCAGTCCTAGGGCTGGAACTCCAGGCCTGGGCACTGTCCCTGAGCTTCTTTTGCTCAAGGATAGTGCTCTACCACTTGAGCCACAGCGCCACTTCCAGCATTTTCTGTTTATATGGTGCTGAGGAATCGAACCCAGGGCTTCATGCATGCTAGGCAAGCGCTCTACTGCTAAGCCTCATTCTCAGGCCCATGAACAGAACATTTTTATAGCTCTCCTTGAGTCTTCCAAATCAGTTTTCCTTGATACATCCACGACTTCGGTGTTTTTCTGTGCTTTGCCACTGTCGCAGCCAGCCCCAGCCGTGACTTCACATTCCTGGGTGGCTAGGTGCATTGTTTGTGCTTATAGCCTTTGCTTGGCACTGCTGGTTTCTTTTCTACTCTCAAATTGTCCACCAGAATTAGGTCACTCTTCCAGTCCCGCTCCTCTTTCCAGAATAATGTGGTTATTATTGACCACAGCCACAGTTTAATGCTTTAATTATGCCCTTTTTTTTTTTTGGTCGGTTGTGGGGCTTGAACTCTAGTCCTAGGTGCTTTTCCTGAGTTCTTCCGCTCATAGGCGGTGCTCTACTTGAGCCACAGCACCACTTCTGGTTTTCTGGTGGTTAATTGGAGGTAAGAGACTCACAGACTTTCCTGCCTGGGCTGGCTCTGAACTGTGATCCTCAAATCTCAGCCTCCTGAGTAGCTAGGATTTCAGGCGTGACCCATGGGTGCCCAGCAACTTTAATTATGCTTGTTTATTTATTTATTTATTTATTTTTGATTATGGGGCTTGAACTCTGGGTCTGGGTATTGTCCCTCAGCTCTTCAGATCAAAGCTAGCACTCTACCACTTGAGCCCTAGTGCCACTTCCGGCGTCTTCTGCTTATGTGGTACTGAGGAATCAAACCCAGGACCTCATGAATGCAAGGCAAGCACCCTGACACAGCCACCTTCCCAACTCTAATTACCATTTTTTAACTAGAAGATTTCCTCTCCTAGTCATCTCTTCTTCCTCATCTTTTTTTTCAGCAGTCCCAGAGCTTGATCTCTGGGCCTGAGTGCTGTCTTTGAGCTTTTGTTCTTAAAACTAGCACTCCTGTCCCAGCTCTACTTCTGCCTTTTTGTGGTTAATTGGAGATAAGAGTCTCACAGTTCCTGCTCAACCGGCTTCGAACCACTGTTCTGAGATCTCAGCCTCCTGAGTAGCTAAGATTACAGGCTGAGACACAGTGCTTAGCTTCGTTTTTTTTTTTTTTTTAGCTGAGGTTCAAACTTACTCTTATCATTGGAGCCATACCTCCAAACCCTGTTCTTGTTTCTTTTGCGGGTAGGGGAAGGAGCGGGGGAGGGAGGCAGTCTAAAGGCTTGAACTTAGGGCCTGGGTACTGTCTATGAGCTTCTTTTGCTCAAACCTAGCACTCTCTCACTTGAGCCTCAGCACTACTCCCAGATTTTTCTGTTTATGTGGTATTGAGGAATTGAACTCAGGACTTCAGGCATGCTAGCCATGCACTTACCACTAAGCACATTCCCAGATCCTGTTCTTGTTTCTGGTTTTTTTTGTTTGTTTTTTTGCCAGTCGTGGGGCCTGACCTCTGGGCCTGGGCACTGTCCCTCAGCTCTTCAGCTCAAGGCTAGTGCTCTACCACTTGAGCCACAGCACCACTTCCAGCTTTTTCTGCTTATGTGTTGCTGAGGAATCGAACCCAGGCCTCATGCATGCAAGGCAAGCACTCTACCACTGAGCCACCTTCCCAGCCCCACTTTCTGTGTGTGTGTGTGTATGTCTGTGTGTGTGTGTCTGTGTCTGTCTGTGTCTGTGTGTCGGTGTCGGTGTCTGTGTCTGTGTTTAATCAGTCCTAGGGCTTGAACTCTGGGCCTGGGGCTTGAGCTCTTCAGCTCAAGGCAGCCGTCCTGCCACTTGAGCTACAGCACCTCTTGTGGTTTTCTGGTGGTTAATTGGAGATAAGAGTATCACAGACTTTCCTGCCCTGGCTGACTTTGAACTGCAGTCCTCAAATCTCAGCCTTCTGAGTAGCTAGATTACAGGCATGAGCTACCTGTGCCCAACTTCTTGTTTCTTTTTTTTTTTTGGTCTGGTTGTGGGGCCTGAACTCTGGGCCTGGGCCCTGTCCCTCAGCTCTTCAGCTCAAGGCTAGCACTCTACCACTTGAGCCAAAGCGCCACTTCTGGCTTTTTTTTTTTTTTCTGCGTATGTGATGCTGAGGAATCGAACCCAGGGCCTCAGGCATGCAAGGCAAGCGCTCTACCACTGAGCCATCTTCCCAGCCCCTCTTGTTTTTTAAGATAGGATGTTGCTATGTTGTTGAACTTCTGGCTCCCGTGCTGGTCCTGCCTCTCAGCCTCCTAAATAGCTGTGACTACAGGTTGCACCACTGTACCCCACTCAGGGTAATACTTTTGAATTATGAAATCTTACTAAAAAATGACAAACTTTTACATTAATGATTTTTCCTTTCAGGGGGAGTAAAACTTGGGTTGGGAGATTTCATTTTCTACAGTGTTCTGGTTGGCAAGGCCTCAGCAACTGCCAGCGGAGACTGGAACACCACCATTGCCTGTTTTGTAGCCATATTAATTGTAAGTATACACTAAAAAAAAAAAAAAAAATGTCAGGACTTTGGTCTAAATTCTGAGTTCTCTGCATCTTTAAAGCAATTTGCTTTGACTCTAGATGGGCTGAGAGCTCCAATCACCTGAGAAACTTTTTTTTTTTTTGGTCGGTTGTGGGGCTTGAACTCTGGGCTTGTGCGCTATCCCTCAGCTCTTCAGCTCAAGCCGAGCATTCTACCCCTTGAGCCACAGCACCACTTCTGGTTTTCTAGCGGTTTATTGGAGATAAGAGACTCACAGACTTTCCTGCCTGGGCTGGCTTTGAACTGTGATCCTTAGATCTCAGCCTCTTGAGTAGGATTACAGGCATGAGCCACCGGCGCCCAGCAGTAAGAAATTTTTTAAAAAAGAACAGATAACTCGACTTTACATGAGTGATTGTGCACTGTGCCATACACTAGTCACCTGGGAGCTTTCAAACCGTGAGATCAGCTGGGAGCTATCGTATTTAATTTGTTTTGTATAGTTCTTAAGAGTTCTTTAGGAAATCTTGAGTTCTTCTGATTAGGAACCATTCCTAGAGCCCAGCAGCATAGATACATAGGAAGTTTGCAGCCTAGAACTGAGTCTGAAGGAGGTCAACAGGGATTGTCCCTGGCCCACTTAACAGAGGTTGGGGATTTTGCAGCATTCAGGGTTTCTTTGGGCAGCAAGCCCACTGAGAAACACTGCCTGTGTGGGACCCATGCAGACCCTGCTCACAGTGGTACAGAGTGAGCTCCAGGAATCCATACTTGTGACACAAGTTAATAGTCCACAAGCTATTTAGTATTTCTTACTCTACTCAAGATGGGTGCTGTTCATGCACACTACATGAGCAAAGATAGATGAGTTTAGGTAAGGGCCTTTACATATGCATTTTTGGTGCTTGTATATATGACATCATAAATAGAATTTTCATGCGCTTTATTTCTCTTTGGAGGTGTGTTTTTTTTGCTTGGAAAGTATTGGCTGTGTTATATGTTGTTGTTGAAGATAATGTTTTTGTGAGGGTAGGTGCTCAGGACTTAGGCCTACTCAGCCCCAACATCTATCACAGAGCCATCTGTTAAATCTGTGAAGAGCATTTGATTCTGAATCTGAAGTAGTAGCCAACTTCATCTTTACAGCTAGTGTCTCAGTGATTAAGGCATTATATTAAAATGAACTGTTTTATATACCTCGGTATTTACAAAAAAATAGTGTATATACTACCCATGTACCAGCTTTCCTTATCATTTCTTTGTCCCCACAACATATAAGGGATATTCTGTGCTTCAGAGGTTTTTTTTGGGGGGGGGGTGGGTAAGGGACTCGAACTTTGAATTTGGCATGGACACTGTCCCTGAGCTCTTTAGCTCAAGGCAAGCACTCTACCACTTGAGCGGTTTATTGGAGATAAGAATCTCACAGACTTTCCTGCCCCCAGCTGGCTTTGAACCACTCCTCAGATCTCAGCCTCCTGAGTAGCTAGGATTACAGGCATGAGCCACTGGTGCCCAGCTTTTTTTTTTTTTTTTTTAATAGGTCATGGGGCTTGAACTAAGGGCCTGGGCACTGTCTCTGAGCTTTTTTGCCAAGTCTAGCACTTTACCATTTGAGCCACAGCTCTATTTCCAGTTTTCTGGAAGTCTCATGGACTTTCTGCCCTGGCTGGCTTCAAACCATGATCCTCAGATCTCAGCCTCCTGAGTAGTTAGGATTACAGGCATGATCCACCGGTCCCTGAGTACTCCTGGGATTTTAACCAGCCAAATCAAAATCACTCAGAGGTCTACTACATACAGAACTTATGAGATTTTTTTTAATAGTTTTTTCTTTCAGACTCTATTCCTTTTCTAGAGACTGAAATATCAACCATGTGTGTGCATAGTGAGCTCTGTAGTGAAAGAAAGTAAATGTGGTCTCCTTTTTATCAAGAAGCTATATTTTAGCCGGGTATAGTGGTGCACACCTGTAATAGCAACATGATCATGTCAATTTAACCACAAAGGATTTGTTACTGAGTTATTTGCAGGGATGCTTGTATATCATGTGAACATGTGTCTTTTCCGTTTCATCTGCAGGGTCTGTGCCTTACATTACTACTCCTGGCTATTTTCAAGAAAGCATTGCCAGCTCTCCCCATCTCGATCACCTTTGGGCTTGTTTTCTACTTTGCCACAGATTACCTTGTACAGCCCTTTATGGACCAGTTGGCATTCCATCAATTTTATATCTAGCGTATTTGCGATCAGAATCCCATGGATATTTCTGCTTTGACTATAATAAAATCTGGGGAAGACAAAAGTGATTTTCTGGTATCCCCATCTAACAAAGTCAAGATTCCCAGCTGGACTTGTGCATCTTCCTTCCAAGTTTTCCCGACCACCTGCACAATTAGACATTGGAAGGAGGTGTCACCGGACAACGGTTTTCAACATACTTGATGGCGGTGGACTCTGTCCCTTGGTGCACAACTACCAGATTTGAGGGACAGAGTTGACAGGGAAGCACGATGGGCCAGGAAGCTACTGACCTCCCTCAGCGGTGCAACCCTGTCACCAGGGCTTCTGCCAGCCACGCACTCTCAGGACTCCCACTAGCAAGAGGTTAAACGAGCAGTTCAAAGCCAACAGGACTCCTCACCTTGAACATCACCTTGGAAATCCAGCTAGGAAATGCATGTGCATTGGATTCTGAAGCTCTTTTAGAGGTGTGTGAAGAGTAAGCACCGGTGGCAAGGTGGCCCGAGCTTCCACTTCCAGACTTCAGTGCTGCACACTTGACATTTTTCCATGAGACTTCCCCACCCTCCTTCCCCACTCTGAGTCCCCTCCAATGTGTAGGTTGATTCTCCAGTGCTGAAACTCAGAACCATCTGTGGTAGCTGTTTGAACTTATTTGGGGCAGCTGTATCCTGAAAGTCTTCACCTGAGGTTCCAAATGTAGTAATTTTGGAAATGCTGGAACTATCATTCAGTGACTCCCTATCATTCTTAAGTAAATATTGGATTTTCCACCAAATTCCTAATTTAAAGACATTTGTAAGTTCACTTGCCCCAGATGCCTTCTCTGCTCCCGTCTCTCCCATCAGCCCCACAGCAGTTGTCTTCAGCATGTTGAGGTGACAGGTGTCGCATAGCCGGTGTCACGTGGCAAGTGGTCCCCATAGTCCAGGGTTGCCCTCTCCTGTGACAGCGAATGGCCTCACTATCATAACTCCACAAATAAGATGTGTGGCCAAAGACAATTAAAGAAGAGTAAAGTGGCTGCTGAAGTCCTTTCTGTCCTGGTTTTTCTTTCATTACCATGACTTGTCTCTGATCATAGGGCAGATTTGAATTAGGAGCTAGGGTGTAGCTCGGTGGCAGAGCACTTTGCCTGGCACTGCAAAACAAAATGGAAGCATAGAGTTTAAATTAATAGCCCAATGCTGGTGGTTTGTGTTTATGAACCCATTTTATCAGCACAAATCAAGTATTTGAAGCAAGCCATTGTTTTATTTGGTAAGTTCTCTCCGTGGAGAACCTGGGGTTGGGAGGAGCACCAGCCACCAGGAGAAGAGGGGCCTTCCACAGCCAAGGGCAAGGGGAGTTCACAGCCTGGGTGGACATGAAGAGGACATCCAGATTGTTGCTCAAGAACTTCACAGTGGTGCTTTGCAGTCTCTGGCCATATCCCGTCATCACAGTACATCCTGTCAGCTGAAGTTACACTGGTGCTCAGGCCCTGGGTTTGGAGAGACAGTGCACACAGATGTTCCAGCAGCCTGGAGCACATGGCACCATGGGAAGCTCATACACCCACCCCTCCTTTGGCCACAGAGCCCTTAGTGGTGAGGAGCTTTCCTCCTGGGGCTGAAGCAGGCCTGGCTTTTCCGTTTACAAAGCCTACTGTCTTCTCTCCTGGCCCATCAGATATAGATGACCCAGTTTGGGATCCTCTGGAGTTGAGAATAATTGGTTCTTCCATCATGGGGTAGTTGGGGTTTTGTTTTGTGGTGTTAGGGGGTGGAACCCAGGGCCTTGAGCATGCTAGGCAAGCACTGTACCACCCAGCTACACTCTCAGTATGGGATGGCCCTAAGAAGTTAATTTTGAGGGCTGAAGATGCGGATCAATCACAGAGCACATGAGGCCCTGGGTTCCATCCCAGCAACAACAACAGATGCTAACTTAGGAGGAGTGTGCTGGTACTGACGTGAATATGAGCAAACACTGGCTTGTCTCAGTGGAGACCTGGAAAAAGAAAAGCTGTGCTGGGAAGAATGGGTCTTACAGTGGCAGATTCTGTTAGTTCTTTTCTTTAGCCCCACCCTTCCCAAGATGCTCTTGTTCTGCTCTCAGACAGGGATCAGTGTGAGTACTATCGCAAGCATGTATGGACATGGACATGGGTATGGACACACACCAGTGTGTGACTCTTAGTTCCCTACCCTGGAGTAGCTTATTTGTGCAAAGGCCCAAAGTGTATTATATCCTTGATGACAAAGAAGAGGGTGTGTACAAAATGTCTAGCCAAGAAATATAACAATTCTGCTTCTTCTAGTTCGAAGTCCATCTCAGCTACATAAGGCAGCATGCACAGAGCTCCTCTGTGATCTCACAACTTTTCCTTCCAGGACCTTTTCCAGAATCAGTCATTCCTACAGTATCACAATTCTAGTCTTCCATCATGAAAAGCAGCATGTCCCCAGGGAAGGGGTGGAGGGTGGGGAGGGGAAACTGTGGCCAGGCAAAAGCAGAAATGCAGCTCAGGCCATCTAGCAGCTGCTTGAAAAAAAGGAGGGAAGGCAGTAGGAAAACAGGACCATGACAGGCCTAGGTATGACTGCAGTCTGAGTGGGGCAGCAGAACCCCTGGGAATGACAGCCATGCTTGGGAGACCCACAGAGTCAGACAGGAAGCTCGCCTTCCTGCTGTGTGCAGGCCAAGAGTCACAGCTTTGCCCTATAGTACTTCCTCCTTGAGAACTAATGGAAGCTTTCTAAGCTGCCAAAAACAATGTACTGACGCCTACAGAAGCAGCTTTTTTGCTTTCAAACTGGATCTCCATTTTTTGGTGTTCAGAATTTTTTAAGCCCTTCTTTAATAGTAGAGGATCATATTAATCATAAGTTTAGTGATGGTTCTCTCCTTGGCCTTAGTTTCTGTGTGTCTGCCTGTGTGTGTGTATTGGGGCTTGAACCTAGGGCATAGCCATGTTACTAAGCTTTTTTGCTTAGTGATGTCACTTTACCACTTGAGCCACAGCTCCATACCTGGCTTTTTTGGTGGTTAATTGGAGATAATGCTCTCAGCATTTCTTTAGGTAGTAGGGAAGATTTCCCAGAAGGCAATTTTCCCCTCAAAATCAGCTGTCAGAGTCGGAGGTCTGGGCCTGTCTGCAGGGGAGATGGGGGATGGTACTGGGTGAGCATTTCCACAGGTTGTTCACACTCATGGCATCAACTTGGTCTACTTCTTGAATACTGCTTTGTACACAATTCATAAAGACTACCAATACATTTTTTTGTGTGTCAGCCTTGAACTCATGGCACAGCACCACTTCTGACTTTTTTTTTTTTTGGTCGGTTGTGGAGCTTAAACTCGGCCCGGACACTGTCCCTGAGCTCTTCAGCTCAAAATGAACACTCTACCACTTGAGCCACAGCGCCACTTCTGGTTTTCTGGTGGATAATTAGAGATAAGAGTCTCATGGACTTTGCTGTGTGGGCTGGCTTTGAAATGTGATCCTCAGATCTCAGCCTTCTGAGTAGCTAGGATTACAGGCATGAGGCACCAGCACCCAGCCCAACTTTTCTTTTTAATTGGACATAAATTTCACAACTTCCCTGCCCTTTGTGGCTTCAAATGGTGATCCTCAGATCTCAGCCACCTGAGTTGCTAGGATTACAGGTTTGTGTCACCAGCACCTGGCTCCAATACAGCTTTTTTTTTTTTTTGTCATGGGACTTGAACTCGGCCTGGGCGCTGTCCCTCAGCTCTTCAGCTCAAGGCGTGCGCTCTACCACTTGAGTCACAGAACCACTTCCGGTTTTCTAGTGGTTTATTGGAGATAAGAGTCTCACGGGCTTTCCTTCCAGGGCTGGCTTTGAACCGTGATCCTCAGTTCTAGCCTCCTGAGTAGCTAGGATTACAGGCATGAGCCACCGGTGCCTGGCTCCAGTACAGCTTTTAAATCAAACGCCTTTCAAGTTCTTGGCAGGATATAATTTTGATAGATTGACTGCAGATGTATTTGTGATTAATACAGCTGTGCTAGTTTTCTTCCTTGTAGAGGTATATGAAACTGCTATGGTTAGCTGTGAACAGGACCAGTCCTCTACCCATGTACTAAAGAGGTCCTTGAAAGGGCTCAATATTAACCTATTTATGACAACCACATGGCCATGGGTCCATATCTGAGTATTTAACAACAGATCAAAAACTGTGAAAAATGGGGCTAGGAAGGTGGCTCAGTGGTAGAGTGCTTGCCTTGCATGCATGAGGCCCTGGGTTCGATTCCTCAGCACCACATAAGCAGAAAACGCCGGAAGTGGTGCTGTGGCTCCAGTGGTAGAGCGCTAGCCTTGAGCTGAAGAGCTAAGGGACAGCGCTCAGGCCCCATGACTGACCAAAAAAAAAAAAAAAAAACTGAAAAGTAATTTGCATCTGTACTGAACATGAATGGAATTTTTTCTTGTTTCTATTATCTGAGCCTTATGGCATGGCTCCTGTTTACATTGCATTTACATGACAGTGGGTCCCAAAACCTAGAGATAGTTTAAAGTATGAACATAAATCATATATGAATGCAACACTTATATGTAAAAGTAAATAGAACCTTGAGTACCTGAATTTCCCTATGGTGATTCTGGAACTGGTCCACAGATACTGTGGAAATTTTTTTTGGGGGGGGTCCGGTCATGGGGCCTGAACTCTGGGCCTGAGCGCTGTCCCTCAGCTCTTCAGCTCAAGGCTAGCGCTCTACCACTTGAGCCACAGCACCACTTCCAGCTTTTTCTGCTTATGTGGTGCTGAGGAATGGAACCCAGGGCCTCATGCATGCAAGGCAAGCATTCTACCACTGAGCCACCTTCCCAGCCCTGCTTTTTGTTTTGTTTTTTTGCCAGTCCTGGGGCTTGAACTCAGGGTCTGGGCACTGTGCTTTTTACTCAAGGCTAACACTCTATCATTTGAACCACAGCACCATGCCTGGGTTTTTCTGTGTATGTGGTGCTGAGGAATCGAAACCAGGACTTCATGCATGCAAAGCAAGCATTCTACCACTAAGCCACATTCCCAGCCCCTCAATTATATTCTTAATTCTTTGTTCTGGAAACTATTTCTTAAAAAAATTTATATCAGTGTGCCTGCTTTTGGAACAAATTGTAAACTTACAGGACATATATGTTTTAGTATTATTTAGTATTTTGTGTGCTCAAGGACTAACATTGGAGCTAAGAGTCTAGCTTAATGGCAAAGGATATCCAAAACTCTGGGTTCCATCCAACACAAATTACACCGAGAATAGTAATGAACAACAATGTCATTACTTGTTTCACTCTCATAGTATGTCGCTTCTTACTCTGTCCTGAAACTCTACAAACCTTTCTGCTTCTAAACAGAATAGCAAATACAGTGTTGAGAATGATTGTTCAGACTCCTGAGAGGAAGCAGAAGGAGGTGGGGGTGGGGGCAGGGACTTGGAAAGTGGCTAGAGAGCTTGCCTCACATGCTTGAGGTCCTGGATTCGATTCCTCAGCACCACATAAACAGAAAAAGCTGGAAGTGGCGCTGTGGCTCAAGTAGTAGAGCACTAGCCTTGAGCTGAAGAGCTGATGGGCAGCGCCCAGGCCCAGAGTTCAGGCCCTATGACTGACAAAAAAAAAAAAAAAGAGGGGGCGTGCTGTCTCCATCGGCTGGGATCTTGGTGGCTGGGCATGCTCACTTCCTCCCGTGGGGACTGGACTTCCATGGGAAGGTCGTGAGGTCATGAGGCTGCCATAGACTATGATCACAATGCATCCACATCTGCTGGGCGAAGTTTCTGAATTTGGGGCTAGGATCAAGAAGCAATAGTGCTGAGGGAGGGAGAATTTCTGCATCAATATGTAGTGACTTTTTTTTTTGGGGGGGTGCGGTCGTGGGGCCTGAACTCTGGGCCTGGGCGCTGTCCCTCAGCTCTTCAGCTCAAGGCTAGCGCTCTACCACTTGAGCCACAGTGCCACTTCCAGCTTTTTTCTTTTTGCTTATGTGGTGCTGAGGAATCGAACCCAGGGCCTCAGGCATGCAAGGCAAGCGCTCTACCACTGAGCCACCTTCCCAGCCCGTGACTTTTTTTTTTTTTATGTCCAGTTTGGGGCTTGAACTCTGGGCTTGGGCGCTGTCCCTGCGCTCTTCAGCTCACAGTGAGCACTCTGCCATTTGAGCCACAGCACCACTTCCAGTTTTCTGGTGGTTAATTGGAGATGAGAGTCTCATGGACTTTCCTGCCTGGGCTGGCTTTGAACCACGATTCTCACATCTTAGCTTCCTGAGTGGCTAGGATTATAGGCATGAGCCACTGGCACCCAGCATGACTTTGTTTTTGGACAGCCCATAGCATCTCTGAGAACTGAGCATCATGGTTCAAAGCCAGCCTGGACAGGAAAGTCCGTGAGACTCTTACCTCCACCTAACCACTTGCCTTGGGCTGAAAAGCTGAGGAACAGTGCCTAGGCGGAGTTCAAGCCCCTTGACCCACCAAAGAACAAAACAAAACAGTTATGCTGGGCACCAATGGCTCAACGCCTGTAATCCTAGCTACTCAGGAGGCTGAAATCTGAGAATCAAGGATCAAAGTTCAAAGCCAGCCTAAACAGGAAAGTCCATGAGACTCTGAGTCCAATTAACCACCAGAACACTGGAAGTTGTGCTGTGGTTCAAGTGGTAGAGCACTTGCCTTGAGCTGAAGAGCTGAGGGACAGCGCCCAGGCCCAGAGTTCAAGCCCCATGACTGACAAAAAAAGAAAAAGTGTGTATGTGTGTGTGTGAGTGCGTGTGCATGACAGTACTAGAACTTGAATTCAGGACCTAGCACTCCTGCTTAGCCTTTTTGCTCAAGGCTGATGCTCTACCACTTGAGCCACACATCTAATTCCAGCTTTTTTGCTGTTTAATTGGAAATGAGTGTTGGGGATTTGTCTACCTGGTCTCGCTTCAAACTGCAGTCCTTAGATCTCAGCCTCCTGAGTAGCTAGGATTATAGGAGTGAGCAACCAGTGCCTGTATAACCTTTAGTTGGTGGTGGTAGTGGTGGTCATGGGGCTTGAACTCTGGGCTTGGGTGCTGTTCCCCAGCTCTTCAGCTCAAGGCTAGTGCTCTACCACTTGAGCCACAGCGCCACTTCCAGCTTTTTCTGTTTATGGGATGCTGAGGAATCAAAACCCAGGGTCTCATGCATGCCAGGCAAGCATTCTACCACTGAGCCATCTTCCCAGCCCCTAAACTTTTTTTTTAAGATGGAACTTAAAATCAGAATTTTCCCCATAAACAAAGTTTTGAGCTGAGTTGGAAAGAAAAGAAAAATCTGAATTGGCTAAGAAGGCAAAGATTATGAACTAAAAATAGAGTCAGAAAGAAGCATAAGACAGACACCTGAGGATAATCGGCATTGGAGTAAAGACAACGATTCATCCAGAGAAAATCTAGTTGGCTAACCACATCTGTTCCTGGGCTTAGTGAACAGGCTTCCTTCCCTGCACTGAACAAAACCGGGCAAGAGATGACCTCATCTTCCTCAGGGACTCCTTCTCTTCTGTTCTGGCTCTTCTGTGACTTCCGGCCCATGTCTGATAAAGCACTGTGCTGGATAATCTTGTCTGGTGAGAAATGCCTAGAAAAGTGATAAAACCCTAATTTCTCAGAAGGCTGAGATCTAAAGATCCTAGTTCAAAACTAGATAACAAAAGTTCGGAATACCTGTGGTTAAAATCTGAATAGGCTGAGTGGTATATACCTGTAATGCCAGCACTCAGAAGTCTGAAGCAGGAGGAAACAGTTCAAGGTTTGGGTACCTAGGGAGAGACAAGACAATTGCTTCTTTCTGTGGCTTACAGCATTTTATCCTCACCAGAATTATGACAGCAGATTGGATTTCTAAGGACTTCATGTAGCTTTGGAGCACTCCTACCAACATCTTCATAACTGCAAGAAAATCTAGAATCACTTATTGTTTGAAAATGTTTCCCATATAATCCAGTGCATCAAGCCTGTTGAATTTTTTTTTTTCAATTGTAGTGCTTGAACTCTGGGCCTGGACACTGTCCCTGAGTTCTTCAGCTCCAGGCAAGTGCTCTACCACTTGAGTCACAGTGCCACTTCCGGTTTTCTGATGGTTAATTGGCGATAAGTGCCTTGCAGACTTTCCTGCCTGGGTTGGCTTTGAACCATGATCCTCAGATCTCAGTCTCCTGAGTCGCTAGGATTACAGGTGTGAGCCATCGGTGCCTGGCTTTTTTTTTTTCTTTCTTTCTTTCTTTCTTTCTTTCTTTCTTTCTTTCTTTCTTTCTTTCTTTCTTTCCTTTCTTTCTTTCCTTTTCTTCCTTTCTTTTCTTTTCTTTTCTTTCTATCTTCCTTTCTTTCTTTTGCCCTTGAGAAGTTCTGGGGCCCTCATGGTACATCCCCAAGTTAAGTCAGAAAGGTTCACTTTAGAATTTGGATCTTGAAAAGGCCTGCCAAAATTGTCAAAGGGCTAAAACATTTTTATTCAAACGGAATCAACAATGACTTGCAAAATAACACTCATGTAACTAGAGGGATACTTAAAACATTTCAAAAGTACATAAATGGAAAAACAAAGTTTTTTCAAGGCTCAGTAACTAAAAATGTAATGAAGACAACATGATGTGGGTACTGATGGCTCACGCCTATAATCCTAGCAACTCGGAGGCTAAGATTTGAGGATCACTGTTTCAAGGCAACCTGAGAAGAAAAGTCCATGAGACAGACATTTATCTGCAATTAATCAGCAAGAAACCCAGAAGTGGAGCTGTGGTTTGACTGGTAGAGAGCCAGCCCTGAATGAAAAAACTAAGGGACAGTGCCCAGGCCCACAACCAACAAACAGAAAAAGTTTGCCTGGGAAATCATCTTGATAAAGCATGTTCTGCGTTAGCCATGACAGTTCTCAAAAGTAAAGGCCTGCAGTGTGCTTGCTCATCTTTATGAAAAGCCCAGATTGCTGTGGGTGAAACCGACCAAAAGATACTTGAATTTAATCAGAGACTACCCAAATGATGTGACGGAGAAAAGCAGCAACTTGGGCATCAGTAATGTATGACTCAGAAATACAAAACACGCATGCAAATGCCATTCCTGGCTACATTGATCGACTCAGACACATAACGGTTAAGAGATCAGAATCACTTTTTCTGCAAGAAGACATGACTTCAGTAGACTTTCAAGACTTAGTTTCTGGCATGGGACTGATGGCAGCGTCAGAATTTGACGAGGAGGGAAGACTGTAGACAGTGATGAATGGCCTGGGGCCTTGTTCAAGGAAACAGCCAAAGTTGGACTTCTGAGAGATGAATCTGCAAAACTTGAGAAGGAAAACGGTACTTTGAGAACTGAAATTACTACTTTCACTTCAGGGGCTAGCATTTTAAACCTGGAATTAAAGAAATTAAATGGGATATGTAAAACAGGAAAAACTGCTGTTCCAAAGATGAAAATGCTTGAAAATCAAAAACAGCAGATGTCAGATCTAGAAATCCAAACCTTTGTGCTTTTCACTGAGCGCAGCATAATAGTCCAAGGAAACCTTGGCACTTTCTTTTTTATTTTTTTTTGCCGGTCATGCGGCCTGAACTCTGGGTCTGGACGCTGTCCCTCAGCTCTTCAGCTCTCTACCACTGAGCTACCTTCCCAGCCCCTTGGCACTTCCATGGGTTAGAGTGAACTAGAACTGGGTTTGAGTTAGTGTATCAGTGCTCAGTTTTTGGTGAATTTATTAAAAATTTCAGGCTGAGAAGGTGGCTCAGTGGTAGAGTGCTTGTCTTGCATGCATGAGGCCCTGAATTCGATTCCTCAGCACCACATAAGCAGAAAAAGCCAGAAGTGGAGCTGTGGCTCAAGTGGTCGAGTGCTAGCCTTGAGCTGAAGAGCTGAGGGACAGTGCCCAGGCCTGGAGTTCAAGATCTGAAAAAAATAAAATAAAATAAATTTTTCAGTCAGGTACCAATGGCTCATGCCTATAATCCTAGCAACTCAGGAGGCTGAGATCTGAGTAATGTAGTTTGAAGCCAGCGCAGGCAGGGAAAATCTGTGAGCCTCTTATATTTAATTAACTACCAAAAAAGCTGAAGTAGAGCTAAGGCTCAAGTGACAGAGCATTAACCCTAAGCAAAAGGTCAGGGTTAGAGCCCAGGCCCTGAGTTCAAGCCCCAGGATTGGCACAAAAATTCAACTATAGCCAGTTTCATCACATATATAATTCCTTTTATAAAGATTCATCTTTGAAAATTATTTTCCTGTCAAAATCAAATGACACTAGGGGATACTGGTAGTAGGTAGGTATTTGTTGTATACATGTGTATGTATATAGGTTGTATAAGTAAAATAATAAAAAGTGGTATGTGCCTGCAATTTCAGCACTTGGGTAGCTGGGCAAGAGGATCGCAAGTTCAAGGCCATTTTGGGCCACATGACAAGACCCTGCCTCAAAGGTCCTATCCCCTAACAAAGAAAGCAAGATTCATAAACCTTTTCTTTTTTGATGGGCAGAACATACTGGGATTTGAACTCAGAGCTTTGTGCTTGCTAGGCAAGGTGCTCTACCACTTGACTCATACCCTCAGCTCCATCTTTCATAAATTTCTACAATTTCCTTTGACCTTTTTAGGCCTTGCTCATACCTCTGTGACTCTCTTAAGCCTTCAGTTGTATATTGTATTACTTTCTTCTTTAAATAAGCAATTATTCTTCCTTAGGACAAACATTTATTTTTCTTATTTGACTTTTACCATTGAGACCATATAAAATTCTTTCAGATACAGAATTATTTCTCTTTTTGACTTTCCTTAGCAAAATTATATATATATATACATATATATGTGTGTATATATATATATATATATATGTATATATGTGTGTGTGTGTGTGTGTGTGTGTGTGTGTGTGTGTGTGTGTTTGTTTTGTCGATCGTGGGGCTTGAACTCTGGGCCTGGGCGCTGTTTATATGGTGCTGAATCAAACTCAGGGCCTCATGCATGTGAGGCAATCATTCTACCACGGAGCCACCTTCCCAGCTCGATTTTACTTTTTTCTAAATCTGCTTTCTTTTTCTTTCTTTTCTTTTTTTTTTTTGCCAGAACCAGAGGGCTTGAACTCAGGGCCTGGGCACTGACCCTGAGCTTTATTTGCTCAAGGCTAACATTCTACCACTTGAGCCACAGCGCCATTTTCTGTTTTTTCTGTTTATGTAGTACTGAGGAATCAAACTCAGGGCTTCATGCATGCTAGGCAAGCACTCTACCACTAAGCCACCTCCCTGGCCCTAAATCTACATTTTTTTTTCCGGGGGTGGTCGGTTATGGGGCTTGAACTCTGGGCCTGGATGCTATCCCTCAGCTCTTTAGCTCAAGGCTAGTGCTCTACCACTTGAGCCACAGCACTACTTCTGGTTTGCTGGTGGTTTATTGGAGATTAGAGTCTCATGGACTTTCTTGCTTGGGCTGGTTTTGAACTGAGATCCTCAGATCTCAGCCTCCTGAGTAGCTAGGATTATAGGCGTGAGCCACAGGTGCCTGGCTGAGAGATTCATATCTCTAATTAATTATCAAAAAGTTGGAAGTGGAGCTGGTAGTGCACTAGCTTGAAGCAAAAAGCCAAGGAAGAGTATAAGGATTTAAGTTCAAGCCCAGAACACCTACCAAAAAAGAAGAAAATAAAAGACCCTTTAAGGGGTCCTGAATTTTAATAAGAGATGCAATCTTTCTTTCTTTGCTAGCTTATTTTGCTCACTTAGTCCACAAAGATGAGAAAAATACTTTAGGAATGAGTTTAAAAGATTATTTGGGGGCTGGGAAGATGGCTCAGTGGTAGAGTGCTTGCCTTGAACGCATGAGGCCCTGGGTTCAATCCCTCAGCATCACATAAGCAGAAAAAGCCAGAAGTGGCACTGTGGCTCAAGTGGTAGAGTGCTAGCTTTGAGCTGAAGAGCTGAGGGACAGCGCCCAGGACAAGAGAAGCCCCACGACCAAAAAAAAAAAAAAAAAAGCTTATTTGCAGTTTGGCACTTTTTCTAGTCTGAACAGAGACCCTTCATTACTGTTCTGAGTTCAAGATTCTGACCTGTTTGTTCAGACAGCCTTACTTTTAGAAACACATGTCTGGACCTTTTCCTCTTAGCCTATCAGTCTTGTAATGAACTGTTCCCTCACCTGCTCAGTTGTTAGCTGAGCGCAGCTAAGTTTACCTTTCTAAAGCGATGACTCTGTTGGTTGCCATGGAGATTCCACAATCTATAAAGCCTTTCATTTGAAAGACTTCTCTTATCTTGACTGGAGTGCAGTAGGAGTTTGGAAATTTGCAATAGTACACTCATGGTCTTGTTTTAATTTGTAACAGCATTTTATCTCAATAGGTCACCAAGCCCACAGATTCAGAGCAGAAGAAAAAAATAAAGAAAATTAGTTTTGAAGTCTCTACTTGCTCCTTTCTCCTCTCTTCCTCTCCCTGCACCACTTTGGTCCCAATTCTGAGTTTAAATTCTGCTCTCCTAAGTAATAAATGGAGCTGGGCACCGTGTCTCATTCCTATAATTCTAGCTACTCAGGAGGCTGAGATCTGAGGATCAAGGTTCAAAGCCAGCCCGGGCAGGAAAGACCGTGAGACTCTTATCTCCAATAAACCACTAGAAAACCGGAAGTGTGCTGTCAAGCGGTAGAGCACTCACCTTGAGCTGAAGAGCTAAGGGACAGTGCCCAGGCCCAGAGTTCAAGCCCCACAACCGACAAAAAAATATAATAATAATAACAACAATAACAATAATAATAATAAATGGAAAGGGATTCTCCCATTTGAGCAATTTATTTGGGAATGAACATTATAACAGAACCACATGTGCATTTTCCAGCGGGCACAAGGGTCTTTCTGAGACAGGGTCTTGCTATGTAAAACCCTTTTCTTACACAAGTCATCCAGCCCTAGCTAAAATGTATAAGCATCTGAAGAATTAACTCCTAAACTTATTTGAAATTTAAAAAAAAAGAAAAAGGGCCAGGCTGGCCTCAGCTCAGAATGCTCCTGCCTCAGCCTCCCAAGTGCTGAAATTAGAGATATGTGCCACCATGCTTCGCCAAACAAGAATTTCTAAAGATAAAATGAAAAGGGTTACATAAGGTAGTGTGAAACAATTGCCCCTGGTTTCAAGGATCAGTAGCAGGGTTGGCATTGGGCTAAGGCTGGACAGGCAGTTGCCAGGCAGACTCCTTGGAGGAGCTTTTTTTTTTTGGTTGTGGGGCTTGAACTCCGGGCCTGAGCACTATCCCTCAGCTCTTCAGCTCAAGTAAAGTGCTCTACCACGTGAGCCACAGCGCCACTTCCGGTTTTCTGAGTGGTTTATTGGAGATAAGAGTCTCACAGACTTTCCTCCCCGAGCTAGCTTTGATCCTTAGTTCTCAGCCTCCTGGATAGCTAGGATTACAGGTGTGAGCCACCAGCGCCCAGCTGGAGGAGCATTTTTTGTGTAAGGTTATGGTGGCCTTTGGACAAGACAATGCCCTGGCTGAGCCTCTTGTGGTGGTTACTATTACCAGCCACACAGTTCCATGACATCCTCCCTTTTTACCTTACAGCTTTACTTTTGGAGGTGGGGGATGAGGGGAGTGTTTGTTGTTCCTGGTGCTGATGCTTGGCTTTTTCACTCCAGGCTGGTACTACACCAGTTCTACCACTTGAGCCACACTTCCACTTCTAGATTTTTTTACTTTCTTTTCTTTTTCCTGCGCGGGCTGGCTTTGAACCATGATCCTCAGATCTCAGCCTCCTCAGTAGCTAGGATTACAGGTGCGAGCCAGCTTAAATCCCTATGCGTTAGGTTTTGTTTTTGTTTTTGTTCTTCATTGTGGGGCTTGAACTCAGGACCTGAGTGCTGTCCTTGATCTCTTTTGCTCAAGGCTAGCACTCTACCACTTTGAGCCACAGTGGACTTCCAGTTTTCTGGTGGCTTATTGGAGATAAGAGTCAGACTTTCCTGCCCAGGCTGGCTTTGAACCAGGATCCTTAGATCTTAGCCTTCTGAGTAACTAAGATTACAATTATGAGCCACCATGCCCGACTAAATCATTTTTTGAGGGGAAAAGAGTTTTTTTTGTTGTTGTTGTTGTTTTGGTCCAGTCGTGGGGCCTGAACTCTGGGCCTGGGCACTGTCCCTCAGCTCTTCAGCTCAAGGCTAGCGTTCTACCACTTGAGCCACAGCGCCACTTCCAGCTTTTTCCTTTTTGCTTATGTTGTGCTGAGGAATCGAACCCAGGGCCTCATGCATGCAAGGCAAGCGCTCTACCACTGAGCCACTTTCCCAGCCCCTTTAGTTATTCTTTCGATAGGGTCTCAAAGCCAGCCCAAGCAGGAAAGTCCACGAGACTCTTACCTCCATTAAACCACCAGAACACCAGAAGTGGTGCTGTGGTTCAAGTGGTAGAGCACTAGCTTTGAGCTGAAGAGCTAAGGGACAGTGAACAGGCCTAGAGTTCAAGCCCCACTACCAACAACAGCAAAAAACGAAAATCCCAAGCTGGAGATGGACCATCCTGCCAAAGGCCAAGGCCTTTTCTGTCTTAGGACCCTGCCAGCAGTCTGAGGGTGCCAGACTGTTGCTTCCTTGCAAGCAGAGCAGGGGAGCTAAGCCGCTACCTCACCTTTCCTACAGGCTGCGTCTTTGGCTCTCGGGTTTCTGCTGTGTTTTCCATGGAAAGCTGGTAAGGGGCCTTCAGCCTTTGTCAGAGCCTGACAGTGAAGCTACCACCCAGCATGATGTGTGTTGTGGGCACAGCCTTTGCAGAAGCCGGCCCCTGCCAAGCCAGGGTGCCCCTGACTGTCCTATGAGTCCACAGGAATGGCCCTAGAGCAGCCTGCTCTGAGACACCCAGGTCTTCTCTCTACTCCATCTGGACGGTCATCACTCAGTCTGTGTTCCCCAGTTGGGAAGGAATGGAACTCCCCCTTTCCTTTCTTGTACTGTAGATGAATTCAAGTCGCAGACATTGTAGGCGTGATTGTACAACCTCTGTCATTAGAGATGGATGGATGGATTGATTGGTGGGTGTGGAATTTGAACTCAAGGCCCCATGCTTGCCAGGCAGCGCTCTACTGCTGACCCTCCAGCCGGTGTCAATTCAAGATTTATAATAATGCATCAGCTTTACTGAGGTACTGCATGCATTTGACAATGGTTGCATGAATTGATTTTTGTGTTTAAGCCAAAATGCACTGTGTGTGTGTGCGTGCATGGGCCTGTGTGCGGGCAGCAATCTTGGAATTTGAACTCAGGGCCTGGGCTTGGTCCTTAAGAGTTTTGCTTAAGGCCAGAGATCTACCACTTGAGCCACAGCTCCACTTCCACAGCTCCACTTCCAAGCTCTGTGTGTGTGTGTGTGTTGTGTGTGTGTGTTGTGTATGTGTGTGTGTATAGATTATTGGAGATAAGAGTCTCAAGGACTTTCCTTTCCCAGTTGCCTGCCCATCAGGATCCTCAGATCTCAGCCTCCTAAGTAGCTAGGATTAGAGGTGTGAGCCACCAGTGCAGGGCCCAAATGCACTTCTGATAAACATTCTTGTGAGGCTATGAACTTACCCAGACACACTCAGCACCTCCTACAGAGCTGGAGTGGCAAAGGCCTGGGTGACACGCGAGGCAAGGTGGCCAGCTCCTTCCTCTTGCTCCCCAGACTCCTGGTAGCGCCCCAGTTCCTGGGCAATGAGAGGGAAGATGGGGTTCCACCACCCCCTCAGACCCCTGAGACAGGAGACGGCTCTGGCCGTTCCCCACTAGGAAGGCCGCCAACCAAGTGGCTTCTTGCCGCTCTCCCTTTCCCCCTCGCTGCAGGCCCATTCCTAGCACATTTTTCTCAGCTCCAGGCTTCTCCCAGTCCAGGTTGCTCTGCCCCAGGCCCAGCAGGGGGCTGGAAAGAGTCCAAGGACCAGCTCTGCCTCCACTTCCCACAGCTCACATTCCCACCGCCCCCCCCCCCCCACCTGCCTGGCCGGGGACAGGCTCTCACCACCTGGAAGCTGGCGGAAGGAAATGTCTCCCTTACTGTGAAGTCTGAGCCAAAAGATGGGACAGGGCCACCCAACCACTAGACCCTGCAGAGGGTCCTGGCTCCAATGTGTGAGCTCCGGTCTGTGCTCCAGAGTTGTCTCAGTTAACCACAGAATGGGCAGAACAGGCTGCAGGAGGGGTTCCCTGGGACCATAGCAAAGGGACTGCCCCTGCCCCGGTAGGAGGAAGGGCACAAATGAGCCAGCTTCTGCCCTCATTTACAGAGCAAAAAGGCTGAGCGAGAGGCCCTGGGTTCAAGCCCCAGTACCAGCATAAAGAAAACAAACCAAATGGACATAAGACACACACACACACACACACACACACACCTGTGTATCAATGCATAAAACAGGATTAGTCATGACTCTAATGGCCTAGAGCACACTTAGGTTAAGTCTTACTAATAAATTAAGTAAGTCTTTCCATTTGCAGAGCAATCTGAATTCCCTAATTGCAAGGAAGGCATTGCAGGCCTGCACAACTGGAACACTAGCTAACTGTAATACTAAGGGTTGCAGGTGGGCGAGAGTCACATGCTGGGTGGCATCAGCTGGTGCTGTGTGGCCTGTGTGTGGGCGCAGCTGCGGGGCGGGCATGGGGTAAGGGAGACCCTGCAGTCAGTGCTCAGGCTGGGGTTTGATCCCCTCCCACAGGCTGTGACATCTCTGATGAGGCAGCACTTCCTGAATGGCCATGGATGGATTTTTTTTCTTTTGGTGGTACTGGGACAACAGGGATTTGAACTCAGGACGGTGTTTCTTAGGCTGAGCTCTACCTCCAATCCTGCATAGAAAGAGCTGAACAATAATAATAAAGTAGAATAATTTTTACAATATGCTGTCATAAAACTAAAGTGATCAGTGTATTTCTAGAACTTTTCCTGGTAAGAGAAGCCAAAGATAAGGGACCTACTGAGTATACAACAGGAATATAGAGCTAGACAAGTTGTAAAAGCAGAATGTCTGAAGCCAGGCACTAGTACTTTACACCTGTAATCCTGGCTACTCAGGAGGCTGAGACCTGAGGATCATGGTTCAAAGCCAGCCTGCAGAAGTGGAGCTGTAGCTCAAAGTGGTAGAGTGCTAGCCTTGAGAAAAGAGAGGGGGGGGGGGAGGGAGCTCAAGGACAGTACCCAGGCCCTGAGTTCAAGACCCACAAAAGGTACAACAAAAACAATTATGTTTTTATTGGGAGTGTTGGGCTGGGAATGTGGCTTAGTAGTAGAGTGCTTGCCTAGCAGGCATGAAGCCCTGGATTGGATTCCTTAGTACCACATATACAGAAAAAGTTGGAAGTGGCGCCGAGGCTCAAGTGGTAGAGTGCTAGCCTTGAGCAGAAGCAGCTCAGGGACAGTACCCAGGCCCTGAGTTCAAGACCCAGGACTGGCAACACACACACACACACACACACACACACACACACACACACACACACACACACACACACACACACACACACACAAAACAACAACAACAAAAACCCCCACCAAACCAAACCAAAACGAAAACACCAATTACATCTGGTCATCTTATGGTGGCACTATATGCACTGCATACTTTCTAAAAAATTTTTCCTGTCATTATTTTCCTTCTTCGTTTAAGCAGTGTTTAGCTTACAGAAGTGATGTGATCTTTTTTTTTTTTTTTTGGCGGGGGTCGGTTGTGGGGCCTGGACTCTGGGCCTGGGAGCTGTCCCTCAGCTCTTCAGTTCAAGGCGAGCACTCTACCACTTGAGCCACAGCACCACTTCTGATTTTCTGAGTGGTTTATTGGAGATAAGAGTCTCATGGACTTTCCTGCCCAGGCTGGCTTTGAACCCATCCTCAGATCTCAGCCTCCTGAGTAGCTAGGATTATAGGTGTGAACCACTTGCACTCGGCAAAAGATTAAAGATTTTAAACAATGAAAAATAAAAATAAAGACTAGCTGGGAGTGTAGTTCAGTGGTATAGCACTTGCCTAGAATGTTCCAGGCCCAGAATTCAAACTGCAACACTGCAAAACAAAAAAACATAGGGGTAAAGTGCTTGCCTGTCATGCATGAACCCCTTGGTTCGATTCCTCAGTACCACAAACACAGAAAAAGCCAGAAGTGGTATAGTGGCTCAAGTGGTAGAGTGCTAGCCTTAAGCACAGAGAGGGTCAGGAACAGTGCCAGGCCCAGAGTTCAAGCCCCAAGACTGAGAAGACAAAACAAACAAAAAACAAACAAGCATCAGATCTCAGGATTCAATGAATTTCAAGAGGCATGGCCGGATGGTATCGTCCTTTCCCGCCTGTGAGCTGTGCTTCCGTTGCCCTGGCTTTCTGGAGTATGTCCCCAGACTGAAAGCCATCCAATCCACACAGCTGAGGCTGAGCCAGCAGAGCTGAGCAGGACCCAAGTGGAGGCTGCAAGTAGGAGGGAGGGAGGGAGGGATCTCAAGGGCTTTGACGAAGGACCCTACAACTACCAGTCCTGGTGCTCACCCAGAAGGGCAGCAGTGGACCAGAGGATGCTTGGCTGGGACCTGCTATGAAGGCCCATCATGCCCCTCCCTCATCCTCTCTAGATCAGACAAGGCTTCATCCAAGGCAAGCGCTCTACCACTGAGCCACCTTCCCAGCCCCCAGACAATGCTTCACCCAAAGGACCACAACCCTGGGCCTCACTCACAGTGACTGAGGGCTCTGGAAGGAGGATGAGTGGAAGATGGGGAAATCAATGCTCTGATGGCATGTGAATGCTCCCTCCTCTCTCCTCTCCCTCTCCCCCTCCCGCCTCCTCCTCCTCCCTCCCTCCTTCTCTTTCTCTTTCTCTCTCTCTTTCTCCCCTCTTTCCTCCCCCCATTCTGGGTTTTGAGCTGAGGTCCCAAAAACTGTCCCTTAGCATTTTCCCTCAAGGCTAGCACTCTACCATTTCAGCCACAGCTTCACTTCTGGCTTTTCAATGGTAACTGGAGATAAGAGTCTCAGTGACTTTCCTGCCCAGGCTGGCCTCCTGAGTAGTTAGAATTACAAGTGTGACCCATTGGCACCTAGCTTCAAAGTCATAATCCTTCTGCCTCAGCCTCCTGAGTACTGGGATTACAGGTATGCGCCACCATACCCAACTTTACCCACTAACCTCTAACCTTTGTCCCTGGATCTGCAATCTAGGACATAATCAAAAGGTAGAGAATGAAAGTGTGCACCACTTCCTTCTCCTCCTCCTCCTCCTCCTCCTCCTCCTCCTCCTCCTCCTCCTCCTCCTCCTCCTCTTCTTCATGTCATGGGGCTTGAACTCTGGGCCTGGGTGCTGTCCCTGAGCTCTTCAGCTCAAGGCTAGCATTCTACCACTTAAGCCACAGTGCCACTTCCGTTTTCTGGTGGTTAATTGGAGATAAAGAGTCTCATGGACTTTTCTTTTCTTTTTTTTTTTTTGGTCCAGTCATGGGGCCTGAACTCTGGGCCTGGGCGCTGTCCCTCAGCTCTTCAGCTCAAGGCTAGCGCTCTACCACTTGAGCCACAGCGCCACTTCCGGCTTTTTTTCTTTTTGCTTATGTGGTGCTGAGGAATCGAACCCAGGGCCTCATGCATGCAAGGCAAGCGCTCTACCACTGAGCCACCTTCCCAGCCCCTCTCATGGACTTTTCTGCCAGAGCTGGCTTTGAACCATGATCCTCACATTTCAGCCTCCTCCTGAGTAGCTAGGATTACAGGTGTGAGCCATTGGGGCCCGGCTTGGAAGCCTCTTTCTAAACCACCCTGGTTTTGTGCATCTGTCTCCCCAAGTCTGACTGAGGCTGGCAGAGGTGACCTCGCCCAAGCTAGTGATTGGAGGGGCCTGGCTGGGGGCCAGGGCTGCTCCTGAAGGTGTAGCTTCTGCCTCCAGGGCTCTTGACAGGGGGGTGGGGGGAAGGAAGCTGGGGAGCTGGTGTCTGTGGAGGATTGAGCTAGCCACACCAGGGGATGATCAGAACAGTGAACCCCTGGAACTCGGCTGTCCCCACCCTGCAGCCCTTCCAGAAGTATCTTCCTCCCACTTCCCTGGGACCTTTGACCAGGTTCAGAAAGGCCCCTCTGAAGGGGGCAGGGAGTGGAGGGGTTTGGTTTTGTTTTGTTTTTAACGGGAGAAAGGAATTTTCTTTTCTAGAGAGGTTCTGGGTAATTCCAGCTTGCTTTCCCTGCCAAGTTCCTTGCCCAAGAATTCATACTGCTCTCCAGGGGCCGTAGCCCCTCAGCCCGTACCTGCTGGTAGGTAGGGGTCAGCTGGAAGGGGTTTGGGTTTGAATGGGCAATTCTGCAGGGAACTGCAGGAAGGGACTTGTGTCCAGTCAGCAAAGGGTGGAAGGCATTGGAGGATGGACGGAACCAGCCCATGTGACCTTCCCAGTCTCCCACGTGCCCAGGACCATTTTCCTAGGGACTGGTGAGCTCTGCTTCCCTGAAAAGTTGTGTCCTGGTTGAGAAAACATGGGACAATCAGGAAAGAAAAGGAAATGGGGCGCATTTATGGAGCCCCTACTTTGAGGCCAAGAGGTTGGGCTGGCACCCTCCCTCAACTTTTGTGTGTGTATGTGTGTGGGTTGTGGGCTTTCCCTCAGGTCCTGGGCTCTGTCCCTGAACTCTTTGGGTTCAAGGCTAGCTCTCTACCACTTTGAGGCATAACACCACTTCCCATTTTCTGGTGGTTAATTGGAGGTAAGACTCTCACGGACTTTCCCGCCTGGGCTGGCTTTGAACCCCCATCCTCAGATCTCAGCCTCCTGAGTAGCTAGGATTCCAGGCGTGAGCCACCCTAACCCACTCGTGACTTTATAGCAGTCAGGAAGACAGATTCCCACCCAGGGCAGCATACTCCACAGAACTACCCCAGACAATGCAGACACAGAGAGATCGGGATGCAACAACTCTGCCTGCGGTGGTGTGGGAAAGACATCAGAAGAAAAAGACATTTGACTGGGGTTTTGAAGGATGAGGAGCAGTTAGAGGGGAGACTGGGAAACAGCAGCCAGGCCTGTGGAGAGGAGCTGAAGTACAGAATTCCAAGGTGGAAGGCAGGGAGGTGGCTGCCCACAGATACAGGCCAGCCTGGCTAGATAGGTGAGGAGGGTTTGTAGTAAAAACTGAGAGCCCGAAAATCCAAGCTGTGACACCCGGAGACGACAGGGAGTTTGCAAAGCCTTCTCCCTACGCACTGAGTGTTAGGGGAACTCAGACTTAGGTTTATGCAAATTGTAGGCTGTTTACTGTTTAGCTCCCCTTCCAGAATAAAGTCACCTACCACCTGTATACAAAATACATCACGTGATGAAGAGTCTGCCTTACTTCCTTGCACAAGACCAACGAAAACCTTGGTTAATGGAACCTCGGGATCTGTGGCCGGTGGAAGGCTACGGGTCCCCTGGTCCCCCAAACCTCCATTGCACGGTCCGGTCTCCGTTCTTGTGTTGCTCCTGGTAGGGCTGCAACAAAAACAACAAAACAAAACAACAAAACACCAAGCTGGGCCCCAGTGGCTCACGCCTGTCATCCTAGCTACTCTGGAGACTGAGATCTAAGGATCACGGTTCAAAGCCAGCCCTGGCAGGAAAGTCTGTGAGACTCTGATCTCCAATAAACCACCAGAAAACCAGAAGTGGCGCTGTGGCTCAAGTGGCAGGGCGTTCGCCTTGAGCGCCCATGCCCAGAGTTCAAGACCCACGACCGACAAAAGCAAAAAAGCCCGGTCTCCACCTCCCCATTCCCCCCACCCCAGCCCCGGGCCAGGGCAGGGATTGAAGAGGTGCCTGGCACAGCCCCAAGGCAGGAACGACCCGCAGCCCACGGGGCGGAGGCTGAGCCCAGCCTTGGCGCACACCCAAGAGGTGGAGGCCGGGCACCGCTGAGCAGCAGGGCCTCCCCGCGGGGCGCCGTCCTCGGCGGGGATTGGCGGTGGGCGTCGGCGGGGCCGGGTGGGAGGAAAGGGGCGGGGAGGAACCCCCGGCTGCCCGGGAGAGAAAGTGCGCTCGGCGGGGCTGCGCGCGCTCCTTCCGCGCCGGTCCAGACCTCGGGGCTGCAGCTGGGGCCGGGCAGGGCCGCGCCGGGCCGGGCGGTCACCCACGGCGCGCGGCGGAGCAGCGCGGGCGCGCGGGGTAGGAAGGCGGGAAGCCGGCGCCCCGCCGCCGGGGAGGCGCAGGGATGCACCCCGCCTGGCTCGCGGCGATGCGGGGTGGGAAAAGTCGGGGGCTGGGGGAAGGGGCGGCCCAGGCGAGACCCCACGCCCCGTCTGCCGCCGAGCGGGCGCGGAGGGGTGTGAGCCGGGGGCGCGCCCCGCACCGCCCCGCACCGCCCCGCACCCCGCACCGTCCCGCACCGTCCGCGGCGCATCCCGGGGCGCGCGGGCCGGGGATGAATCTCGGCCTCCGTCGGGGAGGGCGAGGCTGCCCAGCTCGCAGCCAGACCCAGGGTCTCGCCTGGGGTTGCCCGTCACCACAGACGCCCCCCCCCCCAAAAAAAACCAGGGAACATTTGCAACTTCGGGGACCCTGGAGTCGCAGATCGGGGCGATCGCAGAGGCGAGGTGGCTCTGGGGGCAGCCAAGAGTGCGGTCCTCCCCTCGGGTCCTCCTCTCCCGGCCACCTGCCAGGGTCCCCAGCTCTGGATGGAGCCTGTTCCCAGAGCCCGTGTCCTGGCCAGGCCCCTGGGGCGGAGGGGACCCAGGAGGCCCAGGAATCTCCGCTTAGACCCGGAAAAGTAATCACTAAAAGAATCGATTCGAGTGCCAAATGAGTGAGCGCGGGTGTTGGCAAATGTACCAGGGTCTGCTTCGCTGACTTTGGCTTTTGTGTGCTGGGTTTTTGCACAAGAATTTAGCGCCTTCGAATTGCAGTCTTAAAATGTTCAATGTGCAGGGTGGAGCTTGTTGAATGTTTTATACTGAGTCGCATACATTGCTGACGTCCTGCGTACAGTGACATGCACACACACACGCACACCTGTAGTGTGTGTGGATGAAACACACGCGTGTACACTGCACCTGGCTCAGCAGGTGAGCACACTGCCTGTGGCGCCTGCTTTTCGTGGAGCTTCCCTAAGCAGGGAAAGGCTGGCTTGGGTTTACTGTGGGACACAGTTCTTGTTTTTGTGCTGTTATTGGGTATTGGGGCTTGAACTCAGGGCCTGGGCGCTGTCCTTTTTACTCAAGGCTAGCATTCTACCGCTAGAGCCACAGTTTCACTTCCAGCTCTTAGTGATTAATTGGAGATAAGAGTTTCACGGGCTTTCCCAACCCAGCCTGCTTCAGAACTCAGTCCTCAGATCACAGCCTCCTGAGTTGCTAGGACTACAGATGTGACCCCAGCTGGCATGGCATTTTAAAAAGGAATTTCTTGACTGATTTCAAACAATAAGCCTGGTTACTTTAGTTCTGAACTACCTGCTCTCAATAATTGTAGCAGTGTTTTTAATTGTCTTCTCTTTTTATTTTCCTCCAGAAACAAGTGGTTCCTGAACTTCTACCAGGGATGGGCATTTTCTATTCTGTGCATGTGAGTTACATGGCTGGTGTGGGGCCTTTAGAGTTCTCTGCTGTGCCCCACCACTCTCTGGAATCTGGTGCGGTCTCCTGGTCGTGGAAGTTCTCACTGCTGTCACCAGAGCACTGGGGCTGGACGTGGAGGGGAGGTGTGAGGGTGGGTGGTAGGGTGGGCTCAGCCCCCCTCCCACTCTAACACCTGGCCTCCCCATCAGCCGGAGATGCTGCTGCTCCTGTTCTTGCCTCTGCTGCTCACAGCTGCACCAGAGTCAAAGGTGAGTGCAATTCCGCTCAGCCCCAATCCAGCCCCACCACCTAGTAGAGGTGAGGGAGACCAGGACAGGGATGCTGTAGGAGGCAGGCTGGAGCCCATTCCTGCCAAAACAACATTCCCAGGCGAGGAGGAAGGCCAGGAAGATGCCATCAGGAGTTGGCACCTTAGAGCTTCTCACCAAACTCTCCTTTCAAAAGGGTGTGGGGCTGGGCACCGGTAGCTGGCTCCTGTAATCCTAGCTACTCAGGAGGCCAAGATCTGAGGATCATAGTTCAAAGCCAGCCCAGGTAAGAAAAGTCAGTGTGACTCCTATCTCCATTAAACCACCAGAAAACCGGAAGTGGCGCTGTGGCTAAAGTGGTAGAGTACTGGCCTTGAGCTGAAGAGCTGAGGGACAGCGCCCAGGTCCAGAGTTCAGGCCCCATGACTGGAAAAAAAAGTCACCAGTACTAGTGGCTTCCTTACTAGTGCAAAGAGTGGATATAGGAAACCAATGATCCATCAAATGAAGTTCCATTAAAAGGGGCCCTGCAGAATGCACCTGGGTGCTCAGGGCCTAGAGGCTGTGGCCTTAAGCTCCTTGTGCTCAAGGTCAGCACTCCACTACTTGAGCCATAGTTTCACATCCTGCTTTTGGCTGGTTAATTGGAGATAAAAGTCACACAGACTTTCCTGCCTGAGCTGTCTTGAAACAATGATCAGATCTCAGCCTCCTGAGTAGCTAAATTACAGGTGTGAGCTACTGGTGCCAGGCTGCAGAGGATATTCCAGATGGCATTTTTGGGAGGAGGGGGTCTGCCCAGCTGGGCATCTAACAGAGGCAGGCAGGTACTGTGTCTGGAGAGGCCAAACGGGGTGCCACCCTGCCCACCTCTTGTGTGGCCGGCAGAAGGGAGAGAGGGAGGACCCCTGAGAAAGGACCCAGACTATTCAGATTTGGGGAGGCTAGAGGTGGTGCAGGATCTGTGGAAATGCGGGTAGAGGATGAGAACAGGCAGGGTTGAATGGACACTGGACAGTCCTTCAAGTCCATGGTCCATCCCCAGCCACAGTCTGAACAGCAGGAGAACTACAGCCATCTTCTTCATGTTCTTCTCCCTGCCAGCTCCCATGTCCCCTCACCTCTGCTGCCCTACAGCCCTTGTTCCCAAGTTACCACCCTCTCAGGTCTCCCATGTGCTGGTGCCCAGCTGCATGTATGCCAAAGCCCAGGGAGAGAGGGGCCACCGACCTAAAGCCATCCCATAACACCCTCTGCCTTGGGAGTTAGAATAGTTAGAATGCCCAACCTGCAGGGCGTCATGCAGGGAATCAAGACTTATGATAGGGTTAGGTGCCTTTGTTCCTAGACCAGCCACAGCCACAGTCACCTTCTACCTCCTCTTCTCGCAGGGTGAGTCCCAAAGAAGCCTGGGCCTGCCTCTTCCCTCACTCCTGTCCCTCTCTGGTGGGGTGCCCCATTGGACAGGTCCGCTGGTCCCCCCTTGGGATGCTGAGCATCTTCTCAGGGTCCCTTGGTGACACTTGCTCACAGGTTTTCTTTGAGGAGATGAATGGTTAGAGGTGATTAAAGGTGGTAGCAGTGAGGCCCTCCCCTGGGTCATTTCCTCTCACCGGCTTTGTCTCTCTCCCTGTGTCCTTTGTCCCCTATTCCGTGGGCAGTGGACTATTCTGGGAACTCTTAGTGGAGCTGGAGGAGGAATGGGTGGGGTGTGGAGAGCAGAGGAGACAGGACAGGACAGGCCTGGGCCGGGCGGGGCTACGCACCACACTGCTGCCACAGCAGCTCGTGCATGCGTAATTACAGGGAACAAAATGTGCTGGCTCTGCTCACGATCCGACGTGTTTCCTGCAGACACACAGTGTGCAGGGGTGCCGGGGAGGCTTAGGGTCACTCAGATGAGCCCAGATAGGGTTCCTCTGTCAGTGTGCAGGTGGCCCCGCACGCGTGTGCCCACCCCACAGGTGCCAGACCAGACGCAGAAGGAATGCTTTCAAGATGCTTCACACGATCCCGGCCCCTGGATAGCTCTGTGCTCAGGCCATTTCCCTCTCATCCTGTTGGGTGAAGTGGCTCTGTGGCTGGGGCGCCCCTCCTCGCCTGGAGGAGGGAGCGAACGAGGACAGCAGTTCACCAGGAGGGGAGGTGGAAGAGGGTCCTGAACTCTTGTCATGCACTGATGGGGCTTGGTGTATGGGTTGGGGGAGAAGCGAGCAGAATTCCAACGAGTCACCCACTCTACCATGCCAGCACTGTCTTTGTTTTGTTGGTTGTAGGGCCTGAACTCTGGGCCTGGGCGCTGTCCCTGAGCTCTTCACCTCAAGGTGAGCGCTCTACCATTTGAGCCACAGCACCACTTCTGGTTTTCTGGTGTTAATTGGGGATAAGGGTCTCACAGACTATCCTGCCCAAGCTGGCTTTGGACTACAATCCTCAGATCTCAGTCTCCTGAGTAGCTAGGAGTATAGGCGTGAGCACCAGCTCCCAGCTTTTTTTTATTAATGAAAATAGGTCAGGCATTGGTGGCTCACCCCTGTAATCCTAGTGTCTCAGGAGGCTGAGATCTGAGGATCGCAGTTCAAAGCCATCCAGGGCTAGAAAGTCTTTGAGACTCTTATTTCCAATTAACCACTAGCAAACTGGAAGTGGTGCTGTGGCTCAAGTGGTAGAGTGCTAGCCTTGAGTAGAAAAGCTTAGGGACAACACTTGGGCCCTGAGTTCAAGTCCCATGACTGACAAAAAAATTGTTATCGTAAAGGTGGTTTATAGAGGGATTACCATTTCATACGTAGTGTAATGAGTAATTTCTTTTTGGACAATGTCACCTTTTCCTTTGCTCTCTCCCAATTTTTCCCTCCCACCCCCACGTAGAAGTTGTATAGTTCATTTTCAACATAGTGTCTAGTGATTATCACTGCCGTGTTTACCCTTTGTCTCTCCATTTCTGTGCTTCCCTTGCCTCCCGAAGACAGACAAGAGAAAAGAAAACCTCTTTTTTCCATTTCCTGGTGTTCATTTTAATAAACATCACATTATGTGACCGGGACACTGAGGCATTGCACCTCTGTGCTCTTTCCCTAAGAGTATCCTCTTTTGGTGTCACTGTGTGTGAATGAATGCCCAGAGTCCTGTATGATTTATCATGTACTTGTGTATTTTAAATCTAGCTTCCAAGCAGAGAAAACAGGCGCCATTTGTCTCTCTGAGCTTGGCTTCCTTCACTTAACATGATTTGTTTTGGGTGCATCCACTTTCCTGTGAATGGTATATGATCCTTTATAAAATTCCATTGTGTATAAGTACTTCTTTTGGATCCACTCATCTATTGTAGGGCATCTGGGTTGTTGCAATTGCTGCCTTTTGAAAACAAAATACTGGGTCCAATCCGTTTCATGTCACTAAGAGACCGCGTTGATACTTTGGTTCTCTAGTTTGGGAAGCTTGGGGGTTCAGGCCCTGCTAGAAGTGAAGGCGTTACAAGGGAAAGGTGACACCTTTGGTCTGGCTACCTCTTCCTTCTTGGCTTTGTGTTTGGTTCAGCAAGTTTAGTGCAGTTTGGGCTGCCTCAGGTATAGGTAACTGGAGAGCCAACCTCACTCTAGCAGGGTTCCAGAGCCTCCTACAGGGAGAAGAGCTTGCTCTCCCTCCCACTGCATTAACACTAGCTTGCTCTAAAGAATGGTAGTTGGGCCGGGAATGTGGCTTAGTAGTAGAATGCTTGCCTAGCATGCATGAAGCCCTGGGCTCAATTCCTCAGTACCACATAAACAGAAAAGTCTAGAAGTGGCGCTGTGGGCCAAGTGGTAGAGCACTAACCTTGAGCAGAAAATCTCAGGGACAGCACCCAGGCTCTTGAGTTCAAGCCCTAGGATTGGCAAAAAAAAAAAAAAAATGCTAGTGATATTTTCCCCCTAAAGATTCTTATGTGGCAACACTGTAAAAATAAAGCCCCTTGCTAGAAGATGGCACATGTTTAGAGTCTATTGTCTGTCTCCTGTCAACACTGTGAAATGCACAGGGTCTCCGTTGGTTGTGTCTTTCATGCAGGTGTTGTCTGTGCTCATTTGTCTCTCTGTGGCTTCTTCTATCTGCCTCGTGTGTGTGTGTGTGTGTGTGTGTGTGTGTGTGTGTGTGTGTCCTTGTACATGTGTGCACAGACCAGTTCTGTGTCTTGAACTCAGGGCCTGGGCACTGTCCCTGAGTTGCTCAAGGCTAGTACTCAACCACTTGAGCCACAGGCTCCACTTCTGGCTTTTTGGTGACTAATTGGATTCTTTTTTGGGGGGTGGGGAGGGGTCCGGTTGTGGAGCCTGAAATCTGGGCCTGGGCGCTGTCCCTCAGCTCTTCAGCTCAAGGCTAGCATTCTACCACTTGAGCCACAGCGCCACTTCCGGCTTTTTTCTTTTTGCTTATGTGGTGCTGAGGAATCGAACCCAGGGCCTCATGAATGCAAGGCAAGCGCTCTACCACTGAGCCACCATCCCAGCCCCATTTGGTGACTAATTGGAGATAAGAGTCTTGCAGACTTTCCTGCCTGAGCTGGCTTTGAACCACATATCCTCAGATGTCCATCTCCGGAGCAGCTAGGATTACAGGCGTGAGCCACCGCACTGGGCTAGTTGGCTCATTTTGTAATGAGTATATTGGTGTTCCTGACAGTGTTGGTATATCCTAAAGGGACAGTTCTGGAAGAGAGACTCCAGGTCTGGCTTGGGGGTCTCCTGTGAGGACTCCTGGCTTACTTTGTCTTGCTCCCATCTTTTACAGGCCTCCCAGGTGAGGCGGCCGAGTGACCGCTGGGGCGCCTGGGGCCCGTGGAGCCCGTGCAGCAGGACGTGTGGAGGGGGCATCAGGTTCCGGGAGCGCCCTTGCTTCTCGGAGAGGTAAGGGGGATGAAAGGCCAGCTGGCTTCTGGGTCATGGGTGACCGGTGTCATGGGCCACAAGGGACAGATTTATTCGGGAAGTGGCAGGAGCGTGGTTCTGGAGAGCAGAGCCAGCCTGCGTCCCCGCTCCGGCTGCAGTGCGCAGCGCGCAAGGCATGCATTTGTGGAATTAATGAAGAATGTCCAGCCAGCCGTTCCTGGGACCTGGGGCTTCTCTCCCTCCGCTGCTTGTCAAGTACAGATTCTCCAGGCATATTTCACTTTGTGCCTTGCACCCTAACACCTGTGGGCACAGGGTGGTGAGGTTGTGTGTGTATGTGGGGTGAACTCTGCTCCTGAGGAGCTGGGTGGGGAGCAGGAGGGGTGGAGTCTTCTGTTTACTCTCCTTGCAGACTAACCTTACCGGTGACCTCTTAGCACCTGGGGCTTTTTTAGAAATTTGCTTTAAGAAGCAAGGTTAGGGCTGGGAAGGTGGCTCTGTGGTAGAATGCTCGCCTAGCATGCATGAAGCCCTGGGTTCGGTTTCTCAGTATCACATACACAGAAAAAGGTAGAAGTGGTGCTGTGGCTCAAGTAGTAGAGCATTAAACTTGAGCTGAAGAGCTCAGGGACAGCGCCCAGGCCCAGAGGTCAAGCCCCACAACCAACGACAACGAAAAGCAAGGTTAGAGCTAGCTAGCCACAGTGGCTCATGCCTGTAATCCTTATTACTCAGGAGGCTGAGATCTGAGGATTTCAGGGGTGAAGCCAGCTCAGGCAGGAAAGTCTGATGTCTAGCTCTAATTAGTCATCAGAAAGCTGGAAGTGGAGCTGTGGCTCAAGTGGTAGAGTGCTACACTTGAGAAAAACAAAAACAAAAACCACCTCAAGAACAGGGCCCAGGCCCTAAGCTCAAGCCCCAGGACTGGAAGACAAGGAGGAGGAGGAGGAATAGAGGAGAAAGAGAAGGAGAGGGAGAGTCAGACCAAACACAGGGCTAATCACACCCCCCCAAGGGCTTTCTGTGTGACTCACCCCCTCCTCGCCTGGCCTCCACTCTGGCTCACCAAGCACCCCGCCTCCTAAGCCAGGGGCCCTGCAGGGAAACCCAGGAGGGGGTGCCCAGTATTCTCATCCCACAGGAGAGACGGAGGTGCCAGCTGCGTGGGCCCAGCCCGGAGCCATCAAATCTGCCACCCAGAAGTAAATCCCTCCCAGCCCGGGCCCCCCACTTCCCCAGCCCCTTCCTCACCAGCTCCCTGGATTGGCCTTGGGGGGGCGCACGAGATCCCTGGGGCTCAGGTCCCCGCCTGGGGCTTGGAGGGGCCGAGGGTGGGAGCGGGGCGGGGGGTCCCGGGCGGGCTTGTGGGGGTCGGGCGGGACCCCACCCCCCACGCAGAGGCTGGGACCCAGCTTCGGTTCCATCACACAGAGCTGCCCCCACGGCGCGCGCGACTTCCGAGCCCAGCAATGCGCGGAACTGGACAGCATGGAGTTCCAGGGTCGGCGGTACCGGTGGCTGCCCTACTACGGGGGTGAGCGCCCGCCCGGCCGTGCCACCTCCACTGTCACATGTCACCTAACTCCTACAAGCCACCAGGGCCCCCCCCCACCCCGCCCTCGGCACATGGACACGCGCGCATGCGTGCTGAGGGGCCCCTCCCCTTGTCCCTTTCAAAGCCTGCAGGTGGTGTGCAGCCCTGGCGGGGTTGGGGAGGCCGGGAATGGTGGGGGCAAACTGCAGAGGGCCTGCGAGGGGCTCTGTCCCGGGAATCCCACTTACCCTCATCGGTGCTGGGAGGATGTGGGTGGAGGAGCAGGGTGCAGGGAGTTTGTTTTTAAACAGCTAGAGCTGGGAAAACCCAGACACACACACACACACACACACACACACACACACACACACACACACACACACACACACACACACACACACACACACACACACACACACACACACACACAATGAGAGTCAGAAGATGCCCTAGGCTCAGAGCCAGTGGCTCTCGCCTGGAATCCTAGCTACTCAGAAATCTAAGATCTGAGGGTCAAGGTTCAAAGCCAGCCTGGGCAGGAAAGTCCATGAGACTGATTACTCAGCCAAAAGTTGGAAGCGGAGGTGTGGCTTAAGTGGTAGAATACCAGGCTTGAGTGAAAAAGTCAAGCAAGAGTGGGGGGCTCAGGGCTGGGAAGGTGGCTCCGTGGTAGAGCGCTTGCCTTGCATGCCTGAGGCCCTGCGTTTAATTCCTCAGCACCACATAAGCAGAAAAAGCCGGAAGTGGCGCTGTGGCCCAAGTGGTAGAGCGCTAGCCTTGAGCTGAAGAGCTGAGGGACAGCGCCCAGGCCCAGAGTTCAGGCCCCAGGACCAACAACAACAACAACAAAGAAGAGTGGGGGGTGGGGAGCTCCAAGTTCAGGCCCTAGCACCAGCTCACACACACACAGCCTTAAGTTAGTCCAGGCATCAGTTGTCACTGCTCACTGCAAGCTAGTTGTGGCCACCTGGCACCCTGACCCACACCAGTCCAGGGTTACCGGGGCCAGAGGAGTGACCCCACTTTGGTCCTTTGGCATTTTGTACCTGGATCCTGAAGTGGACAGGATTGTTTGTTACCTATCCCATGAAAAACTGACTTACAGAGGAAAGATTATCCAAGGGTGTCTGCCTTATAGACATGATTATGATTTATCCTGTTAATATGTATCCTGTTAAACAGTGTATATATAATGTGTAGATATTAAATATAACAGCTCTTGACAAGGCTATATCCTTAACACTTTTGAGCTTGTTATTATAAATGAGAGTAGCTTTTCCTTATTTGGGGATATCTTTGATTTGGCTCTCCAGAGATGCAGCTGATTCATGGAGAATGTCCCCCACCCCACCCATGGGGGCAGGGTTCTGTGCTGGTCGGGGAGGGGTGCTGTTACAAGAACTTGCTCTCCAGGCCACGCACGTGCCTCTGCCCCTGCCTTCGCTCCCTGCTGCAAAACCAGGGCCTGAGTGGGGAATCTCAGCTTTCCTCTCTTGCCCACTCCAGCCCCAAACCAGTGTGAACTGAATTGCATTCCCAAGGGAGAGAACTTCTACTACAGGCACAGGGAGGCCGTGGTGGACGGGACGCCCTGTGAGCCTGGCACGCGCGATGTCTGTGTGGAAGGCGCCTGCCGGGTGAGTCCCCGCCTCCCCCGCCTCTCCCTGGCCGGGGTTTCTGACAGGTGTCTCCCTGTCCAGCACCAGAGGGCCAGGGGATGCCAAGAGCTTGATGATCTCTCAGGCTACAAGGACACCAGGCCCAGCTCCTAGGATCTATTGCAGATGCCCTGTGACCCCCACCCCATCCCAGCTTACCTTTGCCCCCCCTTATTTTGTCAGTGATGGGACTTGAACTCAGGGCCTGGATGCTGTCCCTGAGTTTTTTCATTGAAAGCTAGCACTCTACTACTTGAGTCACAGCTCCACTTCCAGTTTTCTGGTGGTTAATTGGAGATGAGAGTCTCATGGGCTTTCCTGTCGGGACTGGCTTTGAACCATGATCCTCAGATCTCAGCCTCCGGAGTAGCTAGGATTACAGGTGTGAGTCACCAGTGCCCAGCTTTGCCCTTTGAGAGCTTAAACTTTATTTAAAAAAACAAAACAAAAACCCCTCAGGGTGGCCTGTTATAGGAACCTAACCAAAACTGACTTCAGCAAGCCCAAAACTATTGCAAGGGGGTGCTCGAATGGTGCTGCTAGAAACTTCTCTCCCCACAGCCTGCTTTCCCGTCCTCGGTCACTACCAGGTTTGAGCAGTTTCCTCCCCTGCAGTGTGCTAGCATGGCAGATCCAAGCCTCGGCTGCCCCAGCCTGGAAGCCGCCAGGGCAGGGCCTCATTCCCAGGAGTTCCTGGGTTGGCCTTGGACCTGTCTTGGCCTGTAGCTTACCTGATCCCTTTTCTTAGGAAGGAGAATAAGCCATGGGCTTGGGGAACTCCATCCCAACCCTGCAGGGGGGAGGGGGCCTCCAGAAGAAGATGGGGTGGTCACCAGAAGCCCAAATGCATGTTGAGCATGAGTGGACTGTCTGCAGCCCTGGCTTGCTGCTGTAAGCACACGGGTGCTGGGGAGCCGGGCTGACCAGGCCGGAGCCCAGCTACGCCTGCCTGCGTCTCCCTCTGCGCTCGCTCATCTTGCCCTCGCCTCTCCCCTTTCCCTTCCCGGCAGGTCGTCAGCTGCGACCACAAACTAGACTCGCTCAAGCAGGAGGACAAGTGCCTGCAGTGTGGGGGGGACGGAACCACCTGCTACCCCGTCACAGGCACTTTTGATGCTGATGACCTCAGGAGAGGTGGGGGCTGGGGCTGGGGAGGGCAGGGACTCTCTCTCTCTCTCTCTCTCTGTTGGTCGTGGGGCTTGAACTCTGGGCCTAGATCTGTCCTCAGCTCTTTAGTTCAAGGCTAGCGCTTTGCCACTGAGCCACCTTCCCAGCCCCATCTCTCTCTCTTTCCTGGGGGCCGAGTTGCCCAACCCCTATGGTACCCCGTGGGACCATTGGCTTGGATCATGTCTGACAGCTCCCTGGTGGCTGTGGGGTGGGGTGTGTGCCCACTTCCAGTAGGACCCCTGCCCATTTGTGTGAGCTCACACCCCCCCCCGGGCGCCCCTCCCTTCTCTCCCGCATGGCTTTTTTAAAACGCTTTCCTCAGACAGCAGCCCAGGCCGCAGGCAGCCAGACCCTCCTCACTCACAGCTGTGCTGTGTGGCTTAGCATCTGGGGGTGACTCCTGCCCTTGGTTTGACAGAAGGGGGGCGGCATGGAACAGTTTTGCACCCCCACCTGAACCTCTGCCCCCTATCAGGCTACAACCAGATTTTCATAATTCCGGCCGGAGCCACCAGCATCCGAATCGAGGAGGCGGCTGCCAGCAGGAATTTCCTGGGTGAGGATGGGGACTGGGCGCGGGGTTGGGGGTCAAGAGCACCCAGCTGACCGGGCGCCCGCTCTCCCGCATGCAGCGGTGAAGAGTCTCCACGGGGATTACTACCTCAACGGGCACTGGAGCATCGAGGAGGCCCAGGCCCTGCCCGTGGCCAGCACTGTGCTGCACTATGAGCGGGGCGCTGAAGGGGACCTGGTCCCTGAGCGGCTCCTGGCCCGAGGCCCCACCTCGGAACCGCTCATCATTGAGGTGAACGGGCAGGGTCGGTGTGGGGAGTGGAGGGGGGTGCCCTGGCCAGGTGGGGGTCCCTCAACACACACTGAGAGTCACCTGAGTGGGAACCCTGCCATGCAGCTCATCAGCCAAGAGCGCAACCCCGGCGTGCACTACGAGTACTACCTGCCGCTGGGCCCCGGCGGCCCCCGCCCCGCCTTCGGCTGGAGCCACGGCTCCTGGACCGACTGCAGCGCAGAGTGTGGAGGAGGTGAGGGACCCCTGCCCGGGCGGACCCTGGGGAGATGGATTGTGGATGGGGGTATGGGATCACCTCCTGGGTACTCCCAACCTGAAGACTAGGAAGGCGGTGGCATCTCTTAGGCCAAGAGCCCCCTGGGGAGTGGAGGCCAGGGACCCGGTGTGAGGCTGCTCTCTGCCACCCACCCCCACCTCACACCCTGAGCCTCTGCTTCGTCCTCTATAAATCGGGGATAATAGCTTTGTGTCAGTGGCTCACCCGTAACTCAGGAGGCTGAGAGCGAAGGATGGTGGTTCAAAAACAACTTGGGTCCAGGAGAGTTTTTTATTAAAGTTTTTATTTATTTATTTTGTTGGTCACGGGTCCTGAACTCTGGGCCTGGGCACTGTCCCTGAGCTCTTCAGCTCAAGGCGAGCGCTCTACCACTTGAGCCATAGCGCCACTTCTGGCTTTTTCTGTTTATGTGGTACTGAGGAATTGAACCCAGGGCCTCATGCATGCAAGGCAAGCACTGTACTGCTGAGCCACCTTCCCAGCCCCTCCTGACTGGCTTTGAACCTTGATCCTCAGATCTCAGCCTCCTGAGTAGCTAGGATTACAGGTGTGAAACACCAGCACCCAGCATCCAGGAGACTCTTTATCTCCAATTAACTACCAACAAGCCAGAAGAGGAGCTCTGGCTCAAGTGGTAGAGTGTAGTCTTGAACACAAAAGCTCAAGGACAGTGCTCAGGCCCTGTGTGCGCGCACGCACGCACGCACGCACGCACGCACACACACACACACACACACACACACACTGGGATGTGACAGCACTTCTCTCAGATGGCTATCTGAGACCTCATCAGGATGAACCCAGGGCAGAGTCCAGAGTGGTGGCTGGCCCAGATTGCATTTGGACAGTGTTGTCTGATTGGCTGCCCTGGGCCTCTGGCAGGCCACCAGTCCCGCCTTGTGTTCTGCACCATCGACAATGAGATCTACCCTGACCACATGTGCCAGCGCCAGCCTCGCCCGGCTGACCGCCGCCCCTGCCACCTTCACCCGTGCCCGCAGACCAAGCGGTGAGGCCTTGCCAGTCCCTTCCTCTTCTGGTGGGTGGAAGGGGAAAAAAGTCTTTATGTGGTTTCAGGCATAGGCACCAAAGAGGTCCAGGAGCCCAACCCTCCCCCAGCCGTGGCTGCCAGAGGTGGCCATGGTCACCAAGGGGCCAATACAAGGGCCTGAGGTCCAGGGTTAGGCCCACACAGTGCTCAGAATGCCCAGGCTGGTGGCAGGAGGGTTGGGGACAGGATCAGAAGTCCCTGACTAAGCCAGCAAGGGGTCTGGCCAAAGGGCCTGTGCCTTGGCATTCGGGATGCCTTTGTCCGTGCATAAAGGGTGTCTTACCTGCACCGGCCGGGTGTGGCGCTATGCTGGGGCCCAGCACGCATATGACAACAGGTAATCTGTAGGCGGCTGGTGCTGTGCTGTGCCTCCTGCTCTGTTGCGCCGGGGTCTGGCTTTGCATGGTGCGCTGGGGCCGCCCTGTGCTTTGCTCCGTGTACCCTGGTGCCAAGCAGGGCCACTCCACCCATACAGAGTACAGCCCTCCTGAAGTGCCACATCCAAGGTGGGAGCTGGAGGGGAAAGGGCCTGGCTGGGGTGATGGGACGTGGTGAGAGGGAAAAAAAAGGGGGCCTTGGGGTTAGAACAGGAGCACGGACTGCCACTGTCGGGCTTGGAGCTGTTAGGACCCTGCAGACAGCGGGCGAGTGGTCGCCAGGGATGCCTGGAGTACCTGCGGCCTTTGTGTAGAGCTCCTCAGCTCCATCTGTGCAGGCCTGGGGTTCAGAGGGTGAGCAGGCTGGGGCCGGAGGGCGGGGGTCTTCTGTCTGCTCCTCACCGGATTCCTGCTCTTTGCCAGATGGAAGGCAGGGCCCTGGGCTCCTTGCTCAGCCTCCTGTGGGGGAGGCTCTCAGGCCCGCTCTGTCTACTGTGTCTCCTTGGATGGGGCCGGCGGCCAGGAGGCGGTGGACGAGGCCCACTGCGCAGGCCTGCCCGGGAAGCCTCCCTCCACCCAGGCTTGCAACCTGCAGCGCTGTGCCGCCTGGAGAGCGGAGCCCTGGGGCGAGGTGAGGCTTGGGGCAGGAGCCCCCACCCAGGCTGGACCGCAAATCAGGAATGGGGCTGGGGCCTGTGCAGCAGCAGACCAAGCAGGCAAGCTGTCTTGGAAGCTGTGGCCAAGGCTGGAACTAAACTGGTTCTGAACCAGGTTTTTCCCGGAGCTGGGTGACAAGGCTTTCCCTTGGTCCAGAGAAGCAGCGAGAGGTAGTTTTGGGGGTGAGGGAAAAGCTGATAGATCTAAGGCTGAAGATTGCTCCCCATACCTACAAATAAAGGGATGTAGAAATTGCCCTACACTCTGGCATCAGCCACCATGATGAAGCTGTATGACTTCCCAAAGTGGCTCAGCCTCTCTGGGCCCAGGAGTGAGAGATAGAGAGTAGGGTATGGTCTGCATGTGCCCTGTGTCGGGCTGGGGGGCCTCCAGCTGTCCCGCCTCGCATGGTTCCTCTGGGCTGGGCCGAGCTCACGCTGACAGCCGGTTCTTGCAGTGCTCTGTCACCTGTGGCGCTGGTGTCCGGAGGAGGAGCATCACTTGCAGGAGTGCCCAGGGATCTGTGCTCCAGGCCTCCGCCTGCTCCCTGGAGAGCCAGCCGCCCCTCAGTGAGCCTTGCGTGCTGGAGGCCTGTCCCCTCCATGACCAGGCCTGGCACGTGGGCCCCTGGAGTCCAGTGAGTGCTCAACCCCTCGGGTGGGTCTGAGGCACCTTCCCGTCCGCCCCCCCCCACTACCCCCCCCCCCCAGCCTCAGGGCTCTCTCTTCTCACCCTTGGGCCCCAGTGCTCCAAGAGCTGCGGCTCAGGCACAAGGAGGCGACAGGTGGTCTGTGCCCTCGGACCCCCCAGCCACTGTGGGAACCTGCAGCAGCCGAAGCCCACGGAGGTGGAGTCCTGCAACAGCCGTCCGTGCCACCGTGCTCAGGGTGAGGCCCGGGGGGCTCTACTTTTCCCTCCCTGTTCTGGCCAGTGCACTTCCTGCCCGGGGCCTTCGCCTGACACATCCCGGCCCCGTGGTTGCTTTCCCCCTGCATCAGAAGCACCTGTTTCCACCCTGGGCTAGCCAGCTTCCTAGTGCAGCTGTGGTTGTACACAGCTTCTCAGGACTATTAGGTATGAGCTGCTGGAGGGCCAGGCCCATGACCCCCGTAGTCTGGGAATTGTACTCAAGGGGTTTGTGATCACTAGGCAGGCCCTCTGCCATTTGACCCATGCCTCCAGCTGTGTATTTCACTTTATTGTTTCTGCCTGGGCTAGCTTTGGGCTAACCTTCTCCTACCTGTTCCTCTTACATAGCTGGGATTAGAGGCAAGCGCAAGTACTCCTGGCTGTGCTGTTGGGATAGGGGGAATCTATTTATTTTTGGCCTTGAGCCAGGATCCTTTCTAAATCACCTCCAGAGTAGATGAGATTATGGGTGTGTGCCACTAGTCCTGGTCCCTTCGGCCTCACGATGGTCCCCCGCCCCCATCCCTGCCCCAGAAGTAGGCACTCAGCAATGATTTGTTGAAGGAGTGACTGGGTGCTGAGGGAAGGAAGTATTCCAGAAAAGACTGTCTTTCCTGCTGTCCCGGCCTCCTCTTCCTGCTTCATCTCCAGGGCTCTTGGAAAGGAAGTCTCTGGACAGGAGGAGGAAGGAGCAGAGGCTGCTGGCCTTTGCTTGGGGTGTAGTCAGGACACTGAGGAAGGGTGGGGTTATTGCTGAGGAAGAGTGAGGAGGCCGGGAGACTCGTAGCCCTGTAGACCGGCGTGTCCGGCTCTGAGGTACAGCGCTGGTCTCTGAGCTGTGACACCTCGAGGTGGGGAACAGGAGGGAGGGGCAGGGTCACTGCGACGGCGCTTCTGACAGCCATCTTAGCGGCTGCCCAGCTGTGTGGCCTAGGGCAGCATCTCTCCTCTCCACTTGCCCACCTGTATGTAGGACTGGATAAGTAAGCTTGCCCAGGCTTGCGGTGAGTCGCGTGCAGGCACAGTAGGGAGGTTCAGGGCTGGCGCTCTACCGCTTGAACCACAGCTCCACCTTGGCTTTTTTTGGGTCCAGTCGTGGGGCCTGAACTCTGGGCCTGGGCGCTGTCCCTCAGCTCTTCAGCTCAAGGATAGTGCTCTACCTCTTGAGCCACAGCGCCACTTCCGGCTTTATTCTTTTTGCTTATGTGGTGCTGAGGAATCGAACCCAGGGCCTCAGGCATGCAAGGCAAGCGCTCTACCACTGAGCCACCTTCCCAGCCCCTCCATCTCAGGTTTTTGTTTTTGTTTGCTGTTTAACTGGAGATAAGTTTTCTGCTCAGGGTGGCTTTGCATCATGATCCTCAGATCTCAGGCCTGCACCACCAAAGGCCTGCTAATATTTTGTTTTTATGCTGTGTGTGTGTGTTTGTGTGTGTGTGTGTGTGTGTGTGTGTGTGTGTGTGTGTGTGTGTGTATGTGTGTGTGTGTGTGTGTGGTGATCCTGGGACTTGAACTCCAGGTCTCATGCTTGCTAGGCAGGGGATCTACCACTTGTGCCACACCCTCAGCCCTTTTTTGTTAGTTATTTTTCAGGAAGGATTTCCCTTTTTGCCTAAAGCCAGCCTCAGGCCTGAGGGATTCCTGCAGATACCTACCTCGAAGCTGGTACACACTACTGTGTCTAGCTATTCGTTGGGATGGGGATCTCATTAGCTTTTCAGGTGGGTTGTGGGGCTTGAACTCTAGGCCTGGGCGCTGTCCCTGCGCTCTTCAGCTCAAGGCAAGTGCTCTACCACTTGAGCCACAGTACCACTTCCAGTTTTCTGGAGGTTTGTTGGAGAAAAGAGTTTCATGGCCTTTCTTGCCCAGATTGGCCTTGAACTGGGATTCTCAGATCTCAGCCTCCTGAGTAGCTAGGATTACAGGCCTCAGCCACCCAGCCTCATTAACTTTTTGCCTAACTTGGCCTTAAGCCATGATTCCCCCTCCACTCTCTGTCTCCTAGGGAGCAGGGCTGACGGCTATGAGACACCACGCTGGCCAGCCTTGTGCTTCTACAGCGCATACTCCATGGCTAAGCCACACCCAGCCCCTATTTAGTCCAGTTGGAAGGTGAAGTCTGTTATCATTTTTGGTTTAGGTGATGAGGTGCTAATTTTGTCTCTGCTCCTTCCTTCTCTCTGGCTCCGCCCTCTGCACCTGTTGCCCTGGTTCCTGCAGAGGTCCCCAGTGGCCAGAACTCACATTCCCGCCCCAGGGACCCCCGGATGCCTTTGGGCCCCCGGGTGGCCCCTTCCTCAGGTAGGAAGCAGAGCTATGTGAGTGGGGGAAGGGTCTCCATCCGGGTACTGGCGGCCCAGGGTCTACGGAACCAGAGCACAGTGGGCCCGGTGTGGACACTGGACGTGCAGTGGGGAGGCTTAGGGTGGACTTATCATCGTGCTTTTTCCTTTCTAGGTCCTAGAGACCAACAGTGGGCGGATCAGGAACGACCCTGGGCCCGGAGTAACCCCAGGGGAGAGCAGAGGCCCCACGTGTCACCTCCAGGCCCAGCCCGCTCTCCACATCAGCTGCCCCCAAGGCCCAGCTCCGGACCTGGAGACTGCAGGCACAGCCCCCACGGGTGCTGCCCCGATGGACGGTCTCTGTCTCTGGGGCCGCAGTGGCAAGGCTGCCCTGGGGCTGGGGGCTCCTGTCAGCAGAGCAGGTGCGTTGGGACAGTCCAGCAGGGGAGGGAAGGAAGGTGGGCTGGGCCGTGGTGGGCCCTGGGTCTGCCTCTCTGCCTGGGGGAGGGGCTGGGCAGGTTTGCAGAGCTCAGGATCAGGACTCCTGAGGTTTAGTCTCTGAGCTCCCCTGATGTGTGGTCTTGGGGGCGTGGCTGTCAAAGGTAGTCCCCAGAAGTCAGCCTGTGGAGAACTCGCCTGAGTCTCAGAGCAGGCACGAAGGGCAGGTCCTGTGCTCAGATCCCAGCTCTCTGGGAGCCCAGAGGCAAGCTGGACAGCGATGACTAGTTCTTCCAAATCTCTGAATAGGGCTGGGAAGGTAGCTCCATGGTAAGAGTGCTTGCATTCATGAGGCCCTGGGTTCAATTCCTCAGCACCACATAAGTAGAATAAGCCGGAAGTGGCGCTGTGGCTCAAGTGGCAGAGCACTAGTCTTGAGCTGAAGAGCTGAGGGACAGCACCCAGGCCCAGAGTTCAAGCCCCATGACCGACAAAAAAAAAAAAAAAAAAAAAAAAAAATCTGGGGCTGGGAAGGTGGCTCAGTGGTAGAGCACTTGCCTTGCATGCTCGAGGCCCTGGGTTCGATTCCTCAGCACCACATAAGAAAAAAGCTGGAAGTGGCGCTGTGGCTCAAGTGGTAGAGTGCTAGCCTTGAGCTGAAGAGCTGAGGGACAGTGCCCAGGCCGAGTTCAGGCCCCACGACCGGACCCAAAAAAAAAAAAAAAATCTCTGAATACCGTCTGTCCCAGACTTGCAGAGAGAGACTGAGTGACGGCCCCTTGCCAGTGCCCTCCGCCCCACCCCCGTAGCTCTCCCAAGGCCTGTTTGGACAGGCTGCCCTCAGGAACTGCCCTGGAGGATTCAGTGGCCAACCAGCTGTGTGCTGAGTGACCTCTGATCATGGTTTCCTCTTCTGAGAACTGGAAACCGAGATGGCCACTGGGTGGGGCTGTGAGAATGCATGAAAACAACAGGCCCCGGATGCCGGAGGTGCTGGGACCTTTCCCCTCCCTCTCACCCCCCATTTTAACACCTGCTTGGCAGAAGTAAGATAAACGGTAGAACCCTCTCTTCTGGCCTATCTCCTATCTGCTGAACTGGCTTAGATGAATTCCCCCTTGTTGATTGAGGGGTTCTATGAGTGACTCAGATATGTTACAATCGCTGCTGGGCACTGGTGGTGGCCCCTGCCTGTAATCCTAGCTACTCAGGAGGCTGAGATCTGAGGATTGTGGTTCAAAGCCAGCCTGGGCAGGAAAAAGTCCATGAGATTTTGTTTTGTTTTGTTTTTTTGGTCGGTCCTGGGGCTTGAACTCTTTGCCTGAGTGCTGTCCCTCAGCTCTTCAGCTCAAGGCGAGCGCTCTACCACTTGAGCTACAGAGCCACTTCTGGCTTTCTGGCGATTTGTTGGAGATAAAGAGTTTCACGGACTTTCCTGCTCAGGCTGGCTTTGAACAGCGATGCTCAGATCTCAGCCTCCTGAGTAGCTAGGATTACAGGCGTGAGCCACCAGCGCCCAGCTCTATGAGACTCCTCCCCAACTGACCACCAGAACACCGAAAGTGGCGCTGTGGCTCAAGTGGTAGAGTGCTAGCCTTGAGCTAAAGAGCTGAGGGACAGCGCCCAGGCCCAGAGTTCAAGCCCCACAACAAAAACAAAACAAAACAAAAACAAATAAAAAACAGTTGCTGTTGCCCCCACTGGAAGTAGCTGGGTGGCAGTGGAGGAGGGGACAGACTGGGACAGGTGTGGCATGCCGACCAGCACCTGCTCAGCCCTCCAGGCCGGCAGTGTTGAGTCCGGGTTTGCCATGCTGGATATAGGCACGGGAGTGAGCAAAAGGGCGGGAGCTGGGGCTGGCAGTGAGGCAAGGCTGCATGCTATCTGTCTAGGTATGGCTGCTGTCCTGATGGGGTATCTGCAGCCGAGGGACCCCAGCAAGCTGGCTGTGGCAGGTCTTACAGCAGGGACAATCCTGGCAGCCGGCCGGGCACCCAAGCAGGAGGCTCCATGGTAAGGATGTGGCCAACAGTGAGTGGGGCCGGTGTCCCATCCCTGCTCAGTGTCACATGATCATTGTAGCTTGGCCTTGGTGAGGGAGGGCAGTGTCTGCCTGTGGCCTGGGCCACTCTGTAGGGCACAGGGTACAGAGAAGGTCTTTCTTTATCCCACACTCTTTGGTCTCTAATCTCCTCCTAGGCTGGGGTTGTGCACTTCAGACCCACCGTTCCGTCCCTTCCCTCTGCTTGCTGCTTTCCTCCAGGCAGCCTTGGATCTCCACGGAGACAGACTTATTCCTAACTCCTCAATTCTGCACTTCCTCTCCAGCCCCACAAAGCCCACCGGCCCCAGGCAGAGCAGAGCGAGCCCATGGAATGCCGGGGTTCCCAGTTTGGCTGCTGCTATGACGACGTGACCTCCGCAGCCGGCCCGTTTGGAGAAGGCTGTGTGGACCAGCCCAGTTTCCGTGAGTGGCCAGGTCCCACTGGGGCCCCGGCTACCGCCCAGAGCCAGAGGCCTGTCTACCAGCCTTGACCCACTTCTAAGACACTTGAGAATCTAGATGTCAGGCTAGGGAATGGTGGTACATGTTTCTTGTGTCCAAGTTGGCACTTGAGGTGTTTTGGATGTTGTGGGGGGTCAGGGACGGTTATAAGAAGGGAGACCCTGAACAAAGGAGGCCTGGCTTGTACCAGGAGCCAGGCTGTGCCTGGGACGATGTGGGTGAGGCAGAGGCTGCTGAGCGGTGAGGGAGGCTGGTCTGGATCCCCTGAGGCGGGAGCACAGGCTGATCCTGGGCAAGCCGCCAGGGATCAGTCCTGGGGTGTTCCAAGCCGCAGGCTGGTGGTCAAGGCTCTGTGGAGGCTGGGCACCTGGACAGGCAGCCGTGGTCTCATCTGAATGTGGACAGATGGGGTAAGCCGTGCTGACAGGGAGGGCTGTTAGAAGGCAGGCTGCAAGTGGGGGTCCAGGCCCAAGGATAGCGAGGCATAGCCAGGTAAGCTTTGGCTGGGAGTGGGGTGGGGGTGGGGGGCTCCCAGGGAGCCGGCCCTGTCCTTCTGAAGGCGCAGTTCTGTGGATGGAGGCATCTGGACAAGTCAGGGCAGTGAGCACATCCTGGATCCCATCTGGGCTTTCCAGGGAGGGCAGGAATGCAGCTGTGCCCTAAAACAGAATGGGAAACAGGTGGTCTGTGTGAGTGTGGGGCTCAGGGGCTTGGGGGTGAGCTATATCACTAGCCACCTAGGTGACATGGCCCTTCCTGCCTCCAGCCTACCCTGTACGGTGTCTGCTGCCCAGTGCCCTGGGCTCCTGTACGGACTGGACCGCCCGCTGGTACTTCGTCCCAGCGGTGGGTCGGTGCAACCGCTTCTGGTTCGGCGGTTGTCATGGTAACGCCAATAACTTCGCCTCGGAGCAGGAGTGTATGAGCAGCTGTCAGGCCCAGCATGGGCACCATCACCACCTGCCTGGGGCCACTGGCCAGCGCACTCATCTGGATGGGGGCGGCAGCCGTCCCAGAGGCCAGCAGGAGACCAGCTGGCACCAACATGGGGCCACCGTTCCAAGACTTCTCCCACCTTCTGGTGGGCCTTGGCAGGAAGAACGAGAGCGTGGGCCGGGGGAAGCGCCTCGCACCCCCTTTGGAGAACAGCCCTGGGGCCAGGAGCTTGGGCCTAGGGCCCCTGGGTTGGGCAGAGATGTTGGACGGCCGGTACCACCTTCCCACAGCAACTCCAGGTGAGGCTGGTGGGGGGCCAGGGTGCCCAAGCCAGAGCTGAGCCTGTCAGAGCTAAACCCCTGAGCGCAACGCCCCTCCCTGTCCTAACTTCTGGTCCCAGGCAGCCCTGCGGAGGCCTTGCTGCCTTTGTTAGGGGTGGGCTGGGGTGTCTCCTAGACATGCTGTAGAAGTGGGTGTCTCCACTCCCCGTCAGCTCGGCTGGGTAGTCCTGAGCCTGTCTTCCCTGTGGCAAGTCACTTGGATTTTTCAGATGTTAAATGGTGATATTGTTTCCTGCTCTGTTGGGTTCTTTTTATTTTTATTTTTTGTTGGTCCTGGGGCTTGAACCCTGGGCCTGGGCTCTGTCCCTCAGCTCTTTAGCTCAAAGCAAGCACTCTACCACTTCCGGTTTTCTGAATGGTTTATTGGATTTAAGAGTCTCACAGACTTTCCTGCCCGGGCTGACTTTGCACCGTGATCCTCAGATCTCAGCCTCCTGAGTAGCTAGGATTACAGGCGTGAGCCACCGGCGCCCGGCATTCTGTTGGGTTCTGTTTCTTCTGTTTATGACGTTATTCTTCTATTCATTCTACCCTTGGGACTGAATTTTTATGAATAAGCATTTTGAGGAAACAACAGACATATGTGCCAAGCTTAGTTCAGCCCGCTGCTGCAGCGGGTATGGCATACGTAGTTCTTACACCACCCCCTGCCCCGCCTGGGCTTGGTGCTGGGCCCAAGTCCTGCGTCAACCCAGGCTTCTGGAGCTTGGTCTCCAGAAGCTTCTGGAGCTTGGACTCTCAGGTCCCACCGGGGCCTATGCCAGGCCACCTGTGGTGGTGGTGGTCTCTGGTCCTAGCCCTCATACCAGCAGGCAGAGCCTCGCCTCTCACCTCTCCAGGATCAGCTTGGGCGGCTCGGAGCCCTCGCTGGTGCAGGCAGCGCTGGGGCAGTTGGTGCAGCTCTTCTGTCCTGACGACGCCTTCGTGGACCGCCAGGCTGGGTGGCAGAAAGATGGCCGGCCCGTCTCCTCTGACAGGTGTGTGTAGCAGAGATCATCGCATCGCTAGTGTGCGGGACGTCCTCCACGGCTGAGACCCCTGCGGCTGCCCTGCGCGGGCGTGGGCTGAGGAAGCCCAGCTCCCACCTCCCTTTCCTTCTGTTCAGGCACCAGCTGCAGTCCGATGGCTCCCTGGTCATCAGCCCTCTGCGGGCCGAGGACGCTGGCACCTACAGCTGCGGCAGCCTCAGGCCGGGCCATGACCCTCAGAAGATCCAGCTTCAGGTCACAGGTGTACTCCCACCCCTGGCTCACAGGCCCCAGCGTGGGAGGACGGGGCGTGAGGAGCAAGGCAGGGGGTTTCCTCCAGTCACCCCCACACATAGGGGGGTGAGGGGGAGCTAGAGCGCTTCTGCGGGCCACTTTTGGTGACAGGAGGCTCCTCATCTCTCCCGTGGCTCTGGCTCCTCCCAGTTCCTTCTTCCCACAGCTCACACCTTGCTTCTCCCGACCTCCCCGCAGGGGGTGACAGGGCAGTGCCAGCTGAACCCGAGCGGAGCCACTTCCCCCATCTCAGGGATCCGGTCCAGGGCCATAGACCTCCAGATCCCAGTCTAGGGGCGGATGCTGGGGCCCGGGGCGCCATCCCCGCCCAGTCCCGGCCCACAACCAGGTAACAACTCAGCCAGGTCATCCTGTTCTTAGTCTCTCGTTCCCAAGTGCCAGGGTCCTGGGGCCCAATGAAAGGAGGGAAAGGTATGTGCCATTGCCAGGCCTTACTAGGCCCGCAGGAACCCTGCCGTATGAGCTGGGCCTCAGGGAGGAAGGGAAATCCCGGCCCTTGAGCCACTCAGCTGAAGGGACCGTGGGTGTGGGGCTCAGGTTGCTTCTTGAAGGAGAAGAGGGTTTGGAGTTGGCCCTTAGGAATGGTTGAGTTTATGGAGGGGTGTGTAGGGGATAAGGGAGAGCCAACGGAAGGACAGGAGAGTGTACAAGGTGGGGGACAGCCCAGTAGCTTTGAGCTACTTTACCCCATGTAGTTTTAGGATAGTGTCCCCCACAGACTCAAGGAGTGCAGTTCCAAGCTGAAAACTGGCTGGAGAGGGAGAGGACTTGTGGGCAGGTGTCCGTGGAAGTGGGGGAGCCCCTCACAGCTCTGGGTGGCTTGTTTTGTAGACTGCGTCTAGACAGGACCCAGCCAGGGGTGGTGGACGCCAGTCCAGGCCAGCGGATCGTGCTGACCTGTCGAGCTGAAGGCTTCCCGCCCCCAACCATCGAGTGGCAGAGGGACGGACGGCCGGTCTCCTCACCCAGGTTCATTCAGCTCTTCCCTTCCCTCTCCCCATGGCCCCTCCGGGCACACTGCATCCTGAAGAGGCTTGAGCGGGATGCCAGGGCTCTCAGGAGATGGAACTGGGAACACTGGACTCCCCGGGCAGCCAGCAATGGAATCTCTGGGTTTTTCCAGAATGGGTCAGGTAGACAGAAATGAGAGACCAACAAACTGAGGCTGATGGGAGGAGATGGCATGGCCGTAGTTCTAGTTGGATTCTGATGGCTGACATTTATCGGCCACCCCCGGAGAGTGAGGCTTGTTTTCTTGTGTAATCTCCAGGAGTCACACGTAGGCTCATGCTGTTCCCAGTTGACATATAAAAGCTTGACCTTACGCAGCAATTAAGTCATAGGTACAACCATATGTGGAGCCTGCTTAAGTGATAGCAAAGACTAGAAACCTAAAGTGCAATTATCTTGTTTTAGAAAACTTGATTTCTGCCGGGCACTGGTGGCTCACGCCTATAATCCTAGCTACTCAGGAGGCTGAGATCTGAGGATCATGGTTTAAAGCCAGCCCAGATAGGAAAGTGTATGAGATTCTTACCTCCAATTTAAAAAAACCAGAAGTAGAGCTGTGACACAAGAGGTACAGCACTAGCCTTGAACTGAAGAGCTCAGGGACAGCACTCAAGCCCCACAACCGACAAAACAAACAAAAACAATTGCTTAGGCTTAAAAGCCAAATGTTAGGTGGGCACTGGTAGGTCATGCCTGTAATTCTAGCTACTCTAGAGGCTGAGATCCAAAAGATTGCAATTCAAGGCCAGCCCTGGCAGAAAAAAAGTCCAAAATAACCATCCATAATCCAGGCTAGAGGCATGGCTCAAGTGATCCAGGTACTAGCTAAGCAAGCATGGTGAGCAAATGCCAAAAAAAGCAGTAAATAAAAGTGCTTGCAGAAGAAAGGCGTGAGGGTCTGAGGCCTAGGAGCTCGTTAGCTATTCCTCCCTGAACAGTGCCGCTGCTGTGCGTCTCATTTCTGCTTTACTGTCTCTCTGGCCCCAGGCCAGCTCCCTTGGGACTGGAACCAACTGACTGTGTTTGGTTCCTAGACACCAGCTGCAGCCCGATGGCTCTCTGGTCATCAGCCAAGTGGCAGTGGAAGATGGCGACTTCTATGCCTGCATTGCTTTCAATGGACAGGACAGGGACCAGCGCTGGGTCCAGCTCAGAGTTCTGGGTAAGGTGGCAGTTCTGAGCGGGGCCAATGTCCTTTGAGATCAAGTGGCACAGGAGGGCAAGGTCTATGTAGAGGCTGACTGTGTTGCCCTCTTGTGCCCAGGGGAGTTGACAATCACAGGGCTGCCTCCTACGGTGACAGTGAGCGAGGGTGACACGGCCAGGCTGCAGTGCGTGGTGGCAGGAGACAGCGTGAACATTCGATGGTCCAGGTACAGTGCTCATGTGGGAAGCCCCTTCCCTGTCCACACAAGCTGGGGTGCAGGGGGGCTACCTTTCTGTCATGTGTGTCACTGTCACCACTAACTCCTCTGAGGCCCGGAGCCAGTGGTGGGGGCTACAGAAGCCTCATTGGATAGCTTGCTTTTCCATTGGTTGGACCACATTGGGTTTCTTTCTTTCTTTAGTTTAGGCTGGCCTTGAACTCATGCTTCTGCCTCAAGCCTTCCAATTGCTAGGATTATAGGCAAACCTATAGTATGTTTTGTTTTGTTTTGTCTTATTTTTATTTTTTTACACTTAAAAAAAAGTGTGTGTGTGTGTGTGTGTGTGTCCCTCAACTTTTTGCTTAAGATTAGTGCTCTACCATTTGAGCCACAGTTCCACCTCTCGCTTTTTGGTAATTAATTGGAGATGAATCTCATAGACTAGCCCAGGCTGGAAACTGTGATCCTCAGATCTCAGCCTCCTGAGTAGCTAAGATTATAGGCATGAGCTACCAGTGGCATTCGAGTTTCTTAACATTAGCATTACTGATGCTTTGGACTATAAAATTTGGTTGTTTTGGTCCTTTGTATGTGGGACCACTACCCACTGAATTCCAGTAATAGTTCCCTCTAGGTCACGGAATAGAAAATGTCTCCAAACACGGCCAGATCTCCCCTGCACCAACCACAGGTCTACACAGCATGGGGGACTTCAGTGACCTTTTATTTCACATCAGTTGGTTTCTTGTTCGTTCTTTAATCAGATTTTTTTTTTTTTTTTTTTTTTTTTTGCCTCTCCTTCCTGGAGTATGTGGGATCTAGGTTAGGTTCTGAGAGTTCTGAGACTCATTTCATTTGGGCCTCATAATGCTCCAGGCAGGAGATAGCCCTGTGTCTTAAGACCTCCAGGTGGGGCATGCCCTCCCACCCCCACCGTCACCCCCCCCCCCCACCTCCCCGGTCTCTGCTCAGAGGAAGGCAGGTTGCTTGGAGCCTGGGAGAGTGGAGGAAGGGACGGCCAGGGCTGAGCTGTAATGACTGAGGAGGGGAAGTGATGTTCGCAGCAAGTGACAAGTGGCTATTTTGGACAGGATGCTGGGATGGGAACAGCTGTGCATGGGTAAGGAGAGGAAGCTGGGCCACTGATATCAGCTGCCCCTGGTGTGACCTTGATGCCAGGGGCTTCAGTACTCAATTCATACCTCACAGAATGGCTGCCACTTTTTCTCTACCTGGGCCAAGAGACCTGCTCCAAGAGACACTGTCCTGCAAGGCTACCTACCCCATTTGTTCTTCTAGCAGGGGACACAGCTCAGTGCTTACCTGACCTGTAGTGCACTGCTGACCATGAAGGGCTCCCTTCCTGAATTGGTTCCAGGAAGCCAGTCAGGGGCCGGGCTTCAAGCTCTGATTTTGGTAGTATCACCCTACGGCCTCACCTTGGGGGCTGATAGTGCAGCTGGGTCTCAAATCTGAGCCTTGTGGTATCTCATAGGCCCCCCTGAAATCCAAATAGAATATAGCCAACATCCATTCCTCAACCTCAGCTAAGTCTCCCAGTTGGAGACCAGCACCATCACCCAATAACTCCCACTTGATTGCTTCCTCTCCTCCACCCCCCACATCTCACCTTTACCCGTATCTCTTTATCTTTTGCACCAGGCAGCAGACACACTTCCTCTAGGGCCCCTCATTTGGTCCCTGCCTAGTTCAGATCCCTCCACCAGCCCCAGAAGCCAGTTCAAACTCCTGGCCAGAGCCCAAGATCCTGCTGCCCGGCTCCTGCTTCCCACGGGCACTTCTTGCTGTGGCTGTGACCTTCCGGAGTCCTTGTGGTCCTCCTCTCTGTTGGCCAGCTGTTGCCGCTGCCCCTCTCGAGAGTGGCTCCAGACAGCAGCACCCTCCAGTGCTCTGGAGGCAGGGGTGGGTAGTGTGTGTGTTCCTTATCCAGCTCCTTGGCCAAGGAAAAGCCAGAGTGGGATTCCTTTGTGGTTAAGAGGCCTATTTACTGGACTTAGACCAGAGTGTGTGGTTTGGCCATGGTTTCTCCTAAGTTTTGGCCCTTTCATCTTCTATGAGGCAGGAAAGCATCAGGGGAGCAAGGGGCTGTTCTAGAATGGTCCTTGATAACCTCCCACTATCCTCCCAGCCTCCTAGGGTCATAAGACGAGTGGCCCTGGAAGGCTCTCTCAGCATTCTCTCCCCCTGCAGGAATGGGCTGCCAGTGCAGGCTGATGGCCACCGGGTACGCCAGTCCCCAGATGGCACCCTGCTGATCCACAACCTGCAGGCCAGGGACGAGGGCGCCTACACATGCAGCGCCTACAGAGGGGGTCAGACGGCCAGCCGCAGCACGGAGGTGAAGGTGGCATCGCCAGGTACGCGGGCACGTGTCCCTAAGCCTCAGGCTCAACAGTCCAAGGGACTCCAGTTCAACACTTGGCTCACTCTGATGCTAACTTCTGGTTGACACTTGGGGCAAAGGGTTTACCCCTCCTGAACCTCACTTCTCCCCTCTTTCCACTCGAGCTACCCTGCCATCCAAGGACGGGGTGCAGATAATGGTAACGGTGCTCGTGCTCTGCAAGGTAGATGCTAGCCATTGTCATGGACTTGCCCATCTTACCTGCGAAACCACAACTGGCGAGGCTTTCATTATCATGCTCAATCAGACAGACCGCTAAAGTCTGTCCATTCTAACCCAAGTGGAAAAAAGTCCTATGGAAATGGGACTGTAGCTCATGTGAGCCCTGCTTCCATCTCCCAATACCACAAAAAATAATACAGACTTTATTCTAAAAAACAAAGTACTGAACTTATTATTATTTTTTTTGGGGGGGGGGGTCTGGTTGTGGGCCTGAACTCTGGGCCTGGGCGCTGTCCCTCAGCTCTTCAGCTCAAGGCTAGCGCTCTACCACTTGAGCCACAGAGCCACTTCCAGCTTTTTTTCTTTTTGCTTATGTGGTGCTGAGGAATCGAACCCAGGGCCTCAGGCATGCAAGGCAAGCGCTCTATCACTGAGCCACCTTCCCAGCCCAAAGTACTGAACTTATGACAATGTGCCTTTTATTTTTCTTGCTGGTCCTGGGGCTTGACCTCAGGCCAGGGCACTATTCTTGAGGCTCTCTGCTCAAGGCAAGCATTCTAACCACTTGAGTCACAGCACCACTTCCGGCCTTTTCTGTTTATGTGGTACCCAGGGATCAAACCCTGGACTTCATGCATGCTAAGCCACTAGGCCACATTCTCAGCCCCACAACTGCCTTTTTGATCTTTCGAGCATACAGCCCAGGGACTGGGAAGGTGGTTCAGTGGTAGAATGCTTGTCTTGCATGCATGACATGCATGCATGAGGCCCTTGGTTCGATTCCTCAGCACCACATAAGCAGAAAAAGCCGGAAGTGGGGTTGAGGCTCAAGTGGTAGAGTGCTAGTCTACAATTGAAGAGCTGAGGGACAGCGCCCAGGCCCGGAGTTCAGGCCCCATGACTGACAAAAAAAAAAAAGAGCATACAGCCCAAATCTTAGAAGGCAGGGGCTATAATTACCCTTTCATCAATGAGACTTCCAGAACGCTTATGCCCTGTCTCTAACTGCCATATAGCAGATCAGTGGCCCAGGAGACCAGAACCCAAATCTTTCAACTGCTCGGAATCTTTTTTTTTGGGGGGGGTACCAGTGCTGGAGCCTAGAGCTTCCAATTCTCAGAAGTTTTACTGACACTGTCACTTTTGACTCACACCTGCATATATATACATATTTGTGAATATATGCATTTATATATTCATATATGCATATATCCATATACATATACGAACATATCCATAGTCACATTTTATATACTCAATTATAAACCTGTATATAAACATGACTATATATCTTATATATTCATATATATGCATATATACACATATCAGTAATGTGGTATTTTAGCCTTATATTCTTTTGTTCTTTTTGTGTATATGCCAGCACTGGGGCTTGAACTCAGGGCCGCCTTCTCTTGCTTGGCTTTACCGATCAAGGCTGGGGTTCTATCACTTACACCACAGTTTCACTTCCAGCTTTTGGGTGGTTAAATGGAGCTAAGAGTCTCATAGATTTTCCTGCCTGGATTTTGAACCTTGATCTTCAGATCTCAGTCTTCTGGGTAACTAGGATTTACAGGAGTGGGCCACCAACACCTGGCTCTTAGTGAGTTATTATAGTCCAGCAAATGAAAGTGTCATATTGTAGGATGGTACCACTATGGAAAAATGCAATGGAATGACACAATGCTGATACATTATCAGTTAGGGACTGAATAGCAGGGCAGTGCCCTGGGCTAAGCAGTTTGCAAAGACCTGCTCCATCCTTGGGGAAGGTGTGGGACTTGCATGTGCCACTGTTCTTCCTGTCTGGTCTGCCTCGCTACTCAAGACAGAGCTGAAGTATTGGTAATTTGTGTTTATGATTAGCTATAGATATGTCTAGCAGGGAAAATAAATTAGAATCACGGGGCTGGGAAGGTGGCTCAGTGGTAGAGTGCTTGCCTTGCATGCATGAGGCCCTGGGTTTGATTCCTCAGTACCACATAAGAAAAAAGAAAAAAGCGGGAAGTGGCACTGTGGCTTAAGTGGTAGAGTGCTAGCCTTGAGCTGCAGAGCTGAGGGACAGCGCCCAGGCCCAGAGTTCAGGCCCCACAACCACAACCAGACCCCCCCCCCCAAAAAAAAAATTTAGAATCAGAAAGTTGCTTGATAACAAGCCTGGTGGAGCCTTGCTGGTGTATGGCCACCACAGTGAAACTGTCCAGAGAGACACACTCCTGCCTCTGCTAGGCCTCTCTTCTGCCCTCTGCTGGATGAATGTTGCCAAGTTTAGATTCAGGCCCCAAAGGTCAGATGACACAGCTCCTGCTGACTGAAGTTTTACTTAGGGCCCATCCTTCTCAAGACTTGAGATACGACGGAGTACAATCCAGCGGCTGAGGCTTTTCAGGGAGTTAACTTGAAGAGATATTTAATCAGTAAATTCTGGGTGTCTGGGAAGGGCTATGCACTGGATAGAGGACACAAATAAGCAGAAGGGAGGCCAGCAAACGGGTGGCAACTGTATCCACTTCTAGCTTACACATCTGGCAGCCTCATGTACATCTCTCTCTTTCTCCCTGTTGTCCTGCAGCACCAGCGGCCCAACCCAGGGACCTGGGCAGGGAGTGCGTGGACCAGCCGGAGTTGGCCAACTGTGACTTGATCCTGCAGGCCCAGCTCTGTGGCAATGAGTATTACTCCAGTTTCTGCTGTGCCAGCTGTTCCCGTCTCCAGCATGCTAAACCTGTCTGGCAGCAGGGATGAAGGCTAGATCTGGCTCTAGTTCTGAATAGTTCTCTAAGAGAAGATAGACTCAGCCCCCCTCCCCACTCTCACCAAATCTGTAACTGGCAAAGGAGTCATCTTCTGGAGATGCCCTTCCAAAAACCCTCCCAGAGCTGAACTCAGCAGCCTCCCATGGCCTCCCAGGGTTTGCAGATGACATGGCCACAGACTGCTGCTGAGTGGTCATGAGGAGGAATCTGTTTAGATAGGATATACTTTCCCTTACCTCTTTGCATTTCTGTGTCTACTTCAGGTTGAGGATCTCTTATCTGAAATGCTTAGGACCAGAAGTGTTTCAGATCTTAGAATATCTGTAGACCTTATCAATTGAACATCTCTAAATCAAATATCTGAAGTGCTCTGAAACCTGAAACACCTAAGTGCCATGTTAGCATTCAAACATGTTTAGATTTTGGGGCATTTGGATTTCCAGTTAGGGATGTCATCCTGTACAGAGACCCATTCACTACATTTTTAAGCAAACCAGCTTTAAAATCCAGAAAGAAGGGCTGGGAAGGTGGCTCTGTGGTAGAGCGCTTGCCTTGCGTGCATGAGGCCCTGGGTTCAATTCCTCAGCACCACATAAGCAAAAAGAAAAAGCTGGAAGTGGCACTGTGGCTCAAGTGGTAGAGCAGCCTTGAGCTGAAGAGCTGAGGGACAGCGCCCAGGCCCAGAGTTCAGACCCCACAACCGGACCAAAAAAAAAAAAAAAAAAAAAAATTCCAGAAAGAGCTGGATTTTAAAGCTGGGAAGTATGTAATGTTTTCAAAGTTCACACCTGCCTTATAAGGGAATGTTTTGGGGGAAGCATTCTGTTTGAGAGCCGAATGTCATTTGGGGTCAAATGGTAGTCCGTTGCTCTAGCCTCTAGTCTTTCTAGGTAGCTCAGCTTCAAAGCCTGCTGATATTATGAAAGCTATCAGCAAAGCAGGATGGGTGTAAGGCCTCAGAATAGGGATGGATCAGGGATGGAAACAGGAAAAGCTCCTTACTTCACAGCTAGCTGTGAAGGTTTGTGTGATGAGCGTGTGTAAAGCTGACTGGTCTGCTTCATGCTGAGGCCACAGGAGCCTCTCTTCCTAAGTAGGACTCTGTGAAGCAGTGTTTGCTGCCAAAAGGAAAAACAGACCATTGTTAAAAACAGAACTAGTAGGCTGAGGAAACAATGGGGAGGGGTAATGTAGTAACAGTAAAAGTGATTTCAGAAATAGCTTGAGTTGAGGGAAATCATTCTTCAATTTTATACATTAATGCTGAAACAAGCTTAGTGTCAATGAGCTACCAGGTCCCTTTCTACAATCCTTTACATTGTTGTTCCTTTACCTAGGAACAATGGTTATTTGTGGACATAGAAAAGACAGCCATTACAGGGATCAAAACTCTTCAAGGTGACTTTTATTACCCACACATGGGCTGGAAGATAGAAAAATAATATCACGGGTGGGTATATTTCTCAGTCAATCTCATTCAACAAAGAAAACATGAACAGGTATCTTTTCTTTTCTTCCAGTCCTGAGCCTGAACTCTGGGCCTGGGGGCTGTCCCTCAGCTCTTCAGCTCAGGGCTAGCTAGCGCTCTACTACTTGAGCCACAGCACCACTTCCGGCTTTTTCTGTTTATGTGGTGCTGAGGAATCAAACCCAGGCCTCATGCATTCAAGGCAAACACTCTACCACTGAGCCACCTTCCCAGCCCCATATCTTTTCTTTCCACTTAAAAGAGAAACATCCTCATTCACCACAGCTGGTTTTGCTATAGAAATAAGGGGAAAAAGGGCAACTTTCTTGGGCTTCCCCATTTAATGAAATAAAAATTTGGCCTGATGGCATACATACTTCAGAAGGTGCATCTGAGATTAGCTTGCCTCAAAAGCTAGCCCTTCTCAGAGCTACTCATAGAGTAGGGGGCTAAATTTAGAGGTGAGGCTCAAACTAGTAATTCTCAAACCTACTTTATGTTGGGAGATTAAAACAAAACAGTCACAAAAACATCCCCAAATCCCTTCTCAATCCTCACTAAAGTTTTGATATAACTGGTCTTATGTATAAGCTGGGCACTGGGGACTGTGAATGCTAAGTTCATATTCTATCACTGAGCTACACTCCTGGCCCTGAGTTAGGATTTTGTTGTTGTTGTTGGTCGTGGGGCTTGAACTCTGGGCCTAGGCGCTGTTGCTTAAGGCCACGGCACCACTTCTGGTTTTCTGGTGGTTAATTGGAGATAAGAGTCTCACGGGACTTTCTAGCTTGGGCTGGCTTTAACTGTGATCCTTGGATCTCAGCCTCCTGAGTAGCTAGGATTATAGGCATGAGACATCGGTGTCTGGCCTGAGTTAGGAATTTAAAGGGATCCTAAGTATTTCTAATGCATGGCCAAGGTTGAAAAGCACTGGTTTATCCTGGGCCAGGGCTGACATTCTGACTTTCCAACCAGCTACTAGGAGAAACCTGTGTTGCTGCTCTAACCACACTTGAGCAGAAAGAATCTGATCCATTCAGGATCAACCAGAGCCTAATTAAGAGTTTTAAGGACATATTAGTCTAAATAAGAGATTTCCTAGCACTAGAGATATGCAGCATCAGCAGAGCAAAGAGAGAGTAAGGCTGAAAAAAACAAGAGTACACTCACTTGCAAATAAAAAGAGGAAAGAAAGCCCTTAGTGGGTAAAAGCTTCTACCACGAACATTTATTTTTGTTAAAGCAGATTATAAATTCTCATCAGTACAAATATATATATTATGTATATATATATATAACTTACATTTGATTGTAAGGCCAACGTTCAAAAGTAAAAACGAGATGGGAATCTCATGTTACCCGAGGTCAAGTGGCTTCAACTGGCAACAGGACATTCCATTCAGGGGAGGGAAGGGGAGGGGAGGGGAGGGGAGGGGAGGGTGCACACGGTGAATAAAACCACATTTCCCATTCCCACAAAACTTGCAGGGACAAAATTTAAAGGACAAAACCCACATTACAAACCAACATAGCCTGTGTTCCCTTCTGTGGATATGATTATGTCATTGTCACCTTAGTGTTAAAATAAAGGAGTAATGTAAGGAAATTGCAACAATATATAAAAAATAACATTCTCTAGAGCATCAATTGATTTAATCAAAATAATGACATTAGGGTTTTATCATAGTTTTAAAACCAGGACAATACTGCTTTCATTTTCTTTATTTAAAACTACAATCTAGTGACGGTATTGGTCATAAGTATGATTGTTGTTGCAATGTGCTACTTACAATGAATGACCACAGACAGACCAGGATCCTGCCCGCAGCTTTCAACCCTCCCTCTTTTTACTTCCATAGGCATCAATGATAAATCAATCTTATGTACAATTTCTTACAACTAACCCTTTTACTTTTGGCAAGATTACTTACAACTTATACAACTTTTTAATATTGAGAACTATTTAAAATATTCTAAATGCATAAAAATAAAGATTTTGGCTTTTGATATATATTTATAATATTCTGTTAACTCAAAATGGAAGCTCAACTTGACCTCCCAAATCTAGCTCTGTTGAGCAGTGCTGTTGCACACTCTTAAGAATTCGGGCAGCACAGCCTGCTGCTTTTCCTACCCTGAGCACAAGCCATGTTGTTCCTGGTCTCTAGGACAGGCCAGTACTAGGAGGAAGTAGGTGAATGGTCTGAAAAATGAAAGGAGGTCATTTTGCTTCCTACTGTTTTCTATTCCAGTAAAATGTGCTTTGAATACAGATTCCTGTTCAGATTCTCCTGCCTCTCAGTTGCCAGAGGTTTTTAAGGGGGTGAGGGAGGCAGGTACAGAGGACGACATTTCCTTGGCTTCTTTAGTCTAGCTGCAAGTCTTTTCTAGGACTGGTTTCCCCCACTTCTTTCCAGATTACCCCTCATTGCACTCGGTGCCTGGACTTGCTCCTTTAGGGTTAGTGAGAAGTGGACTGACCGGGAAGACCAGGTCCCCTTTGCTTGTTTGACGTTCATGCCCTGCCCTTGCCTAAGTACAGACAAGATACATATGCCATAAAGATCGCCTAAAGTTCAATTTCAAATGTCTTCTGTAAGTCCCTGGAGAAAGGGTTGGTAGGGGAGGGGTTAGTACGCTGCTTGGACTTGCTTTCTAATGCAGCCCACTGGGCTTCGAAAGGATCAACTGGACAGTGGCCTGCAGGAACCTCTGTGTGCTTGTCCCCTGCAGCCAACCTGCCATCATCCACACCATTGAAAGCTGCAGAACCGTTGAGGTGCTGAGCAGGAGGCTTAAAGAAGGGACTGGCGGTGGTACTGCTTGTCTCATACTGAGGGAATGTCTGCTGCCTGACCAGGCTGGGTGACTGACGGGGGTGAGCAGCCTGAGGATGACCTGCAGTGCCAAACACATTGGCTACCATCTGGGAGGGGGTGATGCCTACCACAGGCACGTTAGGGGCTGAATAGGGCATCCCGTTAGCCACAGGATAGGACTGGACAGGGACAAAGGCTGGCTGCAGGGGGGGGACCACGCCCACTGGCACAGGCTGAGAGGTGAGGAATGCACTCCCTTGGAAAGGTGGTGCTGGCTGGGAGATGGCGGTGGGTGGAGGTGGCTGGAGAACTGGCTGCAGAGGGGCAGCTGGGACCTGGGGCTGCTGGGCCCGGACACTCTTCGATACTTCTTCTAGCCAGCGGTCAGCCTCAGAGGGAGTTCGTCTATGCCCCGCCTGGAAGAGGCCTGGAGAGGCGGCACCAGAAGACTGACCCCACTCGGTCCCTGGAACCAACAAGATGAAGAGAGACGAGAAGTCAGTGGCTCCTTTCCTTACCTTCTAACTTTGGTGATTTGAATGGCTCTACCACTCAGGACAAGTCCTCTAGCAGGATATTTTCTGGTTCTGGTAGGAGAGAAGTATTACCAGCCAAGGACATTTTGTAGTGGAACAAAGAATCTGTCAGACCATGTTCCTGTCTTAGCAGGTGGCTGCCTGGTGTCAGAAATCCTGCCTTGTCATCATGGCTTATCCACAGAACAGAAAGCCAGCTTTCACACACTAAAGGACTGGCAGGTTCATCTTTAATAGAACAAAAAGAAAATTACCAGGGACCTGGCCATACCTTGCTGGCCCCTACCTGGTTTTCAGACACATGTTGCCTTTTATTTATTTATTTATTTATTTATTTAGGTCAGTCATTAGGCTTGAATTCAGGGCTGAGGCACTGTCCATGAGCCTCTTTGTGCTCAAGGCTAGTGCTCTACTACTTGAGTCACAGCACCACTTCTGCTTTTATTTATTTTTGGTCATGAGGTTTGACCTCTGGGCCTGGGTGCTGTCCCTGCGCTCTTCAGTTCAAGGCAAGTACTCTACCGCTTGAACCACAGCACCAGTTCCAGTTTTCTAGTGGTTTATTGGAGATGAGTGTCATGGACTTTACTGCCCAGGCTGGCTTTGAACCATGGATCCTCAGATCTCAGCCTCCTGAGTAGCTAGGATTACAGGCCACCAGTGCCCGGCTTACTTCCACTTTTTGAGTGGTTAAGTGGAGATAAGATTTTCACAGGGACTTTTCTGCCCAGACTGGCTTTGAACTACAACCCTCAGAGCCTCCTGAGTAGATAGGATTATAAATATGAGCCACTAATACCTGGTTATATTTGCCTTTTTGATGAAAGACTATTAGAACTTTAAACCTTTTCAGTTTTATCGTTAGAAGATGTTCATTACAGAAAAAAAATTGTCAATACAGAATGGTAAAAAATAAAGTGCTTTTTGTATTACTTCTGGTATAGCTGCTGTTGCAGAATCCTCTTTCTACAGGCATGTCTATGGACCACTAAACCCAGTGATGGGTTCTCTGGGAATGGAGATGAGGAATCTGTTTTATAAAAGCTCTATGCATGGCTCTGTTCTACAGTGCTAAGAGCTACCAGTCTAATCTCTTTTGTTGCCCACCTTCACCATCCTTTCTTAGTAAGTTCACTTCGAAAAGGGAACATATTTTTTCCAAAAGGACTGATTCTTCTTTATTTAGTTCCCTTCAGTAACTGGCTGATTTTAGAAACAGTGTGGTTTCTCTGATCCCAGATTCCTCACCACCATCTGCGGCCACCTTACCCGGATGTGTGGCTGCAATTTCCTTGTTAGCAGCATCAGGGGCATGGGCCCAAGGGTTGGTTTCACGCACAGGCATTGCTACGGGTGCTAGAGCAGTATGAGCTGGCTTAGCAGTAAGCACATGGAAGGCTGAGTCAGTGCCATTAGCTACAATGGGAGCAGACAACATCAATGGAGTTAATTCATGCAGGGTATACAAGCGAGTCCATGGAACTGGGTCAGTCAGGCCAATGTACAATACTGGTGGAAGAGACAAGAACAGGTAATGTTGGGATAATCATGCTATCTTGAAATGGATACACAATACCTTCTGGTAAAGAAGGAACTAAAAGAAACAAATAATAGACTGTTTGGGATAAATGTGTATATACAGAGAAGGAAAATGAAGCCTACATAGATCATTTAAATTAAGTTGAACAGAGCTGTTATGAGCAGAAAAAAAAATCACACAACCCTCCCCCCCAACAATCCCCTAATCCACCAAAAAACCCAAAAAACTAAAAAACAAACCCTTTTAATTATTCTAATACTGGCGCCAGCTATAATTCAGCCTTAGGCTTAACTTGATTAAGTATTTCATTCTCTACTTTTCCAGAAGCTCCAAGTATGCTAACAATAGTGAGTTAATTACTGGGGACTGTATCCATAATGATACATTTTATGTGTATAATTTCATTTAATTCCCTCAAAAGTCCCATAGGCCTGGTACTGAGGGAGAAGCTCCCAGATGTTCTGCAGATGCCTAGGAGAGCGGCAAATACCATATGCATTAAGTTCTTACCTATACGTACATACTTATGGTAAAATTTTCTTTCTTTTTTTTTTGGGGGGGGGGCGGGGGATGATTGTGGAGCCAGAAATCAGGCTTGGGCTCTGTCCCTTAGCCTCTCTGTGCTCAAGGCTAGTGCTCTACCAATTGAGCCACAGCACCACTTCCCTTACGATTCATAAATCAGGCATGCTGAGAGAATAATAGAATAATAACATTCTGTAATAAAATTGTTTATTTTTTGAAACTTCTATTTACTATTTTGGGATGGCAGTTGACAATGTGGAGGAGCACAACATGAGAAATAAAACTTGGCATGTTTTCATTTCCTGGATAAGTTTATAAATGCTACAGAATTAATGTATATCTTTTTGAAGATTTTTCCCCCTGTGATATTTGTGTCATTGCCTACTGTTATTTCCTTATCTCCTTTTTATAATCTGGTAACCCTTGTTCCTGTTCCTGCTGTTACTCCATTATCAGCTTCTACTCTTCATCCTAGCTCTCCCATCTTTGTCATATTTAGTATGGAGCAGACAAGTACCTTCCCCTGGCCTACAATATAGGCACTATTTAAGACTGGCCAACCATATGGTATTGGTACTATTTCATAAAGTTTGTGAAAAAATTACATCCCCTGTAGACTGGGAGCCCCTTCAAGGCACAGAAAGTACTATGTCTTCCCAGTTTTGTCCATCCAATGCCTTGAAAGCAGGCAGTCAGTAGTCTACAGCAGTTCTGAAGTAGATATTTATAAAGATCTGCATTTAAATCCTCCCTGTAGGATGTCGGCAGTTCACCTACCTAAGGCTCTTTGAGCCTCATTTTTCTCATCCTTATCACCTGAGGATGATGGTTCTCAAAGCCAGCCTAGACAGGAAAGCCCGTGAGACTCTAATCTCCAATTAACTAACAGAAAACCAGAAGTGGTGCTATGGCTCAAGTGGTAGAGTACTAGCCTTGAGCTGAAGAGCTCAGGGACAGCACCCAGGCCCAGAGTTCAAGCCCCACAACCAACAAAAAACAAAACAAAACGAAGCAATAACAAATTTTTCTGACAGGGAAAAACTACCTTTGGTTAATAACCACTGTGCCTTGTACCAGACCAAGTCCTGATGACAGCTACTTCTGGGAAACTGGTTGGGCTTTCAGATCCTTAATAGTAAAGTGGCCACTAAAGCAGTGGATCAGGGTTATAGAAATTCCTAGCAGTCTTTACCTTCCACTTCCTGAGTATTATACTAGAATAAACCTTTGCTGAAACCAAACCACAAAACAGAAAGAAAAAAAGCAAAAGAGGAGAAGGAAAGAGAAACTCCTAGTAGATGAAGAATGTACATGCAGAAGAGTGAGTGCAGACATCTTAGGAAAGGGGGAGGAGACAAAGCCCAGGGATGTGGCGGAATAGGGAAGTCAGTGAATCTAAGATCTCCATACACGTGTCCAACCAGCTTGTGAAGCTCAGGGTGCCGAGTGCAGTTAGTGAACAGCAGATTAGTTTTAGAATGTGTGAGCAAGTCAGAAACACCAACCTTGGAAGGTAGGAGACTGTGGTGCCACCACAGTCACTGGTTTGGTCATCGGAGCAGAGGAGAAGGGGTCCTCAGAGGGTGTGCTGAAGGCATTGGTGATCTGAGAACACAGGGAGCTGATGCTTTCTGCCTCTCCTTCTACCTCTGGCACTGCAAAACCGAGAGAAAATGGTTTCTAGTTAGGAAAATGGAATAATCTGGAAATTTAGACCATGGCAATGTCACCATTCTCACTTTCTCCAAAGTTTCTATGACCAAGGTATAAACTGTCATTAAAAAAACAAAAGGGGGGACTGATATGTAGGATAGGCATGTGCAGTGCATATGCAGTGGCACATGCCTATAGTCCCAGCTACTCAAGAAGCTAAGGCAGGACGATAATTTGAGCCTAGGAATTTAGGACTAGTATAGGTAATAGTGAGACTGGTTACTTTAAAAAAAGAGAAGTGTTGGTTCACTCGTATAATTCTGGTTACTCAGGAGGCAGAGATGATCACGGTTTGAGGCCAGCCCAGGCAAAAACAAACTAACAAAAAACACACAGCAAGACCTAACAGCTTGCCAAGGCTCCACAAACAAGCTGGGTGTGGTGGTTTGTGCCTGTAATCTCAGCTACACAAGAAGCAGAGGTGGGAGGGTTGTGGTCTGAGGTGGCAAAAAGCATGAGATGTTATCTGGAAAACAAAAACCACCTGAAACAAAAAGAGTTGGGGCATGGTTCAAGTGGTAGAACATCTATCTAGCAAAGGCACGGACTGAGTTAGAAAGTACGAGCAGGTGCTGGTGGCTCACATCTGTAATCATACTCAGCCTGCGAGATGCTTATCTTCAATTAATTACCAAAAAGCTGAAAGTAGAGTTGTGGCTCAAGTGGTAAAGTGCCAGCCTTGAGCAAGAAAGCTGAGGGGCCTAAGTCCTGAGTTCGAGCCACAAGACTGGCCCCCTCCACCCCCTCCCCCCCCCAAAAAAAAACCACAACAAAAATCTGACTTTGGTATTCTTTTGTATCACCTAGGAAGCTAATTATGTATGCAGAATCTTTGCTCATTTGTGAAAAGCGAATAATAGATTTTCTCTGGCTCTGCCTCAGAGAGAGTTTGAAACAAGGTACTTAAAACATTAGGAATTTCAGTTTTTAAAGACATTGGAAGACCATACTAAAGCTACCAGCACAACTATATTTATTGTGGCATTATTTACCATAGCTAAGATATGGAACCAACCCAGATGCCCCTCAGTAGATGAATGGATCAAGAAAATGTGGTATATGGGGCTGGGAAGGTGGCTCAGTGGTAGAGTGCTTGCCTTGCATGCATGAGGCCCTGGGTTCGATTCCTCAGCACCACATAAGCAAAAAGAAAAAAGCTGGAAGTGGCGCTGTGGCTCAAGTGGTAGAGCACTAGCCTTGAGCTGAAGAGCTGAGGGACAGCGCCCAGGCCCAGAGTTCAGGCCCCATGACCGGACCCCCCCCCAAAAAAAAGAGAAAATGTGGTATATATACACAATGGAATTCCATGCCTCCATCATTAAGACTGACGTTGCCCCATTTGTTAGGAAATGGAAAGACTCAGAAAAAATTATATTAATGAAGTAAGCCAGGCCCAAAGAAACATAGGTTCCATGGTTTCCCTTATTTGCAATAATTAGTATATGTCTGGGACAAGCAGAAAAGCTCAGATAAGATGATGTTAAGCTAAATGAATCCCAAGATAGGGACACAAGTGGTTATTTCTTACAAGTGGTTATTTCTTCCTTGCCATTGTTTCTAACGTATTTATAAGGTACCATGTGATTTTTTTGTTGCTTTGTATGTCCCTCCCCCATGGTATAACCCCTGTTTTCACTGTATTTGATATTGGTATAATTTGGGGGGGAAGGGAGGGAAAAATCAAAATGTAAATAGGGAAACAGATTGACCCATTGCAACAATGAGATGTAAAAGATGCTATGTGGAAAACAAACTTTACAGTTTAGGTGGGGTGGGGTCATGGGGAGTGTAGTTGAGGAGGTGGGAGGGAAGGGATGGTAAGGGGAAAAACAAAGGAGGAGGCAACAATGCTGGATAAGAAATGTACTCATTACCTTGCTCATGTAACTGTAACCCCTCTGTACAGTATTTTCACAATAAAAAACATTAAAAAAAAAGACATTGGAAGCTGAAAAGACCCTTAGTAATCGCTTAGTTCAACCATTCTTTAAGTCTAGTTTTATCTGTCAAAAGAATAACTCTTTATTTTCATACCACTGTCAATGGGAGTGCCTGCTGAGATGAAGCTTCCTCATGTTCTTTTACAGCAATAGCTTGATATATCTCAGAGGGAAGTAAAATACTGTCCGGCAGAAGCACTGACAAGATCTAATACTGGATCACATGATGAGGATACAGCTTAGGAGCTGGCTCTGTTGAACAGAAGCCACACAAAGGCCTGTGTGGCAATTTTGAAACTTAATGAATAAATGTAAGGAAGCTCACTGTTTCTGATGAATAACAGATCTTAGATTTAGACAAGAGACTGGTTTAGAGTTTCCTCCCTATGAGGACAATCAGCTACAAGGACAATGAACACTTATTCATTTCTTCTGGTACATCTGCCGGTGGTGTTATTTAACTGTGCAAATTTCTAAGGCTTCTTTAATTAATTCTCTCCTGAGTCCCAAATAGCAGAATAAGAATGGAAATTTGAGGGCTTTGATGTTTACAAACAGGCTGGCTGAGAGGTAATGTACTTACATCAGGACAAACCGTAAACCCATGGCTTAGGCAAGAATTCCATCATCTACGTGTTGAAGAGAAATGAATGATTCACCTCTATGGACCTTAGTTTTCTCCCAGCCTCAGAGAGGGGCAGCGAGCTGGGTAGGATTTGTGTTGCCACTGGAAGTGATGGTAATCAGTGCTAGAGCTCTTGCTGAGTCAGGCGCACGCTGTTACCTGCATTTTTTATGGGGAAATCAGTCTTCCGCTGCATAGTGGAAGGCAACTCGTTGATGCGTAGGGATAGTTGGCGTTTAAAGGGTGACATCTTCTGGCTAAGAGCAGGAAATCCACGGAAAGAGCCTTGGCGAGCAAGCTGTTCAATTGGTGCATGCCGACGTGGGATGGCATGAGGATTGTTCATCTCCAGAGAGGCAGTGGGATCCAGAGTGGGAGAAGTAGGAGAGGACGGGGATGGAGCAGTGTTGCCAGGGGCTGCTGATGAACCAACAACTGTCTTATCTGTTTCAGCTCAAGAAAATCAAGAGAAAGAGGACCTTAGCAATAATCCTCATAGACTTTGAATTTCAAGCTGAGGAACTCTAAAGCTCTCATTTTTTAAATTCCTTCCCTTCCCAATGTCTCTTAAGACAGACTGGAAGTAGGATTTTCATCCTCCATTTTTGAGACAGATAAGATTTAACAACCACATGTCATATGGTATGTCTACTAAGACACAAATACTACATCTTTTATTCTCTTGCATTTATTTACCAAGGAAGACTTTAAGTTTTGGTTTTTTTTTTTTGCAGATCATGGGGCCTGAACTCTGGGCCTGGGCACTGGCCCTTCAGCTCTTTAGCTCAAGGCTAGAGCTCTACCACTTGAGCCACAGCGCCACTTCCAGCTTTTTTTTCTCCTTATGTGGTGCTGAGGAATCGAACCCAGAGCCTCATGCATGTGAGGCAAGCACTCTACCACTGAGCTACCTTCCTAGCCCAGACTTTAAGATTTTTTTAAAGTCCTATTCCAAAGAAGTCATCATGTGAGGTACTTTAAAGAACAGTTCATGGTTTTCAGTGTTTGTTTGGTGATTTGAGGGGTTGGAGATGACTTTGGGAATAAAGAAGTCAAAAATTTGATTAAGTGTTTTAAGTAGTCTTGAAATAAGGGACAACAGCATTTGTGGCACATCTGAATTAAAGAATGAAGAAGGAGGGGCTGGGAAGGTGGCTCAGTGGTAGAGCGCTTGCCTTGCAAAAAGAAAAAAGAAAAAAGCCAGAAGTGGCGCTGTGGCAAGTGGTAGAGTGCTAGCCTTGAGCTGAAGAGCTGAGGGACAGTGCTCAGGCCCAGAGTTCAGGCCCCAGGACTGGAGCAAAAAAAAAAAAAAAAAGAATGAAGAAGGAAAAAATTTAAATTTTATTAAACCTAAATATAAAAGACTTTTTCCACATGAGCAAGAGCTCCATTCTGACTATGGCAAATCTCTACCCTTAATCTTCACAATCCAATGAAGATTTTAGGACTCAATTAGTCTGTTGCTGTGTATCCCAGTGTCATTTGGTGGTATTAAAGAATATGCTGTCAGGACTGGTGTGGAGCCCAGTGGCAGAGTACTTACCTGCCATGTGTGAGGCCCCAATATCACAGAAAATGAAATAAATAAATGAAAATCACTACAGCATACTAAATAATAGCTATGCAGATAGACTTTTCAAGTACAGATAGCATGATGTGGGCTGCAGGCAAGACTTAGACAGTAGAGTGTCTGCCTAGGGCACACAAAGCCTTGAGTTTAAACACCAATACTGCTCCCTGCCCCCCACCTTTTTGTTTTTTTTTTTTTAATTTTTTGCTTGAGAAGGAATAGCTAGAACTATTGGCATGTACCCTCATACTTGACTCATTTTTATTTTTATTTACCTATTTTTTTTAGTATTGGAGTTTTGAACTCAGGGTAAACTCATGTTTTCCAGGCAGGCATTCTGCCACTTGAGCCTTAATTCTAGTTCTTAGTATATTTTTTACATCTTGATATCCTGGCAGAAATGTTTACAATACATGAAAAAAAATCACTCTTAGCTGTGTGTGGTGTATGCTATAGTCTCAGTACTTGGGAAGCTGAGGCAGATGTTCAAGGCCAGTCTGAGCAATATAGGGAGACCTCCTGAATTCCCATCACTATGAAAAATTTCAAATAAATATATGCATGAGTTCTTTTTGCAGCACAGGGATTGTAAGAATTTGTGCTGTTTGGGTATTAAATGATGGCCAGTTTAGAAATAAATGTTTGTGAATTTCTTGTGGTTTTACCCTACATAAAACATTTTCCCCCACCATCTTAATTTTAAAATACTCCCAATTCAACTTTACAGACTACTAATGTTTACATAGACATTGCTGCGATGATGCTATGTGTACCAAAAAAAAAAATTATTCTATAAAACTACACACTAAAATTAACAGGTCTATAGGAAAGAGGTAGGGGTTGACTTTTGTGAATAAAGCATTAAAAATTTTAGCAGTAATTAATCAACACAATCTCACTGTTAAATCTCTGACAGCATCATAGTGTCTCCTTTGCAGTCCTAAACCATGTTGGGCTTATGCTTCTTCCTTCAAAATGCTAGGTCTTTGATCGCATTTGCTTCTCATAGAAACTAGATACATCAGAATTAAACATCTGTTCCAGGATGAGACAGGAGCTAGGTTGTCTCTGAACTTTCTTCAACCTGCCCCAGAGGAGCTTACTATAATAGAAAGAATAAATGGTTTTTAAGCCATTAAATTCGCCACTTTTAGGCACATTTAGGCACTTTTGTAGGATTTTCAGGATTTTGTTAATAAGGGTTTTCTTTTGGGGGAGGGTATATGTACCTGCTAGGTACCAGATTGTATTTGTTAGGCAAGTGCTCTACCACTGAGCTATTCAACCAGCTCTGAGCGTTTTCTTGATTTGATAAAACTTGTCCCTGCTAGATTTAAACTATTAATCTGCGGGGGAAAAAAACGGTATTAAATAAACTCACACTGTAGAACAAATTGTACCTTTCTTAGCATCTTGCATTTGTTTCATGATCTCCTCTCTTTCTGCTTGTTCAGTAGCAGTTGTGACACGGAATGATCCTTCTCTTGTAAAAGTGGTCCGACTGGCATCAAAAGTAGCAGTCACTCCACATTCCTTCTCCCGCTTCTGTTTCCGCTCTAAGCAGGCTGCGAAGGCACAGCCTACTGCATGGCTCAGTCTTTCACCCTACAGATAGAAGGTTTTTAAAGCCTTTTAAAAGTGCTATACCAACAACTAGAAATGTATCTGTTTTTATGCAAGACAAAATATAAAATCCAGTTTAAAATTACATTTCATATGTTAGTATACCAAATTAATTTAGTGCTTATATTACAGGTCTTAGATAAAGTGATCTTAAGAAATCTGTTTTTGTGAAGAGCCACTGGGAGCTCCTTATTGCAATGTTCCTTTTGTCACCTGAGCTCTGGTTACACACTACTCAAAGTTCTAAGGTAAATCCAACTGCCCTTTAAGAGGGAATTGTGGGAATATTTTCTAGGCATTTTGGGAGCTTACACACATTGTCAACATGTCTAGTAAGAAATGGTGTGAAATCAAACCTTCTGATAAGTTCTTGATTTTACAAGGGAGTTAAACAAAGAAAGCTTGGCGTCCAGTTTTCTTTTTTTTTTTTTTTTGTCGGTCGTGGGGCTTGAACTCTGGGCCTGGGCGCTGTCCCTCAGCTCTTCAGCTCAAGGCGAGCACTCTACCACTTGAGCTACAGTGCCACTTCCAGTTTTCTGGTGGTTTATTGGAGATAGGAGTCTCACGGTCTCTCCTGCCCGGGCTGGCTTTGAACCGCAATCCTCAGATCTCAGCCTCCTGAGTAGCTAGGATTACAGGCGTGAGTCACCAGCGCCCGGCCAGTTTTCTTTTTTCTGAGTGCCCATTCTCTTACCACCTTCTCCATTTTTGGCTCTTAGTACTTTCAGGCTGTCCTTATTTTCTTGTAGCTCTCTCCCCCAACTTCACTTCCAAACCACACAAAGGCAAAAGTGAAAGCATATTTTTTGAAAAAATTACTTTATTGTTACTAAAAGGTGATGTACAGAGGGATTACAGTTATATAAGTCAGGTAATGAGTACATTTCCTTTTGTACAGTGTCATCCCTTCTCACTCTCTAAAAGCATATTTTTTAACTATAATCTCTACTGAGAAAATCAACGGATTATTTTACGTGCTTTTTCTTTTGTCGGCTGTGGGGCTTGAACTCTGGGCCTGGGAGCTGTCCCTCAGCTCTTCAGCTCAAGGCGAGCGCTCTACCACTTGAGCTACAGCGCCACTTCCAACAGATTTTTTTAAAAGTGCTTATATTGTGTGTGGGAAGAGAATGGAGCAAATATAAACATGGCTATAAGTAATACATATATTTGATTAGCCCAAAAGTCAACAATTCAATGGATTATTTTTTACCAGAGTTATCTGTATTTATTTTTATTTTTATTTTTGAAATTGTTCCATCGTGCCTTTAAGAGCCAGACCCATTCTTCGGGCTGCCCTCCTAAACTGAGGGGGGTACACTGTGCGTCCTGCCAGACTGAGCCCCAGGAGCTGAGCACCGGGCAGCAGAGGGCGTGGCCAGGACGGAGTTATCTGTATTTTAAACCAAATCCTTCATTGTACAGTAAAAAATATTAAGAGATGCTATAGTAACTGTTGGCATCATTAATCGTGGGAAGAGGCATCTGAAAACAGGGAAGCTTTTGTGGTATTCTCAAAAATCAAACCATGTGGTCAGCTGTTTCTACTTAGGGCTGTTGAGTAAGCTATTTTACTGGGGTTCAAATGCCAGTATCAGACATCAGTAGGACAGGTAATGTGCAACATGCTCTTTGTTTCTAAGACAGATTTTACATTGCTCCAAACATTTTGACTTCACTAGACTGAGCACTGCTATCTGACTTCCCAGTAGAATGATATAAGGCTAGGGTGGAGAGACCTGAAAGATTCTTAGGACCTGTTTGCATTTGAGCACAGCTCTGCTAGACAAGTGAAACAGGTTTATTGTTTTTTCAAGGCCAAGGCAGAAATTCTTCTTCCTTTTTAATGATGTTGGTGTTTATTATGTATATGGTCTCTAATAAATTCAATATCTTTTTTTTTTACCATCAGCTAGTTCTTTAAATTAAAAATTCTTGGGCTGGGAAGGTGGCTTGGTGGTAGAGTGCTTGCCTTGCATGCATGAGGCCCTGGGTTTGATTCCTCAGCACCACATAAACAGAAAAAAAAAGCTGGAAGTGGCGCTGTAGCTCAAGTGGTAGAGTGCTAGCCTTGAGCTGAAGAGCTGAGGGACAGCGCCCAGGCCCAGAGTTCAGGCCCCATGACCAGACCCAAAAATAAAAATAAAAAATAAAAAAAATTCTTTGCAGATATAAGTGAACAAAAGTTATAGATTTAAGGATTTCAGTCCTTCTCACATACTACACATAATAAACACACACTCTTGGAGACAGTTTTGTTGCATTCCTGAAGAACACAAAAATGACATTTATAATAGCCATAGCTCAGCAAAATTCAGTAAAATTATGAGAAAAATGAAGAACTAGCTATTTATGTTTTCTGTAAAGAACAGAAACAACAGTAATAGTGAGTGTTTTTTTTTTTTGTCGGTCATGGGGCTTTGAACTCTGGGGCTGGGTGCTGTCTCTGAGCTCTTCAGCTTAAGGTGAGCATTCTACCACTTGAGCCATAGCACCACTTCCAGTCTTCTTGTGGTTAACTGGAGATAAGAAGCTCACAGACTTTCCTGCCTGGCCTGGCTTTGAACTGCGATCCTCAGATCTCAGCTTCCTGAGCAGCTAGGATTACAGGTGTGAGCCACTGGTGCCCGGCTTTTTTTCCCCCAGTCAGGGGCTTAAACTCAGGGCCTGGGGTGCTGTCCCTGAGCTCTTTTTGCTCAAGGCTAGCACTCTACCACTTTGAGCCACAGCTCTATGTATAGTTTTCTGGTGATTAATTGGATATAAGAATCTCATATATTGGGGGGGAGGAGGGAGGCTGGGAAGGGATGTGAAGGGTAAACAAAGGAGGAGGCTGCAATGCTTGGTAAGAAATGTACGCATTATCCTGCCCATGTAATTGTAACCCCTCTGTATAGTATGTTCACAAATAAAATAAAATAAGCAAATAAATACTAAAACGGAATCTAAAAAAAAAAAAAAAAAAAGAATCTCATATACTGTCCTGCCTAGGCTGGCTTTGAACCATGATCCTCAGATCTCATACTTCTGAGTAGCTAAGATTACAGTTGTAAGCCACTACCACCAGGCAAGAGTTAAATTCATTGACCTTGGTTCAGGAGAAATTCTTGAAGAATAACCATTTGGGTTGGTAATAAATGCAAATTCTCAAGCTTCAACCCAGGACCCAGAATGAAAAGTCCTAAGAAAGCAGTCTAACCTACTGGGTGATTCTGATACAGTCAAACTGGCCTGAGAGATTCAAATAGCCACTGGATCATGATCTGACAATAAAATGTTTTAAATGTGCTTATAGTCTTCACAATGCTAACCTGCATTTATAGAAGTACATACTAAGACTTAAGAGAATGTTAAAAAGCTTGCCCTATATCACAGTTGGTAGGAAACACAGCCAGGATTGAACCGCAGGTCTGACCTAGAGCCCCAGACCCTTAATATTTGTTTATATCATCTCAAAAAAGTTTTAAGACTCTTTTGATCAATTTTAGAGCATGAACATGACCATACCACTTTAATTAAATTGTTGTTTGGCAAATGCCGTATTCTACCTGGACTTTTAAAAACTCAGGAAACTTGCTTGGTGCTGGTGGCTCACACCCATAATCCTAGCTACTCAGGAGGCTGAGATCTGAGGATCACGGTTCAAAACCAGCCTGGGAAGGAAAGTCCATGAGACTCTTTATCTTCAATTAAACACCAGAAAACTGGAAGTGGCACTGTGGCTCATGTGGTAGAGCACAGTCTTGAGCTGAAGAGATGAGGGACAGCGCCCAGGTCCAGAGTTCAAGCTCCATGACCACCACCACCAACAAAAAAAAAAATCAGGAAACTATATATGTAATGTAATATAAAGTAAGATCAGAAACAGACATGCTGAATTGAAAGCCCTTTGTAAAACTACATAAAGATAGTTTAAAAATTATAAAAATAAAAGCACAGTAAGATTATTCTAATCTAAGAGACTTGTCCTTCATGTTAGAATTTTGTATAATTTACATGAAGGATGAAAATTATTCTTTTTTTGAGGAGGGTCTTGCAGGATGGCCTTGAACTCACTGACAGAGATAATAGCAGGAGTGTAAATGTCTTGAATAAAAGGAACAAAATCTATCATACACTGTCTAAAAAGGTTGTAGAGACTGCTTGGTTGAGGCAGTCTGGAAGTTCGGGCAAGGACACTCAAGTGTGAACACAGAGTTGGACTCACCGTGTCCTTGACAGCCATGAAGCAGTGACAGATCCAGCGTCGCGTGGTGCCATCCCGACAGATGTAAGAGAAGGCTCGATCAAAGTTCCTATCTGGGGCACAGAATGAGACTTTCTCTATTGTCTGGTCAACTATGAGGTCCTAGAGAATGGGAAGGAGAAAGGAAGAGAGGTCTTAGGAGGCTGTTTAGTTTTCATGGAATAAATACAAGATGTTTATATCACAATTCCAAATGCCTACACCTGATGCAGTGGGGCTATGGAAGAGCTATATCTGTGTCTAGTAGTTTGAAGACTGAGTATTTGATTTAGGAGCCATCATGTTACTGGATATCTCCCTGACTTCATCTACATGTTCTAAAACATGCTAGTTGGTTCTAGTTTTTGACCTTCTGTGGTACTGGGCCTTGTGCTTGTTACACAGCAGTCTACTAGTTGAGTCATATTTCCAGCCCTTTTTGCTTTCATTATTTTTCCAATATAGTCTCAGTTTTGCCTGGACTAAAATCCTACTTATGCTTCCCACATAGATGGGATGATAAGCAAACGCCACTATGCCTGGTTCTGCTGGGATGAGGCCTTGCTAACCTTTTTGCACAGGCTGGCCCCAGACCTTGATTCTCTAGATCTCAGCCCCACAAGTAACGCCTTTTCTTTGGTTGTCTCAGAGCCAGGATTCCTTTTTGACATCCTAGTGGCTGTTGTTGCCTCAAATTTTGTTTTTTAGACTTCTTAGAACAAATGAAATATTATGAATTTTCCTATTTGAGTTTTGGCTACAATGTGTGCTATAATATCCTTAGGGTAGCAACTGTGGAATAGGAAATTATTCAGTATCATTTCCTTCCCCTAAGTGTCAGTTTCTTTCAGCATCTGCTTCAAATAATTGGGTTACTTTACTTAGAATGTATAGTTTCTTTACAAGAGGGTCAATCCCATAGGGGTATCACACAATCACTGCAGAAGGGAAATATACTTTTTTATCTCTTACAGTAATGAATGGAGTGTGAAGTCAGGGACTCCAAATACGTAGGTGCTCTACTCCTTAAGCCACCCCCCTTTAGTTTAGTTATTATTATTTTTTTGGTCGGTTGTGGGGCTTGAACTCTGGGCTTGGGCGCTGTCCTTGCTCTTGAGCTCTTCAGCTCAAGGCAAGCACTCTTACCGCTAGAGTTTCAGACTTTCCTGTGCTGATCGGCTTTGAACCGTGATTCTCAGATCTCAGCCTCCTGAGTAGCTAGGATTACAGGCCTGAGTCACCGTGCCCGGCTTGCTTTAGTTATTTTTCAGGTAGATAAGGTCTTATGTATTTGCCTGGGGCCAGCTTCAAATTGTGATCTTCCTACTTGAGTTAGGAGAACACATGTTCACCATCATACTGGCTTATTAGTTGAGATAAGGGCTTATTGGTTGAAATAAGGTCTTGCTAACTTTTTGATCTGACTAGCCTCAAATTTTAATCTTTCTAATCTCTAGCTCCTGAGTAATTGAATTTACAGGTGTGAGCCACCATACCTGCCCTCCTGAGGTACTTTACATTGCAAATTCTAATCAAAATAATATTCAACTGAAGAGAAAACCAAATATTAAACTAGTAATCGATTCATGTTTAAACTGTTACTAGAAAATTCATATACATGTTTCCTTATGAAACAGAAGGGTCACACACAAAGAACTACATAATTTTCATTTTATAAATTTGAATGTTCTGAAAAAATCATCAGAAGACTATAAAAACTGAAAAAAACTAACAAAACCTAACTCTTCCTCCTCTTCTCCTCCTCCTCCTTCTTCTTCCTCTTCTACCTCTTCTTCCTCCTCCTCCTCTTCTTCTTCATCATCTTTTTTTTTGTGCCAGTACTGGGGCTTGAACTCAGAGCCTCTAGTCCTCTTTCTGGCTAAAAGCTGAAGCTCTCCTAGTTAAACCACATTTCTACTTCCAGATTTTGCTGGTTAATTTAGAGATAGTTTCATGGATTTTTCTGCCTGGGCTGATTCTAACTTTGATCCTCAAAGCTACATCTCCTCTTAGGGCTTTTTGGCAGTTAATGAAAGAGTCTCTTTTGGGATTTCTCTACCTAGATTGGCTTTGAACTACCACCTTCAGATCTCAGCCTTCTGAGTAGTTAGGATTACAATTGTGAGCCACTGACAGTTTAAGAGTTTTTTAAAGGAATCCTATAAGAACCAAGTAGGCCGAGTGCTAGTGGCTCACGTCTGTAATTCTAGCTACTCAGGAAGCTAAGATCTGAGGACCGATGTTCAAAGCCAGCCCTGGCAGGAAAGCCTGTGAGACTCTTTTTTTTTTTTTTGGTCGGGGCTTGAACTCAGTAGGCTGAGATCTGGGGATAGCCGTTGGAAGCTAAGCCGGGGCAGAAAAGTCATCTGTGAAACTCTTACCTTCTTAACTACTCAAAAACCAGAAGTGGAGCTATGGCTTAAAGTTAGGTAGAACATTAGCCTTGAGCAAGTGACACACACACACACACACACACACACACACACACACACACACACACACACACACACACACACACACACACACACACACACACACACACACACACACACACACACACACACACACACACACACACACACACACACACACACACACACACACACACAGTTTTTGGTCTGTTGTGGGGCTTGAACTCAGGGCTTGGGCACTGCCCCTGAGCTCTTTCTCTCAAGGCTAGCACTTTACCACTTTGTGCCACAGTGCCACTTCCAGTTTTCTGGCAGTTAATTGGAGATAAGAGTCTCACAGACTTATTTTCCAGCCCGGGCTGGCTTTGAACCACAATCCTCAAATCCCAGCCTACTGAATACCTAGGATTACAGGTATAAGCCACTGGCACCCTGCTCAAAAGCAATTCTTAAAAAAACCAATTCTTGGGGCTGGGAAGGTGGCTCAGTGGTAGAGCGCTTGTCTTGCATGCATGAGGCCCTAGGTTCGATTCCTCAGCACCACACAAGCAAAAAGAAAAAAGCCGGAAGTGGCACTGTGGCTGAAGTGGTAGAGTGCTGGCCTTGAGCTGAAGAGCTGACAGACAGCACCCAGGCCCAGAGTTCAAGCCCCACAACCGGCAAAAAAAAAAAAAAATCTTAAAAATAGGCTAATTCAGGCTGGGAATGTGGCTTAGTGGTAGAGTGCTTACTTAGCATGCATCAAGCCCTGGGTTTGATTCTTCAGTACCACATAAACAAAAAAAATCTGGAAGTGGTGCTGTGGTTCAAGTGGTAGAGTGCTAGCCTTGAGCAAAAGAAGCTCAGGGATGGTGCCCAGGCTCTGAGTTCAAGCCCCAGGACTAGCCAAAAAAAAAAAAAAAAAGTCTAATTCCAGTGATCATTGTTTCCAAAAGCAATATACTAGAATGTAAGCTTATTATTTCTCTTGAATTAAAAAAAAAAAGCTCTAAGTGGAAAGTCAAAGGTCTAATATTCAGTTTACTAGGCCACTTACAAGTTAACAGGCATTTTGCCTATCAAAACAGCTTTTTTTGGGGGGGGGGTCCGGTCATGGGGCCTGAACTCTGGGCCTGGGCGCTGTCCCTCAGCTCTTCAGCTCAAGGCTAGCGCTCTACCACTTGAGCCACAGCGCCACTTCCAGCTTTTTTTTCTGCTTATGTGGTGCTGAGGAATTGAACCCAGGGCCTCATGCATGGAAGGCAAGCGCTCTACCACTGAGTCACCTTCCTAGCCCTAAAACAGCTCTTATATTGGCCCAACCTTGTCTCTTTGAAATTTTTTTGAAGTTATTTTCTTGTTAAACTTTCCCCTGGCTTTAGGTCTCTTAGGAAATTTTACTTAATGATTAAATGTACTGATAGCACCCTGTGGTTTTTCAGTGTAGCCAGTGTCTCTATTCTTTTAGTCATTTAGGATTTCTTTCTCTCAAAGGCAAAATGTTCTTTAGGACTGAAGATATTATTTGGAATCTAAGTAAATATCAACCAAAGAACCACTCACAATTCATTTTAATTATATTTTTAGTTAAGTAGTAGGCTACTTAATCCCCATCACTTTCTAAAAACTGTATTTTCTTTTTCTTTTTTCTTTTTTTTGTGGTCCTGGAGCTTGAACTTAGGTCCTGAGCACTGTCCTTGAGCCTCTCTGTGCTCAGGCTAGCACTCTACCACTTGAGCCACAGCACCACTTCCAGCTTTTTCTGTTTTATGTGGTATTGAGGAATGGAACCCAGGGTTTCATACATGCTAGGCAGGCACTCTACCACTAAGCTACCTTCTCAGCCAAAACAGTGTTTTCTTTTTCCTTTTCTTTTTTTTTTTGTCAGTCATGGGGCTTGAACTCTGGGCCTGGACACTGTCCCTCAGCTCTTCAGCTCAAGGCAAGCGTTCTACCATTTGAGCTACAGCACCACTTCCAGTTTTCTGAATGTAGTTTACTAGAGATAAGAGTCTCATGGCCTTTCCTGCTGGTCTGGCTTTGAACCACGATCCTCAGATCTCAGCCTCCTGAGTAGCTAGGATTACAGGCGTGAGCCACTGACGCCTGGCTAAAACAGTGTTTTCTTTTCTTTTTTTTTTTTTTTTTGGGTCCGGTCGTGGGGCCTGAACTCTGGGCCTGGGTGCTGTCCCTCAGCTCTTCAGCTCAAGGCTAGCACTCTACCACTTGAGCCACAGCACCACTTCCAGCTTTTTTCTTTTTGCTTATGTGGTGCTGAGGAATCGAACCCAGGGCCTCGAGCATGCAAGGCAAGCGCTCTACCACTGAGCCACCTTCCCAGCCCTAAAACAGTGTTTTCTTAAGGAACAAGGAGACTGTCATTTTAAAAATAGTTATAATTGGGGCTGGGAAGGTGGCTCAGTGGTAGAGCACTTGCCTTGCATGCATGAGGCTCTGGGTTTGATTCCTCAGCACCACATAAACAAAAAGAAAAAAGCCGGAAATGGCGCTGTGGCTCAAGTGGTAGAATGCTAGCCTTGAGCTGAAGAGCTGAGGGACAGGTCCAGGCCTAGAGTTCAGGCTCCATGATCAGGACCCCCCCCCCCCCGACACACACAAAAAGTTACAATCTGCTGGGCACTGGTGGCTCACACCTATCTATAATCCTAGCTACTCAGGAGGCTGAGATGGGCTATCTTCAATTAAAGCAAAAAGCAGTAAGTGGAGCTGTGGCTGTGACTGAAGGGCAGAACACTATCCTTGAGCAAAAAAGCTCAGGGCCAGCACCTAAGACCTGAGTTCAAGCTGTAGGATCGGTGTTGTATAGAGGGGTTACCATTTCCTAAGCCAGGTAATCCGTACATTTCTTTTTTGGACAATGTCATCCCTTCCTTCACTTTCCCCCAGTTTCCCTCTCCCATTCCTGAAGAGAATTCTATTTTTCATAAGGTAAATGAGTAACTAAATTGGTTTCCTGGATGTTAAAATAGCCTCCAAAAAGACTGCACATTGGATAAAGTGGAAGGGTAACTTCCACAACTTAATGGCACTATATTTGATCATTAAGATGAAAAAAATCTTACTAGCAGTCACATCTAAGTTTATAAAGCTCTCACCTTAGTCTTTTCATCCACAACTCTTAGTCCATCCGCTGACACCCACAGCACTGCCTTCACTGCTTTCTTTCCAGTCTTGCAAAAAATAAAAAATAAAAAAAACAAAGGGGGTGGGAGGAAGAGACACACACATAATATTAAAAAATCATCTTCCACAGAAAATACTGATTTCTGCCTTCCAAAAGTCCTAAGTACAGATGGTGTCCAAGTTCAGGAGGGATGCCCAAAGCCAGATTCTCAAAACAAACTGCAGGAACATTCAGGAATTAACAAGCCAAAGCCATTATTTTAGCAACACAATGCCAAACAATAAGATAAAATAAGGGAGAAGGGACAGATACTATCAAAACCAAAGTATTACATTCCATAAAAAGAATTCACAACTAGTTTCTTTACCCATTAAAAAAATCAACTAAGAAAACCAAGAGTCAGATAAATATTAAATACATAAGGAGTTACACCCCAAGTAGCTTCTGTGAGTCTATTTAGAATGAGAAGTAACAGCTAAGTTTAAATGGAAATGCTGACTATTTCACTATTTTCTGGTCCCAATGTTCATAGCAGGAACCTTGGTCACCTGAAATTTTTATGTTAAATAGAGCAAAAAGTCTTCATTATTGTAATACTAACAATTCTTCAGACCCACTATTCCTCCTCTCAAGATTGTAACATAGACTTTAGTTTTTACCGTGAAATGAAGTTCATGAAGATATTTTGGGGACACAGGAAGATTTAAAAACTACTGAGAATGTGGAATGGGAGAAAAAAAGGGAGGGGGAAACTGTTCAAAAAGAAATGTACTCATTACCTTACTTATGTAACTGTAACCCCTCTGTACATTAACTTTACAATGAAATTAAAAAAACAGAGAAAATAACTTGTAACACAAATTTTCCTTTTACTTGCAGAAACATTGCAGTTGTGCACATGCGCTTACACGTGTGTGTGTGTGTGTGTGTGTGTGTGTGTGTGTGGCACACAGAATCATATGAGAACAAGTTGATATTTGATTTCTCCTGAGACAGAATGCAATAGTCATTTAACAATATCCTTAACTGCCCCAAGAACACAAGCAAAATAAAACAAAAGCAAACAGGCTGAGACTAGGTATCTGATTATCCTAAGTATAGAGTAAAACATGGTACTGGATAAAAACATGGTAGTGGCTTCTAAAAGGAAGAAGAGGGAATAACCAAAGTGTCTACAATTCTCCTTTCCATGTGTCTGAGCCCAGGAGATCCAGGCACCAGAAGCATGCTATTAGTGAAATAAACTGGTGTGATGCATGCCAGCTACATAGCTCCATCACTACCACATATGATTTGTTGGCCAGCAGAAATAATACAAGAGCTCATACTTCACACTCAGATAAAAGTTTAACTAATACAGTAATAAGAGCTAGAGTAGAGCTAAAACAAGATACAGTAATGCCAGAAAGAAGATGCAGTCCAATCTATCTGTGGAACTGGGGAAGGCTATACCAAGAAAGCAGAACTAGGTTTTGAAATGATTTTTCTTGATGCCCTAGGAAGTTAAGGAGGCAAGGGAGTAACAGGTAATGAACATCCCAGCAGAATAAACAAGACACAAGTGAAGGGTTCTGCAAATATTTCAGTATGGCTTGAAAGTATGCTGGGTGAGAGGAATGTTGGGGAGGGAGACAAAAACCCAGTAGAAAAGGCCTCATTACGAGGATCCTTGTATGACTGCTAAGGGAATGGATTCTAATTCTGTGAGTAATCAGAAACTATAGAGGAATTTAAACACAATGAACAGATTTCCATTAAAAAAAAAAAAAAAAAACCATCACTTTGGCAGCAGTGTACCCAGACCGGAAAAAGACTGACGAGAAGCAAAGTAACTACAAGATTCCAGGTATGAGAAAAAGGAGGGCAAAGCTTTCCTGACTGATTCAGCTATGGAAACAAGAAGGTTTTGAACAGTATCAAGAAGGAGCTGAGGATTCTCGTGGGTAACTGGGAGTAGAATGTATCATTAACCAGCTTAGAGAATAGAAGCAATGCAAAAGCAAGTTTGAGAGAAGAATAAAATTCCAAGCCATGTTTAAGATGTCTGTGCAATACCCAGGTAGAGTTATTCAAACGGCAATTGGATTTATGGCTCTGAAACCCAATAGAGAATTTTAGATTTGTGAGACAATGATTGGGGTAAAAAGAGGACAAAAACACTACACAACATCAAGAATTAAAGAATTGAAAGGCTTGTGGAGTGACTCCAGTATAGCCACAAAGGAAAAAAAAAAAAAAAGGAAAAAGGAAAAGAAAGAAACTAAAAGGACTAAAGGCACAGTTCAAATGGTACAGCATGTTTGGAAGCACAAGGCTCTGAGTTCAAATACCAGTACCTGCCACCTTCCAAAAAAAAAGAATTAGAAGATGAACAATTCCTTAAAACATTCTGTCTATGCTTCTCAAGTAGTAATCTTAAAGTTACAGGTATGTACTACCATACCTGGCTGTAACATATTCTATTTTAATAATAATTTCAAAGTTGCAGGTGGCCTTCATACGGCCTAGCATAATGTCATGAAAAAGAGTTTCACAATAAAGACAAAATTACTTATTCTTCAAAATTAGCCATTTTACTCTCTAAATAGCCAGCCTAAAATAAAATAACATCTTCCCAAATTCCTTTTATTATGAGTAAATGTAATCCAATATAACAACCAAGCAGGCTTAGATATCGAAAAGATTGCAGGAAGTCAATTACAAAGGAATAAATCAGAAAACTTGTATTGAAAGACACATATAGGTGGTGTACAGGTATTATTATTATTATTATTTTTTGAGATAAGGTCTGGCTATGTAGCTCAAACTACTCTTTAACTTTATGTAGCCCAGGCAGCCCTTGAACTTGTAATCCGTATTATTTAGCTTTCTATGGGCTGGGGCTCTAGGTATACTACCATATTCAATGCACAGGTGACAGCAACATGAAAAATACTGGTGAATGAACACAAAATGGTTACAAAAGTAATACCGAAAAGGTAACTTAAGCTCAGCACACTATAAGATCATTTCTCCTAAATTTAAAAGCTGCCTACAGTAAAAGGCAACTGAAATAAATTATTTTAAAAAATGAACCGAAAAAGGATGATGATAATAACATCTTTGATGACAGTCTTGATAGACTAAAAGATCCTAACACTGCTCTTTCATTTCATATATTGATGCTGTCATGGTAAAAAATAACTCGAAGTTCAAGTAATAAGTTTTTAAACTGTTTAAATCAGGGACTGGCCAGCCATCTCTGATGGGCTAGAGAGCAAATATTTTGGGCTTTGCAGGCCATATAATCTCTACTGCTATTATTCAACTCTGTCAATATAGCATAAAACCAGTCACAGACAACATGTAAACAAATATACATAGCTTTGTTCCAATAAACTATTATTTCAAAAACAAATACTGGTCCATAGTCTGAAGGGTTCTCATACAAATCATTATGATCTCTAGAAAATTCATTATATTAAAATATCAGACCTATTTGAAATTGCATCTCTGAATTTTGCCCCTCCTTTTTTGACACATGTATTTATAGCCTATTATTTTAAACTGTGACTCATATTTTAGGTGCTGTCCAAATCTAAAATTCTATGATTCTTAAGATCACTAATGAGTTAAGAACATGCAATTAATCAATATAAATAGAAATGACATTTAGAGGCAAGACAGGTCTGCTGGGCATATAATAGCTAAAAGCAAAAAGGTTAAGCAGATGTTCTAATGTAAGCCAAAGCAAAGAAATACTTTTAGGATTCAGGGAAGCATAAGTTGGCAGAGTTATGCAAATTTTAGAAGCAACAGCATCAAACAGACCAATTTGGGCAGAAAGTACAGAACAAGTCACTCTTTCTGAGCAACAATCATGTGCATTTCTACTGTGCAAAGTTCTTTCAGCTACAAACCAAAGAGGTCTTCAAGGGTACCCAATGTGTAAAGAATCGCTGGTCAGTCTGTCACACCTACACACAGAAATAACCCAGTCATTACAGAGTAATAGCAATATATTAGCCAGGCAACTTTGATACAAAGTGCCTTGTCATAAATAAACATGAAACTTTTCTTTCACAGGGAGCCTGGCCTTGTTTTTATTCTAAATTTGAGGAAAAAGACCTTGAAGTCTATATAACGTATTTAAATTTCTGGATAGAACGCCGTGAAAAGACAGAAACACTACTTCAGATTTAAGCAGCATTATATATCTGACGGTTGCTTTGTTAAATTCATTTTAGTCTAGGACACTATTTCCTGCACTTTCTTAAATAAGAGGAGACTTCTAGAAGCCTTCACTACAATCTTTCACACTTCTTCCTGTCTGTTCCAGTAACAACTACTATTATTACACAAGTTGGTTATCATTTCCTTAATTCTGATTTCTTGCATTACAAGGTGAACTTAAGAGCAGTGTATTTGCCATTCATTTCATTTACTCATTCACTAAACCCAAATAACATGGACAAGCAGTTACAGGGCCACATATTATTTTAGGTACTGAAGCTTCAGCAGTGAACAAAACAGGCAGGTTCATGTCTTCAGAGAGCTTACATTTTAGTAAGAAACAGATATACAAAAAGGTAAAATGTATGAAAGAATGATAAATGGTAATAAAAGAAAAATAAAGCTAGGAAGGAGGGGTGTAAAGATGGAGAAGGGTGGTGTTTGGATTTTAAGAGTAGTCAGTTAGTGCCCATGAAGCTGGGGCTTTTGAACAGAGAGAGAGTGATGTGGAAGTGAGCCATGCATGTACCTGGATGCTATGAGTTCCAGAGGTTACAGGGGAAACATAGCTGGTGTGTTGAAAGAATTAGCAAGGAGCCTAGTATAGCTGAAATACAGAAAGTAAGAAGGAAAGCGAGACAAGCAAGCTAAGAGGAAAAAGCAGAGAGGGAATTTGGTCAAGAAGCTAATGGAAACACTCTACAGTGGAAAGACACAATCAAAACTCTTGCCTTAAGACCACTACAGGCTGGTATCTTGAGATAGTAGGGGACAACAATGGGATCAGGGGAATCAGATGCCACTTGAATAATTCTGGCAAGAAGAGATGCTGTCTTAGACCAGGAGAGTAATGGTAGAGTTTGTTAGATCTGACTAGGTTCTTAAAGACTGAAACAGACAGGAACTGGATGTCAGGCATAGAGAAAAAAAGGGAGTTAAGTCTTCTAGGACTTTTGACTAGAAATAGAATGGACAGTGGGCAAGACCAGAGGAGAAAAGAATCAGGAATTTGGCTTGTGACCAGTTATGAAGATGAGGTACCTATTAGATATAAAAGTGAACATGATTAATGATGATGCTAATGATACCTATCAGTTACTAAGAAAGAGACTATTTTGTACATCTTGGTTATACTTATTCATTTCACAATATTCACAAGATAGGTATTAGTCAAAGCTTGGAAGTGCTTGGGCCAGGATTAAATAAATCTGTGCCTTTGATGCTTATGCTATATTGCTTCTATAATGAAAATACCAGCATGGAGATCTGCAGAAATAAATTTCAAAATCATCAACAAACAGATGGTATTTTAAGTCAGGACTCTGGATGACATCACCAAGAAAAAGATGCATGAAAAGCAGAATGAATAGACTGAGAAGTAGGCAATGATAAAGGAAAAAGCCAGGAAAGTATGGTTCCTGAACTAAATAGTGTTTCAAAGGGGAGCAAAGGATAGGCTATGATAAATGTAGCTGACAGTCTGAGTAGCACAAGAAGCTTATTAAAATATTATATAAAAAAAGAAACCAGGCGCCGGTGGCTCATGCCTGTAATCATAGCTACTTAGGAGGCTGAGATCTGAGGATTGTGGTTCAAAGCCATCCCAGGCAGGAAAGTCCGTGAGACTCTTAAATCCAATAAACCACCAGAAAACTGGAAGTGGCGCTGTGGCTCAAGTGGTAGAGTGCTCGCCTTGAGCTGAAGAGCTAAGGGACAGCACCCAGGCCCAGAGTTCAAGCCCTATGACCACCACCTGTCCCCCCCAAAAAAGACAAGAACAGCTTTAGTGGAAGGATGGAACTGAAAGTGGTAGAGTGACTAAATGATCAATAAAAGAAGGGATGGCAGATCTGAAGGCGCCAAGAAGAAATTGTTTTAAAGATGGTTTATTTTTATGATGGTTGTCTAAAGAAAGAAAACTGACCATGGAGGAGAGAGGTGATTGCATTGTTGGAATAAGAATTGAAATAATAACCTGATGAATGCAGGATGTGGCGGTGCATGCCTGTAATCCTAGCAGTTGGGCAGCAGAGGCAGGAGTCACAGCTTTAAGGCCAATCTGGGCAACATGGCAAGACGCTGTTCTCAACGATCCTCCCCTTCTCTCCCCCACAAACAAAAACAAAAACTAAAAAAGTAGCAGGTGTGGAGGTATGGCTCAAGTGGCAGAGCATCAGCTGTAAGAAAGCTAAGTGACAGCTCAAGGACCTGAGTTTAAGCCCAGTTACTAGGGAAAAAAAAGAATCTAATGTAAAGCTGGCTTCAGCTAAGTTCATCACTTGAACAAGTAGATGTGGTGGTTGGCCTATTGATAGCTCTTCTCTGTTTTGTTTTGGTGATACCCAGGGTGATTTCAGTTGTATTGAGGATTGAACTCTAAGTTTTATACATGTGGGGCAAGTAGGTGTTCTACCACAGAGCTACATTCTTCAGTCCTCCTGATTGCTTTTATTTCCTCAGTGAAGTAAGGAAGCAAGCTGAAAAGGAGAATAGAATAAGCAACTGGAGGAAATGCAGGAGGCAAGGCAGAATGGGCTAAGAACACAGACTGTCTTGTTCATCTTTATAGAAGGAGAGCAGTCTCTAGCATGTTTGAGATAAGAACTGTGCCTTGAGGCTTGAGGATCAGTGGGTTGACATGGATACCATGAAAAAAACAAAACCCTGTAACTCTGAAGGCCAATAATTCAATTTTTAAAATTTTTTTTATTTTGTCAGTCATGGAGCTTGAATTCTTGGCCTGGGCGCTGTCCCTCAGTTCTTCAGCTCAAGGCTAGTGCTCTACCACTTGAGCCATAGCACCACTTCTGGCTTTTTTCTGTGTATGTGGTGCTGAGGAATCGAACCCAGGGCCTCATGTATGCAAGGCAAGCGCTCTACTAAGCCACCTTCCCAGCCCAAGAGAAGAAAAAAAAAATTTTTTTTTTTTGGTTAGTCGTGGGGCTAGAACTCTGGGCTTGGGCACTGTCCCTGTGCTTTTCAGCTCAAGGCGAGTGCTCTACCATTGAGCCACAGTGCCACTTCCTAATTCTATTTTTTAAATCTAGAAAAGTCCAGTGACAAGACCTTTAACACATCAGTTGATCATGTCACAGGAAAGAAATGAAGCCAGAGAAGTGGCAATCTCATTACTGTAGTCCTTTCCTGTTGAAACTCCCCTCTTCTAGGATTCCAAAAGGAAAAATAAACCAAATCCTAAAAGATCCATTAGATAAAAGTATAGGAGGTAAATTTATAAAATAAAGGGCATGGGAATTTAAAAAGGAAAAAAAGGTAATCATTTTTTTAAAAAGAAAACCCAAGATGAAGAAAAGCATTAAGAGCAATTAGCCAATCTGAGAGTTTCCTGGAAATAGTAGCCCCTGAACTGGGGTGAATTTTTGTTCTTTTGTTTTGGTTGGTCATGGGGCTTGAACTCTGGGCTTGGGCGCTGTCCCTGCATTCTTCAGCTCAAGGAGAGCTTTCTATTGCTTAAGCCACAGTGCCACTTCCAGTTTTTGAGTGTGGTATTTTTTTTTTTTTTTTTATTTTTTTTATTGAGGATAAGAGTCTCACAGACTTTCCTGCCCGGACTGGCTTTGAACAGCGATCTTCAGACCTCAGCCTCCTGAGTAGCTTGGATTACAGGCATGAGCCACTGGCACCCAGCGATTTTCATTTTTTATAGGGAAATCGTAATAACATTTATTATTATAACCATAGTTCAGTGACATTCAGTACATTTCCAGTGTTGTAGAACCATCACCATTGTCTATATCCAAACATATCCATCACCCTCAACAAAAATTCTGGGCCATTAAACCATTTATGCCTCTAGCCTTCCCTCAAAAAAAAAAAAAAAAAGAGCAATTAGTCACTTAGGGAAAAAAAGGAAATATAAAATAGAAAGTGTACCTGAATACATTGATTTCACAGTGGTCCTAACTACTATAAAATGCTTTACTCTCAAGAATTAGGTAAAAACACATAAGCACAATACATTAACAGGATCTGGAACAGATATAATATTTCTAGTGACTTTTATACAATTAGAAGGTACATAATAGTCCAGGGAGGAATTCACAAACTTCAGGCCTACAGGGTTAAAGGCAGGAAACAAAAGGAGTGAAGCAGGCTGAGCATGGGAGATAACAAGGAGTTGCCATGATGATGGTGAACAGGCCAAATAGGCTCAGTTACCACTCAGCTTAAGCCACTGCTGCAACATAGAAAGCAGGCTGTCTACTAGATCTAATACTTTAGATACCCTAATTTTTATGCTAAAGTCCACAATACTTATAACTTTTACAATTAATTCAAATATGTAGATTGTGAGTAGGCCATACAATTTATATTTGTGGACATACTCAGGCTCTTGAGCTGTCTAATGTCCTCTGCATTAAATATTTTTCTACTCATTATAATTAGTGTGTGCTTGAGGAAAACAGAGATCAACTATGTATATACACACACATATATGATTTTTTTGGTAGTTAACTGGAAATAGGAGTTTCACAGACTTTCCTGTTCTGACTGGCTTTGAACAATGATCCTCAGAGCTTGCCTCCTGAGTGGCTGGGATTACAGGCATGAACCACTAGTGCCTGGCTAATAATATATATATATATTTTTTGGTCGGTCGTGGGACTTGAACTCTGGGCCTGGGCGCTGTCCCTCAGCTCTTCAGCTCAAGGCTAGCGCTCTACCACTTGAGCTACAGCGCCACTTCCGGTTTTCTGGTGGTTTATTGGAGATAGGAGTCTCACGGTCTTTCCTGCCCGGGCTGGCTTTGAACCGCGATCCTCAGATCTCAGCCTCCTGAGTAGCTAGGATTACAGGCGTGAGCCACCAGCGCCCAGCTGGCTAATAATATTTTTGAATGAAAAAATATCAACATCCAATAGACAGGTTAAAGAATTTTGTACTGAGTTTCAGAAATCTTGATTTCTGTGGAGGTACTGCCATTTGGTAGTAGCTAGGTGACGTTGAGGTTTTGGTCATTCATTTGTAAAATGCAGTGTTATAAACTGCAATCTAATTTACTGAGCTGTTTTAAGTAGCAAATTGGAAAGTAGGTCAAAGTACATCATGCTATAGAGCAAGATACAATAGCAAGTGAATGGCTTCTAATAAAGTAACCCAAGAACATTTATTCCCTTATAAAATAAGAAGACAGATTACTTAGCTCTTGGAGCTTCTCAAGTACATTACTATTATAAAATCCTTTTCAAATGTTAAGTACCATGTAACTACTTGTTAGTAAAGCATTTGGTTAGTATTGCAACTACACTATTGACACTGAATATAATAATCTCTTAAAAACTGAGTGCATTATTGTATTTCCTAAGCAATAAATAGGTTTTTGAACAGTTTTTTTTTTTTTCTCCCAGTCATGGGGCTTGAACTCTGGGCCTGGGCGCTGTCCTTTAGCACTTCAGCTCAAGGCTAGCACTCTACCACTTGAGCCACAGTGCCACTTCCGGTTTTCTGGTCTCACGGACTTTCCTGCCTGGGCTGGCTTTGAACCATGATCCTCAGATCTCAGCCTCCTAAGTAGCTAGGATTACAGGTGTGAGCTGCCAGCGCCTGGCTCAATGAAGTTTTCAGGTAGCTAGTTTGGAAAAGTTATCTCAGGTCCTCATTTATTTTTTCTTTTTCTTTCTTTTTGTTGGTTATGGGGCTTGAACTAAGGGCCTGGGAACTGTCCCTGAGCTTTTGTGCTCAACTACTCTGAGCCACAGTGTCACTTCTAGTTTTCTGGTAGTTAATTGGAGATAACAGTTTTACAGCCTTTTCTGCCTAGGCTGGCTTCAAACTGTGATCCTCAGATCGCAGAGTGGCTAGGATTCTAGGTTTGAACCATCAATGCCTGGCTTTCCCCTTTCCTTTTAAGATGTTTATAATACACTTCTGTATCATACCATTAAAATGTTTATAATAAAATTCTGTACCACACCAGTTTTATCTGTTCTCTGCTATTAAAATTTCAGGAGATACTGCTTACATGAGCAGGTAATACAGGAAATACAGGAATACAGAAGTGATAATGGTCAAGTCCAAGAGGTTAATTAGGAAAAAGAGGAAACAGTTCTTCTGGCCATGATGATAAATTTAGAATTAGAGCTTATAGTTCCTCTACCTATTTATTTCTCTGCAGAAGTATCTGGTAGAAATGTTTATTGATTACTGTTGTCCTTTAGCCAGGACCATTAAATCACTCAGACTTAAAGACTAACAAAGACGTCTATTTCTTGCAGGTTGATATTGGGGAAAACTGAATGATCGCAACCAGAAAGACTGAACTGGCTCCAAATTAAAGTTTTACATTTAAAAGCACATTCCTGGTGAGATTATAGATAATGCTTGTTTCTCCTTTTTTCAAAATAATTCTTGTTCTTTTTGTTACTGGGGCTTAAACTCAGGGCTTTGTGCTCTCCTTTAGCTTTTTTGCTCAAGGTTGGTGCTCTAACATTTGAGCCATACCTGCAGTCCAGCTTTTCCCTTTCCCTCTCCCCTTCCTTTCTCTACCCTCCTACTCCCTTCCTTCCTCTCCTTTCCCTGGCTTCCTTTTCCTTCTCTTCTTGCCTCTTTTTTTTTTTTTTTTGGCGGTTGGGGGCCTTGAACTCTGGGCCTGGGCGCTTATCCCTCAGCTCTTCAGCTCAAGGTGAGCGCTCTACCACTTGAGCTACAGCGCCACTTCCGGTTTTCTAGTGGTTTATTGGAGATAGGACTCTCACGGTCTCTCCTGCCCGGGCTGGCTTTGAACCGCAATCCTCAGATCTCAGCCTCCTGAGTAGCTAGGATTACAGGCGTAAGACACCAGCACCCGGCTGTCTCTTTTTTTTTTTTTTTAAATGGTTATTTGGAAATAAGTCTCATGGACAGTTCTGCCAGGCTGCTTTTAAACTACTGTCTTCAGATATCAACCTCTTGAGTAGCTAGGATTACGCCAAAGGCAGTTGGCAAGAAGATAATACTTATGGTCATATTTGTTCACAGATGTCAAAATAGGATCATTTAGCACCTTTTAAGAAAACCCCATGGGAGGGCTGGGAAGGTAGCTCAGTGGTAGAGTGCTTGCCTTATATGCATGAGGCCTTGGGTTCGATTCCTTAATACCACATAAGCAGAAAAAAGCTGGAAGTGGTACTGTGGCTCAAGTGGTAGAGCACTAGCCTTGAGCTGAAGATCTAAGGGTCAGCGCCCAGTCCCAGAGTTCAGGCCCCATGAAGCAGAAAAAGCTGGAAGTGGCGCTGTGGCTCAAGTGGTAGAGCTTTAGCCTTGAGCTAGAATGCTGAGGGACAGCACCCAGGCCCAGATTTCAGACCCCACGACTGACAAAAAAAAAAAAAAAAAAAGACGACTGATAAAAAGAAAACGGACTGGAATTACTATTCAAAGAGAAAGCTGAAAGCTAGACACTGATGGCTCACACTTGTAAACAGAGCTACTCAGGAGCCCGACATCTTAGGATTTCAGTTTGAAGCTAGCTGGGGGTAGGAAAAACAGATTTTTTTTTTTTTTTTGGTCATGGAGCTTGAACTCTGGGCTTGGGCACTGTCCCTCAGCTCTTCAGCTTAAGGCTAGTGCTCTACCACTTGAGCCACAGAGACACGTCTGGCTTTTTTTGTTTATATGGTGCTGAGGAATTGAATCCAGGGCCGTAGGCATGTGAGGCAAGCACTCTACCACTGAGCCACCTTCCCAGCCTGGCTGTGAAAAAGCCAGAAGTGGCACTGTGACTCAAGTGGTAGAGTGCTAGCCTTGAGCAAAAGAAGCTCAGGGATAGCACTCTGGCCATGAGTTCAAGCCTTAGGGGACAGGGTGGGAGGCAATAAAATTGGAAAGTGAAAGTGATTGTCTTGGAAGTTATTAACATCTCTTAAGGTTAAACTTTTAAAATTTCATTTGTAAATAATATGAAAATGGAATGATTGCACACTACACTGATTAAGATAGTGGGCTCTGGACTCAGATAATCAGCATTCAAGTCCAAATTACTACACTTATTAAATCTGTGGATTCAACAGGTCATGATATCTATAAATCTCAGTTTCCTCATTATATAACAAATAGAACAATAATTCAGGGTTATTTAAGGATTGGAATGTTTCATAATTTTCTTTGTTATGCCATATAAATTCATCATGTAGCAAAACAGAGTAAAACAGCTAACAAGCTTAATATGACTCAGGACCCCTTCATGTATGAAGAACAAATACTGTCTCTGTGGGATTAATTTTGAGTAAAAATTATCTTGCTTGCATAAAATATGATGTAAACATTAAAAAAACACATCTTTACTAATATTTTTATATAATATAATATTTTCTATAACCTAGATAACATTGTTTTAATGAAAGTAAACACAATCACTTGGAAGATAACTAAAATTGTATGATAGTTATGGTGATCTGAAATAATTTTTAGCAATTCTATTTTGGGAAAGATTAAAAACTCCAGAAAAGTTGACTAAACAGTGGTAAACTTCCTTATTAATAAATATAATGCCATCTATAATGTAAATATCTACAGGAGATTATTTACAGATATGAATCCTATACATAAAATATATATGTGTATACACACACACACAAACACACACACACACACACGCACACACACGCACACATACACATATTTGCCAGTCCTGGGCTTGAACTCAATGCCTGGGCACTGTCCCTGAGCTTCTTTTGTTCAAGGCTAGCACTCTACCACTTGAGCCACAGTGTTACTTCTGGCCTTTTCTGTTTCTATGGCACTGAGGAACTGTACCAGGGCTTCATACTTGCTAGGCAAGCACTCTACCACCAAGCCACATTCCCAGCCCTAAATTTTATACTTTTTGCACAAAGTGCTGGGGAACAAGCCAAGAGCCTTGCACATTGCTAAGCAAGTGCTCCATCCCAGAGACACGCTCATGTGTCATGTCTGTCATCATCCTCCCCTCCTCCAGCTGGTATTCTGTATGCGTGTTGGTCTTAGGGCCTGGACGCTGTCACTGAGAAGTAGCTCTCAAGGCTAGCGCTCTACCACTTGAACCACAGCTCCACTTCCAGCTCTTTTGGACTTTCCTATGTAGGCTAGCTTTGAACTATGATCCTCAGATCTCAGCCTCCTGAGTAGCTTGGGTTATAGGCATCAGTCACCTATGACTGGCTGTATCCTGGCTTTTTTTTTTTTTTTTTTGGTCAGCTGTGGTGCTTGAACTCTGGGCCTGGGCACTGTCCTTCAGCTCTTCAGTTCAAGGTGAGCACTCTAACTTGAGCCACAGCGCCACTTCCAGTTTTCTGGTGGCTTATTGGAGATAAGAGTCTCACAGATTTTCCTGCCTGGGCTGGCTTTGAACCATGATCCTCAGATCTTAGCCTCCTCAGTAGCTAGGATTATAGGCATGAGCTACTGGTGCCCTACTGTATCCTGTATTTTAAGAAACTGTTAGTCTGAGTTAGACTCAAAATGTCTACTTCAAAATTCTGTGACATATGTTGATTATTTGACTTTTCATTTTAGATTAATGGTGGTAATTTAATTAAACAATTAAATCTATAATGTTTCAAACTTGTTTAAATTAGTGTAAATGTTAACCTACTAGAATAAGAAAATGTAGAAATGGGCTAAAGCTAAGACATTTAATTGAGAAGGAAATTGAAATTTTATTCTTCAGAATGAATTTCCAAAATAACAAAACTACCCAGTAGAAAATAATGAAATCATGACAGGTTTTTATACTCAAACTCTTAGTATCTTACACTCAATTGTCCATGACAATCTTTTTCTCTGTCTCAATCTGGCTACCTCAGAGCACTTATTCACAACTAAATAATGATCAAAAATGTTAGGAAATGTATTTACTTATTTTTGTGCCTCTACCATAATAACTAGACAGATATGAGAGATATTTATTACACTATTAAGACAAATTTTCTTAGATTGGCACCCAGGTAAAAAAAAAATTTTTTTTTTTTGGGTCTGGTTGTGGGGCCTGAACTCTGGGCCTGGGCGCTGTCCCTCAGCTCTTCAGCTCAAGGCTAGCACTCTTACCACTTGAGCCACAGCGCCACTTCCAGCTTTTTTTTTTTTTGCTTATGCGGTGCTGAGGAATCGAACCCAGGGCCTCATGCATGAAAGGCAAGCACTCTACCGCTGAGCTACCTTCCCAGTCCCCCAGGTAAAAATTTTTATCCGGATCAACAAAGATAAGTTTATGTACTTTCACTTATTACTCTGAGATTTAACTTAGATAGAAACAAGTAATAGCATTGAATATAAAATGTACAGTATCTTAAATTTTCTTTGAATTTAATATTTCTTCCCATTTCTTTGACAGTTCTGGATACTAAGATCTGCTGTTAAAATAAATGATAGTAAAATGACAGTTTTCCAAGATCAAGTGAAATTTACTTAATACTAAGTGCTGAGATCATTTTTTAAAGTTTGTTTCATTTATTGGATTATCAAGTTTAAGTTCAAAATATAAATAGGCAATAGCATAGACAGTAACTAATCCATAAATTTCCACAGTCAAATTATTTCCTGTTTTACAGTCAAATCTGTACTTAAATATATATATGTATGCATATATATATATGTATATATTAGTGCTATACTAGGGATGTAACTCCTTATAAAGCAAGCATGGTGTGGTATCAAACTTACTTTTCCAAAGAAGCCTTTGAAGAACTTCCTTTCCTGGAGGAACAGGGGGACAAGTCGAATGCTATTATTGTATGGGCTAAATGTCCTATGGTTTTACACCAACAAGCACATACAGAAGAAGGGGAGAGGGCAAAGTAGGAGAAAGGTGTGAGAGTTTTAAAGAGTTATCCATACCAAGAGTGACAGAGAAAATGGAAAGGTGCATGAAAATGCAGGGAAACACACTACATGGCCTGAGAATCTGTGGAAAGATAAGAAATCAAAGCCTGCAGTCATGCAGAGCTATTACTTAATTTAGTAATCTCTATTTACTAATTTCAAACAGAGATTATCCCAATTTGGCAGCAGAAAAAGACTGGAATGTACCAGCTTGGTATGACTTTGCATTTTAAATTCATACTAGTGATTATTAAAGATTGGTTTCATATTATGCATTTTTTCAATTTAAAAGGAGTCATGGCTGGTTATAGTAACATGTGCCTTTAGTCTTAGTTACTAGGGAGGCTGATGCAGGAGGATCACTTGAGCCCAGGAGTTCAGCACCAGCCATGACAACACAGAGATCTGTTTTTTAAGAACAAAATAAGGACTGGGTGTGATGGCTCAAAAATGTAATCCTAGGGCTGGGAAAGTGGCTCAGTGGTAGGGTGCTTGCCTTGCATGCATGAGGCCCTGGGTTTGATTCTTCAGCACCACCTAAGCAGAAAAAGCCAGAAGTGGCGCTCTGGCTCAAGTGGTAGAGTGCTAGCCTTGAGCTGAAGAGCTGAGGGACAGTGCCCAAGCCCAGAGTTCAGGCCCCATGACTGGTAAAAAGAAAAAGAAAAAAAAGAAAAAAAAAAAAGAATGTAATCCTAGCAGAAAAATTTGTGAGACTCCACCTCAACCAATGGCTGGGTATCATCTCCAGCAACAGGGGGAAGCACAATTAAGAAGACTGTAATCCGGGCTAGTAGCTTGGGCATGAAACAAAACCATATCATGAAAATAACCATGGCAGGGCTGGGAAGGTGGCTCAGTGGTAGAGCGCTTGCCTTGCATGCATGAGGCCCTGGGTTCGATTCCTCAGCACCACATAAGCAAAAAAAGAAAAAAGCCGGAAGTGGCATTGTGGCTCAAGTGGTAGAGTGCTAGCCTTGAGCTGAAGAGCTGAGGGACAGCGCCCAGGCCCAGAGTTCAGGCCCCACGACCGGACCCCCCCCCACACACAAAAAAAAGAAAAGAACCGTGCCAAAAATGGACCAGAGGTGTGACTCAAGTAGTAAAATGCTTGAGTTCAATTAAAAAACAAACCAACAAACACCCCCCCAATGAAAAACAAACAAAAAATAAGTGATCAATATACTGTAAATGATATAAAAATCATTAGTTAAAATCAAACAATCACATAAACACTGCAACAAGCCTGGGTATGTAATTCAGGGGTGTAGTGATTCCTTAATCTATGTAAGGCCCTGTTTTGATACCCAGAACTACTGAAAACAAAATAAAAACTGCAACATGTAAAATAAAATTGGGAGTATGCATTGAATGTCTTTGTCATACATTTTCTTACTCAGCCAATGATGTGATCTAGAGAGGCTCCCATTCTACAGAAGAGAAGCTTCATTAATGATTTTCCATTTATTTATGCATTAAAATCTAGATGTGTCTCCACAATATGTTGAGAAATAACAGATACATTCTATTCTAGATACAGAATACATTGTTTATAAGGATCACAAGGTTAATTTTTACCTTGGAGCTCAGCAAATATATCTGAGAACCAAATCACATCTGGGACTATAAGCAAGATTTAAGGAACAAGGTTTTGTTTTCTTTTAAAATGATATTGTTTTAAAATAAAGATATCTGCATTGATATTTTTAAGTATACAATTCTGAACCCACATGGTAAGAAAGGCACAGTGATCTATGGCTCCACCATCAATTTTAAGTACTGGTTACAAAATTTTGTCACAAACTAAAGAACACTTGAAAAGCAGTTTGGTTCTAACTCACCCAACCTAGTTTAACTATATTTTCTAACTAAGGCTGAATTATACTTTTGAGCCTTTACTATTCATGATTATCATTTTTTTGTTGTTGTTGGTCATGGGGCTTGAACTCTGGGCCTGGGCGCTGTCCCTCAGATCTTCAGCTTCAGGAGAGCATTCTACCACTTGAGCTACAGCACCACTTTCGTTTTTCTGGTGGTGGTGAACTGGAGATAAGAGTCTCATGGACTTTCCTACCCGAGCTGGCTTTGAACAGTGATCCTCAGATCTCAGCCTCCTGAGTAGCTAGGATTATAGGTGTGAGCTACTGGTGCCCAGCCAATCACCACTTTTGATTGTTAGAAAAATATTTAGAAAAAAGACAACTCTACTGCAATGTGACAGTTTGAACTTATTCAATGCCCTCAAATACTGAGTTTTTAAAGTTACAAATAGCATCAATATTTCCACAAAATATTTCAAATTGGAGGTAAAAAAATAATAAAGTAACCAGGGTATCAAAGCAAGTGTGAAATTATTTCTGCTGCCAAGTTTGTTAGGACTAGTTTTGTTAGACTATAAGTAAATATCAGCTTTCAAGAATGGGATGCAGCCCAAGTTAAAAAAATTGACCATTCAGAGGATAGAGAAGAGACTGAAGATTGTTAATATTATTGTAGCTCTTAGAATTGTTCTTGTTAAACATGGCGTTTTCCCTCTTCTAAAGGGCCTCAGATGTTAATGATAAAAGTTGATGTGAAAAATGCATTAAAAGACAGTTATTAGAGAATATTAATGTTCTTTTAATAATAATTAAGTTATGATTCTTTTACCTGCTAAAACAAGAACATATATTAAAACAAATATATCAAATAATGAACAAAACCAACATATGAGGAACTAGTAGTATAATGAAACTAGTTTAAAACCAAGACAGAAAGAGAGAAATATTTAAGATGTAATGGAAGGAAATGGCCTTAAAAAATGAAAGGCATTGTAGACCAGAGTGAAACAAGATACCTAAAGACCTCATACAATATTACCCAGTTGATTGATAAATGGCAGTGTTCCTTACCCTGCAACATATAGACAAAAATAGGCAATAGCCATTTTTTTGTCATTTCCCCTACATAATCCAGTCCTATGGTGTTTAGTGAAACTATTAAAAAAACTAAATGAGTTGTAAATAGTTGTAAAACAATCCATGTGCAGAAAGTGTAAGAATCAAAAATAAAGTATTTGGTTTGAGGATCATATTTTTAAAACCGTCTTGTTCAGTGATTTTTTAAAATTGAGACTATCAACTAAGCAGGTGACTCAAATGAAGTCAGGGATTCTAAATTGTAAGGGATTAGATGAGAGATTTGCATACATACAAACTAGACTTGCAAACCATCTTTTGAGCTACATAATTCTTTGTATTTTAAAATTTTGACATTCAAACAGATTCCAAAGATTTCTCTTCTGTAATCCTCATCAAATATATACCCTACATTTGTTTCCATTTATTTGAAATTCTTAACAGAATGCTTTAAGATCTTTTAAAAAACAAACAAAAAGCTTCTAGAGCATAATATACGGTACAATAAGTATCTGGTACAGCAAGATGTAGATCGTTAGTGAATGCTTACTAGAAGAAGGTCAAAGACAAAAATGAAGGTACCTTGATATTTCTACATAATAGGAATGTGAAAGAAAGACAAAAATAATGAGTACATGTGGACCTGCATGATGTGAGGACAGCATCCTAAAGATTCCCAACTCTCTGAAAGATTCTCAGTATGGTGCCAGAAGGGTACTAATACAAGGGAAAAGTTTCACTGAGCATAATAAGTAGGAAGTTTATCCCAGTTACTCAAAAATTCAAAATGATTTTTTAATGTACTTGCTAAAGCAAAACTACACTTAATTGTTCCAAGTCATGGAGAAACTCTGAGAACTTTAAAATAACTTTTTGATGAAAATTTATGGTGGTATTGGGGTTTGAACTCAAGAGTTCACCTGCTAGGCAGATGCTCTACCACTGATCAATTTTCTTTCCAAGCTCAATAGTTTAAGTATGTCCAGAAAAGCAATCTCCAATGTATGTAGAACTTTCTTTTTTTTTTTTTTTTTGGGTCCGGTCATGGGGCCTGAACTCTGGGCCTGGGCACTGTCCCTCAGCTCTTCAGCTCAAGGATAGTGCTCTACCACTTGAGCCACAGCGCCACTTCCGGCTTTTTTCTTTTTGCTTATGTGGTGCTGAGGAATCGAACCCAGGGCCTCAGGCATGCAAGGCAAGCACTCTACCACTTGAGCCACCTTCCTAGCCCCTGTAGAACTTTCTTTAAGTCATAAAATACCATTCAGAGATAAGGATTGTTATAGAGATATACAAAATGTTTTTAAACCTTAAAATATTCAACATAAGATATAATTATGATCCTTATAAAATCCAATTTATTTATTTATTTATTTTTATGTGGTGCTGAGGAATTGAACCCAGGGCCTCGAGCATGCAAGGCAAGTGCTCTACCACTGAGCCACCTTTTATTTTATTTTTGTCGGTCGTGGGGCTTGAACTCTGGGCCTGGGCACTGTCCCTGCGCTCTCAGCTCAAGGCAAGTGCTCTACTGCTTAAGCCACAGCACCACTTCCATAAGATAGTGGTAAGTATTTTTAACGTTTTTTTTTTTTTTTTGTCGGTCGTGGGGCTTGAACTCTGGGCCTGGGTGCTGTCCCTCAGCTCTTCAGCTCAAGGTGAGCGCTCTACCACTTGAGCTACAGCGCCACTTCCAATTTAATCACCTATTGAGGACTGTACTTTTTTTGGGGGTTGGGGGAGTCCGGTCGTGGGGCCTGAACTCTGGGCCTGGGTGCTGTCCCTCAGCTCTTCAGCTCAAAGCTAGCGCTCTACCACTTGAGCCACTGCACCACTTCCGGCTTTTTTCTTTTTGCTTATGTGGTACTGAGGAATCGAACCCAGGGCCTCATGCATGCAAGGCAAGTGCTCTACCACTGAGCCATCTTCCCAGCCCCGGGACTGGACTTCTTGTATATTCATTTCAGAAATTTATTTTTTTTAAAATTAATTTTATTTTATTTGTGAACATACTGTACAGAGGAGTTACAATTACGTGGGCAGAAATTTATTTTAGTAGTTACTATATGCCACATACTATTCCAGGCATAATTTTTTTAAATGGCAATTTAGTTCCTATTTCTGGTAAATAGAAATTCATTACATTTTATCTAAATAGTCCTGCACCTCAAATAACTATGCTTATAATTAGCAGTCTACTTGGCTTTAAAAAAGTAAAAACTTGGGAGGCTGGGAAGGTAGCTCAGAGGTAGAGTGCTTGCCTTCTATGCATGAGGCCCTAGGTTTGATTCCTCAGCATCACATAAACAGAAAAGACTAAAAGTGGCACTGTGGATCAAGTGGTAGATCTCTAGCCTTGAGCTGAAGAGCTCTGAACAGTGCCCAGTTCTAGCCCCACCACTGACCAAAACATTAATTAATTAATTAAAAAAAAAAAACAACTTGGCCAGGCAGTGGTGGCTTACACTGGTAATCCTAGATACTCAGGAGGTGGAGGCTAGGAGAATTACAGTTTGAGTCCAGCCTGGGCAAAAAGGTGTATAGACCCCCATCTAAACCAAAAAAGCTGGTATACAGGTGTGTTCCTGTCATCTCAGCTATGGCAGAAGTATAAATAGAAGGACTGTGGTCTAGACTGGACCGGATAAAAATGAGACAATCTACTGCCAAAATAACTTAAGCAAAATGGGCTTGGAGGCATGACTCAGGGTAGAACATACCCTTCACAAGCTCAAGGCTCTTTATCTGTTCAAACTATAGTACCACCACTGCTTCCAAACTTAATTTAAAACTAGATGGTTAAATATTGGTTATTTTTGGAATTGTAAGAGATCTTACTTTAGTTGTGAATTTTCAAGTTCATTTGTATTTTACACAATAAATATATTACCTATCCAATAAAGAAATATTTCTAATTAAAAGTTAAAACTAAAATTTAAAAATAAAACAAACAAGTATGATTGACTGCTCATTGAACAATTGGATACAGGGCTGGGAATGTGGCTTAGTGGTAGAGTGTTTGTCTAGCATGCATGAAGCCCTAGATTCGATTTCTCAGTATCACATCAACAGAAAAGGTTGGAAGTGGTGCTGTAGCTCTCAAGTGGTAGAGTACTAGCCTTGAGCAAACAAAGCTCAGGGGCAGTGCCCAGGCCCTGAGTTCAAGCCCCACGTTTGGCAAAACAAACAAACAATGGGATACAATTTCTCAGTATTTTCTGGACAAACTTAAATCATCTTTGGCTTTTCCTTAGAGAATGAATGTGATGCCAGAATCAGAACTAAACGATTTCCTAAAGGTTCATTATACATATAGTTTTAGAACATCTAGTTTTAAAATTTAATAATTACAGTTTGTTTCAGGCTTACTGAGTCCGTTTACTGGTTTTTCTGTTTGCAGTTACTACTAATATAGTGTTGTAAAATATTTTTAAGTAGGGAAAGTAATTATATTATTTTCAAATGTTCTTGGCTAGAATCATTTGTCTTTTAGAGGAGCCAAAATTATTTTTCAAGAGAAGAAACTGAACCTCTATTTTTCTTTGAAATTAGTTTGGCAAAAAATGGAAAATTAAATTATCTATCTGCATTTAATTGGGGAATATGTTCAGATATATCAAATCTATAAAATTATAGTTTTCATGTTCCTAAGTGCGTTGGATATATGTCCTCTTAATATTGATGAATTGGGAAGACAGAAAAACTGGGAAGGGCTTCAATCATTTAAGAATTTAAATCAGAAGCAAAAGTATACATATATATATGTATATATATATACATATATATATGTATATATGAAGACAAGTGTACCTGTGTACACTTTGGGTTGTGATTGTTCTAGGCATTCTACAACCAGTTATTTTTCTCCTTTCTTTTCTACAACAGGTTAAGGCATTTACTCTAAAGTTAAACCTCTCTGCAATGTTTGAAAATTTCATATATTATACATTGAGGAATTATAGAGGTAATGTAATGTGAACTATACTAACAAGCAGAAAAGCTATAGTTACTTAGCAAATTGAAAAACAAACAAAAAGCACTCATTAGTAGTCAAACTTGTAGCAGCAGCCCACCATACCAGCAAACCCAAAGCAACACAAACTTAATGCTGCTTTGGTAAGGGCATGCAGAAGTAATGCTGAAGCCTTCACAGCAAAGTGGGGAAAAGCTACACATTGGAGAGAAGAAACTTGTCAAGAGTTATTTCAGAGTCTGTGGGAACATTCCTCAGACCTACTGAAATCAGCACTCTAATCTGGACCCTTGTGAACTGTGACCCATTCTCTCCTTTTACAAAATACACAGACATGTACATGGGATGTGTTTCAAGATATAACAGACCAAAGAAACATTACTGATTCTAGAAAAGGGCTATTTCAAGTGTACTAGTTTATTGAAACAGACTGCTTAAGAGAAGTATAGAGAGAAAACTTGGAACTAGGAGCCAAGATGATAATGAGAAATCATTAAGGGCCACTCCCGCCCCGCAAAGTAAATCTTAGGGATTAACACAGGTATCTCTACAGATATTTTCTACTTTTTCCTAGAAAGCTGTTTCTTATAATATATTTAAAAATCAATAATTCAAACTGAAAATAACAGTTATCACAGTTAGGTAAAGATGTTAACTGTAACAATTTTATCCTGGTTTTAGAATATTATTCTTCTATCAAATTGCACCACTTAGATTATATGGATCATGGTAAATCAAGACTACATTTTGGATAATGTATGGCCTAAATTAAAGAAGCTAGAGATGTTCTTTTTTTTGTAAGCCCATATCCTTTTTGTGGTACTGTGGTTTGAACATAGGGCCTTGAGCTTGCTAGGCAGGCACTCTAACACTTGAGCCATGCCTCCAACCCTTCTTGCAATGGTTATTTTTGAGACAGGGTGTTGCTTTGGACCTGGGCTGGGTTAGATTTTGATACTATAGATGATTCTCACTTTAGCTTGGATAACAGGCACATGCCACCATGCCCAGCATTATTTTTCTGTTGTGATGAGGTCTTGCTAACTTTTTGTCCAGGCTGGCCCTGAAATGTGATCTCCTGATCTCATTCTCCCAAGTAAATAGGATTATAAATGCGAGTCAGTCCCTGTGCCTGCCTGATGAGCCTATATCTCTTGCCTCAATAAAAACAGCTCTTCACTGGATAGAGGAAAACTAAAATTTACTGAATACAACTTTGAAGGAAAATATTGATAGGCTACAGATCAATACTGACAACCATCATATACATACAGCTTTCAGTCTTTTTACAGCATCTTCACAGATGTGCATTCCTCTTGATTCATCAACTTCCACATGGCCAAGGTACTGTAGAAAAAGAAAAAGGTTAATGCATTGCTACATTTTTTTTTTGGGGGGGGGAGGGGGTCTAGTCGTGGGGCTTGAACTCTGGGCCTGGGCGCTGTCCCTCAGCTCTTCCACTCAAGGCTAGTGCTCTACCACTTGAGCCACAGTACCACTTCTGGCTTTTTTCTTTTTGCTTATGTGGTGCTGAGGAATCAAACCCAGGGCCTCATGCATGCAAGGCAAGCGCTCTACCACTAAGCCACCTTCCCAGCCCCCATTGCTACATTTGTTGAGTAGTGACTATATGCTATTCTTGTCCTGGTGAAACTCCAGGCCAATGTAGGAAAATTATTATATATTTTTTTATTTATTTAATTTATATATTATTTCATTGGTGGTTTTTTGTTTTTTTGGTCCAGTCGTGGGGCCTGAACTCTGGGGCTGGGCGCTGCCCCTCAGCTCTTTAGCTCAACGCTAGCGCTCTACCACTTGAGCCACAGTACCACTTCTGGCTTTTTTCTTTTTGCTTATGTGGTGCTGAGGAATCAAACCCAGGGCCTCATGCATGCAAAGCAAGTACTCTACCACTGAGCCACCTTCCCAGCCCTATTCATTGGTATTTTATACTTTATTATTATTATTTTACTTATCCTCAATATCTTCACATGAATGAGATTTAGAATAATTATTTCAGAAAGTTATTAAAAGGATGGCTGGGAAGGTGGCCCAGTGGTAGAGTGCTTGTCTTGAATGCATGAGGCCCTGGGTTCAACTCCTCAGTGCCACATAAGCAGAAAAAGCTGGAAGTGACACAGTGGCTCAAGAGGTAGAGTACTAGCCTTGAGCTCAAGAGCTGAGGGACAGCACCCAGGCCCACAGTTCAGGCTCCAAGACAAAAAAAAAAAAAGGCCTCTGGGTGCTTACCACAGGCTGCGTTCTTACACTGACTATAGAAAGAGGAGGCAGAGTAAACCTACCCCATATACACCTCAGCCCAGGCCTGTGCCTAGTCTGTATTGTGAATGGGGAGACAAGGGGAAAAAAAGTTATTAAAATTAAAAAGTGCATGGTGACCCCTAAGTGTTTTCTGAATTAACTGGATCTAAAGCATAAAAGCCTGGGCTGACTTTGAACAGAGGGTCTCAGATCTCATTCTCCTTAGTTGCTAGGATTGCAAGTGTAAACCACCAATGCCTGGCATTTTGTGCATTTTTTTTTTTGTCAGTGTGGAGCTTGAACTCAGTGCATTTTTTCATTGGGTTGTATATCTTTAAATTGTTGGGTTGTTCTTATATATTCTGGATATTAAATTCTTACATGGTAAGTGATGTTCCACTAGTTTATAGTTTTATATTATTTTTGGTAATATCCTTTGATGCAGAAAAGTTCTTTTTTGAGACAGGGTCTCATTAATGTAGCCTAAGTTGGCCTCAAATTACATCAAATTTCTTAACGAACCATTTGTAAATTGCTGAGTTAAAGCCTATAGGAGGTGTGTGTGTGTGTGTTGTGTGTGTGTGTGTGTGTGTTTGTCTGTCATGGGGCTTGAACTCTGGCCTGGGTGCTATCCCTAAGCTCTTCAGCTCAAGGCAAGTGCTCTACCACTTGGGCCACAGCACCACTTCTGGATTTCTGGTGGTTAACTGGAGATAAGACTCTCACGGACTTTCCTGCTGGGGCTGGCTTTGAACCACAATCCTCAGAGTTCAGCCTCCTGAGTAGCTAGGATTACAGGCATGACCCCCAGTGCCCGGATTTAGTTTGTATATCTTTAGACCCCATTTTTACTATTTCTGTGCCTAGTTTTCATGTATATTCATAATTGGTCTATGGCTTTCTTCTTGTTTTGGAGCTAACTTTGTTTGGTTATCATATTGGGATTTTGTTAATGCTATTAAAATATGAAAAGATCCACCTTTTCTGCATACTTAACTATAATTATGTAGTATAAGAATTATCCTTTGGAAGACACAAAAAAAGTAGTTTAAGAGCCAAGCACTGGTGGCTCATGTTTGTAATCCTAGCTATTCAGGAGGCTAAGATCTAAGGATCACAGTTCATAACCAGCCTGGTCAGACAAATCTGAGAGACTTTTTGTTGTTGTTGTTGTTGTTGTTGGTTGTGGGGCCTGAACTCTGGGCCTGGGCACTGTGCCTCAGCTCTTCAGCTCAAGGCTAACACTCTACCACTTGAGCCACAGTGCTACTTCTGGCTTTTTCTGTTTATGTGGTGCTGAAGAACCAAACCCAGGGCCTCATGCATGCAAAGCAAGCACTCTACCACTGAGCCACCTTCCCAGCCCCTAAATCGGAGAGAATTTTATTTCCAATTAACCAGCAAAAATCTGGAACTAGAGGTGTGATTTAACTGGTAAAGTACCAGCACAGAATTTAAAAAAAAAAAAAAAAAGCTAAACAAGAGGGCAAGGTCCTGAGTTCCAGTCCTAGTTCCAGCACAAAAAGTGGCTTGTGAAATCATCTATACCAAGTCTTTTTTTTCCTTTCTGAATTTTTTTATTTTCTAAAGTAAGTCCAAATAATAGTGTATAAACTAAGTAATTTTAAGCATCCACAAGACCCTCTTACCATAGAATTCTATTGATTGCTATTTTAGCAATATGTCTTGAGCATTTGTTTGTTTTGCCTAAGCTTGTTTTTGATTTCATACTATTTTCAAGTACTTGATTTTTTTCCCTTTATTTCCAAATTCTGAATAGTAGAGAAATAGAATAAAATAATGGTATTCATGAAGTTAATGACTTGGGTTTTTTACACTTATTTTATGTGTGTGTGTCTGTGTGTGTGTGTAGTTATAGTTACATGAATCAAGTACCATCAGTATAATTCTTTTTGAACCATTTTCCCCCTTCCAGGTCTCTCTCCCAATCTTTCCCTCCCATCCCCACCCATAAGATATCCAGTTCATTTTCTACATAGTGTCTGGTATCACTGCTGTATTTGTTCATCCTTGTTTCACTTTTTATGTGCCTTCTCTTACCCTCCCAAATACAAACAAAGTAACAAACAATATAAAAGGAAAAGAGAACAAAAACAGAAAACTATGCTGGTGGCTCACGCCTGTAATCCTAGCTACTCGGGAGGCTGAGATCTGAGGATCACGGTTCAAAGCCAGCCCGCGCAAGAAAGACCATGAGATGGGGCTGGGAAGGTGGCTCAGTGGTAGAGCGCTTGCCTTGCATGCATGAGGCCCTGGGTTCCATTCCTAAGCACCACATAAGCAAAAAGAAAAAAGCTGCAAGTGGCGCTGTGGCTCAAGTGGTAGAGTGCTGGCCTTGAACTGAAGAGCTGAGGGACAGTGCCCAGGCCCAGAGTTCAGGCCCCACGACCGGACCCCCCTTCTCCTCCCCCAACCAAAAAAAAGAAAGACCATGAGACTCTTATCTCCAATAAACCACTAGAAAACTGGAAGTGGCACTGTGACTCAAGAGTTAGAGTGCTGGCCTTGAGCTGAAGAGCTCAGGGACAGCCCCAGGCCCAGAGTTCAAGCCCCACAACCCACAAAGAAACAAAAACAGGGGAGGGAGGATCAGGGGTGTGTGTGGAGGGAGATGGGAAGGTATGGTAAGGGGAAACAAAGGAGGAGGCAGCGATGCTTGATAAGAAATGTACTCATTACCTTGCTCATGTAATTGTAACCCCTCTGTACAGTATTTTCACAGTAAAAAAAAACAAAAACAAAAACAAAAACAAAAAACAAAAAACCCAGAAAACTAGAGTTTCTCTTGTTTCCTTTTTTGGGGAGTTCATTTTATGGGCTTTTTAATTTTTTTGTCGGTATTGGGGCCTGAACTCTGGGCCTGGGCGCTGTCCTTCAACTCTTCAGCTCAAGGCTAGCGCTCTACCACTTGTGCCACAGTGCCCCTTCCAACTTTATGCATGCAAGGCAAGCACTCTACCTCTGAGCCACCTTCCCAGCCTCATTTCATAGACTATTATTTTATATTATCATCTGCCTATAGCTAACTCTGGGCCTGGGCGCTGTCCCTGAGCTCTTCAGCTCAAGGCTAGCACTCTACCACTTGAGCCACAGCAGCACTTCCAATTTTCTGGGTGGTTTATTGGAGATAAGAGTGTCACAGACTTTCCTGCTCGGGTTGGCTTTGAACCAATCCGAGGATCTCAGCCTTCTGAGTAGCTAGGATTATAGGCGTGAGCCAACAGCACCCAGCCAGTTCTTAATTTTTAAAAACAGCTTTCTCTTCATTTTTTTCCAATTGCTTGGGCCTACACCTCTTTTCTCTTTCTACTTCAGTCAATTTTAGTAATCTGTATTTTCCTAATTCATAATTAAAATTTAAAATTATCAGCATAAATTACAAAGCACTCATGTAACTATTTGGATCTGTGGTTGTCTCTTCTCATTTTCTTTTCTTTTCTTTTTTTTTTTTTTTTGGTCTGTTGTGGGGCTTGAACTCGGCTTGGGCACTGTCCCTGCACTCTTCAGTTCAAGGCGAGTGTTCTACTGCTTGAGCCACAGCGCCACTTCCTCATTTTCTTATCTACAATACACACATACATATAATCATGCTAACATGTACGTATGTATGTATACACATACACTTGTCTTTCCTTTTTCCTTTTATTACTACCTCCAAGATACTTAGTCTGTTGTCATTTTATATTAGTAACAAAATAAGAAACTAGGCTTTTATGATCTGAGTTACCTTTATGTTCTAAGGAACTGAATTTCTAAAATTTTCCAATTGTTTTCATCCCATTATTCATCTTAAATCAAGTTAATTGGTCATATATGACTACTCATGCCAACAACAACAAAAAAGTAAGTAGGAGTAGAAAGCAGAGAACACAAATATTTTATGTATGGACTGACCCATAGATGCATTATCTGTTTTAGAAATGTTAAGACAGAAATCATCCTTTCAGGAAGGGACACTGTGGCTCAAGTGGTAGAGCACTAGCCTTGAGCTGAAGAGCTGAGGGACAGCACCCAGGCCCAGAGCTCAAGCCCCACAACCGGACCCCTCCCCAAAAAATATCCTTGCAGTTCACTAGACTATAAGAAAAACATGCCCATTGAAATAAGCATTATTAAAAGGTCTCTTTTCTTCTCTGAGACACTACTTCACTAAAGAATTGCAGCTGACTTATGCTTTAATGGCTAAAATATTTGACACTGGGACTTCTTTTGTCTGTATGCCTTTCCAAACTCCCTGAGTAAGAGACTTTTTATTCACAAAAATGTACTTTAGAAAAAACTACTATGTGGAATTCCATTCTTGATGAATTAAATCATTTTTCTCCTTGAAAAAAATTCATAAAATAGATTCCCTGCCCCCACTTTGGTAATGTTATCCATGAGAGAAATGTGGAGGTCTCAAGTAAGAATACACAATCGTAGCTCCAGCATTAATGGAAAGTAACATAACACTCATGTAATTTATAAGGAATTATACAGTATTTCATTACACTGCAGCCTATGCTATATCTGGCACAAATATAGTATGTGTATGTATAGAATATAGTATCAAAATTTGTTTTTTTTCTATAACCAAGTAGTTAACTTAAAATTTGCTAGTTTTTAAGCATTTGGAGAATTCCATTTGAACAAGTCATATGATATAAACAGATGTATTAAATATAATCAGATAGATATAATCAAACAAGTTAAGCTGGCAAGAAATTGAGAATGAAAAATTTTACTTTTCAAATGTGACTAGGTATCAAAAAAGTGATTTAGACAAGGTCATTGACAGAGACAGGAACAGACTCTGGCTTCCGCCCTCTAGAGCTATCTTCTTTCAACTGCCTCACATTACTTCTCTTAAAGCACATATGTAACTCTCTTGATACACTAATGGCCCATAGTTTATTGCTCTTACATATATCAACTTAATGTTATTTCTCTTTTAAAAAAGTAGTCAGATAGGGAGAGTCATCCATTTTGGTAATGTTTATGGCTGAAGTGAGGTCAGATCTTCCTCTTAGCTCAATATTTCCCTCACAAATGAAATTACCTTACCTTTCCTAATTAAAGCATACCACTGCTAATCAAACAGTAGATAAGCTTTATAGAAATTATAGCTGGCAAATGAAGAAAGGATGGTTTCCAAATGGAATGTTTAGAGTATCAACATTTTGCAAACCTTAATTAACTAATTAACTCAGGCAACGATCATCTATGGCTGCTGCTACCCCCAAAGGATAATCAGTCATTGTGCACCTTCTGGGAACAGTCCATATTGGGATGGGGAGAGGGAAGGAAACCTAAGTAAATCTGATAAAGCCTTTAAAATTACTAATTCAAAAGAGCTGTACAGGCTGCAGAGGGACTGCTTAAAATGAGTTTTTGGGATTCTCATCTTAGTGAGGAGAGATTAAAGTTTCAGAATTATAAAAGAAATGGGCTCCATTGGCCACTTCATGCTCTCTATAGGAAAACCTGAAAAGTATGCCCTAAAAATGCAAGTAAATCAGAAGAGACAAGAGCCTTGCTCAGCCTACAATCCAGCCTTACTTGGTAATAAAAACCTAACAAAATTACTATAAGAAAGACAACTTCGGGGCTGGGAAGGTTGCTCAGTGGTAGAGCGCTTGCCTGGCATGCCTGAGGCCCTGGGTTCGATTCCTCAGCACCACATAACCAAAAAAAAAAAAAAATCCGGAAGTGGCACTGTGGCTCAAGTGGTAGAGTGCTAGCCTTGAGCTGAAGAGCTGAGGGCCAGTGCCCAGGCCCAGAGTTCAAAAATCATGGGTATGAAATTTCTGAGCAACATGTTAGCAAACAGAACTTAGTAATATATGCAACAAATTGAAGTTAATTATTATGGGCATTAATCAAGTTAGACTTCAGGATTATAAGGCTAGTTGACTGCTTAAGTCAGGCTTATGACTTAAAATTAATTAAAAATAATAAACGAGTTACAAAAAAGACTGATAAAAATTAGCTGGATGGGGCTGGGAGGATGGCTCAGTGGTAGAGTGCTTGCCTTGCATGCATGAAGCCCTGGGTTCGATTTCTCAGCACCACATAAGCAGAAAAAGCTGGAAGTGGCACTGTGGCTCAAGTGGTGGAGTGTTATCTTTGAGCTGAAGAGCTGAGGGACAGTGCCCAGGCCCAGAATTCAAGCCCCATGACCAGCAAAAAAAAAAAGCTGGATTCTGGACAACACATACCTATAATCCTAGCTACTCAAGAGGCTGCGATCTGAAGACCATAGTTTGAATCCAGCCTGGGCAGAAAAATCCATGAAACTATTAGCTCCAATGAGCCATCAAAAAGCCAGAAGTGAAGTTGTGGCTCAAGTGGTAGAGTACCAGTCTTGAGCAAAATAAGCTCAGGGACAGCAGCCAGGCCCTGAGTTCAAGCTCCAGGACCAAAAAAAGGGGAGGGTGATAAAATTAAGTTTCTATTCATAATTTTAAAATATAAAATATTTATTCATAAAGCATAGATAACTTGCTTAATTAGAGAAACTATGGTAAGACTGAGAATTAGGCAAGATCAGAATATTTGTTATCAAGAATTCTACTAAGTTAGCAAGGTACTGGTGGCTTATGTCTATAATCTAGCTACTCACAAGGGTGAGATTTGAGGACCATGGTTCAAAGACAGCATAGGCAGAAAAGTCCATGAGACTCTTATTTCCAATTAACCACCAGAAAACTAGAAGTGGTGCTGTGGCTCAAAGATAGGGTACTAGTTAGTCTTGAGCAAAAGAGCTCAGAGACAGTGTCCAGGTGCTGAGTTCAAGCCCCATGACCAACAAATAAAAAATTCTACCAATAATGGGGCAAGAAAAAGAAATTTAAAATGTAAGGACTGTAGTGAAAGAAATGCAACTGTTATTTATAGATTATATATTAATAAAAATCTAAAACAACATTCAAATAAATTACTAGAATTAACAACTGAGTTTAGCAAAGCTACTAGATATAATTTCAACATACAAAAGTCAATTGGACTTCAACAATAAGAAAGTAAAAAAATTAACATAATTTACAATGGCATCAAAATTGAAGGCTTATTATCACCCCCCCATTTACAAATTTAATCTTCTATTAATAATCTCCCCCAAATAATATGCTACTCTATTCATATACTAATACTTTAATAACTCTAATGTTCATTCTCTAATACTAATATTCTCTAATACTAATATTCTAATGCTTATATACTAATAATATACTATATTCTTCTAATCAAGTAAAAATCCCTGGTACCACTCTTGACTTATCTTTCTCTTTGTAAGTTTCACAAGCCTAATACATCAATAAATCCTATCAGCTCACTCATCCCATCATCCTGATGTAAGCCACCATCCATATTTCATATGTACTTCTGCAACATTCTCATAAGGAATCTCTGCGTTCATTCTTGAACTTCTATAAGTAAAGGTAGGGTGATTCTTTTTTAATTTTTAATTAACTTGCTTTATTGTTATTATAGAGTTGATATACGGAGGGATTACAATTACATGAGTCAGGTAATGAGTATATTCCTTTCCTATAGAATCTTCTGTTCCTTCAGTCTCTCCCACACACCAGTTGCATAGTTCACTTTCATCAGTGTCTAGTGAGTTTCACTGCTATAGTTTTTCACCATTTTCTCCTCAAGTTCTGTACCCTCCTACTAACCCTCTTGAAGATATACACTTGAATACATATTACATAAGGAAAAGAAAACAGAACCATCAAAAAAATACATAAAAGAAGATTAAGAGAAAAAAAAGAGAGGTTTTTTTTTTCTAGTTTCCGTATCTTGGAGTTCGTTTGGATATTATTTTATGTTACTATGAAGAGGCACATAAGCATCGTACCTTTGTGTTTCTCTATTAATTAACAGTATCCTCTTTTGGTCACACTGTGGGTGAGTATCTAGAATCCTTTATAATTTATCATATTCTAGTGTATTTTAGATATCATTTCCATATAACAGAGAGAACATGTGCTTTTTGTCTCTCTGAGCTTGGCTTACTTCACTTAATATAATTTGTTCTAGTTCCATCCATTTCCCTGAAAATGACATTATTTTATTCTTTCTAATGGCTGTGTAAAATTCTATTGTATATAAGTAACAAATTTTTTGACCACTCATCTGTTGTGGGGCATCTGGACTGTTTGCATATCTTGGTTATTGTAAATAGTGCATCATTGAACATGGTGTCCTTATCATATCCTGGCATTTTGTTCAAGATAGATGCCCAGGAGTGGTATGGCTGGGTTGTAGGGAAAGGTCTATGTTTAGTCTTTTGAGGAACCTCCAGACTGCTATCCAGAATGGTTGTAATTGTTTACATTCCCACCAACAGTGCAGTAGGGTTCCTTTTCCCCCACATCTCCACCAACATTGTTGTTGTTCCAATTCACAATGTTGGCCAATCTTATTAGGGTGAAATAGAATCTCAAGAGTTGTTTTGATTTGCATTTGGCCAGGGATGATGAGCATTTCCTCATGTGTTTCTTTGTCATTCTTACCTCTTCTTCTGAGAAGTCTCTTCTTAGTTCCCTTGCCCATTTAGTGATTGGCTTATTACATTTGGGAGGAGTTTGTTTCTTGAGTTCCTTGTATATATTGTATATTAGGACTTTGATATATTGCTGTTAAAGATCTTCTTCCAATCTGTTGGCTGTCTTTCTAGTTTAGTAAATATTGCCTTAACCTGTAGAAAGTTTTTATTTTGTTGTAATCCCACATGTGAAGTCTCCTCCCTTATCTGTTGTGCCCCTAAGAATCTATTCAAGAAGTTTCTACCTATGCCTATAAGTTGTAATGTTACTCCTACTCTCTATTTCAGTAGTTTCAAAGTTTCTGGTCTGATGTTGAGGTCTTTGATCCACTTTGGATTGCTATTAATACATTGTGAAAAACAGGAATCTACTTTTTGTTTTCTGCATATGGATACCCAGTTTTCCCAACACCAATTATTGAAGAGGCTATTTTTTTTTCCTATTTTGTATGTCTTTGGCTCCATTATCAAATATCAGATAACTGGAAGTGTATGGTTTTATTTGTGGGTCTTCTAATCTGTTCCATTGGTCTTTGGATCTATTTTTGTGCCAATACCAAGCTGTTTTTGTTAATATAGCTCTACAGTAGAGTTTGAGGTCTGGTATTGTGATACTATCTGCATTGCTTTTTTTGGCCTAGAATTGCTTTGGCTATTCTAGGTCTTTTGTTGTTCTGTATGAATTTTTGGATTGTTTTGTCTATCTTGGTAAAGAACGTCATTGGGATTTTGATTGTGATTGTTCTGAATTTGTATATCACTTTTGGTAGTATGGTCATTTATACAATATTGATTCTTTAAAAATATATCATATAATGCTGCTGCACTGTCCAAAATAGGCAAAAATGGTCTCATTTCACTTTAAATACAAGTCAACATCATTAAAATAAGGCTGGTATTATATACCTGTAATCCTAGCACTTGGGAGGGTGAGGCAGGAGGATCACTAGTTCCAAGGCCAACTTGGGTTGTACCATGAGACTCTAAAAAAACATAATCCTTAAGTAGTGATTTATGTACAAGGCTCTATACATCGTTTTCCAGTGGATGTTTAGGAATTGTCTGTGGTAACAATGACTGGGAAAATTACAGATAATGGGTGAGGGACCATGAATGACAGACATCTGCTTACTAATTATTTTAGATTAGATCCTAATTCATATATATATGTATTTATATATACACATATATACACCTACAAACACACACACACAGTAGTTTCTGTACAAATGTAACTGTTGTATTTAGAGAGATTATGCTTTACTTTATAAATATTTACATGCTGCATACAACTTTACTAAAAATTTATTTCTTCTTTATATATAGTTAATTGAGCATATGTATGGCACTACATTTAATTTAAAACATATAGTGTATAATAAGTGTTAGTTTTGTAGTAAAAAAATGCAAGTGTTTAAAGTATTTAAAGTACTATTGGTTTGGTACCTTCTACTTCTCTGATCTTATGCCGACTTGAAGCCATGGCTCTAGTACACTGGCTTTCTTGGTATGCTTTTAAATACCAGGCATTCTTTTGGAGAAAAGCATTTACACTTGCTTCTCTCTCTGTCTACACTCTGCTTCCTCAGATACCTGAAATGTTTATTTTCTCTATTACTTTGGGATTTTATGCAGTGAGGGCTTTTCATGAGTGAAAGCTTACCTAACCATGTTTTTAAAAATTGTACCCCAATATGTCCCCCTCTTACCTAATTTCTTTCTGACATATCATATAGTTTGTATATTTATTTCTTCACTCCCTAACACTCACTAAGACATAAATACTGTGCAGGGATTGTGTCTGTATTGTTTGTTATATCCTCAGGGCCTAGAACACTGTCTGGCAGAATCAGAAAATATCTGCCAAATACGTCAGTGAACTGCTGTTCTCATAGAGAAGAAAATGTAGCACATTCCTTATTTTACAAGCCACAATAATGAAACTTTTACAAAAACTCAAGACATAAGAGATTGATGGCTATAGAATCAAATATAAATGTTTTTGACTTCTATAATGCTAAAAAAGAAAAACATGGGTGAAATAAGTTTAACTATATAACATTAATAGGACATATAACATGTAACATTAATAGGACAAGAAATTTATAGTTACAGGAAATCAAAAATAAACTAAAAATAGAGTGAACTAGAGTCAAAGGAAAGATGAAGAAGATTGCAGGTTAAACCATCCTTTCTCTTCATTGTAAAGAATAATGATAAAAGTATGTAAATTAAAACTAGATAAGCCAGGTACTGGTGGCTCATGCCTGTAACCCTAGCTACTCAGAAGACTGAGATCTAAAGATCTCAGTTCAAAGCTAATCTGGGCAAGAAAGTCCATGACACTCTTATCTCCAATTTACCACCAGAAAACCAGAAGTGGAGCTGTGGCTCAAAATGGTAGAATGCTAGCCTTGAGCAAAGGAACTCAGGGATAGTACCCAGGCCCTGAATTCAAGCCAATAGACGACAAAAAAAAAAAAAAAAAAAAAAAAAAAAAAGACCAGACTTCAAAACTATATTATCTAAAGAAATTAAAGGGGCCGGGAAGGTGGCTCAGTGGTAGAGCATTTGCCTTGCATGCATGAGGCCCTGGGTTCGAGTTCGAGATTCCCATTCCGTATGCTCTACCATTTAATAAACATATCCCATGGGGGTGAACTTTTTTTTTTTTGGGGGGGGGGGTCCGGTAGTGGGACCTGAACTCTGGGCCTGGGCGCTGACCCTCAGCTCTTCAGCTCAAGACTAGCACTCTACCACTTGAGCCACAGTGCCACTTCTGGCTTTTTCTTTTTGCTTATGTGGTGCTGAGGAATCGAACCCAGGGCCTCATGCATGCAAGGCAAGCACTCTACCACTGAGCCACCTTCCCAGCCCAGAATTTTTTATTTTATTATTATTATTTTTTAGGTTGAGACTAAGAATTTCACACACTTTTCTGCCCAGGCTGGCTTTGAACCATGATCCTTAGATCTCAGCCACCTGAGTAGGATCACAGGTATGAGCCACAACCAGCTAAATAAATATTTAATTTTTTCTTTTTCTTTGTGTGTGCGTGATTTTGATTCTTGATAATTCAGAATCCTTATATTATTTCAGGATTTGTATTTTAATCAGAAATTATCTCATTTGTACTGATTCTCAAACATATAGTATAACTTACTTAAATATAAAAAGTAAAAAAATTGCTAATTGCAATATATTTTTATCATTTAATTCTATCAATGAAGCAGAATCCGAAAAATCTTTATTTTTTTGGATGACTCTCTTCAGTTATTCTAATTAATAGAATGTCACAAACAATAGGCTGTCAGTTCTTTTCCACATAGAAATTTATAGAAACAACCACTTTTACCTTAACTGGGAAGCTACATTTTCCCGTGCGAACCCCTTCTTCATCTGTCTGCCACTGATGTGGACGACTGGCTTCTGGAACATAAACATCTTTCTTTCTTCGAAAACTTTGCCGTAGTTTGTTCATTTTAATTTTTATAACCTGTAGATACAGAAAAAGAAGTACTTTTAAAGTTGTTATCTTCTTATATATTTAAGATTTTGATTTAGTAAAAACATAAACAACTAATGTCTCTAATTAGAAGTTATGGCTTCTGAAAATGGAATATATGACATGTTACATACAGACTTAACAATTTGTGAAACATTCTAAATACTTTTATATATTAGTAGGAAAAAAATTCCGAAACATTGGAATTTTAGCTTACAATTAGAAGATATTGTGAAAAGTAGAGACTATCTTTATATAAAAATGGTATTTTATGCCAGGTGCAGGTGGCTTATTCCTGTAATCCTATCTACTCTGCAGCAGGCCGAGATCTAAGGATGGCAGTTCAAAGCCAACCTGTGCAGGAAAGTACATGAGACTTTATCTCCAATTAATCACAGAAAAAGCTGAAACTGGTCCTGAGGCTCAAGTGGTAGAGTGCAAGCCTTGAGCAAAAAGGAGCTCAAGGACAGCACCTAAGCCCACAGTTTGAGCTCCAGGGCTGGGGGGAAAAGAAGATGTTTTATAAAGAAAAATTTAAACATACTCAAGGAAGGAAAAGTTGTACTAGTACTAAAGTAATCTAAAGAAATTGTATTTCTTGGGGGCTGGGAAGGTGGCTCAGTGGTAGAGCACTTGCCTTGCATGCATGAGGCTCTGGGTTCGATTCCTCAGCACCATATAAGCAAAAAGAAAAAAGCCGGAAGTGGTGCTGTAGCTCAAGTGGTAGAGCACTAGACTTGAGCTGAAGAGCTGAGGGACAGTGCCCAGGCCCAGAGTTCAGGCCCCATGACCGGACCCAAGAAATTTAAAAAAAAAAAAGAAAAAGCAAAGAAATTGTATTTCTTGTAAGCAGTATGAAATAATTTAATTTTATACATACTTTTATACCCATTATAATAACCTAATGAGAAGTTTGGCTCAAGTAGCAGAACACTTGCCTTGAACAAAATTGCTCAGGAACAACACCTAGCCCTGAGTGCAAGCCTTACAACCAGCAAAAATAGTGATAATCTAAAGAAAGTCAAAGGTTTAATTCTCATAATTAACTCTACGTGTCAGCTATGTGTTTTGTTACTGTAAGATGCCACATTTACAGTACAGCAAAACTAGGTGCCACTGGTGGGTCATGTCTATAATATTAGCTGAGATCTGAGGATCTTGGTTTGAAGCCAGCTCAGACAGGAAAGTCCAGGAAACTCTTATCTTCAACTAACCAGAAAAAAGCCAGAACTGGAGCCATGATTCAAGTGGTGGAGTACCAGATACAAGTGTAAAAGCCAAGCAAGAAGTCAAGATTGTGAGATCAAGTCTCGGTACTAGCATATAAAAGAAATCACAAAACTACAGAGAAATAAGACCTAACTGATCAGAATTAACGAAACATTCAAGTAGTAATGAATAAACTTGATAAAGTATCATTTTATAAAGCAAAAGTGCAAAATGTAAAACAAATTCTGCATTTTTTTCAAAATTAAGGAACATGGGAGAACTTAACTTCAACTAGCTTCAAAGTGATCTTAACTCAAAAATAATGTGACAAAGTTATAAAAAGGAATCATCTCTGTCAAGAGTGTTAATTCTTACATAACATCAATGAAGAATGAAGGATCTGAGAAAGTCTGAATGCTAAGAAAAATCATTTTGTTATTTAAAAATGCTTAGTACTATAGCAGAACTATTACCAAATTAGCTAATTTACATAGACAAGCCAATCTTACCACACCACTTAGGCAAAAAACCCAAGACAGATGAATGCAAGAATTATTGGGTTTTCTAAAAATTGAATTTAAGCAAATCACTCACATTTCTAAACTACCTAAATAAGAATATAACTTAACCTAAAAGAGTTCCCAAAATAATTCCATAACATTTCTTGCAAATATATCCTGCTATACTCTCAAATCACATTTTAAAAATATACATGCGGTGGAGAATGTAGCTCCGTAATGGAGCACTGGCTTAGCATGTGTGAGGCACTAAGCTCAAATCTCAGCATCTCTAATAATATAAAAAAAAATTCACAAATACAAGAAAACAAAAAGCACCCATGTCCTTGCTCAAACAGGCAGTCTCAGCAAAAAGCTTTGACAGTTCCTGTCTTCATTTTTCCTCTTGGCAAAGACAACTACTCATTTAGTCAAGTCAGATCCCTGAACAAATCCCTTCATTCACTCTTTCTCTAGCCTACAAAACTACTGATTTTAAGCCCTTATTAAATCTTTTGAACGCATTCCTAGTATTTCTTTCTTTTTAGGCAGGGTCTTGCTTTTGCCCAGGCTGGTCTTGAAGTCTCAATCCTTCTTATGAATAGAAGCTCCTTAGTAGTGTGGCTATGGGATTAATAGCCATGTGCTACCTTGGTGAACTCCTACTTATATTAACATGTTTTTGTTTAAATTACTGTAAACTCTATTAGTTGGTGTTTTTGCTTCCAACGGAGCTCTATTCCAATATATTTTCCTAATTACTGTCAGAGAGCTTCTAGAACATAGAGGTGATCTCCAAACTACTCTACTTAAAATCCTCAATTGGCTAGGAGTCAATGGCTCACGCCTGTAATCCTAACTACTCAGGATTCTGAGATCTGAGGATCATAGTTCAGAGCCAGCTGGTGCAGGAAATTAACCACAAAAGTTATCTTAAAAAATATTTCAAATAGGGGCTGGGAAGGTGGCTCAGTGGTAGAGTGCTTGCCTTGCATGCATGAGGCCCTGGGTTCGATTTCTCAGCACCACATAAGCAAAAAGAAAAAAACCAGAAGTGGCGCTGTGGCTCAAGTGGTAGAGCGCTAGCCTTGAGCTGAAGAGCTGAGGGACAGCACCCAGGCCCAGAGTTCAGGCATCATGACTGGCAAAAATAAAAAAATATTTCAAATTAACCACAAAAAGCCAGAAGTGGAACCGTAGCTCAAGTAGCAGAGCACTAGCCTTGAGCACAAAATCTCAGGGACAGAGCCCAAGCACAGAGTTCAAGACCCAGGACTGGTAAAACAAACAAACAAACAAATAAATAAAAGTCTCAATTGCTTTACATCACCTTCAAAATAAAGTCCAAATAGCTTACCACAGCAAACAAGTTTTTTTCATCTGCCTTATCTGTCTCCATTTACATGCTAAACTGCACCTACACTAAACTACTTGCAGTCCTCCAACAAAGCATGTCCTCTTTCAGTGCCTCTGTATATGTTTCTCCATCTGCCTTTCAGAAAGAAAGACCTTTCTCTGTTTGTCTCTGGTTAAAGAGTACTCATTTTTAGAGTCACCTCGTGTTAACCTCTTGTATCATCTTGTTTCTGACAAGGGATCTTCCTTAATTGGCTGCGGTTAGTTCCTTTCATATGACTCCCACTAATTTTTTACTGACATCTATTACTGCTCTCATCAATTCCTAGAACAATTTTGATTTCCTTATTTGTAAACGCAAGTTTATTTGTTTAATTTGTATCATAACACAGTTCCTGCTATTAATATTGTATACTGTAAATTTGAAAAAAAATAAAGACAGCATAGACCTGCAACACAGCAGAAGATAATAACCAAGTAGGAAAAGTCTACACACCCAAGAGTAGAGGATCATCAATTTTGGAAGAGACATTAATGTCCTAGTAGTCCAACTTCCTATTGACAAAGGAACCACTTGACAACTTCCCTTAAGGAAGACACCAACTATGTTTAAATGGATCTAACAAAATTTATTAACTCTCTGGGAAGTGATTTATTGTTGTAAATTTACCATTGTACCAGTATGGCACTGATAGACTACAAATATCAACCAATTTGAGGGTTAAATATCTTGTCACTTCTAGTACTCAGTTTGAGTATTTTTGCAGAGCATTAGATATTAATGATTCTCAAGTTATGTTCGATGTCATGCTAAGATTTCCACCGTGGGCTGGGAAGTTGGCTCAGTGGTAGAGCGCTTGCCTTTCATGCATGAGGGCCTGGGTTCAATTCCTCAGCACCACATAAGCAAAAAGAAAAAAAAAAAAAAAGAATTCCAAAAAAAAACGAATGTTAAAAGGGGTGCATTGATCCACAGGCACTGTATTCCTAAACTGCTCTGTTGAATGGCAACTCCTTTGTACAAGTACTTGAAGAAAAGAAAATTTTATTTATTTATTTATTTTATTTATTATTTTATTTTTATTTTTTGTGGGTTGTGGGGCTTGAACTCTGGGCCTGAGTGCTGTCCCTGAGCTCTTCAACTCAAGGCAAGTGCTCTACCACTTGAGCTACAACACTACTTCCAGTTTTCTGGTAGTTTATTGGAGATAAGAATCTCATGGAAGCCGGGCGCTGGTGGCTCTCGCCTGTAATCCTAGCTACTCAGGAGGCTGGGATCTGAGGATCGTGGTTCAAAGCCAGCCCGGGCAGGAGAGACCGTGAGACTCCTATCTCCAATAAACCACCAGAAAACCGGAAGTGGCGCTGTAGCTCAAGTGGTAGAGCGCTCGCCTTGAGCTGAAGAGCTGAGGGACAGCGCCCAGGCCCAGAGTTCAAGCCCCACGACCGACAAAAAAAAAAAAAAAAAAAAAAGAATCTCATGGACTTTCCTGCCTGAGCAGGCTTTGAATCGTGATCTTCAGATCTCAGCCTCCTTGGTAGCAGGATTACAGGCATGAGCCACCGGTGTCCAGCTATTTCTAAAAAAGTGACATAAGCAAAGGATTAACTGAAGGAGGTAAAAAAGTTAGCTAAAATAGTAGGATGAAAAAGTAAATAATGCAAGCACTGAGGAAGTAAACTTGCCTAATGTTTAAAGAACAAAAGGGTATTAGTGTGCAAAATAAAGACAAGAGAGTAATACAAATGAAACCCAATGAGTTACTGAGTATAAAGTCATATATATAGCCTGATGACTTTCCTCTTAAGAGAGGAATCCAGTAACAATTGATCGGCTGGGTAAGGAAGAATTATGGAGATATGTCAGGAATAAACCTTAGGATCTGCTGCTGTCATAGGTAATCCTAGGAAAACCAGGTATGTGTGCCCCTGATTCTTGCTTCCATATCAGTTCTATCATGTAAATGGAAGAAAAGTGCAGTACATTCCACAGTATTAATGCAGGAATTAAGGAGATTTATCTTCACTTTTACCCTTGTTAAGTTTGACGCACTTCTAGGACTTCCAGGTTAGGTTCAAGATGAAGAGTCTCCTGAATGCTAGATTAAAAACTCACATCAGTTTCTGTTTTTTAACACAGTCAAGTATGAAATTTTGATACATATCTTTGTTGTTTCCCTTTCATACACAACCATTTCAAGTAAAAAGTTGTGTCAATAATCACAGTAATTTAAAAATCAGCTATGGGCTGGGAATGTGGCTTAGTGGTAGAATGCTTGCCTAGCATGCATGAAGCCCTGGGTTCAATTCCTCAGTACCACATACACAGTAAAAAGCCGGAAGTGGCACTGTGGCTCAAGTGGTAGAGTGCCAGCTTTGAGCAAAAGCAGCTCAGGGACAGCGCCCAGGCCCTTAGTTCAAGGGTCAGGACTGGCAAAAGAAAAAAGGAAAAAAAAACAGCAATATTTTAAGTATTTTCAATGGTAATTAACTTATGCTTGACAACAAATTTCTTTTTTTTTGGTCCAGTAGTGGGGCCTGAACTTTGGGCATGGGCGCTGTCCCTCAGCTCTTCAGCTCAAGGCTAGCACTCTACCACTTGAGCCACGGCGCCACTTCCAGCTTTTTTTTTTCTGCTTATGTGGTGCTGAGGAATCGAACCCAGGGCCTCATGCATGCAAGGCAAGCGCTCTACCACTGAGCCACCTTCTCAGCCCCGACAACAAATTTCTTGAACCCTGATAACTACGTATGTATATAATGACTGCAATGTGCCTACACTAAAGAGATGTGACTGATAATAGAATCAGTTCCAAAGTACTTTCTATGACGGATAATCAGGGTAGCAAAATAAAGGTTGAAAAAAAAAATACAGCTTTCTAAATTTTCTTCCAGTTTCACTGCCTTTGTTATACTCATCAACTAAGGAGGTTAATTCCGAAAATCTTCTCTAACAAGTTTAGTCATGTAACATATACTATTACTCATGCCCCTAAACAAACACAAATTCTCTAATAGAAAATAAAAAACAATATATTTCATACAGATAAGCTACACATGATAAAGACTCATCTGATGAAAAAAATATCAAAACTAAAAAGACCAAGAATTAATGGCACAGAAGGTATAATGTGTATCAATGGAGCCAAGTGTTTATCATGAGGATAAAGCAGTAGGATCATAAGTTGCAAGCTTGTCTCAAAAAAAGAAACAAACAAATTGCAGAATTTCAATGTGATATATTAGTGAGCTTTAGATTCCAAATTTGGACTATTTCTGTTAAAATAAAAGCTTTCTTTTTTTTTTTTTTTTTTGTCGGTCATGGGGCTTGAACTCTGGGCCTGGGCGCTGTCCCTCAGCTCTTCAGCTCAAGGCGAGCGCTCTACCACTTGAGCTACAGCGCCACTTCCGGTTTTCTGGTGGTTTATTGGAGATAGGAGTCTCACGGTCTCTCCTGCCCGGGCTGGCTTTGAACCGCGATCCTCAGATCTCAGCCTCCTGAGTAGCTAGGATTACAGGCGTGAGCCACCAGAGCCCGGCAAAATAAAAGCTTTCTTAAGAGGCATTGTTCAGTAACTCTATAATGATACAAGACTATATATATTTTTACCTTGGTTATTTACATTAGGATAGATTACTTGGAAAACTGTAAAAGTCTAAATCTTATAGAAGTATGGCTGACATGGTGTGGGTGTGGCTCACGTGGTAGAGCACCAGCCTAGCAAGCAGAAGACTGAGTTCAAACCTTAGTACCACTAACAAAACAAGTACAGTTTAAGGATTCTGGGAGCTAATCATTATACACTCCAAACAAGAGACACTAGTCTAATGGAATTTCTCCTAATTTGCATGTGAAAGATCATCCACCTGAGAATGAAAGAAAACAGGTTGAAAACAGGTTGAAATTATATGAGATAGTTTCCCCTCAAAAGGATCATGTTGCTGAAGACTCAGTCCCCAGCTGGTGATGTTGAGAAGTGACTGGATGTAACTTCATTATTGGACTAGTCTCTTGATGAGTTCATAACTGAACTCATTTCTTCTCCTGGCTCCCCACTGTGAGGGGAGTAGCTTTGCTCTGCCACACTCCTCCCCATCATAATGTTTTGTATCACCACAGCTCAATAAATTCTTCTTTTCCCTAGTTGCTTAAATATTTTGTTGTAGCAGCAAGATGGGGACTAACACGGTATTCTCATTTTAAGGAATTTCTAAAAAAAAAAAAAACCACAAAAACAAAACAATAAGCAACTTGAATATTGGTTTAAATAGAATATTAATAGAAAATAGGCTGGGCACTAGTAAATCATGCCTGTCATCCTAGCTAGTCAGGAGGCTGAGATCTGAAGATTATAGTTCAAAGCCAGCCGTGGCAGGAATGTTCATGAGACCCTTATCTCCACTTAACCAGAAAACCAGAAGTGGCACTATGGCTCAAAGTGGTAGAGACCTAGTCTTGAGCAAAAGAGCTCAGGGACAGTGCCCAGGCCCAAGTTCAAGCCCCATGACTGACCAAAACAAAAGGTAAGCAAAACATACACACATTTTATAAAAGTACAGAAATAATAAGCACAGGAAATGAAGTGCATTAGTACCTTGGAAAATGCAAATCAAAGTACAAAGAGCATCATCATACATTCATAGGAAGACAAGTTGAGACAATTAATTTTGGAAATTAGTTCAGCACTAACTAGGGAAGTTTAAGATGTATATAACCTTATAAATATTAATTTCATTTCCAGGTACATATCCTATAGAAACTCTTATACATTTACACAAGGAGTATACAATCATGCTGTGTAAAATAACAACAAACCCATAACACCAAGAATATCCATTGACAGAAAAAAAAATACACATTAGGTTACTACCTGCCAGTAAAAATAAATGAGCCAAAGATATAACCATCAACATGTATGAATTTCACAAACATTATGGTGGGGGCTGAATACACTGCAGAAGAATATAGTATATATGGTTCTTTTCATGAACAATAATTACTGAAACTCAACGAATACTGCCTGTATACCAGGAATTTTTCTAGGCCCTTTGTGTACTACTCAAGAAATCTCCACAAGAGTTCTATCAGGTAGATTCTATTTTTAACCTTTATTTCACAGAAAGAAGAGTGCAAGTAAAGAGGTGAAGATAAGTAATTTGTCCAAATCACACAGTCAGTAGGTAGCAAAATTTCCTTATATCTGTGCTCTTAAGAGCCTGCATTACATTGTATGTTTCTCAAAAATACACAACATGAAACAATATGTTTGAAGATAGATAACAGACAGATACACAGATAAATATATACATCTTTTTCTATAAATCAACCATTAAGACTTTTAGTAAGATGGAAAGTAAGTCACTTAAGGTCTTTTGTGGAATTGAGAATAAAGATAGAAGCACATAAACACATAAATTCCTGTAATTATGACACATTTAATGAAAAAGAAGAAAAAGTTGCAAAGTTTAAGTCTGAGTTTTACTACAAAAGTTATGTATAAAAAATTACTATAAGCTGGGCGCCAGTGGCTCACGCCTGTAATCCTAGCTACTCAGGAGGCTGAGATCTGAGAATCACGGTTCAAAGCCAGCCCGGGCAGGAAAGACCGTGAGACTCCTATCTCCAATAAACCACTAGAAAACTGGAAGTGGCGCTGTAGCTCAAGTGGTAGAGCGCTCGCCTTGAGCTGAAGAGCTGAGGGACAGAGCCCAGGCCCAGAGTTCAAGCCCCATGACCGACAAAAAAAAAAAAAAAATTACTATAAAGAAATTTACTTAGCTGGGTGCTGGTGGCTTACACCTGTAATCCTAGCTGCTCAAGAAGCTGAGATCTGAGGATCACAGTTCAAAGCCAGCCCAGGCAGGAACATCCGTGAAACTTTTATCTCCAATAAACTACTCAGAAAACTGGAAGTGGTGCTGTGGCTCAAGTGGTAGAGCTCTAGCCTTGAGCTGAAGAGCTAAGGGACAGTGCCCAGACCCAGAGTTCAAGCCCCATAACCGACAAGAAAGAAAGAAAGAAAAGAAAGAAAGAGAGAGAGAAAGAGAGAGAGAGAGAGAGAGAGAGAGAGAGAGAGAGAGAGAGAGAGAGAGAGAGGGAAGGAAGGAAGGAGGAAGGAAGGAAGGAAGGAAGGAAGGAAGGAAGGAAGGAAGGAAGGAAGGAAGGAAGGAAGGAAGGAAGGGAGAAAAGAAATTTACTTAGTATAGACAAAATTAAAATGATCCAGAAGCTTCTAAAGGACACTCAGAATAATGGGAACTATATCCCTAATTAAGGAGACTATCTGGGCCTGCTCTCGATTACTCTACGTTATATAGAACAGATTACAGCTGGGTCTAACTTTAACTTACTCCATTTTGTAAAGGAACAGTTTTGACCTAAGCTACTCTATTTTGAGTATAAGTGCCAAAATAATGACTTTCCTCTCCCTCCCTCCCTCCCTCCCTCCCTCCCTCCCTCCCTCTCTCTCTCTCTCTCTCTCTCTCTCTCTCTCTCTCTCTCTCTCTCTCTCTCTCTCTCTCTCTCTCTCTATCCAAAACTGGGACCTCAACTCAGTAGCTGTGGTTTTTGCACATTGGCTAGCACTCTACCAACTGATCCATGTCTCCAACCTTGTCTTTACATCTTGTTTATACAAGTAAACAACAGGCATAGTACACACCAGATATAAACTGATACTTTATTTGTGCCAGTGAACAAGTAAATTTGTAAACATATCAAATCATATCTAAAACACTGAACTTAAACACATAATCTTATTAAATACACCAAATGTAATCCCCTCTCATCTGGATCATATAAAAGGAGGGAAGCTTAACACAGTGGCAAGGTGGCACATACTGACCAGGTGGTAAAAGCATCATAGATGACAGGCATTGAATTCCTGAATCTGTCCCAGACTTTAGCTCAGTACAATACCTTTGACCCCATCCACTCAGACCCAGTAAGCTTGAGACTTCAGTGCTTGGAATCAGCAGGGCCTGATCTAGTTTGGTGTATTTAACCACCAGTAGTGACTCTCTTTTTATCTGTATCAACTCAAGGCTTTAGCTTTGAGCAAGACCTGTTTGAACTCTGAAAACAACTTTAACTCTTTCTCAGCTTTTTGTACTGTATATATCAATGTGAAACATAATATGTGATCTCTGAGAGTTAATAATTAACAACAACAAAAAAGCCTGCTTGCCAGAGGTTTAGGGCTATCAAGCAAAATCAGTAATACTTGGTAAATTAATGTTAATGAAATTGATATAGCTTGTAAATATACTATTAGTCAATAAATTCTGACTGTGGAAAGACACACATGAAAACTTCAACATCATCATTTAAATCAAGCATATAGCACGTGCTTTTTGGCTAGGAAGATTAGCACAACTTTTCCTTTGCTTTTTTGGGAACCATTTGCTTTTTTTTTTGAGTTGGTTGTGGGGCTTGAACTCTGGGCCTGAGCTCTGGTCCCTCAGCTCTTCAGCTCAAGGCTACTGCTCTACCACTTGAGCTACAGCGCCACTTCCAGTTTTCTGGTGGTTTATTTGAGATAAGAGTTTCACGGACTTTCCTGCCCGGGCTGGCTTTGAACCGCGATCCTCAGATCTCAGCCTCTTGAGTAGCTAGGATTACAGGTGTGAGCCACCGGCACCTGGCTTGAATTCAAATTTTGGAAATATCTTGTTTTATTAATTTAGAATGATTATTAATTTACTTAGAACATGTTGCACATGGTTCAAGCCATGTACTTTATTTATGCCAGTAAGCAATTAAATTTGCACATATATCACATCATATCTGAAACACTAGACTTGAACACATGATCATATGAACACACAAAATGTAACCCCCTTTCACCTGGAGCATATAAAAGTACAAACCATATGCAATAAGTCACGAATAGAGGTTTACTGTATAGCATAAACTGAAGGAACAGAACTGTACAATCATCTATACTATTCAAATTGTTCTTAATTCTCACTTTCACTGTTTTCCCAACAAACCTGGCTGAATGTGCATATACAGAATTCCATTGTATACATAGTTACAATTCTATTCCAAAATTTTACAAGGAAAATTACAAAAAGGGAAAAGAATATGTAATGACTGAACATCTGTCAAAAAAGAAAAGTACCATTTGTTCATTCACTCAAAACTAAGTTAAAATACCAAATACCATCAAAACATGATAGACTATATTAAGCACAAAGATTTTTAAATTTTCTTTGATTTGATGTCAATAATAATGCTTTTGGGGGTTGGAGATATAGCTTAGTTGGTAATAATAATAATGCACTAATAATGCTTTTGAATTTTTTTTTTTAAAGCCAGTCCTGGGGCTTGAACTCAGGACCTCAGCACTGTTCCTGAGCTTTATTTGCTCAAGGTTAGCACTCTACCACTTGAGCTACAGTGCCACTTCTGGCCTTTTCTGTTTATGTGGTGCTGAGGAATCAAACCCAGGGCTTCATGTATGCTATGTAAGCACTCTACCACTAGGCCACATTCCCAACTCTGACTTTTGTATTTTTATGGTATGATTTTTTTTTTTTGTCGGTTGTGGGGCCTGAACTCTGGACCTGGGCGCTGTCCCCCAGCTCTTCAGCTGTAGACCAGCGCTCTGCCACCTTAGCCTCAGCCCCACTTCCGGCTTTTTCTGCTTATGTGGTGCTGAGGAATCGAACCGAGGGCCTCATGCATGCAAGGCAAGCACTCTACCACTCCACTGAGCCACCTTCCCAGCCCCGACTTTTGTATTTTTAAACATAGCATAAATATCAGTATGCCAATATAATAGTAATTTCTATGTGTATCATCATAGTCTCTTTGTAATTTGTACTATTTCTTATTATATGTAGCTTGTTTTTAAGATTTAGGGTAGAGGTGTGGCTCAAGTGGTAGAGTGCTTGTTTAGCAAACTCAAGACCTTGATTTCAAATCTCAGTGATGGGGGAGAAGGAGAGAGACTTAGAGTAAAGGAAAAAAAAATTCTTTTTTTTTTGGGGGGGGGTCCGGTCGTGGAGCCTGAACTCTGGGTCTGGGTGCTGTCCCTCAGCTCTTCAGCTCAAGGCTAGCGCTCTACCACTTGAGCCACAGCGTCACTTCCGGCTTTTTGCTTATGTGGTGCTGAGGAATCGAACCCAGGGCCTCATGCATGCAAGGCAAGTGCTCTACCACTGAGCCACCTTCCTAGCCCCCAGAAAAAAAATTGTTGTTTAACCAAGTCAAGTAACTGAAAAAAAGTAAGGGACCCTAGTCTCCCATTATGGTCAAAGGAGTAGAGGTAGGCCAGTTCCCTACTCTTTCAATTCTGGATTATATACTGGTCCAATTAATAAAATTAGCTTAACAAGAAATAATTCATAAGTAAGTTGTATTATAGGTACAGGGCTCACCAAGGTTGCAAGTGGTTCACACCTGTAATCCTAGCTAATAAGAAAGCTGAGATCTGAAGATTGCAGTTTGCAGCCAGCCCAGGCAATCAAGTCTGTGAGACTTTTATCTTCAATTAGTCACCACTTCTAAAGTTACTTTACAAATAGATTAATGTCAGGATAAAAAAACAAAAGGTTGGTATATATTTGTAAATATATTCCTTCTCAAATGTTACATTTAATTCAGCTTGAATACAAACCCAATTTATAGAAAATGTGAAATGTATATAGATCAACCTAAAAAAGAAGAATAGCTTATATATGTTAGGGCACACCAGGAACTCTACTATCTTCTGTTAGAAAACCTGTATTTACAGTATTGTCAAAGAAAAAAATTTACATATAGATTATTCCAAAAATTTCCATGGCTAAAACTAAAAATTACTTTGTTTCATCAGCTGTAAGACTAGGAATTTAAAAACAAAAACAAATTAACTTTTGGCTGTCATTAAGACTGGTGTTTGAAAACAGAACCAAGTCCCAGTTTCAATGTCCTAATTCTCTAGTTACATACCACTCAGCCCTGATTACCATTTAGACCACATGTTCTCAACCAGAGAACCACAATAGACCACTATACTTCATTAGGTTTAGCAACCCTTTAAGATTACATACAAACTTGGATGTGTATACACCTGCGTACTTTCTGGGGTCCAGAGTCATCAGAATCTCAAAGGATTATTTAATCATAAACAATTTACCACTGATCTAAACACAAGTCCATGATTCGATTTTAAGGTTTCTACTTTATGAATATTTTCATCAGCCTGCTTATCTACAAAATTCCTATTTGTTTTGATACAGAGTTTTCCTATTCATTCCTTAAGGATAGGTAGAGCTTCATAAAATGAACTCCTATCTATTTAAAATGGCCACTGAAGTTGGTTTCAAAAGTTGAACCTGGGTCAGCCTGATGGCACATGCTTGTAATCCTAGCAAGGTGGAGGTAGAGCTACGAGGATCCAGACTTTAAGGCAAGTCTGTACTACTTAGCAAGACCTAGTCAAAAAAAAAAAAAAAAAAAAAAAAAAGGCACCTGTGGCTCACGCCTATAATCCTAGCTACTCAGGAGGCTTGATATCTGAGGATCATGGTTCAAAGCCAGCCTGGGCATGAAAGGCCGTGAGACTCCTATCTCCAATTAACCACCAGAAAACCAGAAGTGGCACTGTGGCTCAAGAGGGACAGCACTCGCCTTGAGCTGAAGAGCTAAGGGAGAGTGCCTAGGCCAAGTTCAGGCCCCATGATCGACACTGGGGGGGGGGGGGGAAACAAGCCATTTAATTGAACACTTGACTTTCAATTGAGAAAACAATTGGTGAACTGCATTTTTCAGCAATGGTTATTACTTTTTAAGTCATGTTAAAGGTTTTATACATAAAAATATATAAATCCAAAAGCCATACTATGTGACACTGGTGTATACCTGTGATCCCAACATTTGAGAGAATGAGGCAGCATGACAGAGGCCAGCTTAGCCAAACAGTGAGCCCCTGTCTCAAAAACAAAGCAAAATAAAACAAAATATGATCATCCCTTTGAACCCTACAACACACACACACATACACACACACAAGGTTGACTTCATTAGGATCATATTACTTCAAGAATTGAACCCTTACTTGCAGAACAAAATGATTTTGCTCTGATATACCCAAAACTTATTTAGCAAAGAACATCTTGATGAGAAAGGGCAGAATTACTGAGATTTCTAGCCTACTTTCTACACTGACTTTCTTCCTCTAAGCATCTGTCAAGTGTGGGATGAGAAAAAGGTGCTAGAATCTGGGGAGGCAGACTAGAATAAAAATATATTTTGTTCTAAGAATGAGATGTGGGAGAGAGGAGGAGGAGGGGGAGAAGAGGGGAAAGGAAGGGGAAACAGGAAAAGTAGAGGAGGGGGAGGAGAGAGAGGAGGGAAGGGTAGCCTCTAGAAAATTCATAAAAATAGTAAGCTATTAAAAAGCAGCTTTGTTGCCAGGTGCTGGTAATCCTAGCTACTCAGGAGGCTGAGAGCTGAGGATTGTGGGTCAAAGCCAGCCCAGGCAGGAAAGCCCCTAAGACTCTTTTTTTTTTTTGGCGGGGGGAGGGGAGTCCAGTCATGGGGCCTGAACTGGGCACTGTCCCTCAGCTCTTCAGCTCAAGGCTAGCGCTCTACTACTTGAGCCACAGCGCCACTTCCAGCTTTTTTCTTTTTGCTTATGTGGTGCTGAGGAATCGAACCCAGGGCCTCATGCATGCAAGGCAAGCACGCTACCACTGAGCCACCTTCCCAGCGCCCTCCCCCCAGACTCTTATCTCTAATTAACCACTAGAAAAACTGGAAGTGGAGCTGTGGTTCAAAGCAGTAGAGCCCTAACCTTGAGTAGAAAAAGTCAGGGACAGCACCCAGGCCCTGAGGTCAAGCCCCATGATGGACCAAAACAAACAAACAAACAAAAAACAAAAAACAAACCCAGTTCTGCAGTAAAATGCTCATGGCTCAACCTGTAATAATAGCTACTTAACAAGCCAAAATATGTAGGACAGTGGTATGAACCCAGCCTGGGCAGGAAAATCCATGAGACTTTGTCTCCAAAATAACCAGCAAAAGGCAGGACTAGAGGTATGGCTCAAGTGGTAGAACACCAGCATAACAAGCATGAGGTTGGAAGTTCAGAACAACCCTAGTACTGACAATAAACACAAAATACTAGCCAGGCAATGGTGGCTCACACCTGTATTTCAGGCTACTCAGGAGGCTGAGATCTGAAGATCGCGGTTCAAACCAGCCTGGGCAGGAACATCCGAGAAACTCTTATCTCCAATTAACCACCAGAAAACTGGAAGTGGCACTGTGGTTCCAGTGGTAGAGTGCTAGCCTTGAGCTGAAGAGCTGAAGGGCAGCGCCCAGGTCCAGAGTTCAAATCCTACAACTAACGAAAACAACAACAAAATAATAAAAAACAAACAAACAAACAACAAAAACAGTTCAGCTCCTCTTACTGACAAATAATTTGGCAAATTATCTGCCCATATCTCTGATTCTCTGTCTCTGTCTCTCTCTCACACACACAACACAAATTTTTTATCCCTCTCTAATCTTACACTTTCTTGTTCCTCCTCCTCTTATCCAAGTTATCAATAAAAAATACTTCTAAAATACATCTCAAATCTGTCCACTGCTCCTATCTGTGCCACAAGAACTGCAATGGTTAAAGACAACTTCAGTTTTTTTATCTGGACTAGTATAAACCACCAACCAGGAGTTATTTATTTTGTACCTTTCTGATCAATTATGTTCAATGTAGCAATGTAGTCTCTTAAAAATGTAAAATGGCACTGTGTAATAGTGCCATAGCTTTCTCACATATCTTCAAATTAAAAGAAATCAGCATTCAATATATCAGTACTGCATAATAATTCACACTGCTCAAGAAGTGTTTACAAACATTCCAAATGCAAACTTTATGTATTAAGGTATGGCCTTTGCCTGACTCAGGCAACTGAGAGCTACCTTAATTAGCTCTAGGGTCCTTTCAGTTGACTGAAAACTTGTTTTTGCTTTGGGCCTGTTGTTTCTCTCTTCCTGATATATTACTCCCCTACTTCTACTCCAACTTCCTCTTAAACTAAATGTTATTTTACTGATAAGAACTTTTTCCCCTTTCTGTCGGTCTGCTTGCCTGCTTGCCTGCCTGTCTGTATGTCTCTGTCTTTGTCTCTATTTCTCTATTTGGTCAGTACCAGGGTTTGAACTTGAAGGCCTCAGAACTGCTTGGTGGCTTTACTCACAGCTGGTTCTCTATCACATCAAAGAGGTTGATGGTCGCCATTTTCTGCCACTGACTAAAGCGCAGAAAATCCAGTTGACAATAAAGGAAAAAAAAAAACATATGAAAGAGAAAAAGGTAATGTTCAAGATTTTATTATACTTTAGGAATAGCTGGAACCCATAAAAATCTTGCTCTTAGAAACTGGGGCGGGGGTGGGGGGGACGCCTGGGAAGGTGGCTCAGTGTACAGTGCTTGCCTTGCATGCATGAGACCCTGGGTTCCACTCCTCAGCACTACATAAGCAGTAAAAGCCCGAAGTGGCACTGTGGCTCAAGTGGTAGAGTGTTAGCCTTGAGCTGAAGAGCTGAGGGTCAGCGCCCAGGCCCAGAGTTCAAGCCCCATGACCAAAAAAAAAAAAGAAACTGGGGATGGACGGGGGAGGGGGGACTGGGAAGGCGGCTCATGCTTGCCTTGCATGCATAAGGTCCTGGGTCCAATTCCTCAGCACCACATAAGCAGAAAAAGCCAGAAGTGGCGCTGTGACTCAAGTGGTAGCCTTGAGCTGAAGAACTGAGGGGCAGTGCCCAGGCCCAGAGTTCAGGCCCACAACTGACAGGGGGGAAAAAAGAAATTAGGGGACCTCTATGTCCTTATAATAAACTCTTCTTTTCACCTTAAAAGTATGAAAGGAGAAAGGCCAGAAGCACTGGCTCTTTGGAAAGGCTCCAGAGATATAGCACCAGCTATGAGTGAAAAAGCTACTTGAAGCCCTGAGTTGAAGTCCTGGTGCTGGAGCACATGCAAATGCTTACACACACACAAACACAAAAGCACACACACACACAAAGACATAGAAACATAGCAGAAGTAGCAGATGATAAAAAATGCTTTGAATGTCTTTATATCAAATACTTTAAAGTTGCATACAGAATACATGAATTCCTAAAAAAAAAAAAAAAAACTCTAAAAACTACCCTAAATGATTTCGAAAACTGAATACATAGCTTCATCCACCAAAATAGTAAGCCTACCCTGTAAATATTAAGCCCAGGCAAATAAACAGAAGTTTAACAAAACTTTTAAGAAACAGATCATTACAGTCTTCTAGTCTTATTTTCTAAGAACTTTATTAGTTTTTTTGAGGCTGGCATAATCTGGTCTGGACACCAAAGCCAAATTATGATACTTAATAAATAAAAATTACAGGTCAACTTCACCTATGAACATAGATGTACAAATTTTCAGTAATAATAAACTAAGGTGAATATGAAAAACCATCATGCCAAATTTTTATTACACTGATACAAACATAATTCAGCATTAGAAAACCTATAAACATAGCTAGAAATATGAACTAAGGGGTAGCCTGCCTGCCAAACATAAGGTCCTGTGTTCAAATCACAATTCTGAAAAAAAAATGTGTCATTGTCAACATAAACAGAAGAAAGTAGGAAAACCACAAATACGATCGCCTCATAACTGTAAGAAAAGAAAAAGCAGCTGATGAAATCCAATTTACATTCTTCACATACAAAAATATCTTAGCCAGCTGGGTGCCAGTGGCTCATGCCTGTTATCCTAGCTACTCAGGACACTGAGATCTGAGCATCATGGTTCAAAGCCAGCCCTGGCAGACTCTTAGCTCCAATAAACCCAGTCAGAAAATCAGAAGTGGCACTGTGGCTCAAGTGGTAGAGGGCTAGCCTTGAGCTGAAGAGCTAGCTGAGGGACAGCGCCCAGGCCCAGAGTTCAAGCCCCATGATCGACAAAACAAAACAAAACAAAACTTAGCCAACTGTAAATATCTTTAAACCATGAAAAGTATCTATCAAAACTCTTAACTCAATGCTAATTCAGTGGTAGAGCACATGCTTAGCATATGTACAACATCTTGAGTTCTTACCTCCCAATTAACCACCCAAAAGCCAATGATAGAGCACTAGTTCAGTGACCTTACCCAGGCCCTAAGTTCAAGCCCCAGGATCAGTATGCACACACACACAGTGTGTCCTTAAGACTTTCACTATTAATACTTGTATTGAATAATGTTTTGTTTTGTTTTTGGTCCGGTTGTGGGGCCTGAACTCTGGGCCTGGGCACTGTCCCTCAGCTCTTCAGCTCAAGGCTAGCGCTCTACCACTTGAGCCGCAGTGCCACTTCCGGCTTTTTTTTTCTGCTTATGTGGTGCTGAGGAATCGAACCCAAGGCCTCATGCATGCAAGGCAAGTGCTCTACCACTGAGCCAACTTCCCAGCCCTGAATAATGTTATTCTAAGTCCTAACTATCATAGTAAGGAAAAAAAATAAAATGAAGGAATAATAAAGAGAAGGAAATGAAGAAAAAGAAAAAGAAGCACTAGAAAGAACTTTCATTCACAATAATTTGACTATGTAACAAATCCAAAACCATCTCAGATAACTAATTTAACTAATTTAGAAAGGTGGATGAATATATGGGGTGTGTGTATTTTTTTTTTACAGGGGTGCAGGTCTTGGGGCTTCAACTCAGGGCCTGGGCATTGTCCCTGAGCTTTTTTACTCAGTGCCAGTTCTCTACCATTTTAAGACACAACTTCACTTCTAGATTTTTTGGTGGCTAAATAGAGATAAAGAATCTTAATGACTTTCCTATCTAAGCTGGATTCAGACCACAATCTTCAGATCTCAGCTTTCTGAGCAGCTAGGATAACAGATAGGAGCCATCTGTGCCTGACTAGATCCTATATATTTTTTTAAAGCTTATGCTATGAAACAGAAAATGGAAAGAAAAAGAACAAAATACCATTTACATCAAAAGAAATAAGGTCTTTAATGATAAAATCTAAGGGAATACTCAGGAGACCCTTATGGGAAAAAATTTTGTAAAAGACATAAAATACCTAAATAATTAGATATACCATGATCAAGGACAGGAAAACTCAAAACCATAAAATAAAGGGAATAAATGCATAGCTAAGAAAGCTTGGATTCATGAACCAGCCTAGTTCTACCTTTTTTTTTTTTTTTTTTTTTTTGGTCAGTCATGGGGCTTGAACACTCTGGGCCTGGGCCCTGTCCCTGAGCTCTTCAGCTCAAGGCTAGCACTCTACCACTGGAGCCACAGCACTACTTCAGTGGTTAACTGGAGATAAGAATCTCACAGACTTTCCTGCCCCAGGCTGGCTTTGAACCATAACCCTCAAATCTCAGCCTCCTGAGTAGGATTACATGTGTAAGCCACAGGTGGCTGGCAGTTCTATCTTTTAATTAGTATTTTTTGAATATTTACAAACTTGACTCAAATTATCTCCATTCATGAATATTTCAACAACTAGTACAATCTTTTATCAGCCACAAATCATAGATATTTTACTTAATCTGTAGTAAAAGTTAACATGGCACTTTAGAATTCTGATAATTGCAAGAGTTCTAGTTGAATGTCCTCTGGTCTTATTGTTTCAAAGTCAGTCAGTGTTCTGGAAGTAAAGAATACTGCCAACATTTTACAGAATATGTAAGGCTTTATTCTTGGTAATTATCAGTCAACACTGTCAAAACACCATGTCCTTGAAAGCTCCCTGAAAATGTGGACATCTGTTCTGAGATTGAACTTCCAAGAAGAAATCATACAAACTACACTCATAATAATCCCATTGACTCAAAGGGTGATGCTAGTGAAACTTACATATGTGTAAGACCCTTTATGTGTGAGACCTATAAGTAGTTTCCCAACTACTTTACAAAAGATCTGAATGCGATCAATGTGATCAAATCAGTCATTTTCTTTTTTTTTTTTTTTTGTCAGTCGTGGGCCTGAACTCTGGGCCTGGGCGCTGTCCCTCAGCTCCTCAGCTCAAGGCTAGTACTCTACCACTTGAGCCACAGAGCCACTCCTGGCTTTTTCTGCTTATGTGGTGCTGAGGAATTGAACCCAGGGCTTCATGCATGCAAGGCAAGCACTCTACCACAGAGCCACCTTCCCAGCCCAAATCACTGATTTTCTTTAGGTCTAATTTATACAAGTTTATTTTGGTTTCTGTAAGTTTTGTGATATTCTATATTGTTTCCTAAATGGTTCTACCTAAATTTCCTAGGAGAATTAAAAATAATGTTTGCTCTACTAGTTGTTAAGACATGATAATACTTATTGATGACATTTATTAAATGCTTATTATGTGCCAGGACCTGTTATAAGTGTTTTGTATGTATTACATAAGTTAAGCATCACAGGTGGAATATCATGCAGATAAATGAACTATAACCATTTTATACATAGGAAAACTAAGGTACAAAAAGTAACTTTCCCAATGTCACACAATACGTGAAGCTTAGAGATTCACACCCAAGCTGTCTGTCCCCAAAGCCCAAACCCTTAACTACTATATTATACTGCTTTTCACAATATTTTAAAAAAGTAATTATTATAAAGGAACAAAAAATTAACCATTAAAAATTATTCACAAGAGTTAAGTAATAGTTAAACATTAGTAATACCAATACAATTTATCATAGACTGATACTTCACAGCTATTTCAAAGTGTCATGGCCATGATTAATAGTTTTGAAGTTGGACAGACCTGGCTCTGAATGTTGGTTGTGCCCTTTACAAGCTGTGTGACTTTGAACAAGTTTCGTAACTTCACCAAGCCTCAGTTTCCTCATCTGTAAAATGAGAATAATAAATATCTCATAAAATTGTTGTTAGTAATATAATTATTGCTGTATTATACTGATATGGTAACTCCAAACAAAACAATGGTATACAAAATGAAAGAAGACGTTTTTGTCCAGAAAACAACTTTATTATAATGAGATCACTTAATGTGTAAGATTCACACATTAATAAAGAACCACCACCTTCTCTAATATATAACAAATACTTCCCCTAGCCAAAAGTCAATTACTTAGAGGCAAATCACTGCAAGTTATCTCTCTCTAGCTCTCTCTATGATATCTATATATTGAGATGTCTATACTTCCAGAGGCAAGGACTGAACTCAGCCTTGTGACATACAAAATAAGCACTCTACTGCTGAACTATATGCCCAAACCTAATCAATGGGTTTTTGAAGTAACATATATACAAACACAGAAAAACAGACAAATGGATTAAGACAATACAATTTATTGAGAGCAACTCTCACAAATCCTGTTCAGCACATATCCTTTTTAAGATTAGCAGTATTCAAATAACCTAAAAAGGGAAGTGCTATGTCAAGTGGTCCCGGTAGGAAGCAATTTGTACTAAGAAAAAAGAAAAAAGTAGGACAGAAAATGGGCCCAGGTTATATAATGGTAGCCCCTTTGTACATAACCTTTTCAACAACAATAAAAAATATTTACAAAAATAAAACAATAACTCAGGGTTACTGGAATATAAGGGAAACATTCTAAATGACCAAAGGGTTCTAGTATCTCACACCTGTAACCCTAGCTACTTAGTAAGCTGAGATCTGGGAATTGATGCTCAAAGCCAGCCCAAACAAAAATGTCCAAGAGATTCTATCTCCAATTATCCTGCAAAAAGGCTGTATGAGAGGTGTGGTTCAGTGAAATAGCATCAGACATGAGCTGTGAGAGTGCTCCACCCCCATACCAGCATTAAAAAATAAAAACAACAACAAAGACAAAAAAAAGAGCAAAAATGATCTAATGTACCTGCACATTTAATTCCAATTTACATCCCTTTTCACATGAACTAAGCCAAAAACAAGAACAAACAAATGAAACAAAACCTACTCATTTTCTGGAAGCAAATTGTTAAAAAGAAGAAAAGGCAAAGTGTTAAAAAGAAAAAAAGGGGCTGGGAAGGTGGCTCAGTGGTAGAGTGCTTGCCTCTCATGCATGAGGCCCTTGGTCTGATTCCTCAGCACCACATAAGCAGAAAAAGCCAGAGTGGGGCAGTGGCTCAAGTGGTAGAGCACTAGCCTTGAGCTGAATTGCTGAGGGAAAGCACCCAGGCTCAGACTTCAGGCCCCACGACCAACAAAAAAAGAAAAAAAGAAAAAAAAACACTTGGCATACAATCTAGGGTTTTATATTTTGTTATGTATATTTCTTCTTCTTCTTTTTTTTTTGGTCGGCCGTGGAGCTTGAACTCTGGGCCTGGGAGCTGTCCCTCAGCTCTTCAGCTCAAGGCGAGCGCTCTACCACTTGAGCTACAGCGCCACTTCCGGTTTTCTGGTGGTTTATTGGAGATAGGAGTCTCACTGTCTCTCCTGCCCGGGCTGGCTTTGAACCGAGATCCTCAGATCTCAGCCTCCTGAGTAGCTAGGATTACAGGCGTGAGCCACCAGCGCCCGGCTTTGTATATTTCTTCTTGTGTAAAAGAAAATGGCTGGTAAGGGTAAATATTATCGAATTACATTTAAAGAAGTAGGATTGGGGTTCAGTGATTCATGCCTGTAATCCTAGCTACTTGAGAGGCAGAGTACCAACAGAATGACAGTAATAATGAGCTAGCCTTGACCAAAACAAAAACAAAAAGTTAATGAGAACTCCATCTCAATAAATAAGCTGGGTGTGGTGGTATACATTTGTAATCCCAGCTTGGTGGGAGGCCCTGGGTGGAATGATTAAGGTCTGAGGTCTATCTCTAGCAAAAACAAGAGAACCTATCTGGGGGGAGGTAATATAGTCTCCTGGGTACTCAAAATGAAGAAAATTTAAAAACTACAACAATAAACACCTGTATAATGGAACATTGTCAATACTTCAAGAAAGGAACAAATTGCCACATGCCTTAAAGAGAGCACTGGATACAACTATGTTGTGTATACACAGTGTTACAGGAACAGCAAGGAGATAATAAGGATACAAAATTCTCAGTGATGAGAGGGTAAGAAGGTAGGCTATAAGACTGAGAAGGGAGCCAAAATGTGTTATTGGTTGTTCATAGGCCATTGTACGTATTTAAGATAAAAAAGGGAAAGTTGATGGAACATTCTAAAGAAGAGGAATAGTCAGATCTAAAATTTAATAGGATCACTTTGTCTATCACATGTAAGGAAATCATAATGCAGGGTGTCAGTTAGGAAACAAAGTAATCCAGATGAGAGGTGATAATAATGGCTTGGATCAGAATGAGCAATATAGATAGGTCAGAAATATGATCCACCTCTAACTCCAGTAGAGATCACATCTGTACAACAGAGAAAAAAATCACTAAATGAGTAATTTTGCAATATCTACAGTAATTTTCCAAGATCTATGCAAAGTGACAATATTCTGGATATACCTTAAGGGTGGAGTTGACAGAATTTGGTTAATGAATTCAAAGTGAAGGGTGATAAAAATGAAGAGTGAACTGGGAATGTGGCTTAGTGGTAGGTAGAGTGCTTGCCTAGCATGCATGAAGCCCTGAGTTTAATTCCTTAGTACCACATAAACAGTAAAAGCAGCAAGTGATGCTGTGACTCAAGAGGTAGATTGCTAACCTTGAGCAAAAGAAGCTCAGGAACAAGTTGGGCGTTGGTGGCTCATGCCTATAATCCTAGCTACTCAGATGGCTGAGATCTGAGAATTGCGGTTCAAAGCCAGCCTGAGCAAGAAACTCTGTGAGACTCTTATCTCCAATAAACCACTAGAAAACCGGAAGTGGCACTGTGGTTCAAGTGGTAGAGCGCTGGCCTTGCCTTGCTTGAGCTGAAGAGCATAGGGCCAACGCCCAAGCCCAGAGTTCAAGCCCCAAGACCGACAAAAAAAAAAAAGAGGCAGATCAGGGACAATGCCCAGGCCCTGAGTTCAAGCCCCAGGACTTGAGAAAAAAAAAAAAAAAGTGAAGGGTGAAGGAAGATTTTAAGTGAATAACGAAGAATGGACTTGCCATTTACTGAAATGTATAAGAAAGAAGATAGCCGGGTGCTGGTAGCTCAAGCCTGTAATCCTAGCTACTCAGGAGGCTGAGATCTGAGGTTCATGGTTCAAAGCCAGCCAGGGCAGGAAAGTCTGTGAGACTCTTATCTCCAATTAACCACCAGAAAACAAAGTGCTGCTGTGGCTCAAGTGGTAAAACACTCACCTTGAGCCAAAGAGCTCAGGAACAGGGCCCAGGCCCAGAGTTCAAGCCCCACAACTGACAAAAAAGAAAGAAAGAAAGAAAGAAAAAAGAAAGAAGGTAAACAAATTACGAGTTCAATTCAACCAGTTACATTTGAAGTTTATTTTTGAGATATGTGACAATCTAAGTTTTTTTAAATGTCTAGCACATAGACTAATACACATTACCTTCATCATGGAGCAGTTCTAATCCTCAAATCTATCTCTTCCCTCTGAGTCATCTATCGATCAACCATGACAATCTTCTGGACACCTTCAGCCTGCCACCTCAACATCTCTAGTTCATAATGATAACAACCCCTCACTCTCCTGAAATTAATTCCTATACATCCTTTAGACCTCTCCTTAAATATTACTTGTTCAAAGTAGTTGTCCTTGACCAAATTCCCATTCCAGTAAGTCAATTACTTCTATAATAAGCTCACAACAGCCTGTACTTCTCTCCTTAGTGCCTATCACACTTTTAGGTATATATATATATATATATATATATACTTAATATCTCTCTTCTCCACAAGAATATCAACTGCAGGAGGGCAGAACCATTATATGTCATGTCAATGATTATTATATGCTTCAAATTGCTAATGTTACTTTGTTATAAGTTATCAATAGTATTGTTTAATAAAGTAAGACACATCCATTCTCAGTTATTATAAAGTAGCTTTTGGCAGGAAAAACAATAATAATGATTTTAAGCCAAATAAACAAAAAAAGCAATCCTTGTGTTCAGCAGCCAAAACAGCAGACAAAAAGGAAATGCAGAGGTAAGCTTGACATTCTCCATTATACTTTCCTCCTGGGACCACTAGCTGTAGACAAGAGCTTCTGGCAATTTCACAGGGCTGCACAGACAGAAATTGAGAGTTCATACCTATTAATACAGGTAGGATTTGATGGGTTAAAATTCCCAAAAACACAAAAAGTAATCACAGCAAAGTAAATCTCTAGACAGTCTATACTGCTTTTGTCCTCAAATTATTTAATTAATCCTAATCTGCATGGGGGCAAGAGGCAAAAAAATTAAGTAAACTGCTTATTATGAAGCAAAAAAGTTAAGTAGAACTTTCTTGTTGTCTCATGGTACTATGGGAAAAAAATTAAGAGATCAAGGTCTACAAAGAAGGAAAGTTCCTGGCAAAACCCCCAGGATTCTGTTGGCTATCTCTAACAGACAACACTCTTTAAGAAAGTAGAAATTGGATTTCAACCAGCCCTTGAGAGGCCTAAAACAAAGCTTCAAGTCATCTTAAGCCTGTAAAGGATCAAGGTCATCTGCTTCTACTTTTAACTAGCAACAGAAGAAAATTAAACTCTCTCTAAAGAACAGTATCATTATTAAGAGCCTCTATCTTCCTTAAATACAAGGCCTAGCATTCATTTAAAAATATTACCAGGAAAGCTGGGAGGAAGGACCAAATGACTAAAAGCCAAGAGAAAAAACAGACAGTAGAAAAGGACCAAAAGAGGATCTAGACATGGTAATTATCAAGTACAGACTTTTAAAATAACAGTGATTAACATGCTCAATGAAATAGGTGACAAGAGGACAATTTTGCCAAAGAACTGGACTCTATTAAAACTAACAACAACAAAAAAAAGAATTAAATTGGAATTATAGGACTAAAAATTACCTATTATATAATTACCAATATAACATGTCTTTAACAGTAGATTGGACAATAAATGACCTAGAAAATAGGTCAGTAGAAAATATTCAGATGAAACAGAGGAACAAAAAAGAGATTAAAAAGTCCTATATGTATGAGACATAGAGGACTCACAGATTTAACATAGTTAGAATTCCAAAAGAAAATGATTCAAAGAGTGAGGCAGAAGTATAATATCAGAAAAAACTGATAACTTATGGACCTCAAGCATCTTCACAAGCATCTTCAAAACAAAGAAAATACCTAAGTGCATTAGTCAAAACAAAAAATATTGCCTGTGTAACAAAACAATGGAGTTAGAATACAATAGAGTGATATATTTTAAGTGCTAAAACAAAATAACTGCAAACATGGAATTCTATGCCCAATGAAAATATCCTTCAAAAATATAGACAAAATAAAAATAGGACATTTACTACACTAAAAGAAAGGAGCTGTCTATAAGGAAAGAAAATAGTTCCAGATGTTAGCATGGGAAAGAATCAAGAACACTAGAAAAGGAAAGCTGGGTAAAATTTAACAACCATGATTTTTAAAACTTGACAATAATAAACAGAAAGCAAAAAAGACAAGAAGGGAATAATAATTGGGATGGAAGAACTGTAAGCTCCAGAAAACAATAGTGGACTATGCATTAAGTATAACAGAATGAGGTACCCTTTAGAACAATCCTATTCAACAGAACTTTCTGCAATGGTGAACATGTACATTTGTGTTGTTCAATATTATAGCTACCAGCTAGTGAATACTTGAAATGTGACTGGTTTGACTGAGGTACTAGTGTTTTAATTTTATGTGATTTAAATTAATTTAAGCTCACATGGAGATAGGGGCTTTTTCTTCCCAATGGAACAGCTGTAAAACTTAGATGCTAGTGATGTTGAGAGTAATGAAAATTGTGTCATCAGTGAATTTGATAAAGTTAAAGCCTAAAGTATTTCATTCTTGTTTCAATACCTATAAATTCTAAAGTACAGCATACTGAAAACATAGTAGAATGAAATTTTTTTTAAAGAGTTACTATACCTTGTAATAAATAATTGTTTGTAAAATGCTGCCTGACAACCTTAACAAGTGGGCTTTTCTAAATTAATACAATGAAAAATAAATAAATAAATACAATGAAAGTCCTAGGAATCTATGTTTTTTTTGTTTTTTTTTTTTTTTTTTTTTTTTTGCCAGTCATGGGGTCAGAACTCTGGGCCTGGGCACTGTCCCTGAGCTCTTCAGCTCAAGGCTAGCACTCTACCACTTGAGCCACAGTGCCACTTCTGGCCTTTTCTGCTTATGTGGTGCTGAGGAATCAAACCCAGGGCCTCATGCATGTAAGGCAAGTGCTCTACCACTGAGCCACCTTCCCAGCCCCTATGCTTTTTTTTTTTTTTACTTTAAAATACTTTAAGAACTGCTGCATTTTAGAGACTTCCTATTACACCAGATGCATATCTTTTCATCAAATTGATTACAGGCAATGAAATATTCATTTGCTGAATAACTTAATTCCTTGCAGCAGTTCAGTATCCTTTCTCATCTTCTCTTCTACCCCCACCCATTTACCACCAGAGAAATTGATGCAATGCTGCTACAATTCCAGATTTTTTTTTTTAACTCATCAGCATTAAGTAGGTCAGTTTTCTGCTCTAGTGGGTGTTTTGGCAATAGACTCTCTTACTGGAATATAGTGGCTACTCTGCCTGGTAAGCACATACCACAAAGCAACAAAGATTTTGAATAACTTTCTTAAGCTGCCTGATCTCCAAGAGAAAATCCTTCAGACTCAACTGAAAACTACCAGGAAATTCTGATAGAAAAACAACACAAAAGAAAAAAATATTTGGATTCAAATTCTGTTCTAAGTAGTGAAGTATAAATACATCTAAAAACTTCAGTATCTATTACAAAGATTTTGCTGAGAATTTGCTAAGTACTCAGTCTAATTCTAGTCAGCGAGACTGTAAGAAATTAAAAGAAAGATTAAAAAAATCTACATAAGGTATTGTATTAAGGATCCTAATAGACAAGACTTGACCACTAAACTAAAATTCAGGAAAACTTCTTCCTTTTAAAACTTCTTCCTTGTGATAAAATACTTTATTATATTATTTATATTTTGTGATGGTACTAGGCCTTGAGTTCAGGGCCTGGGTGCTCTTTCCTAGCCTTTTCACTCAAGGCTGATGCTCCACAACTTGAGCCACAGCTCCACTTTTGGCTTTTTGCTGGTTAAATTGGAGATGAGTCTCACAGACTTACCTGTCTGAGCTGGCCTTGAGCCACTATCCTCAGATACCAGCCTCCTGATATGTAGGCCACTAGGAACTACATAAAAATAATTATTCATATTACTATAAAATATACTGACATCTATTATACCATTGTATTCAGTGTTACAAGAAGATCGATAGAAATACAGGAAGTTTCAATATACTATAAATTGCAGAAAAAGCCAGAAATATGCTTACCCTCATCTTTACTTATGAGTTAAAATAAATAAGCTGAGCATGGTAGGGCATACCTGTAACTACAGCACTTAGAAAGCTAAAGCAAAAGGATCAAAAGTTCAAGACCAGCAGGAGGGCTGGGAATGTGACTTAACGGTAGAGTACTTGCCTACCATGCATGAAACCCTGAGTTCAATTCCTCAGTACCACATAAACAGAAAAGGCCAGAATGGCACTGTGGCTCAAGTGGTGGAGTGCTGGCCTTGAGCAAAAGAAGCCTTTTTAAGAACAATGCCCAGGCCCTGAGTTCAAGTCCCAGGATGGCAAAAAAAAAAAAAAGGAAGAAAGTAAAAAGGAAAAAAAAAGAAAAGGCCAGCCTGAGCTACATACTGAGACCCTGCCTCCATTAAAAGAAGGAAGGAAATAGGGAGGGAGGGAAAGAGGGAAGGATAAGGAAGCTAAGAACAAAAAAAATGCACTACTACATTTTTCATTTTCTTAAAATAGTTAATATTCCCAGCCAAGAAGCTAGTGACTCTATTCTGCACTGTTAGAAACCCCAAAAGTAAGGAAAACAAAAAAATTTCACACACAATTTTTTTTTTTCTTTTTGTTGTTGTTGTTGTTCATGGGGCTTGAACCCTGGGCCTGGGCGCTGTTCCTAGCTCTTCAGCTCAAGGCTAGTGCTCTACCACTTGAGCCATAGTCCCACTTCCAGTTTTCTGGTGGTTTATTGGAGATAAAAGTCTCATGGCCTTTCCTGCCCAGGCTGGCTTTGAACCTCGATCCTCAGATCGCAGCCTCCTGAGTAGGTAGGATTATAGATGTGAGCCACCAGCACCCGGCCCTGTGAGACTCTTATCGGCAATTAACAACTCAAAAACTGAAAAGATCTGTGGCTCAATTGGTATACAGTGCTAGCCTTGAGCACAAAGAGGCTCAGAGACAGTGCCCAAGCCCTGAGTTCAAGTCCCACAACTGACAAAAAAAAAAAAAGAAAAAGAAAAAAGTTCCAATTCTTTTTATTTTGTTTTTAATTCGAATGTACTTATTCTTTAACAAAATGTCAGCAAGTTAGCTGAAACCATTAAGAAACTGAGGTAGAGATAATTTTCAAGAACAAAAAAACCACCAAGAGATATGAGAGGGTTTTTTCCATTTCCATTTAAAACACAATATAACAATTTAGATATTTTGCCTCATGCCTTTTATCTGTGATTACTTCAATACTAATTTATTCCACTGAATGTAGTTGTTTTCTTTTGTTTTTTGTCGGTCGTGGGGCATGAACTCTGGGCTTGGGCCCTGTCCCTGTGCTCTTCAGCTCAAGGCGAGCGCTCTACCGCTTGAGCCACAGCACCACTTCCGGTTTTCTAGTGGTTTCATTGGAGATAAGAGTCTCATGGCCTTTGCTGCCCAGGCTGGCTTTGAACCACCACCCTCAGATCTCAGCCTCCTGAGTAGCTAGGATTACAGGCGTGAGCCACCAGCACCCGGCTTGAATTTAGTTTTAATCTGAAAAGTCTCAGACAACTTTGTGAGACCTCAATCATTCTGGAACTAATAATAGCCCATTAAGAGAATAGGTTCAAAGTGACATATGGAGGGAGGCTCCAAAATCAATTCTGTTTTTCCTATCAATAAAAGAACCCTCCATCCTAGTAGTAGGGGGGAAAAAAAGAAAGAAAAGCTTTCTTAAAGACAACAATCTAAAGCTGAGTGTGGTGACTCATGCCTGTAATCCTAGTTACTCAGGAGGCTGAGATCTGAGGATCTTGGTTCAAAGCCAGCCTGGGCAGGAAAGACTGTGAGACTCTTATCTCCAATAAACCACCAGAAAACGGGAAGTGGCGCTGTGGCTCAAGTGGTAGAGTGCTGGCCTTGAGCTGATAGAGCTGAGGGACAGTGCTCAGGCCCAGAGTTCAAGCCCCACGACTGACCAAAAAAAAAAAAAAAGACAACAATCTACTAGACTAACATTTCTATTCTCCAATATTTCTACTTGTTCACTGTTCTAGCTCTCCATTATTATTCTATCACTTTTTCCTTCAATACTAGTATTCTCCTATCTATCTCTCAGAGTACATTCTTCTGTTAATTCTTAAAATTCTTTTTAAATCCTCCTTAATCTTCTTAATTAACTTCTTTCAGAGAGGAGTTCAATTCAAAGGCATTTTTGTTGTTTTGAAAAATAAGACTATGTGCCTGGCACTGGTAGCTCATGCCTATAATCCTAGTTACTCAGGAGGCTGAGTTATGATGATCACAGTTAGAAGCCAGCCTGGGCAGGCTTAATTACCAAAAAGCCAAAAGTAAAGCAGTGGCTCAGGTGGTAGAGCACTAGCCTTGAGCAAAAAAGCTCAAGGACAGCACCCATGCCCTGAGTTCAAGCCTCAGAACCAGCATAAAAAGAAGACTAAGGTATAAGAGCCATCAAATATAACACTTCGTAGTTTACATATATCCTTTTCTTAAGAGTTATTGGCTCTGTATCATAGTGGACAGTTAGTAGAGTTACAGCTACAAGGCAGTTACACCAGAGCAAGTAGAATACTAGACTTCAAGTCAGAATGCCTGTACCTCAAACTTGATTACCACTTTCAAACTGTTTGATCTTCCACATGTCATACATCATTGACCTTTGTTTTGTATTTGCTTTTCATTTTATATGGTGGGCAAAAGCTTACATTATGGATACATACATAAAAATGACTTAAAAATCATACAATCAGGAATCTTGAATTCTTATTTACTACATGTGAGGCAGTAAATGTTTCTCTTTTTCTGCTTTTCCTTATTTTAAGTTTGTGATGCAAAAAATAAATCCTTGATAAAACTTTTAAAAGTACAATTTAATAGTCACTGTTTAAAACTGGATGAGAGGGGAGAATATTTAAGTAAATTGTATGCACCTATGAAAAACACATTTAAATCTGTAAGAAGGGGGTTAGATGAGAATAGGGGAGATGAGACAGAGTAACAGAGGGTGTGAATATTATCCAAGTACATTGTACAGAATGTGGAAATATCACAATGAAAACCTCACTTTGTTCAATTGTACAATGCCAATATAAATTATTTTCTAAAATAAAGTGAAATGGAACCATAAAGCTGAGCTGAATAGTGAACTTCTATAATTTGGGCATTCAGAAGGCTGAGGTAAGAGGATTGCTAGTTTAAAGCCAGCCTGAACTACACAGTAAGACTCTAGCAAAAAAAAATTTTTTTAATAAAAATAAATAAAACAAAAAAAGTGCAAATCTTGAAGGTTAATATCAGAAATACCTGGAAATAGCCATTATGTACAATGATAACCATTAACAAAATATGTAAGATTAAAAATTTAGAGATCATGGTAGAAAGAGATCTTATAATGTCAGGTGGTTCATGCCTGTAATCCTAGCTATTCAGGAGGCTGAGATCTGAGGATCATGGTTCAAAGCCAGCCCAGACAGGAAAGTCTGTGAGACTCTTATCTCCAATATACCACTAGAAAACAAGAAGTAGTGCTGTGGCTCAAGTGGTAGAGTGCTCGCCTTGAGCTGCAGAGAGTAGGGACAGCACCCAGGCCCAGAGTTCAAGCCCACAACCGACAAAAAAAAAGACACCTCATAATTAAAATCTAGAGTCCAGTTTTTTTGTTTTTTGTTTTGTTGGTCGTTGGGGCTGAACTCTGGGCTTGGGTGCTGTCCCTCTGCTTTTCAGCTCAAGGCTAGCACTCTACCATTTGAGCCACAACACCACTTCCGGCTTTTCTGCTTATGTGCAGAGGAATCAAACCCAGGGCTTCATGCATGCAAAGCAAGCACTCTACCACTGAGCCACCTTCCCAGCCCTAGAGCTCTCTTGAGAGCTATTGTTGATAGAGAATTTTTTTTTCAATTGAAAAATTTTGCTGTAAAAACTGGACTCTAGGGCTGGGAAGGTGGCTCAGTGGTAGAGTGCTTGCTTTGCATGCTTGAAGCCCTGGGTTCGATTCCTCAGCACCACATAAGCAAAAAGAAAAAAGCCGGAAGTGGCGCTGTGGCTCAAGTGGTTGAGCGCTAGCCTTGAGCTGAAGAGCTGAGGGCCAGCACCCAGGCCCAGAGTTCAGGCCCCACGACCGGACCCCCCCCCCAAAAAAAAAAGAAAAAATAAACAATAGCTCTCTTTTCTTTTTTTGTTTTTTTTTTTTTGGTCGGTCGTGCGGCTTGAACTCTGGGCTTAGTACAGTAAATCTCATACAGTCTTAAGGTAAATTCAATAACTGATTCTAAGACTTCCAAACTACAGGATAGCTAAAACTATCAAGGGCTGAGGATGTAGTAGTGTTCAAGTAGTATATTTGATCCTCTGGGTTCTACTCCTAACACCATACAAAACAAACAAAAAGCAAGACCTGATGCCTTTTATGGAGCATCCATGAAATGTTACACTAAATATAACTTCTCTAAGGCTAATGATTCTAAAAGATAAGTATTAGTTTAGTAAGTTATTGGACCGATTCATTAATTTTCACCAAATTATGAGTGTAGTACAACTAGGATTCCAATCTAATCTACTGTACAGGCTAGTCTCTTCCATTCTATCACAGTATCTATTCACTAGATAACCATACAAACAGAAGAGGAAATAGAAACTCGTAAATTCGGGCGAGGAAGGTGGCTCAGTGGTAGAGTTCTTGCCTTGCATGCATGAGGCCCTGGGTTCGATTCCTCAGCACCACATAAGCAGAAAAAGCCAGAAGTGGCGCTATGGCTCGAGTGGTAGAGCAGTAGTCTTGAGCTGAAGAGCTGAGGGACAGTGCCCAGGCCCAGAGTTCAGGCCCCATGACTGGCCAAACAAAAAAAAGAAACTCGTAAATTCAATAACTTGCCCAAGGTTCCAAAGTTCAAGCCAACTTTTACCTTGCATTACCAAAAGCTCACTTTCACAACTAAACTTAAAATTCTCTGTATTATTTTTAAATTTGTTTCCTACAATACCTACGCAGAATATTAATATGCAATTATAAAGTACCTATAAAAGCTAATTAATGATAGCACCTGTAATCCCAGCTATTCAGGAGGCTGAGATCTGAGGACTGCAGTTTGAAGCCATCCTAAGTAGAAAAGCTTATGAGAATCAGGTGCTAATGGCTCACACCTATAATTCTAGATATTTAGGAGACTGAGATCTGAGGATCATGGTTCAAAGCCAGGTCGGGCAGGAAAATCCATGGGACTTTTTATTTTTACCTCCAATTAAGAATCAGAAAACTGAAAGTGGAGCTGTGGTTCAAAGTGGTAGAGTGCTACCCCTGAATGAAAGAGCTCAGGGACAGTGCCTAGGCCCTGAGTTCAAGTTCCATAACTGACAAAAAAAAATTCATGAGACTCCTATCTCCAAAAGCCAGTAAAAAGTTGGAAGTAGAGGTATAGCTCAAGTGGAAGAGCAGCAGCATTGAGTGAAATAAGCCAACTGAGTGTGTGAGACCTTAAATTCAAGCTGCAGTACTGGAAAAAAAAAAAAAAAAAAGTAATAGGGGCTGGGAAGGTGGCTCAGTGGTAGAGCGCTTGCCTTGCATGCCTGAGGCCCTGGGTTTGATTCCTCAGCACCACATAAAGCAAAAAGAAAAAAAGCCGGAAGTGGCGCTGTGGCTCAAGTGGTAGAGCACTAGCCTTGAGCTGAAGAGCTGAGGGACAGTGCCCAGGCCCCGAGTTCAGGCCCCATGACCGGACCCAAAAACAAAAAAAAAACAAACAAAAAAAAGTAATAATAAAAAACATCTAAAAACTGAACATCGCACTAAAGTAAAATGCTTACAATTTAGAGGTTTTCTGGTTTGGGTGCTAGAGTTTGAACTAAAGGACTTGCACTTGTTGTACAAGTGCTCTACCACTTGAGCCAGGCCTTCAGACCTACAATCTAAAAGTTCCATGACAACAATCATGTAATTGTCACAAATGTTATTAATTAGTTATCCAAAATTATTCCCTGTGTTGGGAGTGTTATGGTTCAAATGAGTAGAGAATTGGGCTAGTAAGTATGAGACCCAGTTCAAAATCCTCAGTATTGCCAAAATGTCATTCTCAAATCTACCTCCTTGCCTCTCACTACAGAAATCCAAAAGTCTATGGGGGGAGGGAGGAGGCTGGGAAGGGAGGTGAAGGGTAAACAAATGATGAGGCTGCAATGCTTGGTAAGAAATGTATGCATTATCCTGCCCATGTAATTGTAGCCCCTCTGTACAGTACGTTCTCAAATAAAATTAAATTAAATTAAAAAAAAAAAAAGTAGGAATGGGAGGGGAAAAAAATACTTGGTTAAGTTAAAAAAAAAAAAAAAAGAAATCCAAGTCTAGAGGTAACCATATGACCCGACTCTGTGGCCCATAATGCATTAAATGGATCAGATTTTCTGGAAGCACTAGTAGGAAAACTTTTGCTTAGCATCCTTTTGCCTTGCTTCCTGACTCTAGCAGAAAGCTAGAGTCACCTTGTTAGTACCATGAACACTAAGAAAACTACAAAAAAGTTGAGCCACAGAAGCAACAAAAGGTTTATAAAGAGGATTAAAATTACATGAGTCAAGTAATGAGTACATTTCCTTGTTTTTAAATGCAAAAAATTGAAGTGTGGTTTCCTATGAAAAGCTACAGATGTTCGGCCTCACAGGCCTGTTACAACTGAATGTTCAAGGTGGGAAGCTGTTTCATTACATGTTTCCTAAAGCTTGAGGTGTGACACTTATGAACAAAGATAAAGAACTACTACTATGCTGATGTAATCTATATTAAAAATATGAAAAATTAAAAAAAATGCAAAAAATTGGCTGCGAAATTGGCTCGGTGGTAGAGTGTTTGCCTCGCATGCATGAGGCCCTGGGTTCCATTCCTCAGTACCACATAAGCAGAATAAAGCTGGAAGTGGCGCTGTGGCTTAAAGTGGTAGAGTGCTTGCCGTGAGCTGAGGAGCTGAGGGACAGTGCCCAGGCCCAGAGTTCAGCCCCCACAACCAACAAAAATAAATAAGTAAATAAATAAATAAATACATGCAAAAAATAACAAAAATAAAAGTAAAATAACAACAGCTTATGGCTGGGAGTATAACTCAATGGTAAAGTACAGGAAAAAAAGAGGCACTAGATTTATCCCCAACAACACAACAAAAGCAAAACAAGTCCCAGCTTTCTCAATTTCTATACCTTTTTGAAAAATCAGTTCTAATCATTTACAGTTGAGAGTAAGCAAACTTCTAAAATTTCTTTTTCCATTATAGAATATCTCCCTTTGAGGAAATGCAAATGAAAACAACACTGAGATACCATCTACCCCAGTCAGAATGGCCCACATCCTAAATTCAGCCAATGACAAATGCTGGAGGGGATGCGGAGAAAGAGGAATGAATGAATACTAATACAACCACTTTGGAAAGCAGTCTGGAAGTGTTTCAGAAGGCTAAATATAGAATTCCCTTTTGATCCAGCCATACCACTCCTAGGCATCTACCCTGAACAACAGAAACCAGGATACAAGGACACATGCACCTCCATGTTTATTGCAACACTGTTCACAATAGCCAAGATATGGAAACAACCCAGATGCCCCACTACTGATGAGTGGATCCAAAAATTGTGGTATCTGTATACAATGGAATATTATGCAGCCATTAGAAAGGACAAAATAATGGCATTTGCAGGGAAATGGATGGAACTAGAGCAAATCATTTTGAGTGAGGTAAGCCAAGAACAAAGAGACAAATGGCACATGGTCTCCCTGATATGTGGATGCTAAAGCCAAAATGCAAGGAGATGTGACAAAGTAAACAGGACTGGAGAAACAAAGGACAGCCACTCATTTTGTCGTATCATTGCTAAATGACTTCATGTTTTTGACCATATATGCATGCAACAGAGGGAAGCTAGGAGTAGGACGCAGAATAAGTGGGAAACGGAATAGCATACAACAAAGGGGCCCATCAGCTGCACTGGACATAGATGAAAAAGAACTAAGCAATCCAAAGACAGCAATGGGAAGGGAGGAATGAGAGGAAAAGAGGAACAGCTTATACTAAGCAAAAGGAAAGAAATGTAAACATTATCTGATGTGGAAGAAATCATTGTACTGTCAAAGCTCATAGAATTCACAAACTTTATAGACCATGATAATGACAATTTGCCTTGTGAAGGTTACAATGTGTTTATGACTTTAAGTATCACTATTCCACAATACCATGAAATATGTGAAATTTATGTAATCATCTAGTCTCAGTTAAAAAAAAAAGAAAAGTGAGAGAAGGGATGAGTTAGGAGCGATGGGTGACAATGTTGTCAGATACCTTGTATTCATATACTGGTAACTTCTTTGTACAACTACTTAAAGATAATAATAAAAAATATTTTTTAAAAAGAATATCTCCTTTTGAGTATTGGAGAAATAGTGCTAAGCCAAGTCAGTTGAATTAGACTCACTGACTGAAATCACTTAGAAATGGAAAAATATCTAGACAGACAGAAAATTTTCTGAGTCTAAGAAATGAGATGGTCTTTAAAGTTTTAAAATTGAGGGCTGGCACTCATCTGGTTGAACCACTACCAAATATCCCCATGCTGCTGATCACATATATGGTATATAACATGTGAGCACCGTTATATATTACAGACTGTGATAGACAATTTGCTCCAGGAAAGTTAGAATAAACTTGTGACTTTAAATGAGCATCATTATTCCACAATACTGTGAATTTCCGGAAATTATGTAATCACTTAATCACAATAAAAAAAAAAAAAAGAACCTTGGGGAAGGGAGGGAGGGAGGGGATGGTAGGGGGAAAACAATGGAGGGGGTAACAATGTTCAAGAGGAAGTGTACTCATTACCTCACTCATGTAACTGAAACCCTCTGTATAGTATCTTTACAATAAAAAAATTAAAAAAAAATAAAATTGAGGGCTGGGAAGGTGGCTCAGTGGTAGAGCGCTTGCCTTGCATGCCTGAGGCCCTGGGTTCGATTCCTCAGCACCACATAAGCAAAAAGAAAAAAGCTGGAAGTGGCACTGTGGCTCAAGTGGTAGGGCACTAGCCTTGAGCTGAAGAGCTGAGGGACAGCATCCAGGCCCAGAGTTCAGGCCTCACAACCGGACCCAAAAAAAAAAAAAAACAGTTTTAAAATTGAGTATTAGCTATACTGAACTCTATCACTGGCAATTTCTATAATTGGTAATTGTGATCAATGAGATTATCAAATAGTTTATATATGTTTTCTTATAAAAGAAAATGTCAATTTACAGACATGTTAGCAGTTAAGATTGTTAAATTCTAAAAAAAAAGATTACAGTTTTCTCTAAACAAAGCAAAGATAGAAATGGAAACAAGAGGTTTTTTCCCCTTTTTTTTCTTGTTTGTTCATTTATCTGTCTTTGGGTAAGATACAGAAATGGAGGGACAAAGAGTAAACAAATGCAGCAGTGGTACTCACTAGATACTATGTTGAAAATGAACGTATACAAATTGTGGGTGAGGACAAGAGGGAAAAACTGGGAGAAAGGAAAGAGTTGATTGTCCAAAAAGAAATGTACTCATATATATAATTATATATATATATATATATATATATATATATATATATATCATATAACTATAACCCTTCTGTTACCTTTATAATAACAAAAAAAATTTTTTTAAAGAAAGCAAAAACAGACCAAACTTGAGGTACATCGTTATTAAACTGACATCAGGTTTTTTGTTTTTTTTTTTTAATTAAGTTTTTTATTGTGAAAATACTGTACAGAGGGTTTACAGTTACATGAGCAAGGTAATGGGTACATTTCTTATCCAGCATTGTTGCCTTCTCCTTTGTTTTTCCCCTACTGGTTTTGTTTTCTTGTTGGTTGGTTATGGGGTCTGAACTCTGGGCCTGGGCACTGTCCCTGGGCTCTTTGGCTGAAGGCTAGCACTCGACTACTTGAGCCACAGCACCACTGCCATTTTTCTGGTGGTTAATTGGAGATAAGGGTCTCATGGACTTTCCTGCCCAGGCTGGCTTTGAACCTAGATCTTCATCACCGCCTCCTAAGTAGCTAGGATTATAGATGTGAACCACCGGCACCCAGCTTGACACCAGTTTTTCAAATTTAAATTTGGAAACTAATTTCCCAAATTATTAAAACAAAGGGAAGAAAATCCAAGCAGACTTTAAATTGTTTGTTTAAATTGTTTGATTGGTGTCAGTACCGGGTCTTGAACCAGGAGCCTCCAGCCCTCTCCCCTTAGCTTTTTCCACTCAACATTGGTTCTCAACTCCTTGAGCCATAGCTCTACTTCCAGATTTTTGCTAGTTAACTGTAGATAAGAGTGTTTTAGATTTGTCTGCCTGGGCTGGCTTTGAGCCTAGTCCTCAGATCTCAGCCTGTACAGTTAGGATTACAGGTAGAGCTACCAGCACCCAGCCTTGTATTACTTTTAAGATGAAGACTAGGAAGTGGTGCTGTAGCTCAAGTGGTAGAGCGCTCGCCTTCAGCTGAAGAGCTGAGGGACAGCGCCCAGGCCCAGAGTTCAAGCCCCACGATTGACAAAAAAAAAAAAAAAAAAAAGATGAAGACTATAAATAGCATGTGTAATATGTGAAAAAGAAGAGTATAGGAAATCATGGCATGAATACAATAAGAATATGATTTTGAAAGTAAGATTCCAGTATTAGTCTGGATTCTCCACAGGGACAAAAACAATCAGATATATTTAATTTTATCTATAGTTATAAAAAAAAAGATTTATGGGCTGGGAATTTGGCTTAGTGGTAGAGTGCTTGCCTAGCATGCATGAAGCCCAGGGTTCCTCAGGAACCACATAAGCAGAAAAAGCCCGAAGTGGCACTGTGGCTCAAGTGGTAGAGTGCTAGCCTTGAGCAAAAGAAGCTCAGGGATGGTATCCAGTCCTGGGGCTTGAGTTCAAAAACAATTATTAGTTTATACTATTACAGGCTGGATAATCCAACAATGGCTACCTGCACACTGGAGAATCATTAGTAGCTCAGTCCACAAATCTGGGAGCCTCTAAATAAAGGAGACTAATCAATGATGCAACCCCAGTCTAAGGCTGAAGACCTAGAAACTCTCTGGAGAGTCATTCATGGGAATTCAAATTGAAAGCTGAAGAAGCTGGAGTCTGATGACCATGGACTATGGCAACAAAAATAAACACTTTTGCTCCGGAAGAATGGAGGCTGCACCTACTGGCTAGCTCCCTTCTTTTTGAGTAGTGTGCACATCCGCACACACACACACACAAAAGCAATACAGACCATGCCAGATTATATTTTTCAAAGATGGCTACAACAGTAGATTCCATCTCTGTGCTCATCTTACAATGTGACATTGATAACCTTCCCTTCAAATGGATCTTGAATTTAGGGTCTCCAGCTCTGCCACTTCCTCCTCCCAATTTGGATGGACTTTTATAATTACTTCAGCCAACAGAATAAAATAACATTATGTGACTTCTAAAACTATATCAGATAAGTTGTGCACCTTTGCCTTCTTCTCCTCAGATGTTCTCTCTTGGAATCCAGCCACCATGCTGTGAGAAAACCAAGCAACCACGAGAAGAGGTGTAGTGTATGTATTCTGGCCAACAGCCCAAGCTGATGTCTCAGCCAACAGCCAGCATTAGCCACAGACACAGGAGTGAGCAAGCCTTCAAATGATTCCATTTTCAGCCACTGAGTCACTCTCATCATTCCAGCTACCCCACCACATGCCACATGTTAATAGAGACAAGCATCCCAACCATTGTTAACATTCTGACACAGTTAAGTTACATTTTTAAAGGCAGTGAACTATTTTTCATCTAACCAAGAAAGAAGAACTTTCTTAGTTCAAAATCTACTTTTTCTCATTTTCTACTGTCTCTCACTTACCTGTCCTAAGTGAGGTGTCTGAGGATTGCTGCCCCACTAATATTCCGATCTATGGATGTGTATCAAGATCTTGAGTTATAACAGCAGATGTACTGGCAGTCTTCCCTGGAAGTTATTGTAGCAGCCTCAAATCTGAAATTTTCAAGGCAAGGAAATCCTAAATACAGATACTTCTTTTCAATTTCAATATTTATAGTTCTACCTCTAGATGAATGGAGACTGAAGGTGTCTTCTAAGGTACTCAGAAATACACAGGTTTCACTAAAAATGGAATTAAGTCATATAAATTCAAGTTCCGGCTCTACTTTTTTCCTTTTTTCCTTTTTTTTTCATTTTGAGACAGGATCATGTTATGTATACAGGCTGGCTTTGAACTTTTGATTCTCCTACCTCAGTTTCCCAAGTGTTGGGCTTACAGGCATGTACCACCACACCCATCTTTTTTGACACTACTGGAAGTTGAACTCAGGATTTTATTACATCAGCTCAGTTTGCTTGCTTGGCTGGCACTCTACCACTTTAGCCAAGTCTCTAGCTGTGGTTTTTGCTGGTTATTTTAGAGATAAATTTTTATATTTTAGAGATAAATTCTAGTCAACTTTTCTACCTGTGCTGGCATCAAACCATGAACCTCTAAGATCTCAGCCTCCCAAATAGGTAGAAGTACATGTATAAGCCACAAGTGCCCAGTTTTGTTTTTCAAGAACTACAGAATCTTTTTGTGCCTAATTTTGTACCTAACTCATCATATGAAAATTTGAGGAGGCAGGATCAAAATTTTGGGCTGAGTTTGGCTTCAGACTCAGTTATCATTCTGTCTTAACTTTTGAGGGGCTGGGAAGGTGGCTCAGTGGTAGAGCGCTTGCCTTGCATGCCTGAGGCCCTAGGTTTGATTCCTCAGCACCACATAAGCAAAAAGAAAAAAGCTGGAAGTTGCACTGTGGCTCAAGTGGTAGAGCGCTAGCCTTGAGCTGAAGAGCTGAGGGACAGCGCCCAGGCCCACAGTTCAGGCCCCACGACCGGACCCAAAAAAAAAAAGAACTTTTGATATATCCCTGGGCTCAGTTTCTTCATCTCTAGAAGGAAACGAGATAATGGTCCTTGAAATCCAATCCCTAAAGAGGTACCAGACTTGACAAAGTGATGTGCATAAAGTTACCAATCACATTTACTACAAAATTGTCCTTCCTACTTTTGCAGATTAAAATAGCTTCTTTTGAGATGTGGCAGACAGAAGTGGTTTCTAGATATCTATGTAGGCATCTTAAATTCTTTTTAGAAATTCTAGTATCTATATATGAATTCTGAAAGTCCTGCTATTTCTAATATTCTAATAATCACTTGCTGCTCAACTAAAAATTATTAGATATCTAATATGTGACAGGTATTCTACTAGGTGTTGGGGGTAGAAAAAAGAATTAGTCTCTACTGTATAAAAGCTGCCAATCAAATGCAGAAACAGATCGGAAACTTTCAATGCAATATAATGGGTAAGGTTTTCTGTTAGAGATTATGATCTGTTGTCATGAGGGAAAAAAGGGGCAAGGGGACAGTTGGGGACTTAACTCAGTGGAAGAGCACTTGCTTGGCAAGTGCAAGACTCCTGAGTTCAGTCTTTCGCTCTGAAAAAGAAAAAAACAAGAATGATAGCTAGAATTTCAAATTTTAGTAGGGTCACCTCTATGGGGCTCAGAGGTTAAGTGCCTAATATGCACAAACAAACCACCAGCACTACAAAATAAAATAAAATTTCTAAGATGTTAAAGTGAGTTTTGTAGTTACAGCTTTCTTTTTAACCTTTTTTTTTTGGGGGGGGGGGTCCAGTCCTGGGGCCTGAACTCTGGGCCTGGGCACTGTCCCTCAGCTCTTCAGCTCAAGGCTAGCACTCTGTCACTTGAGCCACAGCGCCACTTCCGGCTTTTTTCTTTTTGCTTATGTGGTGCTGAGGAATCGAACCCAGGGCCTCATGCATGCAAGGCAAGCGCTCTACCACTGAGCCACCTTCCCAGCCCTCTTTTTAACCTTTTTGAACCTGGATTTATTCATTTGCAAAACTGAAATGGTAGCCAGGTGCCTAGCTACTCAAGAGGCTGAGATCTGAAGATTGTGGTTCAAAGCCAACCAGGGCAGACTTTTTTTTTTTTTTTTTTTGCTGGTTGTGGGGCCTAAACTCTGGGCCTGGGCACTGATCCTCAGCTCTTCAGCTCAAGACTAGCGCTCTACCACTTGAACCACAGTGCCACTTCTGGCTTTTTATGCTTATGTGTTGCTGAGGAATAGAACCCAGGGCCTCAGACATGCAAGGCAAGCGCTCTACCACTGAGCCACCTTCCCAGCCCTTCATATTCTAATTTTGCCATTAGAAAACTGAGGCACAGAATTCAAATAACTTGAAAACTAAAAAAGTACTATACACTAGTTTAAAAGTAACATTTTAAATATTCAAAATTTAATAAAGATTTAAAATAAGAATAGGGATTGAATGAGGAAAAATGGGAGAGAACAATGAAAGTGGTGTCATTGATCAAGATGCACTGTACTCATAACCTTACATATGGAATTATAACTTCTTTGTACGGCCACTTAATAATTTTTTAAGATTCAAAATAAAAAATTAAAGATTTAAAAAGTAAATCAGGCTGCCTGACTATTTAGTCCTCTTTTTAAAAATTAACTAAATAACTTTTAAATCTTTTTTTGTTGTTGTTGGTCATGGGGCTCAAGCCCCAACTCTAGGCTTGGGCTCTGTCCCTGCGCTCTTCAGCTCAAGGTGAGCGCTCTACCACTTGAGCCACAGTGCCAATTACTGAATAATTTTTAAAAATCAGATTTTACCATAGTAGGAAAATTTGCTCCAAATAGCAAATAGTCCTTCCTTCCTTCCTTCCTTCCTTTTCTTCCTTCCTTCCTTCCTCTCTCTTCCTTCCTTACTTCCTTTCTTTCTCTCCCTCTCCCTCCCTCTCTTTCTCTCTTTCCCTTCCTTCCTTCCTTCCTTCCTTCCTTCCTTCCTTTCCTTCCTTCCTTCCTTCCTTCCTTCCTTCCTTCCTTCCTTCCTTCCTTCCTTCCTTCCTTCCTTCCTTCCTTCCTTCCTTCCTTCCTTCCTTCCTTCCTTTCTTTCTTTCTTTCCTGTCCTAGGGCTTGAACTCAGGGCCTGGGCACTGTCCCTGAACTTCTTTCTCTCAAAGCTAGCACTCTACTACTTGAGCCTCAGTGCCACTTCTGGCTTTTTCTGTCTATGTGGTACTGAGTACTGAGGAATCAAACCCAGGGCTCCATGCATGTTAGGCAAGCACTCTACCACTAAATAATTTTCTTTTCTAAAATTAATACAAGTTCTTTTATTATTTTATTATTTGTGCTAAACACAAATGCATGATATACTCTTTACCCTTAAGATTCCTGTGTGGTGTCATAGTATTTTATTCACTCCTTAGCTCAGTGGTAGAGTGCTTAACTAACAACAGTGAGACTCTGGGTTCCATCCCCAAGTATCACACATTAATTTTGCTGTGTTACAGGAAATTAGCTAAAGGTTTATCTGCAATTTTTTTCTCATTTACTCTTTTGTTTAACATTGGGCATGCAGTTTTCCCCGGGGTTGAACTCAGGGCCTGAGGGGGGGTGGGGTGGGGAGCTCTCCTTTAGTTTTTTTGCTCAAAGCTAGCACTCTGTCACTAAAGCCACAGCTCCACTGCCAGCTTTTTGTGCTTAACTGGAGGTTAAATCTCTTACAAACATTTCTGTCCAGCCTGGCTTTGAACCACAATCTCATATCTCAGCCTCTTGAGTAGCTATAATTATAGGCATGAGTAACAGGCACCCAGCTACTTGTTACTTGCTCCTTTTCTTAAAATTTTTATTATTTCATTATGCTTTATAGTATCAGGGTTTGAATTCAGGGCTTTGCATACGTTAGGCAGGCACTCTACCACCTGAGCCACACCCATGCCTTTATTTACTTTTAATTCTACATATTACTACCTTGATTTTTCAGACTATATATGACAGTGGCTAAGTGCCTAACATGTACAAACCATATATGGTCTTGAAAGGAAAAACCAGTTAAAAACTGAGAGGCATAAAACTTGTTTTTCATAGCTATCTACTTTCAGAAATGGTATTTTTAAAAACAGAATTAACAGCTGGATTTCATTTCCAATAGCTGTTCTAACAAAACAATTTCAGATGTAACTTACAAAATATATTTTTAGACAATGTGTTTCAGTTCATTTCTTCATTCCCCTGATTCTTGAACAGACTGTACTATTTTTAATGTTTTTCTTTCAATTCTAACAGTTGTGTTCAAAAAAAAAGTAAATTCGAACAAAACATGGAGAAATAATACAGGTATAACAAATGCTTTTCAGATAAACAAAAAGACCACATTATTAGTGAAAACACTAGTGAATCACTCACCATATGTGACCAAAATAAATACTGAAGTAAAAAATATAAAGTAGCATGTAGATTTCTAAGATTACATTTCACATTTTTCCAGGACTACATTTCAAAAATTTTTTCTGCCTCTACAGCAATACAATGAATGAAGTCTCCTTACTGTCATGTAACTATTTTCAAGGACATCAATATTCAAATTACACTAGTCAACACATCAATGATTAGTGAAAACCCAGCATTATAGTGCTTAACTACAATTTTAGCTCTTGGGTGGTTGAAGCTGAAAACCTGAGTTCAAAACCAGACTGACAAAATATTAACCAAATACCAGCACAGACAAAGTACTTAAAGTCTTCCAATTTCAAATTCTGTTTCCACTATGTTTTTTATACCAGTTCACAAAAGCACAGTACGTTAATACAATTTATAGGCTGGGAATGTGGCTTAGTGGTACTGTGCTTGCCTAGCATGCGTGAGGCCCTGGGTTCAATTCCTTAGTACCACATAAACAAAAAGTAAATTAAAAGAGAAAAATTATTTTTAAAAAGTAATGTTTACTATCTTTAAAACTTTAGAATCTTTACAATGAAAATATTAATGGCAAAAGATCAATATAAAGCATCCTGATCTATTTTTTGTTTGTTTTGCTGGTTCTGGGGCTTAAACTCAGGGCCTGGGTGCTGTCCCTGAGCCTCTCTGTGCTCAAACTAGTGCTCTACCACTTGAGCCACAGTGCTACTTCCAGCTTTTCCTGAGTAGTTTATTGGAGATAAGAGTCTAAAGGACTTTCTGGCCTGGGCTGGCTTTGAACCATGACCCTCAGATCTCAGCCTCCTGAGTAGCTAGGATTATAGGCGTGAGCCTACCAGCACCCAGCTTTTTTGTTGGTTTTGTTTGTTAGCAGTACTGTGGTTTAAACTCAGAGCTTCAAGATTGCTCTACCACTTGAGGCACTCTGCCAGCCTTTTCACAATGGTTATTTTCTTTTCTTTTTTTTTTTTTTTTTTTGGGGGGCGGGGGGTGGTCCGGTCGTGTGGTCTGAACTCTGGGCCTGGGCGCTGTCCCTCAGCTCTTCAGCTCAAGGCTAGTGCTCTACCACTTGAGCCACAGCGCCACTTCCAGCTTTTTTCTTTTTGCTTGTGTGGTGCTGAGGAATCGAACCCAGGGCCTCATGCATGCAAAGCAAGTGCTCTACCACTGAGCCACCTTCCCAGCCCCACAATGGTTATTTTCAAGACAGAGTCTTGCAAAATTTATTCCTAAACCAGCTTAGTCTGCAATCTCATTTCTGCTCATCCCATATGCCCAGCACTTGGTAGAGATGGAAGTCTGAGAACTTATTTTGCCTGGACTGGCCTTGAACCACCATCATTTGATCTTTGCCTCTCAAGTAGCTAGAATTAGAGGCTTGAGCCACTGTACCTGGCTGTTTGTTTTTTTGATACAGTCTGACCATGTAGTCCAGGCTGACCTTAATCACTACCTCCTCTCCAGTGCTGGAATTACTGGGATGCACCACTATACTGAGATCTTGATCACCTTGACATATGACATATTGTACTTGTACTATATACACACACACACACACACATATACATACATCAATTATTTCTCAAAATGAGAAATTTTTAAAAGGTAACACTGGCCGCATGCCAGAAGCTCACACCAGTAATCCTAGCCACTCAGAAGGCTGAAATCTGAGGATCATAGTTCAAAGCCAGCTGTGGCAGGAAAGTCCTTGAGACTCTTATCTCCAAAAAGTTGGAAGTAAAGTTGTAACTCTAGTATCAGTGCTTAGGCCCTGAGTTCAAGCCCCAGGTCCAGAACAGATAGGATCTTATAGCTACAAAAATAAGCACCCAGATTTCCCACAATTAAAGCAAAATATCCTTATAAATAAGTTTGCTATGTCTATCCAAAGATGTAAGCAATATTTGAGTCACAAATTTAGCCCTCCATTATCAACCAGACACAGGACTTTCATACCACTAGGAAGGGAGTGGTTTCCAGTTTCAGAATGACACAATTGAAAGATCCTGAAAAGGAATTAAAAATAATCTCAAGATAATTATTTTTAATGATTTGAGAAATTAGTTATTTTTAGTAACTTGGGAAACTGAAATTAGGAGGATCAAGTTTTGAGGCCAGCCTAAGCAAAGCAAGAAAAACCATGATACCCCTTTTCAATCACTCACTGAGGAGGATGGCACATACCCATAATCCAAGCTATTTAAGAGTTGAGACTAAGAGGACCAAGTTTTTAGCCATCCTGGGGAGAAAAGTCAGAGAAATTACATCTCAATGAAAAATTCTGGTCATGGTGGCATGTGCCTGTGATTCCCAGCTATGACAGGAAGCCTAAAATCCAGAGCTTGAGGTCCAATAATATTCTTGGGAAGGAAGTGAGACCATGTCTCAAAATTACCCGGACAGTGTATGAAAGTAGAATAATGAAATCTGCTGAAACCATTTTTTTTTTTTTTTGGTCGGCCGTGGGGCTTGAACTCTGGGCCTGGGCGCTGTCCCTCAGCTCTTCAGCTCAAGGCCAGCACTCTACCACTTGAGCTACAGCGCCACTTCCGGTTTTTGTGGTTTATTGGAGATAGGAGTCTCACGGTCTCTCCTGCCCTGGCTGGCTTTGAACCGAGATCCTCAGATCTCAGCCTCCTGAGTAGCTAGGATTACAGGCGTGAGCCACCAGCGCCCGGCTGAAACCATTTTTTTTTAAGGCAGATAATGAGACTGGAAATATGTCTCAGCATAGAGCACCTGCTCTAGAAAGTGTACGGCCCTGAGTTCAAAGCCAAATACTGCCTAAATAAATAAAGCAAACAAGCAAAACGGCTGTCTACATAGAGTTCTTGAAATATAATGTGGTTTTAGTAAACTAAGTATCAAATTGGTACCCTGTAATTTATATTCTATATTTTGCCTCTGCCACTAAGTAGCTTGAAACTTTAGCTAATCTACCTAGGCTTCAGGTTTTTTTTGTAAAATTAAGACAATTTATAATATCACTTGGGCTCTTCTAACATTATAATACCATTTTAAACATATGATAGGAATGTCTACTAAGTATAAAGATACTTTGCATTTGCATAATGTTTTCAAGAACTTCAAAGAATATTACCAATGCTAATGATGCCTATCCAACATTTCCTCCTCTTTTTAAGTCACATAATCTAAAATCAAACAAATATTTTGATGTTCCTAAGAAATTCCCAAAAGCCGGGCGCTGGTGGCTCACGCCTGTAATCCTAGCTACTCAGGAGGCTGAGATCTGAGGATCTCGGTTCAAAGCCAGCCCGGGCAGGAGAGACCATGAGACTCCTATCTCCAATAAACCACCAGAAAACCGGAAGTGGCGCTGTAGCTCAAGTGGTAGAGCGCTGGCCTTGAGCTAAAGAGCTGAGAGACAGCCCCCAGGCCCAGAGTTCAAGCCCCACAGCCAACCAAAAAAAAAAAAAAAAAAGAAATTCCCAAAGTACTTTAAAGTATTTTACAATTTGAAATATAACATATACATATATTAAAATTCACTACTGAGTTTGAAAAACAGTCATGTGACCACTATAATAATCAAGATATAATATTAATACAGAAGATATAGAGTAATTTAGTTTTGATAACATAATAAACAGAATCATGTGTCCTTTAAGTCTGGATTATTCCACTTAGAATAATGCACTTAATATTCATCCAGGTTGTGGTACACAGTATCAAATAGTTTTCCACTGTATGAATACACCAAAGTTTTCTAATTTGCCAGTTGAGATGCATTTGATAAATTTCTAGTTTTTAGCAGTTACCCCATTAAGTATATAAGATTTGTGTGACTAGAAGCTTTCATTTCACTAGAGTAAATATGTAGAAGTGGAACTATTGGTTGAATGTGCATTTAATTGCATAAATGAATCTGTCAGGGCTGGGAATATGCCTTAGGGGTAGAGTGCTTGCATAGCATGTATGAAGCCCCGGATTCCATTCCTCAGTACCACATAAAAAGAAAAGACAGAAGTGGTGCTGAGGCTCAAAGCTCTAGCCTTGAGCATACAGAGGCTTAGGGACAATGCCCAGGCCCTGGGTTCAAGGCCCATGACCAGCAAAAAAAAAAAAAAAAAGAAGAAGAAGAAGAAGAATCTGTCAGTCAAGCTGCATTTTACTCATAAACTGACATGTTGAATGGTAATCCCCCTTTGTACCACTACTTAAAGATACTAAAAATATAATTCAAACTTATCCAATACTTATTAATACTAATACTTATTAGTATTAATAAAGAATATGTTTTTAAATAGTTTTAAGGAAAAAATAAGAGTTGGGCCATATGTCACAAATTTCCCAGAAAGATCATCTCAGGAAATTATTTTATTGGGTTCTATTTAAAGAAAGTAGAAACCTTGGGCTGGGAAGGTGGCTTGCCTTGCATGCATGAGGCCCTGGGTTTGATTCCTCTGCACCACATAAGCAAAAAGAAAAAAAAAGCCGGAAATGGCACTGTGGCAAGTGGTAGAGCGCTAGTCTTGAGCTGAAGAGCTGAGGGACAGCGCCCAGGCCCAGAGTTCAGGCCCCACGACCGGATCCAAAAAAAAAAAGTAGAAACCAACATAGGAAGTAGATTTATGAGTATTTATATTTATCACATAGACAAAGATTAGTTATTGTGGCTCCAGGGATTGAACTTAGTACAAGCTAGATGAGTGCTCTATCCCTTGAACTACACCCTCAAGCCTACAAAGACAAGATTTTTAATAGACTTTAAAATATGTCATATTTGAAATCACATGCAAAGTCCCATAGGGTCACTGTGTAGGGAATGTGACCAGATGTAGGTTTAAATTGTCTATTTTGAATGGTAGCTTCCAAGTGTTTTATTTTTTTTTCCAAGTGTTTTAAAGATGTTTGAATTAGATATTCCATTCAATGTGGATACACATGGGAAGGAAGGTGGGAAGCAGTAAAGATAGATGACAGATAGATCATACGTACATATATTTATATTAAAAATGGAATCTTCCAACTCACTTTTTCAATTGTACCCTCCTTATCCAACTTAGATATCACTCCTATCACTCAATTTTTCCCAGGTATTTCTTTCCCCTTTATTCTTTCTAGCAAAACTGAAGCTAACCTTCCCATTGCCTGCAATAAAGATCTAGAGAAAATCAAATCTCTGGCACACTGGGTACTATCATAATCAACAACTTCAGTCACAGTAATATTCTATAAGCTCCCTGTAGTGATCATTTTTCTTCTTGATCATCTAACACCCTTTTAACTTAAGATATTTTCACTAAGAAAATAGGGACGAAGATCAGTGGTTGAAAGGGTTTGCCTAGTATGGACAAGACCCTGCATTTGATCCCGAACACCACCACAAAAAAACATTACTTTTCCTCACAACACATGTTAATCTCCAGCCTTATTTCAGTTTCTTAAAAAATTCAGATTTGTATCAGGCACAAGTAGCTCACACCAGTAATCTTATCTACTCAGGAGGTTGAAATCTGAGGATCAAGGTTCAAAGCCAGTCCAGGCATGGAAGTCTGAGAGTCTTATCTCCAAATAACCAGCATGACTGAAGTTGTAGAGAGCCAGCTGTGAAAAAAATGCTGAATGCGAGCTTACAGCCCCAAGTTCAAGCCCCAGGATCCATCCCCCTTCCTCATCTCCCTCCCCCCACCCGGCCCCTCAAATTCTGATTCTTTCCTACTGTAGTTTTCCCACAGGTAGAAAGTATACTAGTTGGGCTGGGAATGTGGCTTAAAGGTAGAGTGTTTGCCTAGAACGCATAAGCCTTGGGTTCAATTCCTCACTAACACATAAACAGAAAAAAGCTGGAAGTGACACTGTGCCTCAAGTAGTACAGTGCTAGCCTTAAGCAAAAAAGCTCAGGTACAGTGCCCAGGCCCTGAGTTCAAGCCCCAGGACTGGAAAAGAAAAGGAAAGAGAAAAGAAAAGAAAAGGAAGAAAATTATATACTACTTATACTATGGTTGCTCATTCTATTTTTTATGTCAATTTAAATGTCAACCCTAGGCGTGGACTTCATCAAGATCACAACTGATTTTCCTGGAATATAATTATCAAAAAATATAATTCATTATTTTTGTGGCTTATTCTTTTTTTTTTTTTTTTTTTTTTTTTTGTCAGTCATGGGGCCTGAACTCTGGGCCTGGGCACTGTCCCTCAGCTCTTCAGCTCAAGGCTAGCGCTCTACCACTTGAGCCACAGCGCCACTTCCGGCGATTTTCTGCTTATGTGGTGCTGAGGAATTGAACCCAGGGGCTCATGCATGCAAGGCAAGCGCTTACCACTGAGCCAACTTCCCAGCCGTATCTCCTTATTCTATATCTCCTTCTAGTTCATTATAAACTCCATGAACATGAAGATTAAATGAGGGAAAAGGAAGAGAAAAGGTTATAAGGAGAGGTAATTAAAAAGATTAATGCAGGTAGAGTACAGAGGTCACTACTACTGCAGTTTTAGGAGGTTAGTTAGAAAACAGAAAAAAGGACTGTGAAGGTGGCTCAGTGGTAGAGCATTTGCCTTGCATGCCTGAGGCCCTGGGTTTGATTCCTCAGCACCACATAAGCAAAACAAGAAAAAAGCCGGAAGTGGCGCTGTGACTCTGTGACTCAAGTGGTAGAGTGCTAGCCTTGAGCTGGAGTTCAGGCTGCACGACCAGACCAAAAAAAAAAAAAAAGAAAAGAAAAGAATGCATTCAATAAGGACCGTATAGAACTCAACTATGCCCACTAGAAAATTAAAATGATTAAGTACATTGTTGTTCATGTCCTTTTGAGATCTAAATTCCAAATTATGGCTATCAGACAAATAGTTTTTATATAAAATATGTTAATTTAAAAGCATCTTTCAGACTGATATGGATGCTCAGGTCTACAATCTGGGCACTCTGGAGGCTAAGGCAGGAGTATAGCAGGTTTGAAACTAACTTGGAACCATGTTTCATTAATTTCATATGGATTTTATCATGACTTTGAAGTCTTGAGACCATGAGCTCTATACCCAGTACTATAACATTTAGAATAATTAATATATTACAACATTTAAAAATGTGAAAGATTCAGTTTAACACCATCGTTTTCTAAAAGAAACAAGAGCTAGAGAAGACATTTACCCAAAATATGCATACAGAGTATGGCAGTACAGGAATTCAACTCTTAATACTTACTTATTCATGAATTTACCTCTACATGTTCAATACATACATAAACATACCCATCACCCCCAAGTTCTTTACATTACCCTTGAGAACAATAATAGCAAATGTAAGAGAGGCACACCACAAAAAGTGTGGTAAAGGAAATAGCCAACCTATACCTTCATTTCCTTATATCCTCTTTTAATGAAACTGGCCAAAAAATCTAGTCTGACCCTGGAAAATTAATCTCTAAACTCAAACCAATGACAATGAATAATGCCATCATTTCAGTATGTAAAGAATTTGGGAAGAAAAAAAAGACTTTTAATATCTACCATTCTGTGTCATAAGTATTCATAAATACCTATGAATAACAAGTAATTATCATAAGTATTTATAAATACCTATGAATAACAAGTAATTATCATAAGTATTTATAAATACCTATGAATAACAAGTAATTAGGTAGTACCACATTACAATCAATTATTAGGTCAAACACTTTTCATCAACTTCATATCTTACTCAGTTCTAGAAAATGTTAGTTCTAAACACATTTAAGACTTTGCATACACACAAAACACTGCTGAAGAATGTCTGAAAGAAAATACGTGCTCTAGTTTTAAGACTGAATTTATAATAAATATTTTCTCTAGAAAAAACAATACTCACTATACTGTCCACCACTAGTTAATTCAGATAAAACTTTCATTCAGCCCCACGATATATGACCAGAGTACTTGGTAGTGAAAAGAAAGAGACTGATACAGAGACAATTTGCAGCTTAAACTTGAGCCATAGCTACTACACAATGTTACTCTCTTCTAAAAAGAAGGCCAAAAAATGCACTGATTTTAACCACATCAAGCACTGCAAGTTAAAAGTATGTGATTTGTAGCTAAATTATCTCTATTTGAATTCCTATTTCTACCATTTGCTCTATGATTTTGGGAAACTTTGTCCTTCATGCCTTATATTTCTTAACTGGAAGATAAAGATAATAAACAGTATCTCATAGGAGTTAGTGTGATTATTAAATGAAGGCAATGGATATAAAAGCAGTTAGAACAATTCCTGGAATGCTCCATACACTGCTGCTAGTACTACTATTATTATAATATTATTATTATTATTATTATGCTGGACTATCTATTCTCACACATGGCTCAAATAGAAAATAAGTTTTTCAATCGGGATATGAAAATCTAATGTTCCTGAAAAAATAAAAGAATCACAATACAAAATTCAAAAGTAGCTCTTAAAAACAGCCTGGTCTTCCTTTCTGTCATTTAAATTATCAAAGGTTCCACTAATATTAATCAGTGGCAAATGTTTACTTACTGCCAAGAAAGCAGTATCAACTGTCAATATGATATAAAAACTCTTGAAAACTCTTATAGTACGAATAACTGCTTTTAATTTTATTTTAATTATAAGTTAAACTCTGATCTTACAACTCAAATGAATATGTCAGTATCTAGTAACAAAATACACTATACATCCAGGCACCTGTGGCTCATGCCTATAATCCTAGCTACTCAGGTGGCTGAGATCTGAGGATTGAGGTACAAAGCCAGCCTGGACGGGAAAGTCCATGAAACTCTTATCTCCAATAAACCACTAGAAAACTGGGAATGGCACTGTGGTTCAAGTGGTAGAGCACTAGCCTTGAGCTGAAGAGCTGAGGGACAGCATTCAGGCCCAGAGTGCAAGCCCCACGACCGACCAAAAAAAACAAAAAAAAAACAAAAAAACACTATACAGGCTATGGTGATACACATGTACTTGAAAGGCTGAGGCAGAAGGATCTTGAGTTCAAAGGCAACCTGGGCTGTTTCAAGAAATCCTTCCAGAAATTCTCCATGTACAAAAAGAAAACTGGTTTACATTGACTGCTTTAGTAGAAATGACATCTTAGAGAAATAAAGCATGAACTTAAGAAACACTGAATACTTAACAAACTGTGATTTAGAGCTGAAAATTTTCTATTGATTTTGGAATACTACTAGGCAATAAAAAGATTAAATTACTGATATACACACAACATGGATGAATCTCAAAGATACGGTAAGCAAAAGAATCCAGAGAGGGGCTGGGAAGGTGGCTCAGTGGTAGAGTGCTTACCTCCTATGCATGAGGCCCTGGGTTCGATTCCTCAGCACCACATAAGCAGAAAAAGCCACAAGTGGCACTGTGGCTCAAGTGGTAGAGTGCTAGCCTTGAGCTGAGAGACAGCGCCCAGGCCCGAGTTCAAGCCCCACGATTGAAAGAAAAAAAAAAAAAAGAATCCAGATAAAGAGTACAAATCAAAGAATAGACAAAAATTAGAAATCAACCAGGTGCTGGTGGCTCATGGGTGTAGTCCTAGGTATGCAGGAGGTTGAAATCTGAGAATTGAGGTTCAAAGCCAGCCTGGGGAAATTATTATTTTTATTATTATTTTGCCAGTCCTGGGTCTTTAAATTGGCCTGGGCGCTTTCCCTGAGCTTCTTTTTTGCTCAAGGCTAGCATTCTATCACTTGAGCCACAGCTCCACTTCTGGCTTTTTCTGTGTATGTACTACTGAGGAACTGAACCCAGAGCTTCCTGAATGCTAGGCAGACAATCTATTACTGAGCCACCTTTCCAGCCCTGGGGCAGACAATTCTAAGACTCTTATCCCCAGTTAACCAGTAAAAAGCTGGAAGTAGAGGTGTGACTCAAATAATATAGTGCCAGGCTTGAGTGAAAAAAGCCAAGGATGAAGCCCTGAGTTCAAGCTCAGTACTGACACAAAAATAGGATAGATAGATAGGTAGGTTAGGTGAGGTAAAGAGGAGGTAAAGGAAAAAAAAGAGAATGGGTCATCTGGCCTGCTCAGGCTAATTCAAAGCCAGCCCAGGCAGGAAAGTCCATGAGACTCTTATCTCCAATGAATCACCAGAAAACCAGAAGTGGAATTGTAGCTCAAAGTGGTATAACACTAGACTTGAGCAGAAAATCTCAGGGACAGCAACTAAGCCCTGAATTCAAGCCCTGCAATGGACAAAGAAAGAGAGAGAGAGAGAGGGAGAGGAAGAGGGAGAGGAAGAGAGAGAGGGAGAGAAAGAGAGAGCAGGTAGAGGGAGGGAAGAAAAAGAAAAGAGACAAAAAGAGGAGAGGAGAGAAAGAAGAGGAGGGGAAGGGAGAAAGGAGAGAGAGAAAAACAGAAAAGGATCAGGGAGAAGAATGGATGGAAAGAGGAAGAAAGGGGAGGGAGGAGACGAAGCAGGAACAATAGCAGCAGAAGCAGCAGCAACCAAGTATATTGACAAACTTCTATAATCCCAACACTTGGGAGGCTGAGACAGAAGAATGGTGGGCTACATACTGAGTTTCAAGGGAAGTTGAGCTATACAACAAGACTCTGTCTCAAAACCCCAAAACAAAAAGAATGATTAATAAAGAAAAAGAGGAAGGGGGCAGGTTAATAGCTTTTCTTCCTTTAAGTCACATGTTTAAAAACCTGAGTCATTTTTATTAAATGGTCCAGCATTGAAGCTTCAATAGAACTATTGACACAAGGTTGCCCAAGAGGGCAGAGAAATGGCACCTGAAATCCATTTATTTCAAGGCTACAGAAATATCATAAAATTAAAGCTACGGCTGTTGGCTCACGCCTGTAATCCTAGCTACTAAGAAGGATAAGATCTGAGGATCATAGTTCAAAGCCAAGCTGGGCAGAAAAGTCCATGAGACTCTTCAATTAACCACCAGAAAACCAGAAGTGGCATTGTAGCTTAAGTGGTAGAGTGCTAGCCTTTAGTTGAAGAGCTCAGGGACAGCGCCCAGGCCCAGAGTTCAAGCCCCATGACCAAAAAACAAAAAAAAAAAACAAAAAAAAAAAAAAAAAAATTAAAGAAAAGAAATTATACTACCTTCATATTTAAAGTAGTGGATTCATTTATAACCTATTCTTTTTTCTTTTCTTTTCTTTTTGCAGTCCTGGGCTTGAACTCAGAGCCTGGGCACTGTCTCTGAACTTCTTTTGCTCAAGGCTAACACTCTACCACTGGAACCACAGCACCACTTCTGGCTTTTTCTGTTTAAGTGGTACTGAGGAATTGAACCCAGAGCTTCATGCAAGGTAGGCAAGCACTCTACCACTTAAGCCACATTCCAAACCCCTATAGCCTATTCTTGTAACAAACTGCTTCCCTCAGCACTGTGACTCTAACAGCTACATGAGACCAAAGAGCCCACAAATTGCTACTTGAAAAAATTAGCAACAAAACAAAATTTTGTTAAACTTTTGTAGCATGCCAAAAAAACAAAAAATGTCCTTAACAAAGAGACTGTTATGCTGGATATCCATATGCAAAAGAATTAAGGGGAGAGGAGAGCTTCTGCAATCATACACAAAAATTCCTTAGAATAGGTCACAGACCTAAATGTAAGAGCTAAAACTATAAAACTCTTAAAGAGAATATAGGTGTAAGTATTAATGAACCTGGCTTAGGCAATAATATCTTAGATATTACCCCCAAAACAAGAACACACACACACACACACACACACACACACAAATGTCCTTTGGTCTGGGTAAGTAGTGCAATAGTAAAGCAGTTGGCTAACATCCACTAGGAGTGTGCACATTTAAACCTTCTCTGAAGACTGAGAGGACAGCCCATATATGGGAGAAAATTTGCAAACCATAATGTTAGACATGGCACTTAACATCCACAATATATAAAGACGATAATGTAAAGACAACTCAATTTTTTTTTTAATCACAAAGATCTGAATATACATGTATTGGCGGGGATTGGGAGAGATGGAAAAGAACAATGGAAAGGCCAAAATTGATCAAGATGCATTGTACTCAGAAGCTGACATGTTAGACTGAACCCCTTTGTAAAACTACTTAAAGATTTAAAAAGCCGGGCCCTGGTGGCTCACGCCTGTAATCCTAGCTACTCAGGAGGCTGAGATCTGAGGTTGGCAGTTCAAAGCCAGCCCGGGCAGGAGAGACCGTGAAACTTCTATCTCCAATAAACCACCAGAAAACCAGAAGTGGCACTGTAGCTCAAGTGGTAGAGCGCTCGCCTTGAGCTGAAGAGCTGAGGGACAGCGCCCAGGCCCAGAGTTCAAGCCCCACGACCGACAAAAAAAAAAAAAAAAAAAGATTTAAAAAGTGAATAGGCATTTCTTCTAAGATTTACTATATAACCTAATATTCCACTAATGCCAATCTTAGCTGTATACCCCAAAGAAACAAAAATACAGACTGGAGCAGCCATCATAAATAAGCTACTCTTCTCATTACTGTTCTGAGATAAAAATATCTATAAATCTTGTTTATGTTTCAGTAAAGTTCTGACAAAGTTAAAAAAGGAAATCAGCTGGGTATCAGTGGCTCATGCCTATAATCCTAACTACTCAGGAGGCTGAGATCTGAGGATCATGGTTCAAAGCCAGCCTGGGCAGGAAAGTCTGTGACCCTCTTTTCTCTTAACCACCCAAAAACCAGAGGTGGAGCTGTAGTGTTAGAGTGCTAGCCTTCAGCACAAAAGCTCAGGGACAGTGCTACACCTTGAGTTCAAGCCCCAGGACTGGCAATAAATAAATACACACACGCACACACACACACACACACATATACAAACTCATAAGTGTTTTAGTTTTTTCACATCTTTCACCCAACATTTGTGATTTTTTTTTTTTTTTTTTTTTTGGTTGGTCATCAGGCTTGAACTCTAGGCTTGGGCGCTGTCCCTCAGCTGTTCAGCTCAAGGCAAGTGTTCTACCGCTTGAGCCACAGTGCCACTTCCGGTTTTCTAGTGCTTTATTGGAGATAAGAGTCTCCCGGACTTTCCTGCCTGGGCTGGCTTTGAACCATGATCCTCAGATCTCAGCCTCCTGAGTAGCTAGGATTACAGGCGTGAGCCACCAGCACCGGGCTAATTTTTTTTTTTTTTCACCATATGAGGACATGGCAGGTGATAGAGGAAAAACCTAGGCCTTCATGCTTACTAGATAGGCACTCTATTAAGCTATACCCCAGCAGTTTTTGGTGTCTCCCATCCTGAGCAATACTGGGAATTGACTGAACTCTGGGTCTTGCCCTCAGGAGGCAGAAATCCTGCCATTTGAGCATGCATCCAGCCCCTATTATGTGATTATTTTCAAGGTGGGGTCTGGTGTTCACAGGCAGATCTGGGATGGGATCTTCCTACTTGTGCTTCCTCATGTCACTGGGGATGACAGGCACTTACATAGCCATTGGCTGAAACAGAGTGTCAAGATCTTCCTTTGCCAGGCTGGCCTCAAACTAAGAACCCAGATTACCACCTCCAAGTACATAGAATTAGTTTTATTTTATTTTCATTTATTTGCTAGTCCTGGGGCTTGAACTCGGGGCCTGGGTACTGTCCCTGAGCTGCTTTTGCTCAAGGCTAGCACTCTACCACTTGAGCCACATAGCCACTTCCGGCTTTTGCTGTTTATGTGGTACTGAGGAATTGAACCCAGGGCTTCATGTATGCTAGGCAAGTACTCCACCACTAAGCCACATTCCCAGCCCTAGAATTCATTTTTTGTGTGTTAGTTTTGTTGGTGCGGGGGTTTGAACTTTGGGCTTGGGCACTGTCCCTCAGCTCTTCAGCTCAAGGTGAATGCTCTACCACAGCATCACTTCCAAGTTTTCTGGTGAGTTTGTGCGTGCGTGCGTGCGTGCGCGCGTGCGTGTGTGTATGTGCGTGCGTGCGTGTGTGTGTGTGTGTGTGTGTGTGTGTGTGTGTTTATTTATTGCCAATCCTGGGGCTTGAACTCAAGGTGTGGACACTGTCCCTGAACTTTTGTGCTGAAGGCTAGCACTCTAACACTTTGAGCTACAGCTCCACGTCTGGTTTTTGGGTGGTTAAGAGAAAAGAGGGTCACAGACTTTTCTGTCCGGTCTGGCTTTGAATAGCAATGCTCAGCTCTCAATCTCCTGAATAGCTAGGATAACAGGTGTGAGCCACTAGGCACCTGGTTTACAATTCATTTTACTTACATTGCACCCAGCTACACTTTAGTTTTTGTGCAAATGTACATCTCAGGTATATTTTAGTTATATCATGTGGATAATATATGTTTGGGGGTTGAAGTTTTTGGTTTGTTTTGTTTTTTGTTCCTGAGGCGTGAACTCAGTTTGTCCCTTGGCTTTTGTGCTCAAGTAGTACTTTACCACTTGAGCCAAGCTCTACTTCAGGCTCTTTTTGCAATTCATTAGAGATAAGACTCTCCCTGACTTTCCTGCCCAGGCTGGCTTGGAACCACGATCCTTAGATCTCAGCCATTTGAGTAGTTAGGATTACAGGTCTGAGCTCCCCAGCACCCAGTTATTAATTGCTTTTTATATAACCAATTCTGCTGTAAGAAATTTTGCCAGTACTACTAGTATTCCTTAACCAGGTAAATCCCTTTTCTTTAAATGTAGGATTTCATAGAGCCATAAAGCAGCCTACTACTAGTATTCCTTAACCAGGTAAATCCCTTTTCTTTAAATGTAGAATTTCATAGAGCCATAAAGCAGCCTGATGATGACAGAAGTTTAACTGCTATATAAGAAAGCTGAAAAAGATATCATTTCTGCCAACAGAATGCATGATAAAATAACACAATCCAAGTTTATAATTATACCACTTGACACGGCACCACTTCAAGCCTTTTCTGCTTATGTGGTACTGAGGAATTGAGCCCAGGACTTCATGCATGGTAGGCAAGCACTCTACCACTAAGGCACATTCCCAGCCCTAGACTCAGTTTTGTCATACATAAAACTGAGTACTATTCCCCTTGTACTATTCCCCTTACCAAGCTTATGTGAAGAATTAAAAGCATTTTTGTATAGTGCCTTGTTTACAGTGGACATTCAATAAATCACATTGATAATTATTAGTAATTATATTAAACTTCTTGTAAGGTGAGCTAATATTCAAAATGCTATGATTATAAGCAATCTGGAAGCTAGAAAAAAGAACTGACCTTAAAATTTTACCTATATTTTAAGTATTTAATATATTTTCATAGTTGGCTTGTTTAGTGAATTTGACTAGAACATGAAGCAAATGAGGCTAATATTTTATTAAGAGGGTATATTTCTACCATATTAGCTGGTTTTCTTCAAAATATGAGTCTTCAGTTAGCTCGTTTTGTTTTGTTTTGGACACAAGGTCTTGGTATGCAGCCCAGGCTGGCCTTGGCCTGTACAGAACTCCCAAGTCCTGGGTTATAGGTCCCCACCATGGGCTCTTAACTCTATTAACAAAAAATAGAAGAACATTATGTCAATGATTTTATAATCAAAATTATTGTTTCTTTTAATTTAATGCTACTACTGACTTTAAATTAATATCCCTCTAAATACCACTAATATTGGGCTGGGAAGGTGGCTCAGCAGTAGAGTGCTTACATTGCATGCATGAGGCCTTGGGTTCAATTCCTCAGCACCACATAAACAGAAAAGGCTGGAAGTGGCACTGTGGCTCAAGTGGTAAAGTGCTAGCCTTGAGCTGAAGAGCTCGGGGACAGCACACAGGCCTAGAGTTCAAACCCCATGAACAACAAAAAAAAAAAAGAAAAGAAAAAGAAATGCATCTGAACACCACTAACAATGTTTACTTTTCTCTAGGGAGTTCTTAAAGCTGGGCTCAGTGTTTGTTGTCCCAACTACTCTGGGGACTGGAGCAGGAGCTGATTAAACAGAGAATTCCTGTGTTTAATAGGATAAATAAGCCAAGTGTGGTGGCAAACACCTATAAATCCAGCAAATGGAGTCTGAGTTAGGAGGATTTCAAGTTTGAGGCCAGCTTGGACTACATAGTGAGATTTATCTTTATAAGAAGGAAAGTAGGTGTGCAACTTTCATCACATTCATAATAAAAAGGACTCAACAAACATAACTTCTGATTTTCTTTTCTTTTTTTTTTTTTTCCGGTCGTGGGGCTTGAACTCTAGGCCTGGGCACTGTCCTTCAGCTCTTCAGCTGTCGACTAGCACTCTACCACTTGAGCCTCGGCCCCACTTCTGGCTTTTTCTGCTTATGTGGTGCTGAAAAATCGAACCCAGGGCCTCATGCATGCAAGGCAAGCACGCTACCATTGAGCCACCTTCCCAGCCCCTGATTTTCTATTTTAAATAATCGGTTCATTCTTATGTTTAAATTTTGAGCTGGGCACTGATGGCTCATGACTGTAATGCTAGCCTGGGCAATCACCAATTAACCACCAGAAAACCAGAAGTGGAGCTGTAGCTCAAAGGGCTAGAGCACTAGCTTTGAGCTGAAGAGCTCAGGGACAGTGTCCAGACCCTGAGTTCAAGTCCCATGAGCGACAAAAAAAAAAAAAAAAAAAAAATGCTGGTAGAAAGAATGGCATTAGGTTGTGGGGGCTCTGTCCCTGAGCTCTATTTTTTTTTTTTTTTTTTTTTTTGCTTAAGACTAGCTCTCTATCATTTCAAGCCACAGTGCTACATTTGGTTTCCAAGTGGTTAATTGGAGATAAGAGTCTCATGGAGGGCTGGGAAGGTGACTCAGTGGTAGAGAGCTTGCCTTGCATGCATGAGGCCCTGGGTTCTATTCCTCAGCACCACATAAGCAGAAAAAGCCAGAAGTAGCACTTTGGCTCAAGTGGTAGAGCACTAGCCTTAAGCTGAAGAGCTGAGGGACAGTGCCCAGGCCCAGAGTTCTGGCCCCACGATTGGCAAAAAAAAAAAAAAAAAAAATGAGTCTCATGGAGCCAGGCACCGGTGGCTCACGCCTGTAATACTAGCTATTCAGGAGGCTGAGATCTGAGGATCACGGTTCAAAGCCAGCCCAGGCAGGGAAGTCTGGGAGACTTTTTTTTTTTCCCCTGGGAGACTCTTATCTCCAATAAATCACTAGAAAATCAGAAGTGGCTCTGTGGCTCAAGTGATAGAGCACTCGCCTTGAGCTGAAAAGTAGGGGACAGCCCAAGCCCAGAGTTGAAGCCCCATGACTGACCAAAGAAAAAAAAAAAAGAGTCTCATGGACTTTCCTGCCAGGGCTGGTTTTGAACTGTGATCCTCAAGATCTCAGCCTCCTGAATAGCTAAGATTACAGGTGTGAGCCACCAGCACCTGGCTAAAAGAAAGACATTTCTTATATAGCTAAGTCTTCCTTACTCTTAGAGTAGAAGTATTACCAAATACTATACTAAAAGTGCTGACAAAAAAAATGAACAGTAAATGCCTATTTACATGATTGATCATTACTTCTAAAAATATACACCTAAATAATATCTAACATCTACTACGTATCTAAAATATCTAAAAACATATAACATCAAATGCTCTTAATTTCTATATCGTTTATTCTTTTTTTTTTTTTTTTTTTTTTTTGATGCCAGTACTGGGGCATGAACTCAGGACCTCAGACTCTTGTTTTTTGTTTTTGTTTTTTTGGGTCCGGTCGTGGGGCCTGAACTCTGGGCCTAGGCACTGTCCCTCAGCTCTTCAGCTCAAGGCTAGCACTCTACCACTTGAGCCACAGCACCACTTCCAGCTTTTTTTTCTGCTTATGTGGTGCTGAGGAATCGAACCCAGGGCCCAAGCATGCAAGGCAAGTGCTCTACCACTGAGCCACTTCCCAGCCCAAGGACCTCAGACTCTTGCTTACCTTTTTTGATTAATGCTTTCATCTATCACTTGAGCCACACCTCCACTTGTGGCTTTTTGCCAGATGATTGGGAGATTATGAGTCTCATGGATTTTGTTTCCCAGGTTTCAAAATCGATTCTCAAATTTCAGCCTCCTGAATAGCTAGAATTATAGATATGAGCCATTGGTCCCTGGCTCCTACTTTTTCTAGTTTTTTCTTACCCAAGGATGTCATTTCAAAAACATTAGTGCATGTATGTGTGTGTTTGTGCATTCACGTGTATGTGAGTGCACACAAGCACCCATGCATGGTCCTGAGGTTTGAGGGCCTGAGCTCTGCCCCTGAACATTTTTGCTCAAGGCTAGCACAGCCTGAAACACAGCTTCACTTCAGTTTTTTGGTGGTTAATTGGAGTCGCAAGTCTCATGGGCTTTCCTGCCCTAGCTGGCTTCAAACAGCAATCCTCAGATCTCAGCCTCCTGAGTAGCTATGATTATAAGCATGTGGTGTGAGCCACTGTTTTTTAAGGTACTGGGGTTTGGGCCAGGTGCCAGTAACTCCCCACTGTAATCCTAGCTCCGGCTACTAAGGATGCTGAGATCTGAGGATCAGGGTTCAAATCCAGCCCAGGCAGTAAAGTCCATGACATTCTTATCTCCAATTAACCACCAGAAAACCAGAAGTAGCATTGTGGCTCCAAGTGGTAGAACAGTAGCCTAGAGTGTAAAAGCTCAGGGACAGTGCCCAGGCCCTGATCTTAAGCCCCATTACTGACCAAAAAAAAGACACTAGGGTTTGAACTCTGAGTCTTGTCATGGGTAAGCAAGTACTCTTCCACATGAACCATATTCCCAGCCCGTTTTGCTTACCTTTATTTTTTTGGGGGGGGAGGGGGGTCCAGTCGTGGGGCCTGAATTCTGGGCCTGGGCACTGTCCCTCAGCTCTTCAGCTCATGGCTAGTGCTCTACCACTTGAGCCACAGCGCCACTTCTGGCTTTTTTCGTTTTGCTTATGTGGTGCTGAGGAATCGAACCCAGGGCCCCAGGCATGCAAGGCAAGAGCTCTACCACTGAGCCACCTTCCCAGCCCTTACCTTTTTTTTTTTTCAAATAAGTTTTAGTCCTTTTTTGCCCTGCTTCCCTTGGACTTTGATTTTCCTACCTTTGCCTCTATTAGCTAGGCAACTCAGATAACAGGAATGTACTACCACAGCGAATTTGTTTTTTGGTTTTTTTTTGAGATAGGGTCTTGATAACTTGTTTTTGTCTGAGCTCACTTCAAACTTCAAACTGTGATTCTCACATCTCCACTTTTCCAAGTTTATAGGCATGAGCTGATATGCCCAGCCCACATATGCATTTCTTTTATATTTTTTGACAGCTTAATTCATGTGTGATTGGCATACAATGAAATTGCATATGTTAAAGTGTTCAATTTGATGAGGGTTTTTTGGTATGCATATATCACATTTAAGGCAAACATATACATCACTGAACTTTAGTTACTAGCAGTTCCTTGGTTAATCCCTTTACAAGGACTGGAGGAGAGGGTCTCTTTCCAAGCCCATACTCCCCTAAAGAGGGCAAGTGGGAAGCCTTTGTTGTGGGGACCTATTCCTTAAGAGCTGCAGGAGCAGCTAAATTTCAAATGGTAGGGGTTTGATGTACCTCAGTGGTAGAGCACTTGCCTAGCATGCTCAAGGCCTAAATTAGATCCTCAGTACCACATGAACAAACACAATAAAGCAATAAATGTACCTGGTCCTGCTCAACCTTCAAGCTCTTAAAACTAGCACTTCTAAGTCTACTTATTTTCATTCTGATATAATTTCTTCAAGTTAAAAACAAAGAAAGACAAAGGAAAAGTCATAGCAAGCAGCAGAAACTTCAAAAAACTAAGAATAACTAAGAATAAGTCCCTTGGAAAATGTTACAAAAAGGACGATCCTCCTTTGCATATGTGACTCCAGGAAAACTGCCAAACCCTTCATTCCTCTTGGACACACTGCTGCAGATCCTCCAGATTCCTTAAGCACATGTCAGTATTCTCATTCTCTTTTAGTTTTGCCTTAAAATTCCCAAGCATATATTTATATTCTCGAAAATTCACCATTACCATGCCATGTCTTAGTTCTAAAAGTATATATAGCCTGAAGTTCTATATAGTATTTGTACTTCTAGTAATAAAACTTATTATATTATTAAAACAAATTTTCTTCAGATCTAACAGACTTTTTTTTGGTCCATTATGGAGCTGAACTCAGGGCTTGGGCGCTATCCCTGAGCTCTTTTGCTCAAGGCTAGTGCTGAGTGGTTAATTGTAGATAAGTCTCATCCTGCCCAGGCTGACTTTGAACTGCAATCCTCAGATCTCAGCCTCCTGAGTAGCTAGGATTACAGTATGAACCACTAGCGCCTGGCTTTTTTAAAAGACTTACCTTAATATCAATTTTTTAAAAGTTTTTCAAATACTCTATTACACAAAATACTTAGGCTTTTTTTATTTTTTTGTGGGTCGTGGGGCTTGAACTCTGGGCCTGAGCACTGTCCCTCAGCTCTTCAGCTCAAGACTAGCACTCTACCACTTGAGCTACAACACTTCCGGTTTTCTAGTGGTTTATTAGAGTTAACAGTTTCATGGACTTTCCTGCCCAGGCTGGCTTTGAACCATGATCCTCAGATCTCAGCCTCCTGAGTAGCTAGTATTACAAGCATGAGCCACCAGCACCTTGCTAAAATACTTATTTTTAAAGGTGATAAGTCATTAAGGGACTGTTTCTGACATAAAATTCTTGTGTGTTTATGTTTATGTGTGTATCTCTGTATGTACAAGTACTGAGGCTTGAAAGTAGAGACTGGGCACTGTCTCTTAGCTTTTTCTCTCAAGGCTGGTGCTCTATCACTTGAGCCACACCTCCACTTCCAGCTTTTTGCTGGTTAGCTGGAGGTAAGAGTCTCTTAGACCTCCTGTCTGGGCTGGCTTTGAACTGTGATCCTCAGATTTCAGTTTCCTGAATAGATAGGATTAAGGCATGATTAAATTATGGATGAATAATAAGTTAACTGAAGAAAGTCCATGTGTTAAAAGCAAGTAAGTAATCAAATTGTTCAATGTTCACAATTATAAAGAGTGAACTCTTATATTTTCCCCCACACTCAATTAAGAATTAAGATTCTTCTATTATTTGCTAGGGAACTGAATGATCTAAATAAATGGACAATGACTTACAGAACAACTATTCCAGTGAAAGGGATATTCTATTCAACTGGAGAAAAAAAAGTTTCTTCCTTGGAACCTTTGTCACAAAAATTAGTACATTTTGTGAAAAGATAGCTTTTGCCTTTGAAATCAAATATCAAAGGCTACATGTTTTCCAGTCTTCCATTTACATTTTTTGGAATAAAGATATTAAAGAAATAAAAATAACTGAAACAGAATTTGAAGAAATAAAACAATCATGATGCAGAGATGAAGCAGTAGTTTCTTCACAATTTCATACAACATTAATGAGAAGTTATATAATCTCCTTGATTAGAGAGAGCTACAATGATCTCTTTCCATTTTCAGTACTGTTTTCTGTTCTCATATCCTCCCACCCCAAAATAATTCTACATAAATTCTACCTAGCTTTCAGATGAACCATATAGTTTTCAATAAAAAGGCAAACCTATAGTGGCACAAACATGCATAAATATTAACCTAGCTTTAAATAAAGATTGTAGGTAATATTTTAGTTCCTCAAGTTAAAGTTACAACATATACTGCATGCAATTAACTCTCAAGGGAGAAAAATGATTAAGACAAGAGTTCTTGCTTAAACCATTTTCTTTGTACTTAAACCTCTATCTTACCCAGGGCATTTTGCTATCAATTATTATCACTATTTTTCTTTTTTTTTTTCAGTCGTGGGCCTGAACTCTGGACCTGGGCACTGTCCTCAGCTCTTCAGCTCAAGGCTAGTGCTCTACTTGAGCCACAGCGCCACTTCCGGCTTTTTCTGCTTATGTGCTGCTGAGGAATCAAACCCAAGGCTTCATGCATGCAAGGCAAGTACTCTACCATTGAACCACCTTCCCAGCCCTATCTATTTCTTTTCTCTACAAAAATTAGAATTCTATTGTATTGTCAGTTTCTTTAAAATGATTTTATTTTATATATTCTGTATTTTATATGTTCTTGTATTACTGCCTGGCCTTGGCTTCCACTAAAGCAAAATAAAAAGTTTTATTAATACATTAAGTTTTATAATACATTTTCTCTAAAAAGAAATTATTTTTTGTTTTGAAAAAAAAATTAATTCTTTTGCCGCAGGATCTTGTACAGTCCAGGCTGGTCTGGCACTAGTGATTCTTTTACCTTCTTATTCCTAGCACTGGGATTACAGGCATGAACCACCACACCCAGTTAAATGTTTCTTTTTTTTTTTTTTTTTTTGGGTCCAGTCGTGGGGCCTGAACTCTGGGCCTGGGCGCTGTCCCTCAGCTCTTCAGCTCAAGGCTAGCACTCTACCACTTGAGCCACAGCGCCACTTCCGGCTTTTTTCTTTTTGCTTATATGGTGCTGAGGAATCGAACCCAGGGCCTCAGGCTTGCAAGGCAAGCACTCTACCACTGAGCCACCTTCCCAGCCCAAATGTTTCTTATTTTGCATTTGCTTTCTTTTGGTATATGAAATGTTCTCAAACTAGCTCATTTCAGTGTTAGTTGTTTACTGTCAATATGTACGTTTATAGTTAGGGTTTGTTTTTTGTTTTTTACAAACAATGCTTCATAGCACAGTAGTTAGAGAGGAAGAAACAAAAGAAAGGGTGAGCAAGGGGGCACAAGTGAAACAAAAGTAGAACACATCTGAGACACCACTCAATTTCTTGGCCTCAAATTCCCTTAAGTTCTCATGCCAAAGATTCTCAATATCCAAAAAAGATTCAACAAATCAGGGACACAATGCAAAATGTGACAAGACCAACACAGGAGAAATCAAATTAGAAGCTGAAGATATTTAATGGAATGTTTTATTACTACCTGAGGAAGAATTAGCACAAAAAAATAATAAGGCCAGGCACCAGTGGCTCATGCCTATAATCCTAGTTACTCAGAAGGCTGAGATCTGAGGATCCGGATTCAAAGCCAGCCCGGGCAGGAAAGTCTGTGAGACTCTTATCTCCAATAAACCACTCGAAAACCAGAAGTGGCGCTGTGGGTCAAGCGATAGAGTGCTCGCCTTGAGCTGAAGAGCTAAGGGACAGCGCCCAGGCCCAGAGTTCAAGCCCCATGAACAACAACTACAAAAAAAGATAATTAAGTACCCCAAGCCTAGATACTGAAAGGTTGCTCCTGGGGCTGGGAAGGTAATTCAGGGGTAGAGTACTTGCCTTGCATGCATGAGGCCCTGGGTTCGATTCCTCAGCACCACATACACAGAAAAAGCTGGAAGTGGGTGCTATGGCTCAAGTGGTAGAGTGCTAGCCTTGAGCTGAAGAGCTCAGGACAGTGCCCAGGCCCAGAGTTCAAGCTCCATGACCAGCAAAAAAAGAAAAAAGAAAAAAGAAAAAAAATGAAAGGTTGCTCTTAGCACACTATGGCTCAAAAGGCTTTTCAAAGTTTTCTAACTCTAAGAAATGCATTTTACGTTGTGATCTATTACATACACGTATGAGAGGTTTTCCAAACAATACTTTTCTTTACCAAATACAAAAATATTAAAGCCGGGCACTGGTGGCTCACGCCTGTAATCCTACTCAGGAGGCTGAGATCTGAGGATCGCGGTTCAAAGCCAGCCCGGGCAGGAGAGACTGTGAGACTCCTATCTCCAATAAACCACCAGAAAACCGGAAGTGGCGCTGTAGCTCAAGTGGTAGAGCGCTCGCCTTGAGCTGAAGAGCTGAGGGACAGTGCCCAGGCCCAGAGTTCAAGCCCCCATGACCGACAAAAAAAAAAAAAAAAAAAAAAAAAAATTAAAAAAAGTCACTTTATTTTCAATGTGGTAACCTGCCAATTTGATTTTATACATTACTAAATAATTATTATCCATACTTTTTAAAAACGGGCTCACAAAAGGATATATCCTTAACTGAATATAGTAGTGCATAACTGTAGGCCTAGCACTCTAGTAATCCCAGCAGTTGAGAAGCTGAGATAGAACAGTGTCCAATGCCAGCCTGTACTATATTGTAAGAATCTATTTCACTCAAACAACAAAAAGATATTTAATAGGATTAGGATGATGGTGATGACGATATGTGCCTCTACTAATCTCTTTTGCAAGATAGTTATTTGAAGGTTGCTTATTATATTTTCATTAAAGCAAGTATAGTCCCTTGACCAAGACAAACATCAATTGAGATAAATACTAATTCTTGGGCCCCACCCTACATGTGGCAAATCAGAAACCCCAAATGGAGATAACCAATTTGTAGCCTTGTAAGCTCTCCAAGAAAGACTGATATGTTTGAAAATAAATGCATCAAGGAACTCAGGTCTTTAGCTTTTAACAATCCAGTACACGGTAACTGTGTGTCAGTCACTATTCCAAAAGCTCTACCTAACTTTTTTAAAAAGCTGAAAACACTATGAAAACTATTGGTTTTCCTATTTTACTACAGATGAGCAAAATCTGGAGAGATTAAGTTGGCCAAGCTACTCACCGGGACTGAACTTCCAACTTATTTTGAATATAGCAGGACATGCCTATCCTGGTCATGAATATCCTCTTTCTGATTAGGTCCTCAGTTCTATTCCTTTAGCTCAACTACTCCTCCCCCACTTTTCCTCTCAAATTCCCTCCCTGTCAATGTCCTTATTCTCTAGCATTGAAGCTATCCTAAAACATTTCTAAAGCCTTGGAATGCAAGTCACTAAATCTTTGGGGTTTTTCTTTTTTAGGAGGTGGGGCGGGGTGTTGCTTTTTTTTTTTTTTCTGATCCTAGATGGCACCTTCTTATTCATTATGCAGCTTAAGTTTCTTCTTCTTCTTTTTTTGGAGAACTTACAACACAGTATTGTTAATTTCTCATAGCTGCTGTCCTGGCCAGCTTCCACCTGACCACTGCACTGCCAATGGGCAACTTTCTCTACAACTCCCTTCCTACAAGGAAATTACTCCTCCCTTCCCACCTCCATCCCACTTTGCTCCAAGGAACTTCCATTTCCCCCGTGGGAACCCTCACCCTAGTCTCACACCCCAAACTGCTACCCCGGGGAAGAAACACTTCCTTCCTGGTGGCCGGGGAGGGGGGAATCTTCAGATCCACTTTTAGGTCTCCGGTCGCAGACCCGCTGGGGTGAGGGGTGGGGTTCCCCCAAACCCTTCAAGGTTCCCACCCATCCGACACCCCCACCCCACCCCACGAAAGACCCATCTGCTCCCCCACGTCGGCTGGAGCTCGACTTCCTCGGACAGCCGCGCTCTTCTGGAGGGTCCGGATCAGCGACACACCGACACACACACACACAGAGCCAGGCCGCTCCCGGTCACCCCGGACCCCGGCTGCCCTCGGTCTCCCCACTTCCCCTCGCTCCCCGGCCGGAGCCACTCCTAGTTCGCTCAGGTCCCCGGCTCTCAGCGCGCCAGCCGCTCCCAGGCTCCCCGGGGCTCCCAGCTCCCCGCCACCGCCGGCACCCGAGCCGTCCGGGGTATCCCCACGTCACCCCACCCTCGGACCAGTCACCCCGGGTCACCCCCAACCCTCACACCCCGGCCGCTGCCGTCTCCCCAGGAAGCGGCCGCTCTCCACAGCGGCCGCGGGTCAGTGCTCGGGACCCGAGCGCGCTCCGAGAGCCCCCGGCCGGACCCGCGTCCCGCGCCAGCCGCCCTGCCCACAGCGACCTCGGCCACTCGCAGCCCGGCCATTCTCCCACCAGCCCCGTCAGCGCGAACTCGCCGCCGCCGCCCCGGCCCCGGCCCCGGCCCGGCGTCCAGGCCCGCTTCCTTCAGCCTCAGCTTCCTAAACGCGGAGCTAGAGTTTCCGCCCCGCGACGGCCTTCAGACTTCGGGCCCAGGTTCCGGGCACTCACCTGCCGCTGCCTCCGGACCAACTCCAGTGCCTCTTCCTCTACCTCGGCCGCCAGGAGCCACCAAGCGCCACCACCTCCCCCATGACAACAGGCCCACCCCCATCATATTTCCGACCTGTCCATTGGACAAGGGGGCGGCGGTTCTCTACTCTTATTGGCCCAAGTTACCTGCCCGTCATCGTGTCTTTACCGCCCCTTTTCCTGGACCTGGTATTCGCCCCCACCGAGACCTGGAACGTCCTAGTCCAAGCTTTAGTTGTCATTGGTTGATGGTTGGACAGTTCGAAGTTATGATAGGCTACTAACAGTGTCTATTAAGTTAACAGACACGGGACGTGACGGCCACGGTTGGTTCAAGCTTGTGCCACAGTTTGGTTGCACAGTAGAAAGCTCACGTCCGAGGTTACCGGGGAAGGGTTAACTCTTTGTTGTGGAGTTCGCGCAGTGAACCAGGTGAAACTCACCCACTGCCAACACACTCATAGAGATAACACTGCAATACGCCAACAGCACCAAAAATTGTCTTTCAGAAGTGTCTCTCACCCACCCCTGGGGAGAAAGATCCCATATCGATTAAAATCTCCTTTTCTTGGGGTCCCAATGAGCCCCATTTCCTTGAAGTTCTTTCCTGTCTCCATGCTGAAGCGCAAAGCGCGGCGGTTTATTTAGCCGCAATCATTATACTTCCATTGCAATTATAAGCGTAATTGCAATAAACTTAAGGGTCGTATTGACAATTCTCTAGCCTCCAGACCCACTCCTGACTTCCCTTCAGCAAGTTTTAAATAAATGAGGATTGCTTTTCCTCCTACCTCTCACTTCCCACCCGTGCTTGAATTTTATGTTCAGCAGTTCTTAAATAGCCCTACTAGCTGTGTGTCAAATACGTTAAAAGCTTGTCTTTTTTCTTCTTCTAAACTTCTCCCTAGCAGTCTAAATTAGGGCCATTGAGTGAATTGCAAGGCTTCTTTTTTCTTTTTCCCTCACTTGGCACAATGATTATGAGAATAAATGGTTGCATTTTTTTATTCCTTTGGGTACAAATCACAGTAGGCATTTTTGACAAATCTGGTGTTGCTATAAAAACTTGTGCTCCTAGAAATATATTCGTCATTAGCTTTTTGACTTTTCTTTTCCACCCACTTTTCCTGCTCCTAAATAAGAAAATGCTGGCCTGATTACTCTCTCAGTTTCTAAATCAAATTTAAATATACCTTCCTCACAACTCTACCTGCAATATGCAAAGTCATGGATGGTGAAACATACACTTGAGGACAATTGGGCAAGGTTGGAACAAGTCAAGGAGGTCTGACCCTCATAAGCACTGCTTTATAACTGGGACCTCCCTGTGGGGCCACGAATCTGGACTTTGGAAGTTTTGCACTTTGCCTGTATTGTCTTCTGGCTATCTCTTTGTCCCATATCTTTTCTTATTTACTAGCCTTCGGCTCTTTGTGGAGCAAGATACAAGGAATCTGAAACTGTATGGTTTGTTATTCCGGAGATGAAGAAAAAAGAAGCAGCTGTCTGTTTTCTAGCCTATATTTCAGTCAAGTTTAAATAAACTACACACTTCTATCATCAAACTAAATGGAAATTACTCCTCCAGTAACTATACATAACAATAAGGTGTCTTCCTAGTTATTTTCCGGAACTTTCCTCCCCCTTCTCTCATCCTCACCTTTCAATTTAGAAATAGCCTCACATTCAATTCAATGACTCACAAAAAAAATCCCATAAAAGGAAAGAGGAAAAGCCAAAATAACTAAAGAGATATATGAATCACTCCCTTGAAGGAAAGATCAGATACTGACCCTGATAAGATGGCCTGAGCTAATGTCTTAAAACAAATGAAGTAGTATGCAAATACGATAACACCCCAATGCGAAGGCAATATCAATATATCCTTTTACACAGCTGTTTCCTATATCACTAATAGCTTTCTTTTCTTTAGTCTTGGCAATGTGCCATACTACCAATTTTAGAGCAAGTTAGAAAGACAATTAATATCCTGGCACATAGGAAACAATAACAACAATAACGTCATAGGAGGGCATGGCCATTATTATGGTACTTTGGGTAATAATGGCTCTTGCACAGCCACAGTGACTAGGTGTCATAGAGAACATAGAATTAGGCCAGTCTCACTAAGAGGACTTGCCGTTTAAGTTTAGTAACTCAACAAAATGACTATCACCAAAAATAACAAAAACAAAAACAAAAAAAAAGTGGACAATTGCCCTATAGTCATTATTTCAGAGATTAAAAAGCTTTCATAAATGCATTTGTTCATATGTTTGGATACATTTCCCGCACTCGCATTCTTTGTGAACATCACTTAAGAAAGAAAAATGTAAAGTATATACAACACAGTAAAAAGAAGGAAAATCTTAAAGAAGGAAGGTTTTCAAGAACTTGCTTTGAACTAACAGAAGGCTATTGTGTTATCAAAGACTGCAGCACTGGAGAGGTTATTGCTTGAACCCTGTATTTTGATTTTTACATGCACGTGGTAACCTATAACGTAAATTACTCCGTGTAGCTTCTCTTTTCTTTGCCAGTCTCAGGGCCTGCGCTCAGAACACGGAGTCTGGGAGTCTACAGCTTTGTGTTGTGTGGCTGGCTAAGGGAGGTGGTACAGATGGTATCTATTCATAGCCACTTGCTTAAGTCCAGGATGGCAGGTATATTAAGAGCCAAAACAGCCTCTACAAATTGCAATTAAGTGGAAAATGGAAGGCCGTGCTGGTTTGGTGGTGTATGCCTATAATCCAGCACTTGGAAGATTGAGGCAGAGATAGAATGAGTTCAAGTCTAGCCTGGAGTAATAATGATGCCCTGTAGAAAGGAAGGAAGAGAAGGAAAAAGAAAATGGTGGGCTAGGAGTAACATCCCAATGTCTGAGGGATGATATGGTGTGCATTGACCTTTTGTGATTATTAAAGCTATGTTTTCTGCTGCTCTTTTTTCATAGTCACTTTTCTTTTTTTCTTTCTGTCAATACTGGGTCATGAATGCAGGTTCTAGGCACTGTCCCTTTGCTTTTTTGCTCAAGGTTGATACTCTACCAATTGAGCCACAGCTCCACTTCTGGCTTCTTGGTAGTTGGAGTTTGGAGTCTCATGGACTTTCTTGCCTGGCTTTGAACCTCAACCCTCAGATCTCAGCCTCAGATTACACCCAGCCATAGTCACTTTTCAAGAGAACAGAATCTAAGTGTCCTTTCATATCTTCTCAATTCCAGACAGGCATAATCTGATTAGGGAAAAGGTCTCTTTCTTGGTTTTGGAATCCCCCCCCCCGCCCTTACCCCCCCCCACCATTTTATATACATAATTCCACCTGGATTTAAAGTAGCAAGCAACTGCTGAAGAAAAGTCACTCCAAAAACAGACAAGGGCCAGAGAAGCCTGCCACTAGCAGTTGGAGACAGGCCAAGATATTTGATAAGTGGTGAATTACTGTGTTAGAGGGATCCAGAGGGTGGAGGCTAACAAAGATGAAGGGATTAGAGAGAAATGAAAAGAAGGGGAAGGGGAAAGGGGAGAGAAAGAGGGAGGGAAGGAGGAAGGGGGAGGAAAGGAAATAAGGAAGGGAAGGAAAAAATGAAAGAAGGAAGGGAGGAAGAGAAGGAAAAAGGAAAGGAGGGAGGAAGAGAGGGAAACAGAGCTATTTGACATCTGGTCAGGAAAGGAAAAGGTAAAGAAAGCTAGAACAAGAGTCCAGAGGCTCCATCAGAGTGCTGAGCCAGCTCAGAGTCTTATCCCTGCCCCTGCCCCTCCCTGATGGTGGACTTTATACCAGGTTGCATAATTGCACCAGCAAATTACCCGCTCTGTAACCTGGAAAAGGGAAAGAGTATCAAGGTTCCAGCCAGTAAGACTGTTGTTTCATTGTCCTCTGTTCAAAACTGCTGCTCCAGTAGCAAGGCAGGACAAGGTTCACGCTTCCAGACAGGAGTATATCTTCATAAAGGGGAACACTGGCTTAAGCTCTGGCAGAAAACATTGCTAGTGTCCCAGTCTAGGAAGTTTCCAATACTGGGAAGTGATTCACTGCTTTCCAAGCTGAAACAAGGCATTGTGGTTTCAAAGTTCAAGGTTCTATTTCATGGGTAGGAAGAAGAGGGGAAAACATCCACAGAAGGGGCTGTTCTCTCAGGCAGAACTATTTGCTTTCTGATTGCAGAGCCTGTGTGATTTTTAACACCATGTCATACCTTATTGCTAAATATATTCATTTTTATTCCTCTACTGGTATGAGTACTTATAAAATGGATGGTTTCTTAGTTCTTAGCTCAGCCATTGTACTTTGAGAGGAGTCCCCGGTGACTATCACCGGATCTGTGGGTGGACCAACTATTCTTCTGTATCAGGGAGTGGGCTGTGCAAAATACTTAGCATCATTTAAACTTTTGTCCACTCCTGTCTTACATGCACACCAAGAATTTCCTGGAAACCTGGCTACTCTCCAAGGATTTCTCAGAAGAGAATGCCTTCTAGAACTCCAGTGTTCCATTCACTTGGAGCCCCAAAATAAAAAGCAGACTTGAACTCAGACTCTTGAACCTAAGATGTATATCCTGGACTTAAAAGGATGGATATACTAGCAGGAAGATCTTCATCAGCAATCTACTTTGGGATAATAGTGCCTACTCGTGAGACTCATTTAAAGTCTAAATGGCAGGATCGGGGATAATAGTTCAGTAGTAGAGTACTTGCCTAGCATTTATAAGGCCCTGGGATTTTCAGAACTTCAAAAAAGAGTAATAATAATAAATCAATTTATAAGTTAATAAATAATTACATACTAGTTTATAAGTTTATTATATACTAGTTTATAAGTGAGAGAATGTGTTCAATCCAGAGCCAGTGTATACCGTATAACAATATGTAACTGATACAACTATATCACTATTAATGTTATTATTGAGTACATATAATAGTTGGTTTTCTCTTATAGCTATTAGAAGGAACCTTTTATGAAGTGTAAATTATATAATATACACAATTCAGGACTTGGCACATAGTAAATCTCAGTAACCACTCATTATTATTAACATGATTGATGTGTGATACCTGGTTGTGTCTCCACACTACTTGTAATAACTATCAACTCTGGTAACCTTTCAAGGCTAGTCTTATTTCTCTATACATTTTATTTCAGTGGCGCTGGGAATGTGGCTTAGTGGTAGAGTGTTTGCCTAGCATGCATGAAGCCCTGGGTTCCATTCCTCAGTACACCATAAACAGAAAAAGCCAGAAGTGGCACTGTGGCTCAAGTGGTAGAGTGCTAGCATTGAGCAAAAGAAGTTCAGGGACATTGTCCAGGCCCTGAGTTCAAGCCCCAGGACTGGCAAGAGAGAGAGAGACAGAAAGACAGACAGACACAGTTGCAGATTTGGGGTTCATAAAATATGACCAACAAAGCCATGACCCAGTCTTATTTCCTGTTTGCAGTATGCCAAGAAAGGAATGCTCAAAACCTGCAAGACAAGCTAAGTATGGTAGAACATCCTCTTTGTAAAAAAAAAGTGCAGCCCTGATCCCATCCAGGTTCCAAAGACACAGGAGTATGCTCAAAAGAATGACCAGGGACTTGGCTGTGTGATGGAGCCAGGCACTGATGGCTCACACCTGTAATTGTAGCTACTCAGAAGACTGAGATCTGAAGATCATGGATAGAAGCCAGAGCAGGCAGGAAAGTCTGGACTTATATCTCCAATTAACCACCAAAAAGCCGAAAGTGGAGGTGTGGCTCAAGTTAGTAGAGCATTAGCCTTGAGCATAAAAGCTAAGGGACAACACCCAGGCTCTGAGTTCAACACAGAGTGTGGGGGGCGAGGGGTGGGGGCGGGGAGGGAGTGCCCGGAAACTGGTCACTGTGTTGTCTACCAGGTCAGTACTCTGCTGAGAATGACAGCAAGACTACACAGGTTGAAAGTAGTAAGAATCATGAAACTGAATAATCAATAACAATTTTGCAATTAGAGAGTTGGAAGAAACATACTTCACCTCAAGACAAGAGTTAGAAGAAGGGAGTCCAGTTTGCAACATGATCACTAAGAGGAAAGGTTAGTGACCAAGCAGGGTGGTTGAAGCTGGCTTCCTTCTAAGGGAGGAAGATATGAAAGGCTGGCCTGTGGCCAGGGAAAGAAGGAACTGTAATTAAGAAAACCCCATTATTTTGGCTTTGAGTCATTTCTCAAGGCTCACCCATGATTACTACATGAGAAAAACTGGAGGGGGAAATGCCTCTAACGTATAAATTATTCTTATGTCAAAAACAGATCCAAGTCTTTACAACGCATTTTACTATTTTTTTCAGGCCAGGGAAATCTATACTAATTCTGTCTTCCACTTTTAAATGCTTACTGCCTTTCTTTTTCTCCCTCTTTCTTTCCCTGTCCATATTTGCACAGTTTTCTTCTTCTGTGTTCCATGCAGCAGAAAACTATCCTCACAAAGAATTGTATTAGGAACCCTTGTGTGTGTGTAGTGTGTGTGTGATATACCAGTTTGGTGACTTTAACTCAGAGCCTCACATGCTTCCTCCAGCCCAGTTTTAAGCTAGTTATCTTGAAGATGGAGACACAGACTTTTTTGCCTCGGCTTGCTTTTGAACTGCCATTCTCTGGATCTCTACCTTCTGAGTAGCTAGGATTACAGGCATGAATCTCCAGTATCTGGCTGCCTTAGAAATCTTTAGGTTGTAATGGACTATAGAGCCATCTTATCTAGCAGCACCTACTCTGCTACTACACCTTAGACCTTGATAAATAGTCATAGGCAATGATTATTTACACGTGTGCCTCCAAATCAAGTCACTTGTGCAACTGTGATATAAGGAAATGTGCTTTTGGTTGTTGTTTGGCACCCAATATTTAAAATTTATTTTTATTTATTTATTTTTGTCCAGCTGGCCTTCAACTTCAGATCCTCTTGCTTCTACCCCCCAAGTAGCTGGAATTTCAATCAGACACCAGAGTGCCCATCCCCTACTGATTTTCTGAGATGCTCTAATTCTGGCCTCTTCTTCTCCTGCCACATTTGCAGACATTACCACATCTATGCATGGAAAGATTCAAAGCAGAAGTTGCTGGGAAAGTAATACAATGGTAAAGGGAAGGCTGGGAATGTGACTTAGTGGTAGAATGCTTGCCTAGCATGCATGAAGCCCTGGGTTCAATTCCTCAGTAGCACATAAACAGAAAAAGCCAGAAGTGGTGCTGTGGCTCAAGTGGTAGATGTTAGCCTTGAGAAAAGAAGCTCAGGAACAGAGCCCAGGCCCTGAGTTCAATCCCCAGGACTGGGAAAAAATAAAAAAGAAGGTATGTACCAATATCAAGTTCCTCTTCCAGTGGGTCTTGTCTTCTTTCCTTCCCATTCTGTATTTCCTCTGTGCCCCTGGCAGCGGGAGCTGGGCACCCATGGCTCATGCCTGTAATCCTGGCCACTCAGGAAACTGGGATCTGAGGGTCACAGTTCAAAGCCAGCCAAGGCAAGAAAATCCATGAAAACTCTTTTTTTTGGGGGGGGGGGAGGGTCCAGTCGTGCGGCCTGAACTCTGGTCCTCGGTGCTGTCCCTCAGCTCTTCAGCTCAAGGCTAGTGCTCTACCACTTAGCCACAGTGCCACTTCCAGCTTTTTTTTTCTGCTTATATGGTACTAAGGAATCGAACCCAGAGCCTCATTCATACAAGGCAAGCGCTCTACCACTGAGCCACCTTCCCAGCCCCTCCATGAAAATTCTTATCTCCAATTAACTACCAAAAGATTGTCACTCAAGTGGAAGAGCTCCAGCCTTGAGCAAAAAAGCTAAGGGATAGCACCCAGTCCCTGAGTTCAAGCCCCAGTGATAGTGTGCATGCACGCACACAGAGGAAACTTACAAATTTCAGTACTTTCTTAGTAACCCAAGAAGACCTCTGTCTACCCCTAGGTAGGGTGGCCAATTTTAGAAGGGAAAGAAGAGGTCTGACTACACAATAGGGATGGTATATTTATTTACTTAGCCTTTTCCTGCACTGCAGCCAGAGCAGTGGCCATTTCATTTCACCCTCAGGAAGTGTATTTAGTAGTGGGCTTTCTTTCTTTTCCTGTTAGTTTCCTGCAAAAGGACATCAGTGTCCTGGTCAGTACAGCAGCTGATAAGAAGGATGTTTGTCACTTGAGGGGAGACAAACTTATTTCCCATCACAGACCCAGACCATCCCAAGGACATGGAGAATTGGGGTTGTAGAAATAACAGAAGAAACTTATTTTCTTCGTGCTATCTTCCTTTCCTGAAATAAATCTCTCGGGTGGGATAGAATAATTATATCTTCCACTTTAGTAGAATTTCACGCTTTCTAAAAGTAGTACCATGTTGTAAAAAGCAGATTTGGACGCACTGCAGTTAGCAAAGCCTGGTGGTTACATTGAAGGGTTAACGCGAGAGGCAGCTTGGGGTTTATGTTTCCTGGAACTCTTACAAAATGCATTGGTTTACCTGAAGTTGGATTTCACTTGTTAGCTCCATGCTCACTTTACATATCATCTTCAAAGTTACTTTTTGCAATGAGGCCTTCTGACATCCTCTATGCCAGCCACTACTGGGCATATCCCTCTAATACACAACACACATCCTACTTCCTAGGATGCACATATCCCCTGGGTAGATATGTTCAGTGCCTCTCCATCCTGCAGTGCGTCAGCACTGGGATAGCACAGACCATGCACATCCTTCCTGCTCAGGGCTGCCTAGCACAGGCCCTGGGCTGCAAGTATATCACTAAATATTTAGTGAATGAGTGAGTCAAGAATTGTCTGACCACAGTCAATGTATTTTGGGGTGGTGCTCTAGGACATATAAATGATCATATCATGATCACTAGTGGTTATAGTAATTAGTAGGTAAAAACATAGTGGTGGAAGACTAGGATTGCGGCTTGAGTGGTAGAGCACTTGCCTAATAAGTGAGAGGTCCTAAGTTCAATCCCAAGGATAGCCAACCCATATCAAACTAACTAACTAATAAGACTAAATAAAGCTCTCTACTAGTTTGTATGTATGAGGCCATACCTGTACTGTGAATTTGGGATCTCATTGCCTATCTTTATTGGACTCCTATAGACAGGGTTATGCCTTTGGAAATTTCTGTATAGCATTGCCTGCCTGTTCTCCTGATTGCTGATGCTGGGAACAGGGAGAGCTCAATTTCCCCTGTCTCCAGTGAAACCTTTCTGGTCTGAAATGGAAGAGCCCTTCAGGCTCTGAGAAGGAGTTTCTCATCAAGGGTCTGGGCTGAATCACCCCTCTTCCAGAGAAAACAAGTCTAAAGTCAACTCCCTTAGGGTGGTTAGGATAAGGAAATAGACTCATCCTGCTAATCTCCCTCTCCACCCTTGGAAACAAAGGTTCTTGGCCTTGGTTTGCTCCCTGGTTACATGAAGACAACCTGACAGAAAAGTGTCTGCTGTCCCATTGCTTCCTTTTTCCCTCACAAGCTCAGGGTCTTTCTTTGCCATGTGGAAGTGAAGATGATGAGAGAGAGACAGAAAGAATAAACCTGACCACATCCTACTTTGGTGGATGGAGGACAGGCAGCCTGGGCAGGGAGAGATGAATTCAGATGAATAAGACATGAAGAATCCCTGGAGATTCTTCAACAATTCTCACACTTAGGACAGCCAAGGCAGAGCCCAGTTGCCAGGACATTGGGGAACCCAGAAATACAGTCAGTGGGAGGTGATGACAGCACAGAAACAAGCTGATCTGATACACAGGCCTCTGTAAAGAGCTATGCCCTGTGGGAATACCACAAATGGCTTCAGATTGGTTAGGAAAGAGAGGGAGTGGGCGTTCCTTGTGAGCCTTAAATCAGGAGGCCCACACCATTTCCAGCTCTGACTCCAATTTATAAGGAGGACCACAAGCAAAAGATGAATGTCAGAGATGTGGCTTAATCAGCTGCCTAAGGGATAGGCGCATGTTTTTGAGATGCTTTGAAATCCTTAGATGAAAGGAAATACCAGGAAAAGCTATCATTACTTTGAGTACTGATCATAGAGAAGTCAGAGCATCTCTGAGCTGCTATAGTATTGGAGTCTAAGGCCACAGTATTTTCATCTTGGAAACCTGTTTTCTACTATCAGTTGAGAGCAGGATAACTAGTGAGATCTTTATAAAGAGTGCAACCAGAAATCTCATCCCTGGAGTATAGGAAATTCCAACCAAGCTCCAATTAACTTTTCTGTGCGAACTGATTCTAGCCATGGCTAACTAGCCTAGAGGATGATGTACAGGCTATGACTTGTAACACTTCTGTTTTTCTTGCTTTTACATGTGCATTTTGGGGCTGGGCATTGGTAGCTCACACCTGTAATCCTAGCTACTCATTTCTGGCTTTTTTTTTTTGGGGGGGGGGGGTCCGGTCGTGGGGCCTGAACTCTGGGCCTGGGCACTATCCTTCAGTTCTTCAGCTCAAGGCTAGCGCTCTACCACTTGAGCCACAGCGCCACTTCCGGCTTTTTTCTTTTTGCTTATGTGGTGCTGAGGAATCAAACCCAGGGCCTCAGGCATGCAAGACAAGCACTCTACCACTGAGCCACCTTCCCAGCCCCATTTCTGGCTTTTTGAGATCGGAGGATCCTGATTTGAAGCCATTTGAATCAGGAAAATCCATGAGACTCTTATCTCCAGTTAACTACCAACAAGCTGGAAGTGGACAGAAAAGATCTGTGCAAATACTTGACTACAAACCCAAAATGAGTGAGAGTAGTTCTTTTGTTGTTGTTGTTGTTGTTATTTTGATTTGCACTTATATTAGTACTGAGCCTTGAACTCAAAGCCTCATGCTCTTGTTTAGCTTTGTTTCCAAACAAGTTGGGCACTCTACCACATGAGTTATACCTCCACTTCTTTTTGCTGGTTTATTAGAGATGAGTCTCTCAGATTTGTCTGCCCAGTTTGGCTCAGCCAGAACTGAGATCCTAAGATCTCAGCCTCCTGAGCAACTACAATTATAGGCACCAGCAGGGTCATTTTTTGTGAATGTGTGTGTATGTGTGTGTGTGTGTGTGTGTGTGTGTGTGTGTGTGTTTGTGCACGCATGTGTGTGCGTGGATCCTAAGACTTGAACTATGGGCCTAGGTGCTAGCCCTGAACTTTTTGTTGAAGCTTAGTGCTCTACCATTTGAGCCACAGCTCCACTTGTGGCTTTTTGTGGATTCATTTGCTGCCTTAGCTGGCTTTGAACTGCACTCTTCAGATCTCCACTTCCTTATTCCTTAACTAGCCATTTTTCAACCCCTTATCCTATGTGTGAATCCCAGGTTCCTTTCCTAGTTCCAGGATTCCAATTTATAGGTTAGAGAAGGATCCAAGGATCTGCATTACATTTCATCAAAGTTCTTCGAGTGACTCAAACTTAACCTTTCCTCTAAGGTTACTCAAATAACCTTTCCTCCAAGGTCAGAGATTGACTCAGCCTGGTAATCCTGGTAGTCCTAATAGTCAAAATACTTGGTTGGTGAATGAAAATATAGAGACAGTTACAGGTGGTGGTACCCTTGTGACTTGGGAACAAATCTAAAGCAGCCATTAGATTCTGAATCAAGCTAAGTAGTAGTCTTCAGCTCCTTGGCTCATTGAAAAAGTCCAACATCTGTGAATAACTCATCTGGGGAGTACAGAGCAAGGTACTGTTTGTTGGAGGGAAACATCCATATTTGCTGGCTAGGATAAAGTTGCAGACTTCTTTATTTGTTCCCCTCATGGCTCTTTGTGCACCATCCTTGGCATTGCTTCATTCAGTAAATATGTACTGATTACAAGTTAGATACAAACTCTGGGCCAATAGCCAGTTGCCAAAGATATAAATAAGTAGCTCACCTCTTAGCTATCTAATAGGCATTCAAAAGCTACTATAGAGGGTGGGAACAGTGGTACAGCCAGCTCAGGAAATTAAGTGAGCCATTTGTACCATTTTAGGAACATAGCATTTAAGTTCTTCTCAAAGTAGAACTAACCTGAGGCCAAGAACAACTGTAAAAAAATGATGCCCATCTTTTGTTCTCAAATGCACCCACAAGTGAAGGATAAAAACACACTTCTAGGGTATGAGAACTATTTGCATAGTATCTAATTGTCTTAAATGATTTAAGTAGCAGTCATCCAGATAGACACATCATCATAGGAACAGATAGGATTTTTTCTGCGATTGCATACTACCTGACACAGAGTTAAGTATTCCATGCTTCTGAGTAAGTAAATGAAACCTTAGTTCCAGTTCTGCCACTTCTGTGGATCCTTGTACAAAATCTTTCTCTCAGCCAGGTGCCAGTGGCTCACGCCTGTAATCCTAGGTACTCAGCAGGCTGAGATCTGAGGATTATAGCTCCAGCCTGGGTAGAAAAGTCTATGAGACTCCTCCTATCTCCAATTAACCACCAGGAAACAGGAAGTGGTGCTGTGGCTCCATGGTAGAGCGCTTGCCTTGAGCTAAAGAGCTCAAGGATAGCACCCAGGCCCAGAGTTCAAGCTCCACGACTGACAAAATAAATAAATAAAAATCTTTCTCTTTTAGATATAGGGTCTCATTGTATGGTCCAGGTGCCTCTTACCTCAGCCTCCTTTGCTTGGGGTTACAGGTGTATGTCATCACAGAATTTAGGCCCTCATTTACCTCATCACTGAGACTATAGCTATTTACTATATGAATATCATGTTTTATTTTCTTCGTGGTGCTTTTGTTGTTATTTTTGTTTTTAGTGGTCCAGGTGTTTGAACTAGGGACCTTATGCTTGCTGCATGCTCCTAGCACAAATCACATTGGCACTGTGCCAAACATATGGCAAGCCCATCAGCATTTGGTTGATAAGGTTAAGAGTTACTCAGAGCAGAAAACCAAAAGCTCCCAGAAATCAACTTGTATGGCCAAACTGACACCTAGTGGTGCACTTTTAGAACATATACCAAGAGTATTGTCAATTATGGTTTGAAAATTAAATTGGGGAATCACTAATAATTAACAGTGCATCTGTTTTATGTAAGTAATAGTATTAATCCTCACTACTAATCTTCAACCCTGGATTTATATTAGAATGACATGTGAAGCTTTTTAAACCTAGCAATGCCTGATATTCTGATTTAGTTTAAAAAAAAATGTGTGCTCAAGCTTTGACATTTTTTTTCTTTTTTTTGGGGGGGGGGGTGGTTGTGCTGGGCCTGGAACATAGGGCCTGGATACTGTCCCTGATCCTTTTGTTCAAGGCTAGTGCTCTACCACTTTGAGCCATAGCTCTACCTCTGAGTGTCAGGTAATTTATTGAACATAAGAGTCTCATGGCCATTCCAGCCTAGGCTGGCTTCAAATTGCTATCCTCAAATCTCAGCCTCCTGAGATTATAGGCATGAGCCATCAGTGCCTGGCTCAAAAAAAATTTTTTTAAGTATATATATATATATATATATCTAGGTTGTTGAGAATCACTACAACAGACCCACAAGAGGATTCTTCTTCTTCTTCTTCTTCTTCTTCTTCTTCTTCTTCTTCTTCTTCTTCTTCTTCTTCTTCTTCTTCTTCTTCTTCTTCTTCTTCCTCTTCTTCTTCTTCCTCTTCTTCTTCCTCCTCCTCCTCCTCCTCCTCCTCCTCCTCCTCTTCTTCCTCCTCCTCTTCCTCCTCCTCCCCCTCCTCCTCCTCCTCCTTCTCTTCCTCTTCCTCCTCCTCCTCCTCCAAATGATGAAAGTAAAACTATGAAGTTGCATAGTAGAAAGAGGGAATTTGAATTTATCTACCATCTTCTTACTATATCCTGTTGCCTTTGCCAAGAGTTTAGAGAGTCAATGTATTCCACTAGCTTGTGAGTGCAGGAGTCTCAATTCATGGGCACTAGAGAAATTCCTGTCCCTTTGATCGGAAGCTCTGAGAACAACCATTTGATATTGGTGAGGTAGCATGGCTCCATGAAGGTGCTAATGGCCTCATCCTCTCTCTAGACTGGCTGATTTATTGGTGATAAATTAGCACTGTTGAGATTGTTTGACTCTGCATTGGAGAGCTACAAGAAGAATTCAAAATATTTTTTTCTTTTGTGATATGATGGCTATGTTAAAGATTAACACAGATTAAACTAACAATTGGTTATTGAGGTCTAAAGAGCTAATTATACATACTGCTACTATATGTGTAACTGTTTGGCCAAAAGCAATTGATCTCAATTGCAAAGGGAAATGCACAGGTCCAAATCTTAACATCTAAGACTTTGTTCAAAGTCGGCCTCTCCCAAAGGTCCTCAAGGGACAGGTAAATGCACAAGTGCATTCAATCCAAAATTGTCCTGTAGAAACTGCCAGTCAGTTCAGGCATAGAAAATGAAGGGTTTGGCTGTGGTGGTACACAGCCAGTAATCAATAATGAGGCTAAGGCAAGGGGATCACAAGTTTGAAACCAGACTGGGCTACTCCTTTGAAAAAAATAATAAGAGAAAGAGAAAAAGGAAAAGGAAAAGAACAAGAATGGAGCTTCCCTGGGTTAGGAAGAATACTGCAGAATTTTCTAAAGATGAATGGGAGTCAGGCCAATGCCTGCCAATGCCTGGCTCAATTAGTTGCTAGGATGATTTCCTAGAATTTTATGAGGAATGTTTTTATTTTATTGTTTTTTTAATCGATATAAGAGCAGGTTGAGGATGCTAAGGTTCGGCCAAGTGAGCAACATTCTAGGAATTCATCATTTGAAAAGCCTACATTAGGGACAGCAAAGTGTGTCTGCCTGAGGGCTGAACCTGGTCCAGAGATTTTTTGGCACAACATGAGTTTACAGTGTTTTAACTATTTTCCAATTAATCACCAAATGTTTAACACTGGGGAGATTTCACATTAAAAAAAAGCTGCATTTTTGACATGAGTTAAACTGTAGAGAACATCAATGGTCTTGGTCATTGCTGTATCCCTCAGAGTCTAGAATAGTACTGAGAACATGAACATAGTAGCAATAGAATTTTTTTGGAAACAAAGTTTCATTATGTTACCTAAGATCGGACTCAAACATGGAATCCTGCTCCCCCCCTCCCAAGTAATTGAGATTACAAAGAGGCACATTTGTGCACATTTGTTTGTAGTCGATACCTTAAAAGCAATTTGTAAACCAGAAATTATCATCTTTTTTTTTTTTTACAGTGACCAAAAGATATCTCAGAGAAGTCATTTGTCTCACAGACAAGACCCTCTACAGTAGTAGAATCTTTGGGCTCAGGTGTCTCTGATTTCTAAACCATTGTCCATCTGTCTAACTCTGATAGGCCTTTCAGGTCCATTAAAAGCTTTCAATATAGACTTACAGACTCTCCACATACATCTTTTTCTCTTTTTATGTTGAGGATAGAACCCAAGTCTTCACATATACTACATAAATGTTCTATCACTGATTTTAGGATAGAAATTAAGATATAATTATCCTACCACATAGTTTTCCTGCTTAGTGTATTATAATTTAGTTTTTCAATATAACCACAGAGTTTTGTGACCTCACCACAATCTAATTTTAGTTCCTATTCAACCGATTCTAATTCCCTTCCCTACCTACTTCTCTCAGGACTAAGCAACCACTAATCTACTTTCTGTCTCTATGGATTTGCCTGTTCTGGACATTCATATAAATGGAATTTTCTATATGCTTTTTTGTGTCTGGTAGTTATCACTTTTTGTTTTTGGTGCAGTTCCTGGAGCTTGAACCCAGAGGGTGGGCACTATCCCTGAGGGATTTTTTTTTTTTTTTTTTTTTTTTTTTTTTTTTTTTGCTAAAGACTAGTACTTGAACCACAGCTTCACTTCCAGCCTTTTTTTTTTTTTGGCCAGTCCTGGAGCTTGAACTCAAGGCCTGGACACTGTCCCTGAGCTTCTTTTGCTCAAGGCTAGCACTCGACTACTTGAACAATAGCACCAGTCCTGTTTTCTTTTTTCTGTGTTTGTGGTACTGCGGAATGGAACTCAGGGCTTCATGCATGATAAGGAAGCACTCTACCACTAAGCCACATTCCCAGCCCAACTTTTTGATGGTAACTGGAAATAAGAATCTCACAGACTTTCCTGCCCAGGCTGACTTTGAACTATGATTGCAGTTCAAAGGATTATAGGTAAGAGCCACTGGTGCCTGATTAGGGTATTACTTTTCATTAATGAATAGTATTCTATAGTAGGTATCTTTTGGGAATCTGCTTTGTTCTCATAATTCAATGTTCCTCCCATGGCCCACTGACCACCATCCCCCTGAGACTCCTCTTGGGTCTCAGAAAAACTTTATCCCTGACCCCAGTCTTATCTGAAAGTGCAGGACCGTTGGCATCAAAAGGATGCCACTACCATAAAACCCTAAGCAGGATAGTTTGTACCATAAGTCAATCCCCATGAGGACAGGACAAAGAAATCCCAAAGAAGACCTCATCCTTGAATGCATAAAAACCTAAAACCAGCCAGGTGCCAGTAGCTCATGCCTATAATCCTAGCTACTCAGGAGGCTGAGATCTGAAGATCACAGTTCAAAGCCAGCCCAGGCAGGAAAGTCTGTGAGATTCTTATCTCCAATAAACCACTAGAAAACCGTAAGTGGCATTGTGGCTCAAGAGGTAGAGTGCTCACCTTGAGCTGAAGAGCTGAAGAACAGCACTCAAACCCAGAGTTCAAGCCCCATGACTGACAAAAAAAAAAAAAAAAAAAGACCATCTTCTACTTTCTGGTATGTCCATGATGACAACTATTGAATGTATTTCATAAGTGTTTATGAAAATATCCATTAATGATGAGGATCAAATTGTATCAATAGGATGCCATGGGAGGAAGAGATTACTTTTTTCCTCACAATTTTGCAATTAAGGAGATTCGCAGCAACATGTCTAGCAGATAGAGGATCAATAATTCCATAACCCTTGTAGTCAAATTCATTTTCCAGCCAGGTATGTAGATAAACTTCCATGCTATTTCCATACCATGGGGAATAAATGGAAGACAGCTGGGAAGCTATTCCTATGGTACAAGTGAGAAAAGATGGTGCTACACCATGATAGTGGTGGTGAGGATGGAGAAGGGGTGTGTGTGTGTGTGTGTGTGTGTGTGAGAGAGAGAGAGAGAGAGAGAGAGAGAGAGAGAGAGAGAGAGAGCTTTGAAGGTCTCAAGGATAACATCGGATATAGAGAAAGGAGAAAGGAGGAAAGAGGGAGAGAGGAGAGGAGGGGAGAGAAAAAGAGGAAAAGGGAGGGGAGGAGAGAAGAAGAGAGGTTGACTGATGACTCTCAAGCTTGAATAATTGTGTGAATAGAGTCACTGCTTTGTGTAGGGATGTGAGGGAAGCTGAGATTTCTATTTTGATTTTAGCAATTTTTTTGTTGTTGTTGTTGGTCGTGGGACTTGAACTCTGGGCCTGGGTGCTGTCCCAGCTCAAGGTAAGCGCTCTACCATTTGAGCCACAGTGCCACCTCTGGTTTTCTGGTGGTTTATTGGAGATAAGAATCTCACGGATATTCCTACCTGGTCTGGCTTTGAACTGTGATCCTCAGATCTCAGCCTCCTGAGTAGCTAGGATTACAGGTGTGAGCCACTGGTGTCGGGCAAACATAACACATTTGAAATGCTTTGGGGAGAATTTGCTCTTGTTCTTGTCTGTTGACATGCTTACTCAGGGATGCTAACTTAGATGGAATGTGTGAATGATGAGAAATATGAATCTTGGGGGCTGGGAAGGTGGCTCAGTGGTAGAGCACTTGCCTTGCATGCTCGAGGCCCTGAGTTCAATTCCTCAGCACCACATAAGAAAAAAGCCGGAAGTGGCACTGTGGCTCAAGTGGTAGAGTGCTAGCCTTGAGCTGAAGAGCTGAGGGATAGTGCCCAGGCCCAGAGTTCAGGCCCCACGACCAGACCACCCCCCCAAAAAATGAATCTTGGATGAAAAACAGGCAGTTTCTCTAGGTCAGCCTGAGGAGTCTCTCATAGCCTGAGCCAAACAGAAGTGGCTGCTGTTGCTACCTCCTCTTCCTCCTCCTCCTCTCCTCTCCTCTCCTCTCCTCTCCTCTCCTCTTTCTCCTGTTCTTTCTCCTCCTCTTCCTTCTTTCTGTGACACTGAGGATCTATCTCAAGGCCTTCTGCATTCCAGCAAGTACCCTACTACTGAATGGTGTCCCTAGCAAAAGTTTTCTCTTACAGTTGGATGGGATTAGTTATTCACTTAATCAACCAGCGAGTTAATAATGAATGCAGAGAAAGGGAGATGAATGAAAAGATAAATGGAGACATTCTATGAGAAAAGAGAATCAGCCAATAAGGATAGGTTAGAGTTCATTACAAAGGATCAAGGAATTTACTATTTTGTCAGTATAACATTTTGTTAATTTGAATAGATGATCAAAATCATGATGGTGAGATGGGGTGCCAGCTCTGTCGTGAAGATACAAGTGAATGGGAAATAGCCTTTTCTCCATTGTATCTTTACCTGAAAAGGTCTTTCCTCCTCCCCTCTAACTAAATTTTGTGCAGTCTCAAATCCAGTGAAGGTGCCTTGTCTTGCAAGATGACTCAAGCATTCTGCACCCTTGAAATCCTCCAGCACACCTTCTGTGTGCCACACAATTCCCACTAGATTAAGCATATTGTTTTGAAAGGTTCTTGTATGTGTGCATTATAAAATCTCTTGTAAACTCCTCAAGGACAAGGGCCATTTCTTCTTCTGCTGTTATGTCATTCACAGTGCCAGTGGCCTAAGAGACCCTCTGTACCCCTTGCTGGCTCACTGACTGGAGAGTTCAGTTCCACTCTCTAGCTCTTGCCAGTAATGCAAAGCGTACACAATAAAGCCCTTTCAGTATTAAATGACAAATTCAAAGATAGAGGGGCTGAGAAAGTACAAGCACAGAATTACTCATTGTCTCAAATGCCTCATGGGAGCCAGATCCCAGAATCCTCAGGTTAAATGTGGGAATAATTTTAATATACTGTATGCAATGGTTCTTCTTAGATCAGTATTTCACTTAGAGTAAATGTATCCAGTAACAAATGAAAGCATGGATTACATGAGCCAGGAAAAGGGAAGGTTTTCTGTTATACAGTAAAATTACATTCTCCCTGTAATGTTTTGTGGCTGCTAGTTCATGGAGGAAAAGTAATGCTTTTTATATTTTACTAATAATAGTGGCACCAGAAAAGAGAATACATTTGGGAAAAGAGAGGAAAACATATATTGTTGCACCTGGATTCTCACTTCTTTGAATACTGGGTCTCTCCTTTTCGTGGCTATTTTTTTTTCTTTTTCTTTTCTATGGCTATTAAGTGCTCTTACAGAATCTTGTTTCATGATACAGATAATGTGAAGATGTTTCACAATGTCCAAATCTTATGAGAATTGGAAATTGGGGCTAGAAACAGATAAGTTCTTTCTTCAGCATCTAAATGTGTTCACATCCTCCTACACAGTATAAAGGAGGAAATGACTGTGTTGGTATTTGGTTGATTTTGTAATGTTCCTGTAACTTGATTTTCACATAGCTTTGTGGACTGAAGTTTAAGAACTTCCTCTTTAATGAGACTAGACTTGTGGTTTTCTTTCCTAGACAAACATGATTCTAATTTGGGTTCAAGAGAAGAATTTGTACAGCTTGAAAAAGATACTGAGTCTTGACATTTCTCCTGTACAAAAATTTTATTTCTCGCCTAAGGCTCTGGCTGTATTTAGAATAAGACCTTTGAAGGGTATGGGAAAATATACCGTGTCACCTAATGTGATGTCAGACTTTTTTAAACCTCTATGTAGATGACACACATTAAGAAATCAAGTAGACTGTTAAATAATTTTTCTTTATAAATATAGTAACAAGAAGATTGTAACAAGTCAATGAAAGAGACTGAATGTGACCTGGTCTAGCACTGCCTGCTTCCTGGAGCAAGAGAAGCATTCAGTCTATCCATGAGCATCTTTCCTTCCAAAGGGAGAAGTCTTGAGTCTGGAAAAAAGTCTGAGTATTACCCAGCTACAACTCCTCACTGGGAGCCCCAAAAGGTCCCATAGCAATCCTTTTTTCCCGGATGGTACGGAGATCTAATGGTAGCTGACTTCTTCGCATGTTAAGGGCTACGAATGGACTTCGTAGCCAGGGATTTGGTGTTGGGGGCAACACAGGCTGCAAAGAAATAGTAATATATGAGCAAGTTATGCCAAACATAGGGTTTCATATGAGAAGATAGACCTAAAGTGAAAATCTCTTTTACCATGGTTTGGTAGAATAACTTTGTGAGTTACTTAAGTTAGTAAGACTTTGCCCTGACCCTAGACATGATATTAATATAAATATATGTATATGAGATTATATATATGAGGTATATATGATTACATATATATGTAATAATCATATACGAATTACAATTTTGTAATATTTCAAAACTGGAACTTATTCAAATATGTACTATTAAACAATTACTTTTAAAAAGTGCCAAGAAAAGATATCCAAACTGTATTATAAATTAAAAATTAAAATTATATAATACCATGGTGTTCATTTGTTTTTGTTTAAAAAAATCACAACTATGGTTTTTGTTGTTGTTGTTGTTGTTGTTTGGGTTTTGGTTGGTTGTAGGGCTTGAACTCTGGGCCTGGGCACTGTCCCTGAGCTCGTTAGCTCAAGACAGGCATTCTACCACTTGAGCAACAGCGCTGCTTCCAGTTTTCTGGTGGTTAATTGGAGGTAAGAGTCTCATGTACTTTCCTTGCCTGGGCTGGCTTTGAATTTCAATCCTCAAATCTCAGCCTCCTGAGTAGCTAGGATTACAGGCATGAGCCCCTAGTGCCTGGCGAGGGTCAATATTTTTGAAAGATAGATTTCTAGGAGTAGAATTAATGAGCAAAGGATACTAAAAGTTTAATGAAGTTTAAGTGATCTATTAATTGCTATCTATTGTAACAAAGATTTCTAAAGTGTTTTAAGTAGTATATGTGGGTATATGGATAAACATATACATACCCTCTGACACACATCTGTAAGCAATAAATAGGATTCAAGTGTACTTCTTATTTTTATCTGCCTTTTCTCCATTCAACAATATATTAAGAACATTACTCCAAATCATTAAATTATATCTATATGAAAATGGTTATTTTTAAAAAGCTGGAAGTGGAGCTGTGGCTCAAGTGGAAGAATTCTGCTCTTGAACAAAATTAGCTCAGGGAAAATGCCCAGTCTCTGAGTTCAAGCCTTAGGACCAGCATGCGTGCACACACACACACACACACACACACACACACACACACACACACACACAAAGTTATTAATAGCTCCTTTTATAGTAAGAACCTAGTAATGCCTCAGGGAAAAACTGATGAAATTAAAGATAGTCAGGTTCCAAAAGGCAACTCCTAGTTCTAGAGGAAACCAGAGGACAGAGCTATCAACAAGATTCTGTATTTGAGGAAATCCCAAGATGCTGGAAAAAGAAGAGGATGAGGTCACAGGAAAGACTGGGAGACGGAGATAATGTGTAGAGCACATGGAAATGACAAGCAGCTCTCTTAGTAGCTGAGCACAACCAGCTATGCAGACAGGGAAGCCCAGTACATTCCTCTATGTAGGATGTGTCCCTTGGTCAACTGAAAACCACTCTTTTTGAAAAGGCAATTCAATTCCCAGGAACAAATGTGATATGTCCTCTTTATCTATAGCTCCCCCAAGAGATCCAATATCAGGGTTCTGCAGCAAACACTGTCTCTGTATCAATTAGGAAGAGAGTGCTTCTCCTGCTGTCCATGCTTCTTGATCCTGTAGCCTTGTACTAGAGCACAGGACTTTGGAGAATGTGGGTTTGTTTAAGCCCCTGCTTTGGTCCTCAGCCAAGTACCTTGTTCAGGTATCATACCAGCTATAACAGCTCAACCTTGTCTGATATGGGTCACCACTGATTTACTTAAGCTTCCATGGGACATATGCAAACAGAATTGTAAACTCCCCATTCCTGACTGCTACCCTGCTTACCTGCTTCACCTGAAATCCCAACATTCAGGAGGTTAAGACATTTGGGAAACATTTTAGCAAACTTTATTCACAATGACAAAAATTACGTTGTCTTACTAATATTCATGATTCATATGAATATTAGTAAACTTTACAGATAAAGCAACAATAGAGGGCTGGGAAGGTGGCTCAGTGGTAGAGTGCTTGCCTTGCATGCATGAGGCCCTGGGTTCAATTCCTCAGCACCACATAAGCAGGAAAAGCTGGAAGTGGTGCTGTGGCTCAAGTGGTAGAGTGCTAGCCTTGAGCTGAAGAGCTGAGGGACAGCACCCAGACTCAGAATTCAGGCCCCACGACCATCAACAAAAATAAGTAAACAAAAAATAAAGCAACAATAGAGGACTGAGTGTGGTGGAGTATGCCCATAATCCGAGCACCAGGGAGGCTGAGACAGGAAAATCATCAGTTTAAGGCCAGCTTGGGCTACATAGAGAGTCCTTGTCTCAAAACAACAACGTTAATAATCCAAAACAATGCAACAATAGGTTCACAAAGACAGTAACCACGTTCTCAAGTGTAACACCGTTATGCTTACCACATTGTCTGTTAAATGAGAGGCCCAGATTTAAGTGGTTTATTTAATCATCAGGGAAAATAACGATGACAGATTTTCTTGAGAAGCTGTAGCTAATGAAAGAAAACCTCAGATGGTAGGAAGGACAAATACCAAGAATGGGCATACAGAAGTTTCTAAGTTACTTTGCAGAGAGAGGGTAAGGACTGCAAAGGTTTCTTTCTTTTTGGTTCTGGTCGTGGGGCCTGAACTCTGGGCCTGGGCACTGTCCCTCAGCTCTTCAGCTCAAGGCTAGCGCTCTACCACTTGAGCCACAGCGCCACTTCTGGCTTTTTTCTTTTTGCTTATGTGGTGCTGAGGAATCGAACCCAGGGCCTCATGCATGCAAGGCAAGCGCTCTACCGCTGAGCCACCTTCCCAGCCCCAACTGCAAAGATTTCTAACGAAGGCCAGGCGCCGGTGGCTCAAGCCTGTAATCCTAGCTAGTCAGGAGGCTGAGATCTGAGGATTGAGGTTCAAAGGCAGCCTGGGCAGGAAAGTCCATGAGACTCTTATGTCCAATAAACGACTCGAAAATCAGAAGCGGCGCTGTGGCTCCAGCGGTAGAGCGCTCGCCTAGAGCTGAAGAGCGCAGGGACAGCGGGCCCCAAGCCCAGAGTTCAAGCCCCATGACCGACCCCCCCCCCAAAAAAAAAAAAAAAAGATTTCTAACGAAGAAAGGAAGTTAGGGGCAGAAACTCTTAGAGCTTCAATCAATGAAGTTATGTGTAAAGAGGACTAGTTGGACCTGGGATTGTGTAGAATCTCGAACTTTGCCTGGTAACATTCAATGAAAAAGAAGAATTAGGGCACTTAATAGTGGGAGGCCGCTGGGACATAATTCTGTTCACATAAATGAGGACAGCAGGAGGAACGTGGCAATATGCAGACTAGAAGTGGCCAATTGTTTTTCTCCTAGAGTGACTAGAAACTTAATTTTTAAATTGCCTCCTGAATGTGAAGTCTTCCTAAGTTGCCAGGGATCCTGTCCCTCAGAGAATGACCCACGCAGGAGAGGGGAGGGGCCTGGTAGAGGATGGTAGGCGTGGCCAACCCGACAGGGTGGAGCCACGCCCCCTTCCCAGAACGCACCGCAGCGGGAACCGGGCTGAGGTTCTTTCCGGTCAGCTCCCCACGGGACTCGTAGTTTGGTCCCACAGCATGGATGGGCTCCAGCCCAGCGTGGGGCAGTTGAGGCGCGGGCGGGTCAGGCGCCGGCGCCAGCCCCCGTCCCACAGCGGGTCGGTCTTGGCTCTGCCCTTGAGGCCCAGGAAGGTCCGGAGGCAGCTGAGGAGAAATGGCGCGTCCCGCGTGGCTGCACTGAGGGCTCCGGCGCCGCCGGGCGAGGATTCCGAGGACTCGCGAGTGGAGCCGACGGCCGACGGCGCGGGGGCGGCGCTCCCTAGCGGGCCTGCGGCTGCAGTCGTCTGGGACACGGGCCGGCGGGAGCCGCGTGGCCTGCGGGGGGCGGCAGAGCTGCTGGAGGCGTCGCCTGCCGCGCGCCTGGGGCTGGCCCCGGCCGATCCCGCGGCCCTCCGCGGCGCCGCTCAGCACTTCGCGGCCAGTGCCCCGCCCGGGACGCCGTCGGGCCCGCAGGAGGACGAGGCGGGAGGGGAGCTTCCCCGGGACTCCCCGCTGCAGCGCATCCTGGCGGAGCTGAACCGCATCTCCAGCAGCCGGCGGCGGGCCGCGCGCCTCTTCGAGTGGCTTATCGCGCCCGTGCCGCCAGACCATTTCTACCGGCGCCTTTGGGAGCGGGAGGCGGTGCTGGTGCGGCGGCAGGATCACGCCTACTACCAGGGCCTTTTCTCTACGGCCGACCTGGACGCCATACTTCGCCACGAGGAGGTGCAGTTTGGGCAGCACCTGGACGCCGCGCGCTACGTCAACGGGCGACGCGAGACCCTAAACCCACCGGGTCGCGCCCTGCCCGCCGCGGCGTGGTCCCTGTACCAGGCCGGCTGCTCTTTGCGCCTCCTCTGTCCGCAGGCTTTCTCTACCACCGTCTGGCAGTTTTTGGCGGTGCTCCAGGAACAGTTTGGAAGCATGGCAGGCTCCAATGTTTACCTCACTCCCCCCAACTCGCAGGGCTTTGCCCCTCACTACGATGACATCGAGGCTTTTGTGCTGCAGCTGGAAGGTAGGAAACTCTGGCGTGTCTACCGGCCTCGCGTTCCAACTGAGGAACTGGCCTTGATATCTAGCCCCAACTTCAGCCAGGAAGACCTTGGCGAGCCGGTGCTTCAGACTGTGTTGGAACCCGGAGATTTGCTCTATTTTCCTCGGGGCTTCATTCATCAAGCAGAATGCCAGGTTGGGGTGCATTCCCTGCACCTCACTTTGTCTACATACCAGCGCAATACCTGGGGTGACTTCGTGGAAGCCGTCCTGCCTCTGGCAATTCAGGCTGCAATGGAAGAAAACGTGGAATTTCGGAGGGGTCTGCCACGAGACTTCATGGATTACATGGGGGCCCAGCATTCAGATTCAAAAGATCCTCGAAGAACTGCTTTCATGGAAAAGGTGCGGGTCTTGGTTGCCCGCCTGGGACATTTTGCTCCTGTTGATGCTGTGGCTGACCAGCGAGCCAAAGACTTCATCCACGATTCTCTGCCCCCGGTGTTGACTGATAGGGAGAGAGCACTTAGTGTTTATGGGTTGCCAATTCGCTGGGAGGCTGGAGAACCTGTAAATGTGGGGGCCCAGCTGACAACAGAAACAGAAGTCCACATGCTGCAGGATGGCATAGCTCGGATGGTGGGCGAGGGAGGCCATTTGTTCCTCTATTACACGGTGGAAAACTCTCGTGTTTATCATCTGGAGGAACCTAAATGCTTGGAAATATACCCCCAGCAAGCTGATGCTATGGAACTCTTGCTTCGCTCCTACCCAGAATTTGTAAGAGTAGGAGATCTGCCCTGTGACAATGTGGAAGATCAGCTTTCCTTAGCAACCATGTTGTATGATAAGGGGCTGCTGATCACCAAGATGCCTCTAACTCTAAACTAGTTTCTTGTTGATGGTTGAAATATTGCAGAACTGATTCTCTACTGCCATTGTCACTTTTTTTAAAAAAACTCCTTACCTTGAAAATCACCAGTGTGGTCATACATACCTTTATGACTGCTTCAGTGTTACAGATCTCAGATGGTCTTCTAGAAAGAATCATTTCATCTAGGCAAAAAATGAAAAGAAATTGGAGGAAAAAAAAACTTTTTTTTTTTTTTTTTTTTTTTGACAAATAACCTTGATCCCTGATCATTTCAGAATACCAACTTCATCCTCCTCAGCCTTCAGGGTACTGTGCAGCACTGACTGGGTCATACTGCTTGACACATTCGAAGTTTTTTGCAAGTGCATTTTTCATTTGAGTTTTTTCATCAGTTTTTTTTGGGGGGGGGAAGGGATTGGGATTGGTATACTGTTTGTTATTATGTTTGTATGACTATTAGAAGAGTTATTAAAGTGACAAGAAATGTTTCCTTTTTCTAAGCCTAGGTTGTTATGTTGGTTGGTTTGAAGAAATACAGGAGGAAGAGGGACATAAGGAAAATCTATAATGACTTGAAAGGCAATTTGGAGGAGTTGCAACATATAAAAGAAGCATGTTAGCTGGTAGCTCATGCTTGTAATCCTAGGTACTCAGGAGGCTGAGATCTGAGAATTGCAGTTCAAAACCAGCCCAGGGGGCTGGGGATGTGGCTCAATGGTAGAGAGCTTGCCTAGCATGCATGAAGCCCTGGGTTCGATTCCTCAGTACCACATACACAGAAAAGTGGTGCTGTGGCTCAAGTGGTAGGTTGTTAGCCTTAAGCAAAAAGAAGCTCAGGGACTGAGTCCAAGCCCCAGGACTAGCCAACAAAACAACAAAAACCAGCCCAGGCAGGAAAATTCCTGCCTCCTTATCTCCAATTAGCTACAAAAAAAAAAAAAAAAAACAGCCAGAAGTGCAACTGTGGCTGGAGTGGTGAGTGCTAACCTTGAGCAAAAAGGCTCAGGTACAGTGCCCAGGCCCTGAGTTAAAGCCCCAGGACTGGCACCAAAACAACACAAAAACATGTTCACTTAATAAAGGAGGAGGCCTGGGACACAAGTGGTAAAGCAATTTCTTAGTATACTTGAGGCTTTGTGTTCCTTGGTAAACCCTCCCCCACACTCCCCCCCCAAAAGAAGAATAACTCATTGGTGCAGGGATAATTTACTCACTTCAGTTTTGCTATTTGAATCCCAAACAGGACAATACTTGCAGAAAAGTTATTTCCTACTAACAGGATCGGCTTTAGAGGATAGATTGTTTCTGCTCTTTTTTTTTTTTTGTCAGTCATGGGGCTTGAACTCTGGTCTTCAGTGCTGTCTCTGAGCTCGTCAGCTCAAGGTGAGCACTCTACTACTTGAGCCACAGTGCCACTTCTGGTTTCTTGGTGGTTAATTGGAGTTTCATAGACTTTCCTGCCTGGATTGGCTTTGAACTGTGATCCTCAGATCTCAGCCACCTGAGTTGTTAGGATTATAGGCATGAGCCACCGGCGACCAGCTCTGCTCAATTCTCAATCAGTGGCTGGTGCTGCTCCCAAAAGGGCAGCATATCACCCAGTTATGCTGTCATTAACCTTAATAAATAATTAGCAATGAGGCCACGAGGAAAGGCTGGTGTTCAAGTTACTTTCCATTCTTTATTTTTTCTGGCAGTTGGAAGAAATTCCCCAAATCTGGCAAGTGAATATTATCAGTGATTGGTGAAAAAGAGCTGGTATACCAGAAAGAACACTGGACTTGGAACCCAAAGACCTGGGTTTGGGGTGGTGGCTGGTAAGCAGCTGGCTGAGTGACTGATGCTATGCTTGGGCACACAAACTTTGTATGTATATTTTGCTTGATTTCTGCACCCTCATTATTTAGGTGATGTCCTGAGATTTTATACATTTTTATACCATAAAGCGTAGATGTTGGTAACTTTTCCTCCAACCTCACTTTCCAGAGATAACTACTCTTAAAAGTTAATTGTAGGAAGTGGCGCTGTGGCTCAAGTGGTAGAGCGCTAGCCTTGAGCTGAATTACTGAGAGCGTCCATACCCAGAGTTCAAGCCCCATGACCGACAAAAAAAAAAAAGTGTAGGGGCTGGGAAGTTGGCTTAGTGGTAGAGTGCTTGCATGAGGACCTGCGTTCGATTCCTCAGCACCACATAAACAAAAAAAAGCCAGAAGTGATGCTGTGGCTCAAGTGGTAGGGCACTAGTTAATTGTAAAAACAAAGCTGATACTTTTGGGGGTTGCTTAAGATACACAGTAGTTTTTTGTTTTGTTTTTATAAAGACTGAACTCTGGGCTTGGGCACTGTCCCTCAGCGATTCAGTTCAAGGCTACCACTTGAGCCACAGTGCCACTTCCTATATGTCCTTTTTTGACCTAAGTTTTTAATTTGTGTTTTCAGAACTAAGGTTTGAAATCAGAGCTTTGTACTCAGTAGGCATCTGTTCTACTTGAGCCACACTTCTAGCCCTTCAGCAAACTTTTAAGTCATATCCAATAGAGGTACCTTAGACAAAATCACAGATGAATTTAAAAACCTGGTAGACAAGAGGGAAACAAAACAACAAAACCAGAAAGGCTGAGGAAGAAGAAAAAAGATAACCAAGAAAAGGAAGGGTTAACTTCAAGGCTCCCCACTTAGTCCCAAAACATCTAGATTCTGAAAAAGATGTTGTTGTTGTTTTAAAGGAGTCAACAACCTAGGAAACCTACCTTGAAAAGTATCTTGGAGAAAAGTAGGAAAATCTAATGTTTTTTGCCCTTCTTTGGGCTGTGAGTAAATACGTTTTGCTTCTTCCTTCACTTTTCCTACGACCATCTCCATTTTGAGTATTTTCTGGTTCAGCAAGTCCTTTTGGTTTAGCGCTTGAATCTAGATTAGACAAGAAGGAGGTTAAAAACAACTGTACTAGGGAATAAAAACATTAATAAAGTAACTGGTCATATCATGCTTATTAAAATTATACCTTTGGCAAATAGGGCTCAGATTAAGGAGGAGAAGGAAAATTTAGAAAATTCTTTCTTATGTCTAATGCAAAAGAGAAAAAACAAGTTGGATTTCAGGCATAGATGAAGAACCTTTCTTCTAGCTGTTCCTTGCTTGTCTCTCTATGTTACTATGACTCACTTCATATTTCTATGAAAAAGCTTGTATATTTATTGAATTTTGAATTCTTCCCACAGGCCTGGCCTTGTAAAGCATAGTGAAGGCATAGTGAAGAAAAAAAAAATGAGATGCAAAGGAAACTTTAAAAACAACCTCTGATTTTGAGGATTCCTCCTTAATGGGACTATTAGAATTTTACCTTTTCTTTCTGTGACTAGGATTTTATAACTCAATTTTGTACAAGTGTTTTGCATCTTCATATGATATATCTATGTTTAAAGTTGTGGAGTATTTCTGTGATGAGGGAAAGTATATGTACATACTTAGGAGAAAATGGGTCTTTGATGCTCCTGAATATTCTCTAGAAAACAGTTTATACTTACCTTGTTCTTGATTTCCTGAAGCAGGTCTTGATGACCTTCTTTATCTATGTTGAGTGTTGTCATTGCCCGATAAACTTCCCTGAAAAATAAAGACTTCTTAGGTTATTCTATCCTGTCCTCAAAAAAAAAAACATGGAAGGCCTGGGAATGTGGCTTAGTGGTGGAGTGCTTGCTTAGCATACATGAAACCCTGGGTTCAATTCCTCAGTACCACATAAACAAAAAGCTGGAAGTGGTGCTGTGGCTTAAGTGGTAGAGTGCTAGCCTTGAGCAAAAATAGCTCAGAGTCAGTCCCCAGACCCCAAGTTCAAACACCAGGACTGGCAAAAAACAAACAAAACATATGGTAGAAGATGTAGGGGTGGGATAGGGAATATAGGAGTTGGCATTTGGCAAGAATACTAAATTCCAATCCAGTTTTGCTGAATCCTCAAGGTAAAGTGGTTATCACAATTAGTTTGTACAAGTATTGTACAGCTTGGAAATAACTTACTTGAAGCTATTAGTAGGTAACTATTGAATACTTTTATAATGGGTAACAAATGTCTTCTCAGTTAATTGTCACCACAGCACTGTAATATAACAGGTTGATGAATGGCTGGTCTCCATGCTGAAATCATTTGGTCTAGCTCTGCCAAGGCAACTGCAGGCAGGACACTCACAATTCAATAAATTAAGGAGTCTTTTTAAATAACGGTGTACATTTATATGAAGTAAATCATAAAAATAACTTTTTTCGGGCTGGGAAGTTGGCTCAGTGGTAGAAGTGCTTGCCTTGCATGCCTGAGGCCCTGGGTTCGATTCCTCAGCACCACATAAGCAAAAAAAAAAAAAAAAAAAAAGCCGGAAAGTGGCGCTGTGGCTCAAGTGGTAGAGCGCTAGCCTTAAGCTGAAGAGCTGAGGGACAGTGCCCAGGCCCAGAGTTCAGCCCTATGACCAGACCCAAAAAAAAAACAAACAAAAAAAACTTTTTTTCTTTTTTTGGTGCCAGTATTGCAGTTTATCAGGGTCTGGGTGCTGTCCCTTAGCTACTCAAGGCTGGTACTCTACCACTTGAACCACATTTCTACTGGCTTTTTGCTGGTTAAACCAGCCTGGGCTGGTTTCAAACTGAAATCCTCAGATCTCAGCCTCCTAAATAGCTAGTATTACAGGTGTGAGCCCAGCAACAACATATTTTTCCTTTTTCTTTTCTTTCCTTTTTTTTTTTGCTCAGTTGTAGGGCTTGAACTCAGGGCCTGTGTGCTGTCCTTGAGCCTCTTTGTACTCAAGGCTAATGCTCTACCACTTGAGCTACAGTGCCACTTTGAGTGGTTAATTGGAGACATAAGTGTCATGGGTACTTTCCTGCTCAGGCTGGCTTCGAACTGTGAGCCTCAGGCCTCAGCCTCCTGAGTAGCTAGGATTACAGGCATGAGCCACTGGTACTCAGCAGTAATGTAATTTTTGAGGATCAAGCATGTCCAGAAAAAAGGTTCCCTGCCCCTTAGACTGTAACTTGCATCTAATACTTAAATAGGCTTAGAGAGTTTGTTTGTTTTTTTTTTTTTTGTCGGTTGTGGGGCTTGAACTCTGGGCCTGGGCGCTGTCCCTCAGCTCTTCAGCTCAAGGCAAACGCTCTACCACTTGAGCTACAGCGCCACTTCCGGTTTTCTGATGGTTTATTGGAGATAGGAGTCTCACGGTCTCTCCTGCCCAGGCTGGCTTTGAACCGAGATCCTCAGATCTCAGCCTCCTGAGTAGCTAGGATTACAGGCATGAGCCACCAGCGCCCGGCTGGCTTAGAGAGTTTTAAGTGCTGACCAGGTTCATGTAACTATTGCATGACATGGGTGGAATTCAATTCCTTTTTGGGGTGGAGGTATACTGGTCTTGGAGCTTGAATGCAGGGCCTGGGTATTATCCCTTAGCTTCTTTTGCTCAAGGCCAGTGCTCTACCACTTGAGACACGGCTCCACTTTGGCATTTTGGTAGTTTACTGGAGAGTCTCATGGACTTTACTGACCAGGCTGCCTCCAAACCACGATCCTCAGATCTCAGCCTCCTGAGTAGCTAGGATTATAGTTATGAGTCACTGGCACCAAATCCAAACCCCAGTACTTTTTTTTAACCTAAAGCCTGTGTTGCCAAGCACAAGTGGTTTACTCCTATAGTCCTAGGTACTTAAGAGACTGAGATCTGAGATCATGGTTTTAAGCCAGCCAAGACAGAAAAGTCTGAGAGTCTTATTTCCAGATTAGCCGGCAAAATAACTGTAGTGGAGGCAAGGGTCAAGTGTAGAGTGCCAGCTGTTAACTTCAGAAGCAGAATGAGAGGCTCCAAGTTAAAGATATGGTACCAGCACAGTAGACTCTTAGTAAAAGTTGAATATATGAGTAACTTAAGAACCTGGCATGGTAGTGTATTTCTGTAATCTCAGCTATTAGGGAGGCAGAAATGGGAAAGAGGTTCAAGGCTAGCCCAGGCAATGAAGTTAGTGAGATATCTCAGACAAGCCAGTGTGACGATGTATATCTGTAACCTCAGATAGTATATAACTGGTAGGGTTTTGGTCCAAGGCTGGTCTGGGCAAAAAGCATAAGACTGTAATTAAAAAGAAATAACTAAGGGGGCATTGCTCAAGTAGTAGAGTACCTACTTAATAAGCATAAGTTCAAATCCCAGTACCCCCAAGAAAACCCAGTCAGGCAGTATAACAGCACATGAACTACAGTGGACTTTTAGCACTTACTTGAGAACAGCCTCGTGGTTCTCTAGGAGCAGTACATGTAGGAAGGTATCCCTGACTTGGTCCCCCTGAAGTCTGAGGGCTTGAATGCTACGACAGGCTTCCAGTCGTACTCCTGGTGCGTCTTCATAGTGGATAGCCCAGAGCAGGAGATCTGTCAGCTGGGGACTCACTTGTCCAATCTGTCCCAAGGCTGCAAAGGTGAGAGGGCAACCTGACTGAAACCTCACTGAAACCTGACTTGGCTATATCCTATATCCAGAAAGAAGAGTGTCATGAACAGTCTCTTTCCTTTTGGATGACAATTGCTTACCATTTTAGGGTTAATTACAAAATTTTTAAAAGTACTTTAGAGGACTGAAGATATATAGCCTGGTGTTAAAACCCTTGCCTAGCCTTGGGTTTGATTCTCAGCACCATCATAAAAAAAAAAAAAAAAAAAAAAAAAAAAGCAAGCTGGGCTGCTGATGGCCCACTCCTGTAATAATCTATTCAGGAGACTCAGATCCAAAGGATCATGGCTTAAGGCCAGCCTGGACAGAAAAGTCCACCAGACTCCATCGCTAAAATAATTAGCAAAAAGTAGGGCTGGAGGGATGGCTCGGGTGATGAACGGCTAGCGGAACAAGCAAGCCAGCAAGCATGAAGTCCTGAGTACAAGTCTCAGTGCCAGCAAAAATACAAAAGAAAAAAAGGTTCAAGCGTGGGTTAAGTGGGATACTATTTCCAAAAGATTCTGAAGAGAGGACATTTCATAACATCCTTGCCCAGGATATGAGTAAGAACTAATTTGCCTATTTACAGAAGATTTTGGACTGATAACTTTGAAGCCTACCATAGTTAGGGTGATGGGACAAAAAACCATGATTATTTCACAAGTTGCATATGTCTGATCCTGCTAGGAATCTATTGAAGGTCATATCAGAAAGTGAGCAATGCCAAAGGTCTTAGAAAGAAACTAGGGAAATCTGAGAGTAGGGTTTTAGATTCTTAGTGATGTTGAATCTAGTCTTGACTTTTTGCTACAGTTGAAAACCTCTAGGGAAAGGAAGATGGGTTACTACTTGGAACTCATCCGTAATTCTGTTGGCTGGGCCTGTCTTACCCAGGCGAGTAACAAGTTTGGCATAGATTTAGACTTGGGATCCTCAACTAAATATTAAAAAGAAGAAAATCTTTCAGACCTCAAGGAAGGACCTGAGAGATTTCCACTCCCTTACTAGAATATTTCTGGGAATCATCTGTACTAAAATAGGAAAAGAAAATTTTTTTTCTTAAATTGAGCCATAACTTCTGAAATACCTCGAATGGCAAAAGCCTTGATTTTCCAGTATGGATCTCTGTGCATCAGTTTCAGGAGGCATTCAAGCACCTGGGATAGACAAAAGGCAATATTAAGTTGAAGAATAGACCAGAAACAGGGACAGCCTGGGCGCTGTCGCTCAGCTCTTCAGCTCAAGGCGAGTGCTCTACCTCTTGAGCTATAGTGCCACTTCTGGTTTTCTAGTGGTTTACTGAAGATAGGAGTCTCACGGTCTTTCCTGCCCAGGCTGGCTTTGAACCATGATCCTCAGATCTCAGCCTCCTGAGTAGCTAGGATTACAGGCGTGAGCCACCAGCACCCAGCACATTTTCTTAATTCTAGTGACAAATGCACTAGACAGTACATGGTATGAGCCGAATTTTCTGCTCTCTGTGGATGTTCTTCAGTTTATAGGTATATGGTCATACATAGAACTTTTTGGGGGGGTTAATTCAGGGTGATTGCTAGGTAATCATTCTACTATAGAGCTATGTCTCCAGTCCAGTGTGTGTGTGTGTGTGTGTGTGTGTGTGTGTGTGTGTGTGTGTGTGTGTGTGTGTGTGTGTGTGTGTGTGTGTGTGTGTGTGTGTGTGTGTGCTGGGATCTGTGAATGTTCTTCAGTTTATAGGTATATGGTCATACATAGAACTTTTTTGGGGGGTTAATTCAGGGTGATTGCTAGGTAATCATTCTACTATAGAGCTATGTCTCCAGTCCAGTGTGTGTGTGTGTGTGTGTGTATGTGCTGGGATCATGTCCAGTGTGTGTGTGTGTGTGTGTGTGTGTGTGTGCGTGCTGGGATCATGTCCAATCTTGCTCATGCTAAATTTATACTGCCTCCTGAACCTACTGCTGAGCTACACTCAGGCTTTCCCCTGTTAACTAGGGTTGATCCTAAAGCTTATCAGCTCCTGATCATTAATGAGAAGCTAGTTAACTCTAGCTTAAAGCTTAGACTAGCTGGGAGTTAAATGGTCTTTACCAATTGATGTACTCTATATCACCACCTTTCCTCCCAGGCTCTGATCTCTCATTCTGGGTCCCCCAAAGGATAGTAAATGTACTGTGCACAAAAGGAAAGCAATGCCCTCTTCAGGTCAAGCAGGGAACGTTTCTTGTTTACTTACCAACTTATTCTGGATCTTCAGGGCACCTGCTGCTAAACAGGCTGCTTGCCGAACTGCTATGAAGTCATCAGAGAAGCAATGTAGGAAGCTTGGGAGAAGTTTTGCAGTCATAAGCTTGAGTCCGCCTATCAGGGAAAGGGCCTCTACACGCTCCTGGGAATTTCCTTGACCCAGCTTAACCCTATAAGGCACAAATGGCTTTTAATTTTCCTCTTCAAACTTTTAGTGCATAACACCTTCTCTTTGCCCCCAAGATAAAAATCACAGTGTTATAAGTTTTCTGTTATTTAGCCCTACCCTTTCTTCAGCTTATGCCCATTAAAGTAATTTTCACTGGGTAAAGATCTCAGCTATTTGCTTGAATATCTATTACCTAGCTTAGGTAGGTAGTCATCTGTGTTAAATGACTGAGTAAAGGAAAGGATCAACTTTTATTCCTTGTGAGAATGACATTTCCTCTCCAAAGCTCTTACTTTTTTGGGGGGTGTGGGGGGGAAGGATGTTGGTTGTGGAGCTTGAACTCAGGGGCCTGGGTGCTGTCCCTGAGTTCTTTTGCTCAAGGCTAGCACTCTACCACTTCGAGCCACAGAACCACTTCTGGTTTTCTGGTGGCTAATTAAAGATAACTTTCCTGCCTGGGCTTGCTTGGAACTGCAACTCTCAGATTTCAGTCTCCTTAGTAATTAGGATCACAGGTGTGAGCCACCAGCACCTAGCACTGTGTGATTCTTTTTTTTGGTGTGGGGGGGGTCCGGTCCTGGGGCCTGAACTCTGGGCCTGGGTGCTGTCCCTCAGCTCTTCAGCTCAAGGCTAGCACTCTACCACTTGAGCCACAGCGCCACTTCCGGCTTTTTTCTTTTTGCTTATGTGGTGCTGAGGAATCAAACCCAGGGCCTCATACATGCAAGGCAAGCGCTCTACCACTGAGCCACCTTCCCAGCCCCCACTGTGTGATTCTTATTTTGGCAGTTTTCACACAGCCTGGAGTGACTGCAGTCTCTATGAGACTTGGCCTTACTCCTCTAACTCACATTTTACTCAGTATTTCTATAGCAGTTATAGTATATGAGTATTTGTTACAGTTTTACTTTAATTTTTTTTTCTGTCCCTGAGCTTTGCTCAAGACTAGTGTTCTATCAGTTGAGCCATAGTTCCACTTCTGGCTTTTTGGTAATTAATTTGAGATAAAAGTCTCATGGACTTTCCTGCCCAGGCTGGCTTCAAACTACAATCTTCAGTTCTCAGCCTCCTGAGTAGCTAGGATTACAAGTATGAGCTCTGGGCACATGGCAAAGGGTTTTTTGTTTATTTTTAAACTTTTTTTTGACTTTTTTGGTACTGGGGATCAAATCCAGGACATTGTACTTGCTAGGCAAGTGCTTTGACATTGAGCTATATCCCAGCCCTTGATTTGAATTTTTTGAGGGGGTGCAGGTATTACTGGTCTTTGAACTTTAGGTCTCACCTTTGTTCAGCTACTAGTCTACCACTTGATCCATCCTTTCAGTCTGGCTTTTTCCTGGTTATATAGTTTGGAGCTACACTCTTGTAGACTTTCCTGCTCCAGCTGGCTTCAAACCTTGGTTCTCTAGATCTGAGCCTCCTGAGTAGGTAGGATTATAGGTGTGAGCCTGGCTGATTTGATATTTTTAATTGGGCATTTGTGTATCATCTTGCCTGTGTTCATCAGAAATGAGTCATACTTCTTTTTTTTTTTTTCTTTCTACTCCTGGGGCTTGAACTCAGGGCCTGAGCACTGTCCCTGAGATTCTTTTTGCTCAAGGATAGAACTCTGCCACCTGAGCCACAGCACCAGTCTCATGCACTTTCCTGCCTGGGCTGACTGGGTAGTTAGAATTACAGATGTGAGCCTTCAGCACACCCAGCTCCCACTAAACATTCCTTAGAAGAGTTCCTCCTAGGTCATACCTGATTGTGTCATGCACCTCTTTCCCAAGGCTCATTTGTCCTAGTGCTTGAGCAGCTGCTTGCCTCACTTCCTTACTCCAGTCATTCCACATCAGCTGGATCAATTTATGTTTCATATCCTATAAACAGATGTAATAATTAGTTATCATTTGCAAATGTTAATGTTATAATTGCTGTCCTTTAACCCCTTTCTCCATCAAACCATCCAATATAGCAAATGTTACTACTATTTACAGATAATTAACTTGCCTAAGGTTAACCTGGTGAGTGTTAGAACTAGGACTTGAATCCTGGCTTTTTCCCAAGTTCATCATTTAAACTGCTCTTTAGCATCAGGACCAATATAATCCATGGAAGAAACTTAAAATTTGAAAGTGATACTTAATGGGGTGGTGACCAGTTTGATTCTCCTGATTCTAGTTCTTAAAGTCTCATACCCTAGACAAACCAGGAAAATTGATTATCAGTGTGCTTGTCTTATAGGAAGTTTACTAAGATTACAGTTGATGATCATATAAAATGTAAATAAGCTATTCTCCCTGCCTGAAATATCGTCCTTTACCTGATACTGGATATTTATTCTTTAAGATTTATCTATAATACATCTCCTTATTGAAATCTTTTTTGCTTCCAATAAATATAGAAAACCATAATGCTCTATAGCTGCTTTGTTATACCTATTTTTAACATTTACCAAGGTAAGATATATTATCTTTTCACAACTAGTGCCAGCATAATGCTTAGCAGTGTAGGATATGGTCAGAAACTTTGTTTTTCTTTCTTTTTTTATTTATTAAAATTTTTGGGGGGACTGGGAAGGTGGCTCAGTAGTAGTGTCTGCCTTGCATGCAGGCCCTGGGTTCAATTCCTCAGCACCACATAAGCAGAAAAAGCCATACGTGGCACTGTGGCTCAAGTAGTAGAGTGCTCACCTTGAGCTGCAAAGCTGAGGGACAGCACCCAGGCCCAGAGTTCAGGCTCCATGAATGACAAAAAAAATAAATTTTTTTGATGCTAGTAGTAGGACTTGAACTTAGGGACTAGGTTCTGTCCCTTAGCTTTTTCTACTCAAGGCTAGTGCTTTGTCACTTGAGCCACAGCTATACTTCTGGCTTTTTGGTGGTTATTTGAAGATAGGAGTTTCATGTACTTTTCTGCCTGTGCTGGCTTTGAAACCTGATCCTCAGATACCAATCTCCTGAGTAGCTAGAATTACAGGTGTGAACCACTGGTGCCTGGCTCCAGAAACTGTTTATTGAATGAGTAAAATAACTCGAGATATACTGCCTAGATACAAACGTCTGTCATGAAGTCCTCATGATCTTTGCCTCAATCATGGCTAGTACTTCATGTCTATTTACTTTGAAATAAATCCTGAGTGGTTAAGTACCAAAGAGGTGAATATGTAAGTGAACCAGATGTTAAAATGCAGGTGATAATTAGGTTGGCCTAAAGTGACATTTTCCAAGCCTAATAAGTTCCCAGGTGATGCTTTGTTGCTGGTCCAGGATTTTAGCTACAAGATACTATATAGTACTTGATACAGAATTAACTCTCACACCTGTCCATGGGATATTGAATGGCCAGATTATGTATTTCCCCATATGTAGAATGTGAGGGTTAAAGAGGGTAAGGTGTTGTACTTCTAGTAGGTATGGTCATGTTATGGGCCATTTCAGATACACCCAGATTATCTGTTTAAGGGGGGAAAAATACAGTAGCACAAAGAAAGAAGGGAAAGATTCCGTTTGGGCTTGAAAGTAATAGCAAAAAGGAGATTAGGGCTTTCCTTGCCTAGTATTCCCTCTTCAACTGTAGCCAGCCACCCTCCACAGAATTTTAATTGATAAGTTTAGTTCACACTAATCTTTCTCTCTGAAGAGTTTTAAGAGAGCACCTTTCATTTGATGCTTGTTCTTACAACTTTTGTGTTTGTGAGTATTGGGCTGGGAATGTAGCTTAGTGGTAGGGTGCTTGCTTAGCATGCATGAAGCCCTGGGTCGATTCCTTAGTCCCACATACTTTTTAAAGCTGGAAGTGGGGTTGTGACTCAAGTGGTAGAGTGCTAGCTGTGAGCAAAAGAAGCTTAGGAATCCATGCCCAGAGTTCAAGCTCCAGGACTGGCCAAAAAAAAAAAAAAAAAAAAAGACAGGTGTTTGTGAGTATTGTTGCTCAAACTGCAATGTCAGCTGTTTAAAAGCAGGGACTATATTTTACATGTGTGTACTGAACATTCAGAGAACCATTTTGTTGGGTTGTTGGTTCTTTTATGTCAGGGCTTGAGAAAGTGATGATGGACTTGTTTAAGGGATGAAATAGGGTAGAAATAGATCACTGACTGATGCTTTATAATGCCATTGCTATTAAAGTACTGTCAAATTGCTAAAAAATTATTAATATTGGTCTTAGTTTTGTGCTTATTTTATTATGGTTCCCTTACAGTTTATGGATTACCATCACACTGATATGGCAGTGGCTTAAATCACAGGACAAGGTGATATTTGAAGATAATCCTGGATTATGAGTAAGAGGTAACAAGGTGAGACTAGAGATCTGTCTATTGAGAATGAGATTTTAAGTAGCAGCAAAAAGTTGCAAGACAAACTAGCCCAGTTCTGCTGAAATTTTCTGTCCTGGCAGCAAAGGAAGAGGCTTACTAAGCAAACGTTGCCACTGATCCTGGCAAAAGCTCTGCAGGCAACGATTCGGTCCTTCCATTGACTGCTGTTCAGCTCTACTGCAAGCATGGTGTGTATCAGGGTCTGAGGAAACAGATTTGTATGGATAGTTACTCACTTTTAGAGATACTGCAATCTTGAAGAAGTTATATCCTAACATGATATCCAACATAGTGTCCTAAGGTCGTAAGATAATCATCCCTATTGAAAAACTGGTTTACAAGAGGTGAGGTATACCTCCAGTTAACCCAGTTGACTCTCGGGACCAAAACAGAGATTTAATAATCTGAACAGGAAATGAGGGCTTCAATCAATAAGATTGTAATTATTTTTGCCTATAAAATGTGTTGTATATGCCTTAATCTTTGTGAGTTTGACATTTCTACTGAAAAGTAGCATAATTGTAGGTATATGGTATCTTTCCTTCCTTCCTTCTGCCCTTCCTTTCTTCCTAACACATTTTCTTTTTTTTTCTTTTTGTTGGTCATGGGCTTGAACTCTGGGCTTGGGTGCTGTACCTCAGCTCCTTTTTGCTCAAGGATAGCACTCTATCATTTGAGCCACAGTGCCATTTCCAGTTTTTTGAGTGGTTGATTGGAAATAAGAGTCTCATGGACTTTCCTGCCCTGGCTGGCTTCGAACCACTATCCTTAGATCTCAGCCTCCTGAGTAGCTAGGATTACAGGTTTGAGCCACAAGTGCTCAGCTACAAACAGTTTTTAACGGTTTAGGAGTTGTGACATTTGGAATGTGTTTCTTGAGAGAAACCATTGAAAACCACATAAGAACCAAGCACCAATGAATCATACCTACAATTCTAGCTACTCAAGAGGCTCAGTTCCAACAATCACATCAGCCCAGGAAGACAAAACCTAGAGACTCTGATCTCCAGTTAGCCAGCAAAAAGGTAGAAGTGGAGGCTCGTGTCAAGCGATAGAGCACCAGCTGTGAATGTAAAAAGCTGATTGAAAATGTGTTAGGCCTGGAGCCAGTGGCTCATGCCTATAATCGTAGCTATTCAAGAGGCTGAGATCTGAGGATCATGGTTCAAAGCTCAGCCCAGGCAGGAAAGTCCGTGAGAGTCTTATCTCCAATAAACCACTAGAAAAACAGAAGTGGTGCTGTGGCTCAAATGCCAGGACTGGCAAAAAAAAAAAAAAAAAAAAAAAAGCCAACTACTGGGGCTGGGAAAGTAGCTCAGTGATAGAGTGCTTGCCTTGCATGCATGAGGCCCTGGGTTCGATTCCTCAGCACCACATAAATAGAAAAAGCAGTAAGTGGTGCTGTGGCTCAAATGGTAGAGCGCTAGCCTTGAGCTGAAGAGCTGAGGGACAGCGCCCAGGCCCTGAGTTCAGGCCCGTGACCAGCAAAAAACCAAAAAAAACCCAAAACCCCAAAAAACTACTTTCAACTCTTTTCTTACTTTTCCCAGCCATCTGTTGTCACATCTCCCTGTATACATTCTATATCCAGGTTTACCCATTCTTGGTGCACTTTCACTTGTGCTTGACATTGTCTGAGCTAACCACCTGCTTTATTGGTTTCCTTTAATGCAAAACCCCCATTCATTTCCTAATGGTAATTTTTTTCTCTCACCCTTTAAATGGGCACATACCGTTTTTCTACTGAGATGGCTTAGTAGAATACAAGCCTGGTTTTCGGTTTCCTCATTCCGCTTGTTAAACAGCTCTTGGAGGATCCTCTTGATCACTGGGTAAGTTGCAACACCTTCCAGAGCCAAGCACTGAGCTGCAGCCCAGCTATCCACACTATTACCTGCCACAGTGGGATTCGAAGAAAAAAAAAAGCCTAGAATAGTGATCTGTTTTCCCCCAGAGAAAATCCAGAAATCCAATTCCATATACTTAAAACACACACACACACACACACACACACACACACACACACACACACACACACACACACACACACACACACACACACACACACACGGTTTTGTGTTTTTTTTTTGGCAGTTTGAACTCAGAGCCTTATGCTTGCTAGGTAAATGTTCTATTGCTGACCTACACTTCCAGTCATTACACCATGTTTAAGTAGATCATATCAAGATTGTAAATAGAAACTGAAAATCTGAATCTGAAAAATTAATCCTAAAAGCTGTCTTCTTCAGTAACAGCCTTAAAAGGCACTTCTCACTTAGCTAAGCTGAATTGTTTACCTCCCCCTGGGACTTGGGAATGCTAGTGGGGGAGGCTTCCCTTACATAAGCAATATGCAGATGAATATCTTTAGTATACTCTAAGATTTCAGTATCTTTATTTATTTATTTATTTTGGTCCAGTCCTGGGGCCTGAACTCTGGGCCTGGGCACTGTCCACAGATGAATATCTTTAGACAGGAAGTCAACGCCGGTAGCCAGGCCTTGCCACCCACTGGCAAGAAATGTTCTTCTCTCAGAGAGGGCTAGGAGCACTTAGGCACCTTGGGCTTTTCACCTGACAAAGTTTTTTTTGGTTGAATAACTCCAACAGTGCATGTGAGTAAATGCCTTAGACATTCAATGTGTGGAAATTAGAAGCATAGTGTGTTCAAGTGGTGATATTTTAATTTTATAATATACTTAATGTTATATCATCTTGTCAATAAAATAAACTGTAAGAGGCCTCCCTTGGTTGATTAGTTTCTTTTCTTCTTTCCTTTCCTTTCCTATCCTTTCCTTCCTTCCTTCCTTCCTCCTTCCTTTCTTTCTTCCTTCCTTCCTTTCTTCTTTCTTTCTTTTTTCTTTCTTTTCTTCCCTCCCTCCCTTCCTTCCTTCCTTTCCTTCTTCCTTTCCTTCATTCCTTCCTTCCTTCCTTCCTTTCCTTCTTCCTTTCCTTCCTTCCTTCCTTCCCTTCCTTCCTTCCTTCCTTCCTTCCTTCCTTCCTTCCTTCCTTCCCTTCCTTCCTTCCTTCCTTCCTTCCTTCCTTTCCTTCTTCCTTTCCTTCTTCCTTCCTTTCTTTCTTCCTTTCTTTCTTCCTTCCTTTCCTTCTTCCTTTCTTTCTTTCTTTCTTTCTTCCTTTCTTTCTTTCTTTCTTTCTTTCTTTCTTTCTTTCTTTCTTTCTTTCTTTCTTCCTTCCTTCCTTCCTTCCTTCCTTCTTGTGGTGGCACTGGGGTTTGAACTCAGGGCTTTGCATATGCTAGGCAGGTATTCTACCATTCTACCACTTGTTACCATTTGCTTTTTGCTTTTTTTGTTTTTCAAACAGAATTGTGATCATGCTTACACCCTAGCTGGCTTAGACCATGACCTATTTATGTATGTGTCCTGCCTTGCTCAGCTTTTTATTAGTTGTGGTAGGGTCTCAAAAACTTTTTGCCCAGGCTGTTTGTTCTCAAACCACAATCTTCCCCATTTCTGCTTCTATGTAGCTAGCATTACAGACTTGAGTAACTGGACCCAATTTTTGTTTAAAATTTGCTGCATTGGAGATCAGAGATCAAAGCCTGGGCCCTGTGCATACCAAATTATCTCTCTACCACTAAGCTATATGCTCAGCCCTAAAATTTTTGAGAAATATGTATTAATTATATGTAATACATGAATTGTAATGGGATTTCATGTGATATTTTAATGCATGCTTATGCCATGCACGGATGAAGTCTAGCTTCCCTTTATTCATCCTCTGCTTCTCAACTTCTCATAATCACTATTTCACATTCAGGCCAGCCTTTTTTTTTTTTTTGCTAGACCTGGGGCTTGACCTCTGGGCCTGGGCACTTGTCCCTGAGTCTCTTTGTGCTGAAGGTTAGTGCTCTACCACTTGAGCCACAGCGCCACTTCCACTTTTTCTGATTAACTTATTGGAGATAAGTCTCACGGACTTTCCTGGACTGGCTTTGAACGTTGATCCTCAGATCTCAGCCTCTTGAGTAGCTAGGATTACAGGTGTGAGCCAGTGGCACCCGCCCTCTTTTTTTTTTTTTTTTTAAGTTTCCACATATGACAGGACATAAAGTTCTTGTTTTTCTGGTCTGACTTATTTCCCTTACCGTGGTTTCCTTAGTTTTATCCATTTCAGAGCATAATTTCTACCTAGTCAAGTGCATCTATGAAAAGCTTAGTCTAAGCTGGGTGCTAGTGGTTCACACCTGTAATCCTAGCTACTCAGGAGACTGAGATCTGAGGATAAGCCAGCCATGGCAGGAAAGTCCTGGAGACTTTTTTTTTTTTTTTTTTTTTGGGTCCGGTCATGGGGCCTGAACTCTGGGCCTGGGCGCTGTCCCTCAGCTCTTCAGCTCAAGGCTAGCGCTCTACCACTTGAGCCACAGTGCCACTTCCAGCTTTTTCTTTTTGCTTATGTGGTGCTGAGGAATCAAACCCAGGGCCTCATGCATGCAAGACAAGTGCTCTACCACTGAGCCACCTTCCCAGCCCCAAGTCCTGGAGACTCTTATCTCCAGTAAATCACCAGAAAACTGGAAGTGGCGCTGTGGCTCAAGTGGTAGAGTGCTTGTCTTGAGCTGAAGAGCTGAGGGACAGTGTCCAGGCCCAGAATTCAAGCCCCAGGACTGACAAAAAAGCATAGTCTACATATGAGAAACTTTGTAAAAGTACCCAAGAAAAACTAACTTTTGAATATTCTAACATAAACCCAACTTTACAGAGCATGATTGTGAAGAGAGAAAGACTAGGAAAATGGGTGATGGTGAGATATCCTCTTGTTTTCCCATCCCTACATCTGGAGTAAGAAGGCATTACTCACCCTGCACAAGGACATCCTGCATGATGTCCTGGGCACGTGGATTATGTGTCTGTATTGCATACTGACATAATGCTGCTGCCATCCTCACATTGGAATTCTTGTCATAAAGAGCAGCTTCCAGGGCAGGCTGTAGAGCATCTGGCAAGTCCTTGATAACTGGGATTTCCCCAAACCCTGTGATTAAATGTGAGTGAGGTAAGAGTACCAGCTCTTTGCTTTTCTCTTTAATGTACACCACTTCCTTCTCAAGGCTTCTGTTTCTTGCAGGTGCTTATAATATTTATTAATAAAATCACAGTTCAACTTTGCTTCCTTCTGTTCAGGGGATTAGAGTTTGTATCTAAGCTGGTATTCCAGTTCTTGATCTTTTATCATCTGGCTAGGAAGGTGGCTCAGTGGTAGAGCGCTTGCCTTGCATGCCTGAGGCCCTGGGTTCAATTCCTCAGCACCACATAAACAAAAAGAAAAAATCTGGAAGTGATGCTGTGGCTCAAGTGACAGAGTGCTAGCCTTGAGCTGAAGAGCTGAGGGACAGCGCCCAAGCCCAGAGTTCAGGCCCCACGACCGGACCCCTCCCCCCCCCTATTTACCCCATGATGTTTTGTTTTGTTTTACTTTTTGTGCTAGTACCAAGGCTTGAACTCAGAACCTTGCACACTCACTTAGCTTTTTTCTCTCATGGTTGGCACCAGTTGAGTCACACCTCCACCTCTGGCTTTTTGCTGATTAATTGGAAAAAGAGTCTTAAAGACTTTTCTGCCTAAGCTGGCTTTGAAATCTGACTCTCTGATATCAACCTGAATAGCTAAGATTATAGGCATGATCCACCAGCATGTGGCCCTATGAGGTTTTATATTGTTAATAATTGTAGCTCACTTAAGCAATACTTTGCCACTTCTATATCGTTGCATTCTGCCTTTCAACTCTGATTGAATTAGGCAAGGTATATATCATTCCAGAACTAACTGGGGAGGTTCACAAAACTATGATAGTCTACACATAAGACAGAAATACCATTAATAGGGTAGCAGTGTCACGCATTCTTTGGTCAGAATTCTTGAGGTTATGTAGCATTTCACAGTGTTCTGGAGTATAAAGTTTGCTCTGTGTAAACTTGTGTTCCACAAGCAGTAAAATGTCTGGTGGTATCTCATCTCAATAGATAGATTTGTAGTCCACAAGCTGGGCACTGGTGATTTACACCTGTAATCCTAGCTACTCAGGAGGCTGAAATCTGAGGGTTTTGGTTCAGAGCCAGCCCCAGCAGGGAAGAATCTCCAATTAACCACCAGGAGACCAGAAGTGGTGCTGTGGCTCAAGTGGTAGAGCACCTGCCTTGAGCTGAAGAGCTCAGGGACAGTGCACAGGCCCAGAGTTCAAGCTCCATGACCGACCCCCCCCCCTAAAAAAAAATTCTAATCCACAAAGGGCATGCCTGTGAAGAATTACAGCATTTACCTTACATCATACCCTTACCAAAAGAGCAACTAGGCATTTTCCTGAAGCCCAAATTCTGAAGTAGAATAGGAAAGGGTTACCTCTTCATTTAATCTCAGCTAAGCTTCAAGGCTTTATGAAACTGCAGATGTTCTCAAGCTGCTCTCACCTGAATCACTTTGTGTGATAGTAATCCGTGGCCTTTCCAAAGCAGCTGTGGCGCATGTAACGATGGCTTGTATCCGAATGTCATCATACATATTTACCAAGCTCTGCCTTAGGCTCTCCACTGTCTCATGGTGCCACTCAATAACTATATCACAATGAAGATGGCAAGAAGAGAACCTAGTTAGGGTTAGAACTGTGCTAAAGAAGGTGACAAAAAGCCCCCTTTCTCAAAGACAACTCAAGTAAAATATTAGCTCAGAAGAATAGAGAATTCAGAGAGGATCTCTTTAGGAAAGTTAATTCTTTGATTATTTAATTACCTCTCAGATAATTGCCCCTACTCATCCGATATTGTGTTTTGGGGCTTTTTTCCCTTAAATAATGTATGGTTATTTTTGTTGTTTGGCAATCCTGGGGCTTAAACTCAGGGCCTGAGCACTTTCCCTGAGCTTTATTTGCTCAAGGCTAGTGCTCTATCACTTGAGCGACAGCTCCATTTCTAGCTTTTGGGGGTTTGTTTGGAGATAAAGAGTCTCATAGACTTTGAGCCCAGGAGTTGAAGACCAGCTAGGGCAAAAAATTGATAATCTCATTTATACTGGATTACTTTTTAGGTTAAATGTGTTAACTAGAAAATGCAGGCAAGATAATGAAAGTTCAGAGGGTATGGCTCAAGTAGTAGAGAACTTATCTAGAATGTTTGAGGCCCTGGGTTTAATAAATAAGCAAATAAGTTTGTATAAGCTTATTTTGAAAACTAAAAGAAAAGAGGTCAACAAATGCTATTATCCTTTGACAGGGATGGAACCCAAAGCCTTGTGCTTGTTAGGCAAACACTCTACCACTGATCTCCAGTCCTAGTACAACAAAGTAATCATTTATTTATTAGATTTTCTTGCCTTTAAGGGTTATTCAATCCAGCTTTCAGTATCTTCCTCATTTCAGTTGCTAATAGCTCTCTTTGCAAGAATAATTTTATTTCAGTGCTCTTACTATGTGTTCATGTTCTTTGCTAACATCTTTTTTTGCAGGAATACTTTTTATTCTGTGCTCTTACTATGTGTAGGTGCTCTCCACTCTAGCTTTTTTGTTGTTGGTGGTCATCGGGCTTGAACTCCAGGCCTGGTTGCTGTCCCTGAGCTCTTGAGCTCAAGGCTAACACTCTACTACTTGAGTCACGGTGCCACTTCTAGTTTTCTGGTGGTTAATTGGAAATAAGAGTCTCATGGATATTCTTGCCTGGACTGGCTTTGAACCACAATCCTCAGAGCTCAGCCACCTAAGTAGCTAGGATTACAGGCATGAGCTACCGGTGCCCAGCTTCCACTCTAGCTTGTATTCAGCATCTGTTTTCAACCTTTTTGTTTCCTGACCCAGTTTACCTAGTTGGATCCTGCACTAACTAAATTAGTCTGTTATTTTCTGAAGGTTGACAGTCTTAGAGTTGTCAACTATTGTAGCTTCCAATAGTGTTAGCTAGGCCATTACTTTGCCAAGGGCTCAACTTGGTCCTTAATTATCTTTGAGGGAAGAGCAGATACATAATAACCTCAATTTTACAATTGAAGTCCTTAATACCAGTTGCCTGCAGTTTATCCTCAGAAATACACACCAGTTATCTTTGCCCTGTTTTGACTCACTGAATTCCCAGGCTTTCTTCCACTCCTGTAGCATCTTCCGTAGGACCACCAGTTCCCAAGTCACTTCTTCCTTCAGTGGAGTCACTTGCTTCTTCAGTCTCCTAGTCTTGATGGACGTATCTTCCTCACCTAACTGCATCGTCTGATCCTTGATTGGGGTAGGCAAAGCAATCCAGCGCTGGGCTCCTCTCATAGGCCTAAAAGCTGTACAATGGGACAGGATGAGGCCTCACTTGATTGTGTTAGGCCCTACCAATAGCAGTCCCAGCTAGCACTTCATTCCTATTCTTATAACACCAAAGCAAAACAACCAAGTAATTTGCTTTGATAAAGAAATAAACTTTTTTTTTTTTGGTCTGTTGTGGGGCTTGAACTCTGAGCCTGGGCGCTGTCCCTGAGCTCTTCAGCTCAAGGCTAGCACTTTACCACTTGAGCCACAGTGCCACTTCTGGTTTTCTAGTGGTTTATTGGAGATAAGAGTGTCACGGACTTTCCTGCTCAGGCTGGCTTTGAACCACAATCCTCAGATCTCAGCCTCCTGATTAGCTAAGATTACAGGTGAGCCACCGGCACCCGGCAAAAATAAACCTTTTTATAAGTAGAATAAATCATCAGGAACACAAATAACTTGCCAAGGTGCAACTGAAGATTTGTGGGAGTACTTTCTCCATGCATTGTCCCTGTGGACCCTTGACAAAGGAATGTGTATGTTGGGGAAGCTGTCCATAGCTGCCCTTAACTACCACTTCCTCTACCCCGGCGGCCATTGCCTGTTCCCATAGCACTAGTGACCATTGTTTGAGCTTGCCGAAAAAAGAATGTCTCAGTCACTACTACTGTTAGTGTCTATTCACCATAGGAATCCTCTGAACAGAGATGCTACAAAGAAGAAAGTAATGGGAAATGGAGAGATGGTTTCTTCAGGGATGGGCACATTTTGTTACATACCTAATGTGTGTGTGTTCTTGCTTCCTACCACAATCTTTGTCTTATGGTGATATATTCATGAAACTGAAACTATAAGAAGGGAAGACTAAAATTTGAGGCAAGGGTGGGCCTAGGAATGGATTAGGAAAATTGAGCCAGCCCAAGGTAATAGGGGACCGTGGGGGGAGGGGGGGAGTTTGATGTACTTCATGTTGAGGCGTTAAGATACCTGTACTATTGCAATGATTGACACTAATGCACTTGATTACACCAAAATTATATCTGTCTAACTGAAAATATTTTCCACCAAAGCTCTTCCTACTAAACAATATACGGTGTAGCTTTATCAGGTGATTTTTTTCATTGCTGGTGGTGCCTCAGCCTAAAAACTAGGGGGCTGGGAAGGTGGCTCAGTGGTAGAGTGCTTGCCTTGCATGCATGAAGCCCTGGGTTCGATTCCTCAGCACCACATAAGCAGGAAAAAAAAGCTGGAAGTGGCGCTGTGGCTCAAGTGGTAGAGTGCTAGCCTTGAGCTGAAGAGCTGAGGGACAGTGCCCAGGCCCAGAGTTCAGGCCCCATGACCTGGATCAAAAAAAAAACAAAAACAAAAACAAAAACAAAAAAGCTAGGGACTCAGCCCACAAACTAAAGAAGTAGCCACACTCCCATCATGACCCAGCCCCCCACTACCAGCTTCCTGCTTACGTGCTTCAGGAACAGGCTGGGAACTCCACTTTTCTGGAGTTTCAGGAAAGATCTTGGATAGCTGCTTGCTGTACTTATGGGCATTTTCCAGAAGAATCTGGTCCTTCCTTCCACCAATCTGGTGGACAATCTTGACTTCATCTGTGAACAAAGAAACAACTCTTGGTGACATTGCAACTCCATTGTCCGTCCACTCCTTCCTTAGTAAAGTACACACAGGAGGGAGAAGAGAGAATGGTTTGCTTTCCACCAGCACTTTCCTTCACCCTCTGGAAAGTCCTGTGTTAGTCCCCAGGGAATAGATGGCAAACACCTGGGGTCATCTCCATCCGGGACTGTTCCTGTCCCCAGCTGTCCTTACCTCCCTGTCCCAAGCTCACCTCTGCCCCCCTACAGTGCTCAGTGCTATTACCAAAGTAAATCTCCTGCTCAAAGACATTGTCTGTAGAGTAAGCAAACTCTCCAGCTTTAGGATTCACTTGTCGAAAGGAGCTCTCCTCTACCGGCTCTATGTGTCTTTTAATTTCCTTGAGATCCTTAGCTGTCATATTGTCAGGCATGGCTTCAGTTGTCTCTTCTTGTGGAGAGTAACCTGGTAATCTTGGCAGGGATAGAGAGAGGGGAAGGGAAAGAAAAGGGGAAAGTGTTCCTCTTTCTGTTAGGTCCACAGCTCTAAAGCCCACTTAAGTTCAGTTACTGCACATGAGCATCTGAAGAACACCTGTGTTTCATTATTATTCTTATTCCCAAGGTGACATTTGAATGTGGAGCCATCAGAGGGACCTGTCTTCAGCTACCTCACTGATGGAGCCACCTTACAGCCACTGGGCAATTTTACAGGGGAGCCATGCTTCCAGCACAATCTTTTTTTCTCTTTATTTTCTTTTTTTTTTTTTTTAACATTAGCTCCCTTAGAGGTTGCATGGATTTGGAGAGAGGAATTCAACTTCCTACATTACTTATACTATCTAGTATGTGTGTGTGCTTATTTAATGTCTGTCCACTGACTGGACTCATTTGTTGTTAGCACTTCACAGACTACCTGAAAGTAGCAAGAATACAACTTGTATTTGTTCAATAAATCAGCAAATAAATAGAATTCCATTCCCTTTATTTCCCTTGGGAACTCATATATGTATATATATATGTGTGTGTGTGTATATATATACACATATATGTATATATACATATACATATATATGTGTATATATATGTATATATATACATATATATACATATATATGTATATATATGTATATATATATATATATATATATGTATGATAGATCCAGAAGGAAGAAATAGAATTAAAGGAAGAGGCTGGGAATGTGGCTTAGTGGTAGTCTTGCTTGCATGCATGAAGCCCTGGGTTTGATTCCTCAGTATCATATAAATAGAAAAAGCCAGAAGTGGTGCTTTGACTCAAGTAATAGAGTGTTGGCCTTGAGCAAAAGATGCTCAGAAAAAAAAAAAAAGCAGCAGCTCAGGGACAGTGCTCATGCCCTGAGTTCAAGCCCAGGACTGGGAGGAAACAAAGGAAAGAATTGAAGCAAGAAATCTGAGAAATATGGAGTCATCTTCTCTCAGGTTGCTTAGTTCCCAGTCCTGCAGTTGGTTGAATTTGGGAAAGTAACATGCTGCCTCCTTATTCAAAGTATGGCAAGATATAAACCTCAGTGCCATGAGGTATATGTCTTATTTCTCAGTCTGGAGGCATTTCTGAGGGTAGTTATATCAACAGTCTGACTTCTAGGGAAGGCTGAGAACCAAATCTTTTTTTTTTTTTTTTTTTTTGGTGCTGGTCTTAGGGCTTGAACTAAGGTCCTATGTGCTGTTCCTGACCTCCTTTTGTCAAGGCTAGCACTCTACACTGGAGCCATAACTCCACTTCCATTTTTCTTTTGTAGTTTATTAGAGGTAAGAGTCATGGACTTTCCTATCCTGGCTGGTTTCGAACTGTGATCTTCAGATCTCAACCTCCTGAGTAGCTAGGATTACAGAGACCTGCAAGAACCAAACTTTTTAAGGCAGTGGCTTTCAACTAGGGGTAGTTTTGCTCCTTAGGGGCATTTGGCAGTACTGAGGCATCTTTAGTTGTAACTACTCAGAGAGGATTGCTACTGGCATCTAGTGAATAGAGAGGCCAGGGGTACTGCTACCATCCTACAGGGCACAAGACAGCCCCCCATAACAAAATATCTAACCCAGTGGTATAGACTGTGAAGCCTCTCTCCTTCCCTTCCTCCCCCTCTTCATTCCTTTTGTGTGTGTGTGTGTGTGTATGTGACAGGGTCCAGGGTAGCCTTCAACTCATTATATAGCCCTAGATTTCGTCAAGCTCATAACCTTCCTGCCACTGCCTATCAAATGCTAGTTTTATAGGTGTGCATTCCCAACCCTTATTTTGAGATCTCAGGAGAACAGGTTGCTAATGGAGAACGTGGTTGAAGAGAAGGGAATACAATATGAGTTTGGGATGCAGATCAGGTGGTAGTGTGCTTGCTAATCTGTGTGAACCCTTTCTGGGTTCCACCCCCAGTAAGTCAACAAGTAAGATCAGGAGTGGGAGACTTTGAAGAAGGGGAGCCAGGGGGTTCTCAAAGGTTCACATAAGGCCAGGGAGACCCTGGCTAGCCTACCTGTAGTAAACAGGAAGCAGCAGATCGGGCTTCTTTGTTTCCTCAGAGTGCAAGGTGATAGTTTCATCCTCCAATTCTGCAGCCTCTTCGGCCTCCAGCTGTTTCAGGAGCTCCAGGTCGCTGGCAGAGGAGAGTTCATCCCGGATGTGGCTCCAGTCATACTGCTGGCGCAAGAAGCTTTGCCACTTGTTGGGCACCGCGCCAGGTGCGGGTCTCGGAGGAAACTTGCTCTGGATCCATCGCGCGGTGCGCTTGTTCAGCTTTCCCAGCACAATGGCCTCCCAGGCTCTGACCTCTCTCTCACGAGGCAGAAGCCAGGCTTCCCTTTCTTGCAGATTCACATCTGGAGACCGTGGCAGGTCCAGTGGATCTGAAATCCTGCGGGGATGACGGACACGAGAGTGCAAGGCTTCCCTGTGCACACTTACTGGCTTCGATGGCTGGAGTTTCTTTTTAGCACTGGCCGGGCTTTCTGTCTTTATAGACTGGGACGTGGCCTCTGCTAAGGCACCCTCGGGATACAGGAACTTGTACTGGACAGGTTTCTCAGGTAGGACTGTCCTGACCCTGACCTGGCGAGGCTGGATGATGTTATCGGTGTTGTAGACGTGGTTAAAGTTGTATTGGCTGTAAGACATGCTGGGCAACCCCCGCTGCAACCCCACCTCCAGAGAGAAGGTCAGGTTAGCAGCAGCCTTTTTCAGATACTGGTTCTTGAGGTGCGCACAGTGCTTCGGGCTGAAGTTGAAGACAGGTGGCACACAGGAGACGGGGGAACAGGCCTCCTTGTCTCTCAGTCTGGGGTAGTAGAAAGTTATGCCCCATCCCAACCGAGAGGAGAATGTTGGAGGGCCATTAGGGGAGAGAGGGGTCTTTTTCTTTTTAGTCCTGGACATATTTCCCAGCAAATACTGTTTTCCACACTGCTAGTCTAGAGGTAAGGTCTGCAGTGTCCGGATACCTATAATGTGGTAGGGAGGAACCAGAGAGAGCTCTTTACAAACTGTAATAGACGTCCTTAGGAATCAGGTCTTAGATGCACTGGGTGAAGAATTTAGCAGTATTGGATCACTAGCACCTGCAAAGATGCTTAGAAAGGAAGAAAGGCTGTTAGAGCTACATCAAGGTTTGGAGGTTCCATAGTGTCCAAACTGACAAGCTATCTGGACCAGCATTATGTCAGGGCTATCATTTCCAGTAGACAGCCCCTCCAGAACCCCTGTAGAACCAAAGAAGAATGGCATGTCTCCTGTACAACTGCAGACTGGGACCTTCCATCCCAATAAGTAGCAGCCACAAATATTATCTCTGCACTTGTAAAACTTGGGCTAGAAGTGCAGGAGTAGGTGGTAGAGCATGCTACCAGTTAAAACGTGATGAAGGCTGGAGACGTGACTCAGTGGTAGAGCACCTGACTAGCAAGCACAAACTCAAACACCAGCACTACCAGAGAACAAAAACAAAAAAAGAAATCACTTGTCAGGCTAGAGCTGTGGTTCAAGTGATAGAGTCCCAGAGCTGAGCAAGCACAGGCCCTGAGTTCAGACCCTGGTTACTGGAAAAACAAAATACAAAAACCTGATGAATTTTGAAGATTCCCCTAAATGTAATACTGTAAAATCTGAAAGATGATTCAAACTCTCCTTCTGCCTCTGGCATCATGTGACCATAACAACTCAATTAGAAATGAGACATAGCCCAGAGTTTACTAATTTAAGTTCTAATCTCCTATTTACTTTCCCATCCTTTAATCTCATTCTGGTTTGCTACATTCATTTTACACATGGTTGAGATTGTTTGAATAATTTGTTCAGATATTAAGACAGAAGGAGTTGTTTTGGAAGAAAAGACTAAAAAGCCATAAGCCTTGTCATCAGTTGTCCTCCCATTCTCATCTGAAGTTGACAGTGTTTAAGAGAGGGTGGTCAATCTCTGGAGTCATATTAGTTAGATATTGCTAAGGATCTCCTTCATGGTGGAAATCTTGTTAAAATGCAGATTCCTATGTGATATCCCCAAAATGTTGCTTCAGAAGGCTACAAAGGAGCCTAGAAACCTGCCTTTAAAACAAACAAAAACTCTCAAGGAAGCTGGGTACTGGTGGCTCAGGCCTGTAATCCCATATATTCAAGAGGCTGCGATCTGAGAATGGTGGCTCAAAGCCAGCCAAGCAAGAAGTCCATGAGACTCTTACCTCCAGTTAACCACCAGGAAACTAGAAGTGGGACTGTGGCTCAAAGTGGTAGAGTGAGTGCTAGCCTGGATCAAAAGATCTCAGGAACAGCGCCCAGGCCCTGAGTTCAAGACCCATGACCAACCAAAAAATATAGCTCTCAAGGATTAGTATGCATATTAAAATTTTAAATATAATTTATTATTATTATTATTATTATTATTATTATTGTCAGTTGTGGGGCCTGAACTCTGGACCAGGGCGCTCAAGGCTAGCTCTCTACCACTTGAACCACAGAGCCACTTCTTTTTCTGCTTATGTGGTGCTGAGGAATCAAACCCAGGGCCTCATGCATGCAAGATAAGCACTCTACCACTGAGCCACCTTCCCAGCCCTTATTTTTATTCTAAGTTGTATATAGAGGGGCTACCATTTCACAAGTCAGGCAATGGATACATTTCTTTTTGCACGTTAAGCTTATTGAATCCACAGCCCAAAGGGTATCAGTAGGTGATATGATCTGATGAAGCTGTATCTGTATTAAAGATCCTGCAGATTGCTTACTTTTGGCTGGGCTACATGATTATGGGGAGATGAAATGTTGTAAAGAGCCAAATTTATCTTGGGCTCTCTTAGCCTTTTCTGATAGTTATTTACCACCAACCTCTGTATCTAACCTAACAATCTTTTGGTTCCAAGATAAACATCTTGGAATATTAACCTGGACACCTCTCAAAACCAGCTGAGAACATGATAAGACAACTTCTGAATGCTATAGATTTTCCCTCTTGGCTGTAATCTGTCTACCTCATGTTCTACCAATGTAATGGGTATTGATTTGTGATTTTTCTCTTGTTCTGGGACTATAAAAACTGGGTGTGGTGGCACACATATGTAATCCCAACACTTGATGCTGAAGAAGGATGATCACAAGTTTGAAGCTTACCAGAAGTATATAAGGAGACCCTGTCTCAAAGTAAAAACAAAAACAAGAACAAAAAAGTAAAACCCTCATGTATCATCCTTCACGATAGAATATGTGGGGGGCTGGGAAGGTGGCTCAGTGGTAGAGTGCTTGCCTTGCATGCATGAGGCCCTGGGTTCCATTCCTCAGCACCACATAAGCAGAAAACAAGCCAGAAGTGGCGCTGTGGCTCAAGTGGTAGAGCGCTAACCTTGAGCTGAAGAGCTGAGGGACAGCGCCCAGGCCCAGAGTTCAGGCTCACGACCGCCCAGGCCTAGAGTTCAGGCCTACAACCGGACCAAAAAAAAAAAAAAAAAGTGGTAGAGCACTTGCCTTGCATGCATGAGGCCCTGGGTTCAATAGAATATGTGTCATTCAGGGTAATTTCAATATATGTTTCCAGGCTGTGGTCACTCATGTGGTACAGAGTAAAATATTTTTAATTTTTTTCCCTTTAAACTGGGTTCTGGTGGGTCACACCTGTAATCCTAGATATTTAGGATGCTGAAATCTAAGAATCAAAGTTCAAAGCCCGGGTAGGAAAGTCTGGGAGAGTCTTATCTCCAATTAACCCTCAGAAAAACAGAAGTGGAGCTGTGGTTCAAAGTGGTAGAGTGCTAGCTAGCTTTGAGTGAAAAATTTCAGGGACAGAGCCCAGGTCCTGAGTTCAAGTGCCAAGAACAAACAAAGTTATAGAGCCTTGAGCAAAAAAGAGCTCACGGACAGTGCCTAGGCCCTGAGTTCAAGCCCCACAACAAGAAAGAAAGAAGAGACAGCCGGGCCCTGGTGGCTCACGCCTGTAATCCTAGCTACTCAGGAGGCTGAGATCTGAGGATCGCGGTTCAAAGCCAGCCCAGGCAGGAGAGACCGTGAGACTCCTATCTCCAATAAACCACCAGAAAACCAGAAGTGGCGCTGTAGCTCAAGTGGTAGAGCGCTCGCCTTGATTTGAGCTGAAGAGCTGAGGGACAGCACCCAGGCCCAGAGTTCAAGCCCCACGACCGACCAAAAAAAAAAAAAAAAAAAGAAAAGAAAGAAAGAAGAGAGACACAGAGACAGAGACAGTTCAAGCCCCACAACAAGAAAGAAAGAAGAGAGACACAGAGACAGAAACAGACAGAGACAGAGGGGGGGGAAGAAGGAAGGAAGGAAGGGTGGAAAGAAGGAAGGGTGGAAGGAAGGAAGGAAAATGAATTAAAGGAGTTACTTTACATTGATAGCAATCAAGATCTCAAAGCTTAGTTAATGAGGAAGATCATGGTGATGGAAGCTCCTGAAAGTGGTTTAACACCACCCCTCTCTTCCTGCTTCCTCCCCCCCTTCAATTGCTCCTCCAAAAGTTCCCCTCATTTCCCCTTTTCTCTTTTGTTGTTTTTTGTCTCAGACTTGAACTTGGTATCTGATGCTTGCTTTTCATCATTGGCTGGCACTCTACCACCTGAGCCATGCCTCAAACACTCCCCCTTTATTTACTTATTTTCTAATTTTCATTTCTCTGTACAGCTGACTCCAGAAATTACAATGAAAATGCTGCCATAAAGATGATCTGTTCCCCTCTGTATGTCACCTCTATAATAAGTTTAAAAAAATAAATCTGTTCCATTGTTTTCATCTTAGAGATATGCAAAACTGGGACCCAGAGAGAAGAGACTTGGTTATGGTCACAGTCCTGATTGCTATCTGAATACTGACCCTTTTGAGACCTAATCCAAAGTTTTCAACCATGGCAGTCTGCCTGTAATGGTTCCATTAATGCTAACAAACTCCTTTCATGTCCTGGTAATGGTGTAGTGTTTTGAAATTACCTTTAAAAATTGCCTTTCACAACACAATCCTTAAGGAAGGTTAAGTCAAATGTAACCTGGTTTCTCAGGTTCCAAAATTGTTAATATTGATCACTAAGCAACCAACTCTTCAGAATTCCATAAGTCTGCTCACAGATACTGGGGGTTCAATTAAGGGCCTCTTCACCTATTTGTTAAAATTCCTTCTTTATAAACCAAGCTTTTGGAAATTGCATAATATTATGGATTGCTGGCCTAATGGATATTTTAGTCATTCTTTGAAAAGGTAACCTCTAATTCTACACATATTTTCCTGCAGAAAACGGGGAGGGGGAAGCAGAGAATAAATGAATGAGTAGGTCTGGCATTTTTTTAGATTTCTAAGTAAATAGAATAAATGGTAAAGTATAGCAACCTGGCTGGGGCCTTTTCTATTCTTTTATCCTCATTGCTACCTAATCTTTTTCCATATAGACAATTCCTCTCCCAAGTCCTATCTAGACAATAAGCCAATAGCATTATTTTTACATGGGGGCACTTTAAATCCTAGTTTTCAAAGAGCATAAATTTAAACTATAGCAACACTGGTCTGACTGACTGTAATGGTGCATGCCATCTACTCAGGAGGCAGAGATAGGAGGATCACCATTTGAGGCCTGTCTAGGCAAAGTTCGGATCCTATCTACTTATGACCTCCGGAGGGCGAGACAATCCATTGAGACAGACAGTGAAAGGTGGACAAATTTAGTTTATTTACACTATTTACACCAGAAAAGGGTCTTGAGACTACCTTGTCCTGGGCTAGATACCCAGAACCAAGAGCAGCCTCAACCACCAAACCTCCAACTGGCAGTCCTGACCCCCCCCACCTTTATTAGTCGGTCTATAAACCTCCAAACCCAGCCCTCCAAAGCTCCAAAGGGGAAGGCTTTCCCTTTCTTCCCCTCCTCCTCCCCTGCAGGCCTCTCCGCTCTCCCCAGGCCTGCCCTGCCCTGCCCTGCTCCGGAGGCGCCTCTCCACAGGACTCTCTAGAGGAGGCCCCTTATGACCCCCGGAGAAGGCCCCAAATGACCCCCGGAGAAGGCCCCGAATGACCTTCAGAGGAGGCCCTGAATGACCTTCAGAGGAGGCCCCGAATGACCTCCGGAGGAGGCCCCGAATGACCTCCGGAGGAGGCCCCGAATGACCTTCGGAGGAGGCCCCGAATGACCGCCGGCCCCGAGGCTTGCCTGCCCGGCGAGCCTCCCCTCCTGCCCCTCTCCCTCCGCGCCTACTGCTGTCCCCCCGCAGTAACGGTTTTTCCCTTACTCTCCTCTCCTCAGACTGGTTTCCTCAGGACCGCTCCCGGCCTCCAACTCTCTCCTCCTTCTGGACTGTTTTCCCCTAACCTCTCCTCCCTCTCCTCAGGACCTGGGTTTTCCCCTTACTCTGCCTAACTCCCGCTAACCGCTCCCCCCCCCCCCCCCCCACTGGCCTCGGCGCACGCAGCAGCCTATATAGACCCAGATAGGCTGCGTCCCTCCCCCACGAACGGCTTCCAACCACCGCTCATGCTCCTCCCCCAAGCTGCCCCCCCTCCAATCCCAATCGGCAGCTCACCATGTGGAGCTCGACACTCCACCCCTCCAGTAGCATGCCACTCCCCTTTCAGCGGCATGCCCCGCCCCCTTTCGGTGGCTTGGCGAACCCTTCGGGTGGTGGCATCCTGTGGGGCGGTGATGTCAGCCTCTCAAAGCCCTGCTCTGTCCCGTGGCCTGGTCTGTGGAACGGTGAGTCTCGCCTCTTGATGCCCCGCCCCCTCCAGCAGGCCAGGCCGACTATTGGGCCCCGCTGATTAACGGGGGCCCCACTGGTTATTACAATCTGAAAAACAAACTTTAAAAAATAAAGAACACAAGGACTGGGGACATGCAAAGATGAGGTCCTAAGTTCATCCCCAGTACCACAAAAAGGAAAAGAAAAAAGAAACACTGGTCTTCTGGAATCTGCTTGTGAAAGGAACTTTTTTTTTTTTTTTTTTTCTGATAACAAATATTTTGGGCCCAAGGTTCTGTCTAATTGACCAAAGTCATGCTCAGGTAGTTACCAACTTTGGTTTTCAGGATAGGATGGTATTCTTTTTTTTTTTGTCGGTCGTGGGGCTTGAACTCTGGGCCTGGGCACTGTCCCTCAGCTCTTCAGCTCAAGGCGAGCGCTCTACCACTTGAGCTACAGCGCCACTTCCGGTTTTCTGGTGGTTTATTGGAGATAGGAGTCTCACGGTCTCTCCTGCCCGGGCTGGCTTTGAACCGCGATCCTCAGATCTCAGCCTCCTGAGTAGCTAGGATTACAGGCGTGAGCCACCGGCGCCTGGCAGGATGGTATTCTTAACTAACATAAGTACTGACCTTAGTGCCTGGTCTCAAGCTATAATTAGACCCATGACTCCCTTAAAACGATGAGAAGATATGTCCAAGATGGATGAAAAAGAGATGACTTGAATGATTAAAGATTAAATAGTAAGTTCCTGCTGAAGTTGGGCATGGTGGTGGATACTTGTTGTGAGCCTAGCACTCGCGGGAGATTGAGGCAGGAGGGCAGCCCAGTATATATAAAGAATTTGAGGACACCTTGGGCTATACAATGAGACTTTATATCTGGACAAACAAACTTGCTGGAAATTCCTCAAAACATTAAACATATAATTACTGCATGATCCAACAGTAGCATTCCTGAAATGTAGACCCAAAGAATTGAAAGTAGGGCCTTGAATAGACTCTTTTTTGTGTGATGATCCTGGGGCTTGACTCAGGCCATGGGCATTATCCCTGAGTTTGTTTGCTCAAGGCTAGGGCTCTACCACTTGAGCCACAGCTCCACTTCTGGCTTTTTGGTGTTTAATTGGAGATAAGAGTCTCAAAGATGGGCATAGAAAATATGACATATCTGTAGTACAATAAATAATTTTTTAAATAAATGTGTGCCTCAAAATGAGACCATTGCTTGAAATCAAGTGCCTCTCAACTCTGAGGAAAGTACCTAAAAGTTATAAGAAGGTGAGGTATGGTAATCCTTTGGAGCTAGCCACACAATAGACAAAAACTCTGAATGTAATTGCTTTTAGTTTCTTCCTCGGTGTTTAATCTTTCCTGGTTTTTGATGAACACTTAGGAAGAGGATTTAAGCCAACAAATGCAAACAACCCCTTGTCTCCAACTTCCTCAGTTCCCCCCACCTGTCCCCAGGGCTGGGGGTTGAATTTGGGGTCTAGACAGAATGCTAAGGGGAAAGCAGGAAAGATTACAGAGTCCTTGCTTCTAAGCCTTCCAGTTTCCTTCAAATTGTTCTTCATAATAAAACATCACTTTGGCATATAGTTTTTTTTGTGTGTCAGTCATGGACTTGAACTCAGGGCCTGGGTTCTGTCCCTGAGCTCTTTTGCTCAAGGCTAGCATTCTACCACTTGGAGCCACAGCACCAGTTCCAGTTTTCTGGTAGTTAACTGGAGATAGGAATCTCACAGACTTTCCTGCCCAGGCTGGCTTTGAACTGTATCTTCAGATCTCAGCCTAAGTGAGTAGCTAGGATTACAGGGGTGAGCCACCTGCACACAGGTGGGCTATAGTTCTCTGAAGCCTAATAAAAAGATAATACTAAGTGATAGCAAGAGACAAAAGGACAAATATGTATAATTCTACTTATATTAAGACCTTAGATTAATTCATACAAACAGAAACTGGAATAGTGATGGCCATGTGCTGGAGAATGGGAGGAATGGGATGTTGAGTGACTTCAGAATTTCTCTTTGAGGGCTGGGAAGTTGGCTCAGTGGTAGAGAGCTTGCCTTGCATGCCTGAGGCCCTGGGTTCAATTCCTCAGCACCACATAAGCAAAAAGAAAAAAGCCGGAAGTGGTGTTGTGGCTCAAGTGGTAGAGCGCTAGCCTTGAGCTGAAGAGCTGAGGGACAGCGCTCAGGCCCAGAGTTCAGGCCCCACGACTGGACCCCCCCCCAAAAAAAAAGAATTTCTCTTTGAAATGATAAAAAAAAAAAAAAAAACCAACTTATTGAGCTAGGCATTGTTGGTTAATGCCTGTAATCCTATCTACTCAGGAGACTGAGATAGAATTGAGGTTTGAAGCCAGCCTGGGCAGAAAAGTCCCTGAGACTCTTTTATCCATTAAGTCAACAAGCAAAAAGCTGGAAGTGGCTCAGGTGGTAGAGTGTAAGCCTTAAGTGAAAAGGCCAAGTGAAAGCATGAGGCCCTAAGTTCAAACCTCAGCACTAGCACAGAAAAACAAAACAAAAAACTTGTAGGTATGAATGATGGTGAGGGATCTATAGCAATGTGAATAAATTGAATGCCATTGAATTTACACTTAAACATGATAAAACACTAATACTGTAATGCTAAGGTCACAGGACCCCTCACAAGAAGACCAACGAGAATCAGACTTTACAGCTGTTTTATTTAAACGGGCTGCAGCTCGGGCCTTGTCCTACGCTCCAACACAGCGGAGCCTAGGAGGAGAGCCCCGAGCTAAGGATTTGCAGGTCTTATATAGGCACACAATCAACCAGCTGTTTTGATCACCACCACGTGTTGCTTTGTTAGACAGAAACAAGCAACACGTGGTCACTGCCTCAAACTTTAACCTTTCAATACCTCTGTTTTAAAGGATATAATACATTCTGATATAAAGAATTCTGAGCCAAATATGAATAATCCTGACCTGGGAACATGGATTCAAACTACTCTGAATGACATGTTCTATTGTGGAGGAGATTGCATGAGGTTTTGTAGTACAGAACAAAATAAAATCATTATTCAACACATTTACCAGTTAGATTAGCACACTGACACAACAGAGGTTGTCATATAAGCTTAATAATAAGAAGTTTAGCAGGGCACCAGTGACTCACGCCTGTAATCCTAGCTACTCAGGAGACTGAGATCTGAAGATTGCGGTTCAAAGCCAGCCTGGGCAAGAAACTCCGTGAGATTCATCTCCAATAAACCACTCAGAAAACTGGAAGTGGCACTGTGGGTCAAATGGTAGAGTGCTTGCCTTACGCTGAAGAGCTGAAGGACAGTGCCTAGGCCCAGAGTTCAAGCCCCATGACAGACCAAAAAAAAAAAAAGGTTATTAGTTGGGAGAATGTTAGACGTGATACAAAAGTTAAGTGGCTATTAAAGGGCCTAAAATAGCCTAAGATAATTTTGGCTCATGACCTATGGCATTCCATCTCCACAGTCACAATGTTCTATTCAGCTGAGATCAGGCAGTCTGCAGAATCAATACAGATGTAACTTCTTCAGAGAACTTAAGTTCACATATTTTAGCACAAATAAAATCCAAACTCTGTTTAATTATGGGTCATTCACATTTTCTGATAGAAATTTTGGACAAAAAAAGCCAGGTACCAATGGCTCATGCCTATAATCCTAGCTATTCAGGAGGCTGAGATCTGAAGATCATGGTTCAAAGCCAGTTTAGGCAGGAAAGTCTGTGAGACTCTAATTTCCAATTCATCACAGAAAAAGCAGGAAATGGTACTGTGGTTCAAGCTGTGAACAAAAGGAGGTCAGGGACAGTAACCTGGCCCAGAGTTCAAGCCCCATGACTGGCCAAAAAAAAAAAAGACAAAATAAAAACATTTCAAAGTGCTAATAATAGTTTATTTCTAGTTCTTTTTTTTTTTTTTTTTTTTTGGTCAGTCGTGGGGCTTGAACTCGGCTTGGGTGCTGTCCCTGCGCTCTTCAGCTCTTCAACTCAAGGCTAACACTCTACCACTTGAGCCACAGAGCTGCTTCCGGTTTTTGAGTGGTTTATTGGAGATAAGAGTCTCACGGACTTTCCTGCCCGGGCTGGCTTTGAACCTCAATCCTCAGATCTCAGCCTCCTGAGTAGCTAGAATTATAGGTGTGAGCCACCAGCACCCAGCTCTAGTTCATTTTTAACTTTTTTCTTTTCTTTTTTGTTGGTCGTGGGCCTGAACTCTGGGCCTTGGTGCTGTCCCTCAACTCTTCAGCTTAAAACTAGCACTCTACTACTTGAGCCACAATGCCACTTCCGGCTTTTTCTGCTTACGTGAAGAGGAATGGAACCCAGGGCCTCATGCATGCACTCTACCTGTGACCTACCTTCCCAGCCCCTGGCCTTTTCTGTTTTTATGGTGCTGAGGAATAGAACCCAAGGCCTCATGCATGCAAGGCAAGCACTCTACCACTGAGCCACATTCCCAGCCCATTTTTAACTTTTCTTTATTAAAACCATATGACTAAACTGGGCCAAGTGGTGCCATGTCTTTCATCCCAGCGCCTGGGTGGTGGCTAGCATAGGCAAAGTTAGCAACACCCTTTCTGAAGAACAATATACAAACAAAAAGTGCCTTTGCCCTGAGTTCAATCAATCAATTAAACCCAAACCTAGACTGATTTAGCTCAGTGACTAGCATGTGCAAGGCCTTGGGTTTAATCTTTAACACTAAAAAAGAAAAAAGAAAAAGAAGGTAATAATCTTCTTGTACCCAAATTTTTACACATTCTTGAATATTTCCTTATAAGGTGTTTCTAGATGTGGAATTGTGAATGAAACATGTTGGGAGCTGCTGACACTGCAGATAGGGTTCTGCAGCTGGCCAGGGGCCAACTCTGGGTATTGCTCACCTTCTCTCTTCCTCATTCTGTATTAGATGGTGTGCTTTGAACCAACAACTTTAACTAGGTTGTGACATGTATTTAGGAAAACCACTGTCTACAATTTATCCTTACTTGTTAACTTTTGTGCTTCAGGAAGTTAAGCCAATATTCTGCTTTTGTGACTATAATACTGTGTGACAAAATTCATGGCTATTTGGGTCATCAGTGTTCTTGCTCCTTCCAACCTCATCTTTCGCCTGTCTTTCTTTTCCTTCATCCCCCACCATTTTCTTTTAGGTTCTAGTGTGAAGAGGATGTGTCTTTCAAGTATTTCAGACAGATTGCTCTAAAAAGAACAGATCAGTTTATACAGACACCAGTATTTGAGTATATTTTTCCTTTTGTTGACATAAGGCATTTTTTGAGAGGCAAGTAAATCATGTGATTCAGAGCACAGGTTAGAAAATCAGTTTGCAGCTGGGCGCTGGTGGCTCACGCCTGTAATCCTAGCTACTCAGGAGGCTGAGATCTGAGGATTGCAGTTCAAAGCCAGCCCGGGCAGGAGAGACCATGAGACTCCTATCTCCAATAAACCACCAGAAAACTGGAAGTGGTGCTGTAGCTCAAGTGGTAGAGCGCTCACCTTGAGCTGAAAAGCTGAGGGACAGTGCCCAGGCCCAGAGTTCAAGCCCCACAACCGACCAAAAAAAAAAAAATCAGTTTGCAGTCTCCATTTTTTGATTGTGTGATCTTTAGTCAGTTAGGCTGTTCTTAATTTTATCATGTAAGGATTAAGAGTTAGCTTTTTTTTTGATCAGAAGTGAACACAATTTATACAGTTCCAGATTTTTCTAAAACTGTGTAGATATAAGTTATCCTTATTAAGGTACAAGGAGTTGGATGGGGCCTAATGCATACCTCTGATGAAAATTCCTCTGGTTGGAACCAATATCTTATGAAAACATGGGAAAATTTGAGATGCTCAGAATGAGTAAGAGACCATGTTTGCCTAGAAGAATAACATGAAAACCCAGTATAAGAAAATAAATAATTGCAATGTCATTTGGCTATTTTTACCCTTGTATGGAATACAGCTGGGGTCATAAAGCTAGTAAAATACCAGTATTTTTGCATGTGGGACCGATGTGGACTATAACTCACCAAATACCATTCTATTTGGTATATCTATATCTATCTATATACCAAATATATATACAACATACATTGTATATATGTATATATGTGAATAATGGTATTTGGTATTATATATGTATATATATATATATATATATATAATTTTTATTTTTTTTTGTCGGTCATGGGTCTTGAACTCTGGGCCTGGGTGCTGTCCCTCAGCTATTCAGCTCAAGGCTAGCGCTCTACCACTGAAGCCACAGTGCCACTACCTATTTTCTGGTGGTTAATTGGAGATAAGATTCTCGTGGCCTTTCCTGCCCGGGTTGGCTTTGAACCGTGATCCTCGGATCTCAGCCTCCTGAGTAGCTAGGAGCCACCGGTGCCCGGCCCACTGTTCATATTTTGAAAGAAAAGGCTTGAGAGTTAGAAAGCAATGTGAATTACTCCACACAGTAATGAAACTACACTCCAGACCTGCATGTCTTTTAGCCTTGAGTTGTTTGGCCAATGAACGCTTTGTAAGTGCCCAGATCCTTCAAAGCCAGCCCTGATTACCATCGGCCCGCCCCTGAGGGCCTGGGGAGCTCCCTGAGAATCAGCACAAGAAAGTGGCTCCCTAACTCCAGGTCATTTCCAGCAATTATCTTCGCGCCCGCTGATTGGTGGAACTCTGTCCTTCTCGGCTTACAAGAGCTGACCCTGGCTGACGCGCGGGGCACCGACTGCCGGCGGGAGGCTGCCGCTAGAGGGTCTCGGCGACTTTCTTCCTGCACCAAGTTTCAGTTCCGAGGTCTAAAATCCAGACGCAAAATGGTTGCCTCCTCTCTGGCTTTCGTGAGAGCGAGCGGGCTTTGCCAGGGGGGCCTGAGACGCTGGGCGAGGCTGTCAGGGTCCGCAAAGCTCCGGATGGGAGGCCAGATCACTCAGACCCCTGCCCGGACTGCGGCCACGGTGGTGGTGGAGCCCGCGGGCCGCGTGTGCTGGGACGAGCCGGTGCGCATCGCCGTGCACGGCCTGGCCCCCGAGCAGCCCGTGGCGCTGCGCGCGTCCCTGCGCGACGAGAAGGGCGCGCTCTTCCGGGCCCACGCGCGCTACCGCGCCGACGCCCGCGGCCAGCTGGACCTGCAGCGCGCGCCCGCGCTGGGCGGCAGCTTCGCGGGGCTCGAGCCCATGGGGCTCGTCTGGGCCCTGCAGCCCGACAGGCCCTTCTGGCGCTTGCTCAAGCGGGACGTGCAGACGCCCTTGCTGCTGGAGCTGGAGGTGCTGGACGGCCGCGAGCCCGCCGGGCCCGGCGAGCCCGAGGGCGGGCGCGTGCTGGCGCGGGCGGTGCACGAGCGGCACTTCATGGCGGCCGGGGTGCGGCGGGTGCCGGTGCGCGAGGGCCGGGTGCGGGCCACCCTCTTCCTGCCGCCAGGTGAGTGTCTGCTGACCTCGCTGCTGCTCACGTGTTAGTGCCCTGGGTCCTCTGCATTTACAAAGCAAAGAGGTGACTTGCAACGACACTGGACACTCGAGGGGTGGTAAGAAGACAGAAATGGGGAGAAGGAATTGAATGAATGGGACTTAAGGCCATGAGGAGGGGAGAGGAGAATGAAACCCCGCTTAAGTAGTTGCAGCTTTCCTTTCCTAAATTCTTTTAGAAGCTTGCTTCTCAGTGTAACAACTTTTCTACCACACCCACTGTTTTGGTTGGTGGGAAGTAGCAGTTACAATAAGAGGGAGCCTTTTCTATCAACTGGCAATGTGCTGAGATTCTTGGATAACACTTAACTGCCAATGACTCTTTAGTAATCAAGGAAAGGAGAAATAAAACTACAGAGCACATTCATTACACAGCCTCAAGGGTGACAATGCATTATCAGTCTGTCCTCACAATTGTTGACAAGTACCTGGAGGAAAAGAAACTCCTCCATACAGCTAGGAGTGGAAGTTTTCAGCTATGGTATTCAGTTAGTTTTCCGTTAGATAGATGATATGTCATTCTACCTATTCACAACCCATGGTATATCAGGAGGCAAATGCTTTACAAACAGCCCAAATGTCCACCACCAACAGACCTGATGAGTGAATGGAGGCAGATTTCCAGCTGTCAAAGTGATTGGACCACAGCTGCAAGAACCAACACAGAGGAGTCTCAAGCAATCATCTCCCCCAGACACCACATCCACAGTTCCTTCACTGAGATAAAGTTCACAAAAAGCCAAACGAGAAGGGTGATATTGTAAAGAAAACCAAGAGAAGTACACAGAATCCAGGATGGTGGGAAGGGAGAAAGGGGGCCCAGCTGCAGTGATGCCTCTCAGGTGCTTGCTGAGTTCTTGGGAATGTTAAAGACACACTTTCCCTAATGTGAAAATATCCCATACCCAGACTTATGCAGGATGAATGTAGCCTTTGGAGTCTGTGTCCATTCACTTAGCAGGCTGCATGTGAAGTTCATTGATTTTTTTTTCTAGTATCAGGCATGTATACTAGGCAAATGCTCTTCTCAGTGAGCTGTATCCATGGCCTATGAAGTGTTAATATCAAAAAGTACTCCATGCTCTTTTTAAAACTCTGTGGGGTTTTGAGATTCTGAGTGTGCAGGGAATGTGGATTTAGTTTTAGCCACTTTAGTCTTTCACCATTTTATTTTTTTATTATTTATTTATTTTGTTGGTCGTGGGGCTTGAAGTCAGCCTGGGCGCTGTCCCTCAGCTCTTCAGCTCAAGGTTAGCACTCTACCACTTGAGCCACAGTGCCACTTCTGGTTTTCTGAGTGGTTTATTGGAGATAGGAGTCTCCTGGAATTTCCTGCCCAGGCTGGCTTTGAACTGCAGTCCTCAGATCTCAGCCTCCTGAGTAGCTAGGATTACAGGCATGAGCCACTAACACCTGGCTTCTTTCAACATTTTTAACAGTGTAAAACCTGATCATCCTTATGTAGTCAGCAAATGGCTTTTGATACCACTGCCAAGAGTTTCAGGAATTGTTTACTAGTCTGCGTTGTCTTGTTTTTTTTTCCAAGAACCTGGGCCCTATCCAGGGATTGTGGACTTGTTTGGAGTTGGAGGAGGCCTCCTGGAGTATCGAGCAAGCCTGCTGGCTGGGAAGGGTTTTGCTGTGATGGCGCTGGCTTATTACAACTATGACGACCTCCCCAAGGGCATGGATACCATGCATGTTGAGTACTTTGAAGAAGCTCTGAACTTCCTGCGCAATCATCCTGAGGTTAGATCTCTGAGTTTCCTGGACTAGATAATATTCATTCATGATCTGTCTCTGGCTAGCATTGTCTTTACTGCCTCTGTGTGTATGTGTGTGTGTGTGTTGGTATAGGGGTTTGAATTTAGAGCTTTGTGGTTTCTAATATTAGAGCCTTGTGCTCTCTATTCCTCATGCCTGTCCCTCTACAACTTGACCCATACCTCCACTTTTGGCTTTGGGCTTAATTGAACATGAGAGTTTTGTTTTTGTTATTTGTGGGGCTTGAACTCAGGGCCATTTGTGGGGCTTGAACTCAGGGCCTGGGTGCTGACCCTGAGCTCTTTTGCTCAAGGCTGGTGCTCTACCATTTTCAGCCACAGCACCACTTCCTGCTTTCTGGTGTTTAATTGGAGATAAAAGTCTCATGGACTTTCTTGCCCCCAGCTGGCTTTGAACTACAATCCTCAGATCTCAGCCTCCTGGATAGCTAGGATTATAGGTATGAGCCACCAGTACCTAGCCAAACATGAGAGTTTTAAGGAATTGTCTGTCTTCAAAGTGTGATTCTCAGATCTCAGCCTCCTGAATAGCTAGATGTGTAAGTGTGAGTCAGCAGCACCTGGATGATTTTGTCAGTTTCTTTTCTTTTCTTTTCTTTTTTTTTGGGGGGGGTCCAGTCGTGGGGCCTGAACTCTGGGCCTGGGCGCTGTCCCTCAGCTCTTCAGCTCAAGGCCAGCACTCTACCATTTGAGCTACAGCGCCACTTCCTGCTTTTTTCTTTTTGCTTATGTGGTGCTGAGGAATTGAACCCAGGGCCTCATGCATGCAAGGCAAGCACTGTACCACGGAGTCAACTTCCCAGCCCAATTCTGTCAGTTTCTAATTTCATGTCTTTAATTCCTCTTTTCTTGTTGGAAATCCTAGTGTATTAAAATGTCCTTAATTACCAGTGCTGTGATGTATGAATCAAAAGGTCATTTATTTATGACATAGAACTCTGGGTTACAAGGACAGGAGTTATTCTTGTAGGACATTCAAAATCCACCAAACTACTGTTGATAGCATTGAGTGGGGTATTGAGGAAAAAGAAACAAATTTAGATAAACCTTCCCACCGATTTTGTAATGAACAGGAACAGAAAATCAGGGCAGTGGCCAGGTGCTGGTGGCTCACACCTGTAATCCTAGCTACACAGGAGGCTGAGATCTGAGGACTGCTGTTTGAAGCCAGCCAGGGGAGGCAAGACCTTGAGACTCTTATCTCCAGTTAACCACAAGAAAACTTTAAATGGCACTGTGGCTTAAAGTGGTAGAGCTCTAGCCTTGAGTGAAAAAGCTAAGGGACAGCCCAGGTCCTGAGTTCAAGCCTTTCAGCCAACAACATCAACAAAAAATGTCAGGGCAGTAGCTATTTTGGCTGAGGTCACAAATGGTCACTAATAGTGCAGAAAGTACTTGAAGGGAAAGAGCCAGTAAAGAAAACACAATAAAGGTGGAAAGGAGGCGGGAAGAATCCCAGGAGGCAGTCCTAGAGAATGGCGTTGTGATTTCCCAAGCACAAGGCAATGGTGGCCTTTGAGAAGGTCAGGGGGGACACTCAAGAACTTGAGTTCATGTGAAAGTAGGTAGATTAGGCAGTGGGAAATTGAGAATCCCGTATCTATTTGCTTCAGTGTCCAGGGAATAATGGAAGGCTGAGGGGAATGTAAGGGCTGAAGTGGCTGGAGGAGGTAGAAGTTGTGAATGACTCTGGAGATGCGGAAAGCAAAATACCAGTGATGTGTGACACTCTGAATGCTCATTGGGATGAAAGTAAGATGATCAGCACCCTTGTATATTTTTCCCCAATCCCAACACTGGCCTGACGTAGTGAACAGGGAGATTTCAGTAGACATGGCCTGTTGCGGCCAATATGAGCAAAGCCGAAGAGTTAAAGGAGTTGAGAGTGTTTGCAAGCTGCAATTACACTGATGAAGCATGAAATCTAAACTAGAAGAGGTGGGAAATTAGAACATGAGAGATAATAGCAATGAAGTAAAGAGGTGGCAGCTGAGTCTCAGGGATTTGGACATGGAAGGAATAAACCAGAAGGGCTGAGCTGGAGGTATTAAAGATAGTGTCCTGAAAATGGAATGTTTAAGTTGTGGCTTTTCAGTGATGTACTCATTGATCATAACGAGTTAAAGTTGTAGCAATGGGAGTTCAAATGGGGTAGATAAAAGATTACAAGTGTGGAGGACTAGGAAGTCCATCTAATAGATCATGATGCCATTGAAGTCACCAAGAATGGTGATGGAGAAATTGTGGAGAGGAAGGAAAATGGGAAGAATCGGTATACCTAGAGAACAGGTAGAGCCCAGAGGTAGGCCCAGGTCCACCTGAGCCAGCTGGGCACATCTCACTCCACTGCCCTGTTTGAGGACTCATTCTCTCTCTGTTTTGTGTCTCTTTCTCAGGTAAAGGGTCCAGGAATTGGGCTCCTTGGGAATTCCAAAGGAGGCGAACTCGGCCTTGCTGTCACCTCTTTCCTGAAGGGTGTCACGGCTGCTGTCATAATCAATGGCTCTGTGGCTGCTGTTGGGGGAACCATACACTACAAGGATGAGTCTGTGCCCCCTGTGAGTTTGCTCAGGAATCGAGTCAAGTTCACAAAAGATGGCATCATGGATGTGATAGAAGGCCTGCAAAGCCCTTTGGTAGAAGAGAAGAGCTTCATTCCTGTGGAAAGGTCTGACACTGCCTTCCTGTTCCTTGTGGGTCAGGATGACCACAACTGGAAGAGTGAGTTCTATGCAAATGAGGCCTCTAAGCGCCTGGAGGCCCATGGGAAGGCAAAGCCCCAGATCATCCTTTACCCTGAGGCAGGGCACTATATTGAGCCCCCTTACTTCCCCTTGTGCAGGGCAGCCATGCACCTCTTGGTTGGGGCTAATATCTTGTTTGGAGGAGAACCCAAGGCTCATGCAGTGGCCCAAGTGGATGCGTGGAAGCAACTCCAGACTTTCTTCCACAAACACTTGGGCTGAAGTTAGGAGGCACTCTAATGAACACAGGGGAAAAGATAAAAATATATTCTAAGAACATCAGTTAAAATTACTCCACTTGAAATTTTATTATTTTTTTGTTGTTTTGTTTTGGTATCTTTGTGCTGGTCCTGAGGCTTGAACTCCGCCTGGGTGCTGTTCCTAAGCTTTTGGGTTTTTTTGTTCAAAGTTAGCACTCTACCACTTGGGCCACAGATCCAGATCTCAGCCTCTTTAGGAGCCAGGAGGACAGCCACCCGTGCCAAGCTATTTCAAGTCTTTTAAGGTGTTTTTTTTCCTCTTTAAATAACATAAGTGCCTAACCAAGTGTAGTGGTACACATAATCCTACCACTTGTGAGGCTGAGACAGAAGGATCATATGTTCAAAGCCAACTTGACCTGTATGGTTTGTTTGAGACCTTGTCTCATACAATCACAAACAAAAAGTGCCTATCCAAAAAATGATGTCCGGAATGAATGTTTATTTAAAAATTGGACCAATACACACAAAGCTGTTGTGTCCTCTAATGTTTGGAAGTTTTACTACAATTATCCTCCCTCTTAGGAGTGGCCTTTTGGTGGGTAACTTTGATCTGTATCTTTTCAGATGTTATGTTTAAAGGTACATGCATGTAACAATAAAAGAGAAGCTTTTTATTCTGTAAATGTCACTTGATGGCAATCTTGTTGTTGTTATTGGTTGTTGGGGGATGAAATCTGGGCCTGGGTGCTGTCCCTCAGCTCTTCAGCTCAAGGCTAGTGCTCTACCACTTGAGCCACAGTGCCATTTCCACCCTCTTTCTGCTTATGTGGTGTTGAGGAATCAAACCCAGGGCCTCATACATGTTAGGCAAGCACTCTACCACTGAGCCAACTTCCCAGCCCAATTTGATGGCAATCTTGTTTTCATAAAATAATCAAGTACTGGGGGAAGATCATCTTTTACCTGATACAAGCCCTGTGCCACCATAGCATGTGTGACTGCCAAACCATTTCCTTCTACGAAAGAACCAAGCATCAAGGGAAGAAAACAGTGCTTCCAGCATGCACCTGCTGTGCCACACAACCCTTCTATGCCAGTAAAGGAATGAGCCCAAGCCAAAGCCTTCATAGCATTTTTTTTTTTTTTTGTAGGTCATGGGACTTGAACTCTGGGCCTGGGCGCTGTCCCTTAGTTCTTCAGCTCAAGACTAGCGCTCTACCACTTGAGCCACAGCACCACTTCTGGGTTTTTGAGTGGTTTGTTGGAGATAAGAGTCTCATGGGCTTTCTTGCCCGGGCTGGCTTTGAACCGTGATCCTCACATCTCATTCTCCTGAGTAGCTAGGATTACAGGCGTGAGCCACCAGTGCCCTTCATAGCATCTTAAGGCTCAAGTAATCTGCCAGGGTAGGTGACTAGTATTAAAGCTATAGGGGAGAAAGGATTTCCTCTTATATCTTACTCATCTCTGCATTCATCGATGAAGCCCTTATAACAAAAACAGTTTAGCAGGAGAAAAGTCATAGAAATTGATTTAATGTAAGTTTTGCATGACACAGAAGTCTTCAGAAGTGAAGTCTCAAAGGAATAGGGAAACCTAGCTATTTTATGCTTATGTTGAAGAAGTGTATAATTGTGGAGAAATCTCTTTGGACAAAGGAAGTATGATGTAAATAAAGGTGATCAACTAGAGGGAATACAGCAAGGCATAGTCAGATTCTTCTCAGTATTCCTGTCTCCCCCCCCCCTTATTTTTATTTATTCATTCGTTCATTCATTCATTCATTTATTTTTATGTTTAATTGGTGGTACTGGGGTTTGAACTCTGGGCTTCTCACTTACCTAGATGGCACTCTCCCATTTAAGCCATACCTCCAGCCCTGCATTTTCCTGGTTATAAATTCTTGTGGACTTTTCTTCCCCAACTGGATTCAAACCATAAAACTATAAATCTCAGTCTCCTGACTAGCTAGTGTTAAAGGCACGAGCCTCTGGCACCTAGTTATATTCCATAAATACATCCTTCTTGCCTCCCCTCTCCAACACCCTCAACTTTTTTTAAGACAGGGTCTTGCTGCATAGCCCAGGCTGACCTCAAAATCATGATCCTTCTGCCTTAGTCTCCCTCCCCAGTGTTGTATTGCAGGTATGCATCACTATACCTGGCAAGATATGCCTTTCTCTTATTTTGTTTTGTTTTGTTTAGTAATGCTTGGGATAGAACCTAGTGCAAGTGTTCTACCAACAAGCTATATTCCCAGCCTAGAATGTTCCTTCTATACAGAGAGAGTACAGAGGAAAACTCAGCTTCTACTATGCTCTCACACAAAATTACTCCAACACCCGGATGTGCAGGGGGTTCCCACATACTAAGCAAACAATTAGTTCTTCAGCAATGATTCACCTCAGTTCTGACAGTGTCTGATCCCACAGGCTAATGACCCATATCCCAAGATGGCCTACCTCTCCCCACCAGTTAGGTCCAATTGCAAGCCCCAGTGGTTTTACCTGGCATAATGTAGTATAAACTGAGTTTCCTACAACCCCCTTCTTGAGTTCAATTAATTTTCTAGAGTAGCCCATACAAGTCAAGAAAACACAGGTTCATTATGAAAGACACAGATGAAGAGAGAACGGGTAGGGCTGCTAGTCTTCAATAGTTCTCCAAGAGGGCTACCCTTCAGGAACCTCTACATGTTCAGTCATGTAGAAGCTCTCCAAACCCTATCCCTTTGGTTTTTTTCTTTTTCTTTTTTTTTTTTTTGTCAGTCGTGGGGCTTGAACTCTGGGCCTGGGCACTGTCCTTCAGCTCTTCAGCTCAAGGCTAGCGCTCTGCCACTTGAGCTACAGCGCCACTTCTGGTTTTCTGGTGGTTTATTGGAGATAGGAGTCTCACAGTCTTTACTGCCCGGGCTGGCTTTGAACCATGATCCTCAGATCTCAGCCTCCTGAGTAGCTAGGATTACAGGCGTGAGCCACCAGCGCCCGGCTCCCTTTGGTTTTTTTCTTGTTGCTGCTGTTTTGTTTTGTTTCTGGTACCCATACTGGGCTTGAACTCTTGTTAAAGCTCTATTATTTGAGCCACACTTCCACATGCTGTTGTTTTTTTCATTGTATATATGGTGAAGTATGGACAACTATAATTTAACATTAGTAAACTGAGGTTGAAAACCCAGAAGGCCTGTCTATTCAGATTTTTTTCAGTCATCTCTATATAGTCTTGTTTTCTCCAAAATACCTCCTCAAACAGGGGTATTACGATCTTACCTGAGACAAAGCAGGTCAGAGAATTTCTGTGTAGACAACTTCAAGATACCATAATAAAGAACTCTTACAGCTCAAAGGTGAAATCATACCCTTATAAAATAGTGATGAGAAGTCTGACCTTCTCCTCAAAAGTTAAACTTACCCTTGGCATATGACCTAAAAATTCCAGTCCTAGGTATGAGTCTGAGAGAAATGAGAACATAAGACTACAAAAAACCTCATATGCAGACATCCATAGTAACATTATTCATAGTAGCCAAGAAGTGGGCAGCCATCAATGAATAATTACAAGTTAAATATACAAAGAATGGAATATTACTAGACAATAAAGAGGGAACAAAGTACTCATACATAGATGTTATCATGTAACATGGATTGCCCTTGGAAACATGGCAAGTCAAAGGAGCAAGACACATGCTCTGGGAAGAAAAGGGGGCTGAAATTGATTGTAATACCTTATATACACATGTGCAAGTGTCACAATGATCCCCCCAGTGTACCTATCATGCCAATGAATATTTTAATCAAAATAAAAGTTAAACATGAAAAAAATAAAGCAAATGAATAATTGCCAAGGGCTACACAGAGAGAATTGGAGAGGAATGGCAAGTGGACTGCTAATGAGCATAGCAATTTTTCCGGGGAGATGGAAATGTAGCAGAATTAAATAATAATGTTCAGCTTTGGGAATATGCTAAAAACATGGAAATGAATTCATTTAAGTGAATTATGTGGTATGAATTATTTAAAAATATGTACATCGAGCTGGGCACTGGTGGCTCACACCTGTAATCCAAGCTACTCAGGGAGGCTGAGATCTGAGGATCGTGGTTCAAAGCCAGCCCAGACAGTCCAGTCAGGAAAGCCTGTGAGACTCTCATCTCCAGTTGACCACTAGAAAACTGGAAATGGCACTGTGGCTCAAGAGGTAGAGTGCTCACCTTGAGCTGAAGAGCTGAGGGACAGCACCCAGGCCCAGGGTTCAAGCTCCATAACCAACAACAACAAAGACAAAAAATGTATATTGTATTTATGTATGCTTTTAGATCTTTGCTGTATGGCCTCAGATGGACTCAAACTCAAGATCCTCCTGCCTCAGCCTCCTAAGTGCTGGGTTTATAGACATGTATCACCACACCCAATCCTAACTGTTATTTTAAAAACTTAGACACACTTATAGGTTTGAAATCAGCTAAATAAAAACTTTGATCAAGTAAAAAACAAAAAAGGAAAGCTGGGTGCCGGTGGCTCACATTTATAATCCTAGCTACTCAGGAGGCTGAGATCTGAGGATTGTGGTTCAAAGCTAGCCCAGGCAGGAAAGTCCTTGAAACTCTTATCTTCAATAAACCACCAGAAAACCGGATGTGGCGTTGTGGCTCAAGCGGTACAGCCTTGAGCTGAAGAGCTGAGGGACAACGCCTAGGCCCAGAGTTCAGACCCCATGATTGGACCCCCCCCCAAAAAAAGATAGGTGCCAGTGGTTCATGCCTAAACAGGCTACTCAGGAGGCTGAGATCTGAAGATTTAGGTTCAAAGTGAGCCTGAGAAGACAAATCCTTGAGATTCTTGTCTCCAGTTAACCAGCAAAAAGCCAGAAGTGGAGGCTCAAGCAGTACAGCCATGCTACACATGAGGAAGAAAACTGAGCCAAGAGCATAAAGCCTGGAATTCAAGGCCCAGTACTGGAGCAACAACAACAACAGTCTAAGGAATAAATATTAAAAGGGTTGATCACCCCTGGGTGGTGTCAGAATGGAGTGCAGGAGGACTTTAGAGGCAAAGGTAATATGCTAGTTCTAAACCAAGTATCAGTCATATTATTTTTCTTTAAAACTTCACATACTTTGCAATTATTTGCCTAATCTGTTCAGTATTTAATTTTTTAAAAAGAATAATACAAATTTTAAGAGAGAAGAAAGGAGAAAGAGAGACAAACAGAGGGCATTCCAGGAAAATCATGTCTTAGGCTAGGATTTACTTTATTCCTTAACTGTCTTAGTTGCCTACCTCCATTTGGTACTACTCTGGAATCCCCAAATGACTCATATAAAGGGAACAGCAGGTAAAGGTCTATTCTAAGGGGATGGGTAGAATCATCTCTCTCTCTGTCTATCTGCCCGTCTATCTATCTATCTATCTATCTATCTATCTATCTATCTATCTATCTATCTATCTATCTATCTATCTATCTATCTATCTATCTATCTATCCAGTTATCTATCTATCTATCTATTTTTTAAACACATCTCTCCATTTCATTTCACTCTTTTATGAAAAGAATCAATAACAGTGACTGTTAGTGTTATGCTCACCTTTGGTCCTCAGCTCAACCCGCACCTGGGCCCCCTCTCATTCCTGGAGTTCTCGCCACACAGCTGACCACTCTTTCTCTCTCTGCCCAGACCCACCTGAACCCCCATCTACCTCACTTCCTTTCCCCTCAGACCCTTCTGCTACCTGGATAGTGATGGAGGCCAGGTGCTCCCTCTTTGGGGAAATATGGCTCTTCTAATAAACTTTATAATAATCTTTCTCCTGTGCCTGCCTGCCTCTGTGTGGTCCCCTGGGATGGATGTGTCTGATCCTCTTTCAGTGACTTCAAGGGGAGCCATGTATCTCTGTGCTATTTTTCAAGTCTATCTAGCTTTTCAAATCTGTCTTCTATAAGACCTGACTAGATTGATCTCATCTGACTATCCTTACCCAACATATGATGTATTTCAAGTCTCAAATGTGTCTTAGAATAAATAACAAGTGGCAGCGACCTAAAAGTACCAAAATTTCCAAAAGAACAATAGATATGTTTGTCAGCTTTTTTAACAAAAAAGCTGACGCATACCTGAGATAATAAATGTATTGATAAGACAGGTCTATTTTGGCCTATAGTTTCAAAAGTTTCCATCTGTGATTGATTAATGATGTGATTTTTAAGTTCATATTAAAGCAGCACATCATGGAGGGAGCATGTGGAGGAGTAAAACTGGTAACTTCATGTTGAGTCAGTGAGGAAAAGACAAGCCCAAGGTCTCATAATCCCCTTTGAAGTCATGCCCCAATGACCTAAAGACCTCTCACAATGCTCACCTCTTAAAGTTTCACCACCTTCAGTAGCACCATAGACTAAGAACTAAGCTTTTGATATATGTACCTTTGGGGACTTCTCTTTCTCTCTCTCCTTCCCTCCTCCCCCAATCCACTAGCCCTAGACATTGCCCCTGAGCTTTTATGCTCAAGGGTAGCACTTAACCCACAGTTCCACTTCCAGCTTTTTTTTTTTTTTTTGGTCTGTTGTTGGGCTTGAACTCTGGGCCTGGGTGCTGTCTCTTAGCTCTTCAGCTCAAGGTGAGCACTCTGCCACTTGAGCCACAGCGACACTTCCAGTTTTCTGAGTGGTTTATTAGAGATAAGAGTCTCCCGGGCTGGCTTTGAACCATGATCCTCAGTTCTTAGTCTCCTGAGTAGCTAGGATTATAGGCGTGAGCCACCGGCGCCCTACCATTTCCAGCTTTTTAATGGTTAACTGGAAATAAGAGTCTCATGAATTCTCTGCCTGGGCTGGCTTTGAACCATAATCCTCAGATCCCAGACTCCTGAATAGCTAGGCATGAGGCCACCAGTGTCCAGCTTACCTACATATTCTTAACCATTTGAGCACATGGCTTTCTTCTAAGGCCAAACAAATGCCATTTAGGTATTCAAAGACATTACTACTTCTTTGTCAAGTTCAAGGATAGAGTGAAAAAGAGATATTAGTCTCTATAGGACAATGTGGTTAAATGTAGCAAGAGACAAAGCAGAGATGGAAACAGGTTTCAAAGTCTCCACATTCTTCTCCATTGCAATTTCATTTTTTTTCCCTCTCAGGTGTCAGCCTGTAAATTATCAATGACCCAAGAACCACCAGCAGATGCAGAAGCACCAACACTGTATAGACCAAGGTTTCATCCTAGCAGCTGAAATTGTCTTGCTTCCCAGAGTCCTTTGTAAGCCACAATGTATCCACTTATGCAGTGTAGTGAGAAAACAGGTCAGGGATGTATCTTATTATCCCAACTGCTACCTTCCTTTTAGAATCTCATTTCCCACCTTTTCCAGTGCATTTTAGTTCTACAATCCTTATATCATCACTTCCACTGTGGTCTTCTCAAATTGCTCCTGAATTACACACATTGACATGAGCCAGAATTCTCACTCTTAAAGCAGATCAGTAAACTGTGCTGAGTATTCAATTAGGTAAGAATAGGTTAGGATGGTGGGGAGGGGAAAATCTTCTCCAGATCCTATGGTATAAGATCTCAAATAGCCGGGTGCTCACTTGTAGTCCTGGCTACTCAGGAGGCTGAGATCTGAAGATCATGGTTGAAAGCCAGCACAGGCAGGAAACACTGTGAGATTCTTATCACCACTCAGAAAACCAGAAGTGGCACTGTGGCTCAAGTGGTAGAGTGGTCACCTTGAGCTGAAGAGCTGAGGGACATTACCCAGGCCCAGAGTTCAAACCCCACAACCAACAAAAATAAATAAATAAAAATAAAGATCCCAATTATATTAACTGGGACCAGGCTCAGGAGGTAAAGGGAACAATGTTCCTGTGGGAACAATGCTGATTAGTTGAAATGTTATGGATTTGTAGTCCCAGAAGAGGGCAAAAATCATATTTCACAACTTCAGTCTTAAGATCACATAATATAGTCATCAAGGATGGATCTGATGGACCTGTCAGAGTCTGACTGGTAGTGATAATACCGTAGAAATATGGCCAAAAGTGTTGAACCTGAACCCCACTTGAGGGTCAGAGAGAGGCCAAGCCACAGCCATATTTTCATCGCTTCCTAAATGTCACCCTTGCCTCATAGTTATTCTGTTTTCCTTCTTCAGGTGGCACCAGAGGAAAGAGTGTATGGCTTGGTAAGAGATCACCTTTTACCAGGTACCCACGTTTCATGCTACTGACACATCACCACCAGTAGATGAGAGACCAAGCCATCTGAATTTCAGATTTCTGAGCACAAATTGCAGGCTAATCAGATGGGAAACTCAGCGAGGAGTTTCTAAATGCATTTAATGAGGGAAATGGGACTTGAATTTGGATGTTAGTTAGTATAAGCTGTGAAATTCAAAGCAGTTTAGGGAATGTCTTATTTCAGCAGATAGAGAATAGTAGGCACCAATGGATTGGTTTCAACTGAACTGATAGTTTACAAATTATATTGTATGCAAGGAACTGGTGGATCATGTCTATAAATCCTAGCTCCTTGTGAAGCTTCAAACAAGAAGTCATGGATCCTGGTCAGTCTAAGCAGAAAATATTTATGAGACCCCCTTCTTCACCCACAGCTGGACACAGTAGCTTGTGCCCACCATCCTAAGCTGTGTGGGAGGCTGAGAATGAGAGGTTCATAATTCCATGCCAACTGAGGCTGAAAAGTCAATGAAACTGTCTCACTGGAAGGAAGCTAGACACAGTAGTTCTCACCTGCAATCCTAGCAATTATAGAAAGTGTTAAAGTAGGCAGAATAAGGCTTATAATCCCAGGTGGGAAGTGAGACCTATCCTAAAAATACAGTCAGTGTAAAACAAGTTGGAGGTTGCTAGTTGCCTAGCAAGAGGAAGGGGTTAAGCTTAAACCCCCAGAAAAATATACTTTAGCTAAGTATAGACTATGGGTACACACCCATAGCCCAAAGCTGCTTGAGTCAGGATAGTTACTTGAGCCCAGGAGTTCAAGTCTAGTCGTGGAAGCATAGCGAGAACTTTGGGTTAGGAATGTGGTTTAGGTGGTAGAGTGGGGATAGAACATCTGCTTAGCAAGCACATGGTCCTTACCAAGCACTTCCCCCAAACTGAGAATGAAAAAAAAAGGGAACTGCAGACTATGAAAAAATGTTGCAAAGCACATGTACAACTAAGAACTCATATCCAAGCTGGGCACTTGGCTCATGTCTGTAATCCTATAATTATAGCTATTTAGGAGGCTGAGATCTGAGGATTGCAGTTCAAAGCCAGTCCAGGCAGGAAAGTACATTCGATCGATGCTTTTTTTTTTTTTTTTTTTTTTTTTTTTGGTTGTGAGCATTGAAATCAGAGTCTGGGCATGTTGGTATCCATGAAGAGCATCTGAAATTCTCACTACTAATGAGACTGAAGTTTGACATAGCCATTTGAGAAGATGGTTTGTCATACCATTCCCAAAAATCTATGTGGTATTGGGTTGAATACTGGCATCCATACAAATACTAGCAAATAGATGTTCATAGGAACTACATTCATAAGTGGCAAGGCTCAGAAGCAGCCAAGATGTCCTTTAGACCACATTCTTTGGGTGGGTTCTCTGCTCCTACAAAAACTTTAAGGTGTGTTTAGGTCTTCACTAAATTGCTTCAGAATCTCCTAATAATCAGTAGATAATAATCAGTAGATCCTAGTAAGTATCAACTAAAAGATACAATGCTGAAACAATCCTAAGGGCTCATAGGAAACCCAATATAATTTACAGCCAGACCCCTGAGCATTCTATATTATATTAACTACAGGGTTGCAGGATAAAGGCAGGAGGATACATTGTGCAGGCTGAATTGAGAAAGCGAGGCCTAACATGAAGATTCTCCTGTGACATTAGGAGAGTTGGATGCTGTATTTCTTGTTTGGGGAGATTATGACGGTTACTATAATAATTTTGAGAACAAATGCTGTCAAATAAAAGAGAAAATTATAACAGAAAGAATCAGGAATGATTTAAAAAAGGCATTAGAGGCATGAAGACGCTGAGATCTGAAGATTGTAGTTTGAAGCCAGCCTGGGCAGGAAAGTATGATTTCCAATAAACTACCAAAAAAAAAAAATATGGAGATAGAGTTTGGCTTAAGTTGGTAGGGTGCCAGCCTTGAGCAAAAGAAATTCAGGGACAGTGGCCAGGTTTTGAGTTTAAGCCACAAGACCAGCACACAAAAACTGACATTCCTTTTTTTCTCAATTTATATCCTAGAGTTAGAACTACTGCAGGGCACAGATGGTGTTGGTGGTGAACAGAGATGGCAGGGGGCGGGGGTGTATATTTGGTAGGCCAATGTGTCATTTCTGTTTATATAACAGTGGCATGGCCCAGCCATTCAATCATACTTTCTCGTGATTTCATAAAGTTGCAAAAGTCACCAGTGTGGCACCTGACAGAGTTAAGCTCTCAAACTTCTACTATGAGTTGAAACTAGAGTAAAGGTAATGGCAAGTAGCCAACTAGGTGATTTCATTCAAAGTTCTGGGAAGTAAGCCAACAGAGGACTCAGGAGAATAAGCTCTTTTTTTACCCAGTAGCCAGTGGGTGTCTTGAAAATCATACCTCCCATTTAACCTAATAACCCTGAATGTAGGGAGCCCTTCTGGAAATATTAAGGAGACACCTATCACCTGCTGCACTATCTGATTCCTTGAGATACTTTATGTCTGAGGCCAGAAGCTTTGAACCAGAAAAATGGGCATGAATTTCAAGGGATGGTAGACATTATTTCACAAACAGTGCAAATTCCTAGAAAATTCCACCCCTGTTTGGTGATATGGAAAAGGAGGATCTGATATGGACAGGTTTTTATTAACCCTACATTGGACACAGAGGACTAAATATCTTCTCTAGTGGTTTCATTACTCACAGAGAGAGCCTTGATTATTCTTTTTCTGGAATTGCTACACAAATCATACAACAATGGTAGAGTTCCTTCTAGGTGTCAAACTTCCCTTTGTGTTAATATCACTCATGCCATAGGACACATATTATAATCAGGACATTGATTTCTACAAGAGCAAGGTGGGAGAAGAAAGGCACTCAGTACTTGTTTGGTCATTCACAAGACTGAGCAACAGGTATGTGGAGCCACATGTGGCAGTGAGTGACTGGGAAAGCACTAGAATGCAGCAGAAGAGAGCCCGAGAATGGTGAGATTCAGAGACTAGGGAAAACAGCATAGCAAGAGAAAACAGAATGCTCTATAACCTGTCTCTGGGTACCACCACCAGGGAAGGGAAAGAGACACCCGAGCCTTAGAACACAGTCTAAATAAATTAGAGCTCTGGGACACATCTCCCTGTGAATGATCTCTCCAGGAGTACTATATTGGGAACCATCTTGAGAAGGGTCCTGTTGTCTGGGTATGTCCTCCTCTGGGGGTCAGAGACCACAGCATATTCTCATAGGTGGATCTGTGAACTTTTTGCACTGTCTCTGTGGTGATTGCATCGTGAGATATTCTTGGCTCTCGGCTTGACCATGATCCCTGGTAGTTCCATGCCAAGGAGAGTGCTGGCTGCTATGCCGAGGTAAATAGAGGACATTGCCCTCTGGAATTGGCAGAGCAGGGAATCTGCTGGCTGAAAAGCCACATGACCTGTTCCTTGTGGTTTCTCAAGGGGCCAATACTGCAGTGGCCAGGATCAAGGGCAGATTGTGAGGTTCTGCCACACCTCTCCCAGCTCTGAGACATCCAGAGACCCATCCCTGCTATAATCCTACCAAGGTCTAGTCTATACAGCTCTGGGGAGAATATATGCCTAGTGTGGCCCCATTTCACACAAACCCTTCTGGTGTGGAATCTGGCTGAGAGGAATTTCATAGATGCAATGGCACGCACTTCCCCCCCATCACTGGCATCAGGCAGGAACCCCAACTGAAAGAACAAGGTGAAAAACCCCAATCCCAACTCCCTGCCTCTAGGGTACCAGACTAAGAAGACACCAAGATGAGCTTTTTCTGGCATGCTGGAGTAGCTGGACATTACTCACCTAGCTTAAGCTTTTGAGCACCTTGGCTAGGAGGATTAAAATTTTTTTTGTTTTTCTTCTTTTTTCTTTTCATAATATTTTAGTTCTTAAATTTGTTAGTTATGTTATCTTTTCATTTATTGATTTATTTATTGTTTTGTGCTGGTCCCGAGGCTTGCTCATTCTACCACGTAAGCTACAACTCTACTTCTAGCTTTTTGGACAATTAAATACCAGTTAAGGAGAGAAGAGTTTCATGGACTTTTCTACTTGGGCTGGCTTTGAACTGTAATCCTCATAGTTCAGTCTCCTGAGTAGCTGATGGGAAACTGCTTTCTGCTCATAACTTCATGTTGCTCCCATGGCCTACTGACCAGCCTCCTCCAGGTGACTTTATTTGAAAGTGCAAGGCTGTCATCATCAGAAGGATACCTACCATAAAGCTCCAAACAGGACAGTTTGCATCCTAAATCCCAAACTGGACAATAAATCCCCAACTTGACAGGACAGGACAAAGAAATTCCAAAGAAGAAGAGTCTCACCATAGAAAGTATAAAAACTTTAACCCCCATTCCCTATTCTTCATTTCTCTAACCCTGTTCATTGCTACATGGAGTCCCTCTGCAGCCATGATTAAAGCCTGTTCTGGTCTGCTAAGGTCTCTGACTTCTTTCTCTCCTTTTGAAGTAGTGAGCAGGTCTAGCTGCTACCATCTTGGCCACATGGTGGATGGTAGGGTCTGGCATCTTGTCTTCAGGATGGGGGAAGATGAAGCCCCAGCCTCCCAGGTGATAGCCTGCCTGAATCCCTGGAGACAGGGACTGGTACTTGGACAATAGGTTATAAAACTGTCAGTCAAGTGTCTGGGACTGGGAGTTTCCTGTGGCCCTGTCCTGTGACCTGGCCCTATTTAGTCGGGGACTAGGTCAGGCACCATTATGCCATGCCACATGTCTGTGTGCCTGTCCTGTCTCCTGGCTCTTCTCTGGTCACCACGGCATCCCAGTTCAGCATCAGAGTGTTGTTGGTATAGTTTTGTTCCTTTTTTCCCTCTTTGGCCTGTTTCCTAACTACGTTAAGTGTTGGGAGCCGACAGTAAAGCTCCAAGGTCATCTTGACCCTTGTGCTCACTTGAAGGCACGTACAAGGAACTGGCTTTCATGAATAACACCAGGTGTCCGGGTTTGCCTTGCTATGTCTGTAGAATTTGCTTTACTTTCTATCAGTTGACCTTGTCTTGTTTCTTTCTGCACCCTCATTTTTATTAAAGACTTTTCTTGCTTTTCTGTACTATGGTGACCTTAGGTTACCTCTTGACTTCTAATAGTATAAATAAGGAGAGTTAAAAATAAACAGGGCTGCAGTCCTGAGCTGCAGACCTCCCGACCCCATCCTTTGTCTTATGTCTTTATTTTTCCATCCTCGCCCCCTAAATCAGGAGTCCCTTTCGTTGCCGGCTGGTTCCGGCAGTTAAGTATATTTGCTGGCTGCTAGTCTTCAAGACAGGAGTCCCACCATGCAGTTGCCAGCCTTTTAATAAAGACTCCAAGATTCAATCCTTCAAAATGTGGCTTCTCCATTTTCTCACCTTACAATACTTTCATCTGCTCCATCTTTCCTAATACGCATGACTCAGTTTCCTGACAGCAGCTAACATTACAAACATGAGCCACCAGCATTGGGTTTATTTAACACATTTAAATTTTGTTTGTTTGTTTGTTTAATCTTTTGAGACAGATTCTCACCATAGAGTCTGGCCTGGCTTCAAACTCAACCTTCCTGCCTTTGCATCCCAAATGCTAGAATTTCAGGCCTCTGTCACTGACCTATATTCCCAGCCTATGAGTGTACTTCCAGTTTCAATTCTCTAACACTTTTCATAATCTATTAAAGTAGGATGACACTAAATCAAATGTATGTAGTGAGATGACTCACTAATAATATAGGAAGCAGGGATCGAGTGTCATTGTTTCTGTCATTATGCAGCCTTTCTGTACTGAGAACACGGCCGAAAGCCAGGAATTGTCAATCACAGACAGGTTCAGGACCCTTTCAGTGAGGCTTTTAGTGAGCACCTTTATATCTGTACAACTAACAAATTCTTCCCTGGGTTAGCAAAGGACATGAAGTCCTAACCCTTAGTTAGGGGCGCAGAAGCTTATGGTTTGGTTTCATTCTGAGCACGGTATATCCTCCATCTGGGTGTTAAAGTCAGTCATCATCACATCACTGAACTGTATGGAGTGGTATCAAACACTGGAACTATATCAAACTGTATCAAACACTGGAACTGTATGGAGCCACCTTCCTCCCATGATCACTGATCATTTTCTATGGTACCTGATGCTTTGCAGACTATGGGCACACCAGACTTGGCTTGCACCAGACCTGCTTCTTCCATGTAGCTCCTATTGAAGTAGGGATGCTGGATCCGGCTAGCGCCATCTTGGCCACACAGTAGATGGTGGGAGTTGAGTCTGGCCAGCCTGAATTCTTAGAGGCAGGGGCAGGGACTTGACCAATAGGTTACTGGATCTGCTGGTGTTTAGGTTAGGAACTCTCAAGCTCCCTTTAACCCTGCCCCCTGACCTGACCCTATTTAGGCCTGGACCAGCTCAGGCGCAGGTACGCCATGTCTCCTGTCTCCACATTCATGTCTCCATGTCTCCTGTCTCTCTTCTGGTCAACATGGTGTTCCCACTTCAGCTCCCCATTGGTGTTGATCTGGTTTGTTGGTATTGTATTTCTGCTCTTTCTTTCCTCTCCGGCTCTCATGGCTCAGTTTTCTAACAGTGTAAGTATATTTGCTGGGCAGCAGATCTTTGTAACAGGAGTCCAGCTGCAGACCACCAGCATTCTAATAAAGGTTCCAAATATGACCTCTCAAAATGTGGCTTCTCTGTTTCATGGACTGTACAACACTATGTACAACACTCTGTATCTTGATCAGCAAGATACAGAGCAGCCACATTTTGAAAGGTTGAATCATGGGCTGGGAAGTTGGCTCAGTGGTAGAGCGCTCGCCTTGCATGCTTAACGCCCTGGGTTCGATTCCTCAGCACCACATAAGCAGAAAAAAAAAAAAAAGCCGGAAGTGGCGCTGTGGCTCAAGTGGTATAGTGCTAGCCTTGAGCTGAAGAGCTGAGGGACAGCGCCCAGGCCAAGAGTTCAGGCCCCACGACCGGACCCAAAATGAAAGGTTGAATCATGATTCTATATTTGAAAGCCAGTGACTGCAAGTGGACTCATGTCCCTCCAAAACTTGCAGTATCGAATGCAGTTATCATAAAGCTTATAAAGGCAAAAACCACAACAAGGCAAGTCACATGGTATGGGGACTAGCAAAGTTTGCTTTACAGAAGCAAAGCAAACTATCTATGGGGAACAACCAATGCCATCAAGGGCAAGTTAACTAGGAGATACAATCAAGGACAACCAAGGGCAAATATTCTCTGGAGCAAAACTTTTCTGGAGCTAAACAACCCATGATACATCTGCAATTCAAACAATGACCCACATCACCTCTGTACTTCTCAGAAAGTTCCCATCATCTATTAAGATGCCAAGATTGGGGGAGAGGACTAGATAGTATTAATTAGACCCAGTATCCGTATTTCACCAGGCTCAGGTCTCCCCAGTGAAGGTGTTCTGAGTGGCTGGGCCCAGGCCACTTTGTCAGCTGCTTTTCCCTCATGTGTCACTGAGCCATTTCTGTGGGTCTCACAGCAACATGGGCTTGGGGGATGGGGAGGAAGAGCTGCCCGTACCATTTCTGAACTCTGCCTGTACCTTTTAATTTCTATGCTGGGCACTGCAGTGACCCAGGTAAATTCTTTGTAATCTTAAGTTTCCTAAACTGGGAAACTTTCCCAGATTGTTACACATTTAAAAAAGCAAACAAACAGGTATTTCAACTACCCAGAAACAATTGCTCCATTAAGTGGAATGGGGGAAAGGTCAATGGAGCCTAAGACCTAATATGATACTTTTTATTTCAGTTTATTTAAGTATTTATAGAGCTTCTATTTACCCAACACCTTCTTTAGTTCCTTTCTTCACCCTGCTTGGTATCTAGATCAGCTGAGCTGTACAGTTGAGCTCCACCAAAGAGAGGCCACTGGGAGAGATACTGCAGAATGAGAAGAGAATGAAATACATTTATTTATTCAGTCAGCCATGGGGCTTGAACTCAAGTCCTGGGTGCTGTCCCTGAACTCTTTTGCTCAAGGCTAGCACTCTACTACTTTGAGCCACAGTGCTACCTCCTGTTTTCTCCTGGTTTATTGAAGATAAAAGTATCACAGACTAGGGGCTGGGAAGGTGGCTCAGTGGTAGAGCGCTTGCCTTGCATGCCTGAGGCCCTGAGTTCGATTCCTCAGCACCACATAAGCAAAAAGAAAAAAAAGCCAGAAGTGGCGCTGTGGCTCAAGTGGTAGAGCGCTAGCCTTGAGCTGAAGAGCTGAGGGACAGTGCCCAGGCCCAGAGTTCAGGCCCCATGACTGGACCCAAAAAATAAATTAAAAAAAAAAAAAAAAAGTATCACAGACTTTCCTGTCTGGGCTGGCTTTGAACCATGAGCCTCAGATCCCACCTCCTGAGTAGCTAGGATTACAGACAGGAGCCACCTGCACCCAGCAAATAGTTGTATTTAGTGTTCTCTCTCTAGGAAGTCAGAACTTCTGCAACTTAGCTTTGCGGCCCAAAGTTCTTCAACGAACCTCACAGGGTCTTTTGCTTCTAACGTTCCTATGCCTTGGCAAATGTCTTAGTTCCTTTAAGAAACAGTCCTTGTGTTGCCCAGGTTCATAAGTCTCTTCCTTTCTGCTAGAGGTGGTCAAACAAACAAGCAAAAAATAAAACAAAACAAGCTGAACCTGACACCGAGAGCAATTAGATTTGTGAGGTAAAGAATTCTCTCTCTGGGCTGGGAAGGTGGCTCAGTGGTAGAGTGCTTGCCTTGCATGCGTGAGACCCTGGGTTTGATTCCTCAGCACCACATAAGCAGGAAAAAAAAAAAAAGCTGGAAGTGGCGCTGTGGTTCAAGTGGTAGAGTGCTATCCTTGAGCTGAAGAGCTGAGGGACAGTGCCCAGGCCCAAAGTACAGGCCCCACGACCGGCAAAAAAAAAAAAAAAATTCTCTTTCCTTGCAGGAGCATGGGCCCCAGGTTTTTGGGTTTTGGTTTTTTTTTTTTTTAAACAGGTTCTGCCTTCAATAACTGTAACAAGCTGTCCAGATAAAGAGAATGTATCCAGAGAGTTATATACTTTGCAAAAGAGCAAAGTCATGCCAGCAGCCAAAGGATCTGACTGCATCAAGACTGGCTAACAGATCTGGAAGCAGATCTCCCCTGAGCTTCAGGAAAGGCTTACGGGATAAACAGGGATCCAGGAACCTCTTTCTTAATGATCACATGAATTTCAATCACCAAGGATGGCTCTGAAAATCCGAGTGGTGGGACTCTCAGCCTTTGTTGTTGCGTCTGTCTTTGTGCCTGTTTCAATACTCAACTATGTGCATGCCAGGATCAGCATTTGCCCGGGGCAGATGTTCCTGCTTTCAATCAGAAAACTTTTTCTCACCCAAACAAGGCTCACACAGCAGCAGGGAGAGCATCCCGATCCTCAACCAATGGGAGGGAAGCCAGTGCTCTGGCCTCCGCTGCCAGGCGGAGAGACAGGGGCGGGGAGACGCCAGGCTAATCTATGCGCGGCAGACCCTTCCGGCTCCAGTCGAGATGGCGGTGAGGGTGGTGGTGGAGCCCGCGGGCCGCGTGTGCTGGGACGAGCCGGTGCGCATCGCCGTGCACGGCCTGGCCCCCGAGCAGCCCGTGGCGCTGCGCGCGTCCCTGCGTGACGAGAAGGGCGCGCTCTTCCGGGCCCACGCGCGCTACCGCGCCGACGCCCGCGGCCAGCTGGACCTGCAGCGCGCGCCCGCGCTGGGCGGCAGCTTCGCGGGGCTCGAGCCCATGGGGCTCGTCTGGGCCCTGCAGCCCGACAGGCCCTTCTGGCGCTTGCTCAAGCGGGACGTGCAGACGCCCTTGCTGCTGGAGCTGGAGGTGCTGGACGGCCACGAGCCCGCCGGTTTCGGCGAGCCCGAGGGCGCGCGCGTGCTGGCGCGGGCGGTGCACGAGCGGCACTTCATGGCGGCCGGGGTGCGGCGGGTGCCGGTGCGCGAGGGCCGGGTGCGGGCCACCCTCTTCCTGCCGCCAGGTGAGTGCCTGTGGCCTCGCTGCTGCTCACGTGTTAGTGCCCTGGATCCTCTGCATTTACCTGTGTAACACACTCGAGGTGTGCTCAGAAGAGTGGGGTGAAGGAATGCAGTGGATGGGGAGGTGACCCAGCTGCTCAGGTAAGACCCACCGTGAGGAGTGGAGAGCAGAGTGATGCCCTCCACAAGTAGTTTCAACTTTCGTACATTCTTTTAGAACTTTAACAAAAAGTTTTCTTCCACGCCCACTGTTAGGCTTAGGTTGGTGGGAAGTAGCAGTTACAGTAGGAGGGAGGTCTGTTTCTATCAACTGGAAATCTGCTGAGATTCTTGGATCAAGACTTACTGTCAATGACTTTTTGTTGTTGTTGGTAGTGGGGCTTGAACTCTGGTCTCTGTCCCTCAGCTCAAGGCTAGTGCTCTATCACTTGAGACACAGCATCACTTCTAGTTTTCTGTTGGAGATAAGAGTCTCATGGACTTTCCTGCCGGGGCTGGCTTTGAACCGAGATCCTCAGATCTCAGCCTCCTGAGTAGCTAGGATTACAGGTGTGAGAGCAGCACACCGCCTGCCAATGACTCTTTAGTAATAAAACTACAGAGTACATTCATTATACAGCCTCCATAGTGGCAATGAAGAGTTGCAAGTCTGTCCTGTCATGTCTGTCCTGTCACTTGTTGACAGGACAGAAGGAGGAAAAGAAACTGGAGGAAAAGAAACTCCTCCATACAGCTAGGAGTGGAAGTGTTCAGCTATTCTGGGAAAGTTTTCCATTAAATAGATGATATAATTCTATCTGTTCATGATGCATGTGTACCAGGAGGCAAATGCTTTACAAACAGCCCAAATGTCCACCACCAACAGACCTGATGAGTGAATGGAGGCAGATTTCCAGCTGTCAAAGTGATTGGACCACAGCTGCAAGAACCAACACAGAGGAGTCTCAAGCAATCATCTCCCCCAGACACCACATCCACAGTTCCTTCCCTGAGATAAAGTTCACAAAAAGCCAAACGAGAAGGGTGATATTGTAAAGAAAACCAAGAGAAGTACACAGAATCCAGGATGGTGGGAAGGGAGAAAGGGGGCCCAGATGCAGTGATGCCTCTCAGGTGCTTGCTGAGTTCTTGGGAATGTTAAAGACACACTTTCTCTAATGTGAAAATATCCCATACCCAGACTTATGCAGGATGAATGTAGCCTTTGGAGTCTGTGTCCATTCACTTAGCAGGCTGCATGTGAAGTTCATTGATTTTTTTTTCTAGTATCAGGCGTGTATACTAGGCAAATGCTCTTCTCAGTGAACTGTATCCATGGCCTATGAAGTGTTAATATCAAAAAGTACTCTATGCTCTTTTTTTTTTTTTTTTTTTTTTTGTCGGTCGTGGGGCTTGCACTCTGGGCCTGGGCGCTGTCCCTCAGCTCTTCAGCTCAAGGCGAGCGCTCTACCACTTGAGCTACAACGCCACTTCCGGTTTTCTGAGTGGTTTATTGGAGATAGGAGTCTCACAGTCTCTCCTGCCTGGGCTGGCTTTGAACCGTGATCCTCAGATCTCAGCCTCCTGAGTAGCTAGGATTACAGGCGTGAGCCACCAGCTCCCGGCCTCCATGCTCTTTTTAAAACTCTGTGGGGTTTTGAGATTCTGAGTGTGCAGGGAATGTGGATTTAGTTTTAGCCACTTTAGTCTTTCACCATTTTATTTTTTTATTATTTATTTATATATTTATTTATTTATTTTGTTGGTCGTGGGGCTTGAAGTCAGCCTGGGCGCTGTCCCTCAGCTCTTCAGCTCAAGGTTAGCACTCTACCACTTGAGCCACAGTGCCACTTCTGGTTTTCTGAGTGATTTATTAGAGATAAGAGTCTCCTGGAATTTCCTGCCCAGGCTGGCTTTGAACTGCAATCCTCAGATCTCAGCCTCCTGAGTAGCTAGGATTACAGGCATGAACCACTAACACCTGGCTTCTTTCAACATTTTTAACAGTGGAAAACCTGATCATCCTCATGTAGTCAGCAAATGGCTTTTGATATCACTGCCAAGAGTTTCAGGAATTGTTTACTATTCTGCATTGTCTTGTTTTGTTTTTCCAAGAACCTGGGCCCTATCCAGGGATTGTGGACTTGTTTGGAGTTGGAGGAGGCCTCCTGGAGTATCGAGCAAGCCTGCTGGCTGGGAAGGGTTTTGCTGTGATGGCGCTGGCTTATTACAACTATGACGACCTCCCCAAGGTCATGGATACCATGCATGTTGAGTACTTTGAAGAAGCTTTGAACTTCCTGCGCAATCACCCTGAGGTTAGAACTTCTCTGAGTTTTCTGGGCTATATAACAGGTCTCCTCTTCCTTCATACATTGCCTCTGCCTACCATTGTCTTTACATTGTCTGTATGTGTGTGTGTGTGTGTGTGTCCACATGTGGGTGCAGGTGTACACTGCATACTGGTACTGGAACTTGAATTTAGAGCCTAATGCTCTCTGTTATCTTTTTGTTCATGGCTGCTCCCCTACAACTTGTCCCATACCTCTATTTGCCTTTTTGCTTCATTGAACATGAGAGAGTTTTGTTTTTGTTTTTATCAATTGTGGGGCTTGAACTCAGGGCCTGGGTGCTGTCCCTGAGCTCAAGGTTAGTGCTCTGCCACTTTGAACCACAGCACCACTTTAGGTTTTCTGGTGGTTAATTGAAGATAAGAGTATCACAGACTTTCTTGTCCTGCCTGGCTCTGAACCACAACCCTCAGATCTCACCCTCCTGTATAGCTAAGATCACAGGCATGAGCCACCAGCACCTGACCAAACATGGAAGTTTTGAATCCGAAGTATGATTCTCATATCTCAGCCTCCTAAGTAGCTAGAATTATAAGTGTGAGTGACCAGCACCTAGATTATTTTCGTCAATTTCTATTTCCATGACTTTAACACCTCTTTTCTCCTTTGAAAACTTAGGGTGATTAAAATGGTTTTAATTACCAGAACTTTAATATACAAACAAAGGGTCATTTATTTACAACATGAAACACTGGGATACAAGGACAGGAATCATTCTAGTGGAAAACTGCAAAAAACAAGCCCACTACTGTTGGTAGCATTGAGTGGGGTATTGAGGAAAAGGGAACAAATCTAGATAACCTTTCCCACAGATTTTGCTTTGAACAGGAATAGACTATCAGGGCAATAGTTATCTTGGCTGAGGTCACAAATTGTCACTAATAGAGCGAAAGTACCTGAAGGGAAAGAGCCAGTAGCGAAAACATAGTAAAAGTGGAAAGGAGGTGGGAAGAATCCCAGGAGGCAGTCCTAGAGAATGGCGTTATGGTTCCCTAAGCACAAGTCGATGGTGGCCTTTGAGAAGGTCAGGGGGGACACTCAAGAACTTGAGTTCATGTGAAAGTAGGTAGATTAGGCAGTGGGAAATTGAGAATCCCGTACCTATTTGCTTCAGTGTCCAGGGAATAATGGAAAGCTGAGGTGAATGTAAGGGCTGAAGTGGCTGGAGGAGGTAGAAGATGTAGATGACTCTGATGAAGTGGAAAGCAAAATACCAGTGATGTGTGACACTCTGAATGCTCATTGGGATGAAAGTAAGGTGATCAGCACCCTTGTATATTTTTCCCCAACCCAGCACTAGTCTGATGGACATGAACAGGCGATCTGTTCCAGACCAGTATGAGCAAAGCGGAAGTGGTAATAAAGGAGTGAGAGTGTTTGTAAGGTGCAATCACATTAATGAAGCATGAAATCTAAGCTGGAGGAGGTGGGAAATGAAGAAGCAGGGGCTGGGAATGTGGCTTAGTGATAGAGTGCTTGGCTAGCATGGATCAATCCCTGAGTTTGATTCCTCAGTTCCACATAAATAGAAAAGGCAGAACTGGTGTTGTGGCTCAAGTGGTAGAGTACTAGCCTTGAGCACAGAGAGGCTCAGGGACAGCGCCCATGCCAGGTCTGAGTTCATGCCGTAGGACCAGCAAAAAAAAAAAAAGTGGTGGCTGTGGTCTCAGAGATTTGGACATGGAAGGGATAAAACAGAAGGGCCAAGCTGGAGGAATTAAAGATGGTGCTCTGAACATGGAATGCCTAAAGCTGTGGCTTTGCAGTAATGTACTCATTGATCATGAAGAGTTAACGTAGTAATAGGAGCTCAAATGGGGTAGATAAAAGATTACAGGTGTGGAGGACTAGGAAGTCCATGTAATATATCTTGATGCCATTGAAGTCACCAAGAATAGTGATGGAGAAATTGTGGCGAGGGCGGGACGCCAGTGGCTCACACCTGTATTCCTAGCCACTCAGGAGGCTGAGATCTGAGGATCGCAGTTCAAAGCCAGCCCAGGCAGGAAAGTCTGTGAGACTCTTATCTCCAATTAACTACCAGAAAACCAGAGGTGGCACTGTGGCTCAAGTGGTAGTGTGCTCACCTTGAGCTGAAGAGCTCAGGGACAGTGCCCAGGCCCAGAGTTCAAGCCCCATGACTAACCAAAAGGAGGAAGGAAAGGGGGAAGGATCTGTCACCTTGAGAACAAGTAGAGCCCAGAGGTGAGCCCAGAGGGGGCCCCAGATCCACCTGAGCCAGCTGGGCACATCTCACTCCACTGCCCTGTTTGAGGACTCATTCTCTCTCTGTTTTGTGTCTCTTTCTCAGGTAAAGGGTCCAGGAATTGGGCTCCTTGGGAATTCCAAAGGAGGCGAACTCGGCCTTGCTGTCACCTCTTTCCTGAAGGGTGTCACGGCTGCTGTCATAATCAATGGCTCTGTGGCTGCTGTTGGGGGAACCATACACTACAAGGATGAGTCTGTGCCCCCTGTGAGTTTGCTCAGGAATCGAGTCAAGTTCACAAAAGATGGCATCATGGATGTGATAGAAGGCCTGCAAAGCCCTTTGGTAGAAGAGAAGAGCTTCATTCCTGTGGAAAGGTCTGACACTGCCTTCCTGTTCCTTGTGGGTCAGGATGACCACAACTGGAAGAGTGAGTTCTATGCAAATGAGGCCTCTAAGCGCCTGGAGGCCCATGGGAAGGCAAAGCCCCAGATCATCCTTTACCCTGAGGCAGGGCACTATATTGAGCCTCCTTACTTCCCCTTGTGCAGGGCTGGCATGCACCTCTTGGTTGGGGCTAATATCTTGTTTGGAGGAGAACCCAAGGCTCATGCAGTGGCCCAAGTGGATGCGTGGAAGCAACTCCAGACTTTCTTCCACAAACATTTGGGCAGGTAGAGTTAAGGGGATTCTCCAGAAAAAGTAGCTCATTCTTTGTTGGTCTGACTGTAATACTCAACAATTTGTAAGAACTTCAGTTTAGATTAGCTCATCCTTATGTATTAGAGGAATATTCCTTTTTGCAAAAATAAAAAAGTTACTATTTACAATACTTTATAAAATAATTTTCATTAATAACATGGAAGCTGTAAGAACAAGTACTTTTTGAAAATAAAACTTAGAAATGTAACTGATACAGTGAATCTTTTAATTCCTATTGTCACTACATCATTACCCTTCCACAAATACTCTGTGTGGTAATTTTGCTCTGTTCCTCTTCAGATAGTTTGTGTAACAACCATGAATGTATAAATGAAAGTCTCGTTCCATGAATGTCATTTGAGGAAGAACATTGGTTTTTACAAAACAAGAAAATATTGGAAGAAAAAGCACCTTTACCTGAAACAAGCCCTATGGCACTGTAGGATGTAGGACTGACTTGCAGTTTAGTCTCGAAAGTAAATAAGCACCTGAGGAAGAAATCAGGGCTTCCCCATCACTTTTGCTGTGCCTAGCTTTAATCCCACAACCTATCTGTGGGTAAGTAAACGAATACATGTACAAGCAGAGACCTTCACAACATCTTTTTTTTTTTTTGGGTCCGGTTGTGGGCCTGAACTCTGGGCCTGGGCGCTGTCCCTCAGCTCTTCAGCTCAAGGCTAGCGCTCTACCACTTGAGCCACAGCACCACTTCCGGCTTTTTCCTTTTTGCTTATGTGGTGCTGAGGAATTGAACTCGGGGCCTCATGCATGCAAGGCAAGCGCTCTACCACTGAGCCACCTTCCCAGCCCCCTTCACAACATCTTATAGCCAAAATCTGCTAGGATCATGTTTTACTGTAACTTCGGCAAAAAGAGATTAGGGTGACAAAAAATCCATCTAAACTCTCCCTTACTAATGAAAATTCAGATGTTGACACATAGGGCATTTCAACCAGCAAGGTTATTTTGCATAATAAACTCAGCTTAAATATGGATAGTAATATTCCACAGGCCCTAACTTGACATTTTGGAGGTTCACACATTTTTTTTCAGAAAATATGTACAAAGCGGGGCAGGGTGGCTAACACCAGTAATCCTAGCTACTTAGAAGACTGAGATCAAAGCCAGCCAGGGCAGGAAAGGCCATGAGACTCTTATCTCCAATAAAACACTCAGAAAACCAGAAGTGGTGCTGTGGTTCAACTGGGAGAGCACTAGCCTTGAGCTGAAGAGCCGAGGGACAGTGCCCAGGCTCAGAGTTCAAGCCCCGTGACCAACAAAAAAAAAAAAGAAAAGAAAAGAAAAGAAAAAAAGTATGTACAAATAAAAATGTCATGGGACATTTGTAATTACCAGAAAAGAACATAGGATAAATAAGATATAAATATGGCAAGTAGTTCCTTCTTTTTCTTAAGTGAATTACAATTTCCAACCTCTATATTTCCCATACCCTTTGTTTTCTTCATGGAATTTTCTATATTGCTGTATTTCTGAGCATTCAGTATTAGATTCAGATGTTAACTAAATAAAATGCATTTTGGCTAAAACTTCTTTGCTGTGGGGCTTGACCTCAGGGCCTGGGCATGATCCCTGAGCTCTTTTGCTGAAGCCTTGTATTCTACCACTTTGAGCCATGGCATCACTTCTGGTTTTCTGGTGGTTAATTGGAGATGGGTCTCACAGACTTTCCTGCCTGGTCTGGATTTGAACCATGATCCTCAGATCTCAGTATCATATGTAGTTAGGATTACAGGCATAAGCCACCAGTGCTTGGCTTAAAGCTGTGTTTTCTAATAGCCTGTAATCCCTGGCTCTGCCTAGCTAGGCTGAATACAAAGGAAAATTGAGGCTGTTATCTATAACTTTCCAGCTCAATAACTTCCTTTGCTTCTACCGAAAAGAAGGAGAAATGGGCGGGCGCCGGTGGCTCATACCTGTAATCCTAGCTACTCAGGAGGCTGAGATCTGAGGATTGTGGTTCAAAGCCAGCCCGGGCAGGAAAGTCAATGAAACTCTTATCTCCAATAAACCACTCAAAACCAGAAGCGGTGCTGTGGCTCAATTGGTAGAGTGCTAGCCTTGAGCTGAAGAGCTAAGGGACAGCACCCAGGCCCAGAATTCAAGCCCCACGACTGACAAAAAGAAAAAAAAAAGGAGAAATGTAAACAAAGGGTCGAAAGGGTGAGGGGACAATAATTGATAGCTAAAATTCAAAGGACAAAAAAAAAATGAGTAGAAGATTCTTTTTCCCACATGAAGATGACCTGATGCTTGGGTTTCCACCTTGCACAGACATGAGTAGGCTCAGAAAAGAACTAGCAGTAAGAGTGGCTTTCTTGGTTTTCCCTGGTGATTATGCTTTCTTAGTACCTTGGGAAGCACACAGCAAGATATTAGACTGTTCTAACACTCTCCAAGGTAATTTCTTCCACTATTTATCATGCTGGAGTACTAAGCATCTCCGAGATTTTGGATCAGGACAGAACCTTAAAAGAGAAGTAAAATAGGGCTGGGAAGGTGGCTCAGTAGTAGAGCACTTGCCTTGCATGCCTGAGGCCCTGGGTTTGATTCCTCAGCACCACATAAGCAAAAAGAAAAAAGCTGGAAGTGGCGCTGTGGCTGAAGTGGTAGAGCGCTAACCTTGAGCTGAAGAGCTGAGGGACAGTGCTCAGGCCCAGAGTTCAGGCCTCACGACCGAAACCCCCCCCCCCAAAAAAAAAAAACAACCAGAAGTAAAATAGACATGGATGACTCTGTTCGCTAAGGAACTGGCTTTGAAAGCAAAAAAAAGAGAAAATCCCCTCTTCTTCATTTTCTCTCTCTCTCCTCCTCTTCCTCCTCTTCCTTCTCTTCTTCCTCCTCCCCCTCCTCTTCTTTCTTTTGGACATAGTAAAGAGTGATTTATTCACAAAGCAAAGCAAAAGTACATTTTGAGGGTACGAGGAACAGTTGGAAAAGCAGTCAGCTGCCTAAATAGTATGAGTGTACTTCAAGGGATGAAGTGGCTCCTATAGATAATTGCTGCTTTGTCGAAGGGCTTGGGGCCTGGGGTTTTACCCAATAGGGTAGAGTTACTAAGTGACATTAAACTGAGGCCCTCAGTTTTGAGGTTTCTGAGGATGGTCTGATGAATATTCAATGGCTTCCCTGGTGTAAGAAGACATAGGCAATGTGTTTGATCCTCTGTATCTTTCCTACTTTAGCTTGATACAGGTACAGGCTGCTTACAGAGGGCATAGACCCATTATATTAATCATTGGCTTAAGATCTGGACCTAAGCCATCTGGGGGTCTAGGGCATTTCTTTGGTCCTGCTCACCTCTCTCTATATGACCGCCTATGCTAACAGTAATGTGGCATTCTAGATAGAATTCTGAAACAACTGAAGGACATTAGGGAAAAAGATGAGTTATTTTGTAGGCCACTGTGTCATTTTGTTTATACAACAGTTGTTTCACCCAGCAGTCCAGTCAAGCTTCTTATCTAACAAAATTACAAAAGTGATCAACACAGCACCTGAAAAGTTTAATTTCTCAAACTTCCAAATATGAACTAGAAATGGGGTAAAGGTCTTAGTAAACAACCCAACTAAGTTAACTGACATAGTTCAAGGTACTGGGGAGTAAACTGACAGGGCTTATCAGGATAATGATGAAACTCTGCCCAGCCAGCCAGTGTCTGGTCTGAAAGCCATGACTTCCATATAAACGAAAATCCCTAACTGTGAGGAGTCTTCCTTTAAGGAATAATGGCGAGATCTCTTGAAGAAGAGACATGAGAATTCTATCACTCACTGCAAGGGTAGATTCCTCTGAGAAACTGCATGTCTCAGTCTCAAAGCTTTGGACAAGAAAAACAAGAATTTCAGGGGATTTTTTTTTTTTTTTGGTCGGTCGTGGGGCCTGAACTCTGGGCCTGGGCACTGACCCTCAGCTCTTCAGCTCAAGGCGAGTACCCTACCACTTGAGCTACAGCGCCACTTCCGGTTTTCTGGTGGTTTATTGGAGATAGGAGTCTCACAGTCTTTCCTGCCCCGGCTGGCTTTGAACTGAGATCCTCAGATCTCAGCCTCCCGAGTAGCTAGGATTACAGGCGTGAGCCACCAGCGCCCGGCAGGGGATTTTTTGCACAAGTTCATAAACAATGTACATTTCTATTAATTATAAGCCATTCATAAAGTCTCTCAGTGATTAAGGATGTGGAGGAGGAAGGATCTAAGGTGAATGAAACCCTACAAACTGGCCATGGATCAGGATCTTGTCTATCCATGAGGTCCTCATGCCTACTTAGGGGCACAGAGATTTATGATTTGGTTTCATTCTGAGCACAGTATGTCCTCCATCTGGATATTAAACTTGGCCATCATCAAGATGCCAGATAAACACTGGAATTGTTTGTTGGTACCTCTTATGAGTACCAGCAACTTTCTATGGCAGCTGATGCTTTGCTGACTGTGGACAGCTCTGAGACCTGGCCTGTGCTTCCTCCACGCCTCTCCTAGAGCCATCCTTAGTGGTGGTGCTCTAAATGGCCAGGCTCAGGTCCCCTTGTCAGCTGTTTCTCCCTCATGCTTCATTGAGTGATTTCTGTGTACCTCTCAGAAACCTGGGCATTGGAGATGAGAATCTTGCCTGTGCAACTTCTGAACTCTGGCTATACCATTCATTTTCTGTGATGGGAGCCTGCAGTGATCCAGGCAAGTTCTTTAGCCAGCTGAATTTCCCAGATTGGGGCCTAGCCTATTTGTTACACCTTAAACAACAGGTATTTCAAATACCCAAAAGCAGTTGCTTCATTAGATGTAATGGGAGGAAAGGTCACAGAAAGTGGGGATTTGGGTAGGAAAGGTCACAGAAATCTGGGAACTGAGTCTTAGTTTGCTTTTTTTTTCAATGTATAAATATTTAGCTGTCATTTACCCCACACCTCCACATACCCTTCCTTTTCCATCTTGATCAGAGTCCAAGCAGGCTAAGCTGTGTGGTTGAGTTCAGCCAAAGAGAGGCACAGGATGGTAAGAGGAGAGTCAAGTCAAGATATTCAGTGTGCCCCTACCTGCCATGTTATGCTTTAAGGATGACTATTCTGCCCCAAACATTGTTGGGTCTTTTTTTTTTTTAATTTATTTTTTTAATTATTTTTTTTTGGGGGGGTCTGGTTCTGGGGCCTGAACTCGGCCTGGGCGCTGTCCCTTAGCTCTTCAGCTCAAGGCTAGCGCTCTACTACTTGAGTTACAGCGCCACTTCCAGGTTTTTCTTTCTTTCTTTCTTTTTTTCTTTTTTTTTTTTTTTTGCTTATGTGGTGCTGAGGAATCGAACCCAGGGCCTCAGGCATGCAAGGCAAGCGCTCTACCACTGAGCCAACTTCCCAGCCCTGGGTCTTTTTTATTTCAAGCTTTCCAAAGCCTTTGTGAATATGGTTTTCTTCATTTAAAAATCTTCTCAAATTATGTTGCTTCTTTTTGGAATTCCTAGCCCTACCAATACAGACTAGATCTTTCTGGGTAGATACCACAGGCAAATCTGGCAGTGTTTTTCCACTTAATATTCCTAACAAATCTTTAACTGGGTAGTTTGTTAAAGACACTCAGCTTGGAGCTGGAGGCGTGTCTCAGTTAGTAGAGCAACAGCCAATCAGCTTTGAACCCTGGTCTCAGACAAGAGGGAGAGGAAGGGGGAGGGAGGGGAAAGGGAAAAGAAAAGATATCCAAGCTACAGAAGAGCAGTGAGACTGTATTGTACTGGCGGTGGTAACCAGCTCCAATTTAAATGTATGGTCTATAGGAAAGGCGTAGGACGAGACGCATGGGTTAAATGGGAATCAGGGACACGTTTAAGACACTGACTTGCTTTACCCTCACCAAACCATCCTTTCTAGTCTTTCCGCTTAAGCGTCCTTTGTACATCTATTTCAACACAGTTTTCTCAATCTAGAGTGCATAGAATGCCAAGCACCCAGGGGCCTGTCTTGGCATGCGGCTCCCAGTCAATACACAGAAGGACTCAGTCTCAAATTCTGCCCCAAAGGCCACTCCCGCTGCTACGTGTCTCGCCGGCATAAAGCACACCACACATGCCGGGAAGAAAAACTTTCCAATCAGCAAAGACTGACGGGCTGACGGGCTGCCTCTGTCCGGACGGAGAATAGCCGCCACCTTTGAACCTGGCCGGGGGGGGGGGGGGGGGGGGGCGAGAATGTGCAGGGTGAGAGTGGGGATTGGCGTCTGTAGTCAGGCCAGGTGGTCAGGACAGGTCAGGGCGACCTGAGGTGGGAGAGGCGTGCGGAGCGGAGAGGCGGGCCGAACTCGAGCAGTCGGATTGCTGACGACCACAGGCTGACTTCACCCGTGGAAGGATTTCCCCTCCCACCCTGCGTTCCGGCTCAAGTCGAGATGGCGGCGCCCAGCGTGGTGGTGGAGCCCGCGGGCCGCGTGTGCTGGGACGAGCCGGTGCGCATCACCGTGCACGGCCTGGCCCCCGAGCAGCCCGTGGCGCTGCGCGCGTCCCTGCGCGACGAGAAGGGCGCGCTCTTCCGGGCCCACGCGCGCTACCGCGCCGACGCCCGCGGCCAGCTGGACCTGCAGCGCGCGCCCGCGCTGGGCGGCAGCTTCGCGGGGCTCGAGCCCATGGGGCTCGTCTGGGCCCTGCAGCCCGACAGGCCCTTCTGGCGCTTGCTCAAGCGGGACGTGCAGACGCCCTTGCTGCTGGAGCTGGAGGTGCTGGACGGCCACGAGCCCGCCGGGCCCGGCGAGCCCGAGGGCGGGCGCGTGCTGGCGCGGGCGGTGCACGAGCGGCACTTCATGGCGGCCGGGGTGCGGCGGGTGCGGGTGCGCGAGGGCCGGGTGCGGGCCACCCTCTTCCTGCCGCCAGGTGAGTGCCTGCTGGCATCGCTGCTCTGTCTGGGAGGGGATGGGTCGCAGGTGCAGTGCATCCCACCAGCCTCACGTTCCCCACTCCCAGACCCTCCACGGGGCACTTAGAGGTCAGTGGAGGCTGAGAAAGTGTGGCCAACATTGATTTTTTTCTCGATCCTGAAAGCTTCCTCCTACCAGTTTCAGTGGTCCCAATGCTTCTCTAAGGCATACATGAAATTGAGAAAATAGTTCTTTGGTAAAAAGTCGTACAATATTGTCACTGAAGTAGTAACAAGCACAACAATCAACAGTCTAAAGGGATCTGCGGAAAAGATCTTTCCTGTGAAAATCACTACTGATCTCCTAGGCAACTATGTTGCCTTCCAACTGTTACTTTGCCAGAACCTGACAACCCAGATAGGGCTTTTTAAACTTCTTCATTGTGTCCTGGGGCTCTGTTAGAATCATTCATTTCAACGTTTTCTCACTTTCTAAAAGGCCGAGGTTCCAACTTTGGGTCAATTAGATTGTTCTTATTTTCTTTATTACTAGAGTTTATCCTGCTATCCTTTAATGAATATAATCTGTCCTTGATTTGGTACCTCATACTCTTAGTATTCAGTGGGCTTCCAGAAGCCATTGAATTAATTTCTCTTTTCCAAACTGCCAGAATATTCTTTGACATGGAGTTCTGCCTCCAGAAACCTCCCCTGCTGAAAGCTACAGCCAGTTCTTAGCAGTACTTGTTACAATGAAAAACTGAAAGGTGGATGATGTGACTTACACTTGTAACCAGCTACTCATGAGGTGAAGGCCAGTAGGATTAGAGTTGGAGGTCAGCCCAGATAAGAAGTCAGTTAGATTGTCAATAAGCTGGCACAGTGGTCCACAAATCAGTCGTACCAGCTGTATGACTGATAAAAGTTGGATGATCCTGGCCCAAGACCAGCTCCATGAAAGAAGCACTAGATCGTGTCTAAAAAAAAACAACAAAGAAATGGGCTTGGAATGTGGCTTAGTGGTAGAGTGCTTGCCTAGCATGCATGAAGCCTTGGGTTCATTTAGTCAGTACCACATAGAAAAAGCTGGAAGTGGCACTATGGCTCAAGTGGTAAAGTGCTAGGTTTGAGCAAAAGAAGCTCAAGGCCAGTGCCCAAGCCCTGAGTTCAATCCCCTGGACTGACAATAAACAAAATAAAAAACAAAACAAAAAAGTGCTTGGGGAGGGGGCACAGTTCAAGGGATGTCTGTTCAACAAACACAAGGCCTGAATTCAAGGCCCAGTAGTACAAAATTATTTTTAAAAGATGAAGAAATAAAAAAAAAACTGATAGAACTATTTATGCCATACTTTGAAATGTATGCAGCTGTTAAAAATGAGGTGAAGCTATTAGGATGTATCATCAAACGAAGTAAGCCTCAGAAATGAGTGTAATATGATCTCACTTTTCTGAGCAATTTTGTCTGTGTATTTTAGAGTGCATCTATAAGCAGTAAAATAAAAACTTGCTATATAATATGTGTTAGGTATACACATTATGTGACAGGATACCTGATATAAACAACTTAAAAGGATGAAATGTTTATTTTGGCTTATTTTGATCTATCATGATGAGGAAGAAGGTGTGGTGGAGCTGAGCAGCCTACTTCATGGAACCAGGAAGTGGAGAGAAGGCCTGAGCTAGCATGCTCTCTCCATTCCCCCTTACATCCATCCTGGCCCCCTCCCTAAGGAATGCTGCCCACCTTTGGTGTTGGTGTTCCCATTTAGAGGTTGGCTTTACTAATCTCCTAGGTTCTCAACCCAATGAAGTTGATAGCAAAGCTAAATCATCACATGAAATAAGAAAAAAAAAGTTTCAAGGGAATATTGAATACAATTGTTGTATTGCAAATTAAACTTCATTATTAAGTTCCAGTTACTAAAGCATATGTTGATACAGAAATTAACTAGTAAGGCAACAGTACAGAATAGACATTTCATAAGTTAGCATTTGTATAATGTGCATATGCATGTGGAAGCATGGTGGTAGGAGTAAACATGTTTAGGGAAACTCAGTTTTATTACTTATTATTACCCTTACCTCCCGTCATATGCCAGAATGAATTCCAGAAGAATGGAAGACATACATGTGAAAAACAAGTCATTACAACTGTTGGGGGAGGGGCGTGGATAGCTTTATAACTGTTGGGGGAGGGGTGTGATAGCTTTATAACTGTTGGGGGAGGGGCATGGATAGCTTTATAACTGTTGGGGGAGGGGCGTGGATAGCTTTATAACTTCAAAGCCAAGAAAGGTTTCTTTTTTCTTTCTTTTCTTTCTTATTTTGTTTTTCTTTTTTTGGCTATGGGACTTGAACTCTGGGCCTGGGTGCTGTCCCTGAGCTCTTCAGCTCAAGGTGAGCACTTTACCACTTGATCCACAGCACCATTTTGGTTTTCTGGTGGTTAACTGGAGATAAGTCTCATGGAGTTTCCTGCCTGGGCTGGCTTTTAACCATGATCCTCAGATCTCAGCCTCCTGAGTAGTTAAATTACAGGTATGAGCCACCAGCGTATAGCAAGAAAGATTTCTTATACAGCTTGAGAAAACCAAAGTCTAGCGGGTGCTAAGAATGTAGCTCAGTGGTAAATTGTTTGCTTTGTATGCCCAAGGCTTTGGGTTCAGGTACCAGGTCTACCAAAAGAGAGGGTTGAGGGGACAAAAGAAAAAAACAAAATATGAAGAAAATGCAAAATCATCCATGAGACCATGCAATAACCAAAGAAGCCACATTGTTATGCATCTAGAGAAAATGTTCTTAATGTTGAATGGAGTGCTATAGCTTCAAGCCTATCTAAATATGTTCTCTTTTTGTTTCAAAATAACCTTTTAGTATTCATGACTTGAGATGTATGTATATAAATTATATAATCCTATTAAAATATCTGTGTCCCCAGGCACTGGTGGCTCATGCCTGTAATCCTAGTTGCTCAGGAGGTTGATGTCTAAGTATTGCGGTTTGAAGCCAGCCCTGACAGAAAAATTCATGAGACTTTTAAGCAACAAAAAGCCTGAGGTGGAACTATGTCTCAAGTGGTAGTGCTAGCCTTAAGCAAAAAAGCTCATGGACATTGCTTAGTCCCTGAGCTTATGCCCCAAGGCCAGCTAGCACTCTCTCTCTCTCTCTCTCTCTCTCTCTCTCTCTCTCTCTCTCTCTCTCTCTCTCTCTCTCTCTCTCTCTCTCTCTCTCGCTCTCTCCCCCTTGTGTTCAGGTGAAGGGAAAAACCAAAACTAACCAATTACTTGACTTTGACTTGATTCTGGGAATACTAATACACAATAGTAATGCACACAAGAAATGTGAAAAAACAAAAATGAAAAACAAACATGACTTCTCCAAAAGTGAACACTCAAAATAAAACATTCAAATGATTGTGACTTGAATGAAATCAAAGACAAAGAATTGAAAAGAACAATAACAAATTAACAGGGATGGGAATGTGGCTTTAATGGTAGAGTGCTGGCCTAGCATGCATAAAGCCCTGGGTTCAATTCCTCAGTACCTTATAAACAGAAAAAGCCAGAAGTGGTACTGTGGCTCAAATGATAGAGTGCTAGTCTTGAGCAAAAGAAGCTTAGGGACAGTGCCCATGCCCTGAGTTCAAGCCCCAGACTGGCAAAGAAAAACAAAAAATACAACAAGAATGACTAACAAAGAGGACACATAAATACCTGAATGAACTTCAAGAGAATAAAAATAAGTACCTTGATAAAATAAGGAAGATGAATTCAATAATGATAGAGAAATCCTAGAGCTTCAGTGGTACCATCAGTTAGCATGTAGTACTTAATATGATATAGAAATGCTGAAGAAAAAAAGTCAAGTTGAAATTTTAGAAATTAAAAATTTCAACCTGACCATCATTTGAAAGCCTTCCTTGATAATATCTGGATCAAGTTGAAAATGAAATATTAGAGCTTGAAGATAAGGTAGATTAATTAGTACACGTGCATAAAGATAAGGGAAAAATAAAGAGTGCAAATGAAATTTCTAAGACCTCTGGGCTATCATTAAAAGACCAAATGTATGAATCAAGGACGCAGAACAAGGAGAAGAGGAGTAAGACAAGAGGATAAAAATATTCTATAAGATAATAGGAAAAAATTCTCAAAGCTTGAAAAAGATTTAGGCACATGTGGCTCATGCCTATAGTCTCAGCTACTCAGGAGGCTTAGATCTGAGGATCATGGTTTGAGGCCAGTCTGGGCAAGAAAGTCTGTGAAAGTCTCTCATCTCCAATTAACTACCAGAAAACCAGAAATGGCACTGTGGCTCAAAGTGGCAGAGTACCAGCCTTGAGTGAAAAAACTCAAGTATAGCATCTAGGCTGTGAGTTCAAACCCCATGACCAACCAAAACTAAATAAATAAAAGGCTATTTAAGGTACCAAATGAAGATCAGAAAATAACTTCTAGTAAGCCAAGAAGATATAGAATTATAAATTGCAATCCCTGAAAGAAAGAAACGGCCAATTATGGTTGCTATATCCACCAAAGCTATCCTTTATTATTAAAGCAGAAATAAAAACCTTCCATGATAAACAAAAAGTATAAGAATTCATCACCATTAATCCAGCACTGTAGAAGGTACATGAAGGAATACTATACAACAATGAAAATATGGGAAAGAATAAATCTCACTAAATGAGTAGATAAGAAAGAAAATGAGAATTTATTTCTGTTCTTGTTCCTCCTCCTCCTCCTCCTCCTCCTCCTCCTCCTCCTCCTCCTCCTCCTCCTCCTCCTCCTCCTCCTCCTCCTCCTCCTCCTCCTCCTCCTCCTCCTCCTCCTCCTCCTCCTTCTTTGCCAGTCCTGGAAGAGGATCTGGGAACTGTCTCTGAGCTTCTTTTGCTCAAGGATAGCAGTTTATCACTTGACTCACAGTGCCACTTCCAGCTTTTTCTGTTTATGTGGTACTGAGGAATTGAACCCAGGGCTTCATGCATGCACTCTACCACTAAGCCATATTCCCAGGCAGAAAATGAGGGTTTCTGGGCAACAGTGGCTCAAGTTTATAATCCTAGCTACTCAGGAGGGTGAGATCCAAGGATTAAGGTTCAAAGCAAGCCCAGGGAAGGCAGGTCTGTGAAACTTATCTCCAGTTATTCACATAAAAAGCCAGAAGGGGCACTGTGGCTCAAGCAGTAGAGTGCTAGCTTGAGCAAAAAGGAGCTCAGGTCCAGCACTGGTGGCTCATGCCTGTAATCCTAGCTACTCAGGAGGCTGAGATCTGAGGATCAAGGTTCAAAGCCAGCTCAGGCAGGAAACTCCATGAGACTCTTCAACTAATCACCAGAAAACCAGAAGTGACCCAGTGGCTCAAAGTTGTAGTGCACTAGGGCTCAGGGACAGGGCTCAGGCCCAGAGTTCAAGCCCCACAACTGACAAAAAAAAAAAAAAAAAAAATATATATATATATATATATATATATATATATATATATATAATTAAAATATATATATATAGCTCAGGGACAGCCCTCCAGGCTGAGCTCCAGGACTGACCCCCCCCAAAATGAGGATTATAAGAGATCATAACTTTACATAAATGCCAAAAATGATAGGAATTACTATCCATTTTTAAATTATAAGGCTGAAGGTTAATAGTGTCAGTTTTCTAGTCAAAAGACAGACTGCAAGATATTAATGAAACAAGACTCAACCACTTGTTGGCTAGTAGAAATACAATAAAAAGGATGGCAGAAGATTATCACCGCAAATGGAGAATAGTCTACTCTATAGGTAGGAGTATAAGTCAGCAAAGCAGCTTTTGGTGAACAGTCTGGTAGTTTTTAAGTTGCCACATATTGAAAAATACTTGAAACATACATATACTATAAATAACCTATCTTGTAACTTTTACCTGTATCTTCAGATAAATGCACCTGAATTTAAAAATGGTAATCTCAACACTGTAGTCAACTTTAAAAATTAAAACATTAGTGTGGCATTGGTGGCTCATACCTGTAATCCCAGCTACTTAGAAGGCTGAGATACAAGGATCGTGGTTCCAAGCCAACGAGGACACAAAAACAGGAGAGATACCTATCTCTAGTTAACTAGTAAAAAGCCAGAATTAGAAATGTAGAAATGATTAAAATAGCCAAGCAAGGAGGGAAGGGATAGTAGGAGAAAAACAATGGAGGGGGTGACAATGTTCAACAAGAAATGTCCTTATTCCCTTGCTCATGTAACTGTAACCCTTCTGTACAGCATCTTTACAATAAAATTAAAATTTAAAAAAAAGCCAAGCTGGGAAGGTGTCTCAGTGGTAGAGCGCTTGCCTTGCATGCATGAAGCCCTGGGTTTGATTCCTCAGCATCACATAAACAGAAAAAGCTGGAAGTGGCGCTGTGGCTCAAGTGGTAGAGTGCTAGCCTTGAGCTGAAGAGCTGAGGGACAGCGCCCAGGCCCAGAGTTCAAGCCCCAAAACTGGGGGAAAAAAAAAGCCAAAAAAGCCAAGCAAGAGCATGAGGCCATGAGTTCAAGACCCAGTACTGGCACGTGCCTGCCCACACATGGGCGCGCACACACACACACACACACACACACACACACACACACAATCACAACATTCATTATCATCTAAAAATAAATAAATAATGTTATATTTATCAGCACATTATTACAGAACAAATGGATATTCTTTCCTAGTTGGGAAGAAAAACAAAATAATCACCTGAGCTAATGTTGAAATTTTAAAGATCTGGAATTTGTGACTATAAATATAAAACAAGGGTAGGTGGTTAAGTTGGCCTGTTTTGATGGTAATTTTGAAAATAAAGCTTTGACACAGAATGTTCACACATTGCCTGAGAATTCTGAGTTTCTTCCCAGATATTTCCAAGGAGAGTGATCTTGGCTTTTGACATCACAATATTTAGAAGGTCAATTAATTGAAATTTTGAGTGTCAAGAATCCTGAACAGACAGTGGAAAGGAATCTATCACAAGGCCATTGATTTAAGAACAGTTGATCACCAGGCCCAGAGTTCAAGCCCCACAACCAACAACAACAACAACAAAAAAGAACAGTTGATCAGGGGCTGGGACGGTGACTCAGTGGTAGAGTGCTTGCCTTGCATGCATGAGGCCCTGGGTTCGGATTCCTCAGCATCACATAAGCAGAAAAAGCCAGAAGTGATGCTGTGGCTCAAGTGGTAGAGCGCTAGCCTTGAGCTGAAGAGCTGAGGGACAGCACCCAGGCCCAGAGTTCAAGCCCTATGATGAACCAAAAAACAAAACAGTTGATCATTACACAGAATATCTAAGGAGGCTACACTAAGAACCACCCAAGTCACTCCAACACTGGGCAAAACTAATGAAGGATCCTGGGGGCCACTTTTGACTCAATGCCAAGACTGCTACTTGAATTAATTTTCATTTGTGCCTCCTCAGTTTCACTCAGGAGAGAGAATGATATGAGAGGTGAGAATATCTCCACTTGGATTTTTTTTTTTTTTTTAGTACTTGTTGTGTTGTTTTTTTCTTGCAGAGCTGATGACTGAATTCAGGGCCTTGCACTTGCCGGGCAAGTGCTCTTCAACTAAACTAAATGTCCAACTCCTCCACTTGGATTTTTATATGAAAGTTAGGGCCCCAGGTTCCACTAACATAACACTCAAAAACATTCATTCAAAACAGGACGGGAATACTTCTCAACTTGCCCTTTCCCAAATATAAAAAGTCAAAATCTAAGTGGTTTGAGGACTCTATCTGTGTTTCCTTTTTCCCTCTCCCTGCCACCACCACCCCCGCCCCCCCCCCCCTCCAGGTTCTGGACCCTTCCCTGGGATCATAGACCTGTATGGAGGTGGAGGAGGCCTTCTGGAGTACCGAGCAAGTCTGCTGGCTGGGAAGGGTTTTGCTGTGATGGCGCTGGCTTATTACAACTATGATGATCTCCCCAAGGATATGAAGATTCTCCACCTGGAGTACTTTGAAGAAGCTGTGAGCTACCTGCTCAGGCACCCTCAGGTTGGTTGAGTTGTTTTTTTTAGTGTTTTGGTTTAGTTTTTTGGAGAGGTTGTTGTTGTTTTTTGTCGGTCATGGGCTTGAATTCTGGGCCTGGGCGCTGTCCCTCAGCTCTTCAGCTCAAGGCTAGCTCCCTACCACTTGAGCTACAGCGCCACTTCTGGTTTTCTGGTGGTTTATTGGAGATAAGAGGTTCACTGACTTTCCTGCCCGGGCTGGCTTTGAACGTGATCCTCAAATCTCATCCTCCTGAATAGCTAGGATTACAGGCGTGAGCCACCGGTGCCTGGCTAGATAGGAGAGTTTTAAATATCTTCCCTAGCCAAGGTTAAATCTGCAACTCACTCATCTGAAGATGTCCTATGACAAAATCAAACATTTAGTCTTTTCCAAAATTCACAAGAAACGCACATTTCTTTTTTCTTTTCTTTTCTTTTCTTTTATGGTCGGTCATAGGGCTTGAACTCTCTTGGGTTCTGTCCCTCAGTTCTTTAGGTCAAGGCTAGTGCTCTACCAACTGAGCCACAGCACCACTTCTGGTGGCTAATTGGAGATAAAAGTCTCATGGAGTTTCTTGCGCGGGCTGGCTTTGAGTTGTGATCCTCAGCTCTCAGCCTCCTGAGTAGCTAGGATTACAAATGTGAGACACCAGTACCAGGCAGAAATGTAAATTTCTGAGTCAGGATGATATCATGGGAAATAGACCATTTGTGTGCCCAGATGGTTTCTGTCTTTAGGGAAATTAAGCATCCTGTCCAAAACAGAGGGTTTCCTAGGAGAGGCTGTTTGGTGCATTTCCCTCATGATTAGGGATGTTGACTAATTTTTTTTTCAAATACCTGTTGGTCATTTGGATGTTTCTGTAAGGTTTGTTGATCATTTTAAAATATATTATTTTGGACATTTTTGCTTTTTTTTTTAAAAAGGGGGGGATTCTTCACATATTCTAGATATCAACTCTTTTTCAGATGAAGACTTAGCAAATATTTTCTCTCATTTTGTGGGTTGTCTTTTTTATTAGGTGATTATTTTCTCTGCTGTTCAAAGCTTTTTAATTTGCTATAATCTCATGTCTATTTCCAATGATTTTAGGATCTTTTCCAAAGAAATCTTTGTCTATTATAGTATCCTAAAGCATTTCCCCCCAATTTTCTTCTAATAGCCTCATAGGTTCAGGTCTTACATTTAAGCATTTCCTTTGGGTTTTCTTCTATATACATTAGTTTCTTGTACATACACACACACAATTGTACAAGGGAAGAGGCTCCCTTGTGATGTTTCCATACACGCATTCAATGTATCTAAATTAAACTCCCCCTCCCAATAACCACTTTCCTTTCCCCACTCCTCATTTCTTAGAATATTTTCAACACATTCTATTGTTCTATTAAAATGTTTTTGAGCCAAATACTCATGGCTCATGCCTGTAATTCTAGCTATTCAGGAGGCTGGGATCTGAAGATGTGATTCAAAGCCAGCCCTGGCAGGAAAGTCTGTGAGACTCTTATCTCCAATTAACCACCAGAAAACCAGAAGTGGCATTATGGCTCAAAGTGGTAGAGCACTAGCCTTGATCAAAAGAGCTCAGGGAAAGTACCCAGGCCCCAAGTTAAAGCCTTATAACCAACAAAAAAAAAATGTGGGTGCTGGAAGGTGGCTCAGTGGTAGAGCGCTTGCCTTGCATGCTCGAGGCCCTGGGTTCAATTCCTCAGCACCACATAAGCAAAAAGAAAAAAAGCTGGAAGTGGCGCTGTGGCTCAAGTGGTAGAGCGCTCGCCTTGAGCTGAAGAGCTGAGGGACAGAGCCCAGACCCAGAGTTCAAGCCCCACGACTGACAAAAAAAAAAAAAAAAAAGTGTTTTTTTTTTCCTTTTTAAATTTTTTTTTTTTTTGTCGGTCGCGGGGCTTGAACTCTGGGTCTGGGCTCTGTCCCTCAGCTCTTCAGCTCAAGGCGAGCGCTCTACCACTTGAGCCACAGCACCACTTCCGGTTTTCTGGTGGTTTATTGGAGATAAGAGTCTCACGGTCTCTCCTGCCCGGGCTGGCTTTGAACTGCGATCCTCAGATCTCAGCCTCCTGAGTAGCTAGGATTACAGGCGTGAGCCACCAGCGCCCGGCTTTTTAAATTATATTTAAGTAATTATACCAAGGGATTTCACTTCAGCATGTCAGTTTATGAGTATAATACATCTTGATAAATGAGAACCCTTGTTGTTCTGTTTTCATAATGCAAATAAACTATTTTGACCCATATTCATTATTTACCTTCATCATTAGCCCTTCTTCTCCTATTTGAATGCTGCTCCTCACTCCAACAATATTTAATCCATTTTGGTATGATTTTCGTAATGTGAAGAAGAAGGTTCAATTTCTTTTTTTTGGGGGGGGGGGGGTCCGGTCATGGGGCCTGAACTCTGGGCCTGGGCACTGTCCCTCAGCTCTTCAGCTCAAGGCTAGCGCTCTACCACTTGAGCCACAGCGCCACTTCCGGCTTTTTTCTTTTTTGGCTTATGTGGTGCTGAGGAACCCAGGGCCTTTGGCATGCAAGGCATGTGCTCTATCACTGAGCCACCTTCCCAGCCCAGAAGGTTCAATTTCTTTCTCCATGTGCATATCTAATTCTCACAGCTCAATTTCTTAATGAGGCTATCTTTTGAACTTTGGCTTAAAAAATACATTGGGGGTGAACAAATGAAGCAATGATATTCACTGGACACTATGTTGAAAATGAACCCTACAACTTGTGGGTAGGATGGGAGGGAAAAATTGGGAGAGAGTGAGGGAAAGGGTGACATTGTCCCAAAGAAATACACTCTTTACCTGACTTATGTAACTGTAACTGCTCTGTATATCACCTTTATAATAATAATAAAAACTATTTTTAGTTAATTGGGCTGGGCACTAGTGGCTCAAGTCTGCGATCCTAGCTGCTCAGGAGACCTAGATCTGAGAACTGCAGTACAAAGCCAGCCTGGGCAATAAAGTGAAACTTTTCTCTACAATTAACCATCAGAAAATTGGAGGTGGAGCTGTGGCTCAAGGTGGTAGAACACTAGTCTTGAGCAAAAAAACTCAGGGTCAGTGCCCAGGCCCTGAGTTCAAGCCCTACAACCAACCCCCCAAAATAAAATCAATTAGTTATAGTTCCATGAGTTTACTTTTCTACCTTGTTCCATTGGGCTGTGTGTCTGTATTTATGCCAATACCCTGCTATTTTGATTACTATATCTTTGTAATATATTTTGAAGTCAGTAAAGATGGCTTTGCCTATTTAAAACTTTGTGAAATTAATGCTCCTTTTTAAAGCCAGGATATTGCTAAAGCCTAGATTCACAGTCAGTTCCACCTGACTTTCAGGGTGGTCTCAAGCCACTCACTCTACTATACTATGTATGGACTCATCCTCCTTCATTTTCTCTGTCCTGGTCACAGGTAAAAGGCCCAGGAATTGGGCTGCTAGGGCTTTCCAAAGGGGGAGAACTCTGCCTCTCTATGGCCTCTTTCCTGAAGGGCATCACCACTGCTGTCATCATCAATGGCTCTGTGGCCAATTCTTCAGGAACCTTGTGCTACAAAGATGAGACTTTGCCCCCTGTGGGCATTAACCTAAATCGAGTAAAGATGACCAAAGATGGCATCGTGGATGCTGTGGATGTCTTGATGAGTCCTTTGGAAGGACCTAGCCAGAAGAGCTTCATTCCCGTGGAAAGGTCTGACACCAACTTCCTGTTCCTTGTGGGTCAGGATGACCGCAACTGGAAGAGTGAGTTCTATGCAAATGAGGCCTCTAAGCGCCTGGAGGCCCATGGGAAGGCAAAGCCCCAGATCATCCTTTACCCTGAGGCAGGGCACAACATTGATCCCCCTTACTTCCCCTTGTGTAAATATTCCCTGAATCGCCTCCTGGGGGGTTTCCTCTGGGGGGGAGAACCCAGGGCTCATGCAGTGGCCCAAGTGGATGCGTGGAAGCAAATTCAGACTTTCTTCCACAGACACTTGGGTGGTATAGAGGGCACAATTCCAGCAAAACTGTAATTGTTATTTGACTGAGTGACATGTCCAATGTTGATCTCTCCTGGGAATAGCTAGTGCTATTAGTGAGTGTATTTGCATTATTTTTTCTTTTGAATGACAAAAGTGTTTCCTCATCAGAGTAGAAATAAATTTACCAATAAAATAAGTTTCAAGATAAACAAAATTGCAGATGTTTTCAGTTTGGATAAACAGAGATGGAGATAAAGATCAAGATAGGTAGATACAGTTATTGGTAGAAAAAAAGTGGTGGCATTCATCTGTCATCTCACTTTTGCAAGAAGCTTAAATAGGAGGATTACAGTCAGGACTGGCTGCCTAGGCAAAAAACAGAGATCGTATTTGAAAAATAACCTAAGCAAAATGGGCCAAGGTTAGGTATTTATCTACTTACTAACGTAGCTGCAAATTCTTAAGACACTGTAGAAGTTTAAAAAGAAAACCAGGTATGGGTGACACCTATAATTCTAGCTACTCAGGAGGCAAAGATCTGAAGATCAAGGTTTGAAGCCAGCCCAGGAGGAAAGATTCTTATCTGAGTTAACCAACAAAAAGCCGGAAGTTGGGCTGGGAATGTGGCTTAGTGGTAGAGTGCTTGCCTAGCATGCATGAAGCCCTGGATTCTATTCCTCAGTACCACATACACAGAAAAGGTTGGAAGTGGTACTATATAGCTGAAGTGGTAGAGTGCTAGTCTTGAGCAAAAGGAGCTCAGGGACAGTGCCCAGGCCCTAAGTTCAAGCCTCAGGATTGGGAGGAAGAGGAAGAAGAAGAAGGAAGAAAAAGAAGGTGGAGGAGGAAGAGGAAGGAGGGAGAAGCAGAGGGGGAAGAAGGGGGAGGAGGGGGGGAAGGAGAAATAGCCACCAGAGAAGAAGAAGGGGGAGGGGGAGGGGGAGGAGCAGCCGCAAGAAGTGGAAGTATGGCTCAAGAGTGCTAGCTTTGAACAGAAAGAGACAAGACCTCAAGACCCTGAGTTCAAGCCCCAGTACACACACACACACACACACACACAAACACACACACGTTTAAGTGCTATGGTTTGAATGTGGATAGTATTTCTCAAAGGTTACACGTTAAAGGCTTGGTCGACTGGGGGAGGCTGTTGGGATGGATTGGAATCTCTGAGAAGTAGCTACTGGGAGGTCTTCATGCTATAAATGCCCATTATTCAGGCACCTAAGTGTTAGGTTTTTAAAAAGAGGTAGCCGAGTAAGAACTGCACCACGCACGTGGTATTCAGGTAAGGGGTAGGTTTATTCAGTAGACCTGCTGGGACCAGGCAAGGTTGGCACTCCACGTGGCTGGCAAAAGAAAAGGGCGGTCTGGCCGCGGTTTAGGCCTTATATAGGGTAGGGGGTGGGGAAGGGTGTGTCCAGGTAAAGGGAAGTGGGATCAGGTGGGAGAAAGGTGTGGCCACATCAGGTTAAGATGTGACCTCAGCAGATGTGGATGTGACCTCTTCCAGGTGTCCCAGTTGCCTAGGTAATGCAGGTACTGGGCGAGGTCTGTTCGCAGTCCAGGAATGGACCTTACACTAAGGAATTGCAACGGGAATCCAAAATGGACAAGTTAAGATCTCAGGGTCTCTGAGACAAATTTTTTTGTAATTGAGCTTTCCAATGAGGCCACGAAGGTCATAAAATGACCCAGGATTTTTTATTTCATTTTTTTGAGTTGGTCCTGGGGCTTGAAACTCTGGGCCTAGGTACTCTCCTTGAACTTCTTTTGCTCAAGGCCAGCGTTCTACCACTAGAATCACACCACTACTTCTTGCTTTTTCGAGTAATTTATTGGCGATAAGTCTCATGAGTTTCCTGCCCAGGCTGGCTTTGAACTGTAATACTCAGATCTCAGCCTCCTGAGTAGCTAAGATTAGAGGCATGCGCCACCAGTGCCCAGTTCCCAGTATTTTTTGGAAGTACTCCACTTACCTAAGGATTAAGGCTATGATTCATTCCAGCCTAAAGTGGCTCAACAAATAGTTCTACAACAAAAGATGTGTAACTTGCTTAGCCATACTGGTAAGGTAGGTCCTAGAGGTCAAATGTAACTCAGCAGTGATTCTGCCCTGTGGGCTGGTTGATTGGGGCTTGGCTTAGTGCTCCAGAGCTCCTATCTTCTGCCTTCTCTCTGCTGTCATCCTGGAATCAAGAAAAGATTGGGCCACCTGCCAGCTGTTAAAGGCTCTCATCATAACAAAACCAGATCAATTCTGAAACATTGGAGTATCACACTGCCTATTTCTACCTCCAAACCAGCCTGGGACTTAGGCTATTTTAACTATGCCATTCCTCCCAATACCCTCGATGTAACCAGAGGTTAGAGGTCATTCTCTGTACCCCAGAAGGCCAATGATGGCAAAAGTGAACCTAAGATACTGTCTTCATGTGGCACATGCATGCCTTGTAATCTTTTTGTTTGCCCTATTTGTCTCCTCATAAACTTTCCTACCACATTTACTATGCTCCAGACTTGATTTAATCCTTCTTGTGGTGGAAGCAAGAGCCTAGGTTGATGAGCTGTGTCCTTGAATGGGATTGTGGGAATCCAATGTCTCAGGCTCTGCCTACTCTCAAACTTGCAAGTTTACCCAGGCACAACCCACCGTTGTCATCTAGTGTTACCAGAATCACAAAGAAATGGGGCTACAAGATCTTAAACTAAACCTCCAGAACTGTGAGGTAAACATTTTGTCTGAAAGATTATTAGACTTTGCCAGAGAACCAACCACACATACATCCAGGTACAGAGAACAAAGAGATGTTTACTGCCAGGAAAAGGGGCCAGCAAGTCTCCTTCTCTCAAGGGAGAAGTGAGAAGAAGCACCAGCTATTGTCTGAGGTGACCTATATAACCTAGGAGGTTTAGGAGGAGCTAGAAGGGGCTAGGAGGCAGAGAACCCAGTGTGGACGTGTGGGCCAGGGGCTCACATGGCAGAATAGGGTATATGGATGCTGTCCAAATAGTAGATAAGGGTCCTACAGCTGCCCAGACCTGAAGGTCACTCTCAGGGGCTCTTGTGTCCTTATATGGTGATAGATGCCCAGAGAAGACCATCCCAAGGTAAAGGGGGTTGAAGTTGATTATTCACTGCTTTACTACCTGGGCCTAGTGTTGCCAAGGAAGGGAGCATGCTAAGCTGTGGAGAAAAGAAGGAGTGTAGTAAGCTATGGGAAGGGAGCTCATTTCCCTAACATTGTCTTTATAAGTAAAGGGCCTCAGGTATTTCATTGAAGTAATGTGAACCAGACAAGTACCCTTGGGAGAAGGGAGAACGCGTGAGAGCCGTTTTTGTGGAACTTGGCATCGATCATTTTCTGGCTTCCCAAGCTTGCTTATGTGATATGCATGAACCTATGTGTGTGGGGGAAGGGGGGGGGGAGGGGGAGGATGGGTGTTGAACTTAAGAAAATTCACTGAACTGTTCACATGGGTTTACAATCTTTGGTATGTAAATTGTCTATGCTTTGAACAAGTCCTTCAAAGTTTGTGGGTGGGACACTTAGTCCCCAATACCATCACAGTGAGACTTAGGACTCCAGATATGAGAGATAAAAGTCAGGAGAACAGAGCCTTGAAGAATGGGTTAATGCCCTTACAGATGGAGTCCTGTAGTCATCCCTAGAATGGGTTCCTGCTAAAAAGATGTTAGGTCTCACCATTTTGTTAGGCTATTTGGGGGGGGGGGGTGAGGGGGCTGTTGGGGATTGAACCCAGAGCCTGGCCCATAGTTAAGCACACGCACACTACTACTGAAATATACCTCCACTGCCTCCCCCACCATACCTTTCTTATGTGTTTCTTTTATCCTTCCACCATAAGATGACACAGAAAGAAGTCCCTCACCAAAAATGGACTCTTCAACTTGGCCTTCAGAACTCTAAGAAATAACTTCGTGTTCTTTATAAATTGCCAGACCTCAGGCATTCTGTCATGACAGTCACAAAAGAATCTAATACAGGGGGGGCTGGGAAGGTGGCTCAGTGGTAGAGTGCTTGCCTTGCATGCATGAGGCCCTGGGTTCGATTCCTCAGTACCACATACACAGAAAAAGCTGGAAGTGGGTGCTATGGCTCAAGTGGTAAAGTGCTAGCCTTGAGCTGAAGAGCTCAGAACAGTGCCCAGGCCCAGAGTTCAAGCTCCATGACCAGCAAAAAAAAAAAAAAAAAAGAATCTAATACAGGGGCTGGGAAGGTAGCTCAGTGGTAGAGTGCTTGCCTTGCATGCATGAGGCCCTGGGTTCAATTCCTCAGCACCACATAAGCAAAAAGAAAAAAGCCGGAAGTGGCCCTGTGGCTCAAGTGGTAGAGTGCTAGCCTTGAGCTGAAGAGCTGAGGGACAGCGCCCAGACCCAGAGTTCAGGCCCCATGACCGGACTCCCCCATCCCCTCCCCCAAAAAATCTAAGACAAACTTTTACTTCATTGAAGCTTCCCCCCCCCCCCTTTTTTTTTTTTTGCTGGTCCCAGGGCCTGGGCGCTGTCCCTCAGCTCTTCAGCTCAAGGCTAGCGCTCTACCACTTGAGCCACAGCGCCACTTCCGGTTTCCTGATGATTAATTGGAGATAAGAGTCTCTGGACTTTCCTGCCCGGGCTGGCTTTTAACCTCGATCCTCAGATCTCAGCCTCCTGAGTAGCTAGGATTACAGGCGTGAGCCACCGGCGCCCGGCTTTAAAGAAAAAAAAATTTTTTTTCAACTATTAGTCAATCCATGATGAAGCTGGACCCGGGCTTGCCCTCGCTGGCATCGGGCGTCACCACTAATAGATCACTCAGTAGTTTCCACTGCAGCACGTGGAGCGTGGTGAGAGGCAGAGATCCTTTTCCGGGAGAGGCTCCGCGGCCCCGAGCACCGGGGACCGCCCCCGTGCCGCCCCCAGCCGGCCGCCAATCGCCGACCAGCGGCTTCCCGGCCGAGGCCTGTGGACCCTGAACTGCCGGCCCCCTCCCGGGCCCGCTCAGGCACCCCGCGCTCCCCCGTCCGGGGCTGGGACCCACGGGGCGCGCTCGCTACGACCTGCAAGGGCTCTGGTGGCCCGGCTTCGAGTCCCGCATGGCGGCGCCCAGCGTGGTGGTGGAGCCCGCGGGCCGCGTGTGCTGGGACGAGCCGGTGCGCATCGCCGTGCACGGCCTGGCCCCCGAGCAGCCCGTGGCGCTGCGCGCGTCCCTGCGCGACGAGAAGGGCGCGCTCTTCCGGGCCCACGCGCGCTACCGCGCTGACGCCCGCGGCCAGCTGGACCTGCAGCGCGCGCCCGCGCTGGGCGGCAGCTTCGCGGGGCTCGAGCCCATGGGGCTCGTCTGGGCCCTGCAGCCCGACAGGCCCTTCTGGCGCTTGCTCAAGCGGGACGTGCAGACGCCCTTGCTGCTGGAGCTGGAGGTGCTGGACGGCCGCGAGCCCGCCGGGCCCGGCGAGCCCGAGGGCGGGCGCGTGCTGGCGCGGGCGGTGCACGAGCGGCACTTCATGGCGGCCGGGGTGCGGCGGGTGCCGGTGCGCGAGGGCCGGGTGCGGGCCACCCTCTTCCTGCCGCCAGGTGAGCTATAGGCCTTTTGGAGTTAGGAGCTGGCTAGGAGCTGGCCGCCGCTGCTCTCCCCGCGGGGCCCCTGCTGGGTCTGGCTCCTCTGCACGTCCTGGGACCTCCCTGCTCCTCCTGGGGGATCTGGGACTGGCAGCGTCCACCTGCACCACGTCAGTGGCTGCTCCACCAATTCGAAGGGTTTGGCTGTTAGGCCCTGTCCGGTGTCTTTAACTTGTATTAACTCATTTAATAACAGCATCCCAATGAAGTGATCATCATTATTGTGTGTTGTCAAAAGAGGTTCACTTTGCTATTTATTATTGTTCACTGTCTACAGTCCCCGGCCCCCCTCACCTCCCAGCTGCAGGAGTGGTTAGGGGAAATGATGACACCCAAAGAGACAATATATCCTTCTCTGGTGATCTGGGCATTCTGGGTCTCTGCTTCAATTCTTCGCCCATTTCTATCGCACTTAAGGCTTTGCTGCCTTCCTCACCAAAGGCCAACTCCGGTGTTTCATTTTTCTTTCCTCCTACATAGACATCTGGAATGTCAGTGAGCGCCACGCGCAGACACACACACACACACACACACACAGGTGGTGGTGGAAAGAGAGGCTGTGGGACAGAGGCAGCACAACATGCAACTTTCTTTCAAAATCTTCTATATCCAGTCCTCCATCTTTGAATGGGCATTGCCTGTCACCTCCCTCTGGGATGCATTCCTTAACGAAAGCTTTTACCACTCTCCCTCACAATAACTAAGGATTCTTCAAACCTAGTAAATAACATCCAGGAGAAGTTTCTCTGTGTTTTGGGTTTTTCTTCCTCGAAGGCACTCTTTAGTAGTAATCTGGGGATCATGTCCTCTTACCTTTGATTCATAGAAATTCGCTAAATAACTTAGGAAAGTAGCCAGGCGCAGGTGGCTCATGCTTGTAATCTTAGCTACTCAGAAGGGTGAGATCTGAGAATCACAATTCAAAGCCATCGCAGGCAGGAAAGTCCTCAAGACTCTTTTCTCCAATTAAATCACAGAAAAAGCTAGAAATGGAACTGCGGCTCAAGTGGTAGAGTGCTAGCCTTGACCAAATGGAGCTCAGGGACAGCACCCAAGCCCAGAGTTCAAACCTGAGGAATGGCAAAATAAATAAATAATTTTTTTTTAAATCTAGAAGTGTTGCTGTAGTTGAAATGGTAGAGCACTAGCCTTGAGCAAAAGAAGCTCAGGGAGATCACCCACATCCTGGCAAGAAAAGAAAAGTGTCTAAACAGAATGTAGATTCTTTAAGTTGCATAATGCCTCCATTATAATATTCTTTTTTTTTTTTTTTTTTTTTTTTTTTTTTAGGCCATGGACCTTTCCCAGGGATCATTGACATCTTTGGACTTGGAGGGGGCCTGTTGGAATATCGAGCTAGCCTTCTGGCTGGCCATGGCTTTGCCACATTGGCTGTGGCTTTTTCTAACTTTGAGGACCTCCCCAAGGATTTTCATTGCTTATCGGTGGACTACTTTGAAGAAGCCCTGTGCTACATGCTCCAGCACCCCCAGGTGTGCCGCCTGCTTTTTATTGAACTAGTCTCTAGAAATCTCTCCATAAAGGACATTACTTGTACCAGGTGCACTAAAGCTGCCCTTTTTCCTTTTCCCCATACATTTCTTTTGGAGATTTCCTTAGTTACAGCCACCTAATAGTTCCCCCTATCAAATGGATCCATGTTGTAGAATGAATTGTAAAACTGATGCCAAATCTCAATAACATTGGGATTTCTCTTGTAATACAAATGATGAGCTTCTCTTCAGCTTTGCCTGCTTGCTTTTTAAAAATACATTGGAGTATTTTCAGTGTATTTTATTTTATTTTATTTTTATTTTTATTTTTTGGGTCTGGTCGTGGGGCCTGAACTCTGGGCCTGGGCGCTGTCCCTCAGCTCTTCAGCTCAAGGCTAGCACTCTACCACTTGAGCCACAGCGCCACTTCCAGCTTTTTTTTTCTTCTGCTTATGTACTGAGGAATTGAACCCAGGGCCTTAAGCATGCAAGGTGAGTGCTCTACCACTGAGCCACCTTCCCAACTTTTCGATGTATTTTAATGTATGTTTCATAAGGCAGGTAGTAAGTACATTTCTTTTTGGATAATGTTGTGCCTTCCTTGGCCCTTCTTTCCCCACCCACTAGTTGTTCGTTTTCAACATTGTGTCTAATGAGTTTTTAACCTTTTTTTTTGTTTTGTTTTGTTTTTAACCTTTAATTCTCTGGCATCAGAGTATCTTTCCACACTCTGATCTGAATGTTCCTTCTTCTCCTCTGAGGCTAAGAACTCCTGAAGTGGACTCTCACATCTTGCTTTGCTTTCTTGAAGTTAATCATTTGCCAATATATTTGGATAGAAGCTGATGAGTGTTTCACAGCTTGGAATAGAACTCAATTTGACACGGTTGAATATCAAGTCACATAAAGACATTGATCAGGGCTGGGAAGGTGGCTCAGTGATAGAGCGCTTGCCTTGCATGCATGAGGCCCTGGGTTCAATTCCTCAGCACCACATAAGCAAAAAACAAAACCCGGCAGTGGTGCTGTGGCTCAAGTGGTAGAGTGCTAGCCTTGAGCTGAAGAGCTGAGGGACAGCGCCCAAGCCCAGAGTTCAGGCCCCACGACCGGACTCCCCTCCCCCCAAAAAAGACATAGATCAATTTCACTTTGAATGAGGCTCAGAACTTGATGGTTGCTGTGGCTCAGTCTTCTCTACTAGATGATCGTTCTGGAGCATTTATAACTGATTGTAAATTTGACAGTGAGTATGATTTGTTTCTTCTGTGTTTAGGCAAATATTCAGTACTTGGGAAACACTCCCTTTAGTTAATATGAACAACTCACAGGTTGACACTAGAAGCATCTCTAGTTGCATTGTTTGGCAAGCACTTTTGTATTAGGTACATTCTTGACTCTTTCTTCTTTTCTTCCAGGTAAAGGGCCCAGGAATTGGGCTTCTGGGCATTTCTTTGGGAGCTGATATTTGTCTCTTAATGGCCTCATTCTTGAAGAACATCTCAGCCACAGTTTCCATCAATGGCTCTGGGTTCAGTGGGAACCGAACCATTCAATACAAGCAGACTAGGATTCCACCCTTGGGCTTTGACCTGAGGAGAAGCAAGGTGGCTTTCTCAGGCATTCTGGATATTGTAGATATACGGAATGATCTTGTAGGAGGGTATAAAAACCCCAGTATGATTCCAATAGAGAAGGCCCAGGGGCCCATCCTCTTCATCGTTGGCCAAGATGATCATAACTGGAGGAGCGAGTTATATGCCCAAACGGCCTCTGACCGGCTACAGGCTCATGGAAAGGAAAAGCCCCAGATCATCTCCTATCCTGGGACTGGGCATTACATTGAGCCTCCCTACTTCCCCATGTGCCCAGCTTCCTTGCACGTATTGCTAAACAAAGCTGTAATGTGGGGTGGGGAAATGAGGGCTCACTCAAAGGCCCAGATAGATGCATGGGAACAAATTATATCCTTCTTTCGCAAACACTTGGGTACCCAGAAGAGGACTTCTAGATTGTAATACATGTATTAGCCTTTGTTGACGTGGAAGATTCAAGGTCAAATTGTAGTGTTTGGTCAGTTTAGGTGAATCATTTTTTCTCATATACAATACTAAACTCATTCTTTGAAATTAATGCTATATTTTAGATCACTTTGTTGAATCGGTTTTATTTGCCCATACTGTATTTTACTAATGTATCACATGCTTATTGCAGAAGATTCAGACATATACAACACAAGGAAATATAAATGCATGCTTACTATTAAAACTTACATTTCCTTCTAGGCTTTAGGGGTTCTTTTTAATGCTTTGACTTGTAGGTGAATTGTGCATGTGTGTGTGTGGGGGGGTGCGTGCGCGTGTGTGCGCACATGTGGTATGTATGTATATATGTATTGCCAGTAGGAGAACTTGAATTCAGAAGCTGGATGCTGTTCCTTAGCTTTTTTACTGGAACCACATTTCTGCTTCTCTATCTCCGGTGTTTTGGTGGTTAATTGACATAAGCGTTTCATGGACTTCTGCCCAGGCTGACTTTAAACTGTGATCCTCAGTTCTCAGCCTCCTGAGAAGCAAGGATTATAAGTGTGAGCCTTTGATGTCTGACTTGTAGATGAATTTTAAAGATAAGTGGCTAGAAGTGGTGGTACATGCCTATAAACCTAGCTACTTAGGAGGTAGAGGTTGGGAGGATCACAGTTCAAGACCAGTCTGGGCAAAAAGAATGAGACCCTGTATGAAAAATAACTCAAGCTACAAAAAGGGCAGGAGGCACAATTCAAGGAGGTGAGCACTTTCTTAGCAAACACAAGAGTGACTATTTTCACCTGTGAGAACAGGGTTGAGAAACTGAGAGAGTATGATCATCTAACATCCCAACAACTGGAAACAAGGTAAATCTTTAGTGGGCAAAAGCAACAAAGAGTTGTTGCTATATAAGGAAAGGCAGCTGACTTCTTTATTACAGAAGTCAGAAGAATCCTTTGCAAGGAGGAGTGGGACGCATGTTTATAGAATGGTTAAATGTGAACTCTGCTCCAAGTATGCATATGATCTAGGACCAGACTTTGAAAAATCATAGTATGACGATCTTAACATCAGGACTATGCAGCACTGTACAGATGTGTTTGAAGCCACAACTAAAAATTATCCAAAGTTCATGTCAATGACATCAAGCCTCATATTCAAGATACAATACAGCCCCAGACAGGATAAATACAAAGAGCATTGTCCTTAGCCCAAACTGATTATGGCGGCTTTATAACATAGCTGTAAATTCTTGGCCACTCTGCCACTGACAGTGGAACCTGCATTCTCTCCCTTCCAGCTGTGTGAGCTTGTGACTGTGTCCATCAGGAAAACAGAACAGAAGGGTTGCTGTGTGTGTCAGGCTGGTTTTCCACAGATCACGAGGATTCTACCTTGTTTTCTGGCACACTTGCTCTTGTAGTCCTGAGCTATATGTGAAGTCTGACTACGTCATTATACTCTATATCACATATCTTTGTATGCTTTTAATGGAAACACACCTCAGTTCAAGAACATTCAAAAGTTGATATAAGCTACATAAACTGGGATTGTAAAACAACTAATTTCTACAGACTTAGAATCTGTACGGCCTAAATGATCAAATTTATAATATGAATAAAATCAATAAACTCTTCCTATCAGAAATAGTAGAGTATACCATGTCAAATTTATATCTGAAAGAAGCAGAAGTGTCACAACTGATTGACAATTTTCAATCTGTTCATGCTGCCTCCCTTACATAGCCATCAGTAAGTCCTGATAACATTATATCCTTTTCCAAATTATCCTTTTCTCCACTGCCATTCATCAATTCAGGCACACTTCAACTCCTGTTTGGTCTTGTAGTTTAATATTTCTTCAAATAATTTCCACTAGAGCCAAAGTGATTGTTCTCAAGTCCAAATCTGATCATGAGTATTTCATTAATTAAAATCTCATTGATTTATCTCATGCTTCCCCACGCTCCCTCTCTCGCCAGTCCTGGGGCTTGAGCTCAGGGCCTGGGCAGTCTTTGAGCTTCTTTTGCTTAAGGCTAGCACTCTACTACTTGAGCCATATCACCACTTCTGACTTTTTCTTTTTATGTGGTAATGAGGAATCGAACCCAGGGCTTCATGCATGCTAGGCAAGTGCTCTACCACTAAGCCACATTCCCAGCCCATCTTGCTTCTCTTATACTCTACACACATCAAACTTCTTGTCTTTACATACAATGTTCTTTCCTCTATAAACTCGTGACCAATATAATAGGTTCTGTTGGCTAGTCTGACCTCTGGTTTCAGTCAGTGTTTCCCTCCCTCCCTCCCTCCTCCCTCCTTCTTTCCTTCCCTCCCTCCCTCCCTCCCTTCCTTCCGTCTTTCCTTCTACCTACAACTTTATTTACAAAAACAGTCACCTGGCTAGATTTGGCCTGTGAGCTGTATTTTGCTGAGTCCCATGATATGTCAGTCATTTTTCTCCAAGTATAACAAATACACGTGATAATCAACTTATAAAGAGAAAAGGTCTATTTTGTCTCACAGTTTTGGAGGCACTGCTAATCTGCGCCATGGTGCAGTATCATGGCAGGAGCACCTGGCAGAGCAAAGTTGTTCATCTCATGGCTGGGAAGTAACAGAGAGAAGAGACTGGTCTCCCTCAGTCTCCTGTGAGGGCATGCTTCCAGTGACCTGAAAACCGCCCTCTAGTCCCACCTCTTAAAGTTTCTATTACTTTCCAATAAAGCCAGCTTGGAGACCAAGCTTTTAGCAGGATGGCCATTGGGGAATATTTAAGATGAATTCATTAACTTTTTTTTTTAGCTCAAGGCTTCCCACTTGAGTCATACCCCAACTTTAGCTCGTTTTTCAGGTAGGGTCTCTTTTGCTTAGGCTGGCCTCAGACTGTAATCCTACTTCTGCATTAGCTGGAATCACGGGCATCACCACCACACTTAGCTTGCTTTTTTGAGGCAGAGTCTCATTAACTTTTTGCCTAGGCTGGTCTCAGACCACTTCCTTCTACCATGTTCCACTTCTTTAAGTTTCTACCACCTCCCAGTAGCACCACTTCCCATCCACCAGTAACCAAGCCTTTTACCCAATAGTCTCAGAAAAACATTTAATATCCAAACCATAACAATGGCAAATAAGCATTTGAAAAAGTATTCAACAACAAGGTTTGTTTTTTTTGGGGGGGTCCGGTCGGTCGTGGGGCCTGAACTCTGGGCCTAGGCGCTGTCCCTCAGCTCTTCAGCTCAAGGCTAGCGTTCTACCACTTGAGCCACAGTGCCACTTCCGGCTTTTTTCTTTTTGCTTCTATGGTGCCGAGGAATCAAACCCAGGGCCTCGAGCATGCAAGGCAAGCACTCTACCACTGAGCCACCTTCCCAGCCCCTCAACAACAAGGTTTTTACAAATAAAACAACAAGAAGCAAAACACATGTCAAATAGCAAAAATCAAAAACATTGGCAATACAAAAGCTGGTGATAGTATAAGGCAAGAGGAATTTCCATTCATTGCTGTTAGAAAATAGTTGTGGCTACTATATGATTGATCAATCACCCACCTTGTTATTTATTCAAATGCATTGAAAACTTCTGTCCACACAAATGCCTGTATACTAATGTTTATCAGATCTTTATTCATAACTGCCAAAGTATGGAAGCAACCAAAATGTCCTCCATAGACAAATGGATAAGCAGTGGCACATCCATACCATGGAGTAGTACTAAAAAGCAATAAAAGGAAATGAGCTCTCACAGGTGCACACAGAATAACCTTAATGCTTATTTTTATGCTGAGGAAGCCAATCTGAAAGGTGATATACTATATGATTAGAACTATATGACCTCTTTTTTTTTTTTTTTTTTTTTTTGTCATTCCTGGGGCTTGAACTTTGGGCCTGAGTGCTGTCCCTGAGCTTTTCTGCTCAAGGCTAGTGCTTTACCACTTTGAACCACAGCTCTACTACCAGTTTTCTGGTGGTTAATTGGAGATAAGAGTGTCACAGACTTTCCTGCCTGGGCTGCCTTTGAACCTTGATCCTCAGATTTCAGCCGCCTGAGTAGCTAGGGTTACAGACATGAGCTACAGGCACCCAGCTTATATGACATTTTAAAAAGGCAAAGCTCCAGAGACATTGAAAAGGTCAGTGCTTGCAAGGGACATTGGGAAGAATGAAGTAATAGGAATAGAAGGAGTGCTCAGGCCCTGAATTCAAACCCCAGGATAAGCACAAAAACAAATAAATCAGGGCTAGGAATGTCGCTAGTGGTAGAGTGTTTGCCTGGCATGCATGAAGCCCTGGGTTTGATTCCTCAGTACCACATAAACAGGAAAAGTCAGATGTGGCACTGTGGCTCAAGTGGTAGAGCACTAGCCTTGAACAAAAGAAGCTCAGGGACAATTGCCCAGGCCCTGAGTTCAAGCCCCAGGACTAGTTAAAAAAAAAAAAAAAATCAATCCTGGCTCATCAATTGTAAAAAAAAAAAAAAAAGTGTCATATTTATGCAAGATGTCAACGATAGAAGAACTGCATTAGGATGTTAATGAGCATGGTATGTGAATCTTTCTATACTTTCTATTTAATATTATCTATCATCTATCTATCAATCAACTATCACCTATCTATCATTTACTTATTAATGTTGTGTGCCATCTCAGGAAGGAAAAGCAAAAGCAAAGGACTCAAATAATTTACTCCCCCAAAATTTTCAAGCAAACCAGACTAGTAAACAAACAGCAAAGATAATTTTCTTTTTCTATTCAAGATTGCTTAGAGTTTTGTTATTTTGGTCAGTCTGGCCCAAACTGTAAACATCTAACAGTGAATCCATAATTTCATTTAAGGCTGAAAACAAGAAAGAAAAAAACAAACCAAAAAAGGCAAGAGATTTTCAAGAAACAAAATGCTAAGGAAACTTTGAACCAAAAATGTAGCCACAGTAGGGAAAAGATTATGTAACAAGGTAAGTGAAAACTTTGAGTTTGGCCATATGATCAGATAACTTTCATTTGTCTCATTTTATCAGAAACATAATTCACATTCAACTTTTTAAATAAACTGATGAGTTTAAAATCTACCTATGTATTGAGCGCCTTTGTATTTTTGTTTGTTTGCTTGTTTTGTTGGTGTGGGGCCTGAACTCTGGGCCTGGGCACTGTCCCTCAGCTCCTCAGTGTTGAGCCACAGCGCCATTTCCAGATTTTTCGGCTTTTCCCGGCTTTTTATGCTGAGGAATTGCACCCAGGGCCTCATGCATGCAAGGCAAGCACTCTACCCCTGAGCCCTTCCTAGCCCTGTTTCTGAGCTTTTTTTTGCTTAAGGCTAGTGCTCTACCACTTGAGCTACAGTTCCACTTCCTGATCGTCTGATAGTTTATTGGAGATAAAAGTCTTGCAGACTTCCCCCACTGAGTTCACTTCAAACTGGGATCCACAGATCTCATCCTCCTGAGTAGCTAGAAGTGCAGGCTATTTTTGTATTTCTTTGTCTTTTTTTGTTTATTTGGTTTTGTTTTTGCCAGTTGTGGGGCCTGAACTCTGGGCCTGGGCACTGTCCCTCAGCTCTTCAGCTCAAAGCCAGTGCTCTACCACTTGAGCTAGTACCACTTCAGGCTTTTTCTGTTAATGTGGTTCTGAGGAATCAAACCCAGGGCCTCATGCATGCAAGACAAACACTCTACCTTTGAGCCACCTTTCCAGCCCCAATTTCTTTGTCTTGACTAATATTCTAAAACTAAAGTTATAAGATCCTGTATATGTTTATTTATGTATATTATATATGTGTGAATGTAATTGGATCTCCATAGTTAAAAAAAAATCTCCTGAGGAATTCTGTTCAACTTGGCTTCCAGATAGATGAACACTCAGGTTGTTAACTATGAACAATTGTTAATATAATAATATTATAGTAAGCAATATTATAGTAAGTATCCTAAAATGCTTTTGGGTCACATAACTTAAACCTTTGCTGAATACACTGATTTTAAGTTCATTGGTAGAACAAAAATGAAAATGTCTTTGTAATGATTAAACACCCCAGGCATAAAACTCCTGGAATCCCATGTCGGTTCTGTCTACTTACAAGCTACTGTCTGCCAAATAGAGAGACTTGGTGAAGTGTCAGATGGCACAAGCAGTCACAGCATGATAGCACTTCTCAGTCATCTCTGGGTATAGCCATGAGATGTAGATGTGAATAGACAAAGAACTGGGGGGAGGAAAGGGAGGGAAACCTAAATCCATAGTCCCAGACATAGTGTGATCAGATGGTCATTTTTCAGTCCTTGCTTTGAGAAGCGTTCTGTAGCAGTTGTACAACTTTATTACCTAGGCAGGGCAGGCTACTTAGGAGAAATAAGTCATTGATACCTGAGTAGTGGTCCAATCCTTCCTGGATTCTGAGATGGATATAAAGTGCATGCAGGAGAGAATGGCTCAGAGAAAAGAACATGGATTCAAAATGGAGAAGGCTTGGATGACAAGCTATCCTGCTTTTTGTTGTAGACCCAAGTAAGTAGTCAGTACTTAAAAGTACTGTTACAATACCAATTTCTTGTTTTTGTATTTTTTTTTTTTTTGTGAAAATACCGTGCAGAGGGGTTACAATTACATGGGCAAGGTAATGAGTACATTTCTTATCAAGCATTGTTGCCTCCTCCTTTGTTTCCCCTTCCCAACCTTTCCCATCCCTCCCCCCCACCAAAGTTGTAAAGTTCATTTTTGAAATAACAACTTGTACGTCTCATTGTTGCAATGAGTCCACCTGTATCCCTATTTAAATGATTGGTTTTTTTCCCTTCCCCTCCACAAATTATACCAACATCAAATACAGTGAAAGCAGGGGTTATACCGTGGGGGAGCCAATTTCTTGTTTATATGCTTCCAATAATAAAATGTACACACATAACTTAAACACAGACTTTTTGGGTGCCTAACTACACTTAAGGCCCTTTGTAGCAGGTTTAACTTCCAGGTGACTAGAACAGCCTTCCCTCCATCAGCAGAAGCAATGTCACAAAGATTTTCTTTACTTCTGGCTTACCAGACTCAACACACAGATCTTCGTTGTTTTGTTGTTGTTGTTGTTGTTGTTGTTGTTTTTAATTTTTTTTATATTTTATTTTATTTTATTTGAGAACATACTGTACAGAGGGGTTACAATTACATGGGCAGGATAATGCATACATTTCTTACCAAGCATTGCAGCCTCCTCCTTTGTTTACCCTTCACCTCCCTTCCCAGCCTCCCCCCTCCACCCCCCCCAGATCTTCGTTTTTTTGTGAAGATAATTTCTTCTGTTTTCTGTTGTTCTAGTTAGTATTTGATCACTGTGTTAAAGTGAGCCTTAAAAGAGTTGGTTTTGGGGGCTGGGAAGTGGCTCAGTGGTATAGCACTTGCCTTGCATGCATGAGGCCCTGGGTTCGATTTCTCAGCACCACATAAGCTAAAAGAAAAAAGCCAGAAGTGGCGCTGTGGCTCAAGTGGTAGAGTGCTAGCCTTGAGCTGAAGAGCTGAGGGACAGCGCCCAGGCCCAGAGTTCAGGCCCCATGACTGGACCCAAAAAAAAAAAAAAAAAAGAGTTGGTTTAAAAAAAATCTATTTTCATTTAAAACCTTTTAATTCCTTTATAACTTTTATAACCCTGGTAAAATGAGTGAATATGGTTCCACAATGATGTGTCATCCTATTTTAGACAGAATGTTTTAAACCTTTGACATATTTGGCAGGCTTTCTTGGGATCAAAGTTCTAAATTAAGACTTTTGGATGGTGAGGTTTTTTTCCACTAGGACCTTTGACCTCCTCCAAGTACGTAGTTCTCAGATGGTACTGATAATAAAAAGTTAATTAGGTCTAGTGGTTATATGATATCATGGAAAACACTGTGAAATAATAAACTGGTGCTTAATCTTCTTTATGATATATTTATATGGATATGTCATTAATGTGAATGTTCCACAGATTATAAAATTCATTGAAGTCTTAGGGTCACTGTGAGTTATGATCACCTTAATCATGGCATAGACAGTGAAAATAATTGAACTTCCTTGTTAGTTGCTGAAATAAAATCAAAATTTAAACTAAGACTTTTATCGTCTGGTTTTGATGCTTTTCTAAAAACATTGGCAACCAGGTTTATGGAGAAGACTCTAACAATACTCTTATGCATAGTTTTCTGATAGTTTTAAGGATAATAGACAAAATAAAAACTCACTAAACTCTAATGTACTAAGTGACAGGGTCATAAAATTGTTTAATGGAGATAAACAGGGCCATGTGCAGTGACCCCAGCTACTTGGGAGGCAAAGACTGGGAGGATCAAGATTCAAGGACAATCCAGGCAAAAATTTAGTGAGTTCTCATGATAGGAAATATACTCCTTATCTCACGCATGTAACTGTAACCCCTCTGTACAGTATCTTTATAATAAACATTTTTTTAAAAAAGTTAGTGACGTTTCATTTCAACAAATAGAGTGTGGTGGTACACACCTGAAAAGTCAAGCCTTGGGGGAGGCATTAGGCAGGAGAATCAAAATCTAAGGCCAGCTCTTAACTAAAGTAAGAAAGGGCTGAGGGCATGGCTCAAGTAGTAGAGTGCCTGTCTAGCAAAGCACAGGGCTCTGTTCTCAAGTGGTAGAATGCAGCACTATTAAAAAAATCAAACAGAACATAAATTATACAGACTGAATGAACTGATCATACTTAAGAGTTCATTATGTCTCTTATGAAAGAGTTTGTTGACTCTTAAAGGTTTTTGTTTTCTAGACCTAAGGAAACTTCCTAAGCTATCTATAGTTACAGGAATTTGACAAAATGTACTTTTGTAAACAACAGTGGTTCCTCCAAACTCCTATTCAGGAGTGTTTGTTTATTTTTGTTGGTCCTGGGGCTTGAACTCTAGGCCTGAGTGCTGTCCCTCAGCTCTTCAGCTCAAGGCTAGCACTCTACCACTTGAGCTACAGTGCCACTTCCGGTTTTCTGGTGGTTTTATTGGAGATAAGAGTTTCATGGACTTTCCTGCCCTGGCTGGCTTTGAACCACGATCCTTAGATCTCAGCCTCCTGAGTAGCTAGGATTACAGGCGTGAGCCACTGGTGCCTGGCCTTTTATTTATTTTTATAGATACAATATTACTGCTTTCATATGTTCAGTAGGAATGTGTTCTCTTTATAGCAGGAGACAATTAGAAGCATCAGCATATTTGGAAATGTGTACCACCATCTTCATCTTTTGGTCACTTCCCAGAAGAGAAGCAACAAGACACCTTTCATCAGTTTTATGACATCTGTTTTGTTATTGCCTTTTTCTTCCTACCTTTGACTTTGTCCTATTCTGCACTTCGTATTTCTACCTTGTGTTGAACTTGCTGCTTTTTGTTCATAGTGAAAAATTACATTCTACAGAAACTCCTAACCAATAATGCTGGCCCAGAGTTTTGAATTTAGCAATGGAATACAGATCAATTTAGCCTCAGAAGCTTACTTACATCTCCTCCTTATCTGCTCAAACATTGCTACATAAGTTTTGACACTAACTCCTTGTCACCAGTCACGTACCACTGAGAACAACCAGGACATTGCCCATCCTGGTGATGAGAAGTGATCAAACCCTAACTCCAGGATGGGCAGTGTTTCAGAGAAACTATCTTAATTAATTGTGAAAATGTAGAAGTTGTCCAATAGGAGTGGCTTATGTTGATTTTGACAAAACAAAATTTATAAACATATAAATCTAGGGATGATGAAGTGTTCTCACATATACTATTCAAATACTATCACAAAGACTCTGCCAGAAACAGAATCTCGCACACAGGCTGCTGCAACCTTATATAAAATACTACAATAAATAACAACTACGGGGGCTGGGAAGGTGGCTCAGTGGTAGAGTGCTTGCCTTGCATGTCTGAAGCCCTGGGTTGGATTCCTCAGCACCACATAAGCAAAAAGAAAAAAGCCGGAAGTGGCGCTGTGGCTCAAATGGTAGAGCACTAGCCTTGAGCTGAAGAACTGAGGGACAATGCCCAGGCCCAGAGTTCAAGCCCCACGACCAACAACAACAATAAACAAACTTCTCCTGTAGCTGAGTGTTAGTGGCTCACACCTGTAACTATAGCTACTCATGAGGCCAACATCTGAGGATTGTTATTCAAAGCTAGCCTGGACAGGAAAGTCTGTGAGATTCTCTCTCTCTCTCTCTCTCTCTCTCTCTCTCTCTCTCTCTCTCTCTCTCTCTCTCTCTCTCTCTCTCTCTGTCTCTCTCTCTGTCTCTCTCTCTGTCTCTCTCTCTCTCTCTCTTTCTCTCTCTCTCTCTTTTTGTTGGTTGTGGGGCTTGAACTCTGGGCCTGGGCATTGTCCCTCAGCTCTTCAGCTCAAGGCGAGTGCTCTACTGCCTGAGCCACAGCACCATTTCCGGTTTTCTAGTGATTTATTGGAGATAAGAGTCTCACAGACTTTTCTGCCCTGACTGGTTTTGAACTGCGATCCTCAGATCTCAGCCTCCTGAGTAGCTAGGATTACAGGCGTGAGCCACCGGCATCTGGCTCTGTAAGACTCTTCAATTAAGCACCAAAAAAGCTGGAAGTGAAGCTGTGGTAATAGACTAGCTTTGAGCTCAGGGACAGTGCCCAGCCCTGAGTTCAAGCCCAGAACTGGCACAAAAGAAAGAAGAAAGGAAGGAAAGAAGGAACGAAGGAAAGAAGGAAGAAAGGATATAGAAAGCAAGCAAGCAAGCAAGATAGGAAGCAAGCAAGATAGGAAGAAAGAAAGAAAGAAAGAAAGAAAGAAAGAAAGAAAGAAAGAAAGAAAGAAAGAAAGAAAGAAAGAAAGAAAGAAAGAAAGAAAGAGAAAGAAAGAAAGAAAGAAAGAAAGAAAGAAAGAAAGAAAGAAAGAAAGAAAGAAAGAAAGAAAGAAAGAGAAGAGAAGGAAGGGTAAGAAAACTTCTTGTCCTAACATGTCTATTCCTACTACAAATCTAGTACAAGAAAAAAACATTAATCTTTGGAGAATCTCAAATTGTTATTTAGTATTGCCTAAATAGTTACCTTTGTGATTTCTTTACTAGAGTACATCAGTATTCCCCTTCACTACTGCAAAGGTAAGGGAGGAGGTCTTATCAGAGATCATTCCTAGGTGGCATATTACAATTATGGAAAGGTGGGCCATAGCAAGGGATGGGGCTGCAGTGAAGAAAGGAGGCTGCAGACAAATCCCTGTGGTTTCCCTTTCCTAGGAATGTAGGCTTGCAAGTCACTGAATTTCTTTGGAATGCTTTGCAACATTTCCACTATGAAGGGAAACCTTAGAGTGCTGAGAAAGTACTGGAAATGTTGAGGTACATTGTTTTTGATGAAAGGATTCTGGGATAAAGGTAAGACAGATTGATCAGTGTGAATTTGGAGAGAGTTGTTTTTTGGGTTTTTTTTTGGTTTTTTTTGGGGGGGAGTCCAGTCATGGGGCCTGAACTCTGGGCCTGGGCACTGTCCCTCAGCTCTTCAGCTCAAGGCTAGTGCTCTACCACTTAAGCCACAGCGCCACTTCTGGCTTTTTTTTTTCTGCTTATGTGGTGCTGAGGAATCGAACCCAGGGCCTCATGCATGCAAGGCAAGCGCTCTACCACTGAGCCACCTTCCCAGCCCTGGAGAGAGTTTTATAGGTAGCAATCTCCTTCAATCTGACATTACAAGGTCCAGATGCTCTATTTCTGTATTTTATTGGCATAGCTATTTTCATGATCCTATTTATGAGATGTCTGGAGAACAATAGCACAAGTGATTTCATTAAAACACACACACACACACACACACACAAATTTACCTAGAATCCCAAATATTTAAATTCTCCCCTTACAAAACTTAAGAGCAAAACTTTTACAGGGAATGAATACTGTGGGGAGTGAATAGTCAGATAATCAGCAAATACTTGTGTGTGTGTGTGTGTGTGAGAGAGAGAGAGAGAGAGAGAGAGAGAGAGAGAGAGAGAGAGAGAGAGAGAGAGAGAGAGAGAGAGAGAGATGCTTTGTGGGCTTGAACTGAGGGCCTGAGCACGATCTCTAAGCTTTTTTTGTTGTTGTTGATGGTTGGTGCTCTACCACCTGAGCCACAGCTCTACTTCTGGCTTCCCATTTTTGGCAGTTAACTGCCTGGGCTAGCTTTGAACTGTGACCCTCAGATCTCAGCCTCCTGAGTAGCTAGGACTGCACCACCAGAGGCGGTGCAAATACTGTATTTTTGTAATCCAATGTTACTTTCTGTTTATACAATATCTACATGACGAAGCCTGTAATCACACTTATTGATTATCCAATGAACTTTCAAAAGCAATCCACATTCCTGAAAGATTTCATCTCATATTTCTCTAAGCTGTAACTAGGGGAAAGGTCTTGGCAAGTAATCAAGTAGGTGAATTACAGAACAAGGTTCTGGGAAGTGATCCGAGACTCACCAGGATATTGCTGAGTCTCTTGTGCCGAGTAAGTGCTGTTTTGAAAATTGTACTTTCCACATAATTGTCCTGAATGTAGGGAACCTTCTAGTATGGTTGGATCTTAACTGTCCTCCAAAGGCTTTGTGCTTAAAGCTCGGTTTCCAGGCAGTGGGGTCTAACGGAAGGAAGTGAGGCTCAGGGTAACCTTGAAAGAAGTGGACCTCTTCTCTTCTTTTATACTTCTAACTGCCTTGAGGTGAGCATCTCACCTCAGCCATAGGCTCCCTGCCATGATGATGGATAATGTCTTGTCACAAACCCAAAGCAATGGGGGAAACAACTGCGGATTCAAATCTCTAAAACTGGAATCAAAAGAAATCTTTTCTCCTTATAAGCTGATAGTCTTATGTATTTTTGTCACAGCGATAGAAAGCTCACTAATCTATTCTCTTAAATCCTAAAGATGTGGCCCCTCACAGGGAGAGACAAGTAGCCACAGTGACTCATCACAGTGTCAGTTCCCTGGAGAAACTGTCTCAGTCCAGAATTTCTAGGAATTTTCAGAGACAAGATCATAGATAATATAATATCTAGGAAGTCCATCCAAAAAAAATACTGAGCACTTGAGTGATATAGAGAAGTTAGGATCTGAAGGTTACATTTACCCTACTAGTGGGACAAAGATGATCCAAATCCTCTCTGATAGTCTTATCATTCCAACATGTGGATATTTCTGCCTGTTTTCTGATCTTTTTGGCTTTTTTTGGCGGGGGCAGAGGGGCGTCAGTTGTGGGGCTTGAACTCTGAGCCTGAGCACTGTCCCTGAGCTCTTCAGTTCAAGGCAAGCGCTCTTCCACTTGAGCCACAGTGCCACTTTTGGGTTTCTGGTGGCAAACTGGAGATAAGAGTCTCACAGATGTTCCTGCCCAGGCTGGCATTGAACTGCGATCCTCAGATCTCAGCCTCCTGAGTAGCTAGGATTACAGGTGTGAGCCACTGGCACCCAGTATAAACTTTTTATTTTGAAATTGTTTTACACCTACATAAATCTTGCAAAACAAAATATGCTTTATCAAGCTTTCTCTAATATTCACATGGCACATATTCACATTGAAATCAGGAAATCAGGCTTGGTATAACACTCTTAAAGATGACAGTATCACTCAAATTATGCTATGCTATCTTCAGGAAAACATTTGAATGTGTAGCATACTGCCTACAAAAACATGGAATCAAGTGGCTTTTTCTTGTCTCACCTACGCTACACATATGTCTTATAACTATGTCCAAAGTGATGACTACAATCATGACACGGAGCACATAGAGGTATGTTGCACCCCCCTCCACTTTCTTTTACTTTGGGCCTATGAGAAAAGGAGATCCATTTCAGATGTTCATCCAAGAACCACAGAAAACTAAATGAACTTGAGTTAAAAGCAGTTTACATTGTGGGTATATAGAAAAATCTCCCGGAGTCACCATTGACCATGTCACAGGATAAAATGAAAAATTAATTTTAAACATCTTAATTCCAGAAGGAGGCAACCATTTATTCCTCAGAGTAAGGGTTTCTATCAGTCGATTGGACGGTGTGACTCTTCTAATTGATGGTGTGGGAAGTGAGGATTCTGGTGCCATTGTTCCCCTGGCTTAGCCTTTCCACACTGAGTGCAGAGCTGAAAGCCAGGGCCTATAAATTATGGACAAGTTCGGGGATCCTCTCAGAGAGGCCTTGGTGAGTGTTCATATATATGTAGAACCAAAATCCACAAAGGATTTTGCCTATTGATGAAGTCCTAACCCCTAGTTAAGGGCACAGAAACTTATGGTTTGGTTTCATTCCGGGCACAGTGTTTCTTCTATCTGGGTATTAAACTCAGCCATCATCAAGACACTGAACAAACACTGGAATTGTGTGGAGTCACCCTCCTCTCATAAGCACCAAGAATTTTCTTTTCTGTTTTCTTTCTTTTTCCTTCCTTCCTTCCTTCCTTCCTTCCTTCCTTCCTTCCTTCCTTCCTTCCTTCCTTCCTGCCAGTCCTGGGGCATTGTCCCTGAGTTTCTTTCAAGGCTAGCACTCTACCACTTGAGCCACAGCGCCACTGCTGGCTATTTCTGTGTATGTGGTACTGAGGAATCGAACCCAGGGCTTTATGCAGGCTAGGCAAGCACTCTACCACTGAGCCACATTCCCAGCCCAAGTACCAAGAATTTTCTATGTCAGGTGATGCTTTGCAGACTGTGGGCAGCCCTGTCACCTGGCTGGTGCTGCACCTGCTTCTTCCACGCAGTGTCTAGGCACAGATCTCTCGCAGTGAAGGTGTGCTGAATGGCTGGGCCCAGGCCACATTCTCAGCTGCTTTTCCTTCATGTGTCACTGAGCCATTTCTGTGGGTCTCACAGCAACATGGGCTTGGGGGATGGGGAGGAAGAGCTGCCTGTACAATTGTTGAACTCTACCTGTACTTCTCAATTTTTGTGTTGGGGGCTGCAGTAACACAGGTGAGTTCTTTACAAGCTGAGTTTCCTAGACTGGGCCATAGTCTGTTACACTTTAAATAACAAATGTCAAGTTCCAGCAGTACTTTATTCATTAGGTCAAATGAGGGAAAGTTCACTGAATTCTCAGACCTAGGGCCTAATCCAAGAACTTTTGTTGTTTTGCTTTATTTTTTTGTGGTGCTGAGGATCTATCCCAGGACTTTGTACATGTTAAGTAAGCAGCGCCTGCCACTGAGCTACACCTTTACTCCCCTACTCTGATAACTTTTTTTGTTTGTTTGTCATGGGGCTTAAACTCTGTCTCTGAGCTTTTTCACTTAAAGCTAGCACTCTACCACTTGAGGCACAGCACCACTCCCAGTTTTCTGGTGGTTAATTGGCAATAAGAGTCTTATGGAGGGCTGGGAAGGTGGCTCAGTGGTAAAGCACTTGCCTTGCATGCATGAGCCCCTGGGTTCAATTCCTCAGCACCACATTAAGCAGGAAAAAAAAGCCAGAAGTGGCGTTGTGGCTCAAGTGGTAGAGTGCTAGCCTTGAGCTAAAGAGCTGAGGGACAGTACCCAGGCCCAGAGTTCAGGCCCCACGACTGGACCAAAAAAAAAAAGTCTTATGGACTTTCCTGCCCAAGCTGGCTTTGAACTGTGATCCTCAGATCTCAGCCTCTTGAGTAGCTAGGATTATAAGATTGAGCCACTGGCATGCAGCTTTCTGATAACTTTTTAAAAAGAAAAAGTATTGAGTTTCCATTTGCCACAAAACTTCCACGTGCCTTTCTTCCTTTTCCACTGTGCTCTATGTACAGGGATCTGTACATAGCGAGAGGTAATGTCAACATATTGTGAAACAAAAGGAGAATGAAATCAAGGTATTGCTTCTTCCTCAATTACACATCATCATCGTAGGCTGCCAGTCCCTCTATCATCATCATAGGGCCTATGTCTTTCCTGACAGCCCTCAGTCCTAACTCTTGGGGACCTCAGTGCTGCCTTATGTGTTTCTTTTTGTTTTATTTTTGCCAGTCCTGGGGCTTGAACTCAGGGCTGGGCACTGTCCCTGATCTCCTTTTGCTCAAGGCTAGCAGTCTACCACTTGAGTCACAGAGCCACTTCTGGCTTTTTCTGTTTATGTGGTAATGAGGAATTGAACGCAGGGCTTTATGCATGCTAGACAAGCACTCTACCACTGAGCCACCTTCCCAGCCCCTGTGGTTGTTTTATTTAAAAAAACAAACAAACAAACAAGAAAGCTGTTTTTGTACATAGTCCGTTTGTGAAACACTTCTTAAAGGATGAAAGTTTCAGGCAACTTGTTTTTCTTGACTGACCTGTGACTGATCCAACCCAAAAATGCACTCAGTGACCAGATCTGCCGGCTGGAAAACAATCCCCTTTCCCAGCGTACTAATGCCACAGGAGTGTTAGCGAAATGTTTTTAGGTATTAGTTCCGTGCAAACCTTTTGAGAAATGGAAATTAGATTCAGAGAACACATAGCTGGTTAAACAATGAATTTAGCAAGGAGCAGAATCAAGACCACAGTCCCAATGGTCTGATTCTTTAAAAAACAAAACTGCTCTGAAAGGAACTCCAGATCCCTTGAGGTCTGAGATAAGACGAGAGGGAAAGGCTAAAAGATGAGGGGATCTAGGCCATGTTTCTTGGGGATCACCAGAATTACAGTCGGCTACGAGGCCAAAGGTAAGCAAAATCATCATTTTTGGGGGAATCCTTTCCAATCTTTCAATGTTAGTGTTTTTGCGGCGCTGGTGACCTACAGAGGTTTCTCGCGCTTGGTAAATGCCCGGAAAACGCTCTGGCACTGATCTACATCCCATGCCGACCTCCGGGGTCTCTATGTCTCTATTCCTACACTGTAAGGCAGGATTGGTGTTCCTGGAAGATTTTTCCTGCACGCAAGGCGCTGCTGCATCCCACAAACGCTAGGTGGCAGCACGGAGCGGCTCCCAGCCAATGGGAACAGTGCGACGGTTCCGGTCCCGCCTTCCGGCCCGGAGGCGCCTACTTAACTCTGTCAAGCCTGGATTTTTCCGCGTCAATCCCCCAACTCACCTCCCTGGACGAGATGGCGGTGAGGGTGGTGGTGGAGCCCGCGGGCCGCGTGTGCTGGGACGAGCCGGTGCGCATCGCCGTGCACGGCCTGGCCCCCGAGCAGCCCGTGGCGCTGCGCGCGTCCCTGCGCGACGAGAAGGGCGCGCTCTTCCGGGCCCACGCGCGCTACCGCGCCGACGCCCGCGGCCAGCTGGACCTGCAGCGCGCGCCCGCGCTGGGCGGCAGCTTCGCGGGGCTCGAGCCCATGGGGCTCGTCTGGGCCCTGCAGCCCGACAGGCCCTTCTGGCGCTTGCTCAAGCGGGACGTGCAGACGCCCTTGCTGCTGGAGCTGGAGGTGCTGGACGGCCGCGAGCCCGCCGGTTTCGGCGAGCCCGAGGGCGGGCGCGTGCTGGCGCGGGCGGTGCACGAGCGGCACTTCATGGCGGCCGGGGTGCGGCGGGTGCCGGTGCGCGAGGGCCGGGTGCGGGCCACCCTCTTCCTGCCGCCAGGTGAGTGTCTGCTGGCCTCGCTGCTCTGTCTGGGAGGGGATGGGTCGCAGGTGCAGTGCATCCCACCAGCCTCACGTTCCCCACTCGCAGACTCTCAGTGGTCACTGGAAAAGCATGGCCGACTTTATGAGTCTTTGCTTGGTTAGTTGGTCATCCTAGAGTCACACTGTAGGAGCAAAACTGGGAGTTGCCTAGGGAAGAAGATCATTGGATCTTCCCCAAACCCAGCTGAAATACAACCTAAAATGTGAAGGGACTCGCAGGTCATTTGTGTGTACATGCAGGTTTAGCCCAGTTTCTCTTATGGTTCCTGCAAAGTGTGGCAGTGTCTGCGAGGAATTTGTGAGAATGTTGCATTCAGACCCACCCGGAGTGAAGGAATCCCAAAGGATGGGAGTGGAGGCGAAATCAGATTTAACCAGTTCGCAAGGACCATCTGAGACAAGCTGAACTTGAGGCTTGGGTAGTACAGTTGCTCAAAGTTCTCAGGTTGTAGGCCATGGTTCCTGTTCCTTTGAATTGTTGAGGCACTGACAGAAAGGAGAAGTTTAGTTAAGGAAAAGGATGTTCATTCGTTCTTCATTTATTGTGTGGGTACTAGAGCTTGACCTCAGGGCTTGGGCACTGTTAGCTTTTTTACTCAAGGCTGTTGCTGTACCACTTGAGCCATACGTGTGTGTGTGTGTGTGTGTTTAATTGGAGATGTCTCTCAGGTTTGTCTGTCCAGGTTGGTTTCAAGCTGCAGTCTTAGATCTCAGCCTCCTAACTAGCTAGGACTATAGGAGAGAGCCACTGGCCCAGACTGGATATTTATTTCTTATACAGTAATAAACACTGGCCCTGCACCAGTGGCTCATACCTGTGTTCCTAGCTATTCAGGAGGCTGAGATCTGAGGAGATTCTTATCTCTAATAAACCACCAAAAAGTTGGAAAGGGAGCTGTAGTTCAAGTGGTAGAGTGCTAGCCTTGAGCAGAACAGCTAAGGACAGTGCCTAGGCCCTGAGATCAAGCCCCAGTACTAGCAGATAATAATAATAATAATAAAATTTCCCATTGTCACTTTCAGTGGTCTTACTGCTGCCCTAGGATATCAAAGAAATGTGAAATTGAGAATGTGTTTCTTTGGTAAGCCATAAAATATCGCTACATATTTAAGTAGTAACAAACAAAAACTACACAGTTCAAAGTAAAAGGACTGTTCCATATGAAAGGGCAACTATTTCCTTCTATGTTTTACTGGGACATGATCCAATATCCCATTTGAAACTTGAGGACTCCTGGGCACTCTGAAACTACTGTTCATTTCTGGGTTTATCACCATTGTCTCATTTTAATAATTCTTTTCTACCCATTCCCAAATGGCAACTTGCAATCCTCATTACTCTCATTACTGGAGATTCCTCTTCTCTATCTGGAGATCATTTTATATTGTCATCTGTCCTTATTGCACACAGAGCTCCTACAAGTCATTGACTTGAGTTTTGCTTTTGAAAACTGCCAGAATGAAGGCTGACACTAAAGAGTTCTCACCTGTATTCTTAGCTACTTGAGAAGTTGAAAATTGGGACTATTGCAGCTCAAGGTCAGTGAAGGCAGAAAAGTTCGTGACACACCCTACCCCATTCTCAATAACTAAGCAGGTGCAATGCATCTGTCATCCCAGTATTAGGCTGGGGAATGGGGGAAAAAATGTCCCAGGCACATACCTGGGCAGGAAGTGAGACCTTAATCTCAAACTAACCAGTGCGAAATAGGTCTACATATATGGATCAGCAGTTGAACTTTTTTCTTTCTTTCTTTCTTTTTTCTTTTGTGGTTGTGGGGCTTGAACTCAGAGCCAGGGCAATATTTTGCTCAAGGCTAGCACTCTACCACTTTGAGCCACAGTGCCACTTCTTGTTTTCTGGTGGTTAGAGATAAAGAGTTCCATGGACTTCCCTGCCCCTGCTGGCTTTGAACCATGATCCTCAGATCTCAACCTCCTGAGTAGCTAGGATTATAGGAGTGAACAACCTGGCTAACTATGATCTTTTCTAAACAAAGAAGTATTGTATACCTTTGGTATACTGTTTAAGACACTTCTAAAAACAAAATCAAAGTCCAAGCGACAAATATTTGCTTCATAAAGAATTGTGATGATATTAAGCTTCAGTGACTAAATGTGTTGATTTATGAATGGACATAGGTCAGTAGATAAAAGTAGACACTCATAAACTGAAATAGACATATCAAAGTGTAAGTATGATATATAAGTAGTAGTGTAAATTTATGTCTACATGTAATATCAGTAACTTAGGGATGTGCTGCTAGATAAAATTACCTAGAACTTAAAGGATGTTTATAGAAGCATTGTAAGAAAAGAAAAATCCATAGCATTTAATGATCATAAAAAATCTAAACATTGGGGCTGGGAAGGTGGCTCAGTGGTAGAGCACTTGCCTTGCATGCCTGAGGCCCTGGGTTTGATTCCTTAGCACCACATAAGCAAAAAGAAAAAAAGCCAGAAGTGGGGCTGTGGCTCAAGTGATAGAGCACTAGCCTTGAGCTGAAGAGCTGAGGGACAGCGCCCAGGCCCAGAGTTCAGACCCCACGACCGAACCCCCCCCCCAAAAAAAATCCAAACATAAATTGTCCTGTATTTTTCAATATGATACCATTGGTAAGAACAGATCAACCCTCCCCACCCCCCAATTTTGGAAAGAAACAATGACAACTCGAGTTCTAGTTGAAGTTTCACTCCAGTGATCAAGATGTGGGAATTTGTGACAGGTGCACATCAAATATGGGCTCTGCTTGACTATTTGGATGGCTCTCTTGGAGATTATAGGGTATGCACTCACACATTGCTGAGAATTAAGAATGCTTTGCTAGTCGCATGTAGAAAGCTAAAAGTGGATCCCTGCTTGTCATCATGCACCAACATCAATTCAAAGTGGATCCAAGACCGCAATGTCAGACCCAAAACTGAACCTACTGCAAGAGAGAATAGGAGAGACAGAACTTATAGATACAGGCAGAAACTTCCTGAATAGAGTCCCAAGAGCACAATCAGATAGGAGACCATCTGACAAGTGGAACTGTGTTAAAAAGTTTCTGCACAGCTAAGGACATAGTTACTAAACTAGAAAGACAGCCAGCCAATTGGGAAAAAATCTTTTCCAGCAATACATCAGACAAAGGCCTAATATCCAATATGTACAAGGAGCTCAGAAAACTAACCCCCTCCCAAACTTAATACACCAGTTACTAAATGGGCAAGGGAGCTAAGAAGAGACTTCTCAGAAGAAGAGGTAAGAATGGCAAAGAAACACGTGATGAAATGCTCATCATCCCTTGCCATAAAGGAAATGAAAATTAAACATGAGATACCATCTTCTGCTACTTAGATTGGCCAACATTTTGAATTCTGACAACAAATGCTGGTGGGGATGTGGGGAAAAGGAACTCTACTGCACTGCTGGTGGGAATGTAAACTACTATAGCTACTCGTGGAAACAATCTGGAAGTTCCTCAAAAAACTACTAAGCATAAGGCTGGGTGCCAGTGACTCATGCCAGCTATACCACTCCTGGGCATCTACCCTGAGCATCATGAACCAGGATATGATAAGCACATCTGTACATCCATGTCCATTGCTGCACTATTCACAATAGCCAAGATACAGGAACAGCCCAGATGCCCCACATTAGATTAGTGGATCCAAAAAATATGGTACCTATGTACAATGGAATTTTACACAGCCATTAGAAAGAATAAAATAATGTCATTTGCAGGGAAATGGATGGAACTAGTACAAATCATGTTAAGTGAGGTAAGCCAAGATCAGAGAGAGAAAAAATGGTGCATGTTCTCCCTGATATGCAGAAGTTAGATCTAAAATGCAATGGGACATGACAAATTACACAAAAATCTAGATACAGTGAGATTAAAAGAAGTTAGTCTTAGGAGAAAATCACAAAGGTGTAATACCCAAGTGGCTCTTAACACATATATAAAATAATACATACTGGCTGGGCACCAGTGGCTCATACCTGTAATCCTAGCTCCTCAGGAGGCTGAGATCTGAGGATTGAGGTTCAAAGCCAGCCTGGGCAGGAAAGTCTGCGAGACACTTATCTCCAGTAAACCACCAGAAAACTGGAAGTGTTGCTGTGGCTCAAGTGGTAGAGTGATTGCTTTGAGCTGAAGTGTTTAGTGACAGCACCCAGGCCTCGAGTTCAAGCCCCATGACCAACCAAAAAAATAATAATACATACTGAAATGAACTCCAAAACTATGGAGCTTTTTTTTTTTTGGGGGGGGGGGAGAGGTTTTGGTAGATCGTGAGGCTTGAACTCTGGGCTTGGGCACTGTCCCTGAGCTCTTCAGCTGAGGGCAAGCACTCTACCACTTGAGCCATAGCGCCCTTCCAGTTTTCTTGTGGTTAGTTGGAAATAAGAGTCTCACAGAGGGGCTGGGAAGGTGGCTCAGCGGTAGAGTGCATGCCTTGCAAGCATGAGGCCCTGGGTTCGATTCCTCAGCACCACATAAACAGAAAAAGCCAGTAGTGGCACTGTGGCTCCAGTGGTAGAGCGCTAGCCTTGAGCTGAAGAGCTGAGGGACAGCGCCCAGGCCCAGAGTTCAGGTCCCATGACCGGCAAAAAAAAAAAAAAAAGAGTCTCACAGAATTCCTACCAGGGCTGGCTTTGAACCGCTATCCTCAAATCTCAGCCTCCTGAGTAGCTAGGATTATAGGCGTGAGCCACTGGTGCCGGCTGGAGTTACATTTCTTAAATTGTTTTTTTTTCTTACAACTGTATTCTTTACCTTATATATGGTATGTTCATGTGCACATCTGTGGGAAGGTTGGGGGGAAGACACAAAACCAGGAAAAAGGATGAAAAAGTGCAGCAGTGGAGCGCGCTGGACATTGATGAAAGTGAACTATGCAATTCGTGGGTGGAGATGGGAGGGATGGGGTGGGAAAGAATGAGGGATCAAGTGATCTTATGCAAAAGGAAATGTACTTCTTCCCTGCTGTATGTAAAGGTAACCCATTGTCTATAAAACAACAATAAAGTAAATTAGTAACAAGTATTTCATCTGTTCACATTTTTCGCCGGGGTCGCTCTACATTAATTCCCTTTGTTAAAGTGGTGGCATCTGTTTGGTTTGTCACAAGGTCCTAGCATAGGCTGTTTCTCATCACAGAATCACACACTTGTGTTTATATTGCCTTGGGAGTGGCATTGTTCTCAACTGGGACACACTCAAAGTGCAATTACCGTTGATTGATCCCTGTGGCTCTGTTATCCTCTAGTGTGTTACCTGCTTTAAAATTTTAGTTTGTCAGGCTGGGAAGGTGGCTCAGTGGTAGAGCGCTTACCTTGCATGCATGGGACCCTGGGTTTGATTCCTCAGCACCACATAAGCAGAAAAAGCCAGAAGTGGTGCTGTGGCTCAGGTGGTAGAGTGCTAGCCTTGAGCTGAAAGCTGAGGGACAGCGCCCAGACCCAGAGTTCAGGCCCCACGACCAAAAGAAAAAAAATTTTTAGTTTAGTTTGTCAACTTGAGAAAGAGAATACAATTTACAACCTGTGGAAATTTTAACACAATATCTGAAATATGCTAATTGGTGAATGGATCCTTCATTAAACTATTTTGAGGAACAAGTAAGCTTATACAAGTAATAGTTTGTGAGTAATAAAGTGGCATGTAAAACTAATTACTAAATGTGTAGGTGATTGAAATATTTAACTAGTCATCAAAGATAAAAGTTATGATTATTTCTAATTGGTTGATCATTTGAAACTATAGAGGTGAGACAGAACCTTTAAAATTTCAACCTATAAACCTTTAAGAAAGGAGAAATCATTTCTTCTCCCATCCATTTTCTTTTCATTCTTAAAGGACTTCTTGCCCTACTTGTAATTTCTTGACAACTGTTTTATAAACAAGATCAGGGCATCAAAATAACTAAAAGCATGTATTTTGTTCTCATTAATGACACTCAGATTTTAGTATCAACATACATTGAAAACAAGTTAAAGAACTGTGTTTTTCAAACAATATTATTATACAAAATTTAAAAAGCCAGAATCACAAGTTTGAAAAAAAAATATATCTTTGCCAGATGTTTTTTTGACATCGCGGTACTTGGAAACTCGATCCATGTTTTGAGTTGTAAGCAGGAATGGACTCTGGAACACTGAAATAGGAAATCATATTGCAAGGGCATTGGCTTAGACACAACCAGTACCCATGGTCGCACCCCTCCCCCTCCCATCAAGAATGCTGCCAATTCAGAATTGCTGTCTATTTAGTGCCAACAATGTTGACCTGGGAGGATTCTAAACAGTCTTTATCTGTATCACTCATGGGAGTGAGTCTAGGTCATTAGTGGAGAATGGAATTTTTTTTTTCTAGTTCTGCGGCTTGAACTCAGGGCCTGGACTCTGTCTCTGAGCCTCTCAGTGCTCAAAGCTAGCGTTCAACCTCTTGAGCCATAGCGCCACTTCTGGCTTTTTCTGAGTAGTTTATTGGAGATAAGAGTTTCAACAGACTTCTGCCCAAGCTGGTTTTCATGTGATCCTCAGATCTCAGCCTCCTGAGTAGTTAGGATTACAGACGTAAGTCACTGGTGCCTGGCTCTACTTCAGTTTTTAAATGACAGGAAAGACCCACTAATATAACATCCCAAAAAGGTGTTCTTTAAAATAGGAAAGGAGGTTTAGATGCTCAACACTCACAAAACTGCCCCATAAGTGAATGAGTCAGATTCCAAAATCCATTTGTGGACTAAATTTATGTGTTTGGGTGGTGGTGGGGGGGGGTGTTCTCGTAAGGTCCTGGACCCTTCCCTGGGATCATAGACCTGTTTGGAGTTGGAGGAGGCCTTCTGGAGTATCGAGCAAGTCTGCTGGCTGGGAAGGGTTTTGCTGTGATGGCGCTGGCTTATTACAACTATGACGACCTCCCCAAGGACATGAAGATTCTCCACCTGGAGTACTTTGAAGAAGCTGTGAGCTACCTGCTCAGGCACCCTCAGGTAGCTGCTCTTTTAGTCTTTGGATTAGAAAGCACGGTTCTAAACCTGCTTTAGATCCTGGGGTTGTGCACACAGATGGGAAGTTTCTCAGATTCACCTTCCTTTTCACAGATAATCATGACCTTCTGTGAGTGCTGGGTTCCTGGGGGAGCAGGTACCAGAGATTAAAGAGCAAAACACTTTTGACTTGTCTGAGTGTACCTTTTTGACATCTCCATGTGCAGCGCCTTCCCTGGGGCTCCTCACTGTGCTTCACAGGGTCTCTGTAGCCCAGAGGTGAGCCTTAGCCTATAACTGGGGACAGTGAGCTTTATATGGGCTTAACAAGATTTCTAAAGCAGGGATAATCATAGAGTCAGATTCAGGCTCAGATCTACCTGAGGTCCCAGATTTGGCACTTACACCATACTCCCTTCCATGTGAACTCATTTCCCTTCTTTTCTCTCAGGTAAAGGGCTCAGGAGTTGGAGTGCTTGGAATTTCCAAAGGGGGAGAACTTGGTATTGCCATGGCCTCTTTCCTGAAAGGCATCACCGCTGCTGTTATAATCAATGGCTCTCTATCCAGTGTTGGGGGAACCATATGCTACAAGGATGAGACTGTGCCCCCGGTGGGCATGGACCACAGTCGAGTCACAACAACCAAAGATGGCATCATGGATATTGTGGATGGCATAAACAACCCTTTGGAAGGACCTGATCAGAAGAGCATCTTTCCTGTGGAAAGGTCTGACACTGCCTTCCTGTTCCTTGTAGGTCAGGATGACCACAACTGGAAGAGCGAGTTTTATGCTAATATGACCTCTGAGCGCCTACAGGCCCATGGAAAAAAAAAGCCTCAGATCATTCTTTACCCCGAGGCAGGGCACTATATTGAGCCCCCTTACTTCCCCTTGTGCAGGGCTGGCATGCACTTCTTGGTTGGGGCTAATATCTTGTTTGGAGGAGAACCCCGGCCTCATGCCATGGCCCAGCTGGATGCGTGGAAGCAACTCCAGACTTTCTTCCACAAACACTTGGGTGGCACAGAGGGCACAATCCCAGCAAAACTGTAATTTCTATTTGACTGAGTCACATCTGATGCTGGTCTGCCCTAGGAATTGCCACCACTTTTAACATACTTTTCTTTGTAATAAATTCTTAGTTTCTTTCCCAAAAGGTTTTTTGCTTTTTTGTTTTTGTTTTTTGCCAGTGGTGGGCTTGAACTCTGGGCCTGGGCGCTGTCTGGCAGCTCTTCAGCTCAAGGTGAGTGCTCTACCATTTGAGCCACAGTGCCATTTCCATTTTTCTGGTGGTCAATTGGAGATGAGAGTCTGTCTCACGGACTTTCCTGACTGGACTGCCTGGGCTGGCTTTGAACCATGATCCCCAGATCTCAGCCTCCTGAATAGCTAGAATTATAGGTGTGAGTTACCGGCACCTGGCTTCCCAAAAGTTTTAAACATAAACTTCAGACTTTCTCAGTTTGGGAGCTGGGAGATTCTGTTTTGTTTTGTTTGCTTATGTGGTGCTGAGGAATCGAACCCAGGGTCTCAGGCATGCAAGGCAAGCGCTCTACCACTGAGCCACCTTCCCAGTCCCTAGCTGGGGGATTCTGTAGAGAACTTAAGAGGTGGGTAAAGTCTGCCCCTTACTGTGGCACAACATGAAACTGGCAAGGGTTTAGCTCTGAAAAGCAACGTAAATAACACGGATTAGGAGAGCCAGCTTTAGAATTAAAGTGCAATGATTATTTACGGAATGCCTTATGACTAGTTACTGTGCTTTTCTTATTAATTGTAAGAGAAGTATATACAATACATTTATGTCTGTCAGTTCTACATTGCAGATCCAAGTAACTGCAGATTAAACTTTATATATACATATATATGGGTATATATACATATATACACACATATATATGTGTGTGTGTATATATATATATATATATATATATATATATATATACATATGTGTATTTTATATCTGGCCAGGCACTGGTGACTTAGGCCTATACTCCTAGCTACTTAGGAGACTGACATGTGAGAACTGAAGTTTGAAGCTAACCACTCTATGAGCTGTGAGAGTACTAACTTTGAGCAAAAAAAGACAAGCAAGAGTAGGAGGCAAGAGTTCAAGTCCCAGTATCAGCACGCAAACAAAAAATACAGTTTCTGTACTAACCTTATGCAGACTCATTTGATATCACCATTTCCTAAATAATACAATGTAACAACTATTTGTACAGTAATTACACTGTTCTAGATATTCTAAATAATGCAGAGTGATTTTAAAGGATACAGGAAGTTATATGGAAATTATGTGTCATTGAACCTCTACAGGTTTTAATATCCAAGGGGTCTGAGTAATCCCCTATGAATACTGTGTGACAACTATAAGATCAAAAATTTCATAATACCAGATTTGAGTTTTTTTCTATTACTATAGAAGTAACATCTTACTGCAAACTGATCATTAGATATAAAAATAAGAAAGAATTCAAAATTTTTTTGTAGTTCTTTATTTTCCTTGGATGAAAAAGGATTTTTCTAGTAAATAAAATATTTAAGTTCCTGTTTATACATATAGACTCTTATGGTTTGGTTTTGTTTTTCTTGATCGATTGTGGGGCTTGAACTCAGTGTCTGGGTGCTGTCCCTGAGCTCTTTTGCTCAAGGTTAGCACTTTACCACTTTGAGCCACAGTTCCACTTCTAGTTTTGAGTGGTTAATTGGAGATAAGAATCTCACTGTTCTCTGAGGCTAAAGACCTTTTTAAGCCGGGCGCTGGTGGCTCATGCCTGTAATCCTAGCTACTCAGGAGGCTGAGATCTGAGGATCGCGGTTCAAAGCCAGCCCAGGCAGGAGAGACCGTGAGACTCCTATCTCCAATAAACCACCAGAAAACCAGAAGTGGCACTGTAGCTCAAGTGGTAGAGCACTTGCCTTGAGCTGAAGAGCTGAGGGACAGCACCCAGGCCCAGAGTTCAAGCCCCACGACTGACAAAAAAAAAAAGACCTTTTTATTTTATTGGTACCATTCCCAGGGCTTCAACTCAGGGTTTAGGCATGTCCCTGAGCTTTTTTGCTCAAGGTAGGAGCAAAAAAGTTTGTACCTGGTGAAAACTTCATTTTCTCAGTGAGGAATCCCAGTCTTAAAGAAGTTCAGCTAGGTGCTGGTGGCTTATGTCTATAATCCTAGCTACTCAGAAAGCTGAGATCTGAGGATCACAGTTCAAAGCCAGCTCAGGTTTTGAGACTCATCTCCAATTAACCACCAGAAAACCTGGCGCTATGACTCCAATGGTAGAGTGCTCATTTTGAGCTGAGGAGCTGAGGGACAGCGCCGAGGCCCAGAGTTCTAGCTTCATGACTGACAAAAAAAAAAAAAAAAAAAAAAAACATATTAAGTTAGGCATCAGTTGTTCAGTCCGTAATCTTAGCTGCTCAGAAAGCCAAGATCTGAGGATTGTGATTTAAAGCCAGCCTGGGTAGCAAAGACCATAAGACTCTTACCTCGTCAATTAACTAGCAAAAAGCTAGATGTGACTCAAGTGGTAAAGCACTAGCTCTAAGCAAAAAAGTTCAGAGACAGTGCCGAAGCCCTGAGTTCAAGCCCCACTACAGGCACGTTTACACACACATGCTTATAGCCTAGTCAGGGTTCTAGTGTTAAGCCGAATTTGGAAATCCTTACCCAAAAGACCACCAGAGACCATCACCAATGTAAAAGCAAAGGAGTCTTTATTGTAAGCTTGAGCTTCGGTGTCCTCCCCTTCCCCCCCCCCTCCCCCCCGCGCGCACATGGCAGCAGCCCAAGACACTGAGAGGCCCCCAGCCCAGGGTCACAGCACTTTTTATACATTTTTTTAGGGACCGCAGGAAAATCATAAAAAACTCTATAGTATGATTGGTGCACTACAAAGTGGGAAAGGACCAGAAACAAGTTATTGGTTAGATCAAGGGGGCTGATGTACTTTAAGCTGGTGGGCTTGCACCATAGGGGAGACTCAAGAGGATAGGTGCTAAACTGCAGGGTGTCTGCTTTAGATAATGGTCACCAGACCCTAGGAGGGGCTGTTCTGGAATTTCAGCTATCGTAATTCCAGGCTTTGGGGCTGAAGTGGGTCAAGGGTTAAGTTGCAGAGAAGTGAGATGGGGGGGGGGGGTCTTAAGTGAAATGGAGTTGCTTAGGTTCCTCATTCCCTCCTCTTCTAGAGCATCAGGGACCAATCGTGGTCCCCTTATTGGCACAATCTTTTATATGTACAGTTTGGTATTGGGATCTCAGAACTAATAGATGGGCTGCGCTGATCGTTTTCTTTTACAAAGGACACCAGTCTGTTGAGTATACAAGGTCCAATTGTGAGTAACAAAATTAACAGTACCAACATTCATTTTTTACATTCTTTTCTACCAGTCCTGACTCCGTATATCTCAGCTAACTTAATTTTATACCAGCTGTACTTGTAAGTTTTAATTTTAAGACATACTCATACCATTTGCTACATACTTAAACTTTCTGAGGTTTGTCTTCTTTACAAACATTTTAAGACAATCCTTTTTAAATCCTTTTTTATCCAGAGGATACCAATTTTTCCCCAATTCCTTTCCCAAGGCTTTCTTTACTACCCTCCTCTTCTTTACAATTCCTTGAGCTTCTTTGTGGCTAGAGTTCAAAACTGCCCAATTTCCCTTTGGCTTGCAGAACCAAGTTATCTCAGAACAGCCTTAAGGCACCATGGATGCAGAAGCTTGCTAGATTTTAAGGCTAAGAGTAGGGCTGGGTCTCATTTACCACCTCCATTAATTAAAAGAAAAAATCTCTTCTTTATCTTTAACCCGCACTGGGAGGAAGCAGATTATTACCATACCAGAGACAAACTAGGCTGTGACCCTGAAGTGCCTAAGGCAGGCCAGTGATATCCTTGCCCCCAATACCTACTGTAGGGAGCAGAGAGGGCTTCTGGATATCACCATAAGAATGTCCCACAAGATCTTAGTTTTAGCAGCTTTCAACCGGGAAGCAGTCTCAGGTGATGGAATCAGGCAGGAGTTCAGTCTACTTTTACCACGGTGAAGGTGGTCTTGGTGATGATGTAGATTTCCTCCAGGTGACTGTCAGGCTGTCATTGAGCTTTACCCATTAGGGTGTGCAGCTGCAGCACCAGCAGCAGCACCAGCAGCAGCAGCAGTAGGGTCTCTCAGTGGCTCCAAGCAACTGTCACACCTCATGCTGGGCTGCAAATTCCTACACAGACTGGTTAAGGATACAAGTAAAACATAGGCTTGGCAGGCTGTGGCCCCACTAGTTTTTAAGACTATTTAGACAATAGCCCAGGACAAATTACCAAGATGACAACTTTTTAAATTAGATAGTTCTTTTAAGAAGGCTAGGATTTTTCAGGCAGATATAGAGGGCTCAGGCCTGTACTACTATTTTCCATGCCTTTTCCTTCTATCTATTTTGCCACTTTTTTTTTTTTTTTTTTTGTCGGTCGTGGGGCTTGAACTCTGGGCCTGGGCGCTGACCCTCAGCTCTTCAGCTCAAGGCTAGCACTCTACCACTTGAGCTACAGCGCCACTTCCGGTTTTCTCTTGGTTTATTGGAGATAGGAGTCTCATGGTCTCTCCTGCTGGGCTGGCTTTGCACCGCGATCCTCAGATCTCAGCCTCCTGAGTAGCTAGGATTACAGGCGTGAGCCACCAGCACCCGGCCACTTTTTTTTTTTTTTAAGTGACTCTGGTCCTTTGTTCTTAAAAGGGGAAGATGGGCGAAGATTCATCTTCTGAAACTTCTTCAAGCTGGATCAGGGGTGTTGATTCTATCTAGCCAGGAACCTATAACCTTAGCCTATTTTACAAAGAGAGGTTACCAGGGTTAAATGTCATTAAGAACGCCGGGCGCTGGTGGCAGATGCCTGTAATCCTAGCTACTCAGGAGGCTGAGATCTGAGGATCGCAGTTCAAAGCCAGCCCGGGCAGGAGAGACCGTGAGACTCCTATCTCCAATAAACCACCAGAAAACCAGAAGTGGCGCTGTAGCTCAAGTGGTAGAGCGCTCGCTGTAGAGCTGAAGAGCTGAGGGACAGTGCCCAGGCCCAGAGTTCAAGCCCCACGACCGACAAAAAAAAAAAAAAAAAATATATATATATATATATATATCAATATATCATTAAGAACAATATTTTAGGAAGTGGCGCTGTAGCTCAAGTGGTAGAGCACTTGCCTTGAGCTGAAGAGCTGAGGGACAGCGCCCAGGCCCAGAGTTCAAGCCCCATGACTGACCAAAAAAAAAAAAAAGAACAATATTGGGCTGGGAAGTTGGCTCAGTGGTAGAGCGCTTGCCTTGCATGCCTGAGGCCCTGGGTTCGATTCCCAGCACCACATAAGCAAAAGGAAAAAAGCTGGAAGTGGCACTGTGGCTCAAGTGGTAGAGTGCTAGCCTTGAGCTGAAGAGCTGAGGGACAGCGCCCAGGCCCAGAGCTCAGGCCCCACGACCGGACCCAAAAAAAAAAAAAAAGATTGCCCCCCCCCAAAAAAAAAGAACAATATTTTAACTTTTGACAAATGCACAAACCTTTTCTCTGGCTACAGCAGTGTAGCTTGTTTAGCACTCTGGTTTGCAAAAGCATCTTTCTGGATGGCTTAGGAATGTGATCTCTAATGATCCTAACAATGCCTAAGTTACCTATGTAGGCCTTCAAGCAGATATCAGTAGAAACACACTCTCAGGTTTACAAACTTTTTTCCTGAGCAGATGAATTTCATGTAGCTGGTGTCAGCACAAAAGTTACTGCCAATTAGAATTTTTGGCACATATAGGGGTTGGGATTTAAACTATCCCTCGCATTTTATAACTTTAGCTTTTTACTACTATCACAGAGGATGTCAAGTTCCTGTCCCTTACAAGGTAGATAGTTTGTAAGCATGCCTAATGTCCATGACTATCTTCCCATGACCTCCTGGCTCTAACCAATTCTTGAAGGGCCATGCACAAATGACTCTAGGATCTGACATTTCTGCCATCCAAGCAATGGCTTACTGCCTCTGGATGCTCCTCCATTGCTCTTGTCCCAGGAGTTTCTTCTTTACACTGGGGTAAATGCCTCATTGGCATGTCCCTTAGCTGGTCGCTGGACTTGAATTTGGGGCCTGAGTGCTGTCCCTCAGCTGAAGGCTAGCACTCTACCACTTTGAGTCCCAAAGCAACTCTGCTTGCTCTTTCAGCACTCTGCTGGCTGAGTAGTGGTGACAGTCTCACAGGGACCTTTTTCTGCCCGGGGTAGCTTTGAACCAGTTTGCAGATCAATGAGTCTTATAGAAGGCCACTTTACTCCAATTAAAAGCAACAAGGTGGTCAACATAGAAGTAGCTTTTAAGCATGCTCTTACCTGAAACTTATTAAGAGCCAAAGTTACATCTGACAAACTTGTAAGAATCCTCTGTGCTTTGCTCTGGGCTTGCTGAAAACTTAAAAAACCTATAAGAGCAAACTGGAATAGCAATTATTTTGGTAATCCTAATTTTTTCTTTGTGCACTTTGAAGCAAATGTTAAGAACAATTTTCCTTTTAAACTTTATATCCAAAAATCCATTTCTAATTTTTTTTGGGGGGGGAGTCCGGTCATGGAGCCTGTACTCTGGGACTGGGCGCTGTCCCTCAGCTCTTCAGCTCAAGGCTAGCACTCTACCACTTGAGCCACAGCGCCACTTCCGGCTTTTTGCTTTTTGCTTATGTGTTGCTGAGGAATCGAACACAGGGCCTCATGCATGCAAGGCAAACGCTCTACCACTGAGCCACCTTCCCAGCCCCCCATTTCTAATTTTTTAATCTCCTTTAATACTTTATACTTTAGTTTTCGTTTGTGTTTTGGGAAGATCCCTTGAAATCTTGAGGCCAAGTATCACTCATTGTCTCTTGGCTGCTTGTTTTAAAACAGATACACATTAAAACTTTTAAACTGAAATGACAATTTTTCCTTAATGCAAGAATTACAATCACCATCACTGTACCAAGACTTACCTTTATGACTTTTAAAAATATATCCTACTTGTAGAACATCATTGAAAGCAAGTCACATTATACAAATAAGCTTTTTAACCCTCTTTTTATGGCCTATTAAATTTTAATTTTAATACATCCAAGGGGCAGTTTTAGCAATACTACTCAGATAATCACATCACTAATTTTAACCATCATGTTTCCAGTATATATCTGCAGGGAAAAGGGACAGAACAATGATGAGGCACTCAGCCCCTCCTATGGAATGGGCACTCACCCAATCCGACTCTTTAGGGTTAGATGAACTGCGTTTGTGCCAGCTTGCCCTCTTTTACCATGCGTGGACTCCTCCCAGGGCCTGTCCCACCATCTGTGACATACACCCCCCAGGGCCTGTCCCACCATGCATGACCACCTGAACTCACTTCTGCCTGCTCACCCCTCACCCCTAAAGATAGGTCTTCTGTTGGCTAAGTTTTTTTTTCCTTTCTTTTCTCTTGGTTCTTGAATGAAATACACTTTTAGACAGACAGAACGGGTAACATCTTTGACAGTGTTAAACTAACCTTTACACTTAAATTTCTAGTATTTATCCCCAAATTTTAATCAAGTGAACTAAATCCCAAACAGCCAATGCATTTTTGTTAAGCCAGCTAATCTTATTACAGTATTAACAACCTTATGCATTTAAAAATATTAGATTTTAAAATACAAAATTTTCTAGCCGGGCGCCGGTGGCTCACGCCTGTAATCCTAGCTACTCAGGAGGCTGAGATCTGAGAATCGCAGTTCAAAGCCAGCCCCGGCAAGAGAGACTGTGAGACTCCTATCTCCAATAAACCACCAGAAAACCGGAAGTGGCGCTGTAGCTCAAGTGGTAGAGCGCTCGCCTTGAGCTGAAGAGCTGAGGGACAGCATCCAGGCCCAGAGTTCAAGCCCCACGACCGACAAAAAAAAAAAAAAAATAAAATAAAATAAAATACAAAATTTTCTAACTTTTAAGTTAAAGAAAACTTAAAAGGCCTTTTAAAATAATGTGAAAGTTCTTTAAATTTTTTTGGTAATGTCCAAACCTCAGAACCTTTTAAATTTGTCACTTAAACTCACCCGATTGTTACAGCATGCTGACAATTCTTATCTCAAACATGTTCACAAACATACAAAACACTCATACAGATCTTAAAGCACGCAAAAATCAAAATCAGTTGTATGTACATTTTCTAAAGTTTTTAAACAAAAATTTAAGATAGTATTTCTTTTAAACTAAGTACCTTTGTTGAGCTTCATTTTCCCAGAGCTTGCTTATTTAGTCAGGCAATTCACTAATGGGTCTTTTGAATCCCTTCTGTTGGAGGAGGGCTGGGGGAGGGGGTCACCTGAAACTAAACTGGCCTGATTTTTTTTTTTAATCCAATTTTAGACAAGAGCACTTTTCAAATTGTTACATTGTCAGGACTAGCTGAAAAGTCCAAACCAGGCACACAGCCTTCTACACCCTCACCGATGGCAGCCTCCACAAGGGGAAAATGCAGCCTGAGGCTTGAAGGGAACCAAACTAGTCCAGCAACCTTCCATGCCTCACAGGGAGGGGGGCATAGCAGGTCTGTGACCAAGCCCAGCCGGAGGCAGGAACTTTTATTCCCACAGAGATGTTCAAATAAATAACAAAAACACAAATAAATACAAAGACCAAGGATCCACATTTAATACTGGTACCAATTCTAAAACAGAACTAGACAAGACAACAACCAAAAGCTGAGTTGGGGACTAATGGGCCCCCAGTTTATCTCTACCAGAACTCTGTGCTGTTTTCACTCAGCAAGCTGAATCCAGAGTCTGCTGAGTGAGCCTTCCACTCTCACTCAGACCTTCCCTACCCCAGGAAACAGAACAGAAAACACACCGCAGTAAACAAGACAGACACATGGCCACAAAGACAAAATCAGGTCTCAGTGAATGGGGCAACATCTCAAATCCACTTACTAGGCAACTCAAACCCCCTATACTCATTCCAGAGAATTTTTCTTTTAGATTCCTGCAAACGTTGACCCAGGGGCCTTCCAAGGCGGAGGAGAATTCCCAGTCATCTTGGGCAAGAGAAAGAAGTCCCTAGTGGCCGTCCCCTCAGACTGACAGGTTCTCCCCCGTGCTCAGACCCCCTGAGCCAAGGCCTGAGGCTGAGATCTTGCTGGGGCCACTTGCAGGTGGCCAGTGACAGTTTCATAATTGACAAAGAAGCAAGTACAAAAACAGAACCAGCAGGGTATTAGAAGAATTTCACCAAGTCTCCCCAGCCCTTTTTTACATGCACATGTAGTCAGGCCAACTAAAATGTCCAGCACTAATCTAGCAAACAAACAGGAATAAGCAATTTATAAAATCAAGGTTATGATACACACACACAAAAACAGCAAATGCCGTGCATTATTAACCTGCAAGAGTCAGGGGAGGGAGAGGACAGGACAATGGGAACAAGCACAAATTTTCCGGGGGGAGACTGGTCTGGTTAGTTTCCTGCGGAAAATCAAAAGTAAATATCATGAACAGTGGTCTCAGGGCAAGGAAGAAACATAGTTACGACAGATAGATAACACGAAATGAAAGCGCTGCAGGGGTGTGGAAAGTCAAGCAGGTGCCGGAGAAAATCTATCTCCAGCAGACAACAATCCACTCAGATGTGGCCACTCTGGTTCAGGTGTGGAAAGTCAAGCAGGTGCTGGAGAAAAATCTCCAGCAGACAACAATCCACTCAGATGAGGGAATGGGGACGTGTCCCACAGACCCCCCGTCGGTGGCCTTATAGTGCGTCCACCAAGACCTTTTGCCCACCAGACACCTAGGTTTTCAGATTCAGACAAAGACAGAATGGCAATGCCTCAGACTTACCGACCAGGTTTCTCACGACTCCTTGGTTAAGGAGTCTGGGTGGGCTTGGGAGGGATTGCCGGCCGACACACCAAATGTAAATCCGAATTCGGAAATCCTTACCCAAAAGACCACCAGAGACTGTCCATCACCAATGTAAAAGCAAAGGAGTCTTTATTGCAAGCTCAAGCTTGGTCTCCCCCGCCCCCAGTCCCCCCTGTGTACATGGCAGCAGCCCATGATGCTGAGAGGCCCCGAGCCCAGCGTTACAGCACTTTTTATACATTTTTTAGGGAAGGCAGGGGTTTTGCATGCATCATAACTTCTTGTAACAAATGACTACAAACCATGGGAAAATCATAAAACTAATATAGTATGATTGGCGCACTACAAAGCAAGAAAGGACCAGAAACAAGTTGTTTGTTAGATCAAGGGGGCTGGAGTACTTTAAGCTGGTGGGCTTGCACCACAGGGGAGTCTCAAGAGGATAGGTGCTAAACTGCAGGGTGTCTGCTTTAGATAATGGTCACCAGACCCTAGGAGGGGCTGTTCTGGAATTTCAGCTATCATAATTCCAGGCTTTGGGGCCGAAGTGGGTCAAGGGTTAACTTGCAGAACTGAGATGGGGGGGTCTTAAGTGAAATGGAGTTGCTTAGGTTCCTCACTAACACTCTCCAATTGAGTTCCTTCTCCCTTCTTAAATCTGTGCTTATTTTATTAGGTCACAAAAACTTGTCCATCCATTTCTGCCCCTGTCGTGTGTGTGCACATTCAACAGTATGTGCTGTCAGTGCAGGAACTTGCCATCCCCAAAGCCTTTCTATGCTCCCCAAGGACAATAGTAGCCCCGGGACATGGGGGAGGAAGGATTACTTTTCATCCACACAAGTTTGTGGTTAAATTCCTGGATTTGGGTTGGACAACAGATATAATTCAACACAGCATGAATTTGTAACATTTAAATGTTAAGAGCTGAAGCCAGTCACACACTTGTAATCCTAGCATTTGGGAGGCTAGAACAGGAAGACTGAAAAATTGAAGCTAGTCCAGGCTGCCTAGTGAGACCATATCTGAGAGGGGGTGGGAGGGGGAGAAGGAGAGAGAGAGAGAGAGGGAGGGAGGGAAAGAGAGAGAAAAATCTGGAACCATAAGCGTTGACTTTGATTTAGTATTTTGGTTTTGGAGGAAGGATATGGGTAGCAGCTGAAAGTAGAGGGAGGGAGGGAGATCGCTTTCGCAATCATCACGTGCTCTCTGCTCTACTTCAGCTCAGAATGAATCATTAGTCTGAGCCGATCAACCTCTCCACCCTGCAATCCTCCACAGCGCGCCAGCGGCTCCCAGTCGAAGGGCAGAAGCAGAAGAGTCAGTGGTGACTGAATTCCCCTAACCAGATCCATCCAGCCAGTATATTCTGATTTGGGACCCTAGTCTGCATGGCGGCGCCGAGGGTGGTGGTGGAGCCCGCGGGCCGCGTGTGCTGGGACGAGCCGGTGCGCATCGCCGTGCACGGCCTGGCCCCCGAGCAGCCCGTGGCGCTGCGCGCGTCCCTGCGCGACGAGAAGGGCGCGCTCTTCCGGGCCCACGCGCGCTACCGCGCCGACGCCCGCGGCCAGCTGGACCTGCAGCGCGCGCCCGCGCTGGGCGGCAGCTTCGCGGGGCTCGAGCCCATGGGGCTCGTCTGGGCCCTGCAGCCCGACAGGCCCTTCTGGCGCTTGCTCAAGCGGGACGTGCAGACGCCCTTGCTGCTGGAGCTGGAGGTGCTGGACGGCCGCGAGCCCGCCGGTTTCGGCGAGCCCGAGGGCGGGCGCGTGCTGGCGCGGGCGGTGCACGAGCGGCACTTCATGGCGGCCGGGGTGCGGCGGGTGCCGGTGCGCGAGGGCCGGGTGCGGGCCACCCTCTTCCTGCCGCCAGGTGAGCCGCCGCTGCCCAGAGCCTGACTTGCTCCCTAGGTCTGGTCCGGTCCCTGGTCTTTGATTTAGCCTGCTAACCACGTGATCACGGAATGTCTAAACTCCCCCTTCCCCGCCCCCCGGGTCCCTCCACCCATCCCTGTGGCTGGAACTTGAACTCCCTTGGAGTTCTCTCTGGTATGTGCGCTCCTGGCTGGCTCTCTACCTTAGGCCAACTCCCCAGGAGAGGGATAAAGTCTTCCAGACTTTCCTAGGTGGATTTGCTTCCATCCGCGGAGCCTCTGATCTCAGCCTTGTGAATAGCTAGAATCGCAGGTGTGAACCACCAGAGCCCCCCACGTCTGGCATTCTTTCTTCCGTGTGTGTATTGGTACCAGGGCTTGAAGTTAGGGCCTCTCACACTTGGCTTTTTTGGCTCGCTGGCATGGCCAAAAATTTGGCAGATTTAGTGAGGGTGTTCTTTAAGAAAGGCAGACATTTGACAGTTCTCAGATAGATACTGCTTTTTGAGAAAAATGAGAAAAAAGTTGGTGGAAATGTATATCTTATATGTTATGTCTATATAATGCATTTATAGTATTGTTTATGCAAGTATATGACAAAAATCAGAAATTAAGCTCTTTTCTTTATTGTCCTTTGTCTCTGTAGGTTTGTTTTTATTTTGTTGATCATGGGGCTTGAACTCAGGGCCTGGATGCTGTCCCTGAGCTCTTTCACTCAAAGTTAGCACTCTACCACCTTGATCCACAGCACTACTTTCTCTGTAGGTTATTAAAACCAAAAATTAAAATAGAATCCTTTTTCCCGATTTTCCCCCTGCTGACTGCCAAAATCTCAAACTCAGAACATCTCCCTTCCCTTTTCTTCCTTTCCCTTCCCTTTTATTTTTCCTCTCTTTACACAATTAGTTGACTCTGTTGTTTCAGAATGATATTTGGGAGCCTAAAGTTTCCCATGATTTGTTTTCTGCAGGTGAGGGGTGTTTTGCAGGGATCATTGATCTGTTTGGAAGCGGTGGTGGTCTCTGTGAATACAGAGCCAGCCTCTTGGCGGGACATGGTTTTGCTGTGCTTGCCCTGGCTTATTTCAGATATGAAGACCTCCCTGAGTATTTGAGTGACGTGTGCCTGGAGTACTTTGAAGAAGCTGTGGGTTTTATGCTGCAACATCCAAAGGTGAGTCCCAGTGTTTTCCTGAATGGAATAGAAGTGGTATCGTTCACACAGGGCTGGACACAAAAGCCTTACCAGGACATACAAGGAAACACAAAGGCTCTTTGTAAGGTTACTATTTATTATTACTAGTTAATAATTCTAGTTACTAGAGCTGGAAAGTTGGCTCAGTGGTAGAGTGCTTGCCTCGCAGGCATGAGGCCCTGGGTTTGATTCCTCAGTACCACATAAGCAGAAAAAAATCCAGAAATGGCTCCGTGGCTCAAGTGGTAGAGTGCCAGCCTTGAGCTGAAGAGCTGAGGGACAGCGCCCAGACCCAGAGTTCAGCCCCCATGACCGACCAAAAAAAAAAAAAACTAGTTACTAGTTATGATTTTATTTCCACCTGTCTCTAAAGACTTGAATATTTTAGTTCCCTTTGTGACTATTTGTTGTCATTCAAAAAGTACTGAACTAAGTCAGTACTAACCCTGTGTTCTGGTTCTATCTCTACCACACAGTGGCTTACCATCCTGAATAAGGCAGGTGCCCTCTCAGAGATTTAATTTTTCTCATTTATAATGCTAAAGTGTAGCTGGAATAGTCTAACTAAAAACACGTTTTTGAGGCAATCAGTGACATTTGAAATAGGAGCAGTGTATTTCATGGTATTAAGGAATCATTATTCATGCTAAGGGTGATAAGTAGCGTTATGCTTTTGTAAAGAAAGTCTGATAGAAAAGTCTGGGTGCTGTCTCTGGCCTCTTTTGCTCTACCACTTTGAGCCACAGCTCCACTTCTGGTTTTTGAGTAGTGATAAGAGTCTCACAGCAACTTTCCTACCAGGCTGGCTTGTAACCGCAATCCTCAGATCTCAACCTTGAGTAGCTAGGATTATAGGCATGAGCCACCAGTGCCCAGCCTGTGCCACATTTCAATACAGAACTCCAGTGAGTCCTAAGGTTTTAAATTGGAGCCAATCTTGTAAAATTTTATGGTATTATACTTATCAAGGTAAGGGGGGGGGGACAAAGAATATATTTAACAGTTTTCATTTGGTTTAGGTATAAGGTCCTCCCTGTATATATATTAGGAGATGGCCTATATACTAGGAAATCAATAGAAGATACACTTGGACTTTGTATATTGTTGCCTAAAGAAGGGAAGCAAGGGGCTGGGAAGATGGCTCAGTGGTAGAGTGCTTGCCTTGCATGCCTGAGGCCCTGGGTTCGATTCCTTAGCACCACATAAGAAAAAAGAAAAAAGCCGGAAGTGGTGCTGTGGCTCAAGTGGTAGAGTGCTAGCCTTGAGCTGAAGAGCTGAGGGACAGTGCCCAGGCCCAGAGTTCAGGCCCCACGACCAGACCCAAAAACAAACAAACAAACAGAAGGGAAGCAAGTTATATTTGAGAAAAGTACTGAGAGAATGTAAAAAATCACCATTTACCTATGGATTCTGGGCTTATTCTCCTCCCCCATTTCTCCTCAGGTGAAAGGCCCTAGCATTGGGCTTCTTGGCTTCTCCAAAGGAGGCGACCTGTGTCTTTCCATGGCTGCTTTCCTGAAGGACATCACAGCCACTGTACTTATCAATTCCTGTGTGGCCAACACTATAGTTCCTCTGCATTACAAGGATATGATCATTTCTGATCTTGGCACTGACCCCTCAAAACAAAAAACCACTGAGTCAGGCCTTTTGGATTTTGTAGATGTTTGGAATAATCCACTGGAGGAACCCAACCACGGAAGTCTCATTCCATTGGAAAAGGCCCAAGGGCCCTTTCTGTTTATTGTTGGTATGGATGATCATAACTGGAAGAGTGCGTTCTATGCTCAAATAGCCTCTGAACGGTTACAAGCCCATGGGAAAGACAGACCCCAAATAATCTACTATCCAGAAACTGGTCATTGTATTGACCCACCTTATTTTCCTCCCTCCAGAGCCTCTGTGCATGCAGTGCTGGGTGAAGCAGTGTTCTATGGAGGAGAGCCAAAGGCTCACTCAAGGGCACAGGAAGATGCCTGGCTGAAGATTCAAACTTTTTTTCATAAACATCTCAATGGTAAAAAGTCTGTGAAGCATCCAGGTGCTGGTGGCTCACGCCTATAATCCTAGCCACTCCAGGAGGCTGAGATCTTCAAATCACAATTTGAACCCAGGCAGACAAATCCAAGAGAGTCTTAATAAACTGGAAAAAATCTGTAAGTAGAGGCATGGCTCAAGTGGTAGAGCACCAGCCATGAGTTAAAAAACAAAGCAAGAGCAAGAGGTCCTTAGTTCAAGTCCTAAGATTGGTATACACACAAAAGATATATTTATATGTGCATTCTTCATTGTGAAAAAGTGAAGTAATACAGATGAAAAAAGGTATTGGTTGGCATAGTAGCTCATGCCTATAATTCCAGCTACTTCACAAATAGAGATCAGGAGGATCTTGGTTGGAGGTCAGCCCAGGCAAAAAATTCACAAGAGCCCGGCACCGGTGGCTCACACCTGTAATCCTACCTACTCAGGAGGCTAAGATCTGAGAATCAAGGTTCAAAGCCAGTCTGGGCAGGAAAGTCTGTGAGACTCTTATCTCCAATAAACCATCAGAAAACCGGAAGTGGCACTATGGCTCAACTGGTAGCGTGCTTGCCTTGTGCTGAAGAGCTGAGGGACAGTGCCTGGGCCCAGAGTTCAAGCCCCATGACTGATAAAAAAAAAAAATTCACAAGATTCCCTACTCAATCAGTAAATGTTGGGTGTATGGACCTGTTACCCTAGCAGTGCAGGGAGCACAGACAGCATGGTCCAGACAAGCTCACATAAATTGAGATCCTTTTCAAACAGAAAAAAGACATAAATGTGAATCATCATTTGAAAAATAATGAAAGCAAAAAGAGCTATGGGTGTGGTTCACATGGTAAAGTGCCATGTGCCTGGCCCAAAGTTCAAACTCCAGTACTGCCAAAAAAAATTTTTTTTTAAAAGGACCTTTTTAATTCATTATCCAATTTCAGTCTCCTCTCAAAGGTAGTTACCATCACCAACTTGAAGTAGAACCATTTTTGGCATGAATGAATGGAAAAACATGGTTTTATTATTGAAGTTCAGTGCTTCTTCTAAACAAAAATAAATCCTAAAAGTTGTATTAGGTAAGATTTTTTTTTTTACAAACAAAATACACATTGTTCATACTTGTGTCAGGCTACAGGACAATAGAGGATTTTTTTTTCCCTTCAGCTTTCTCAGTTAAAAAGCCAAATTTCTGGAAGTGGCGCTATGGCTCAAGTGGTAGAGCACTTGCCTTGAGCTGGAGAGCTGAGGGATAGCACCCAAGCCCAGAGTTCAAGCCCCATGATCCACAAAAACAAAACAAAACAAAAAAAACCAAAAAGCCAAATTTCTAGACTCCCATCCCAACTGGGCTTTATAGCATTCAAGTCAAGGAACTTTCTCTGCTCGTTTTTTTTTTGTCACATCTGCCATTTTAATACAGCTCAACTCAGTCATCTGAAACATTTAAATGTTAACCTCATCAGTCTTTCTTACAATGAAACAATTATTTCAAGGAAGGACATGAATTTGCCTGGCACAAGTGGCTTCCTTCAAGCCAGCTTAAGGGAATAGTGCCCTGTGGTGGCCAGTGAGGGTTTTGGTGAAGACAACTGGCACTTACATTTTGTTAGAAATCATGACTTCTCTTTCTTGATTATGACATCCTGACTCTTTGCGGTGGTTCCACCGTGGCCTCCTCAGTGACATCATCTTGAAGTACTTTGTTGGGTGCTCCTCAGGCTCCTACGTTGTGACTATGTGGTGTTGTTTCCAGGCCTGGAATACCAGGCCCACATCAAAGCCACTACAGCCACAGCACTAGTAGTTTTAATTAAATTAGAAAGCTCCTGGGAGGAGCATAGGCCCTGGAGGACAGTTGCCTGGTGATGCACTGCCCCACCACAAGATGGCTATAGCCTCGATCTAGTCAGGGGCCTGGATCTGGGAGACAACTTCACATGCATGGAACGCATGTGGCTCTGATCCCAGCATTTGCCAGATGCTAAATGACGTGATTACAAACAAAACAACCCAACTTCAAAGTGGAGGTAATAGCACAACACTGCTGGCCTCTCACTATGGGCAGTACTGAGTTTTGATACTTGGCTGCAAACAGGCTGGCTACAAGTGTGCTGCCCGTCCAGTGTCTTCCTGTGGCCCCAGGTACTAGAGGCCTTTTCTGGAGAGTATCTGGCCTCCTTTGGATGGTTTGCTTTGGTAGTTAATATGTCATCTGAAAACAAAGTAAGCGCCTTAATTGTTTAATTTTTTCCTCCCACATATTGTGGTGGAACATTCATCCTCCCTGGATGGTGGCTAGGATTTGACATTTTATCTGCTTGAACACCTCTCTTCTGCCAGCTGTCCTCACTCCAAACCCCTACTGTAGGTTGGCAGTATATACCTTTCTTCTGTTATATACTAAGCACAAAACTGATGTTCATTCCATTTTTCCTGTTACTATTTCTTGTTAAAAATGATTGGTAGTAGGGATGGGAAGGTGGCTCAGTGGTAGAGTGCTTGCCTTGCATGCATGAGGTCCTTGGTTCAATTCCTCAGCACTACATAAGCAGAAAAAGCTGGAAGTGGCACTGTGGCCCAAGTGGTAGAAAACTAGCCTTGAGTTGAAGAGGTGAGGGACAGTGCCCAGGCCCAGAGTTCAGGCCCCACGACCAACCAAAAAAAAAAACAAAAAAGATTGGTAGTGGCCTGGTGCTGGTGGCTCACACCTGTAATCATGCTGAGATCTGAGGATTGTAGTTTGAAGCCAGGCAGGAAAGTCCATGAGACTTAACAGATTAGCTACCAAAAGGGGGAAAAGCTACCAAGCCCAAAGGTAGAGCTGTGGTTCAAGTGGTAGGGCACCAGCCTTGGGCAAAAAGCTTAAGGACAGCATCTAGGCCCTGGGTTTAAGCCCCAGAACCAGAACAAAAAAATAAGATATCTCTTTAAGTCCCTGAGGCTCAACAATACTGATATAGATAGACAGATAAGGTAGACAGACAGACAGACAGACAGACAGACAGATAGATAGATAGATAGATAGATACTGGTTTTCTATACTGGTTTAGTCAGTTAGGCGTGATCGTTTTACTCTACTCAGATAGAAATTGTAAATTGGCGAGGAGAGCTCCTCCAGTGGTAACAATCTTAGGTCACTGAGTGCCAAGGGATGGGGAGTCTTTTTTTTTCTACCATTTGGAATTTTCTAGCATCACTCATGAGCCATGCAAAATTACCGAGACATGCAGCTGGCCACAGACAGCGCAGTGGAAGCATACATGTCTGTCCCGTCCTGTACCAATTACTTCAGAAGATCTGCTAGGCCTTGGGCCAGGCGCATCCCCACAGCTGAGAGTGCCATACCCAGAGGCTTACTGCTGCAAACCCAGAGCTGATTTCTCTATGTGTTCATGTTGAAGGCTTATTGCTCTGGACTTTTACCACAGGGCCTTAGCACTTGACAGCTATTGTAATCTTGCTTCCAGCATCAGTGAGTAACAGACAGCAGTAAGTAGCAGGCAGTGCCAGCTAGTCCTACAGTTTCCTGAATGGGCCTTGGCTCCTGGGTGCTAGATCCACAGCAGCTACTGTCACATATAGCTCTTGGGGCTACAGTGCTGCAGCCCTCTGCCCTTGGCAGCTCACAGTGATATAGCTCTCAGGCATAGGGTCTGACACCCTTAGCCCATTAAAGATTGCAGTTCTCTGCAACTTCAGCAAACAGGGGCCTGCTTCTTTACCTGGCTCTTCACAGACTCCTTCCTTCAGCCTTGGCTTCCCACCCGCTCTCACCTCCATTCCCACTGGCCTTCCTTACCCCTGCTGCCTCTGCTCCCCATGGTTTCTGCCCTTCATCCACTCTCTGGAACTCTTCAACTCTGGGCCAGTGGCTACTGCCACTTCTGCCTCTAGCACTGTTACTGAAGCGCTGCCACTGACCCTGCCACCTCTTCCTTCCATTACTAGTTCATGAAAAAGATCAAAAGTAGGCCAGGTCATCTGAGAGAGCTTTTCTTTGGGCCTAATGTTGTAGCATCCAGGCAGCACAAAAGGGGTTTTTGAAAAACAATTCACTTTTCATGTTTTTTTTTGGGGGGGGAAGGGGGAGTCCTGGGCTTGAACTCAGGGCTTGAGCACTGTCCCTGAGATTCTTTTTCTCAAGGCTAGTACTCTACCACTTGCACCACACTGCCACTTTGGTTTTTTTTCTAAGCAGTTTTATTGGCATTAAGAGTCTTTTGGACTTTCCTCCTGAGGCTGGCCTCAAACCTTAATCCTCAGATCTCAGCTTCCAGAGTAGTTAGGATTATAGGTAGGCCACCAGTGCCCAGGCCCACTTGTTAGCTTTTTTTTTTTTTTTTGGTCAATTGTGGGCTTGAACTCTGGGCCTGAGCGCTGTCCCTCAGCTCTTCAGCTCAAGGCTAGAGCCCTACCACTTGAGCTACAGCGCCACTTCTGTTCAAGGCTAGCACCCTACCACTTGAGCCACAGCGCCACTTCCGGTTTTCTGGTGGTTTATTGGAGATAAGAGTCTCACAGACTTTCTTGCCCGGGCTGGCTTTGAACCACGATCCTCAGATCTCAGCCTCCTAAGTAGCTAGGATTACAGGCATGAGCCACTTGTGCCTGGCTGCTTTATTTTTTTTTTTTTGGTCAGTCATGGGTCCTGAACTCTGGGCCTGGACACTGTCCCTCAGCTCTTCAAGCTCAAGGCTAGTGCTCTACCACTTCAGCCACAGCGCCACTACCGGCTTTTTCTGCTTATGTGGTGCTGAGGAATTGAACCCAGGGCCTCATGCATGCAAGACAAGCACTCTACCACTGAGCCACCTTCCAGCCCCTGATTATTTTATTTGATGTGATTCAATTACCGGTCTTCAAAATGAAATTTTGTATGTCAAAAATTAAGGTGGATATGGGCATGGGATCCCTTTCACCAAAACAGCACCCAAAGCTCCTACCTTTCCCAAAGCCAAACCAAAGCCAAAGCATTGAAGGCCAAGAAGCATCCACAGACATAAAAAGAAGCTGCACATGTCACTCACCTTCTTGCAGCCCAAGATGTTGCAGCCCAAATATGCTTAGAAGAGCATCCGCTGGAGAAAACAAGCTTGACCACAGTGCCACTTACCAGTTCCCCTCATCCCTGAGTCAGCCATGAAGAAGGCAGAAGATAACAGTGTCCATTGTGGATGTCAAGGGCAACAAGCAACAGATCAACCAGGCTTTGAAGACACTCTGTGACATTGATGTGGCCGAGTTCAATTCCCTAATCAAACCTGTTAGACACAAGAAGACATCTGATCTGCTGGCTCCTGACCATGATCATTTGTTTGTTGTCTACAAAATTGGCTAATTCAGCTGGGTGCCGGTGGCTCACGCCTATAATCCTAATTACTCAGGAGGCTGAGATCTGAGGATCGCAGTTCAAAGCCAGTCTAGGCAGGAAACTCCACGAGACTCTTGACTCCAATAAACCACCAGAAAACTGGAAGTGGCACTGTGGCTCCAAGTGGTAGAGTGCTCTCCTTTAGCTGAAGAGCTCAGGGGTAGTGCCCAAGCCCAGAGTTCAAGGCCCTCAACTGACAAAAAAATAAAAATAAAAATAAATCTGCATTACGGGACAATCAGAAAATAGACCAGCAAGAAGGTTGTGCTAGTCAGCTTAGGGTGCTACTAACACTGAATGGCTTTAATACAAAATTGATTTTCTCTCAGCTGTGAGATGCTGGAAGGCCAGGATCAAGGTGCTGATAGGGTTACTCTTAAGTGAGCTCTGTGTGACTTTGCTCCTGTGCTGGTGCCCCCGGTGTCTCTTACCCCTCTGATCAGGACATCAGTCCTGTTGGCTCATGGCCTCACCGTTATAGGCTTGCAGGCCTTCATGGCCATGTCTCCTTGTATTGTCACTGTGGAGGATAGGGTTGATAAGCATAGATTTCTGTCCATCACAACCATTATCCTATTTGTTGTTGTTGTTGTTGTTGGTCAGGGAGGCGGAACTCTGGGCCTGGGCGCTGTCTCTCAGCTCCCGGCTCAAGGCTAGTGTCCTACCACTTGAGCCACAGCACCATTTCTGTCTTTTCTCTGCTTATGTGGTGCTGAGGAGTCGAACCCAGGGCCTCATGCAAATGAGGCAAGCACTCTATCCACTAAGCCAACTTCCAGCCCACCATTTTCTTTTTGAGATACCTGTTTATGTATATAAGCATACATTTAAGTGTTTGAGCAATCTTTTTTTTGGGGGGGGGTCCAGTCGTGGGGCCTGAACTCTGGGCCTGGGCACTGTCCTTCAGCTCTTCAGCTCAAGGCTAGCACTCTACCACTTGAGCCACAGCGCCACTTCGACTTTTTTCTTTTTGCATATGTGGTGCTGAGAAATCGAACCCAGGGCCTCATGCATGCAACGCAAGCGCTCTACCACTGAGCCACCTTCCCAGCCCCAAAGAATTACATCTTGTTTTTTTTTTTTTTTTTTTGCCAGTTGTGGGGCTTGAACTCTGGGCCTGGGCTCAGCTCTTTAGCTTAAAGCTAGCATTTTACCTCTTGAGCACCTCTTGAGCCATAGTACCACTTCTGGCTTTTTCTACTTATGTGGTTCTGAGGAATCGAACCCAGGGCCTCATGCATGCAAGGCAAGCACTCTACCACTGAGCCAACTTCCCAGTTTGAGCAATCTTTTTAATATATTCTTTCAATGCCTATTCATTTCAACACTATGACATAATTCTCTTTTGTTCATCTTTGGGTTTCTATTTAAGCTTTGCATCTGTATATGACTAGATATATGTGTGTGCTTGTGTATGTGTGTATGCACTTGATTGAATTTTTTTCAGGACAAAATAATAGAAATGGAACTTCCAGGCTGGTCACAAGAGATATGAAAATCCTTAATGCTATTGTCAACAGCCCTCCTTAGAAGGCTGTACCGAATTATTAACAGTAATAATATTTGCTTATCTCTATTCTCCACAGCCCTAGTAACTCTACAAAACACACACACACACACACACACACACACACACACACACACACACACACACACACACCATAATTACTAGCTAATTTTGGGGAAAATAAGTCCGTTATGTAAAACCAACATGTTGAGATATCTTGCGTGTGGAGCCAGGCTGTCGGGGGTCCCAGGGTCTGGGCTTAGGAAACATGAGAAATCAGATCTTGTGCAGCGCTGGAGAATTTCAGAGGTGTTTTTTGTTTTTGTTTGTTTGTTTTCTCCCCTTCGTCAATCTAGGAGAAAGGAATTTTAAAAGTTCCTTTAGGAGAAGGACAAAGGCCACGTTGGGGGAGGTCCCAGAGCTCGACTTTTGGCAGAAACTTCACTGGCGATCAGCTGGAGAGGCTTGCGCGGGGAGGGGATGGGGGAGACACAAGCACACCCCCAGTCACTCCGGGCACGGAGGGCATCCGGCCTTTGAGCGACACAGCAGCCACGGGGAAGCAGGAGGCCGAGACGGGAGGACCCCGCGGGAGGTCCCCCCCGTCCCACAATGCCCCGCTCGCGCCACCCGAGGGCGGGGAGAAAGGACCGCTGCCGGGGCAGGCGTCCGCGGAGCGCGCCGAGCGCTGCGCATGCGCGCTGACCCCGGCGGGCCCTAGCAACCAGAGCAGTGACAGTAGCAACCGCCGGGATGGTGAGTACCCTCCGGGGCTGGCAGGCCGGGCGGAGCGGAGACGGGGTGTGGGAAGGGGTGACTGCGAGGGGCCGTGGGCGGCGGGGTCCTCGAACCGCGGGGAAGGGAGCCCGTGGCGAAGGCTGGAGTCACAGGCCCGAGGCGAACGAGGAGCCCGGGCTCTGGGGTGGACCCCGGGAGAGGGCGGCCGGAGATGGGGGGGTGAGGGGGGAGCATTGGAAGTTGGCTTTAGGGGGGAGGGCGGAAGCAGGGAGTGGAGGGGGCGAGGACGTGGGAAGGGGGCGTGTGACAAAGGTATCTTCGCCTAGCAGTGATTGCAGCGCTCACCCCACGCCCCCAGCCAGATGGAAGGGGTCAGGGGGCTGGCTGCACCCCACCGTCGGTCTTGCCACATGGATCGTGGCAGGGTTTGTAACCTGCAGCGTGCCCAATGGCCCTGTGGATGAGGGTGAAAGCGGTTACTGGGTAACGCTGAGCCTCCCCCCCCCCCCCATGGATGGAGTTAGGACAGTGGTCTCGGATTCCCCCGGGTGCCACGGTGAGCTCGTTGGAGTGCAACGTAGGTATCTTCCATGTTCCTGGGGGGGCCCAGGAGCGAGCATTTCAACAGTGCACCTCAACTGACTTTAAAATCGGGGAGCATCCCACCACGCTTGGAGAAACGCTGCTGCCTTCCGGTTGAAACCTACCAGCCGCCTGTCCAGAGTTCTTCCGGAGTAATGCTCTTCCACCACCACGGCTTAAAGTGTGCGCTTCTCTTGCTTTGTGATTTGGTATTTCCAACTAGTTGGGAGAGAGTTAACAATCCCTGAGGAAGCTATCGAGCAAAGTGTGTGATTGACAGGATGGATGGAGGTGTTGATGAAGAATGACTGTTGGCGCTAGGGGGGATAGCTCACTGTTGATAGAGCATTTACTCAGCCTGCCCTTGGATCCCCCGTACGAACGAACGTTGTAATTATATCAGGGGTGTGTGTGTGTGTGTGTGTGTGTGTGTGTGTGTGTGTGTGAGAGAGAGAGAGAGAGAGAGAGAGAGAGAGAGAGAGAGAGAGAGAGAGAGAGAGAGAGAGAGAGAGAGAGAGAGAGAGAGACTTCTAATGCCATTTGAGTGGCAGAAATTGAGCCCAGGAGATTAAAACGATGAAGTCATGCCAACCTTAAATTATGTTAAATATCTTCTCCATTTCTTAGTTACTCCACAAGCAATTAACTAAAAACTACTATCAAGGAAAGTAAAAAAAAAAAAAAAAAACTTTACAATGTAGGTTTGTGTTCAGGTTCTAGGTTTACCTATTCTGGTGAAAAAAAAAAACAACCACTTAGTGGTAAATAACTAAGAAAGTTTTAACCATAAGATTATTGAAAATCTTCCATCAGAGAATCGGAACCAGTCATTGATGGAGCTAGCTGGGGCTACAGAGTGGTAGTTCTGGATCCTCCAGAAATGCAGGCCAATATAGTATTTAAAGTTTTTAAAAGTAGCTTCCAAAGTCTAAAAAAACTCTGTTTTATATTCTGAAAAATCAGAACTATCATATTTTACCATTGGACACACTTTTTCACATTTGAGTATTGATGAAATATAGTGATAAATCATTGGTAGCATCTTTTCTTTCTTTTGTGAGACAGAGTCTCACGACATGGATCATGCTAGCCTCAAACATGATCCTCTTTGCCTCAGTCTCTGAGGTGCTAGGATTACAGGCGTGCATGTACCACAAAGCCTAGCAATCTTTTCTTTTTAAATGATGTGGCCATCTTTTTCTTTCTTAATGATACATGAGATAAAGGTTCTGCTTACACTTAAAAGTATGTTGCTAGGATAACTCTCTTTTCCAAGTTCTGCCTGCTAGCAATTATTTGGAGCTCAGTAGAAGTTACCCTCTCTACATTGGTTCTGGCCTTGTCAGGACAACTTGACCCATTAAGAAGATCCACTTGATCCATTGGGCATTTGAGGTTTGAGCTTCTACCATGGGGAAATCCGTGGCCTCTATCAGTTTATATTGCCCCAATCTGTAGCTACATTGCTTCTAACATTGTATCACAAACCGTGTTGTATTTTTTATAGATCCACACAAAATTTCTCTGGGACACACAACCAGGATTGGATTGTTCTCACAGAGGGTCTGGGTGTACTTGATTTCCTTAGCTCACTGGCTACTTTTCTGAAAGGCTACCTGAGTTTTAATTTCCTCCAGCAATGCAGAAGAGTTTCTGTTTCTCTACATCTCACTAACTTTCTAACTTTTGCCAGTCTGAAAATGTTTTGTTTTTCTAATATCCTGTTGCTCTTACTTGAACTTTTCTGATTTTTCAATGAGTTCAATAACTCCTGCTAATTCTCATTAGTTACCCGAGTCCATTCATATTTTTTCCAATTCCCTTTCTGCTTATGAATTTTACGAGTTCCTTGTATGCACTACATGTTGTAATAGACTTTTGTTGGCTTCATATGAGAAAATGTCTTCTCCCAATTTTCCTGTTGATTTTTGTCAGAGTTGCTGTCCCTGAGCTTTTACATGCAAGCCTGAAGCTCTAACGCTTAAGCCACAGCTCCTCTTTTAGTGGTTAATTGGAGACATGAGTCTCCCAGATTTGTCTGCCCAGGATGGCTTCAAACCTTGATCCTTGTATCTCAGCCTCCTGATTACAGTTGTGAGATACTGAACCTGGCTTGTGACAGGTTTGATTGACAGTTTTTTTAATAGAAAAAAACTTGTTGACTTTTTAAAACTATCACCATATTTTGCTCATACTATTTTGTATTTGAATCTCTGTGGTATCCAATTATTTCCCCCTCTTTATTTTTAGTTTGTATATTTCTCATTTTTGCCTAATCAGGCTTGAAAGAAACTTAACCACATTTTAGAGCTGGGAATGTGGCTTAGTGGTAGACCATTTGCCTAGCATGCATGAAGCCCTGGGTTCGATTCCACTTAAACAGAAAAAGTGGGAAGTGGAGCTGTGGCCAAGTGATAGAGCACTAGCCTTGAGCAAAAGAAGCTCAGGGACAGTGCCCAGGCACTGAGTTCAAGCCCTGGAACTGGCAAAAAAACAAAAAAACAAAAACTTTTCAGTTTTGTTAATAATTTTCTCCTATTCTCTTTGATTTCATTGCATATTCTTCTTACTTTCTTTGAATTTTCAGTGATGTAAGTGTGTGTGTGTGTGTGTGTGTGTGTGTGTGTGTGTGTGTGTGTGTGTGTGTGTGTGTGTGGCAGTGCCAGTCCTGGGGCTTGAACTCAAAGCCTGGATGCTGTCTGTGAATGTTCTTTTATTATTTTTTGCCCAAGGCTAATGTGCTACCACTTGAGCCACAGCCGCACTTTGGCTTTTTTGGTGGTTAATTGGAGATAAGAGTCTCACAGACTTTCCTGCCTGGTCTGGCTTTGAAACACAATCCTCAAGTCTCAGTCTCTTGAGTAGCTAGGATTACAGGCATGAGCCACCAGCATCTAACCTGTCTATGTGTGGGAGATGGGGGGAGGGCGAGGGTCATGGGGCTTGAACTCTGGGCCTGGGTACTGTCCCTCAGCAGGTGCTCTCCAATTGAGCCACAGTGCCACTTCTGGGTTTTCTAGTGGTTTATTGGAGATAAGAGTCTCACAGACTTTCCTGCCTGGGCTGGCTTTGAACCATGTCCTCAGATCTCAGCCTCCTGAGTAGCTAGGATTACAGGCATGAGCCACCAGTGCCCAGCATGTCTTTTATTTTTAAATTTAATTTATAATTTTCTTTTTGATGTAAGGGTTGTTAATATATAACATATGTGTATATATATATGTCTACCTTTTAGATATAATGATGACTTTAAAAACTTTTCTTGCTGAGCATGGTGGTGAATAGCTATAATCCTTGATACATGGGAAGGATAAGTAGGAGGATGAAGGTCAAGGCCAACATGGGCAAAAATATGAGACTCTAGCTGAAAAATAACCTGAACTAAAATATTCTAGAATCATGGCTCAAGTGGCAGCATTCTTGCCTAGCAAAGAACGGCAAATACTGCACAGAATTAATGAAGATTTACTTTACTATCAAATGTTGAAAGCTACGAATTTTTGTAAACTTAATGCAAGTGAAATATATGACCATTGCATAATAATTTCTTTGTTTTCCGAGATTAAAAGAAATCCTTCTCATTTTACAAAGTTAAAACAACTTCTTATCTTAAAGTCTCAAAGGAAAAAAATGAATAAGTGTAATGGTAGAAAACAAAGTTAATGAAATTGAACCGTCTAACCACATCAATAAAAACAATCTTGTTTCTTCTTCCTTTTTCTCCTCTTTCCTTTATAAGGCTAAAGCAACAACCATCAAAGAAGCCTTAGCCCGCTGGGTGAGTATATGAATTTTACTTCTTTTAGAAACTATATAAAAATATTTGGGTAGTTATTGAAATCTGACCACTCAACACAAGAGTTGAGCACCAAGTGCCCTTGCAGCTGTCCAGTTGTCTGGTCTGTGGTTGTAGATACATGAGCCTACACAGGTGATAAAATTGTATATGACTTAATATATACTTACAAATATGTATACATACCTGAAATCTGGGGAAAACTGAGCAAGACTGATAAAGTTATATCAACAACAATACTCTAGTGGTGATATACTCTAGTTTTACAGAATATTCCCACTGAAAGAAACTGGAGAAACTGAACATATAATCTCTGCTTTGTTTTTGTCTTCACTGCTTGAGATGAAATCCAGGTTCTCTGTAGTAGTTTGTTTTTTACAACTTGCAGGTGGATCTTTCATTATGTTAATAAAATAAGTTAATAAAATTTTCAGCCAGAAAATTCTGGCCACTACAATATTTAAGTATGGCTGATTCATCTGTTGCTATAAAAATGACTGAAATCTTCATGCTACACTTTAAACTTTGTCATCATTAGACTCTACTTCATTTCAAGTAATAGAGTGTATATTGGGTACATTGTCTTAGTCTCATGAGGTTAGAACAGAGACAGCCCATGCAGACAAATGAAAATCACACATAGACAAATGAAAAAACACAGAGTTAAAATACTGAATTCCTTAGAGAAAACCGCATTTCAAAATAGGTAGTAACTATGAACCCTAAGTGTTTTGAATATTGTAACATTGAATAGCTTGAACAGCTGTAATTCAGCATTATAGATTGAATTTCCATAGAGTACAGAGTTTTCTTTGTTTGGCAGTATATTTTGTTACAAAATTGTGAACCTTTTGCTTTTGTCACTTTGAATAAAAAGTCTCTTAGGAGTTGTATTGTGGGGAAAAGGGACAAAAGTGGATAAAATAATAAAATAAATTAGTGTTCTGGTGCTTACAGATTATTTTCTCTAAATAATTGCATTTTGAAAATTCATTTATCAGGTTAAATATTTGATAAATATGTGAGTATTACATAGACTCAGATTTGATTTGATTTCTTTTAAGTTAGATGTTAGGACTTTAACTTATTTTTAGTGCATTTTTAGTTTGTTTTGGTTTGTAGATTCTATTTATAGTATATTATTGCTATCAATCTTTTTTTTGGGGGGGGTTCTGGTTGTGGGGCCTGAACTCTGGGCCTGGGCGCTGTCCCTCAGCTCTTCAGCTCAAGGCTAGTGCTCTACCACCTGAGCCACAGCACCACCTCCGGCTTTTTTCTTTTTTGCTTATGTGGTGCTGAGGAATCGAACCCAGGGCCTCAGGCATGCAAGGCAAGCACTCTACCACTGAGCCATCTTCCCAGCCCCATTGCTATCAATCTTTAGCTTCAAGATTATTTGAAGACATCAAGATCACTCTTTCATTTATTTTTTAAAACATTTAATGCATGTCAAACAATTTGTACATATTTATGGAGTGCAATGTGACATTTTGATAAATACATAATCAAACCTGTAAATATCAAATCAAGGTAATTATTTTATCCATCACTCCCAAATTAAAACATTACAAATCTTCTCATAGCTATTTGGAAATACACAACTAATTATTGTTAACTATAGTCATTTTGCTGTGTGTGAACTCTGGAACTTACTTTTTTTAATCTAACTATAATTCTGTACTTGTTAACCACCTTCTCCCTAACCTTCTCTCCTACCTGCTCCCGAAGTCTCTGCTAACCAGTATTTTCTTAATTGCTGTAAGAGCAACTGTTTGAGCTTCCATGAATGAAAACATGCAGTATTTGTCTTTGTGTGCCTGGCATGTTTCATTCAAAATAAATGAGTTCTCCAAGCTCATTCACATTGCCACAACAAACTCAGTATTTATTGGAGATCTATTGGAGGACTTTACTAGATGTCAGTTTTCTTTCCCATAAGCTACAAATGTATGGCACAAAAAGAAGTATGAATAGATGTGTATTCAGTCACTTTCTTTCAATAGATAGAATATTTTCTATTGTTGGTGTGTGATTTAATTTTTCAAATGAACCTTCTTTGTGTCTTAAACTGTACCAGGTCACAGAAAACATAGGAAGGCAGAGGAAATGGTCTCTGAACTTCAAATGGTCCCTGAAAAGATTAATAGGCAGCAGATACTGATAATTAAATTTTGAATTGTGGGCTCAATAATGAAATTAAACTTTAAGATAAGATTTAGTAGTGAATCAGAGTAGTATGGATAACTTTGACTTCGGCTATATTGTAAATTGACGCTTTTAGTATTTGGGGCTCTCACGTAAGCTGAACAGTGTTTCAAAAGGAAAAGATAATGAGAGAAAAAAATCTGTCTTACACATCTAGAGGTGATATTTAAGAAATAGTTGTTTAGGGGCAAGGAATTCTTTTCAGAATAATTTTTTTTTTTTTTGTCAGTCATGGGGCTTGAACTCTGGGCCTGGGCCTGGGCACTGTCCCTCAGCTCTTCAACTCAAGGCAAGCTCTCTACCATTTGAGTCACAGTGCCACTTCCAGTTTTCTAGTGGTATATTGGAGATACGAGTCTCACAGACTTTCCTGCCTGGGCTGGCTTTGAACCGCGATCCTCAGATCTCAGCCTCCTGAGTAGCTAGGATTACAGGTGTGAGCCACCAGCGCCCGGCCTGAATAATATTTTTGTTGTGCTATGATTTTATTAGTGTATGGACTCAGGGAGCTGGGAAGGTGGCTCAGTGGTAGAGTGCTTGCCTTGCATGCATGAGGCCCTGGGTTCGATTCCTCAGCACCGCATAAGCAGAAAAAGCTGGAAGTAGCGCTGTGGCTCAAGTAGTAGAGTGCTAGCCTTAAGCTGAAGAGCTGAGGGACAGCGCCTAGGCCCAGAGTTCAGGCCCCACAACCAACAACAACAACAACAATAACAAAAAACATGGACTCTTAAAGGATTTAAAATACCATAAAAGTAAATATTTCTTTTCCCCTAATTTGCACTTGTTAGGGACTTAATGATTATTTGAAATAGCGTAGAAACCAGGCTGGTAGAGTCAGCAAGTAAATGTATCAAATAGTGAATGATGAATAATTATCCAACATTTATTAGATTTTAATCATTGTTTTGAAATAAACATAGAAAGGCCTTAGAAAACTCTAGTCTCTGTTTCACATTACAACCAGGGATCATTTTGTTCCAAATTTGTTATTTATCTCATAGGAAGAGAAAACTGGGCAGAGGCCAGCTGACGCTAAAGAGATAAAGCTTTATGCCCAGATTCCCCCAATAGAGAAGATGGACGCATCCTTGTCTATGCTTGGTAACTGCGAGTAAGTTCTCTTTTTTCATTTTCCTAGTATTGCTATTATATTTTTCTTCCTTTTCCTGCACACCATTTTTTATTACAATTTTCTTCTTGGAAACATCAAATATGAAAGATTATTGGTTTATTGGATTTAAGTTTTTTCTACTATTATTTTATTTATTTACATATATTTTTTGCTGGTCCTGGGGCTTGAACTCAGGGCCTTGGCCCTGTCCCTGAGGCTCTTTGTGCTCAAGGCTAGCGCTATACCACTTGAACCACAGCACCACTTCCAGCTTTTTCTGAGTAGTTTATTGGACATAAGAGTCTCATGGACTTTTCTGCCCGGGCTGGCTTCACACCACCATCCTCAGATCTCAGCTTCCTGAGTAGCTACAATTATAGGTGTGAGCTACCAGTGCCCAGCTGGTTTATTGGACTTTTGACAGTAATACTACACAGTATATTTTCTTCAATATTCTTTTTAGTTGTTTTAATGTGTTTGGAAATAGAGAATACACAGTCTGTTGACAGAGACTAAATAACACAATTGCTATTATTATTACTCTGTGTAGGCTGCTCGTGGTGTGCACATCTTTCATCCAATCTACTTGGGAGGGCAAGATAGGAGGATTGTGAGTTCCAGCCAGCCCGGCCAATGTAGTGAGACTCCATCCACAAAAATTTTTTTAAAGGACAGGAGTTTAACTTAGTGACTGAAGACTTGGCTAGCATGTGCAATGCTCTGGGTTCAATCCCCAGTACCCCACATCCCTACACACAAAGTCATCCACTTTCTTTTGAAAAATCACTTACCAAAGTCAGACCACACTTAGTTCCTAGATGCCTAATAAGAGATTCCTCTTAAAGAAATACTAAACTAAAAATACATTGCAAACCATCAAGAAGATGTTTTTAAGAACCAGAAAGAAAATTAGTAGTATGTATTGGAACCAGCTCTACTGATGTAGAGCTTTCTGACTTTTAAAAAAAGATTCTAATTGGGATTGAATTATACTCATTTTGTAATTGTATTTCCCATGACTTTAAATATCAGATCTATATTAATTCCTGTTATTATCTACATAACCCACAGGTGTTTTTTTTAATCGGGAACCTGTGGCTAATTTGAGTTGATTATACCACAGTGCCTCATAATTGTACTTTGTGACTCTGTTGTCAGGACTGTAGAAAACACAGAATTACAGAGGTTCTGCCTGACTCCTTCACCCTGTGTTTTTTGTTGTTGTTGCTGTTTGGTTTTTTGTGAGCCCTTCACCACTTGCATTTTCTGCAGGAGATAAGCTCTCACCTCTAGGAACCCATGTTAACAATAAGCTCTTTGAGTGGTGGTTTTCGGCCACCTGTTCATTAGATTGGTAGTTATGTAGAAGATTAAAGGGGATATCAAACAGATTTAGGTATTGTATGTAACTTGGTCTTTGCTATGAAAGCATACTGTAACACTTAAAGATTATCTTTGGGCATTTGGTTGGTTTGGGTTTTTTCTTTTTTCTTCAAGCATGATTTCAAGCATCATTTCATAAAACTGTCTCAAATTTGAGAAAATATTGTACTCCATACCAAAGCAGCTTAGAAACCACGAAGAGAGAGTCAACTTGTTCATATTTTCTCTGATCATCTCTTTGGGCAGGCTGCCTAAATAAGACAAATATTTTCTAACAATATCCCTAGATTTAAAGGCACCATGTTCTCTACTGTTAGTTCTCAAGAGTGGGGGATGATTAGAAAACATGCAAACTTGACCAGTTATTAACACTATATAGTAATTGCTTTTGCTTTTTCAAGCAGATAAAAAATGAATAATTCCTCTTCAAGTCAAATCATAAGGGTAAGATACATACTCTAGAGTCAAACTTACCTGGGTTTTAATTTTGGCTCTGTCACTTCATAGCTATTATAATAATGGGGAAATTGTTTAACATTTGTGTGCCTCCATTTCATGTATAAATGTATATAATAATACTCACCCCAGAAGATTGTGAAATATTGGATCCAAGAATACATTCGTTAAAAAATTTAATAGACAACACCAAACTGTCAAAATAGTTTTTTGAATTTCTATGGTGAATGTGTATTAACTTTTATAATCAAAGGGGAAAAAGATTTCAAAATGAAGAAATAAAAAAGAAACATGATTTAAATATTAGCTTCTATAAGAGCTACCATTGAAGGATAATTTCCGATGTACCATTTATGTTTTCTTTTTTTTTCTTTTAAAGGAAGCTTTCACTGTCTACAAACTGCATTGAAAAAATTGCCAACCTGAATGGCTTAAGTAAGTGATCTACAGTAGCAGATGTTTCTCAGATCTGTTTAGTTATTGGAATGAACACTCCAGAAACACTGTGTAGTTCTAGCAACTGACACCTGTTTTAACCACAGTAATTGTCAATTGACAAAGAACATATATAAAACACATGGCTTAGGTTTGGTTATCCAGGAGGTGGGACTGTGAGTTAGTGGTAGAATGCTCGCCTAGCATGTATGAAGCCCTGGGTACCTCAGTACCTCATAAACAGAAAAAGCCAGAAGTGATGCTGTGCCTCAAGTGGTAGAGTGCTAGACTTGAGCAAAAGAAGCTCAGGGACAGTGCCCAGGCCCCGAGTTCAAGCCCCAGGACTGGCAAATGAAAAAAAGTTTGGTTATCCAAAGAAAATTCAAGACAGCATGAGACCTCCAGGACTATTCACAGAGATCCTGAGTCTGTCATACAAGGCCTGGACTCCTAAACTTTCTTTTGAAATCTGGAAGGAGGCCTCCATGACCCTATAACTTCTTGCATTCTCCAGGGTACCCTCATGTGGAAGATGTCAGGGTCTGCCACTAACTCAAGCAGTAGCCAGACCTCCTTGTACCATGACTGCAGCAGCCTCTGCATACCTGGTCAGCTGAGTACGGAGTAGAGTCTCAGTGATTCCTGACATAGTGTCAAGGCACATTTTTCTGTTGTGCTAGTGCAAAGCCCTTGGCTTCTTTTAAATGGTAACTTAGTTTCTCTTCAGAAACCATACCTTCTTTAGCCCCAACTTTACCTAGGGCTTTTCTGACCAAACTTCAAGTTTTTCAAATCTTTCCACTCTGAATTTTGTCCCTGATTCTCACTGTAACTGTCTAAAAGCAGTCAGCCTGAATGTTGGGCTAGCTTGACATTTTCTCTGCCAAATTAATTAATTCATCACCTTTAAACTCAGTCTCCACATTGTCCCAGCTCACAGACAAATATAGACATTTTTGTTTTTTCCACAGTGTCACAGGAATGACCTCCAGGCCAATTCCCAATAGAATCCTCATTTCACTTGAAACCTAATGAGCACGGGACGGGCTCTGTCCACATTCCTATCAGCAGTCTGGTCTTCTGAGCTCACACCAGAATTGCCCTACTTACTTTATCTGCCCAGCTTTTCCAAGTTTTTCTGATTTCATCCTACAAACCAGTTCCAAAGGTTTCTGAACCACGTTGTCCAACAGAGCAATAAAAAAAAAAAGTCTGTGCAAGCCAGGTGCAGAAAACAGGTGCTGGTGGCTTACATCTCTAATCCTAGCTACTCAGGAAGCTGAGATCTGAGAACTGATGTTTGAGGCCAGCCTGGACAAGAAAGTCTGTGAGACTCTTATCTCCACTTAACCAGTAAAAAGCAAGAACTGGAGCTATGGCTCAAGTAGTAGAGCTAAGGGCCTGAGTTCAAGTCCTACTAGTAGTAAAAAAAAAACCCCAAAAGCAGATTCAGAGAAATTGATGGTTTCCAGCACTATCTGCAGTGTCCCAGTATGGTTGCAACTAGCCAAATATAGCTACTAAGCCCTTAAACTGTGGCTGATATGACTGAAAACTAATTTTTAATTTAATGAAAATTTAACTTAAATGCATTTAGAGTAAATATCCACATGTGGCTAATGACAAATTGATGAGACAAGTAGTTACAGAAGTTTATGTTGTAAAAGCTAATTGTATTCTTACACAAAATTAATAACAGTAGTTTCTTGTAACAGAAATGAGGATTCCTGTTTTGTTTCTTTTGTTTAATTTGGAAAAATAATATACATGGTTTTCTTCAAATGGTCTAAAAGAAATTACAATGAAAATCTTTTGGCCATAGACTCTCAGTTTCTCCCTAAAGGCCACTGCTGTCTAATCTTCCTCCAGAAATAACCTAAGATACACACATAGAAACATCCTTTAAAAAACTACAGGTGAGCTAGTCATAACTATGTGTTTCTATTTTCCTGTGCAAGTCCTTACTATATTTTCATACATATTTGAAATACATGTGCTCCCAAACATTAAAATTAAAACCTTTTCCTCTAGTATGTTTTACTAGTCAGCATTTTAAGACCATTCAATTTAAATAACTAAGTAGTTATAAATTTAATATTGGCATGATTTGAAGTTATTGTTTCAGTGCTTAGTGTCAGTGATCTGTGCTATTTCCTCCAGGATTACCTATTTTTAGTAGTACAGCTTTTTTTATTCTTGTGTAAGGGATAATTATTACATAAAATTTCCAAAGTCTTATTATTTATAACAGTTGTATGATATGATTCTCGTAAAATTCTTTCCACTATAGAAAACTTGAGAATATTGTCTTTAGGAAGAAACAACATAAAGAATTTGAATGGACTGGTAAGTTGTTATTTATTACTCTTAAAACAGCACATACTTTTTTATTATAATGTTTGTCCATTATAGAAAGTTTACAAAGGAGGAAAGCAAAGTATAAGCCACTGATATTTAAACACAGCTAACATTTTGATTGATTTATATTATTTTTTCAGTTCTTCAATGGATATATAGACACTGAAATCAACTACATATTGTTTGCACCTTTTTTTTCCCTTCATGTACAAAAACAGTTTTCTGTGTCATTCATTCAACTTACTTCCTGAATACCTACTTTAAGCCAAGTATTAGTCTAGGTATTAAAGACACAACAGAATATAAAACAGGGGGCTGGGAAGGTGGCGCAGTGGTAGAGCGCTTGCCTTGCATGCCTAAGGCCCTGGGTTCGATTCCTCAGCACCACATAAGAAAAAAGCCGGAAGTGGCGCTGTGGCTCAAATGGTAGAGTGCTAGCCTTGAGCTGAAGAGCTGAGGGACAGCATCCAGGCCCAGAGTTCAGGCTCCACAACCGGACCCAAAAAAAAAAAAAAAAAAGAATATAAAACATGGAGGGAAATAATTTAAGACTGTAGGGGAAGGGGTGATGTCCTGACTTATGTAACTGTGACCTGTTTGTACATCACCTTTATAATAATAAAAATTTAAAAAATAAGCAGCGCATGCTCTCATAGAACTTAGCTTATAGTCATAGGAGATATATTTAAAGATAATTGTGCCTGCCAGGCACTGATGTCTCACACAAGTAACCCTAGCTATTCAGGAGGTTGAGGATCATGGTTCAAAACCAGCCTGGGCAGACAAATCAGCAAAAAGCTGTAACTGGTGGTATGGCTCAAGTGGTAGAATGCCAACCATAAGCAAAAAGCCATGTGAGAGCAAAGACCCTGAGGTCAAGCCCCAGCACTGACACAAAGACACAGCCAAGATAATTGCACAGTTTATTAGGTGGTAATGAATTCAAGGAAATAAAGTGAGTCAGAATAAAAGAATAATGGACAGTTCTCTCTGTGAAAGTTATGTATATAGGTTATAGAGCTACAGAGCTGACAAGGAGAAAGTAACTATACTAAGCTAAAGGAGCAGCAAGTGCAAATGTACTATATCTGATCTGTTTGAAGTGCTTGAGTAAGAGCAAGAATTGCTGATTAGGAAAGGTCTTCAGTGATGGTGGAAAGAGAGCCAGGAGCCAGGCCACCGAGGGCCTTAGAACCTGTATTCTCCCCCCCCCCCAAACACCTTACAAAGCCATTGATTGTCTATAGATTTGTAAGGAAGGGAAAAGGAGAGAGAGAAAGGGTGGGGGGGCGCATAAAAAGCCAAGTGCCAATGGCTCAGGCCTATAATACTACCTAAGGAGGCTGAGACATAAGGATCATGGTTTGAAGCTAGCCTGAGCTGAGAAGTCTGTGAGACTCTTTTTTTTTTTTTTCCTAGTTGTAGGGCTTGAACTCTGGGCCTAGGTGCTGTACCTCAACTCCTCAGCTCAAGGCAAGTACTCTATCACTTGAGCCACGTTGCCACTCCTCTGTGAGACTCTTATCACCAATTAATTATCAAAAAAGCCAAAAGTAGAGCTGTGGCTCATATAGTAGCACTCTAGCCTTGAGTAAAACAACAACAATATCAACAAAAACAAAAACATTCCTAAGGGACAGTGCTGAAGCCCTGAGTTCAAGGCCCAGGACTGTCACCAAAAAAACAAAAAAAAAACAAAAAATAACATAAAATAGCCAGTGGCTGGTGGCTCACATCTGTAATCCTAGCTACTCAGGAGGTTGAAATCTGAGGATTGCGGTTTAAAGCCAGCCTGGGCACCAAAGTCCGTGAGAGACTCTTATCTCCAATAAACCACTCTGAAAACCGGAAGTGGGGCACTGTGGCTCAAGTGGTAGAGCGCTCGCCTTGAGCTGAAGAGCTGAGGGACAGCGCCCAGGCTCAGAGTTCAAGCCCCACCACCGACAAAAAATAAATAAATTTTTAAAAACCCTCAAAAACATAAATCAGATTTCTTTCTTTTTCAGGAAGCAGTAGGGGACACATTAGAAGAACTGTGGATCTCTTACAATTTTATTGAAAAGTTGAAAGGTATCCATGTAATGAAGAAATTGAAGATTCTCTACATGTCTAATAACCTGGTGAAAGACTGGGGTAAGCTAAGAAATGGCGCTGGCTAATGCCTCTAACCTAGATAATCAGGAGGCTGAGATCTGAGATCATGGTTGAAACTAGAACAGATTAATCTCCGAGACTCTGATTTCTGATTAACCACCAAAAAGCTGGAAGTGCAACTGTGACTCAAATGATAGAGCACTAGACCTGAGCAAAAAAGCTCAAGGACTTCCAGGCTTGGCACAAAAGAAGGAGAAGAAAACGCCCAGTGTGTTATTACACACCTGTAGCCCCGCACTAAAGAGGCTGAGGCAGAGGTTCTTCTTCGATGCCAGTCTGGGTTACATAGCAAGGCTATGTCTCAAACTAAAATGAAGAGGAAATATGGGGCTGGGAATGTGGCTTAGTGGTAGAGTGCTTGTCTAGTATACATGAAGTCTTGGGTTTAATTCCTCAGTACCACATCAGCAGAAAAAGCCAGAAGTGGTGCTGTGGCTCAAGTGGTAGAACACTAGCCTTGAGCAGAAAAAGGTGGGAAACAATTCCCAGGACCTTAGTACCAAGATTGGCAGAGAGAGAGAGAGAGAGAGAGAGAGAGAGAGAGAGAGAGAGAAAGAGAGAGAGAGAGAGAGAGAGAGAGAGAGAGAGAGAGAGAGAGAGAGAGAGAGCCCAATAAGAATAAAAAGATACAAAAATTGTAATTTTTATCTCTAAGCACAGAGACTTTCTGTAAGAGTTTCTGTATTTCCTATAGAATTAGCTATAGGAATTCCTAAATTTTAAATGCATTTAAATATGTTTAATTATAATAAACATAATTGGGGCAGGTCCTGGTCCTATTAATTATGAAAAAAATTGTCTAAAGTCTAAAGAAATCTGTTTAAATTTAGAATTTGGGGGCAGCAGACATTTGATATCTATACTACTTTGCCCTTTATTGCACATTATTTATTCAACATGTCATCAAGCCCTGTTATAAACCATGACCTATGTCAGGATTTTGATATAGATAGTTGAACAGGACACTACCTTTGCCTTCAAAGAAGTTCAAGGTAGAGTTCCTGTCCAGCAAGCACAAGGCCCAGAATTGAAACCCCAGGAATGTGGTGGCGGTGGGAGGGGGTGTGTGGTGAATCGCCTTATGAATTCAAAGATGAGGGCACTGCATGGAGAGAGAGCTGGCACAGCATAGAGAAGACCTGCCACTAAAGACTGCTTTGGGTTTTTTTCAAATCTGAACCACCATCTCTTTTCATCCCATCCTTGGGCTAGTAGGTATTGGTGGCTCATGCCTGGAATCCTACCTATTCAGTTGGCTGAAATCTGAGGATTGCCTTCTGATGCCAGCTTGGGCAAGAAAATCCATGAGACTAGCAAAAAGCCAGGGGTGAATGTGTGTTTGAAGTGGTAGGAGATCAACCTTGAGTCAAAAAGCTAAGGGAAAGCTTGGGCCCTGAGTTCAAGCCATACTACTGGCATAAAACAAACAAAAATAATTAAGGTAGAAGGAATTAGAATTCCTTAGAATTAAGGTATTCATTTTTCCTTCCATCCCATAATGTCTTCAGAAAATGTCTTCATATGACACTATTTTTCTAGCCTTCTTCAAAGTCTAAACCAATGTTTTGAATACTGACAAATTTAGGGTTATTAACTTAGTTTCCAAAAAAGTGTAACAGTATATGTCACCACTTTCATGTAGCAAGTATTCTTTATACTTATAGCTGAATTTATGAAGCTGGCTGATCTGCCATGTCTGGAGGACCTAGTGTTTGTAGGCAATCCATTGGAAGAGAAGCATTCTGCTGAGGGCAACTGGATTGAAGAAGCAACCAAGAGGGTTTCCAAACTCAAAAAGCTGGATGGTGAGTAACCCTGGGCTAGTGTGGGAATGTTTCCTAGGTATAAAAATTGTGATTTTTGGGGCTGGGAAGGTGGCTCAGTGGTAGAGCGCTTGCCTTGCATGCCTGAGGCCCTGGGTTTGATTCCTTAGCACCACATAAGCAAAAAGAAAAAAGCTGGAAGTGGCGCTGTGGCTCAAGTGGTAGGGCACTAGCCTTGAGCTGAAGAGCTGAGGGACAGTGCTCAGGCCCAGAGTTCAGGCCCCACAACTGGACCAAAAAAAAAAAAAATTATGTTTTTTGAGCCAGGCATCAATGGCTCACACCTTTAATTGTCGCTACTCAGGAGGCTGGGATAGGAGGTAGAAAGCTATCCTTGAGCAAAAAAGCTCAGAGAGAAAAACCCAGGCCCTGAATTCAAGCCCCAGCACTGGCACACAAAAAAAGAAAAAAAGCATGTTTTGGCGTAAGACTATGATAAGAAGCAAAGCTTAAAAAATGATAAGAAAGAGCAATAGAGGGGCAAATTTGATCAAGGTACATTATGTTGCATGTTTGGAAATAATACAATGAAACCTCTTTGTATAACTAGTATATGCCCATAGACCAAAGAGAAAGAAACTGGTTTAAATGCTAGGTTGTCTCTAATTATCAAGGCTATTTCTGTTGATTTATAAAATTTAATGTATGAAATTTAATAGCCCAGGGTGAAATGAAAAACTGCTAGGATATTTAGATTGGTCCAAAATCATCCTTAGACCTAAAGCTTCTAGAAAGTTAGAATTATTCTCAAGTTGCAGAAAGTATTATTTGGGGAATGAACTAGAGATAAGTGATAAGTAGTTGCTTTCCCATGGTTAGATCAAAATTGTAGTTTTCTGTCTTGTCAGTTCCCCACTAATTTACTTTTTCAGTCCCTAAGGTCCATGTTAACACTATTAGGTATTGCTGACTGACTGACTCAGGACCCCCATTCTGCCACTTAATAGCTTTGCTAACATTGTACTAGTCAGTTCATCTCAGCAAACCTTGTTTATATGGAATATAAAAGCTGGGATGATGATAATATCATTAGTAATCATTTTAGAGTATATGGCATATTGTTGTTAATGAAGGTTAAACAAAATAATCTATTAAGCATTGTGGCTAACACAAAATAAGTATCCAACAATATTTATTATAATTATTTTAACAAGATAATTATTTCATAAAGATTTTAATAATCCAAAAGTTCAAAGATATGAAAAATATTTTAGTATAACAATATATGTTAATATATGTTGACTTTGAACACCACCATCCCAATTCAGCTATTAAAGAGATTGAGTCTGTCAGTGGGCATAGTGGCTCTTGCCTGTAATCTTAGCTACTCAAAAGAAGGCGAGAGATCATAGTTTGAATACAGCTTGGTCAGAAAAGTCTGTAAGACTCTATTTCAAAAATAACTAGTAAGGCCAAAGTGCTGGTGACTCATGATCAAAATCCTCACTGCTCAGCAGGCTGAGATCTGCAGTTTGAAGCCAGCCAGCAGATAAATCCAACAGATTCTTATCTCCAGTTAACTAGCAAAAGGCCACAAATGGAGTTGTGGCTCAAGTAGTAGCATACAGTCTTAAGCAAAAAAGCTAAGCAAGAATGGAAAGCTCTGAATTCAAGCACCAGAACTGGCACAGAAAAAAAAAAAAAGCAAAAAACAGGGTTGGAAATATGTCTCAGGGGGTAAAAGTGCCAGTCTAGCAGGGGTGAGGCCATGAGCTCAAACCCAGTAACACCAAATAAATAACATGCACAATTAGGTAAGTGTTGATATGTACATATGCACCAAAGGCGTCTTCAAGGTGAAGATCACAAACGTCAGCATGGCCCTCAAAGGTTTCTTCATACTCCTTCCCTCGCCACCACTCATTGCCACCACTCCTCTCAAGGTGGTCACTGAGCTTCTTTCTGTCCCTTTCAATCAGTTTGTATCTTCTTGTGTTCTTTTTTCCCACAGATGGAACTATGCAGAATGTTCTTTTGTTTTCCCCTCTAGACATATACGTAGAAATAAAATGACACAGTAGACAAGTTCCTTCCTGTGGGGAGGTACAAGAATAATCAGGAAGAGGGCAAACAGATTTCTACAATGCTAGTAATGTCCTATTTCCTAAACTACGTAATGAGTATATACCTATTACTTTTGTGACCGCCCCCCCTTATTTTTGTTGGTTGTAGGGCTTGAACTCAGGGCCTGGTTACTGTCCCTGAACTCTTTTTGCTCAAGACTAGAACTCTACCACTTTGAGTCACAGCACCACTTCCAGTTTTCTGGTAGTGAGACCTTGTGGAGAAAGGAAAGGGAGGGGGGGAAGGAAGGAAAGAAAGAACGAAAGAATGAAAGAAAGAAAGAAAGAAGAGAAAGAAGAAAGAGGAAAAGGAAGGAAGGATGGAAGGGAGGGAGGGAGGGAAGGAGGGAAAGGAAAGAAAGGAAGGAATGAGAGAAAGGAGAAAGAGGGAAAGAAAAGAGAGAGGGGGGAAGGAAAGGAGGGAGGGAGAGAGAAAGGAAGGAAGGAAAGGAAGGAGCAGCAACAGCAAAACAAAAACAATTTTAACCATATGTTGAGAATGACCAAAAATCACTTTTGCTTGCATTGTAGGTACTCCAGTAATCAAAGAGGATGAGGAAGAAGAAGGTTAAGGCCATATTTTCCACTTTGTGTTAATTTATTTAAATGTCATGAGAACAATAGATAAGTTTTGTATAATTGTCTATTTTAAAGATTCTGTGTGGGACAAAAAGTTCTGAAGATAAAACAAATCTCTCCTTCCATCTTCCTTTAATCCTAGTTAGTGTTTCTTCCCTAAGCAAGTAACACCAACCTTAGTCTTCTTTTTGGTACTACAAATTTTCCATTTTTTTCAACAATTTCATATTTTTTATTATAAATCATACTTAAATACAAAGAAAATGAGTAGTGCCTGTGTTGACTAGGCTTTTCTATACATTATATATCTAAAACAATTCTGATTCTTCCTACTACAAGTGGTTGCCCAGAATGGAGAAAGAGCAACCTGTCTGTGAGGCTCACTTGGCCTTTTTAGGTGAGCTGTCCCAGGGCAGAGAGAAGAACTGAAGTGAAGCAGAAACTGTCCTCTCCCCTACACCCTTTCCCTTGCCTTTTATTTTTACTTGAAGCATTGCTGAGTAACAAATGCAAAACAAGGTTTGGATATGAAAAGTTAAATGATCACCTACTGCAGGATTGTGTTTTACTGGGACTGAAGAGCAAGACCCCTTCTCTGCGGGGTCACTGGGAGGGAAGTCCAGATCACTGCAAATCTCATCTGTGATCTCCGAGAGAAGGCAGAGCTACCCTACAGCTCATCTATAACATAGGGGAGGGGTGCTCATGCAGCCTGGCAAGCTGGCTTCAAAGCTCAGCTCTTCAACCGGAAGAACTTACTACCCACTCTGCTAAGGAGGATGTGAAAGGAAGTCTCACCATGCTGCACAATAATCTTAGGGTTGAAAAGACTGTGGCAATGGGATTAAAGTAGAATAGTAAGTGCAAATTTTTTCCAAACTTGTGAAATAGATGAATATTCCGTGCTTTGAAACTTACGTTATAAAACTGGCAAATTACAGTCTTAAGTACATAAACTGAACACTTTCTGTGTGTATATAAACTTGAGGGTAAATCTGGTGACATATTCCCTCAGTCTCAAGAGTTCTCTGTATCTGTGATGTCTCAATATCAGACATTTTCTTCAGATTATCTGGACAGATTATCTTGAAGGTTCTGAATCATACACACACACATAAAAATTACAATTCAAGGATCTCAGACCCTAATGTCACGGGCAAAGCCTCATTCTTACAGAATGTAAAGCACTCTGTGTCTTCCACCTCTAGAAGTTCATCAAGAGAAGCCACAACCAGATCATGTTTCTGCAGCATTTCTGGGTAGCAGGATACCTCTCGCTCATCCTTGCAGAGTGCCTTGCAGGAGCGATGGGCTTCACGTCTTGCACTTCTGGCATCCCATTGATTCTAGGGATTGAGGCAATCTGTAATTTGATACCAGGAAGGTTATCCTGTTCTGTCTTGGTTACGCGGGGTGTTGCCATAACCGGTTGCTTCTCTTGGAGGAAGACAAGTCTGCCCAGATTCCTCTTCTGTTGCTGTGGTTTCAGCAACCAGAGTTCAAAGTAACTCCCATCTGTGGTTCTGTTTGGATCTTGTAAAATCTTAAGAACAACTTGCTGTAATTCTTGTATTGGTGCTGCCCCACTTTTAATGTTAGAAAGTTAATGTTAAGGCAAAGATGAACACTTACAAGCAAACCAAGTGTAGTTTGGCTCCTAAACAAGTCTTGGACAAAAGTTCAGTTAATAGTGCCCAGTAACATCAAAGATGCCTTTACTTGCCAGCAACTTTGCTTTGCAGATTCAGAATTTAGCAAGTTTCTCAGCCTTTAGGATTGCTGGGCAATACTATAAATATGTCTGAAAAGGCACACCATCTTCAATGTGCTGCAGACATTCTTTCAGAGTATTGTTAATTTTCTTGAACAGTTCCCATTGTGCTTTCTTTTCTTCCTCTTCTTTTTCAATGCTCTTCTAGAATAAAACATTCATTTCTTCTATTATTTTTCTTTTTGTTTTAAGTTCCATAGGAGGGCATTTATAGATTTTCCCCTAGAATTTCTGCCATTCTTCCAGTTGTTTCCTTCAGTCCTTTGTTGCTGCCTTCTTTTTAATATTTGGATTGGTTCAGTATCATCTGGGACTCCTCTCCCATTTATGGTTGTGATTCCTGCGTGAGTTTTGGGAGCTGTCTTGTTCAGAAAATTCTTTGGGGGAAGAGCATTTTCAACTCGGAGTTCAAAGTCTGTGCTTTTGGTTGAAAGATATTGTTAAATCTGTTGTCATTGATTCTGTTTGCTTTTATGCTAGGAGTGCTTGGAATGACTGATGTCTGAGGTCTTAGAGAATGTTGCCTGGTCTTCTGGTCTTGCTTGATGTTTGGATGTTGGTTGGTTGGTGCTCCCTCAAACAAGTTGGGATATGTTGTAAGTCTCATGGGTTTTAGTTTCTGTTCAGTAGTATGGAGTGACCGTAATTTAGTTTCATTTGGTCTTCCATATTTACTCCCATTGGCCTTTATATCCTATTGGCCCTTAACCACTTGTTTCTTTGATTCTTGAGACCTACTAGGAGTGTGAATAAAATGAGAGAGAACTGTCTTGAGGGGTATTCTCTTGGTTTTGTAAGATCTGCAATTCTAGAGAGTTGCTGTGATTTTACTGGTAGAGTCCGTATTTGTGTTTCTCCAACAATTTTTTTAATTAACTCTGTCTTTCAGAACAGCACTATTAACTGAACTTTTGCCTAATACTTGTTTAGGAGCCAAACTGCATTTGGTTTGCTTGTAAGTGTCAGTCTTTGGCTTAACTTATAGTATATAATTCAGGATCTGGCTTTTGCTTTGGTTCTGATGAAGTTCTCTTTGTTCATCTCTTTTAGAAAGCCACCCAAAGATTTGTTTTCAACATGGGAATTATACATAGAGTTCATCCATTTAGCATGTCCCTGACTGGCTCCATGCTGCTTTGTAGTTTTCAATTCCCTTCTAGTGGAGGACTTCCTAGGTTTTGTTGGCAGTTCTGCAGTGGATGACCCAGCTTAATGCTGCTGCTGACTCTTGCTGTATGGTTTACAATTTGGGTTAGAAGAAGCATATCTTGAAGTCAGCATTTTGCTCAGAAGTGGCTCCAGCTTTGGCTTCTGAGACACTATATCAATTGGTCCAAACTGGAGTTTAATGTGGATAGTCCTTGTAGATTTGATGGGCAGAACAGCATAGCTGGTAATATCCTTTTGTAGTCTTATAGTGGATTTAGAAGGTGGTAGGATCAAGGCATTGTTCTTGACTTTTAGATAAGACCCTCTGAGGGCTTATGTCCTAGGATTTTGAACACAGGATCTAATTTGCCAGGCAAGGGCTCTACCACGTAAGCCATACACTCAGTAAGACTTGGTATTTAGGTTCTTCAGTTTTCCCTTGGCTGCTAGGTACTCCTGGAGCTTTTTTTTTCTAATTGTATTTTATTGTAAAGATACTGTACAGAGGCGCCTGGAGCTTTTTGTGGCTGCAGCGGGCCCAGGCCCCTCCATGACTCCCAACTATGGAGTTTTCCTTCAACGGCCGGGCCTCAGAGCCGCGCCTGCAGAACCACATGTCTGCGCTCTCATTGGCCTCCAGATTTTCCATTTTTGTCTTGGGTCCCATTTATTTACTGCATGGCCTCATCTACTGATCTTGATAGACCAGTCATCTATAATAGCAAAGGAACAAATGCTCTTTGTTCAATTTGCTTAGTCTTTTTTTTTTTTTCAGCCAGGCATTTAAAAGATACTTCAATATTTGTAGAGGGCCATCTCTGTAGGATGCAGAAACACAAGTGTATCTTGCCTTTGCTTCAGAAGACAGCATGGTGAAAAGAAGAGGTTCCCCTCTGAACCCCAGAGCCCAAGGACTAAGACCCTCAAAGTCCAATCAGAAATTTTATAGAAAAAAGAAATAATTACTGTCTTGGAGGCCCTATTGTCCAGGAAATGATGGCTATTTGTTTTTCCAAAACTGATTATCAACTGGAAGTTAGCTTGTGCTCATATTCATGGCCACTTGTGTACAGTCATTGTGTACTGTCTACCTGTGGTTCAGGTGAGTGGCTAAAGTGAGTGGCAGGATCCTTCATTTTGCTCTGTTCTTGTGGACCTGGCCTGAAGAGGCACACTTCGCATATAGTCCTCTGTATGTGTGTAGTCCTGGCATAAGTGCTAACCATTGATAACATCCAAAGTTGTCCTAATGATTTTGCCTGGTGTCTCACTTTTACAGCTATAAGAGTACAGACTTAAAAGATTGAATTTGGTGCCTCTCCATAAATTAGCTTAGCATTTCAAAATATTTTTTGAGACGTTTTAAGTTAACAGCTCTTAAAGTATGTTCTGCAAGTTGTTGGAAGGGAAGAGAAGAGGAGATGATTCAGAATGAGTAGCATGGCGGCATGTTTGCTGCCAGGCGGATGGCAGCACATTTGAAGGTTACTTCCTGTGTGCAGCCTTTAGGTGACAACCTCAACACTGCAAAGCAATAATGAGGTGCACAGGTTGGAATGGATCATGTAAGAAAATAATGCTTTATGGAAAATGGAAGATGTCAGTGACCAGATGAAGTCCATGCAGCGAATACACTGCAGAAAAGACATCAGTGTCCCCCCCTTCCTCCCCCACCCCCGCCCTGCCTAATTGTGCCTAAAGTCCCTTAGCCAGAGACTGCAGATTCTTGTCTCCCCATCTGTTAACTCACCTTGAACTCACAGTGAAAGAGGGGAGAGTGATTGCCTAGTAGTCCTAGGCTTGAGAAATTTGCAGCTGTTGTTTAAGTAGGAATTACTAGATTTCTGTGAGAGTTGCTCTGATCAAATGGGAACTCTGCTTTGACAATCAACTCTAAATCTAAATCTAAGCATTTAGTCTAACACCTTCTGCTTTCTTCTGCTCTTCTTTTCAATCTGATAGGAAGAAACCTTTACCGGGGTTGGCAGTTCTTTTGTGAGTCATGGGTAATGAGTCTTCATTCTCTTTGGTGATATTTTGTTATTGTTTGTACTTAACTAGTAGGCAAGCTGGAAGCCATATTGCTATGATTAAGTATATTTCCTAGATGTTACCCAGACAGTAGTATACTAGAAATGGATGACTTATTATTGAGTTTGGAAAATGGCTTAGAGTTTTAGTGTTTGATTTTTTAAATTGTGTAATATAGAAGTTAGTTGATGTTCTTCTTTTATGTTTAATCACTGGTCATTTTCAGAGAAATGCAATGTGCTTTTCTGTGTCCATTTCAGACAAAATGCATATTCAGTCCAACTTAACAAATATTTGAGTGACTTCTATGCATCCCTGCCCATGGATTTAATGCCAGAATCCATGCAATTAAAAAATGGAAGGTTGGGTACAAGACAAAGTTCAGGATACTCTCCTAAATTGTACTAGAAATCATCCTTTACCACTGAAAATCCTGTTGATATAAAAAATGTCTTTGGTTTATGCGTCTGAGCTACGATGTTTGACAGAGTAGGAGTGGACGCTGTGTGTGCTCCTATCTATGCTCATGGATCATTTGAATTTCTAATCATGTACAGCTCGGGAATCGCTCTGGTGTTTGATGTTTCACAGCAAACTTGATTTTGTCTACCAAGGAACTTAACTTTGCAATGTCCCATAATTCAAATTTTATGGCCTGTGTAGGCAGGCCTTGAAAGGTTTTATGTTCTCAGTTCATAGGAGTTTGTTCCTTTAAGCCAGAGGTTCTCAACTCTGGCACTAATTACTTTGGGGTGCATGATTCATTGTATGGAGGAGGCAGTGCTGTGTACTGGAAGATATTTAGCACCATCTTTAGCTTCTGCTCCAGGTGAGTAGCACCTCTTCCTCCTCCACAGTTGTGATAAGATGTCTCCAGACCTTGCCACCTGCCTGCTGGGACAAGGTGTGTGGGAACAAATTCTTCCTGGGGCACCAGTGCTTTCTGCTCCAACAGTCTTTTTGTCCAGGGCCCATTTATTTTCAGTTTGTAGCCGTAGGCCACTGGAGTGTGAAGAAAGCAGAGTGTTTCATCGTTATGGAAGGAAGAGAAGGGCCAGTGAGATATCCCTTTTCTGTAGTGCTCAATATAAATTTCACATAGAACTAAAAACTCAGGGCCGGAAGGTTCAACTTATCTTTTCTCAGCAGGGGCTCAGATTTTATTTCTTAGTATCCTTGCTTGTCTTAGGACCATGTTTATTAACCTACCTCTTTGTTATTATCAACAGAATCCAACTTTATGATAAATTGTGCTTTGACATGGTTTTATTTTAAAAATAGATCATTATTCCTTGCTTAATAATGAACAACTTATTGCAGATGTTATACACAGAAAGATATTGCATACAGTGTAGTATGTTTGAAACTTTGAGTGTGGTGAAAAGAATGCCTACTCCTAGCTGGTCCGTAACTTGGGAAGCTTACTGGACGGCTGCATGGATTCAGGTGTGTAGGACACTTTGATGTGGTCCTGCCTGGTCATTTCTGTGTGAATAGGTGCCAGTGGATGAGAACTAATCTTTACTGTTGACTTATTCTCAGAGTTGGCAATGTCTAAGGAATTGGCATCTTCTAAATAGGAAAGCGGCTGACTTTTCTGCAAAAGTTGGATTTGAATAATTTACTTCAAAAAAATTAGGGGAAGTGTCAAAGCATCAGTCATGAGTGGTTGTTGCCTTTGCAGTAGACTATCCGTTTGCTAAGACTAATGTGGTAAATTATTGAAAAAGAGAACTGTTAAACAGCAAATTACTCTTTACCAGAAATCTATTACTTAGATATTCATTTTTTAGTATGTGGGATAATGAAACAAGATTATAAATAATGAAACGAGTCAGTGTAGCAAGAGTTGGTGCTTCTGACATGGCTAACTTGATCATGTTCCTTTATCTTTTCTCAAGTATGGAATACTGTTTTCTTTTTAGTGAACTATAAAATAGATGAAAAATTTTAAATGAAGTTACATTTTAAAAAAGCATTAAGCTTGTAGAAATACTACATGTATATATTCCTCCATTTTTTATTCATTGGTAACTGCAAAGGAAGAAAACAAAGAAAAACTAGACTGAGTCTTATCTTGGATGTAAGATGAATGAATAACATTTCTCAATACATGGAGAAATCATAATTGGGCTTTAGCTAATTTCTCATATTGGGCAAGTTAGAGGGGAACCAAACCACCCAATTATGGTCTAGCAAATTGAAAAAGGGGTATGGGAGAGTTAACTATTTTTCCATAGATTTGCACTTTAAAATTATAACCTGGCTGTTGAAAGTACTTGCAAAGGGCAGATAAACACTTCACCAGTATGGAGATGTTAGGGAACCACCCTTGCTCTTCCTAAGCCCCACTCCAGAGTTGCTGTCTGTGGGCATAATTAGAGTCAGGACTTTCCAGCTTCCCTACTTGGGTCATCTCCCTGTCTACTACATCCAGTTGCCTGTCTGGGGGATATCAAGTCATTTTCTTACTTAGAATAGAAACTTTGACTTCCCCACATCTGAATCCTCAAAGTTAATTTTGATGCTGACTAAATGTAAGTTTTGGCTAACTTACATGCTAGGAAGCTCTTTGCTTCTTTGATCAGTAAGTAGGGGGTACCTGCTCTGAGGTGCTATTGCCTGGAGGGGTCACTTCCATCAAAAGTCTGATGAGTTGGAAGCTAAGGAGAATAGACTTGTATCTAGCTACTTCTCCCAGGTTATCAGCTATGATCATGAGAGTCATTCCACAATCTTTGGCTTCTAGAAGCAATTCCATTCTGAAAAACATTTTACCATCTATTAATATTTTGGTAATAATCTTTTATACACCAGAATTTTGTAGCATGACTTTGACTAAACTTATTGTGTTAAATTATTTAGAAATATTGTTTCTGAAGGTTATTTTGTGACTTGTTTTAAAATAATAAATTGTTATTTTATAAAAAAAAAATGTGTCCTGTTTGGTTAAATGAGCTAGTAGAGACTAACTACATGAACTTCAAATTATATTCAGTTGTGAAGAAATCTAGCCTTTTAGGTAACATAGTCCATGCAGCTGTGGGAGTGAGGAGAGGAGTAGGAAGAATGAGGCAATGGCAGGGAGGGAGAGGAAGTTGAAGGGACAGGAGGAGACAATTCTTTATGCTTTTTCAGTAGTTTACTATCAGAGATAACATTTATTTTTGGAATTATTTAACCCCTGGAAATCTTCCAGGGACAGTATTACTGAACTTGCCATTCTTAGTCCTTGCTTTACTTACAAACATGCATAAGATAAAGGTTAGCTGGCAAGCCTTCAAGAACACCACCACCACAATATCAGTAACATTAGACATTTTACAAGTATACATTTTTTGGGGGTTTTTTTTGGGTCCGGTCGTGGGGCCTGAACTCAGCTTGGGCGCTGTCCTCAGCTCTTCAGCTCAAGGCTAGCGCTCTACCACTTGAGCCACAGCACCACTTCTGGCTTTTTTCTTTTTTTGCTTATGTGGTGCTGAGGAATCAAACCCAGGGACTCTGGCATTCAAGGCAAGCACTCTACCACTGAGCCACCTTCCCAGCCCCTACAAGTATACATTTTGTGCTATCAGATAAAATATAATTTTGGACAAGCACTATAGTGCAGATTCTACTTATTCCAAGTATAAGGATACATTTTTTTTTTTTTTTTTTTGCTATTGTGGTGCTTGAACTCAGGACCTGCGCACTGTCCTTGAGCTTTTCTGCTCAACGCTAGAGCCACAGCTCCACATCTCATTTTCTGGTGTTTAATTGGAGATAAGTCTCACCCGCTGGGTGCCAGTGGCTCATGCCTGTAGTCCTACCTACTGAGGATCGCGGTTCAAAGCCAGCCAGGGTAGGAAAGTCCATTAGACTCATCTCCAATAAACCACTAGAAAATCAGAAGTGGAGCTGTGGCTCAAGTGGTAGAGTGCTTGCCTTGAGTTGAAGTGCTGAGGGACAGCACCCAGGCCCAGAGTTCAAGCCCCACGACTGACACCCCCCCCCCAAAAAAAAAGTCTCACAGACTTTTCTGTCTGGGCTGGTAAAAAACTGAGATTCTCAAATCTCAGTCTCCTGAGTAGCTAGGATTACCGGTATGAACCACCAGCATCTGACTTAAAAAATATATTTTGATTTCTGAGCCTATAAAGAGAAAGCCTTGAAAAATCATAGTTCATTGTTTTCTAGGACAAAGTGGGCATCTTGGAAGACTAAGGAGGGTTTGAGGCCAGCCTGGGTTTGTTACAAAAGGATGAGTTTCTGGGAATCCTGACATGTTACATCTGCGTATTGCATTAGAAGTATGTGTGATATAATACTAAAAGACCTTTTTTTCCTATGATGTAATCAATTCTGCAGTGATGAAAAGATAAAGGCTAGGTCTAGTGGCCCATACTTGCAATCCTAGCACTTGGGAGACTGAAGCAGAAGGATCAGGAGTTTGAGGCCAGCCTGGGCCACAGAAGCCTGTCCTCCAAAATACCAGTCAAAAACATATATTTTGTACAGTGGATACCCATAACATACTGGGTTAAAAACGGACCCCATTTTTGTGAATATGGGTATGTATGGGAGTGTGCCTGGTTAGAATATGATACAAAGGGCATATGTATATACAACATGAGACATGGAATGAATGTTGAGGGTGGGAGAATGGTATGGTACTTCCGTGAATGGAGAGTGCTAAGTGCACGCCTGCACACAGTGTGCAGAAGTATGCACTCTCCACACTGGTGGGAGTGGACAGGGAAGTTGAGTCTGATTGGGTAGGGGACAAGGGGGTCTTGCAAATGTTTGTGGTGGAAGTGAAGAACTGCATATCAGTTGAGGGAGAAGGACAAGAATTGTGGGATATGCACTTGTGAGAATGGAGGAACAGAGATGTGAGAAGATATGAGTGAACAGAAGAAGGGGAAAGCACCTTTATCAATTCCACAGTGTATGCTTATATCAGTTAAAATTTTAAAACTTTAAGGGAAAAAAGCCAAATCACTTAACGCTTATGAAAATTACTTGATTTTCCTAAGAACTTCAAGACATCTGTAGTCACTAAATATTTTCACAGGCCAACATTTTAAAGTCTTTCCCTTTTCACATCTTGGTATAGATACTAAAAAAGAAATCACTTTACACAGGTGTGAGAAGCTATAGTTATTTTTTCAGTGAAACAAGTTCTTAGCTGGAAAGTACATCTTCTTATGGTACTAGGTTGAACTCTGGGCCTTCTAGTTGCTATGCAAGTGCTCTACCATTTGAGCCATGTCACCAGCCCACAAAGTGATTTTAAAAGGAGAAAAAAAGTCAGATATTCCGATTTTCTAAAACTTTTTAGTAAAAGTCTAGTTTAAGGTAACATTTGTCTAGAAAAAGTAAATATTTAGTACATTAGAGAGTATTTGCAATTTAAACTAACATAGTAATTAAGGTTAGATTTTATGACATAGGGGAACTTTTTTTTTTAATAAGAAAAAGGATGCAGTTATTTACACTGGAAATATACTTGTCAAAAAACAAGACAACAGAAATTTTAAAATTACTTTTATTTGCATACATCTATTTGATAGCCTCAAATTTAGAACACAGAATCAGCCTAAACAAGAACTATGACAAAAGATCTGAAGTAGGGGAATGGATCAACTAGTGCATATCAGCCTCCTCATGAAAAATTTACACAGCTCCATAACGGCAGTATTTTTAAAAATTCCATTTTATAGTCTCAGAATACTTTTTAATTAAATGGGCCCACATCTTGAGAAGAAATTTGCATCATGAAGTTGCATAATATCTAATTTACATTTCAGTAATATGAGGAGCAATTTATAGTAAAGAGAACTTCACAACATTAGTAAAATAACAATTCACAATTTTACCAAACACTTCTTGTGAGCCAAGCCTGGACTAAGCATCTGAACATGCAATTTTACATTGAATTACCTGGATGGGAAGCGTCACAGGTTCATGGTTTTCACGACTGCCAACGATGTCTTAAAAACAGCTTACAGCAAGCACTTGGGTCCAGCTCTTCCCTGGCATTTGAGTCAGCTTGACCCACTTTATATTGTTGCAGCAGCTCATGGCGCTTGCACAATTTCACGAATGTTACATGAATAGGCCGGTCTGACTCCCCCTGTTCCTTCCCTCTCCCCAACCTCCCATACCCTTCCTCACCTCCCCCCCCCCCAATAAACAACAGAAACAGAACGAGGCTAGGTCTTTACTACTCAGACAGGCCTTCAAGGTTGCAGAGGGACGAGCAAAGCAGCTGTGGTGGGGCGCCATTATACAGCCCCTCTCCAGGGACTCAGAAGTGTCCATCCAGGCCTAACTGCAGAAGGGCCGCCTCAGCCTCCTCCTCCTCCTCTTTGGCCTCCTCCTCGCGAATCTGCACCAGCAACTGGAAGAGGTTGGGAGCCGGCCCTTCCGCGGCCCCCGTCAGCCACAGCTGCCTTCGGATGGCCCCACTGTGGTTGGCCCCGGCAATGACCTGCTCCAGCCGGGCCTGGTTGATGCTATCTTTATCAATGGCTCCCTTCTCCACCACCTTCTGCAGGAGAGGCTCCAGGCGGATGACGTAGGCCGATAACTTTTCTCCTGGGTTCTGATAAGTGTTCAGAAACTTGACCTGCGCATCCCTAGAACTCTCCACGTTCCCAAACACCTGCTCCAGGGCCTTCAGGCATTCGGCGGTGCTGATGGCCGGGTTGTTGGTCTTGAGGATGCGGATGACGTCAGCGGCGGGGCCTCGCAGACTCTCCATCAGCCGCCGCCTCTTTTCTATGTCCGACACCTGCCACTCCTCTATGACCTCATTCGTGTGCTCCAGCCAGGGATCAAAGGCCTCCTCCCCGGGGCCCGGGACGTCCCTCCCGGAGAACAGCGTCAGCTTCTTGTACCAGACAGACTCCACGAGAGGCTGAATAACATTATCCAAAATATAGTTGAGCATCTCCGCCGGCATCTCTGGGCCCGGGGCCGGGGCCGGGCTCTGAAACCCGAGCACGCGGGCCACATCTTGCACGGACCACCCTTCTCGAGCCAGGAAGAGGTGTAGCCTTTCCAGGAACTCGGCATCGTTAGTCGGCGGCTTAAAGACCACCTTCCACATGCCGCCTTTGCCTGGCAACTCCCGGGGGACGGCGGAGTAATCCACGGCGCCGGTGAGCTCCAACAAGGCCGCCTTGGCGTTCTCTTCCCTCCAGAACATCCTCCCGAGGACCCGATAGGGCACCTGGGGCATGGCAGCCTGAAGGGTCTCCTCGATCTCGGCCTCATCGCAGTTCACGGGGATCCCCCAGACCAGCAGAGCTCGCTGGGAGTTCACATCCATGCCCCGGCACCAGTCTTCCAACAGTGTCATCGCCATCTTCCCCAGCTACCGAGGGGCCGCGTCTGCGGAAGCAGGTTCGGCGGGCGCACGCAAGCCTCGCCGCCTCGCCGGGTCCTCGGGCCGCCCTCCGGGCCTCGGCCGGGCTGGCGGGGGTCTCGAGGCCGCCGGGTCGGTCACGCAGCCGACGCCATCTTGCACCTCCAGCCCAGGTCTGCGGCCGTGGGGTTGGCGCAGCCGGAGATGGCGGATGCGCTCACGCTCCTGGGGTCGGCGGGCGGGCGGCCGGTGGTTGGCAGGCGGCAGGAGACGCGGTCCCGAGCTCGCAGCACCGGTGGCCGGGCCAGCCGGCGAGTGGCTTCTTCGTGGGAAGCGAGGCCAGAGTGAGGTGCGGGAAGGTCGGAGAAGCGAGGCTGGAGGCAGCCGAGGGAGGCGAGGGCGAGAGAGGGCGGCCCACAGCGCGGGCCGCAGCAGCTGTTTCTGCGCAGCGCGGCCGCGGCGCGTCCTTCCCGCACCCGCCGGCTGAGACGTTACTGCGGCACTGGGGGGCGGGGCCGCCCTCGAGCAGCCCGCGCGGAGCCTGCGCCGGCGTAGCCATGGCAACCGTGTCCCAGACAACGCGAGACCCGCGGGCTCCGGCCCCCAGCGGGTCTCTTGGTTGCCATGGTGAGAGCGAAGGGCTCTGAAACGCCATTCTGAGGGCGCATTTCCTTCTCATATTCTCCAGGGTTATGCGTGTGTGCGTGTGTGCGTGTGTACACGCGCCCAGCCTTGAACTCAGGGCCTAGGTGCTGTCCCCGAGTTTTTTTGGCTCCAGGACTGGTGTTCGACCACTTGAGCCACAGTTCCACTGTTGGCTTTTTGCTGGTTAATTGTTGGCAAGGCTTATGGACTTTCCTGCTGGGGCTGACAGCTGCCTGAGTAGAATTACAGGTATGAGGTGAGCCACCAGCGTGGGCTCCATTTTTTTAAAAACAATATTCATAAAAGTCGCATTAAGGTCTGGGAATGTGGCTTAGGGGTAGAGTGCTTGCCTAGCATGCACGAAGCTCTGGGTTCAATTCCTCAGCCGGAATTGGAGCTATGGCTCAAGTGGTAGAGTGCTAGCCTTGAGCAAAAGAAGCTCAAGGACAGTGCCCAGGACCTGAGTTCAAGCCCCAAGACTAGCAAAGAAATAAAAATAAAATAAAAATTGCGCTTAACTGCCCCCCCAACCCTAAACTTGGTGTTGATCCTGTTGAAAAATGCATGCACCGCAGTCAACTTATCAGGTTGTGAGGCAGGCTAGATGAAGGAAAATGAAACAAGAGAAATAGCCAGAAACTCAGAGATAAACACTGTATTAGTGAGTAGCTTGATGAGAAGCACAAAGGCACTATTTGCTTTAAGCCTTAAACTCCTCCAACAAACTGTAACATTTATTAAAAAGAGAAAGAGGGAGGCGCTTTCCCTGTGTCCACTTGTCCAAATAATGTGCTCTGGGGACTGAGCAAGGTTATCTTAAAATACTGCAAAAACAAAACACCCTTAGTAAAATAACTCCTTTGGGCACATAAGTATTTTACAAGATAGAATATATATCTCAAGTATGAATACCTGTCTTGAAGGGAGCACCAAGCAGCCCTTACTTTGAAAGGACACTAAAATATCAATGTCACAATGACCTGAAGTTAATGAGAAGACCAACTTGCCCAACTGATAAAACGCTGACAAGACTGATGGAATGCAAAAGATCACAAGGGAGCACAACTCTCCAACTTACTTTTTAATATATAATAAATAAGTGATGCTAGAACACTTATTGTACCAGATACACACACCTGTCTGGCTTGTGTACTATCTTTGTTTTGCTTTACTGATAAGCTTTCTTGGTCTCTACCTCATTATGTCCTAAAATGATTATTATTTGCAACACTAGGAAGTTGGTACCCAAGGGCCAGGCAGAGGCCTTCTCTGGGAGCATCATTAATCTGGAAACAGTTCCTCATTCATTCTATATGCAATCTATACTGGATATAAAAATACTCCTCAGCTGGGCACAGGTGGCTCATGCTTGTAATCCTAGCTATTCAGGAGGCTGAGATCTAAGGATCATGGTTCAAAGCCAGCCTGGGCAGGAAAGTCCGTGAGACTCTTATCTCCAATAAATCACCAGAAAACTGGCACTGTGACTCAAGTGGTAGAGCTCTGGTCTTGAGCTGAAGAGCTGAGGGACAGTACCCAGGCTCAGAGTTCAAGCACCATGACCCAAAAAAAAAAAAAAAAAAAAAAAAAACAAAACCAAACTCCTCAGTACTCAGACTTTCCTGACTTCTTGACCATATTTCATCCAAATGAAAAAGCATCTGTGTTTGTGTACAAGGCGTTGACTTCAAAGTTCTCTACAATTTTATAGAAAGACCTGTCTATGCACTCATTTTTGTAAAGCAAACTGTTATTTCCCCTCTTGGCCTTACCCACTTGGGCTAGTAAAACAGAACCCTTATTGCTTAAAAAATGTCAAGTAATCTCCCTTCAACCGAAACAAGGCCTATTTACATCAATCCCAGATGGTTAAAATCCTGCTAAAAGAAAATAGCCTTCAACTCTTGAGTTTTTCTGAAACCTTATTTAATAAAAGGTTTGAAGATACAGAAGAACATTCAAAAGTAAATAAGTTACATAGGTACATTACAATCACATCAGCAAGATTCTCTTTAGTGTATTAATTTTTTTTATAAAAAGCACACAAAAAATAAAATCTTCAGTCTGGTCTATCACAACTGTACAGCAAAAGAGGTAATATTTATATATGTACACTTTTAATATGTAACAGTCTTTTTTTTTAAACAAAAGGGGGGGTGGTGCCACAGGCAGCAAACACACAAAAGGCAGTGTCTGATCATTTGTTTCAAAATAAGAGGAATATACTTATTTATATGCTATTAAAATATTTGTACAATAATTACAGACTGTCAAGGCTGTTCCTGTGCTCTGTCCCAGCAAGGCCTTCAACTGAGAGACAAATGAGGAAAAGGTAAAAACAGCTGCTAATTGTTAGAGGCAAATATTAACACAGCCAAATGTGGGGTGGGCACAATTGTTTTATAAAAAAATATGCAAACTTCTTGTAAACCTAAGGAGTTAGGCTTGCCAGTCTAGTAATAAATAATATCCCAGAAAAAAAAAGTCCCAGTGAAAACATTTGAATAACTGAGTCTTGAGTATGTGTTGTATTCCTCCTTCATCTTAACATCTGGCACATGAGAAGAAAGAGGTTAGGTCACTGAGGCAGTTAAATATAGGCGATCCCTTTAGACATAAGCAGCACAAGACCTTTGGCCAAGGGCTAGAGGCCGGGTGACAGAAGGGGCAGATGGGTACCTTAGCTGTGAGGGGGGACTGCTGAAGGCATGGAGGACAGCAAGGATGGCACTGTCTCCTTGGATGGGTAAAAGACCTCAGAAATGGTCTAAACATAGGCACTAGGTCAGTTTTCACACCCTTAGCTGAGTGCAGATGGAGGTGGCCATAACGAGACAGTGTGGAAAGGACATTGTAAAGCTGGAGGTGTTTGTCACTTCTTAAAGCTGAGAGCTCTGAAAAGGAAAAAGACAAAAGACAAGCCTAATGTGTTCACAGGGGGAAAGCACCATTAAAGATAAACCTATGCCAGCTTCCATGGGTGTAAATACTTTATTGGCAAGTTACTTGCCAAAAGTGCATCTGCTCTCTGAATATTTCACTTTTCACAGTGCATTCTCCTATAAATGCATCCTGGAGCAAGGACACTCCTGAAAATCTGGTGTCTGGGTACCATCTGAATTTTCCTGACTCCATTTACCTGCTCTGACTCTGTGTTTATTATAGAATTACTGCCCTATTAAAAAAAAAAATTCCAAGTACTAGACGACATTACCACGGAACAGGATGGTTTCATGTGACTGAAGGTTTTTGTTACATCCGTAAAGGGGCCTAAAGCCAAATATGGTCTGAATAGGAAAAACAAAAACAAAAACAAAAAACCCCCACAAACCTTGGGAAACATAAGTAGCACTTTGGGGCTAAGCTGTGAAGGCACTCATTATACAAGTGATTTAGAAGAGAACATAAATTTGATGCCCTCCTTCTAGATGGTATATCAGATTTTTGCAGTGTTGGGGCTCTGAGTTTAGAGAAGCCTATGGAAGGAACTTAACAAGAAAACTGAAGACTGAGGCAACAGTTCAGGAGTTCAGGCAGTTGGGAGAATTTTGTCACTCCCCTAGCTGGGGTCCTATATCAATGCATTACATTAATGCATTACATGAATGCATACATGAAACTGAAAATGACCTGACGTGCATACTTTAAAAAGAAAGCTGTCTCTCCATTCCCAGTTACCAACACAATGCATTTAGTATATCTCCCTCCTCAGGAGTCTTCCTGACATGTTAACCTCTCATACACACACACCTCAACTTCTTTTCACAACTAAAGTTGACTGATGAGATCAGAAAAAAATGACTAATCACTGTGGCCGCGCCCCACCCCACCCCACCCCCCTTCTCGGGATTGGCAAGTAAAGGAGCCTCTAGAATTTTCTGGCTCCTTTTATTTCAGTGATTCCACACCAAATATGGCTTCTTCAAGGCAGAATCCAGGCCTGATAAATAAAACCAGAATTCTGACTCCCTGCCAACACCCTCAAGCAATTTCAAAGTACAGAAGAGGCAGCCACGCGAACTGCCTTTGAACTCACCCACTTGTGCTAGTCTCTGGGTGGCTCTGGTGACATCCTCCATCTTTCCAGCCTCCTTCAATGCTACTATTAGTCCTATTGGCAAAAGCTTCCAGAGCAACAAGGTAAGGGACCCTAGCGCCTTGGGAATTGGGGATGGGATGGGGAGGGGATGCCGAAAAGGTGCCTTATTTGGGGATAAATGCACTTGGGCCTCAGAAAGCAAGAGGCCACTGGTCCCTGAGAGGATGTTAAAAATTAAATACTAAGAATAAATAAATAGCTCCAAAGTGACACAAGTCAAGGAATGAAGGCTCCTGTCCAATCTAGTGGGGAGACCTCCCCTTCCCAGGGAAGGATCCAGAAACTCTCCAGCATGCAGGACTGGGGTGGGGGTGGCGGGGGAGGTTGGCTGTGAACACTAACACTGAGGAGTGTGGTGGCATTAGGTGGCAGCTGCTGAGGGCAGGTCAGGGGCAAGCCAGGGAGCTGGCACCAAGGAGGAGCAGGCTGGGCCTCTCCAGGACCTGTTTGAGGCTAAGCTCCCTTTTAGCAGCCTCCAGGGCCCCAAGGTATTTGGCAAAATGGTGAGAAGCAAGAGCCAGGCTTTCAAGAGCTCTCAGACCTAGCCCTGCAGCTTCCAGCCTCTTGACATTCCCTTTCCCTGCAGCAGGTGAGAGCAGAGACATGAATACTTGAGAAAACTTCCCAGCCCAGCAGGACTGCTTGTAAGCAGCAGAGGGCCAGGATCTGCCCTGGGCATCACTCCTAGGAAGGAAGGAGCCTGAACAGGTCACTGGCACAGGGACAACAGCAGGTGTTAAGCCACCACAGTCCCTCTAATGGAGTCCATTTTCTAAGGTTTGAGACAGGGCTGGTGCAGCCTTCCGAGTCCTGTGGGGAGGGAGAAATAATGCTGCAAGGGGGCTGGGTTTGTGCTTGGCTTGCCGAGGTGGCTTCCTGGACACAGAGGGAGTAGGGTAGAGAGGCAAAGAGGAGGGCAGAGACTGCGCGGCGGCAAAGGCAGCAGAAATCAGAGTGAGAGGCAGCTGCAGAGCCCCCCACACTCCAAGGGGACCAGGATTCTCAAGCTTCCAGGAAAGCAGGACAACTTCCAACAGACCAGATGCCAAGAGACCGTGGATCCTGCAGCCCTTTAACACTGCTCCTGGGGCCTTTATCAATAAAAGCCATCTATTTCATTGTTGCAAAGTCCATGGGGCCCTCTCCTGGCTCCCTCATGTTCCCAGGTGCGGAGGGCTGGGGAGTCCAGTGAGCGGGGCCAGCTGTTCTCAGCCCTTCTCTCCTGCACTGCTCTCCTCCCGCAGCGCCTGCTGGTGCGAGGCTGCAGCTGCCGCGGCCTCCTTCTCCTTCTGCCGCAGCGCCGCGGCCTTCTTCTCCTGCTCCGCGTGGCTCTTCATGTGTGCACTGCGGCTCTTCACCTTGAAGAACACCCTGCAGTGGGGCAGGGAATCAGGTGAGGGCTGGTTGGCCCCGGACATCCCAGGGTAGGGATGTGTGTACCTGGCTTCTGCCCACCCTTACCCCCTCACCCCTATGGGCGCTCTTCCACATGCTGCCCACCTGATGACACCGCTGCTCTGGGACCCCATGGTGCCAATCTGATGCCATCTCAATACTAGCAGCTCCCGCTGCCCAGCCTCTGTCCCACGGCCCTCAGGAACTAGCCATCTTACCTGCCACATTTTTTACAAGGGAAAGTGTTCTCCTGATTCTGGGTCTTATTAAATGTCTCTGGTTTCTTCTTCTTCTCTGAAAAAGGTAGTGCCCTTCGGGACTTTCCTGTCCCCTCCTTTGGCTTCTCTGGGACCTGGCCACCTTCTGACCCAGGGGCGTTGGACTCGTGGCTCCGGAGGATGAGGATGTCATTGGCCTGGAGAGAACAATGGAGAAGAGAATCAGCAAGAAGTGTCAGGTGATTTGGGGAAGGATAGATCCAGAATTGTGAAATCTCAAGAACAGGAGCCTTTCAATCCTGCCAATGGGTCACCTAGCATCCTGCGTCCTTCCAGTGACAGGCCGTGCCTCTTCAGGAGCCCGGTGTGTCTTGGATCAACTGTAGTGCTACTGTTCCCAAAGTGGCTGGCCCAATAATTCAATGTGGTGGCCCTCAGCTACTAGACAGCTTGGTGCTGATGACCTGAAATCTTGGCATCGCACTTAAAGAATTCAGGTTTCCTGTCATTTAGTCCATGCATGCCTTCATGTCATAAAAGGGATTAAGATCCACATAATGTGCCAGGCACTGGGGACACAGAGGTGGGCAGACAAGAGCCCCTGCTCTCCAAGAGCTCCTAATCTCATGGAAGGCTAACTTTCTGAGCAAAGCCTGGAAAATGCTAAGAAAGAGAAAGAGCAGAAGGAAAGCAGGTGTCAGAGGGCAGAGGACTTGTGGGGCAGGCCTTAGAGAAGGAGCCCTCAGAAGTGGCAAGTGTCCTAGGCCAATTCTCATGGGAAAGCAGAGCTGGACAGAGTTGGGGCACACAGTGCAGGTCTTGGCACAGGAGTGGCCATGCTCAGAAGGGAGAGAGCAGGTGTGTTCAGTTGCTAGGCAATCCTCAGGCCAAAATGTACAAAGGAACTCCCAGCCCTCTGCTTTTCTGACAGAACTCTTGCCGATAAGGGCAGCTCTAGCAGGAGGTTTAGCCTCCTGATGTGTGATGTGGTGGACAGAGTGTACTGTACTAAGAACCCAAGGATACAGGGTATGATTCCAGGTGCATCAGTTGACATCTGTAGAATGGGTTACGACTTTGTGGAGTATTGGGGTAGGAGGGAGATGATAAGTTTTTGTTTGTTTGTTTGTTTTAACTTGTTATTGTTTTGCAGCAGACACTGGGGCTTGAATTCAGGGCCTCATGCTCTCATCTGACCTTTTCCGTTCACTGCTGGCGCTTTACCACTTGAGACATGTCTCTACTTGCAGCATTTTGTCAGTTAATTGTAGGATAAGAGTCTCTAGGATTTGTCTGGCTCTGAACTGACCCTCAAGTAGTTGGGATTCTAGGCCTGAGTCATCAGCACCAGTTCCTACGAGGTCTATACAAGGTAATTATTTTCCCTCTAAATCTAAGACATAGAAGCAGTAGAGTATAAAAATAAATAGCAACCGGCATCAGGCTGCCTACTACTTGGGCCTCAAGTTCCTTGTCTATAAAATGGGGTTAATCGTAGCCTCTACCACCTAGGGCTGAGAGTAGAGCAGTTGACAGCAAAAAGTACTTCATTCACTTCCTGTTATTGTGATGGTGAGGTTTTCTCACCATGTTTCTGCTCTGCCCTCCTCCCATACCCCAGGCCCATCTCAGCCCTCGTGGCCCTGCGTCCAGGGAGTAGAGGTGGAAGTCACACTTACCGCCTCATTGGCCTGTAGTGTCTGCGTGGCTTTGACGGCAGCTGCCCGCCGGCTGCGCTCTCGCCCCTCTTCCTGTTCTCCCTTCTCCTGGGTTTCTGGTGCCTCTTCCTCCCCCTCTCTCTTGGGCTCCTTTACCTCTCCCTTGAGCTCCAGCCTCTCTTCACTTGGGGACTCTCTTCTGGGAGGAGGCACCCTTGGGAACTTCTGGGAAGTCTATGGGGACAAGAACACACTCAGTCACACTGCTGTAGTGCACTGACTCTGACTCAGCCAGAGCTCATAAGCCACTACTTGGCCTGGCCTGGCCCAGCCTCCTGTACTAGAACTCTTGTCACAGACTAGCCCTCCTATGTCTAGTCTACCTGGGAACAAAAAGAATTTTGACCCTGAGAGCCCCTAGGATGAGCTTGAACACTTGAAACTGAGCCAATGGCAGAGGAAGTATGCAAGGATCCATAAGCTACCCGCATTCTTGGATAGATGCTCACTGAAGACATGCCTTGACACAGTGGTCTAGTGAGCCAGGCAGGAGCCTCGAGTTTCCAGTTCCTCACCATGTCTGTAACGCTTTCTGTATCTCCACTCCCTTTCCATCTGGAAAATGGGGTCCAGCCCACTCCTTGTATGAAAGCAGCATATCCCCACATAAGAGCTTAGAACCCTGAGATGATGCCAGAAGGATATACAAATGCAGAGTTAAGTAACATTCCCTTTTTCAGTTCTCTTTCAGTCCTGGTTATGTCAAGGACAAAGTCTGGGGTTTGTGTTACTGTGTTTTTTTATACTGCTCTAGACCTGATAATCTCTTTAACAAAGAGAGGTCAGGCTGCATTCTCAGAGTGCTAACAGGCAACAACAGTTTCTAAGCTAGACTAGAGTAACAGTGTTTGGTTTTCAACATATTTACTTTTATCAGTACCTTCTATTCGGGGGAAACAATCCTGGCTTTCTATTTATCATTGTCACATAAAGCTTCCATTTTATTTGAGTTAAAAAAAAAAGTTGACTCAAAGAGAAGTGTTCAGTAATAGCACATGCGGAGTGTGGACATGACAGGAATAATAATGTTGACATGCGGTGGGAGGCAGATAGAGTAGAAATCATAAAGGTGATGCAAGAATGACCAGAGTCTGGGAAAATGTGAGAGGTCTGCTCTCAGGAAAGCAGATGCTACTGTAGCAAATTCTCCAATGTTCTGCATCTGTAGCCTAGCAAGGAGAACCCAAAGGTCCAGGGTCTGGGACATCAGTTGCAGGGTGAGGGGACTCTGCTTTCCTCTGCCTGCCCTCCACAGATGCCTGGAGAGCTTGGCCTCAGCCTGCCAGCTCAGCTCTGGGCTCAGCCCCAGCCATGCTTGAGGCAGATGAAGCTGGGAAAGGAGTCACCTTAATGTCTACTTCAACCTCTTCCTGGGCTGACTTCTCATCACTTGCATCCACGTCCCCAAAGGTGAGAGTCCCATTGCGGCCGATTTTCACCTGCTTCTTATAGGTGTAGTAGAACTCCACACATTGGGCCACAGTCTTGGTCTGGATCTGGTTTAAAGCCAAAATTGAGGTCAGAAGCTGCTGGTTTAATTCACCTACTTGGAGAGAATCCAGCTTTTCCTGTTTCTGAAAATATGTTAGCCTTAGGCTAAAAAAATCCAATCCAGTAAACCCAAGAAATTCAAGCATTTCTCTTATGCCTTATTCTGCCACAAACCTGTGATCAATGCAATTAACCAATGCTTCCACACTGACTTCAATCAATCAATTCGTAAGTAAATAAAACCATAAAGGACAACACTGGAGTCACTGGGGACATTTGACAGTGAACCACATACTGGAGGGGTTCATGTCAGTTTTAATTTCTTGGGAGTGTTTTGTGTTGTTTCTTGTGGTACTGTGGATTGACCCAGGGTCTGGCACTTGCTAGGCAAGCACTCTTGTATTTATGGTACTGTGGTTTTATTGGAAAATAATTCTTGCTTTGGGAGATACATGCTGAAAATCTGTTGAGTCATATGCCAGGATAGCTATGACTTACTTTTATTTTCTTAGGCAGAACTAGGGTTTGAACTTGGTGCCTCACACTTGCTAACAGACTGGCTGAGCTGCATCTCTAGCCCTTTTTTTTTTGCACCGTCATTATTACTATTATTATTAGTTGTTGGTCATGGGGCTTGAACTCTGGGTCTGGGCTCTGTCCCTGTGCTATTCAGCTCAAGGCAAATGCTCTAATACTTAAGACAGAATGCCACTTCTGATTTTCTGGTGGTAAATTGGAGGTAAGAGTCTCAGACTTTCCAGCCTGGGCTGGCTTTGAACTGTGATCCTCCGATCTCAGCCTCCTGAGTAGCTAGTATTACAGGAGTGAGCCACCGGCACCCAGCTTGCACTGTTATTTTTGAGATAGTATCTCACTTCTTGCCAGGCCACACTTCGGTCAGCTTCAATATGCCTTTTAGGCTTCCCATTGGAGCTATGTTAACAGTGTGCATTTCTGTGACCAGCTCTCAGCTGAAATGGAAGCCTTGAACCATGATCCTCCCAAGTACTTAGGATGACAGATTTAGGATTATGGGCGTGAGCCATGGGTACCCAGCTTGCTGATCTAAAACAGATGAGAAAATAGTTGAGGGCGGGATAGTGTTTAGATGTAGACAAAGTAAAAAAGTAAATAGGGTGAACGTTTGCAATAGTGAGTGTTCATCATACTGTTCTATTTTGTATGAGTTGGAAACTTTTCCAATTAAAAAGGAAGAGAAAGCTGCATGCTAGTGGCTCAGGCCTGTAAACCCAGCTACTCAGAAAGCTAAGATCTGAGGACCAAGGTTCAAAGCCAGCCTAGGCACAAAAGTCCATAAGACTGTTATCTCAAATGAACAATAATAATCTGGAAGTAGAGCTGTGGCTCAAAGTGGTAGAGTGCTAGCCTTGAGCACAAAAGCTCAGGGACAGCACCCAGGCCCTGAGTTCAAGACTGACAAAATAATAAGCAAATAAAGGTAAGAGGAAGATCTAAACCACTCCCCATCTTAAGCCAGTTTCTACCTAGCAACACGGGCCCCTTCATGTGAGCTGTTGGATTGCTCTTCAGGGAGCAGCACCTGACAAGTGAGAGGGAGAAAAATATGGGAAAAGCAACCCCAAGGAAACCAGTAAGAAAGCCTGAGAGGAAGCAAAAGGTCTAACTTTCCCAACAAATGGCTGTACAACCTCAGGTTAAGTCACCCACTTCCTAATTTGAAGTTTTCCACATGGCACCAGTGAGGTGAGTCATCCCCAAGGACTCCTGACACTCTGCTCCTTCCATTTCATAAATCTATTTGGACACTGGGCTTTAGTTTTGGACTACTCTCCTACAGAAGGGCTGTTTTCTCCGATGCTCCCCTCCCTCATCCCCTACTCCCTGGACCCAGCCACTACTGGGCTGGGCGTCCAGTTCAGAGAGCCCAGGTGCAGTGCACTACTCTGATCCGTGAAAGAAAGAAGACATGCCTTGTCTCATGGGAATGGCCAAGCCACACATTTATTAATTAGACTGCAGCTATCCAGTCAATTCTCCCTGCTCCTTAATCTGACCATTAGTCTGCTGTCTTCATTAGGCATTTGGATGCCTCAGTGAACTTCATGAACATGTGCTTCCTGGAAATACTGGCAACAATGTTACTAAGGCCTAACAAATAACTGCCCTAACAGGGCCTTCACAGATTTGTCAACACTTGGTCAGGTTCTCAGGACCATTCCAGATACAATGTACATCCCAAGAGGAAGCAGCCCATTCTCAGAAGCTCTTTTCCTTTGGCCACCCACACAACTCACTCTCCCCATAGACCAGAGTCTGTGAGATAATGCTGGAAAAGATGCATGTCTCTGGATTAGCAAAAACAACGAGCCAGGGCGCTTGTGGCTCATGCCTATAATCCTAACTACTCAGGAGGCTGAGATCTGAGGATCTCGGTTCAAAGCCAGACTGGGCAGGAAAATCCGTGAGACTCTTATCTCCAATAAATCACTCAAAAAACTGGAAGCGGTGCTGTGGCTCAAGCGGTAGAGCACTCGCCTTGAGCTGAAGAGCTGAGGGACAGCGCCCAATAAATAAAGGCAAAAACAACAACGACAACAAAAAACAACAGGTTCACCTGTGTGCAGCCCTCATACCTGATTTGTCTTGCCACCAAGGCCTCCCTCTAAACTGAGACAATGAGGCAAGATTAGGGAATCTTTTTTTCTGTCCAAGGCCACTTGGATATTTGTAACTTTAGAGGGCCATACAAAATTATCACTATAGGCTGGTGCTCATGGCTCAAACCCGTAATCTAGCTGCTCAAAGCCAGACCCAGCAGAAAAGCCCATGAGACTCTTATCTCCAATTAGCCAGCATAAGGTCAGGAAGTAGAGATATGGCTCAAGTGGTAGAGCACCAGCCTTGAGCAAGAAAGCCAAGCCTGAGCTTGAGTTCCTGCATTCAAGCCCCAGTACTTGCACACATGTGTACAAAATTATCAGTACAAGCAGATGCACTTCGGATAGCCCACTAGAGCCAACAAGAGACATACATGTCTGTCATGTGTTTGTCCAGTCATACACAAATGATTTAGAAGGCCTGGCCTGCTGGCTAGACATTCTTCAACCCTGCTAGAGCATGACCACAGAACCTTAAAGTAGGGGAAGGGAACTTAGGACGACCAAGGTCAGATCTTTTCCCCTTCTTGCATTGTTTAGAAAACTGTCTCTCAGTCTATTTAATGGAATTACATTTTTTCTTTTCTTCTGCGGTGCTAGGGATGGAAACAGAGCGCCAGGTGTAACCGGCACATGTTGAACCACTAAGTTCATCCCTAGCAAGCTCGGTCAGCAGCTACATTTCCCCTTCTCCTCACCCTGGCTCCTGTAGAGGGAGTTATGGCGATAGCTCCCAGCCCTCACGTGCCCCAGGCTCACCAGTTTCTGCACCAAGAAGAAATCCTTCTTGTAAATGGCGATGCCCTTGTTGAACAGCTTCCTTTCAGCCATCTTCCACTGGTCAGAGCCTGAGATGCAGAGAGAGAGGCAGGCTGTGAGGTAGGCAGGGTGGTAAGCATGGGGGAGGAGGAGGAGATGGTGGTGGTTTGCACCTGCTTAGAAAAGTGTTAACATGGCCTCTGCAGGCACTCTGAGCTGACTCCGCATCCTAGTTTGGCTACTCACTCGCAGTCACTTGGAGCCTAACTCTCGTACTTGAGAAATGGGAAGCTGACACCAGAACCCACCAGGTGTGGTGAGGACTAAGGGGCAGGGGACAGACATGATGCAGTGCACACAAAATGTGGCACTCGAACAGATGAATATGGTGGCTGCTAGGATTAAATGATTTGGTCAATGTCCCTCCCCCTCCCTTTTTTTTGTGTGCTGGTACTGAGGCTTGAACTCAGGGCCTGCGTGTTGTCCCTTAGCTTTTACAGTCAAGGCTGGCACTCTACCACTTTCAGCTTTCTGATGATTAATTGGAGATAAGCGTTTCATATACTTTCCTGGCTGGCTTTGAACTGCAATTCTCAGATCCCAGGCTCCTCAGTAGCTAGAATTACAGGTATGAACCATTAGCACCCAGCTTCGATATCCCTTTTAAAGTAGATTCTCCAAAATGATACTCCAGGAGACACCTAAGCTCCCAGGTACCCATGGGCATTTTAGATGGTACTCCTGGGTTCCTGTCCCTTGTATGTTTGACTTGGGCTCTTTTGCCCGGAGGGACACCCACCTGCCCGCCCTTTTCACTCTTCCTCTCTAGGGCACTAAGTCTTTCAGGACCTACCTAACTTGGTCAGCTCTCAGCTGACCCCAATGGGTTATCTATGACTCAGCCCTAAGCAGGGACATGGAGGCTGGAGACTCAAGACTCCAGGCCACAGGCCACCTTGGTCCCACCCACCTGTGTAGTGATAAGTTGCCAGTGGGTGGTTGTGGGGCCACAGGGGCTTCTTCAGTAGCAGCTTATTCAGTGTTTCCTGGAGGGAAAGCAAAGGGAAGGTCAAGGTCAGTGTGGTCTCAGTGAAGGACTAGCATCCTAGGCCTGGATAAAAGGCAGAGGACTTCCTCAAACCTCTCAGTGGGGCGGGCACTTATTCCTGCCCCCCTTAACTGCTGAGGGATGGAAGTGTAGGAGGATGGTAAAGTCACGGGAGGCAGGGCTGCTCAGGAACTACTAGGCTACCAGGGCTCTTAAGGGGATACATGGTCCTGGAAGCAAGTAGCACGGATGCAGAAGGCCTGCGGTGACAGTCCAGTCTGACAGTGGGACCCTGAGACCTTAAAATTAGGGACTGGAACAGACAAGAGGATTCTGCACATCCAATCTGGAATATGGAACTAGAGTTCTTGGGCTGAACCCCTTCTTAGTGTCAAGCATCCCCCTCCCCCCTCCTTCCACACAGCATGTCAGCAGGCCTAGCTTCTGGGCAGCAGACACAGATCTATGGCGGCCTTTCCAAGGGGCCAGCCCTGAACCAATGGTGCTGTCTTACCAGGATGTTTCCTCCAGACTCGTGCAGACAGTGAAGGGCCAGCTCTTGGTTGGTGCCAGCACCAGGGAAAATGCTGGAGCAGGCAGCTATCATAAGGTCTTCCACTGGATTTCATGAGAATCATAAAGAGAAGGCAATCATATTTAGGGCCATGCCTGGCTAAGCCTGATTCATACCAGCCTCACCCGACATGCTCAGCCCCCAGACTCTCCTCACCTTGCCTCTGCTTCTCCTGGCTGCTCTCCAGGTCCTCCCATGGCTGCCATACCAAGTCAGCCTTGTGAGGGTCTGCAGCTGCCAGGGCACTGTCCCTCATCAAGGGGATTTCTGCTTGGAACCGGGTGCCCACGTTGATCCGTCTGCAGGGTGGAAAGGACAGAGAGTAAGACCACTTGGTGCAGGGAGTCTGGCTTTAGGAAGACTGTGAAGACAGCCTGGCACCACCAGAAAGGAAAGGCCCAGAAGCTGGAGGGGGGAGAAGCTGTTCCATGCTGACAGGGAGATCTCTGGGACCCCCCCCCCCCACCTCCCCAGTCCTGCTCTTCTCAGAGAAAAATTCAAGCTGAGCTGGAAGTTTCAGGAAAACTTCCACATGGAATGCAGAAGAAGACAGATAGCAGATGCCAGGACCAATTTGCAGAAAAGTCCAAAGAAGTAGCCTGGCTCTCTACACATACAATTTAGCCCCCCCCCCTTGTTCTCAGAAGCCACCTGCATGCAATCCCTCTGCCCCCACCCCCACCCCCTAGCCTCCAAGGGCACTTACGGTTCGATGCTCACAGGGGTGGCCTCTCCCATCACAGACAGGACAGGCGGAGTAACTTCAGTACTGTCTATGGGACAAAGAGCATGTTGATAAATGGCACCCTCCTCCAGCAAAGCACCCACAGCCCTGGGTGACAGTCCTGCATGCAACAGTCACAGCGGTGACTCAGAGTGCACTTGGAACTCAGGCACCCGTCCTGATGCCCAGACTGATAAGCATGTGCCAACTCAGGCCCTTTACTAAATATTCAGGTGCCTTGGTTTTTCATATCTGTTAAAGGGGCTCTTTCTATGTCTTGAGAGTTAACATAAAGATTGCATGAAATAATGCACAGAGCTATTACTGCCACAAGCTCTACTCTACAGAACCAACTATAACCTAAAACTATGGTGGCTAGCAGAGAGGCTGAAACTTTGGGTGCACTAGGAAAATGGTGAGCAGAATCATGGTTTTATAACTAACTTCTCACTTTATCTCTGGATTTTCTGCCTCAGTTTCTCCCAAACTCATCTTCAGGCTCCACAAGATTAAGATACTCCCTTGATCCAAAACAAACAAAAGACCTTCCACAACAGGAGATAAAGCCTGAAATCCATAGCTAGGAGTTCCAGATTTTCCCGTTGTCTATGCCTCCCACCAGCCCAAGGCTTGGCCTGTCCATCCTAGCAGCCCTATGGCATGCTCACCTCCTGGCCATACTTCCTGCACAGACTCACCTACAGATCTTTGCAGCAGTCATCTGCTTGGCCTGGCGTGTTCTTCCTGCCCCTCCCCCTCCAGAGTTCAGCCCTAGCCCCACCCACTCCCAAATGCTTTCCACCCTCCCAGGCTTGGAACTTAGTGTCAGCTTCACTCACTGGCTGCTGGTCTCAAACTGTTCAACCTCTGCTTTTCTGTCTCCAAGGCTTTCTTGCCAGCTCCCTAATGACCCTGCATTGCACTTTCTCTCTAGAATAGATCATGATGTCCCATACATTCTTGGATTCCTCACAAGACCCAGTTCAAGGCGTTTTATACCCAAGTACTCCATAAATACTCATGAACAAACTGACCTCCTCTTGTCTGCCAGTCTGCTCTCTACAATGGCTTCCTGCACAACCTAGCCAGGGAGAAAAGCTTTCCTTGGGTGGGGGTGGGGGGGTAGCGGGGGAGGTGGGGGGAAAGCAGGCTGCCCTGCCAGACACAGGGCAAACCATTCCTGCCCACAGACACTAGGGGTCGCCAGAGAGCTAAATCATGGGTGAGGTCTAGGTCAGAGGTGAAGGTCAGAGGTGAACTGGGTGAAGGCAACCAACCAAGTGCTATACCACAATATCCTCTCCCTAAGGGATAGCTAGGATTATTCGTTTTGTTTTCCCTTTTTGGAATGGGCAACATTTTTCCAGCAATATACCACCCAGGTCAAACATTGCCAAAATATCTGCTCTTGGTCAAAATACTACCCAAGAGGCCTAGGGGACAAGACCTACTGCATAAATATTATAATATTATGATATTATGAGTAACATAATACCATAACATTATGAATTGCCAGGCCCGATGTTAGGTGCTTCCTACCTGCTAATGAATCTGATCCTCACTTCAACCCTAAGAGGTAGGTAGCCATCAAGTTGTACCATAGGAAACTGCAATTGTAGATCCAAAACATAGCTAAATACCAGCAATTTCATCACCAACCAAGTACTACTAAGGTCCATTTTAATACTGAAGAAACAGCGTTTAAATGATTTGTATGGGGGGGAGGGCGCGCGGGGGATGTAATAAATAATGGAACTGGGATCTGAAGGTGAACAGTACAACCACCCCCACTCCACTTCTGGTCTCCCACAGCGTCCAGTCCAATCCTCAGCAACCCCATAAAGCAAGCTGCTCCCCTGCCCTTTCCCCTGCATTCTCAGTCACTTACTAGACCGGAGCAGGGTGCGATGGGCACTCTTTGGCGTGATGGGTGGAGGGGCTGGGATGCTGCTGGTTGATATGATGGCATTGAAGTAGAGGCCGGAGCCTTCCCGCACTGGGCTAAGGATGGGGGGTGGCGTGTAAGGGGGCAGCTCAAAACTCCGTTCCGAGGGGTGGTCAGCGAGGCGGACGGGGGAGCGCAGGTGGCTCTGGTACGGGGTGATGTTGGAGTAGACTGGAGGGGCGATGAAGGTCCCCGCCTTGGTGGGGATGATCAGGGGCTCTGGCCGGGGCCGCTGCTTTGGTTTCCGCACAGAAGGCTCCCCCTCCAACTTAACATTCAGGTCCTCAGCCTAGAGAAGGAAAAGTAAAGATGGCTTCAGCCTCCTGCAGCCCAAAGGAAGCTCACATCTTGGCCGGCCAGTGCCACCTCGGAAACGGCGGGCCTCTGTGCTCACCCAGCACGCTGGGGAGGAGGAGGCAGGTCTCAGTCCTCCTCAGAAGTCACACACTTTCTCTGTAAAGGGCCAGAGAGTGTTATTGCATGTTCTCTGTGCTGCTCACGTCATCTCTTTTTCTTCTTCTTAAAAGAAAAAAAAAATCTTGTAAAAACGTAGAAACCATCCTGAGCTCTGTTATGTGGCCCCACCATGGCTCTGATGCCCTTTTGTGGAGTGTTCAGCGGTGAAGGGTTCAGCGGTGCTGCTACACTGCTTGCATTGGGGTCTATCACTTTTCTTTGCCACTTAAAATTATTATTATTTTGGGTCCGGTCATGGTGCCTGAACTCTGGGCCTGGGCACTGTCCCTCAGCTCTTCAGCTCAAGGCTAGCGCTCTACCGCTTGAGCCACAGCGCCACTTTCGGCTTTTTTTTTCTTTTTGCTTATGTGGTGCTGAGGAATCGAACCCAGGGCCTCTGGCATGCAAGGCAAGAGCTCTACCACTGAGCCACCTTCCCAGCCCCATGCCACTTAAAATTATACAACCTATATGTGTCATTTTTAACATGGGAAAAAGAAGTCTGTGTCTACCTGTAGTGGTCCCGGCCTGTAATCCCAGCACCTGGAAGGCAGAGGCTGGAGGATATCAAGTTTGAGGCCACCTTAGTTACATAGGCCAATCTGTGTTATATAGGGAGACCCTGTCTCAAAAAATTAAACTAATACGCTAGCTTGAAGACCATGTGATCTAATTCATGGAAACCAATCTGTGCATTCCCTAGCACAGAGTAACAACTCCATAAATCTATCACTACTTAAACTCTAGTCTCTGCATTAGATGAGAGCTCCTATTTTGTGCCAAGACCCGAGCTAGGCATAGGACTACCAAAATGGAACAAGAGAATCCCTGGCCTTTGCAGGATTCGATCTATTATCAGAGGCTACCCCACTCATGCTGTCAGAGGCTGGCCCCCTGATTCAGACTCCATGGTATGTCTCACAGCCTATAGGAAGGGCTGTGAGGGAATAGAAACCTTTCCTTGCTTCAGTCATACACGGAGAGGATAGAACTTGCAGGGGTGAGCAGCACCCAGGCCATCCATCTCTCTGGGTACACAGAACAGCAAGGCTGGCCATGTTGACTGAATGGAGAATAGGCTCTCCCCCTCCCTGACAATCCAACTCCCATGCCACCTTCCACCAGAGGGCCCTGACTCCCTGTGAAGCCCTAGCCATGGTCTTCCTCCATCTGTGCCCTCTTTTCTCTTTTATACACAGAATAAAACTGAAGTGCTCATTTCTCTACTCTTAAAGGGAACAACACGACTAGACAGAAAACAATGCAGCAGCACAAAAGGCCTCCCTCCACCACTTGCTAGACAAGAAATAAAACGTAAATCCAGAAAGCTTAGAGTATTCATAGTTAAAAGAAACGATCCCATACATCTGACAATTCTTTAAATGTGATAATGGTATGGAGAGTAGGTTAAAAAAAAGGATATAGGGCTGAGAATGTGGCTTAGTGGTAGAGTGCTTGCCTAGCATGCATGAAGCCTGGGGTTTGCTTCCTCAGTACCCACATAAACAGAAAAAGCTGGAAATGGCACTTTGGCTCAAGTAGTAAAGAGCTAGTCTTGGGCAAAAGAAGCTCAGGGACAGTGCCCAGGCCCTGAATTCAAGCCCCAGCACTGGCAAATTAAAAAAAAAGGATGTATTCAGATGCATGTGTTTCTGTATTCAGATGGTATGTATGGTATGCATGTATGTATGAAATGTATATATTCAGATAGTGTGTAGGGATTGTGTGTATTGAGATTTGCCTCAAAATAACCTAGGGACAGGGAAAACTGAAGATAAAGATGGAATACAACTGAGTGTAGTGTAGTGTTTGCGTGTGCGCACGTGCACACACACGTAACATGCCAGTCCTGGGTGCTCTCCCTGAGCTGCTTTTTTGTTCAAGGCTAGCACTCTACCTAGTTTGGTGAAGATAAGAGTCTCACACTGTCCTGCCCAGGCTGGCTTTGAATCACGTTCCCAGTTCTCAGCCTCCTAAGTAGGATTATAGGCGTGAGCCACCGGTGCCCAGATGGCTATAATTTTTGTTTGTTTTTCTGATAGTAGTAGGGTTTGAACCCAGGGACTCTCACCTGCTAATCAGATGCCCTAATGTCTGAGGCATACCTCCAGCCCTGTTTGCTTTAGTCAGAGTCTCCTGCATACGGCTATGACCAGTGGAAAAACTGGGTGATGACTAAACATTTCCTCACTATACCTTTCTGTTTTATTCATGATTGAAACATCTACAATACAAAGAAAAAGAACCAAACAAACAAATAAAAATAAACCTCCCACAAATGCCTGGTGTTGTGACAAGCCTGAGCACAGATTCACGTCACCCGAATTCCAGGGTTAGCACTGCCATTATCTGCTGCATGAGATGATCGCCATGCTTAGGTTTGAGTTTTGGGTTTTGGTGTTGAGAACGGAACTGTGGCATCACCGATGCTAGACCAGTGCTCTACCATTGAGCAGATAGTGCTAAGGTGTAAATTCACACCCTAGCACATACTCGTGCAAGGGCATTAAAAAGGCAGATACTTAGTATGGTGTTAAGAGGTGGAGTCTTTAGAAAATGACTAGGTTTAGATGAGGTCATTAGATGAATCTTCATGGCTTTACAGGAAGCAGAACAAAGACCAGACATATGTGCTCCCTAATTTTTGCCATATGATTCTCTGAATTACCTTGGGATTGTGACAGTAAAAAAAAAAAAAAAAAAAAAAAAGGCGGGGGGTAGGGGAACAACATGGGAAGGTGGCTCAGTGGTAGAGTGCTTGCCTTGCATGCATGAGGCCCTGGGTTCAATTCCTCAGCACCACATAAGCAGAAAAAGCCGGAAATGGCACCGTTGGCTCAAGTGGTAGAGAGCTAGCCTTGAGCTGAAGAGCTGAGGGGCAGCGCCCAGGCCAGAGTTCAGGCCCCATGACCAACAACAACAACAACAAAAACAAAAAGCTATTACCAGATAAGGCCTATGGACCTTGTACCTTCAGAACCATGAATCCAATGGGCCTTTTTTCATTATAAGTTAGCCTTCCTCAGATGTTTTATTATAGTAATGAAAAGCAGGCTAATACAATCTATCTTTTGTCTATTCTGGGCCTATTTCCTCACCTGAAATATTAAACACCTCCATGTAGTTAGTTGTTCAGGCTCTTTCCTGAACATTCCCCCCCAAACCACAGAAAACAGATAGTCTTGGATTAATTAACATAATAATCTTGGGAGTTTTAGCCCTCTTGCTCAAACACCACCACTCTGTTATAGAGAGCAAGCCAACTCTCTAACTGGAAATAACTAGAAAACCTGATCTCAATTAAAAAAACAACAACAAACAACACTTGTTTTGAAGGTATCAGAGCACACACAGGTTGGCAACAAATTAAAGAACCAAGGATGTAGTGGGTTTTGGGGGCAGGGGGGAGAAGGGGGAGGAAGCTCAGGAGGTAAGTGCCGCACGGGAGCTAGCTACCTTTTCCCTAGAGGTAGATGCCATAACTGCAAGCTGAGGGGCTAAGAAACCCAAAGAAGCTATCAGAATAAGAACTGGAGTTTAGGGCTTACCAAGGAAGGAGAGTCTGGTAAACACCAGGTTTGGACTAGGACTGCAAAGAGCTGTATCTGAGAACAACGGTGAATCAGAAATAGGCTGGTCCTTAGGGAAACTAATTCATAGCTCCAATCCTCCCATCTCAACCTCTGATTAAAATGACTTAGGGCTAAGCACCCATGGCTCACACCTGTAATCCTAGCTACTCAGGAAGCTGAGATTTGAGGATTGTGGTTCAAAGCCAGCCTAGACAGGAAAGTCCATGGGACTATTATCTCCAATAAACCACCCAAAACCAGAAGTGGCACTGTGGCTCAGGTATAGAGCTCTAGCCTTGAGCTGAAGAGCTGAGAGACAGCGCCCAGAGGCCTAGAGTTGAAGCCCCACTACCAAAAAAACAAAAACTCAAGATTGTGTGCCCTTTGCTACATACCACAGTGAAGATAAATCCTCTTTGGAAGAGGAAAATATCATCTAGAGCCTTATTTTGGGGATGAGCTGGTACTGTGGGGCAGGGGGGGCCTTGAATTCAGTGCCTTAAGTTCATGCTTGGCTTTTTTGCACAAGGCTGGCACTCTACAACCTGAGCCAACTTCCACTTCAGACCTGTTGCTGATTAATTGGAGAGTCTAGACGTTCCTGCCTGGGCTGGCTCTGAACTGTGATCCTCAGATCTTAGCCTCCTGAGTAGCTGAGATTGCAGACAGGAGCCATCAGCACTTGGCTCCAGTCTTTAAGTAAAAATAAAGAATCACATCTGGAGGGAATTCTGTCTCTTTCTCTCTGTCTCTTTCTTCTCTGTCTCTTTCTGTCTCTCTGACACAGATATACATACATACAAAACACATTTTTATTTCAGGTCATTTTAGAACTTAGTTGTGAAGTCATGGTTTCCAATCTGGGAAATAAATGGTGCATGACAATGAGGAGACATAATAAGAACGCTTTTAACTATGTGCCTCTGAACATATAAAATATCTAATTGAAATGGAAAAAAGAAAGCTTTTAAATCTTGCCTGAAATGGGGAGATGCTAACTGAACAATACTGAATGAAGGAGAAGAGACTTACATTTTTATATGAAAAAATAAAGTATTAGAGCTGGGTACCAGTGACTCATACCTATAATCCTAGCAACTCAGGAGGCTGAGATCTGAGGATTGTGGTTTAAAGCCAGCCCAGGCCAGAAAAGTTCCTGAGACCCTATTTCCAATTAATCACCAAAAAGCTGGAAATGGAGCTGTGGCTCAAGTTGGTAGAGTGCTAGCCTTAAGTAAAACAACCACAACTCAGGGATAGCATCTGGGTCCCGATTTTAAGCCCCAGCATGCATGCACACACACACACACACGCACGCACGCACACACGCGCACACACACACACGCACACACGCACGCACACACACACACACACACACACACACACACACACACACACACACACGACACAGAATACTAGAATTAGGTACCCGTTTTTCAGGATTTCCAATAGGAGGACCATGGGAAAAGTGCTGGGATTAGTGTACACTGAGGCTAGTACAGAGAGTTCCCAGACCCACCTGCACATAGTCCCAATCAAGCTCTGAAGAAAGAAGGAATCAGAGGGCGGGTCTTTAGGAATCAAAGCCACACTCCTCAGACATTAAGCAATCTTTTCATAGTCTCTGATGTTATAGCTTGGATGTGGTTTGTTCCCTGAGACTTCATACACCCCAGCCCAGTTTGGTGGTGTTTAAGTGGCAGAAGCTTTAAGAGTTAGGGCCTACTGCTAGGTAATTATGTCAGAAGGCCATTGCCCTCAGAGAGATTAACACTGTTCTCAAGAAGTAGGTTCCTTCTCACGAGAATAAATTGCTGTAAGATCAAGTCTGGCCCCATGTGTCCCACTCTTCTTGCTTCCCTTCTCACTACATGACTGCTCTCTCTTGCAGACTCCCACCTTGATGCCATCTGCCTTGCTGTGATGTACGTGGTCAGGGGGTCCTCACCAGAGGCTGAACAGATGGGAATTTTAGGCTCCAAAATTATGAGCAAAATAAATCATTAAAAAAATTTAAGTATGTGGGGGGGAGGGGGGAGGCTGGGAAAGGATGTGAGGGGTAAACCAAAGGAGGAGGGTGCAATGCTTGGTAAGAAATGTACGCATTATCCTGCCCATGTAATTGTAACCCCTCTGTACAGTATGTTCACAAATAAAATAAATTTAAATTAAAAAAAATTTATGTAACTTCAGGTTACTATAACAAAATGGACTAGTATACTGGCTCTCAATAAAGTGACTCCATAGACAAGAAAGCAAGACGTCATTTAAAAACAAGAAATAAAAGCTGGGTGCTGGTGGCTCACACCTGTCATCCTAACTACTCAGGAGGCTGAGACCTGAGGATCGAGGTTCACAGCCTGGACAGGTAAGTCTGTGAGACTCTTATCTCCAAAAAACCACCAGAAAATGGGAAGAGGCGCTGCTGTGGCTCAAGTGGTAGAGCGTTTGCCTTGAGCTGAAGAGCTTAGGGACAGCACCAAGGCTCAGAGTTTAAGCCCTACAACCGACAAAAACAAAAAACCAGCCGGGCGCCGGTGGCTCACGCCTGTAATCCTAGCTACTCAGGAGGCTGAGATCTGAGAATCGCGGTTCAAAGCCAGCCCGGGCAGGAAAGACCGTGAGACTCCTATCTCCAATAAACCACCAGAAAACCGGAAGTGGCGCTGTGGCTCAAGCGGTAGAGCGCTAGCCTTGAGCTGAAGAGCTGAGGGACAGCGCCCAGGCCCAGAGTTCAAGCCCCATGACTGACAAAAAAAAAACCAAAAAACCAAAAAAACCCAAAAAACCAATGAGGCAATAGAATAAAACATATTAATGGAACCACCAGATATAAACTGTAAGAAAAACTAGATTTAGGGCTGGGAAGGTGGCTCAGTAGTAGAGCGCTTGCCTTGCATGCATGAGGCTCTGGGTTCGATTCCTCAGCACCACATAAGCAAAAATAAATAAAGCTGGAAGTGGCATTGTGGCTCAAGTGGTAGAGCGCTAGCCTTGAGCTGAAGAGCTGAGGGACAGCGCCCAGGCCCAGAGTTCAGGCCCCACGACTGGACCCAAAAAAAAAAAGAAAAAAAGAAAAACTAGATTTAATTTATGAAATAAAAGCCAAATTTGAAACTTTCATCAAAGAACTAGAAACTCTGAAAATGAACTAAATGGAAATCTCAGAATTAAAAAGTGAAAGAACTAAAATGACTCAACCAATGGGTTTAACAACATATTAGATACAGCTAGTGAGAAATTGGTGAAGTGAAAGATCAGACAGGAAAAAAATTAGAAAATACAAGAAAATGCATGATAGTCATAAAATAAGTAATATATGTGAAAAGGTCTAATGAGCATGTAACGAATTCCAGAAGAAGAAAGAAGATGAAGAAGAAATATTTAAGATGAACTACAAACTCTAAAAGAGAATAACTACATTTATGGAAACAAAATTGCTGAAAAGTAAAAGCAAAAAACAATCAGACAAAAGATAACCCCAAACCAGGCATCAGTGGCTCACGCCTGTAATCCTAGTTACTCAGGAGGCTGAGATTTAAGGATTGCAGTTCAAAGCTAGCCCACGCAGGAAAGTCTATGAGACTCTTATCTCTAATAAACCATCAGAAAACTGGAAGTGGCACTGTGGCTCCAGTGGTAGAGCACTAGCCTTGAGCTGAAGAGCTGAGTGACAGTGCCCAGGCCCAGTGTTCAAGCCCCATGACCACCACCAACAAAAAAAGATATCCCAAATCTAGAAAGTAACAAGAAAAAAAAAAAAGGTACCTTACATCTAAATGATAGTTATGGCTTAAACATTCATCAATCAATTAAAAAAAATTTTTTGAGACAGGATTTCACTAGGTAGCCCAGGCTGGTCTTGAACCTGAAATATTCCTGCCTCAGCCTACTTTAAGGACCGGAATTGTTTAACACAGCAAATAAAATGGAAGCCTGAGGGCTGGGAATGTGGCTTAGTGGTAGAGTGCTTGCCTGGCTTGCATGAAGCTTGGGTTTGATTCCTCAGTACCACATACACAGAAAAAGCCGGAAGTGGTGCTGTGCTCAACTGGTAGAGCACTAGCCTTGAGCACAGAGAGGTTCAAGGACAGTGCTCAGGCCCTGAGTTCAAGCTCCAGAACCAGAAAAAGAAAAAAAAAAAAAAGAAGCCTGAATACAATAGGATGTTATCTTTAAAGAGTCAAAAGAAAATAACCACAAACATAGAATCTACTACCTGGTGAAGCTATCCTTCGAAAAGAAAGATAAAATGAAAACATCTTCTGAAATCAAAGTCTAACAAAGATGTATCATTAGTAGACTCACAGTAAAGGAAATAAATATTATAGGATATTCTTCACAAACAGCATATTGCGTATCCACGAGAAAAGCTTAGAGGTACGAGATAAACTATGTAAAAGCAGCGAAAGGGATATATGTTAGGGGCAAATCTAAAATTAATAACAAATGGAAAAAAAAACATGTTACAAGGCCTTGTTGATGTTAAAATACCTACAAAACGAAAATGCCTGTCAATCATGTTATATTTGTGGCAAATAGAGTTAGAGTCCTGTAAAAACTCAGAATCCAAGAAGAGGTCATAGTGCTTCCATTAGATTTCAATAAGCCAAGAACACGTGGTTAAATCTCCAGCAGTCTTCTCAGCCCCAGTATCAGGGTGCATTCAGTGTACATAACAAGTTAGCTTCCCTCCTGCTCATCTACACTGGTACTCACCACTGACCATTCGTCAGAGAACAGTTCATGCATCGGTTTCTTTCTAGTTCTACAGAAATCCAAGAGACCTGCTGGAGTAATCCCAGTATGTAACTAATAAATTCGAGCTGGGATGTAGCTCAGTGGCAAAGTGTTTGCTGAGCAAGTGCAACGTCCTGGGTCGATCCCCAGTACCAAAAATAAAAAGACAAAAAGAAAAAAAAAACTAACATATTTCCAAAGTGGCAAAACACAATGACAAGGCTGACCAATCAAAATCAAGGGGAAAAGAGAAGAAAGTTGCACAGTGCAGGAGAGACAGGACAGGATACAAAGAAAGCAAAGAGTAAATAAAAGAGTCCATCATAAGTAGATCCGTGGCGTCTAAAACAGTGGAGCTCATAGATGGAACTTGGGGTGAGGACTGGGGACAGGCTGTCAAGGGAAACATAACTTCAGTCAGACAGAAGTTAAGTTCAAGTTGATCGACTATATACTCCAACGGACTCTCATTAATAACAGCGTATTGCATATTTGAAAGTGTTAAGACAGCAGATTTTAAGTGTTTTTACCATACACACACAAAAAATAAGTATGTGAGGTAATGACTGGGTTAATTATCATGATCTAGTCATTCCACAAAGTACACACATAACAAAACATTATGTTGTTCACCATATATACAATTTTCACCCCAGTCAGGAGTTTGAAACCTTTTGTGCTTCATATGCTTTACCTCTTGAGCCATACTACCAATCCTTTTCTCTTTTGTATTTTGTTTTCTAGATAGGGTTTTCCTAATACTGCCCTGCTAGCCTCTTCCTGTTTCTGCCTCCCAAGTAAGTGGCATTGCAGCTATGCATAAGTATGCCTGGGACCATGTATAGTTTTATTAGGAGGTAAACAGAAGAAAAGGGTAAATTGTATTTATACTCTGGTTAAAAAGACAAGTTGTTAGACTAAAAATTAATAAACTTGAAAAACTGAATATAAAGACACAGAAAAGAAGAAAAAGAAACAAAAAAAAATATACCTTCCAGATATTAATCAAATGGAAGCCAAATACCAGTTGATTTTAAGACAAACTATTGCTAAATAAAATGAAACATTTCATAGCAATGAAGTGTCTAATACAATTCTAAAGGAGTATGTACCTGAATAGCATTACCTGAAAACATATACCACAAATAATGACAGAAATAAAAGGAGAAATGGACAAAAACCTCCATCTGAATGGAAGATTTCAGGGTACCTATCTCTCAGTACTAACATAGCAAGTAAACATTGCTACATCCCACTACCTTACATATAGGGCCCTGACTCACTTTAGGGGACAGTCACAATTTGCTGACCTGAACCAAGAGTGATTCACACATCTTAGATCTTCCCGGACAGTCTTAATTTCAAATACGAAAAGGTCTCATCCCATGACATCCTGGGCCTCTGAAGCTCTCAGCCCTAGAGAGGAGGGGTTTAGAAGAACAGTCTCTCCTACCTGAGCCGAAGCATCCATTCCAGGGATACGGGTGGACCGCCTCCGAGTAACGATGACGGATGGCTTGTGCTCGGAGAGGCTCTGTTCCAGGCCCTTCCCATCTTCATCCACACTGCCAAGCTGGGTCACCTCGGCTGGGTCCACTGTCCGCACAGGAACAGACACTGGGATGATGAGGGGTACCATCCCGCTCTCATCTCGTGCTCGCTTGGCAGCTAAAGTAGGCTCAGAAAACTCCACCTCACATTTGGTAGTGGAGGCCAATACACTTTTCCGCTTCTCCTCAGAGCCATTGGCATCCTAAAGAAAAGGGAAATTAAGTAGATGAAAGTGAGATTCAGAAGAGAAGCCCTAGAACATCCTATCCCCAGTACCCATGAATCCAGGGAACGCAAACAACCACAATGGCTCCCACTGGTCTTTGACAATCTAGCCCTCTCTCCACCCACATTTTCCAAGCATTCTCTCTCTATAACTTCTCTTCCACCAGGCCTGCCATCCTGCCCCAGAGCAGGGGTTCTGGATAGCCATCTCATGCCACAAGTGTGTTAGACACAATGTACGGCACAAAGCATAGCATGTAAATATTCAAAAAATACTATCTATAAAGAAGCAAGCAAGGAACCTGTGGAAGGGTTCCTGCATCTATGTCTCCCCAAGCCGATGGCCATAGTAAATAGATGGTCCGTAAGGAAATTCTAAGCTAATTGTGAAGCCCCCTATATACCAAGCCTGGCCCTAGAGGCATCAGCAGTGAGACCTCTATGAAGAAAGGGACAAACATTAGCACTGCAGTCAGAAATGAGGTTTCCACCTCAGCTATGTGGCCTTGGAAAATGCAACCCGAGTCTCAGCTTCTTTAACTAGAAAACAGGTAATAGCACCTTTCCTATTGGGTGTGATAAATTATTTGTGATCTGGCATTAAAAGCTCCAAGCATAACAACGGTGGTCAAATTCTGTTCATTTTTCTAGAACAACTTTATTGTTTTACAATTAACATACAACATTTTCTTTTTGAGGTGCTAGGGTATGAACTCAGGGCTTCACACTTGTTCGGCAGGTGTTCTACCACTTGAGCCACACTCCCAATTCCTTTCTTCTTTAGTTATTTTTCAGTCAGGTCTTGTATTTATGCCTGGGCTGGCTTTGGACTGTGATCCTACTACTTATAACTCCAGTGTAACTTTAATTACTTGCCCCACCATACCTGACTTGTTTGTTAAGATGGCCGTCTTGGTAACTTTTTGCTTAAACTGGCCTAGAATTTTGATCCTCCCAATCTTTAACTCTAGAAGGTATGCAACCACCATGCCCAATTAAACAAGCCTTTTTTTCCTTTATCTTGGGGGGAGGAGTAGAAAGGGGGGAGGGTTAGTTGTGGTGCTTGGATTCAGGACCTGGGCGTCCCTGGGCTTTTTTGTTCAAGGCTAGCACTCTACTACTTTGAGCCACAGTTCCATTTCCAGCTTTTTGGTAGTTAACCAGAGATGAGTCTTAGGAACTTTCCTGCCCAGGCTGGCTTTGAACTTCAATCCTTAACTCAGATCTCAATCTCCTGAGTAGCTAGGAACACAGGGGTAAGCAACCAACACTTGACTAAAACCTATTTACACTTCAATGCATTTTGACCAACAAAACTACTGTGTAATGATCACTATATTCTTTATGTGTGTGTGAGTACTGGGTTTTAAACTTGGGGTCTAGAGCGCTTGCTTAGCTTTTTTTTTGCTCAAGGCTGGCATTCTACCACTTACTCCATTTCTGGCTTTTTGCTAATTTAATTGGACTTGTCTTCCCAGACTGGCTTGGAACTCTGGTCCTCTAATCTCAGCCACCTGAGTAGCTAGAATTATAGGAGTGAGCTACTGGCACCTGGCAATCTCCACACTCTTGTCTTTTAGCAAACTTAATCCAGAAACGGTCTCACCTCCCTCAATTCCCAATCAAGTCCTACATGAAGAAGCTAGCAGGGTGGTGTGTGACACCTTTCTTTCTGTCTGCCTGCCTGTCTCTGTAGTATAACAAACTTTGGCTTCCCTTCAGGTAGAGTGCCTTGAGCAAAGCTTCTTTGCACTGAAGAAGTTCTCCCATTTCTTTCAATGAACTGACAAAATAAAAAAACCCTACTCTGAGTCTAGGGGCACTTGCTACCCGCCCCCTGCTAGGCCAAGCCCCCAGTGTGGAGCTCACCTTTGCATTCTGCAGCGAGGCCAGCTCCACTGCCTTCTGTGCCAGAGTCAGCAAATTGGCCTCCTGGGACGCTCTCCGCCTCCGTCTTGTGCTCTGGATCACCCCACCTCGTACAATCTGCCCACAGTCCCCTGTGCCCCCTGCCCTCAAACCTTCCTCCTTGCCTATGGCAGGAGCTTCCTGTTCCCGACCGTTAGGTGCCAGTCTCTCCGCATCAGGCAGCAGGTGAGGTTCCCTTAGTTCCAGTGGGAACCCCAGAGCTTCAGGGTGGGGCTGTCCCAAGGAGCCAGGTGGCGGCTGCTGCAGGGACCAGTGATGTAGGAACAGATTGGCCGCGGGCTCCTGTCCAGGTTGGGTGCCAGCCCCGTCCAGGGCAGTGGGGGGCAGGATCCCCTCCTTTGAGAGGCGGCGGGAGCGGCGAGGGAAGGAGATCTGGGGCTGAGGTAGCACAGGCTGCTGGGCGGACTCCTGCAGGAGGGCCTTGCGCAGTTCTGGGTTCATATCCGGGTTGTGGGGGAAGGCATAGGGGGCCATGCTGTGGTGAGCCAGGTGGGACGGTCCCAGGGGCCCACTGGGTGGCAGGCCAAAGTCCTGGGGCTGTTGAGAGGGTGGCTGCTGCATGGAGTAGAAGTTCTCGAAGAGCTGCATCTGGGGCAGGGCTGCCTGCTGCTGCTGCTGCAGCTGCTGCTGTGGCTGCTGCTGCTGCTTCTGCAGCGGGAAGGCCGCGGCGGGGTTGGGTGGGGGTGGGCCCTGCCGGAAGACCTGCCGGTTCACTTGGTGGCCGAAAGCCAGCTGGAAGGGCTGCAGGGGCAGTGTCTGGCCTGGTGTTTTCTTGGCTGTGTGGAAAGAGTTCAAGGGTGCCTGGGGCCGCCCCACCTCCAGAGGCAACTTCTGCGGCATCACAGGCCGCATTGCATTTCCATAGTGGTCCAGCTGTGGGCCCCCGGCCTTGTTCCCCTTCAGTGCCTCTGGGTGATTATAGTAGGTAGAGACCCCCACACCAGGATGAGGGCTCCCTTTGGGTCCACCGTAGAGGGACAGGCGGTTCCAGGCGGAGTGGGGTGGAGGCTGGCCCGGCTGCTGCTGCCAGCCGCTGTCACTGACGCTCCCGCCTCCTCCGCGCTCGGGACCCCTCCCTGGAGCCATCATGGAGTTGGGCCACTTCACGGAGGAGCCCACCTGCTGGGACAGCACGGCCGCAGTGGTTCGGTCGGACCCGTACACCACAGAGTTCAACAGAGCCAGCTCCACAGGCTGAGAGGTGGAAGCAGCTCCTGGGGGGGCCTCGTGCCCCCGATACTGCTCCTCCTTCCCCCTGAGGGACTGCTGTGGGGCCTGCAGGGGTGGGAGCTGCTCCTTAGGAGCTGGCTCCTGGTCCCCAAAGAGGCAGCGCTTACGCTTGGTCTGACCCTTGGGCTGGGCCTGGAGGTTCATGGTGTGACCAACTGAGCCTGGGCACTGAGACTTCCTTCACCAGCTGCCCATTCCCTGGGGAAAGAGCCTGCAGGAAACCAGGTCCCTGTTCAGAAGCCAAGTGAGGGTAGAGCAGAGGCAGAGGAAGATGCTAGATGACCGGATCAGGGGTTAGGTCCTGGGAGAGGAAGGCTGGCTCCTCCTCCTCCTTCTGGAAGCTCTTGGGCTCGGCTATGCTTCCCAGTTCATGATGTTCCACAGGGTCTGGGAGCCTGCAGAAGGAAACACAGTGGCAGTGTCAGCCTCAGGACCATGGTATGCCAGTATAAATGCAAGAAGGAGGCCCGAAGATCCCCCAAGAAGGTCCCACCTTATGCCACAGAGCAGCACTAGTGAGACAAGAGCCAGAAAGGCAGGAGAACTGGCAGCCTCCCCTGAGATGCTGCCTCTCTCCTCTTGTCCCACCACCTCCTGGTTAGGCTCCAGAGCTGTGGTGCTTGGTTGGGTCATTTGTGCCCTGCAGAACTGATATTCAGCCTGTGTCCCTGAAGCAAGCTGGGAAATGGATGACACAGGCAAAACTGGGCTCCCTTGTCCTCCTAGCCCAGGCCACAGACCACTGGGCAGCTAAGTCTGGCCCTTCTCACACATCTGTCCATGTAACATCCTCCCACCACACCCAGAAGGCTCTTTATCCAGACAAAGCCTCCTTCCACACTCCAACATCCCAGACACAATAAGTGGGAGGTCAAAGGTCACTCCCAGCACCGCCATGGCTCTTGGGTAGTCCCGCCAGGCGCTCACAGAGTCCAGCGCTCAGGACCCAGGCTCAGTCCTTCCCGCTCAGGTGTGCAGATGAGGCCCCACCCCTGGCAAGAGCTACTAGGTGGGGCTCTGGCTGCCAAGTCTTTTCTGAACTAGCACAGAACCCGTTTTGCAGCCCTGGCAGGCTAGAGGCAAGATCTAGCTCAGTAGCCCATCAGGGTCAGTAGCTGCTGCTGCTCCCCAATCCTTGCCCCTCTACTGCTAGAGCCCTTGCTACTTTGGGCAAAGAATAGCCCAACTCCAATAGGAGGGGTACATTTGCTAGAACTTCGGTCCAGGTATTCTCCATGACAGCATGTGTAAAGTGCCTGGTTTTTCTGCCTTTGCTAACTTGAGCTTCTTTTTAAAGCTGAAGCTTAAACTCAGGCCCTCACGCATGCTAAGCCATACCCCCAGCTCCCTCAGACTTGATTTTTAAAAAGGTCCATCCTGCTACAGAGCAAAATCCAGACCTGCATTTTACATAGCTGCTTCCATGTATTTTTATTTTTTTCTTTCTTCAGATTGTGTGTGTGCGTGTGTGTGTGTGTGCGTGTGTGTGTGTGTGTGTGTGTGTGTTGTTCTTGTTTCTCTCTAGAAAGTTGGTGGTGGTCCAATGGTTCACCTCTTCCTCAAGATTCTGGTCCTGGGCTACTTGGCCAGGGAGGGGAGAGAGAAGGGAAGAGGGACGCAGCCTGCTGGCTCACTGGGAGAGTGAATCTGCAGGTCCAGGTGACCTCAGTCCTTGGATTTTCCAGATCTTGTCAGCAGCCCAGGCAGTTCCCAGGAAACCAGCCTAGCACAGGGAGGGTGGGCGGGTCCAAAGTCCAGCGACACCCAGTACTAGCCCCTCCCCTCAATTTGCCAAGCTATCACTCCTCAGCACATTTCCTCAGCTCCAGCCCTGCGCCTGGCTCCTGGGCCTGTTTGCCTGCCTACTTGCCGCCTACCTGCTTGTCTGCTGCAGGCCTGCCTGACTCACTGGAGGTCCCCTCCTTGTCTTTCACTTTCACCAGGCACCCAGAAGGAAATTAACTTCTCCATTTCCTTCCTCAACTCTTGGACCCCAAGAGACCCTACCAGTACACCCTCTTTGTCTTCATTTGTGAAAAGGTGCCAGGAGGGAGAGAGGCAGGTTAGTTAGTAAGCATCCAGGCTAACAGATCTGGGAGTAGACTGAGACAAGAAAGATCGGAAGGCCAGAGAAATCGCCTTTTCTCTTGATTTTAAACCAGAGAAATCGCCTTTTCTCTTGATTTTAAACCCTTTGTTGTTGTTATTGGCAATCCCATTCAGAGCAAAGACCCAAAAGCCCATCCCTAGATTGAGTCACCCTGGGCAACTCCATGAAGCTGCAAGGTGGAACTGTGCACTTCTCTGGGACACTGCCTAAGCCTAGTGAACGTTTTCACTGCAGATACAGAAGCGAGAGAGGAAGGAAGAACGTGCAATAGAGGGGGCAGTACAGAGGTGGCCCAGCAAACCACATGTTTCCAGGAGGCTGTGAGCTCCAGGATACTCACATGTGTTTATGCCTCCCTCCCATCACAGCCCTGTCAATTTGTGAGCCACTACAGGGCTTTGGTCCACGTGGCCAGCCAGCTCAGGGACACGCGCCAGTGGATTCCTGATACTGGCAAAGGAAAGGCCACTCAGACCTGGTACAGAGTTTGGAACAACGTAAAGCCTATGAAATGGACTCCAGGACTTGGCTGCTCTGGCCCAAAGAAGGGACTAGAAGCCTAAGGCAGACAAGGAGAGGCTAGGCTCATCTGCTCGGCCTCCTTTCCATTGCTCACCAACAAGGGTCATCACACATAACACCACAGCAGTTTTCTAAAGCTGAGACAGGGACTTGACTAAAACAAATCAAGGGGCCTGGTATAGGGGAGGATGAATCACCCAAGAACTTTCCTGCCACAGAGGTCTCTCTGGAGAGTAAGAGTGCCAGGGACAAGGACACACAGGCCCTGTGAGGCAGGGGAAAAGAGGAGTGGATGCTGGGGAACCTGGAGGGGGGGGCAGCAAGGGGGAGAAATGAGGAGAGACCACCCAGGCAGCAAACACTGATAGCAGAAGTAATACTAAGCCTGCACCAGGAGGACCCAAAGAGCTTTTGCATTCTTTTAATTCCCACAACTAAGCATTGCTATCTTAACCTCCACCGTTGCAGGTGAACTAGAGGAAGCTTGAAGGGGCTACGTTTCTTGCCTATGGTGCATGCAATTATGTTACAAAGCAGAGACTTGAAGCCAGCTTTGCCAGACTCCTCTAAGACCTCCGGTCCCCTTGCACCCATCTGTCCACAGTACCCTGCTCAGACCAAGGACTTGCTGGACAGATCTCCCTCCTCAATGGCTTTTCTCCCCTACCATAGCTAAGACGCACACTAGTACAAGAAGCAGGGATCTCACCACAGAGGTGGGCCAGTGCGGGTGTGAGGTCTAGCTATGGGAGGTCTGATACCTGCATTAGCCATCTTGGCCCACCCCTTGAACCTGGCCTTTCCAACCACTGCACTCCCATCCCTGGCATGGTTACATAGACGTGGTTACAGCTGGTGGGGGTCCCAACACTCAGGGCTCATGGCATATCCCAACTTGGCAACTCAGGAGAGCATAGCCACTTCCTCCATTTCTCCTTCCCCGCCCCCACTCTTCTGTCCCTCAGGTGGCTTCTGTCTGGCCTTTCTCAGTGAAGAAGAGGAAGAAAGCCACTTTTTCCAAGGCTGCTACCAGCTGAGGTGCAGGAAAGAGGGTGTAAGGAGGAACCTCTGCAGACAGCTCCCCTCTGGAACCAGCTGTGGAGCATCTGACACTACAAAAGGAAACCCACAGCCACCATGAGGCCCAGGCACCCACGCTGCAGCCTGCTGTCAGTCCCTGTGACTACCTGTCTGTCACTCTTTCTTAAACCCTCCCTCTCCCTTTCTACCAGGCTTCCTCCTCTCTGTTGCAACCAACTTCTGACCAGACCCAGAGGTCTGCCAAGGCTGAAGACCAGGCAAATGTCAGCATTCAGAAAGATCTATGGTAAGAAAACAAACAAACACCTTTCCCTCTCCAAAAAAAAGCAGTACTGTACCCACACAGGAGTTTTCCAGACTCATGAGAGGCAAGTGTGAGAAAAGCTTGGGGCATAATAGGGATGGCAGCTCCAACACACACACATGCACACACACATACCCTTGGATGCCAACAGAAGTCACCTGGGGCATTCATCCAGGTGTTCATCTGAGAAACCAGATGGCTGTGAGTCAGTCCTACAGGGTAGGAAGGAGCTATTCATCCTAAGGCCACAGCTCAGCTCTGATCTGGCGGTGAGAGCTGGCTGGAGAGTTCCCCCCACCCCAGCACTTGGAGGCTGATGCCTCCAGCTCCTGCTCTTAAATCTGCACAACCTCAGGCCCTGCAAGCTCAACACAAGGAAGCAGAGGCGACAGAGCTCATGATCTCCCAAGCAAAGAGGAAAATAAAGACAAAGCCCTAAACTCAAGACAGTCACTTCTTGAGTACGTAGGAGTCTAAATTCCAAATCCCGGCCAACCTTGGCTCCTGCACGTCTCCTCATGCTTGAGGCCTCCAATCAAGGCCTCCAATGTGATGCTGCTGTTTTGCTTCCAGATCTCAATGCAGACTGTACATCTGACTAGGAAAGCTTCCCACCCTTCTCATCTGGCCCAGGCTGTCCTCCAGGCCTCACACACCTCCCTCCAGGAAGCTTCTTTAACCCCCAGGCAAGGACAGGAACTTGCTGTGAGTGTAGCACCTAGTCTTAAGCCGGCTCCCACGTGCTCACCACGCGACCTCCTCATGCCTGGTTCCTCATCCCCCAGGTGGGCTCTGAGGCAGAGCTTGCAGGCCTTTGTGCTTTCACACATAGAATGTTCACTCAAGACAACGCCCCAGGTGAGTCAGAGCATGCCCAGGCAAAGGCACTACTCATAGCCAGGTGTCCAGCTACAGTTCCTGCCTGGTCCTGAGGCCAGTCTCTCTCTCTCTCTCCCCCCCCCTCTCTCCAGTGCTCAGCAGAACTCCCCAAAAAGCTGAGATCATATGAAGAGGCCCAGTCTCAGAACCCTATCACCCTCACAACACAGGCCCTCGAAAACAAGGCTGAACACAAGTCCTCTAGTGGCCAGTCCATGAGTCACTGGCTCCTACACTACATGTAAAACACCTGGAAAAATAACCAGCTCCCTCCATGAGCTTCCCACTCCTGTCTACACCATGGCCAGGAACATGGGCTGTGGATCTGTTTACCATGTGCCCTGACATGGCTGGGCTGAATCTTAAAACACCGAAGTCGAGGTCGGGTCAGAATACCAGGGGCTTTGACCAGGTGTCCCGTGTGGTTTAGCTGGCTCTCTAGTTCAGGCTCACTTTCTGAAAGGCTGTCTCTCAGGTATCTGGTTCTCTGGGTACAGCTAGACTGAGAAAATAGTCTGGAATTGCCATCGTGGGCTAGCTAGAGTTGTCCAGGCCCTGAACTTTTACCCTGGACATAGTAGCTATTTGTCATTTGCTCACTACCCTACTATAACTGAGAGTTTAGCCCTAGTCCAGAGGACTCCATTTCTCCAGATCACTGGACACATAAGCCCTGTTCTCAGGAGGTTTGCAAACCAGTAATGAAGAAGGCTCCAATACAAGAGGTGTAGCCCTGCAGTCACAGGGAAGAGGGGAGTGGGCAAGAGACCTATTTCAACCCTCTTCTCAATCCAGAATCCCTAAATATTCCCTGCACTGAACTTCAACTCTGAGACACAGAAGCCAGGTAAGAGATCAAGGAGCGAGTCCTAGGGTCTTGGCCAGACTCAGAATCTTGGCCAGGGTTCAGGCTGGCTGCAGTTTGACAGCAAACTTGCCATCACCGAGATGCTTTTAGAGGGATATGTGAGAAGTGAATCCTTTGGTGTGTGAGACATCCCAGATTCCATCCAAGCATCCGCATCTACCTTTGTCATCTCCCTCCCCTACTGTCCTACAAATATGGTCATATGTCCAGCAGAGGACAAGATAACTAGGTCCATTTTACAGGGTGGAAGCTGAGGTAGACTGAAACTCAGAATCATAAGCAAAGCCAGCAGAGAATCACGTCACCAGGCTTAGTGAGTGTCTCTACTGCGGGAATAGCTGGTGCTATAGCCTAGGCCAAGAGCACAGGTAGTCCAAGAAAACCCTTCCCAACAGGGCATAAGACTTAGCTGGCAGAGGTGAGCTTTCTGTACAATAAACAAAGTGACTGACACTCCCTGCTGAGAGCCTTCTGGGCTTTGCTGGGGCCTCTGGGTCTGGCCCCTCACAACACCCTTTATGCTCTATGCATACCACCAGAGGCTGCTCTGGCTCTTCTCTCCTCTTCTAGAAAGGTCTGGCTTCCTAGCAGGTCTAGGGCAGGGCCCTGTGGAGTCCATGCATGACTGCCCCGGTGAGTGCCCCAGTGCCTACCTTGGCCCTGTGCCAGGATACAAAGGAGGCCAGTCACAGGGGCCTCCCTTACCAGGCCCGCCCTGCCTCCTCCTCCACCCCACACACCCTGCTGCAGCCCTGTAGGTCTGCCTAGGCCTCTTCATCCATTCAGCAAGCATTTGCCAGTTAATGCTGGCTGGAGGCCAGGCACTGGGCAGACAGGGAGACAAGGCACTGTGTCTCTATTCTGTGGAGCCTCCCAAATGGTGGGTGGGCAGAGAGAGACATAGAAACACATATTAATCATAATGCAAGGTGGCTGGTTCAAAGGCTATAGATAAACACAAGGAACAGGTGATCTCCCACCCTCCCTACCCTCAATCCAGATCTCCCTGACTTTCAGTCTTTGCTGAAGCTACTCCTGCCTTGAAAACCTCACCTCTACTCTAATGATCTCCTTTCTTCAAGCCAGCCTCCTCCATGGAGCCCTGAACACATACTACTGTCACTCTTTCTGAATCTTCATTCTGTTCCAGCATTATCCCATGATGTTTCCTCAAGTCCCATCTGTTTTTGCCCCAAGGCTGGAAACAGCAGGATCTGGAGGCAGTGAGGCAGAGGACAGCAGACTGCTTACAGGGAACCAGGTGTCCCATTCAATAGTCTTCACTCACTGGTTCTGCCTTTGAAGAACTTAAGAACTAGGGGTGGGGTAAGGGGGATGCAGGAACCAAGGAAACACCTCTGTAACAAGCATCTGCCACATGAAACAGTAGCCATCGGCACAGTCTGTGTGCCTGAGGTATGTGGCCATGGCTTACTGGTAGAAGCACTTATTCTATCTGAAACATGAAGATGCTGGCTCTGAGAAGCAGCTCATCCCAGATCCCAGAGCTCACAAGCAAGGAGCCAAGATTTAATCCAAGTTAACTGATTCCAAACCGAGTCTTTCTCTGTCACACTCTGTTGCCCATCCTTGTGGGTATCCAACTTCAGTGTGCGCAGAAGACTCGCCATAAGAGGTTCATGGATCTGGCTGGGGTAAGAAAGGAACAAGAGGACACATCTTCACAAGAAGTATGCCAGGGTTGGGAAGGTGGCTCAGTGGTAGAATGCTTGCCTTGCATGCACGAGGCCCTGGGTTCGATTCCTCAGCACCACATAAGCAGAAAAAAACAGAAGTGGTGCCATGGCTCAAGTGTTAGAGTGCTAGCTTTGAGCTGAAGAGCTAAGGGACAGCACCTAGGCCCAGAGTTCAAGCCCCACAACTGACCAAAAAAAAAAAAAAAAAGTATGCCAGGTGCTGGAACAGGGGATGAGATTAAGTCTAATACGGTAAAGTTTTCCAACACCCATAACTACCCACCCTTCAATAGGAACTTCCTGCCAGTGTGCTGTACCCTACCCAGAAGACATAAGGGTCCACTGTTCTGGATGGATTTTGCTCTCAGTTAACCATAGGGATGGCTGTGGCTCTTACAGAGCATGAGACCCAAATGAGTGCCCACGTTTATGGGGCACTGTCTATTTGTCAGGCACAGTCCTTAATTGCACCACCGACAGCATCTTATTCAAACCTTACCTTTGTCTCACTTTACAGGCTAGGAATAGCATACTCTGGAAATACCTATTTAACAGTAATGAAGGCCAATAATGGAGCAACAGTGGAACAAAATACGTAAGACATAAAATATCCAATGGCAAAATGATAGACAGAAATTCTATTTTATCAATAATTACTTTAAATATAAATGCATCAAAACCAGTGGGTGATAAAATTTAAAAAAAAGATTACTCAACTACATATGGTTTACAGAAGACATACTTTACATTCAAAAACATGGTAGATTTGAAGACAGTAGAGATACCATGTAAATACAACCAAAAGAGTGCTGGAATGGCTCGAATGGACATCAGACAAAATAGGCCTTCAGACAAAAATGGTAACTGCAGGCATAGGACATTTAGAAATGAGGAAAGTTTTGTCTGCCCATCAAAAAGCCATTACAAGCCAGGCACTGGTGGCTCACACCTGTAATTCCTAGCTACTTGGGCAGGAAAGTCTGTGAGGCTATCACCAATTAGCCACCAAAAAACTGGAAGTGGCACTGTGGCTCAAAGTGGTAGAGCTTTATTCTTGAGTGAAAAAGCACAGGGACAGTGCCCAGGCCCTGAGTTCAAGCCCCCTAACTGGAATACACACACACACACACACCCTACCATCAGAGCTACACACACACACACACACACACACACACACACACACACACAACTATCAGAGCCCCCCCAAAACAAAACTATCCAAATTGAAGGGGAAAACAGATCATTCAACATCAGAGACTTCAACATTCTACTTTCAATATTGGATGTACAACTAAACAAATCAACAAGGAAAAGAAGACTTAAACACTATAAACCAATTAGACCTCATAGACACGTATACAAACTCCACCCAAGAACATCAGAATATAGTCTTCTTAAAAGTACATGGTGGGGCTGGGAATGCGGCTCAGTGGTAGAGTGCTTGCCTTGCATGCTTAAGGCCCTGGGTTCGATTCCTCAGCACCACATAAGCATAAAAAGCCAGAAGTGGTGCTGTGGCTCAAGTGGTAGAGCGCTAGCCTTGAGCTGAAGAGCTGAGGGACAGCGCCCAGGCCCAGAGTTCAGGCCCATTACTGACCAAAAAAAAAAAAAAAAGTACATGGGGGCAGCCAAGCACTACCTCACTGGCTCACACCTGTAATCCTAGCTACTCAGGAGGCTGAGATCTGAGGATCATGGTTCAAAACCAGTCTGGACAGGAAAGTCCATGAGACTCTTAGCTCCAATAAACTATTCAAAAAAGGCTGGAAGTGGTGCTGTGGTAGAGCACTAGCCTTGAAGACAAAGAGGTTCAGGGACAGTGCCCAGGCCCTAAGTTCAAGCAGGACCAGGACCAGCAAAAAAAAAAAAAAAAAAAAAAAATCAAGCCAAGTTTAAAGGAACTGAAATCATATAAAGTATGTTCTTTGATTAAAATGGGCTGAAATAATAAATTTGAGAAAATTACAGAAAACAAAGGTTAGGACTAGTTTGTTAAACAGCAACTTTTGCACAACTACTTACAAAGATAATAAAGTAAATAAATAATAAAGGCAAAAAAATATGTTTTGTTGGTCCTGAGGCTTGAATTCAGGGCCTGGGTACTGTCCCTGAGCTTCTTTGTGCTCAAGGCTAAAACTCTCCCACTTGAACCACAGTACCACCTCCAGCTTTTTTGAATAGTTTATTGGAGATCAGAGTCTCATGGAGACTTTTCTGCCTGGGCTGGCTTTGAACTGTGATCTTCAGATCTCAGCCTCCAGAGTGACTAGGATTACAGGCATGAGCCATTGGCGCCCAGCCAAAAAAAAAATATTTTTAAGGTTAGAAATAACTATTGACAGTTTCCCAGCTCAAAAAGCCCCCTCCCTCCACCAGCTACTGCTTTCCATGTCTTCTTTCACAGTAGACCCTCATATGTATTCGTGAATGCCTTAGGTAGATAGACTCTTGCCCATTCCTCACCCGACACATCTAATTTTTACCCCAATTTTGATCCTAGAACTAAAACAGCTGTGGAATGAAGAGGTCTTGCAGCCTTGCATTTCAACAGGCAATTATTTCCTCCATTGAAGTGAGCACTCCTATTGGAAAGCTTCCCCCAAAACAGGAGTTAACATTTTACCAAACACTTTGCTAAACCTGGTATGTCTTTGTAAATTCTAATCCATAAGCTAACATTACAAACCCCCCATAGAGGGATCTTTCCTTTCTGCAGAGGGAAACTGAGATTCTTCTGTCAAAGTGGCAGAAGAGTCAAATGCTTATTTACTGTCTACCTCCTAGCTCTCTACTCTTTGCATCATTTAAGTCTTATGGGCCTCAGAAGGAATGCTACATTTGAAAAGCTAGCAAAGGTTCTCTCCCTTGCCACTTGTTCCTTCCCAAGGCTGCTTTTCCCAGGGTCATTTCCAGAGTGCAGTCTATAATGTTTCTCCAGAGATAATCCCAGCCTGACTTCCAGAAACAGGTTCCCCTCCAGCCTAGGACACTAGTTAAAAGCCCCTGAAAAAGGAGTGCACACAGGATATATAAGTGGAGAGGAAAAGGGTTTCCTGTAGAAGTACCCTGAAAGGTGCAGCATCTGTAGTATCTGTCTGGATAAAGGCCTTCCACCATATGAAGAAGATGGCTTGGCCCTACCTCCAGAGCCTCCTGGAGAGCCTACCTCCAGAACAAAGCAGGGTTCAAATGATTCCAAATAACAAGGGAAGTGGGTGCTTACCCAGCCAGAGAAGGAAAGAAACTTGCCTTAGGATATATAGCCAGGAGGACAGCAAGGCCTCAGGATCTAGGACTCCAATAAACAATGCCTCAAGTCAGGCAAGCCCCACCTCTTTGCAAAATAGTGAGCTATACTTGGAGCCAAGGTTAATCTTCCATCATACAAATAAGGCTTTCCCAAGACCTCTAACCTCTCTTGAGGGTGCTACCGTGTAGGTATGGTTCACAGAACTCTATACACTCTTAATCCTGTTTAACTCTCACAACAAGGCAAATATTTTATTCTCTTTCTTTCCCAACAAGGAATCCGAAACAATCCAATCAATAGGTCACATCACTTGCCTAAGGTCCCAGTACAGAAACAAGGCCAGGACTGCAGCAAAGTCCTGCCAAAGGTCTTTCCACAAACTTCTTCCTCCAGTTTCCTGCTTGGATGCCACACCCGGCTGTCTGCATCAGAACAGAAGCCTCCAGGCTGCTCACACCTCTCAGAATCAGAGTGGCTTCAGCTGGCCTGAAAATCACTGTGATATTCTAGAGCTGTGCCTGGTTGGGGAAGAAGGCTGGGAGAGGCCCGCAGGTGAGTGATTCCCAGCCTGGGCCAACCTGTGGAAGGTGTTACATCTTCTCCCCTAGACAAAGCCACACTTCTCCCACACCCTCTATCCAGTGCACATAGTTGATTAACAACTCTTTTTTTTGTTTTTGGTCAGTCATGGGGCTTGAACTCTGGGCTTGGGCACTGTCCCTGTGCTCTTCAGCTCAAGGCGAGCACTCTACCACTTAAGCCACAGCACCACTTCTGGTTTTCTAGTGGTTTATTGGAGATAAGAGTCTCACGGACGTTCCTGCCCGGGCTGGTTTTGAACAGCAATCCTCAGATCTCAGCCTCCTGAGTAGCTAGGATTACAGGTGTGAGCCACGGGCGCCCAGCCGGGTTAACAACTCTTTAAAAACAAAGCCTCTCCAATGACTGTCAGATGCCCCAAACCCCCATGAAGTTCAGGTTCACCACCTACATCTTAGCCTAGGACTCTCAGCAGGCTGCTTTGCCCAACAACTTAAATTTCTAAGTCAAAGCTATCCATGGTACATCCTGGATAGGGGAGAGGAGACTAGGGTCCAAAGACCACACTAAAATCCCTATTTCATGGCTAATGACACTAATATCCTAGAGGGAAAGTAATCATAGGCCCATGGTCACTTGAGCCCAAGGACAAATAGAAGACTTGGTGAAGCTGTGGTCAGGGGTCTAAGGTGGATGTCCTCACACTTGGAAGCCCTTTACAAGCCAGGTCCTTGACATTTGTTTAGCTTATCTCCTCCCTCTAGCATGGAGTAGAACAGTGGACTCTGATATATGGAGTAAAGGATCCCAAGTAAATGTCTGACCACCTCTAGAGAGCCCAATGTGCACCCAGTGGCCAAGAGTGGAAGGCAGAGGGGTAAGGTTGGTGTCTGCTGGCTTGGGGGTAAGAATAAAGAATAAAAGTGCCAGGTGCTGGTGGCTCACACATGTAATCCTAGCTACTCAGGAGGCTGAGATCTGAGGACCAAGGTTCAAAGCCAGCCTGTGCAGGAAAGTCTGTGAGACTCTTATCTCCAGTTAAATACCAGAAAACCAGAAGTGGGGCTGTGGTTCAAGTGGCAGAGCACTGGCCTTGAGCTGACGAGCTGAAGGACAACGCCCAAGCCCAGAGTTCAAGCCCCACAACAGACAAAAAAAAAAAAAAAAAGAAGGAAGGTGATATGGTTCCCTAATGCTGCTAGTGACCAGGACACACAAAAACTTGCTAACTGCAGAGGAAGATTCCCAGAATGGCTGCCTGGAGCATCCCAGAGGGGCTGCAGAGGAATGCCTGTCTTACAGACTGGAACATCATCAGCGTCAAACTCACTCTCAGGCCCGTCAAGATGCAGGACCTCTGCCAAATGTTTACACATTCCTTACATTTCTCCAGTCTCTGAGCAGCTGCTATAGGGCCTTTTCTCCTATGTTGATTTATCCTTTACTGTTCCTGAAATACACCCAGAAGCCTGTGGCATAACACACTAGAGTATTCAGCCTAAGTCCCAAGAACACACCGACCAGGCTCTCTGGGACTTGGGCCACAGCAACAGGAATAAGCCCCAGGACCAAATCCTGCAGCCAGGGAGACCCAAGATCCCATCAACTCCCAGCCTATAGTTCTCAGAACTGCAGAGACCATGGTGTATTGGGGGCAGGAGGGGCAGGGAGAAGACAATTGGGAGGTCCCTGGAAGGCCTATCTACACTCCTCCCATGCAGGACTGACTCACAAGCATGACAATCCCCAGGCTTATCAATGAGCCTTCTAAAACAGGGCTTCAATGCTCAAGGTTGGACTTCCGGCTGCCCATCTTTGTGTCTAGAGAAGGAGGCACAGAGGGATCTTCCCCCCCCCCCTTCCAGGCCTCAACTCTCACTCCTAATGGGCTTAATGGTATTCAAATTCCTACCATCAGCACTTCATTCCAAAGGCAAAGCACTGTTCTCTTTGCATATGAGAACAGTTAGGAGTAGAGATGTCAGGTAAGAGTCAGACAGGACTCATGCCTTTCTCCCCTCATCATCAGTCTCTGTGCCTCAGGTTTCTTACTGGTAAATGAGCATAATAGTTTTGTCTTACAGTTATTGTAAGATTAAATGAGGAAATACATAGATTTAGTGCTTGGCACGAAATACTCAGCAAATGGGATTTCCTTACCCCTTTGCCAGGCAGTGGTAGCTCAGATATGTTAGAAGCAGTCTAACCATGTGGGAGAAATGGTCTGTCTCTTCCAGCTCCACACATGGCTGAAAGCAGGGCTGGCCAGGCCAGAGTAGAACAAGGAGACAAGAAATCCTAGCAACAGTGTTGGGCTCAGTGGGTACACAAGGCATCTGAGACCCAGGAGAGAGGGCTGGCAAAAATTCCAAAACACACACAGCACAGGCCTCTTCTGGATACAGCCATGTCACAGCAGGGCCTGTGAGGACACCATGGGCCCAGGAGTATTTCCCAGATAATACAGGCAGAGCTTCCAGGCCTACAGGATGAGCCACTAGAAGAGCAATAAAAGGGACAGCGTCATTGCCTGCAGGAGGGTGGGGAAGAGTGGCCACAGGAAGTAGGAACAGGGACAGCACAGACACTGGGCCTGCAACAAGCAAGCAAGCAAGCCTGCCCAGAGGCCACCACAGTAAGTGTCCCACAAGTGGAAGTGCCCGTCTGGTTATTTTTGGCACTTCTTCTGCCCAGAGCCAGCAAGGAAAGGCAGCTGCTAGCAACATGGAAGAGCTGTTTATGCTTGAGTATGCAGGCCTGTGGCAGGGACGGAGAGAGCACCAGCAGCTACCATGCAGAGGGGCCTCTGCCCCTTTGTTCCCCTTCGCCCTCAATCCTCTATAAGGCCCAACCTGCATACTGCATAGCTGACACAGTGTGGGTACTTCTGCTTTCACTCAGATCCAGCCTTCCAACCACAGAGCTCATACATACAAACAGACAAATAAATAACCGTGGAGCCAGTCGAGGGCTGAGCCACACCCAGGAGCCGAGACAGTATTCCTGTGGGCTCTTCCTGCACGGCAGCAGCCCTCCCAACTTCCAAACTGGGAGGTGCCGAAAGCTAGTAGGGCCAAAGGCAGGCCCAGCCCTCTTCCCACCCTCTGGGAGGAGAGTGGAGCCATCAAGCCACTCTGGGCTTCCTTGTATGAAAGTGAAGGACTAGAGGACTCAATATCAGTGTTTTTCAGTGCTACACTGACTCGCCAGAGCTGGGGAGCCCAAGACCAGCTGGGATCTCAGACAGAGCAGAGACAGGTGAGAAGCCAGGTGCTTGTTCCAGAAGCTACAGGAGGTTGGGAAGAGGAGATGAAGGATGAGCCTTTCTGTTCTCAAGTTTCCAGTTTTACCCGCTTTGGCCCCTTCCCGAGCTCTAGGATCCTTACCTTCCAGAAGCACTGGCAAGTTTGGGCCGTAGCAGAATTGAATTGGGACCTCTACCTGCTCCTCTACGGGGAAGGCCAAGGACCCAAAGCTCTCATCACATTCGTTCTTCTCTGGACCCCCCTTTCTGAGGGAAGCCCTTTCTGACTGCAGGCCTAGAGTACTTCTGTCTCTCAGCACATGGAAGGGAAACCTCACCCTGGCTGCTCCCCTCCTCTGCCTTTGGAGTCTTGTGGAGGAAGCAACAGTGCCTGGAAAAAAACACTGTCAACACGAACTCCCTGCAGCAGGCAAGATGGGAAGAACAGCGGAGAGAACCGGGAGCACCTTCCAGGCTGGCCACAGCTCAGCTACAGGCTCCATTCCAGGAAGAGCAAGAGCAATGGTGGCTTTAAGGGAAGCATCAGCCCCCAGCCCTACAAACCACAGCCAGCAATCGCCTCCCCCAGGGAGACCCTCACCCCTACTCAGGAAAACCTCAGCTCTTTTCTGACCTGTGGCAACTTTCTTCTAAAAATCTTGGTATTCTCCTCACCCCAGCTCCTCATTTAATTGGAGAAATGCCATAGTGGTCTTGGGTGGGACACTGCACCCAAATCACAGTGGCAGACTGCAAAGAGGACACTTTCTCCTAGGTGGAGAAAGTACCTCCCACCCATGTAAGCAGTTCAGCCTGGGGCCAGGAAGGTAGATTTCCCCAGAGCTCAATCAGATCTCTGGGAATCTGAGCCCTCAAACCTGGTCTTCAGAGACAGAGACCTCCACAAAGGCACCAGAGCCTGGGGTCATCTAGCAGGAAGTGGATGAATTGGGCCCAGAGACTGGGAAGTTAGAAAATGAGCCTCATTTGCACAAATCCCAGGGGCCTGGGACAGTGCTTTCCTACTGCAGGCAGGACCCCTTTTATTTCCTCCCCAGTAGGAACAAAAGGCAAACAGGAAGCTGAACCTGGACCAGTGAAATGCCAACTACCATGTTCTGAGAATCTACAATGTGTCAGTCATTTTGCATGCAAAATCTTGTTTAACTTGCACTGCAACTGTGCAAAGAACTATTACCCTCGCCATTTTACAGAGAAGGAAACTGAAATTAAGCAAGCCCCAAAGCCACACTGAGAATGGAGAAGCTGGAGTATGAACTTTGGGTCTGCCCAGACCTCATTCCCATGCATGCATGGGCCAGGCTCCTTCAGAGTCACTGCCAGGGTGACGGTGCATACACCATCCAGGAATGGTGCTTTAAGTGAGTGTGGACAAAGTTTTGCTTGATGGCTCTAGAATCTGAATCAATGCCCCTACTAACTATACCATTCCCAAGTGTGTGACTGTGTGAACCAATGTAAGTGTGTGTGTGTGTGTGTGTGTGCGTGTGTGTGTGCATGCGCACTGGGGTGGAGGAAGGGAGGGTGATCTGGATTCCAAAGAGCAGTTTCCAACACCAAAGTTATGCCGTAATGCTTCTGATTCATAAAATGAGCTCACAGCCTGACTGTAACCTGAATGTTGCTTTGAATGCAAATGCAGATCCCTTAGTAAGAAACGGGGATTTCAGCATACTCCACCTAGTTCCAGTCCAGGGTACAAGTTCTAAGGTGTAGAAGAAGTAATCCCTCCAGCCAAATGTGACCACTGGCTGCATTTCCTGTAGTCTGCAGCAGTGAGTCAGGGAAGAATGGTGCCCCACAGTTGCCCCTGCACTGGTACATGTGCACACACACAGGAAGGATGCCAACCGGGCCTGGTCACAGGAAATGTCCAGCTTAGCAAATCCAGAGGCAGGAGGCTGCACAACTCTTTCACTGTGAGGCCCCCTTGGGGTCAGGATGACCGAGACACCAGCTCCAGAAGGCCAGCTGCAGGACAGTGCTAGGGAACTGGATTCACCAACACCAGATGGTCCAGATGGTGCAGCATTAAGGACACTCTAGCAGTAGGAGCTCACTGGACCCTCTGCATGCCAGATCTTTTTTTTTTTTCTTTTGACAGTCTCACTCTGTAGCCAGGCTGGCCTCAAACCTGTGAGCTTAAGTGATCCTCTAAGTCTTCCATACTTGCTAGGCAAGTCCCAATTTTTCTTTTTAATGGAAAATTTTCACTCATTCAACTAGCATAGGCTAAATGCTTACTGGATACTAGGCATTGTGAGAACAACATAGCTTAGGCTAGAGTAGAAGTTATGTTTTACATACTCTTAACTCAGAATCCTTACAGCAACTCTACAAAGGAAACAAAGAATCCAGGCCTGAGTCTCTGTTTTTAACTATCACGTCACTCTGGAGCCAAACTGATGGCATTTGAAAGAGGACTAAAAGAATAAGCAGGGATCTTCCAGCCATTGGTGACCAGCTCCACTCTACCATGTGCAAAGCTTTCTTCTGGGAGTCCCAATGCAAGGCCAAAGATTCCTAGATGGAGTCATTTCCCTTTCAGAACACTATCCCCCACACCCACCACACCCTAATTCTCCTCCCACTGCCCTCTTCCTCCAGTGGTCTTGGCTCCAATGTGTGACTTTCCCTTGGGTTCTGCAGCCACAAGAGACCCTCTGCTACATACATAATTGTATGCTGCCTTTTTTTTTTCCTTTTCTTTATTAGAAGTAGCAGCCCACTAGGGTTATTTTTAAGTTCCATGTTTAAAAGTTAAATTTCCATCTTCCTGGGCACTCCAAGGACATGCTTTCCTGGAGTGGGGTGAGAGGCTGACAAAGTCACAGGGTGTGAGGATTCTGCCCAGGTACTTAGAGCAGACTGTTCCAGAGCAAGCTGTAAGACCTGAGGTGGGGTAGAGGGATTCTTCAGGCTCTTCACCCTTTTGTCCCCTGGGAGCTACACAGACCAGAGAAACCAGCCAGCGGCCAATACAATTACAGTGGAGACTGGACCAGGGCCATGCAGTGAGATGGTTTATCACAGTAATTGAATGTTTATACTCCTATACACTACACAGAGGGGCAGGCAGGAGAGGTCCCAGAAGTTCTCGGCCTGGGAAAGTTTGACCTTTCTTTTTGGTTCTGAGGTCATCGAACACCTGTGGACAGGGAGCATTTCTCTTATGTTACAGGAACTTGGGCCACACATTTCCTGGGAGGCTCTGGAGCAAGACTGATGGTTTCCTCCCATCATCTGAAGACCCCAAGGTTGAAGTAGTTTCCCCTTCGCGCCATAATTCTCCTTTGCACTTTTCACCAGATCTCCTCAGTTCTAAAACTCCATGGACAGGCCAATCTAAACCTCAGGCCAGGTTTCCTCTGCTGGAGGAAGCCAGACACGTGTCCCCTCCCCAGCCACTGATGCCAAGCATCCCCTGCAAACGCGTGCCACGGTGGCCTTTAGGACCAGCCAAGGCCCAGCTAGCCCTCCCTTGTCCCACCACCTGCACGTGAGCTTCCACAGCCTGGCACACCGTCTCCAGGACGGTGCAAGCAGGAAGTAGTCACCGAAGTTGTGACCAACCAAGTTTTAAATGGGGCAAGGAACTTCCCCTTTCATCTGTCCAGCAGTTCAGACCAGAGGATAGGTTGGAAGACTCAGTGGCCTCCCTTTTGGGTGACTAGCACCTCTACCTTAGAGCTGAAGCCTGAAAACTCCAGGGTGCTTGAGTATCTCTGGCCTCCCCACTCCTTCCTCCCCCACCCCACTCACCCACCCCCGCCACAGGCCTGGGTGGTCTCACCCTCCCACCCCCCACCCTCGGACACATGCTCCAGTCGGTGTGAATGTGGAGGGTTGGGTTCATTCCACTGAGTCTGCCCTATACATGGAGGCTAGGCAAACCGGGGCTCCAGAGTTCCCAATCCCCGGCCGGGCGCCGCGAGGGCTCGGCGGGGCCGCAGCGGGGCCGGGGAGTGCGGGGGCGGGCGAGACGGGTGACAGATCTGGGGTGCGCCTGCAGCACCGGGGCGCGCGGGTACGGCGGCTCTACGCCCGCCCGCGCTCGGCGCTCCAGCCTAGGCCTCCATTGCACTTGCCCCAGTTCCCTGCCCCCGCTGCACCTCTGTCCCCTAGAAGTGCCCCTGGCATCAACACAGCGTCCAAACCCACTTTTGGGGGGAGGGGGATCCCAGGCCAAGTTCTCACAGCTCGCGACTTCCCTACCCCCACCCTCCCCCCCCCCCCCCCCGTCTCGCCTCCCGGGCCTGGGCTCCATCACACCAGCGGGTCCCTGCGGCCACCACGTTTTGCAGCGGTGGAGGAGGGCGCAGCGGCGGCGGCCCCTCGGGGAGGCTGGGGACCCAGCCTGGGTGGGCGGGGGCCGCGCGTGAGCTGCGTAGCTGCACCACCGAGACGGGGTTGGGCTGCACACGCAGCCAGCGAGTGCGGGGTGCGGGCGACGCGGGGGCGGGCTGCGGCGCCCCCCCTCCGCGTGTCGGCCCCCGCGTGTCCCCTCGCAGCCTCCCCCGCCGCCGCCGCCCAGGCCATAGAAGTTGGCGCGCGCAAGCGCACGGCGCCACCACCTCCCCCCCTCCCGCGACCCGGTACCCGACCCCCAATTCGAGGCCAAGCCTGCAAAACCCCGCGGGGTGAGCGGCCACCGATTGCGCGGCGCCCGGACCGCCCCCCCCCCACCGCGCCTTCCCCCGCCACTCCGCCGCGTGCAAGGCCTCGGCCGCCCGCCCGGGCAGCCCCACTTACCCCGCTCCTGCCTGAGCAATGGCCTCGGCTGTCCCCCTTCCGCCGCCCGCCCAGGCTTCCAGCCGCCTCCGGGACTCCAGCCGCTTGCACGCACTCTCCGGTTTTAAAAACAAACAGTCGTCGTTGCCGCCTTCCCCACGGCGTTTAAGGGGCTTCCGCCAGCCCGCGCCTCCCAAAGCAAGGAAGTTTGCTGGCAGGGCCCAGGCGGGACAGGCGGGCTGTCACCCCCAAGCCGTGGCGCGCCCTGTGTCCGCACGGTCCGCCTCGAGAGCGCTCTCCCTCCCTCCGTGTCACCCCCAGTCCTGCGATGCAGTGTCAGGATTGCACGGCTCTGACTCATCGGTTGAGCTCACAGCTTGAAAAAAAAAAAGAGTGAGAGAGACAGAGAGACAGAGAGAGGGCGAGAGGCAACAGCGAAGGAGGAGGACTCTGGCGTGCTACAAAGGATTGCACAACTGAGCGAGGCTGGGAGCGCGGAGCGCCCAGCGGCGGGCCGGCGCGCGGCGCGGCGGCGAGCAGGAACCAGCTCTACCACTTCATCAGCACAACTGTCTCGGGCGGCCTCTCCGCCTGCAGGCCTGGCGCCGCCCACTTCCTGCGACCAAATAAGGCCGAGGGAGGCGTCTTCAAACCTCCTCGGGTGGCTGCCCAGGCTGGGGATTTCCAGCAGACCTCACCTCCACTCCCGGAGTCGGTTGTCACCCTCTCTCAGCCCAGGCCGGCGCCCCCAATGGCTTTGCTGGAACCAACAGGCCACGCGGTTTGTTCCTTGCACACCAAGGTCAGGAGGAGATGGTGACGAAATGTTTGGAAACCCATGGAGCCTGCCAGGAAAGTGTGTGTGTGTGTGTGTGTGTGTGTGTGTGTGTTTGCACACAAGTCGCTTTCTTCCACAAAGAAGATGCTGCTGCTGGATGCGGGGAAATCATGCACAATCCTCTCCAAGTCACTTTAGTAAACAGCCTCTGGCCCACCAGTCTCCCGGCAGTTTGTAAAGGTTACCGACAAACAGTCCCAGCCCCTATACAGTAGCCAACAAGGCCCTTACAAGAGACGAAAAACTCCTGGGTTGAAGTCTAGCAATTCAGGCCATTTCCCACCCTGCCTACCGTAAATAGCCCCAAATATTTTTCTGGCCTGTTGGCCTGAGTGGCAAAAGATAGGAAACAATTTCTGCAGCTCAGCTCAGGGAGGTCTTAACAGGGCCAAGGCAAAGTCAAATGAGGAGACTTTGCTCTTCCTTCCGTGCATTTTGGTGTTGCTTTTTAAGATGAGTCAGAAAGAGATTTTCCTTTGAAGGAAAAACCAGCAAAGAATATACTGTATACTGGTAGCCACTTTCCCTTGTGGTCAGTCCTAAGAGCTAGAAACATCTCTGCTTTCTCAGGGAAAGGAGAGAAGCGGGGACTGGGGAGGGAGGAAAGAAGAATAGGATTCTTCTTTTTTTTTTTCTTTTTTGCCAGTCCTAGGTCTTGAACTCAGGGCCTGGGCACAGTCCCTGAGCTTCCTTTGTTTGAGGCTAGCATTCTATCCCTTGAGCCACAGGGCCACTTCTAGCTTTTGTTTATGTGGTATTAAGGAATTGAACCCAGGACTTCATGCATGCTAGGCAAGCACTCTACCACTAAGCCACATTCCCAGCCCAAGAATAGGATTCTTATGCACACCCTGAGTCTGCAGGGCCTGGGCCTTCACCCCACCTAGGGAGTAGATGACATAGACAACATATAGCCCCTCTGCCTAGAAACCCCATAAAACCTAAACTTGCTCCTAAGAGACAGGACTTTTTCCTGTCATCTGCCCTCTTCTTCCCTTGACTGGCTGGAGCATTGGTGACCACCTAGAAGCCTCATCCAAAGGACAAGGGCTTATTTGACCTATGTTATGACAGATATGTCAAAGTAATGACCACTTAAAACAGTCTTATCTACAAAATACCACTTATTATGCCAGGAACCAGACTAGATGACCTCTTGAAATACCTTCTAGTTTAAGATACATGATTCTGCTGGGTGCTGGTGACTCATGCCTATAATCTTAGCTACACAGGAGGCTGAGATCTAAGGATCACAGTTTGAAGCCAGCCCAGGCAGGAAAGACCATGAACTGCTTATCTTCAATAAACTACTCAGAAAAAGTCAGAAGTGGTGCTGTGGCTCAAGTGGTTGAGTGTTGCTCTTGAGAAAAAGGATCTCAAGGACAGCACCCAGGCCCTGAGTTCAAACCTCAGGACAAAAAAAAAAAAAGATCCATGATTCTGATTTTTAAAAAAGAAATATGGAAAAACTGGGGAAACCCAGTTCTGCAAAGAAAAGCTCAGCTCAGACTCCCAGATCAAACATCCATACACAGTATTCTTGATATAGCTCAAGTCCCATAAGCTAGTGAACAACTGTGTGATCTTTATCCCTCTCATGCAACAGAGGAGAACATGAGTTTGCAGAGATTGGGTGTTTATGCAAGGCCATGGGGCAAGTCAATCATGTATCACCTCTCTTCCAGTCTCCCACAGAGTAAGGAAATAAGCAACTGAGGGACAGCAGTGTACAAGCCCAGTAGAGACTAGAAGGTCAGGATTCCTGGCAGAAGCGGGGTCCAAAATCTTTTTGCTTTTTTTGTTTGTTTGGTTTCTTCCCTCCTACTGACAGTTCATCCAGATGAGGAAAACAACAAGCAGCCACTTGGCTTCCAAAGCCCACTGCTACTAGGTTCTTTGGCAGACCTGTAAGGTATCCTGACTTGTAAAGGCCCAGCCCCTTCAGTTAGCCTAGGGCTAGCCCAGAGGGGGCCCCTGAGAGAGAATGCAGACTAGCCAGGGACATTCCCAACCAACCAGAAAACCCAGCTGGGGAGCACATTCCTAGAAGCGCCTGCCACCATAGAGCCAGGGCCCAGCCTCCAGGGAAGAAGTGGGAGCCACTCCAAAGAGTACTGCTCGGCCCAATCCTGCCAGGGCTTCCTCCCTTCCCAGACCAGCTGTGGGGTTTGGCCCAGGAACAAGGCAGCGAACAGAGGCAGGTGGCCAGATGTAGGGACCCTTGAAGCAGCCATACTCCTTCACCTCAACTAAACTATATGCAGGCTGCCTCAGCAAGGAGGGGAGGGAGGGCTGAAGACAGTTCCAATTGGCAGAAGAAATCTGTCTCCCAACAGTGGGCAGATGAGAAGGTAGAAAGGAAGCTGTGGCCTTTCTGGGAAAGCCCTGGAGGTCAGTCTTGCTGCAGATAAGACAATGCAAAAAGATAATCACTGACTTATGAAGTGAAAGTTTTGGATGTAGAAACTCTAGCCTCTTCTACAAGCCTCTTAGGCAACCAAGAAGGTGAAATATAAGGACTAGGGGTTTAGGGAGGTGTTCCTGAGACCTTACCTGTAGAGTGCTATTTTCTCCTCCATCCTACTTCTCCACAAACTGCTGAGAAGAGAGGTGTATAGCGCTCCACTTCCCAGGGGGTGTCTGCTGAGAAATACTCCAGGAAGCAAAGCATCCTGGATCAGGACTCCAAACCCTAGGTCCAACAAAAGGTGGAGTGTGGTATTATAGAGGCTTCCTAGGTCTGGGTCAACTCTCTAGACTCTGCTCAGAGTGCAGTGCCTGGAGTGGTCATCACCAGTGTTCAAGCCATAAAATCTTCCCAGGGCAAATTTTATGCCCTGTAAGTTCTATCTCAATAAAGCTGTTATAAAGAAGGGTGGGGGGAAGCTTCCAAGGAAGCCAGGGTCTTACCACTTACCCACCCACCTCCATTAATTTCCTGCTGCCATGGCTCATGATTTAAATGAGGCTTTGTCCTCAGTCCCTACGCCTGCATTCCTGTTCCTATCCTCTTCCTGTCAGGATCTTTCCATGAAGGCCATATGGGGTGTGTAAATGAACCATTAATCTTTACTTAATTTGAGGAATTAGGGGTACAAGTGCCAGGTTCTTGTGACCCTGATGTGCTTCCATTCCTATAGTCATTCCCCTTTGCAGAACCAAGACTTCATTGCCTTCAGTTTGCAAGAGGCGAAAGAACATTATGGAAAGAACAGAGAACCAAGATTGAGAATCAGGGCTGTCTGAAACCAACCTGTTGCATGATCTGAAGACAGTGGTCAGTAATTCTTTGCACTTCATCATTTTGGGCCCATAACAGTTGCACCATGTTTGTTGTATGAATAATGAAAGAGTACCCACCTTCTAGGATCTGACAAGATCGTACTAGTCCTAAAAACTGCTTTAATGGCCGGGTGCTGGTGGTTCATACCTATAACCCTAGCCACTCAGGAAGCTGAGATCTGAGGATAACAGTTCAAAGCCAGCCCGGGGTAGAAAGTCTGTGAGACTCTTATCTACAATTAAACACTAGAAAATTGGAAGTGGTGCTGTGGTTCAAAGTAGTAGAGGGTTAGTCTTGAGCAAAAGACCTCAGGGATAGCACCCAGGCCCTGAGTTCAAACCCAACAACCAAAAAAAACAAAAACAAAAAGAAAAAAAAATCTGCTTTGCCACTGCATCATGCTATGTACAAATAAGTTACAACTGTTACTTCTCCATAGTTCCTCCTCCCAAAATGTAGGTTCTCCCTTTCAAGAGTCAAGTTCCAGAGATCTTTTTGCCCCTGCCAGAGGCCTTACTGGCCTCAAAGACTACACAATATGAACTTAGTGTCCTGTCTGTCTGTCTGAAGTGTCCTGCCGAGAGTGCTCTCCAACCCTTGCTCTTTGTGCCTCTTCCTCCACAGCTTTCCATAATGTCGTCCTGCTGGACTGAATAGGGACCCCTTTGATGGCTGCCTTCTCCTCATCCCTGTTTGCCAGGTCCATTGTGAGGGAACAGGGAGCTCAAAACTTGTTCAGTGAAGCCACTGTACTGCAAAGTTCCTGCACGCTCGTCTCTTTTACCCTTGAGCACCTAGGGACCTTCCTTCTCAGTTCAAGTTTACTTCACCTGTTCAGGGGCAGGGCCCCAGCCTGCCACACCAGCCCACAGCTGTCTGCATCCTTTGGTCTTCCCATTGGCCCTTCCTGACACCCTCTTCTTTGAGCTGGGCCAGGTTCTGAGTGCCTTTGTTAGGTCTGAGAAGGAACTTCTGTAGATGTCCCCAGTTGCTGCTGTCACTCTGGAAGAGACGTCTGGCTGGGTGTAGGAAGAAGGACAAAACAGGTGTGACTGCCAGGGAGGGCCGGCCAGCAGGGCCTTGGGACAGAAAGACCCTTTCATCAGAGAACAAGAGCTGCCAGCTTCAGCACAGTTCCAAACCCCCTGCAGAACCGTCCCTGAGCAGACTCCCCGGCTGGCTGTTCTCTGGAGCCTGGCTTCAGTTTGTGGCTCTGAGCCAGGAGGAACGGGGATCCCCGGAGAGCCAATGTGTGCCACGAAGCATGCTTTAAAGCTGCATTTTAAAATGAAAACAAATACTGCTAAGTCATGGACCAGAATCCAAACTTCATATTCATACATGTGGGTACAGGCTGAGATCTGAGACTGAATTTTGGCTTGTGCTGACTGGATTTTGAGTAAGTTATTTAACCACTCAATTGGCTCCTCTGCAAAATGAAGATGATAAGAGCTTAAAAACTGCCTTACATCAAGTCTTTGATCAGTGCTGGCTATCATTGTTCCTCATCTCCTAACTGATTTCTTTGCTTCTAGTCTTGCACACTTTACTAACCACACTGCCATCAGAGTGTTCACCCCTCCATGGCTTCCATGGCTTTGACATAAAGCTGGGGCTGTTAACCACTGACATTCTTTTTTGTTTTGTTTTGTCAGTTGTGGGGCTTGAACTCTGGGCCTGGGTGCTGTCCCTCAGCTCTTCAGCTCAAGGCTAGTGCTCTACCACTTGAGCCACAGCGCCACTTCTGGTTTTCTGGTGGTTTATTGAAAATAAGAGTCTCACGGACTTTTCTACCCCGGCTGGCTTTGAACTGTGATCCTCAGATCTCAGCCTCCTGAGAAGCTAGGGTTACAGTCATGAGCCACAGGTGTGAGCCACTGGCATCCAGCTAACCACTGACATTCTCGGTGCCATCTTACTCTTCCCAGCTCTAGCCCAACCCAGACAATCTGAGGTTCTCTAAGAGGTCTGCCTTCTCATGCCCATGCCTCACTCACCCCTCCCTCCACCTTGATCTGCAGGTAAATCATGCCCAGGTCTCCCAGCAGACCCCAGAGCTTCACAGTAGCTCTTCTAGGAAGTCTTTGTTAATTTCTCAAAGAATGTGAAAGCTTCTGGAGGGCCTAGTGTTAGAGCCCTCCCAGGTCTTTTATCAGCTGGTGCAGCATCCCCTGGCAACTGTGAGTGTTGGCTGCCAAGAGCTCACAGCTGCCCCTTCTCAAAGTAAGCCTTATGGTGGCATCAAATCTGTGATGGGGTAATTCATATGTCAGGGCTCCCTGTGGGCTCCAGCTGCAATGTGTCCCGCTTTGCTTAGCTGCTTCCCCTGCTCTATCTTGCTTTTGGTCCTCCTGAGAGCACTTCCTAAATAAACTCCAGGCATCCAAAGCCCTTCTTGGTCTCTGCTGCACATCATGGCACCTCTGTTTATCTCTACCTCCTTGCCTGCACACTGTTCTATTGTGTTTACTGCCCCAGCTCTGAGATCATAGCACCACCATCTAGAAGCAGAGCCCACTAAGGGCTGGTCCAGATCTCCCTTGTCTTGGAATCCCTGGCTTCCACTCTGCCTGCACATAGTGATTGCCTAGTGAATACTTGTGAGAACTATATGAATAAAACAATATACATTTTAAAGTAATCACTAAAATGGGACAATCACTACTACTGTTATTGGTAATCTAGTTCTATTTCATTAATTCTAAGATATACATTACCCCCGCCCATTTTTTTTTTTTTTTTCCGGTTGTAGGGCCTGAACTCTGGGCCTGGGCGCTGTCCCTCAGCACTTCAGCTCAAGGCTAGCGCTCTACTACTTGAGCCACAGTGCCACTCCCGGCTTTTTCTGCTTATGTGGTGCTAAGGAATCGAACCCACAGCTTCATGCATGTGAGGCAAGCACTCGACCACTGAGCCACCTTTCCGCCCTTTTTTTAATGCCAGTCCTGCCTGGGGCTTGAACTCAGGGCCTGGGTGCTATCCCTGAGCTTTACTTGATGAAGTCTAACACTCTACCACTTCTGGATTTTTGGTGGTTAATTGGAGATTAAGAGTCTCACTGACTTTTCTGCTTCAAACCATGATCCTCAGACCTCAGCCTCCTGAGTAGCTGGCCACCAGCACCTGCTACATTTCCCCCATTTTAACATCTTTGGAATAAAGATGTTTCTTATGATGGATAGCATGCATGATTTTTATTTCTGTTTTGTATGTATATGTGAGATGGTATCTTTCTGTGTAGCCCAGGCTGGCCTCAAACTCAGACTCAAGAAATCCTCAATGCCCAAGAAGCTAGGACCCACCATGCCCAAGTTGTATGTATGGTTTAATTAGCAGCACTTTCTCTTTCTAAACAAGATATTAAATAATGGTACATATAATAATCAATGGCTTCTTAGGTTTAATAGTGTGTGGCATTATTATCATAACTACTAAGGATTGGTCTCCTGAGTTCTAGGTGCTGCAGTGCAAAGTCCAAAGAGCTGTGAGGCCCCAGTAGTCACAAAGTGACCAAAATTCCTAGGGATAAGAAAGACTCCTTTGGGCTGGGATGTAGCTCAATGGCAAAGTGCTTGCCTAGCAAGTGCAATGTCCTGGGTTTGATCCCCAGTACTGAAAAAGAAAAGACAAAAAAAAAAAAAGGAAGAAAGAAGGAAGAAAAGAAGGAAAGAAAGAAAGAAAAACTCCTTATGACCAGAACTTCCAGAAACTCCCAGAAAAGCAAGCTTACATGTGGCATGAGCTCTGGACTGAGAGTCATGTGAGCCAAGTTCTAAGCCTGGTCTAATTTTCTGGGTGACCCTACCACAGCGCCTATCTAACATATCTATCGAGTTTCTACTGCATGCCTGACATGATGCAAGTCCACTGGATCCACCCAGCATCCTGAGAGGAAGCCATTGTCCCCATTTTATAGGTAAGGAAGCTGAAGTTCATAAAGGTTCAACGGTTCTCCTAAGGTCACACAGATGGAATGTGACCCTGGATTGGGAGTCCTCTCTGCTTCATCACAGAGAAGGGTCTGTGTTTCCACCAAAAGGAAGTTGAGCAAAATGAGGGGTCAGACGGAAGCCTGACAAGCCATTCTCCCCCACTAGTTCATTTTAGTTGACCCATATATTGTGTTTTATTCTAATTGAATTTACTGAAAAAAAAGCAGGAATTCTACTTTGTCATAAAAAGAAAAAGAAAATCACTGAACTCTGGCTACAAGAAGCCTTGCTTCTTGAAGGTGGAGCTGAGTGGCATGGAGTAGCTCTTGGCTGAGACTCACACATTCTAATTATCTGCTGGTCCTACTCATTACTAGGTCACGGGTCACTATCATTTATCATCACACTGTGCCAGGCCTCTATCATTTCATTCTGTCTGTTCCCTGCTGGTCTTTTGAGTATATAACCCTGAATCAGAGGAACTCCTGTGCCCTTTCCAGCTCTTACAGGCAGGAAGTGCCTAGACTCTCCCTGGACAGCCTCCCCTCCAAGGAGGTTGCCTTATGAACACCTTAACAACCACTCAGATGAGGCCCCTGCTTCCCCCTTCAACCTCTGGTCCTTCAGCCTCCAGCCCAGGCCCTCAGTGTCCATCAGTTTTATCCCCAGCAGTCCGAGGACTAGGGGTGGTGAATGAAACAGGTGTGGGGATGAGTTACACAAGGTTGAGGAGCCAGCCCTGCCCAACCCAGAGAGGGAGGACTTTGCGTTTCCCAACAGGAAGGTAGTTCTTGGAGATAAATGCAAGCAGGAGGCTCTGCAGTTGCAGGAGATGAGCAGGGTTTGACACATGAGGAAACACAAACAGCAAATCATCAAGAGGGAAAAATATAGTCTCAGCAGCAATTTAAGATATGCAAACTAGAAAACCATTAAGGCCTCATTACAGCCCCAGTCAACCTGAAAATAAGTAAATAAATAAGACAAGAATGCTGCTGCTGGCAGGGCTATGGGGGAACAGCTGCTCATACATTGCTGTGCTGCTATAAACTTTGAGTCTTTCTTCAATGAGGTTTGACATTCTGTTGCAAGACTCTAAGGTCCTAAGGCCCTGACCCTTCCATGAAAATATTCTAGAATGCCAGCACAAAAGAGTTTTTTTAAAAAGATGTTCATAGTGCCTAGCTATAAAGTAAAAAAAAAAAAAAAAAATCAAAATCAATTCAGTAGAATGAAATACAATGGGCTCACTACATGAAACAATCTGATAAAAATCATGTGAAATGACAAAATTAGAAAGAACTACGCAGAAGTGGACGTACAAACTATGCTAAAACTTCCACAGGAACATTAGAAGCAATCAGAGGGGAATTCTTAACACTGTAAATTGTTAGGGCGTAATGTTTATTCTACCCAGTTGACGAAGGAAGATGGTTTAAGTAACAATAAAGACTATGATGATCCTGACCGTGATCATGATGTAAGGGTCACTGAGCAGGATTTCCTCATCATAAAAATACCCTAGGCCAGGGTCCCAGGACACAGGTAGGCCCAGGTCCCTGACTGGAGGACAGGAAGAAGAATGCAAATGGAGACAGAGCATGTCATGTTAAGTATTCCCTTTGGATCGCCTCCAGTGTTCCTGTGGAAGTTTTAGCATAGTTTGTAAGTCTGGGCAGAAGGGCTTCAGTGCTTCCCTTACCTGGAGGACTTTGAAATGCACTTCTCACGGAACAAACAAAAATTACCCAAATAAACCCACACCATTTAACCTCTACTGCCCTGGGTTTGAGCTCTGATTGCTGTATTTGCACTCTCAATTTTACTAATAACTTATTTCAGCAGCTTCTGAGGTGCTATCAGGGCTCTTTGTGGGCTAGCCCAGAAACGCAACTGCCATTTATAGCATTGTTTCTTTTTTTTTTTTTTTTTTTTTTTTGTCGGTGTGGGGCTTAAACTCTGGGCCTGGGTACTACTGTCCCTCAGCTCTTCAGCTCAAAGCGAGTACTCTAACTCTTGAGCCACAGCACCACTTCCTTATAGTATTGTTTCTGTGGAAATGTGTTTCAAGCCTCAAATACACTGAGTTGCTGACAACCCTGGGGTATACATGTGTTCCCTAAATAAGGGAACCGAGACAGGCTAGGTCCTGAGCTCAAAAAGAAAGCTGATTTCTTAGATCTGTGGCAGTTAATATTCAGTTACCAGCAATGATCAGAACTGAGCTCCATGTCACTGTAGGGTGACCATAGGGCCAGAGCTTCTGAGAACGATACTTTAGAGGACTGGCATGGCCACCACCCCCACTACACACAAACTCACAGACAGACTGGCCTGGGTACCCCTCCTGAGCATTCCAGCAGGCCCAGAAACACATTCTTCTTCTTCTTCTTCTTTTTTTTTTTTTTTTTAATCTGTCAGTGGTATGGCTTGAACTCAGGACCCGGGTGCCATCCCTGAGCTCTTTTGCTTAAGGCTAGAGCTCTACCACTTGGAGCCACAGCGCCACTTCTGGTTTTTGAAGGGTTAATTGGAGATAAGAGTTTCACAGGGACTTTCCTGCCCCAGCTGGCTTTGAACTGCAATCCTCAGATCTCAGCCTCCTGAGTAGCTAGGATTACAGGTGTGAGCCACCAGCACCCAGCTGGAACCCACATTCTTTAGTCCTATTTCAGTCTGGTCACAGAACACACACACATTAAGAAAAAAAAAAATCTTTGACAGTTTTGGGATTTGGCTTCAGCAGATATATACTTGAGATAACTGGGTCCCCCGGGGGGACAGGAACCTTTCTCCACACAGGTTGTGCTGCAGTGGTCTCTGTTTAGCAAGCTCCAATAAGCCTGCTCAAGGAACTCCCAGGGCTCCACGGCCCCTACCCTCCTTAGGCTACCCAACAATACCAAGGAAATCTCCTTTTCCTTGGGGGGGGGGTCCCATTCCCAATCATGCCCCCAGCTAGTCACAGCATAGGAGGAGCAAAGCCTTTCTAAACAGAAATTCCACAAGACAAGAAAGTTCTCCACTCAGGAAAAAAAAAAAAAAAAAGGCTACCCACACTAGCCCACACAGCCTGGAGGAGGGAGTAAACCATTTACCAGGCACAAAAGGTTCAGAGATACCTGGTTATGACAAGGTGGTCGATCAGAAGGTTGGCTGCACAGCCACAGGGCCATTCCTGCAAAATAAGAGAGCCAAATGATCCTGCCTTTAACAGGAGTAGACTGGATGCACACGGGGCCTTTCCGAGGCTAGCCTGAAGAAACAAGTCTAAATTCAATACTAAAATATGTGCAACAACAGACACACCCAAGACACTACCTCACGAGGGCCCCACCTGGGTGAGGCTGTGCTACCGAAGGTCAGCAGAGCACGCCCTCCCGCAGCCGTAGGAAATTGCAGAAGAACTGACTCCCTCCTGCTGTGGCTGGGGCCTGCAGGTGAGTGGGTGGTGGGTACAGAGCCCCCAGGGCTTCGTGCTCACGCCCCCTGGCTGGTTCCCTGGAAACCCAAGTGTGAGCAATCTTCTAAGGCTCTGAGGCCACCTGAGGTCGCATGCCCCAGCTCAGGAAGCTGAGTCCATACTCTGAACCCTGAAGTTGTACCTTCAGTTAGCAGCCTGTGCAGGCAAGCCAATCTGACCCCTCCAGCCCCAGCATGCAATAGTGGTAGCTGATAAGACTGAGCAATTCTGTCTTCCTGGAAGCAACAGATGGGAGGCTAGGAGTCCCTCTCTGGTCTCTTTGATGTTAAGGCCTTGTCTTAAAAAAAAAAAAAAAAAAAAAAGCCACTCCTAGTGGCTTGTGCCTGTAATCCAATCAGGAGGCTAAGATCTAAGGATAAAGGTTCAAAGCCAGCCTAGATAGGATAGTATGTTAAACTGTTATTTCTAGTTAACCACCAAAAAGCCAGAAGTGGAGTGGTGGCTCAAATAGTAGAGCACCAACCTTGTTCATAAAAAGTTGAGAGAGTGCAGTTTTTAGTAGCAGCTATCAAACAAGCGAAAGAAAGAGAGTGAAAAAAGAAATAATGTAGAAACACGGTATGCTTTACTAGAATTGCTTCAAACACAAATATTCCACATATGACCTCTTCATCTAAATCTAGTATTAACATTATTCAAGTTTATACTATGGCCCCTGCACAAAGTTTTGGGTTTTATGGTTTTGGGGTTTTTTTGTTTTGTTTTGTTTTGTTTTGCCAGTCCTGGGGCTTTAACTCAGGGTTACTGTCCCTGAACTTCTTTTCTTTGGGGGGGGGTCCGGTTGTGGGGCTTGAATTCTGGGCCTGGGCGCTGTCCCTCAGCTCTTCAGCTCAAGGCTAGCGCTCTACCACTTGAGCCACAGCGCCACTTCTGGCTTTTTTCTTTTTGCTTATGTGGTGCTGAGGAATCGAACCCAGGGCTTCAGGTATGCAAGGCAAGCGCTCTACCACTGAGCCACCTTCCAGCCCCCTGAACTTCTTTTGCTCAAAGCTAGCACTCTACTACTTGAGCCACAGTGCCACTTCCAGCTTTTTTTGTTTATGTGGTACTGAGAATCAAACCCAGGGCTTCATGCATGCTAGCCAAAAGTTCTACCACTGAGCCACATTCCCAGCCCCTGCACAAAGTTTTCATGTATTCATCCAGTGTATGTTCTTTTGTTACCATGTCCATCAAAATTCATCAACACTTTCCCATGAATGAACATCATCTTCATGTTAACATAATAATGTACAACACTTCCCAGAGTTCAGGTATCATGAATTATATAGCCTCATTGAACACAGGCAGCTCACACAGTTTTCTTGCTATTTTAAACAACATTGGCAGCCAAGTGCCAGTAGCTCATGTCTATAATCCTAGCTGCTTAAGAAGCTGAGATCTAAGGATTGCAGTTTGAAACCAGCCTGGGCAGACAAATCTGAGAGGCTCTTATCCCCAATTAACCACCAAAAAGCTGAAAGTAGAAGTGTGGCTCAATTGGTAGAACACTAGCCTTGAATAAAAGAGCTAAGGATGCACTACGATTCTGAGTTCAATCCCCAGAATGGGAGCAAAAGAAAAAAAACTGCCATAAATAGCTTTGTGTCTATATTTTCTTATCCTTTTTAGAACTAGTTAATTCCCAGCAGTAACACTAATAAATAAAAGGAAATGAACATGTTCTTACAACTTTACATCCTACCTTTTAAAATACATATTGTTCTGTATTGGTTCCTGGATTATTTATTTTCTAAGAGAATTTACCTGGCAACACTTCCCAGTCTCACAAATCAAGGTCTATCTCTTTTCTTTTTCTGTTGCTAGGGACTGAATCCAGGCCCTTGTATACAGCTCTTTTTTTTTTCTTTTTACAATTTTTTTTTGGGGGGGTCTGGTCATAGGGCCTGAACTCTGGGCCTGGGCGCTGTCCCTCAGCTCTTCAGCTCAAGGCTAGTACTCTACCACTTGAGCCACATCGCCACTTCCAGCTTTTTTATTTTTTCTGCTTATGTGGTGCTGAGGAATCAAACCCAGGGCCTCATGTGTGCAAAGCAAGCATTCTACCACTGAGCCATCTTCCCAACCCTCTTTTTACAATTTTTTTTTGGGGGGTCCGGTCGTGGGGCCTGAACTCTGGGCCTGGGCTCTGTCCCTCAGCTCTTCAGCTCAAGGCTAGCTTGCACTTTACTACTTGAGCCACAGCGCCACTTCCGGCCTTTTTCTTTTTGCTTAAGTGGTGCTGAGGAATCGAACCTAGGGCCTCAGACATGCAAGGCAAGCGCTCTATCACTGAGCCACCTTCCCAGCCCATCTTTTTATAATTTTTTAATTTAATTTTTATTGTTATTATAATTATGATATGCAAAGGGGTTATAGTTACATGAGTCAGGTAATGAGTACACTTCTTTTTGGACAATGTCATCCCTTCCCTTACTCTCTCCTAGTTTTTCTCTCCTGTCCCCACCTATATGTTGTATAGTTCATCTTCAACATAAAGTTTAGTGAGTTAACAGATCTATTTTAATATGCACTTTTCCCAACTCCTCAGTGGGATGGGCACCCAAGTCACACCCAACTACTTAGGGTATATTGGAGGAAGCACAATTGATAGGCTAACGAGATGAAGAAGGAAGATGGAAGGATATGGATCAGAAGGTAGAAGACTGAGATGGGTAGAGAAGGGAAAACAGGCCTTAAGGAAACAAAAACAAAGTGAGAGCCAAGTGTCAGAGACCGTAAGAACTGAGATTAGAAGCCAGTCTGAGCAAAAAGTTAGTGAGACCTCTATCTCAATAAGTAAGCTGGGTGTGGTGGCACACATCTGTAAGCCTAGTTCCTGCGGAGATAGAGGTAGAAGAATCAGGATTTGAGGCTAGTCTAGCCAAAGGTAAGACACTAGCTGATGAAACAAACTAAAAAGGAGCAGAAGCATGGCTCAAGTGGTAGAACACTTGCCTAAAAAACACAAGGCGTTAAATTCAATCCCCAGTCACACACACACACACACACACACACACACACACACACACACACACACACACACACACACACACACACACACACACACACACACACACACACACACACACACACACACACACACACACACACACACACACACACACACACACACACACACACACACAGGGAGGCAGATTTGACATACTGTCCCTCCTAAAATGAGCCAACAATTCTGGGCATCAAAATTTCCCCACCCATTCAGGCTGACCCAGAGCTGAGTTTCTAGGAAGTAAGAAAAGGAACACATATTGATGGGTCCCCTAAATGGGATTCCAAAAACATCACATGTGTCTAGAATGTTCTGGAAACATACCTTGCAAACAACCTAAGTGGCGCACTCTCCGACAGTCTAGCAGGACCATGCACATCTGAGTTCCACCCTAACGACACTCCAGCTTTAAGAAAGAAAAGGCTTTTATGAAAGAAGGTCCAACCAGCCCATCATGGTGGGAAGGGCTCCCCAGGGGTAAGTGACACACTTGCTCATCAGGAGGTCTAGTCAGCATCAGGAAGCCTCTGCAAGCCCTCCAGCTCGCATTGTGAGACACCATGAAGACACCCCCCTCCCCCAGACTCTGCTCACGGGACTGCACAATCCCCACGTGATGAAAGACCCCAGGTGCTCCAGCCCCTCATTGAATAGATGTGCTGTGACCTCGTGTTCCTGTGCTGAGGCTCGAGCTGTACCCTAAAGCCACTGACAAGAAGATCCGCTCCTCTCACCCTCCAACAGGAAGAGCTGCAGCCCACTCTGACAGCCTCGTGACCACACTGAACAGGGCTTTCATTTGAAAGCGCCCCACCTCTCCTCCTATGGCCTGCTGACTCGTCCCTACCACCACCCTTCAGTCTCAGTGCAAAGCCAGCAGATAGATAGATAGCGCTAGGCATGCAAATAGAGGGGTCCTCTGAGGGTAGCCATGATTCGTTCTTCCTCAAGGTGGGAAAGGAAGTCTTTGCCAGAGTGTGTGTATGTATGTGTGTGTGTGTGTATATGCATGCACGTGCACACACACATGTGTACACGCACCAGTACTAAGGCTTGAACTCAGGGCTTAGGTGCTGTCCCTTAGCTTTTTCTGCTCAAGGCTGGCATTCTACCACTTGAGCCACACCTCTACTTCTGCCTTTTGGTCATTAACTAGAAATAAGAGTGTCATGGACGTTCCTGGCCTGGCTGATTTCAAACCACCATTCTCTGATTCTGTGTCCTGAGTAGCTAGGATTACAAGTGTGAGCCACTGGTGCCTTCCTTGCGTTTGCCACCTTTAAACAGCAACGCACCACGGCATCTTGTAAGGGTGATCCCTCAGAGTTATCCTCAAAATAATAAGCAAGGCCAGTTGCTGGGCTTTGTATTCCCAAACTCCTTCCCACTCACTTCTTCTGGGGTCTGGTTGGTGAATGGTTCAAAAAACAACAACAACAAAAACAGCAGAGTCACCAAGAAAGACTGGGAGCTGTTGTGCAGAAAACCAGTTCTTCAAGCATGCCCATCCCCGAGCTCAGGTCTCCCTGGCTGCACAGCCAGTGCCCACCGTGGGACACTTACTGTGTGCTAGGCACAGTTCCAGGGTGATGAGATGCCAGAAACATGTGCATCTGACTCCAGTATCTTACAGTGAGGAAATCCAGTGGCAGAAACACAAAGCTGGTGGCGCAGGAGGACGGTATGTAAGCAGGTGACTTCTGGTTGGCCCTGTGGGTGTCTGCCAAGAGGAAAAGGGCAAGGAGGGCATTCCAGGCAGAAGCAACAATGAGCAAATGGACAGAAGAGTACAAATGAAGCCAGGAGCTGGCTGGAACATAAAGGGCTGTACTGGGGGTAGAACCAGTGGGCAGGGGAGGGAGAAGGGGGCTGGGGCTGAAACAAGGGCTTTGGAGACCATTCGAAGGAAGGTGGGGCTTCTCCTACAGGATGTGGGCTGATCTCAAAGGTTGTGAAGAGGGTAACACAACCTAAGTGGTGTTTCCATAGAATAAATAATCGGGTCCCTTGAGACTTCATTTCCACTTTAATGTTTCACCTAGGCACAAATAGGCAAGTTCAAGGTCCCATCCTTTCCTCCCCACCACTGGTCACGGGTCACAAAGCCTCCACGTTGGGAATGGTGTCCAGTTCGGGACTGCAAGAACCCAGGATATGACACATCAAGCTTTGTGAGGTCAGCGGCTCCCCATTTCAAGATACGAAGGCAAAGTCTTAGACCACAGCGATCATCACAGCCAAGAGCTTGTAAACATAAAATTACGCCTTTTTTTTTTTGCCAGTCATGGGGCCTGAACTCAGGGTTTGGGCACTGTCCCTGAGCTGCTTTTGCTCAAGGTTAGCACTCTATCACTTGAGCCACAGTGCCACTTCCAGCTTTTTCTATTTATGTGGTACTGAAGAATTGAACACAGGGCTTCATGCATGCTAGACAAGCACTCTACCACTAAGCCACATTCCCAGCCCCACAAAATTACACTTTTCTTTTGCATTTTGAAGGAAATTAACTCATTAACCTAAGGTCATGGGAACTGAATAACCACATCTTCAGTGAAGGTACCCTTACTTCAAAGAGCTAAACCAGGTGATCTGAGGACAAGAAAAGTGTTAGAAGCTGGGCATGGTAGCTCATGTCTACAATCTTATTACTCAGGTTCAAGGCCAACTGCAGCAAAAAAGGGACCTTATCTCAATCAATAAGCTGGATATAGTGTCTCCATCAATAAGCTTGGTATGAGGGCATATGCCTGCCATCCCCAGCTAAACAGAAGGCCAGCTGGGAGGCCACAGGTAGGAGGATCATAGTCTGAAGCTAGCATCAGGCAAAAACATAAGATAGAAAGTAAGGGAGGAGGAAGGAAGGAAGGAAGGAAGGAAGGAAGGAAGGAAGGCAGGCAGGCAAGAAAGAGGGAGAAAAAAACAAGAGAAAGGAAAGGAAAGGAAAGGAAAGGAAAGGAAAGGAAAGGAAAGGAAAGGAAAGGAAAGGAAAGGAAAGGAAAGGAAGGAAAGGAAAGGAAAGGAAAGGAAAGGAAAGGAAAGGAAAGGAAAGGAAAGGGAGGGAAGGGAGGGAAGGGAAAGAAGGGGAGGGAAGGGAAAGGAGGGGAGGGAAGGGAAAGGAGGGGAGGGAAGGGAACGGAGGGAAGGAAAGAGGGAGGCAGGAAAGGTGACAGACAGGCAGGAAGGAAGGAAGCTAGGGGTATAGTAGAATGTCTGTGTCTAGCAAGTCCAAGGCCCTCAATTAAAAAGCCCCAGTACACCAAAGAAAAGGTGCATGGGTGGGGGCAGGGGGAAGTGAGTTCAGTTCACTGGGTTTTTTGGATGCAAGATTGGGCAAGGATGTTTTAGGTGAAGCTGACAACCCCAGGCAAACAAAGCTCTTATTCCTTTAGCTCCTTTAGGCAAGAGGCTAGGAAGAATATCTTACCTAGATTGACATCTTCAGAACTGGATAGATGCCCACCTCTGTACTCATCTGAGCAGCTTGGCCACAAGGATTTCAATTACTCCACAAATCAAACCAGAAGTCAAACTCCAGCCTATAGTCTCAGAAGCATTGTGGTACCTCCCAAACACCCCATGGCTCTGTCAGTCTCACCCAATCTTGGAAGAGGAAAGAATCCAAGTTGTAACTGTTTTAGCCAGAGAGTGCCAAGCCTTGGCCTCTGTTCTCACGAGGCAGCACAGAAGTTTTCCAAGTGAAATTAAAAGTACAGGAAGGAGCCAGATGCTGGCTGAGATGACCATACTTTTCCACTGGAATAGTTCAGATTCCACAGGAGAAATCCAGTTGCTTAAAATATTCAGCTCTCTAGAGCATATAAGAATCTTTAAAGTTCAGCTAGAAGCTAATGATCTAGAAAGATATCCAAAGTGATTAAGATCGAGCTATGGATGTTGTCAGTGGCTCAAGAGGGATGTCCTGTCTCTTCCTTCATACCCAGCACAGCCCCATCATCCCAGTTTGAGTAGTAAAATGAGCTCCAGGTTCTAGGAGAGGGAAGTTCACTTGTCCATCTAGCATGCACACCCAATGGAAGACAGAATTCCACCTGACAGGAGGGAAGCTGCAGCCTCCAGTGCCTTGTTCTACAGGATCAACAGCAAGAACTGGGAAGAAATGACCTAATCTAGAGCATCCAGGTCTGCTAAGAGCTAAGAGCAGTGATCTCAGAGAAGTGTCTTCATCATCTTGGCTTTGATTCTGGCCATCAAACTTCCCACAAGTCCTAATTGCTTTGTGGGTCATGTTCTACAACTTCCAAGACACTTAATGAGCCAAAACAGCTATCCTCCCAATAAACCCTTTTCTCCTCAATTTAGCCAGAGTCATCATCTGCTATTTGAAGACCTAAGATTGGGACTGCCACCAGCATTTCCTTCTGTGTGCACATGGGGTCCTCTGTCCTGGAACAACACTCCCCTCAAGCCTTTATCTTCTCCTCTGTGCAGAATCTAGTTAAAATATCCACGCAGTCCAAAAGCATTACAATCACCTAGGAATAGCAAGCAAAGACAAATGCTACAAGGCTGAAATACCACAACCCTGGCTCCCAGACCTAACCAGATGTCCCAGTCTAGGGCATTACTATCAGAATTAAAGACATCCCTCTTGCCTTAGTCTCTTTCATATTTCCCCATCAGCTCAGGGAAACTATATTCTAGAACTTGCACATGCCACTTCAACCTGAGGTAAGTGGTGCTGGCACTGCCTTGTTAACAGGGAGTTTACACCAGATGGGAAGGTACCCCTTCCTCCAGCCTCCATAACCTCCTAGTTCACAAATCAATACATCTTTTCAAGCACTCTTTCTTGACTTGCCACTGATCAATGGCTGATCAATTTCAACTCAGTTTAAGAAACACTAATGGAGAACTTTGCAAGGGCAACACACCGTACATACTGTGTACACAAAATGATGGACCCTTTTGGCATAAAGTGCAAAGCTCCATCCTCCTCCTCCGGTTCTCCTGACACACATACTTTCCTGCTGTTCTTCCTTCCTCACTTGCTTGCTTTTAGTCTCCGTGGCTAATGCCCCTCCAAACAGTCATTCTCTCACTTCTTCTATATGTACTACTTGGAAGACGTTAGTAGCTCCCTGAGTTCCAGCTGTTCTTCTCTGTGGTGGGGACTCTCCAGATATCTGCTCCAGAACGTCTGACAGACAAAGGGGACTAAGAGGAAGTGATCAGCTTTGTCTGCCGCTTGTCTCATTTTTATTTAGATGATGCTGGTGGTTGGTCAGGGTTCATGGAGGTTATATCAGGTACAGAGACTAACTCCCTCATATCAGGTACAGAGACTAACTCCCTCATGCCTCTCTTTAAAATCATCTCTCTCGGCTCCAAACTGCCTACTGTATGTCTCTTTCAGATGTCCCGCAGGCTCCAACAATTCAATATGGCTGGAATTAGACTCATTGTCTCTCTAAAAACCACTTATCTTCTTTTGTTTGTGCCTGTCCTAGGACTGAACTCATCCCGGGACTTGAACGCAAGGCCTGGACACTGTCTCTGAGCTTTATCTGCACAAGGCTGGCATTCTACCACTTGGGTCACAGCTCCATTTCTGGCTTTTTTGGTGGTTAATTGGAGGTAAGAGTCTTGTGGACTTTCCTACCTGGGATTGACTTTGAATTGTGATCCTCAGATCTCAGTCTCCTGAGCAGGTAGTATTACTCGCATGATCCACTTGGCACCTGACTACCTTCTGTATCTTAAGCAGAAATCTGAGCAAACCCTTTTATTTCTCACTCACACTGTATCTTTGGGGAGCCCTCAAAACTTATCAACCCACCTTTCTAACCTCCCTAAACCAATTATCTACCTTTCTTCCTCTTGCCTCAAGTGTGCACTGATCTCTTTCCTGGTGTCTTTGCTGCCCACCTTCCCCCCCCCCCTCCAGTCTATCTTCATATCTGAGTCAGGAAACTCTGATCTCTCCACTCACCCACTTGTACTTGTCTAATCTTCAGAAGCTTCCCACTGCCTTGGGAGAAGATCTAGTCCCCCTTAGCCGACATGCGCTGCTGATTCATGATCTGGCTCCTGCCTTCCCAGCACCCTACCACTTGTTCCCAGCAGCTTTGCTGTACCTCCAGGCCTCGCTGAGCTGCTGCTATGCCTACAATGCCCTGGTGCCCTTGGCCACCTGGTAGATGTCTACTTGTTCCTCAGGCCCCTCAGGCAGCCTCTCATTCACTAATTCCACAACAGTCGCTGAGTACAGGCACCATTGGAGGCAGGAGTCCATTCTAGCCTTTCCTCACTATTCCTACCCCTTGGGCCCTGTCAGAAGTGACCAGAACCCTCCTCTGAGCCCAAGAGACTCATGAACTCTTTCTCACTGACTTCTGTGGCACTTGGCTGCTCTTAGCTTTTGTGCACAGCTGTTCCTTTCACAGACTGGGAACATGTTGAAGTGGGGGAGGAGGGAGGGCTGAGCCTTCTTCATGGCCGTGTCCTCAGAACTAAGCACACAGCCAAGCACACAGCAAGGACTCAACATATGCACATAGCATTGGTGAGTGAAAGGATGAATATGGGAGGGAAAGTACTTTATAAATCATATGGAGCAAGGTGACCACTGCCATGCTCAGCTGGGTTTTTTTTTTTTCTCTAGAACCAGGGAAATGAATCCTAAATGCTATCTGCTAGGTCAGCACAGCCTCCTTACAGAGATGGAGGATGGAATTCTGAGCCTTCCTCCCTGTGCTACAAGTGCAGGAGGGGCCTAGGAAGTGTCTGTTGACTTCTAAGTTACCCCAGAGGAAGGAAGACAAAGAGCCGTGGTGGTAGATTCCTTACAGGCCTCTTGCCAAAAGGAAACTGGAAGAGGACAAGGAACAAGGCAGCCGGCCTTGGAATAAAGTGCCCACTGCATATGGATGCTGCCTTCTCCCAGCCCCACACTAATGATAGGACAAGCCAAGCCTAAGGCTCTCATCTGCAATGAGTACATGGACTGCAGTTTAAAACCTCCTCCAGGGCCTCTCCCCCCCATAACACTCTACACACGTATTCTAGAGCCTGTCTTGATTAATTAATTGCCTATGTTATCTTCGAGCTTACAGCCCCCATGATCTTCCCATGGGACACAGGGCAATGGAAGTTCTTGATAGGCACATTTAACTGACAGAAATTCAAATCGCCTTACTTAGCAAAAGACAGGAAAGTAAAGGCACAGGGGGAAAGAAGGAAAAAAGCAAAATAGAGTCAGACACTAGTGGCTCACTCCTGTAATCCTAGCTACTCAGAAGGCTGAGATCTGAGGATCATAGTTAAGTCAGCCCAGGCAGGAAAGCCCATGGGACTCATCTCCAATTAACCACCTAAAAACTAGAAGTACAGCTGTAGCTCAAAGTGGTAGAGCATAAGCCTTGAGCGAAAAAGCTCAGAGACAACGCCTAGGCCCTGAGTTCTAGCCCCATGACTGACCAAAAAGAAAAAAAGAAAAAAAAAAAAGCAAAAGAAAACAAGGAAAAATAGTCCTGTAAACCTGCAGTTCTAATGAGGGATTCACCGGCTAAGAACCATAGCCCCACTGGTATAGGGATAGTGTAATATAAGTATACTGTATGAGGCAGTAGCATTTAAACACACATCTGTTGCACACCAAATGCTCTCCACTTCACCTGGTGTTCAGCCTGAGAGATGGTAACTTCTAGAACAAGAGTAACAAGTTAAGTATCAAGAGGCAGTAGGACCACACACAATGATGTACAATGGCAATCCTAACATTTTGGAGTGAGGGTAAAGCAGGGAAATCATGAGTTGAAGACCAGCCTAGGCTACATAGCAAGACCCTACATCAAGAAACAAAACCAAAACCAAAGAGAACACCAAAACGGGAAGCAGTCTGCCCACCACCCACCTGCTACCATCCTTAAAAAATACTTTCAAAGCCAGGCGCTGGTGGCTCACGCCTGTAATCCTAGCTACTCAGAAGGCTGAGATCTGAGGACCACGGTTCAAAGCCAGCCGGAGCAGGAAAGTCCATGAGACTCTTATCTCCAATAAACCACCAGAAAACCAGATGTGGCTCTATGGCTCAAGTGGCAGAGCACTAGCCTTAAGCTGAAGAGCTGAGGGACAATACCCAGGCCCAGACTTCAAGCCCCATGACCAAAAAATAAAATATAAAAATACTTTCAAGATTAATCTTGACTATCTTTTTGTTTTGTTTTGGTGCCAGTCCTGGGGCATGCACTCAAGGCCTGGCCACTGTCCCTGAGCTTTTTTGCTTAAGGCTAGCACTCTACCACTTGAGCCATAGCTCCACTTCCAACTCTTCAGTGGCTAATCAGGAGGTAAGTCTCATAGACTGTCCTCAGATCTCAGCCTCCTGAGAAGCTAAGACTACAAGCATGCACTAGTGGTCCCTGACTTGCTTACAATTTTATTTATTTATTTTTTGGGTCCGGTCGTGGGGCCTGAACTCTAGGCCTGGGCACTGTCCCTCAGCTCTTCAGCTCAAGGCTAGCACTCTACCACTTGAGCCACAGCACCACTTCCAGCCTTTTTTTTCTTTTTGCTTATGTGGTGCTGAGGAATCGAACCCAGGGCCTCAGGCATGCAAGGCAAGCGCAGTACCACTGAGCCACCTTCCCAGCCCTACAATTTTATTTTTTATCTTACATGCTTCACCAAATTCCTTGCTCCCAGTGACAGATTCACCCTGAGTCTGCTCTTCCTTCCCTCTTGGGTCTGATCTGTTTCCAGAGTTGGCTGCAAGGCTCCTAGAGGGGAAGAGCATTCAGGACCTACTTTGTATGCGTGGTCATTGTGCTGGACTGTGTTAGAGAGTACTGCAGCTGTTGCATAAAGGACATGGACAGCTGGGTCTACATTAACTCTCTGTTTTAAAGGTGTCACATTTATGTTCTAGAACCTTCTCTTCTTGCTCCTTGGGAACTGGGGAAGTTCCTCTATTTCTTGGTGTTACTCAACTCACTTTCCACACTTAAAGCACTAAGTGGTTTTGTTAGCCAACTAAGTCTGCTGAGAAAGTTTTGGGGATTCAGTCTATGAAGGGCTGGGGGTGTCGCTCAATGGCAGGAGTGTGTGCTTAGTATATGCAAGGCCCTGAGTCATACCTCAGAACCAAAAATCAAAACAAACTCAACTAAGAGTAAAATGAAAAAACATAATAGTGAAATATCTATTCACATCCCAACCTCTCCCCAAAGACTTTCACCCTCTCATCTGGCATTTGGTTTCTTTTTTTTTTTTTGGGGGGGGGGTCCGGTCGTGGGGCCTGAACTCTGGGCCTGGGCGCTGTCCCTCAGCTCTTCAGCTCAAGGCTAGCACTCTACCACTTGAGCCACAGCGCCACTTCCGGCTTTTTTCTTATGTGGTGCTGAGGAATCGAACCCAGGGCCTCGAGCATGCAAGACAAGTGCTCTACACTGAGCCACCTTCCCAGCCCCCATTTGGTTTCTTTATAAGTTTCTTCTTTGTAAACATTTGAGTACTGCCTTAAGGAATTCTTGGTTGACAAACCAAGGAACTGATTTGCTATGATGATCAATGCAAGAGGCAACGGAAAAGAAGTGTTCACTCCACAGCTGTGTAACCTTAGTAAATGTTGCACACCTGCTCTGAGTCTTGGTTCAAATGAGAGCTTTAGCACAGGTATCTTTCCTGTGTAAATCCTTGATAACTGCATGGATTTGAAGAGATGCTCTTGCTGCAGTCACTATAAAACTGGGAATAGATGGGCTGGGAAGGTGGCTCAGTGGTAGAGTGCTTGCCTTGCATACATGAGGCCCTGGGTCCTATTCCTCAGCACCACATAAGCAGAAAAAGCCAGAAGTGGCGCTGTGGCTCAAGTGGTAGAGCACTAGCCTTGATCTGAAGAGCTGAGGGACAGAGCCCCGGCCCAGAGTTCAAGCCCCATGACTGACCAAAACAATAACAACAACAACAACAAAAAGAAAAACCCCTGGGGCTAGAAAGGAAAGCTTATTAACTTACAAGTAAATACATTAGGTGGTATGCAATTATATACAAATGTACTAATTGAAACATGATAGATGCAAGGGAAAACTCAAATAGTATAATTCCTTAGAAAGGCAAAGTCAAAGTTCAATAAAATAAACACCAGGAAACCGGTAGGGTAGAAAGGGGGTGGGAATAGGGTAGGGGGAAAGAATGCAGTCAACAATTCAATGTATATCCTACAAAATTAAGAAGAGTGCAGGAAGGGATGGGAAGGATGTTGAAAGGGGTGATGATGCATTGTATTCATAAACTTTTGTTAAATAGCAACTCCTCTGTACAAATACTTATATTTTTTAATTAAAAAAAAAATCCTGGGCTGGGAAGGTGGCTCAGTGGTAGAGCACTTGCCTTGCATGCATGAGGCTCTGGGTTCGATTCCTCAGCACCACATAAGCAGAAAAAAACTGGAAGCGGTGCTATGGCTCAAGTGATAGGGCACCAGTCTTGAGCTGAAGAGCTGAAGAACAGCACCCAGACCCAGAGTTCAGGCCCCATCAACAAAAAACAAAACAAAACAAAATCCTGGGGCAAAATGATAATTCCTAAGATCCTATGCAGTTCAAAAAGTTGATTCTTTTGTGAAGCAGCAGATTCTAAAATATACTGACTTATTAAATCACTTTACACATAACTTTTCAGAAATAGCTTTCTATGGTAATCTAGTTTTACTCACATGGAGCTATTTAGAATTTTCAACTAAGCCGGGTGCCGGTGGCTCATGCCTGTCATCCTAGCTACTCAGGAGGCTGAGATCTGGGGATCGCGGTTCAAAGCCAGCCCGGGCAGGAAAGGCTGTGAGACTCTTTATCTCTAATTAACCAACAGAAAACCGGAAGTGGCACTGTGGCTCAAAGTGGTAGACTCCTTTGCCTTGAGCAAAGGAGTTCTGGGACAGGGCCCAGGCCTTGAGTACAAACCCACCCGCACCAAAAAAAAAGAATTTTCAACTATAAAAATGAGTTCAACACTATGCACGGTTGGGAAGGCGTAGAAACAATTCCAATGTTCTTCAGTAGGAAACAGTGAAATAACTCATGGCATTTTCATAGCCATTGGAAAAATGAAGCATTTATGTATACCGGTATAGAACAGTCTCTAGAATATATAAAGCATATAGCACTTATTTATACATTTCTCTTACCATTTTTTGAGTGCCAGTACTGGGGCTTGAACTCAGGACCTAAAAACTGTCCCTTAGCTTCTTCACTCAAGGCTAGTGCTCTACCTTTTCAGCCACAGTGCCACTTCCAGCTTTTTTCTTTTTTGCTTATGTGGTGCTGAGGAATCAAACCCAGGGCCTCAGGCATGCAAGGCAAGCGCTCTACCACTGAGCTACCTTCTCAGCCCTGAGTCTGACTTTTCTTCTACCTTCTAAGACTATAGTCTGGAAGAGTAGGGGAAAATGTTTTGTTGTAGCTAAGAAGGGAGGATTATAAACTGGATAGAAGAAAGTAAAAGGGCCGGGCGCTGGTGGCTCACGCCTGTAATCCTAGCTACTCAGGAGGCTGAGATCTGAGAATCGCGGTTCAAAGCCAGCCCGGGCAGGAGTAGACCGTGAGACTCCTATCTCCAATAAACCACCAGAAAACCGGAAGTGGCGCTGTAGCTCAAGTGGTAGAGCGCTCGCCTTGAGCTGAAGAGCTGAGGGACAGCACCCAGGCCCAGAGTTCAAGCCCCACGACCAACAAAAAATAAATAAATAAATAAAAAAGAAAGTAAAGGATGAAAAGTTCGCTTTCTCCAAACGTTATATAATCACATTTATCAATATTTTCTTATGCTTTTTGGGCTTTGTATCATTCTTTAGAAAGTCTTCTTTCTCTGTTAGCTAAAACTGCTTAATTTGGGGGATGGGAGGAATGTGGCTTAGTGGCAGAGTGCTTGTCTAGCATGCATGAAGCCCTGGGTTCAATTTCTCAGTACCACATAAACAGAAAAAGCGAGAAGTGATGCTGTGGCTTCAAGTGGTAGAGTGCTAGTTTTGAACAAAAGAAGCTCAGGGACCTGAGTTCAAGCCACAGGACTGTGAAAAAAGAAAAAAAAACAACCTTTTTTTTTTCTAATCCTATTGCATATATATGTATATAATAATCTTATCTATGTTAAGATTATTTTAAAATACACTGTGAATTCTGAATTTTGAACTATGTGTATGAACTAGCTTTCCAAATAGACAACTGCGAGAAGAATCTACCAGATGTTTTTTGTTATTGTTGTTTGTTTGTCAGTGGTGGGCTTGAACTCTGGGTCTGGGTGCTGTCCCTCAGCTCTTCAGCTCAAGGTCAGGGCTCTACCACTTGAGCCACAACACTACTTCCGGTTTTCTGAGTGGTTTATTGGAGATAAGAGTCTCAAGGACTTTCCTCCCCAAGCTGGCTTTGAACTGTGATCTTTAGATCTCAGCCTCCTAAGTAGTTATCAGTACAGGTGTGAGCCACTGGCGCCCAGCCAGATGTCATTTTTAAATGGGTGCATCTTATACTTTGTGAACTGTATCTTAATTTAAAAAGAAAAACTCTATTTATGAGTTAAGGCTGGGATTAACAGAGAACTAGCCTCACCCCATCAAGCCAGCATGAGCATGTGGCCAGGATATCTCTAATCTTTGTAGTTTAACCTAGTGTTATAGGTTTCACACTTGATTGGGCAAAGCAAGCCTTCAAGCCAGCCAGGCAGCAGGTCTTATTTCTCCTCACAAGCTTGGCTGAAAGTGCAAAGAAGTTCCTGCTTCTTCCCAGTGGTTAAGTTCCTGCAAAAGGCAGGTCACACCAGACAATAATTCCTTTTCCCCTTGGAACTGGCCCCAAGGCACAGGAAGACATCAAGGCAGGTCAATGAGACAAGGAGGAAGTGTCCCAAGGTGGACACTTGTCTGATACCCAAGGGAAAGAGGAGCAGGAAATGGAAAAAAGCAATAAAGTGCAAAGCTAAAAGGAGCCAGAGGAAAAACGAAGAGAGAAGAAATAGGCTGAGGCAAATGTTTGGAAAGATAACCAAAAGCCACTACACTCTGTGCTTGGCTTATGGGCATACCTGTGCACAGAGGGCAGAATTTGATAAATACAGTCTGACCATTTGTATCATCAAATGTTTGCTGACATTGCTGAGTAGAGCACTAATCTTGGAGATACAGAGATGATATAGAAAAAGGGGGAAGGGGCTTCCTATTTAGTTAAAAAAAAAGATCATTTCAGGGGGGCTGGAGGCATGGCTCAGGCAGTAATGCACCTACCTAGCAAGCACAAAGTTCAAACCCTATTACCACTAAATAAATAAATAATCAAATAAATAATCAAAATCAAATAAACAACAAATCAAATAAACACCAACTTCTATTTTAACAACAACAACAAAAAGTGCTGGGCACCAGTGGCTCACGTCTGTAATTCTAAGCACTCAGGAGTCTGAGATCTAAGAATCATGATTCAAAGCCAGCCCAATCAGGAAAGTCTGTGAGACTCTTACCAAGGTTGGAAGTGGTGCTGTGGCACAAGTGGTAGAGCACCAGCCTTGAGTGTAAAGAAGTTCAGGGACAGCACCCAGGCTCTAAGTTCAAGCCCCAGGACCAGGCCCTCCCCCCCCCCAAAAAAAAGTGATAATTTTTATCTATCTAAAGCACATTTACAGAGCTGGACAAAGGGTATGGATGAAGCCATAGCCCCCCAAAGAAGCTGAAAATCTTTAGGCCAAAATTCAAGGTTTTCTTCAGCCAATGTTATTAAAGCATAATGGGTAAGACAGCAACATTCTTAAGGATAGGAACCTGAACAGGACCAATAGCGGGGCAGGACTGAGCCAAGTGGAAGAGGGAGTCATCTGCAGCTTCCAGGAAAGCACGGGAGGTAGGGATGCTTGCCACCAGTGGTTTGGACAAACACCAAGACTGGGTCACTGGGTCAGGGCTGTGAATAAGGGCACAACAACAGAAACAAGACCCCTGTATAGAAGACCCTGACCACCAGCCAACCAGTTTGATCTTTACTGTGCAGACAATGGGGAGCCACTGAAAGTTGCTGAGAAGGGTGACCCTTGCCAACAGGCATTTGAAGTGAGGCTATAGAGCAGCTCTTCATCAGAGGCATAGCCAAAGCTCTGTGTGAGTTTCAAGTGGCCCTTGAGACAGAGAAGTCATAATGCTTTTGCCCCGGTGTCATGTAGACCAGAAAAGGGCGGCTTAAGGATCTTACAAGGAGATGCTTTAGTGAGAATGTGAAATGAAGAGGGGGAATATCTTAAAGAAGGAACTAAATCTGCAGGGCACAGCAATCAGCCACAGCCTTTGGAAAATTCCAGCTCTTTCTGAAGAATATGGAATGCCCCTTCAGCTAGGGGTGCTCAGCCTCCTTTTTTGGAGGTTAGTTATGATGTCAAAACACTAGGCTGTGTAGGGAGATAGCCAGGAGGACACAGTAATAAAAATATTAATACCAGGCCTGGACAGCATAAAAGGCCTCTACTCGGAGACCTCAAGCTTTTCTCAGTAGCATCTTCAAGTTTTGCTAGAATTGTAGCACTCCTTAATTACCTGCAGTGTTTTTTCCTCTCGGAACTGGAAAATTGTTCTTAAAAACCTGTCCAGTTTTGAAACAGTGTTTTCAGTGCCAGTCCTTGCACAGCTACATGGCAGGCAAGGCTGCTCAGGGGCTATGAACTGGGCTATGGCAACTTCAAGCCATAAATAACCATTTATATAAAGTTGGGGAGGAAGTCAGGGCCAAGTTTCCAGTCTTAAACTGGGCTGTGTACCACTGCAGGACAAACTCTGGAAGCACAGCATCAAAGTACACACAAGCCTGGAAAGGGCCTGGGCTTTATGCGAAACTCAGCCAGGCTGAACTAAAGGTGTGGGCAGGTGACGACTGCTCAGGTGACTTTACAACTCCAGGCAACTGAGCTTCCTTCTTTTTCTGGCCTGGCATAGGATCCTCCCCTCTCCCAGTCACACTCTGGAAGGCCTTTAGGCATTTGTAGTCTCTTTGCTCAAGGCTAGCACTCTACCACTTGAGCCACAGAGCCACTTCTGGCTTTTTCTGTTTATGAGGTACTGAGGAATCGAACCCAGGACTTCATGCATGCTAGGCAAGCACACTACCACTAAGCCACATTCCCAGCCCATTGTTTTCTTTCCTTTAGGAACAGAAGGTAATGTGATCCTTTCTTGCCCATCCAACTAAGCTTGGGGCACCACAAGGCCCTTATTAAAGCAGTCCTAGTCAGGTGATACAGCTAGCCCAGACCTTGACAGTCAAGTTCAGTAAAAACTCAATGTTCCTAGAACAGGGAGTTATGCAACCTGTGGTGAGTGACTCCTACTGGAATGGGGCTTTGCTCTAAACTTCACTCTCTGTGACCAACCATCCCAGACTGTCCAAAACTGTTGAGTATCTAGAAGCACATATCGACCTTCCTGGGACTGTTCATGTTTTGGTTTGACAAATGGTCACTGCCTGTGACATACAGCTGGCATAAGACTGCAAACAGCCTTTTCCTTCCAGGTGAAGCTCAGCTGTTTGGTAGAGGGAAAAGCTGTGCATGAAGGAGCTCCAGCATGCCAGGGCCATCTATGACTGCCATTCTGAGCAAAGAGGCTACCCATGTACTACAGAGGGGTGGAGTACTGTCCTGGAAAGTCTTCTGCCTAGTTCAGGATGTGAGGTCATTTAGAATGAGAGAAGAATAGTCTGGCACAACTTTAGTACATGCTTTCTGATTGGGTACTAGAGAAATTGTGTGATCTCACTATTATAACTGGCCTTCTCTGAGGTCCTCATGGAGAAAGTGCCTACTTCCCCCATTTGCAGGCTTGGTTTTCTTCCTGCAGGGTATCATCTTTTGCAAGGACCTTGGACATGCCCTGTACTTCAGGCCCTACTCAGGAAATAAGAGCTAGGGACCACACTGGAGAAAACATGAGTGAGTCACTCTGACGTCTCTTGTCCCTGAAGACACCATCACAAATACACATTCTCAAAGTCCCAGAGAGAAGCTTCCTGCTGGACACTGGTGGCTCGTGCATGTAATCCTAGCTGCTCAGAAGGCTGAGATCTGAGGATCAAGATTCAAAGCCAGCTGGGGCAGACAAATCTGAGAGACTCATCTCCAATTAACCAGCAAATAGCCAGAAGTGGAGGTATGGCTCAAGTGGATGGACCACGAGTCTTGAGCATAAAAAGCAAGAACTCAGGCTGAGTTCAAGCCTCACTCGCCTCACTCAATACTGGCATACCCCAGTAAAGAAAAAAAAAAAAGATAGAGCATGTTTTCCCTAGAACACTGTTAAGGAACTGTGGAACACAATTAAGGAATTAAAGGTGACCTAAATACCTGCAGCTGACACCTCCAGGCTCAAAGTCTAGCTGGCCTACTCAGACATACCTGCGTGATCTGACCAATTACCATTGCAAAGCTGCAAATTCAAACAACCTTTCCATTTAAAGGGGTTGATTGCCAGCTCCTACCTCTTTCCTACTGACGTCATCTCACATTTTCTCTGGACACAAATTACTGGCACGGTTCTTTGGGGCTGCCTAAAGCAGGAGTTGGAAGGGTCCTGCCTTACTGGGTCCATTCCAGCTCTTCAAGCTTTTAGCAAGTTATCAAAGGTTCAGGGAAAGGCAAGGAACCAAACCACCTAGGTAAGGTTAAAGGGCATAAAAGAACTCAGAAGCTGCAGGCCCAGATCTGCCCTGAGTATTTGCAATGCAAATCTGCATGTTGTTGGAGGCCAACTCTACCAAGGTCTTGCACAATAGCCAGTGTATAAACATCCCCACCAACAATGCCTGACTGTGCAGTCAGGCTGTAATTACAGGCTGGCAGGAAGCTGCTGCTAGGAACGGCACCATTCAACCTCTAAACATCCCATGGAGGAGGCTCCACAGCTCAGAAGCACATTCTGGCACACAACCCCCAGGACCCCTCTGCCACTACAGTGGCAGACAGACTCAAAAGCAGGAGTCCACGCGGCCATGTGCTCCGCCCGCCAAGGAAGGCCCAACACTTCTCAGAGATGTCATAAACTTCTCAGCTGTTCTTTTTTAAAAAGCCAAGCGCCACGAGGCTACCGAGGGCGGCGGCAGGAACCACCATCAAAGTTTCCAGGCTGCATTCCTGCAGCCCCAGCAGTTTTAGAGAACAGAAAGGACCGAGTCCCCCTGGAAGCGGCTTTCTGGGTTTTATATAGAAAACACACATATGGACATGGGCGCGCTGACAGTTTTTATGGCCAAAGGGCAAAGGATTACAGTCGGGCTGGGGACGTGGGGAGGGGGGAGAATGCAGGGGCGCGCGCGAGAGATCGGAAGCGATTCGGGTTTTGCTTTTTGGAAATCCGTAAGGTTTTCTTCCTCCACATTTCGATGTTGCTCCACTCTCCCTCACTGGGAAGGCCGAGCAAATAAAAGAGGGGAAAGTTCCTTTAACTTCCTTCCAGCAGTCGAGTGGAAGGCTGCAAAGAAGAAGAGCATGTTTCCCACTGGGGGCGGAGGAGCGGGAGGCCAGGCAGAGCCCAGCCTGCGGGGACGGGGGACGGGGGTGAGGGGAGGGGAGCGGGGCCCGCATCTAGGCCCAGGGGAACCCCCTTTCCTCCGCACCCCTCTTCTCGCGAACTGCGTCTAGAGCCAGCCTGGCTACAGCCATCGCTGTATTAAAACAAACAAAAACAAAACCGCAAAGCAACGACTCTGGGGACGCAGCCCAGCGACGCGACTCTCTCCGTCCCGCTCCGGCGCAGCGCACCCCGAACCCCGGCGCCCGGCTCGCCAAATCCCCGCCCGAGCCCCGGAGCATTTCCGAGCTCCACGTCGGCGCCCCCGCGGCGGAACGGGACGCGGTGTCCACTGCTCACCTGGGCGCAGGATCCTGGAGCCGTTCCGAGGGACGCGGGGCGCAGAGCAGAGCGGCCCCGCAGACCCAAACTTTGTTGCTCACGGGACGGCGCAATCGTCACTTCCTCGCCGAGCAGGCGGCGGCGCGGCCCAGGCTGTGACTCGGTAACTAGCGTGGCGGCGCGCCGGGCCCTGCAGCCGCCCGTCCGGCCCGCGCCCCCGCCGGGCCCCCGCAGCCGCCCGCGGCCCCGCCCGAGCCCCGGGCTCGGCGCGCTCCGGGCTCTGCGCCCCCTCCCCCCCCCACCCCCGGCCTCGGAGCTCTGCCTCTGGGGAAGCCTCGCTCCAACTGCGATCCGAAGTGCGATCGGGGGCGCCACGCCGAGGGGCCCTGCTCTCAAGCTGCCCTGGAAGGTGGTGTTAGGATGCAGGACCCCAGAGAGCTGGAAAACTGCTCCCCCCCCGCCCCCCAACCCACACACACACACACACACACACACACACACACACACACACACACACACACGCACGCACGGACAAGCCAAGGGAAAGACAAACGTTGTCAGTTTGCTGTTGAGATTTTAAAAATCCCATTAGAACGCAGTGCATTCTGTGCTTTCCCAAATAATGATCAAGCTATGCCTTCACTTGGCCCTACATTTCCCTAAAAGGTCCTCACTATCTATCTGCCTGCCTGTCTGGTTCACGGGTTGGGGGAGCGCAGTACCTTTCCAGTATGTTAGTTGTCAGAGACCGTGGACCGTTCTCGTCCTCTCCTCCCCCCCCCCCGCACCTCCCCCCCGGGCTGATTTCCACTTCATTCTTTGCACTCAAATCTCAGAATGTCTCTTTGAGGCCTGATGGATGGGGAAGGAGAAGGCAGTCCATCACTGGCCAAAAGTGACCTAAAAGATAGGGTAGAGACCTGAGAACAGGAGCTTCAGGTAATAATAGTACTTTTGAAATTTACATTGCCCAGAATAAATTTGTTCACTTATAATAAAAAAAATAGATATAATAGAAAACCACCTTTTGAGGTCTGGGAATGTGGCTTAGTGGTAGAGTGCTTGCCCAGCATGCATGAAGCCCTGGGTTTGATTCCTCAATACCACATAACAGAAAAAGCCAGCAGTGGCGCTGTGGCTCAAACTCAGGGACAATGTCCAGGCCCTGAGTTCAAGACTCAGGACTGCCAAATAAAAAGAAGAGGAGGATGGCTATGTTCCCACCTACTCCTCCCCTCCTTCAGTCCTGGGGCTTGAACTCTGGGCCTGGGCACTGTCCCTCAGCTCTTCAGCTCAAGGCTAGCGCTCTACCACTTGAGCCACAGCTCCACTTCCAGTTTTTTGGTGGTTCATTGGAGCTAAGAGTCTCACGGACTTTCCTGCCCAGGCTAGCTTTGAACCGCCATCCTCAGATCTCCTGAGTAGCTAGGATTACAGGTATGAGCCACTGGAGCCCAGCTAAAGAAGAAGACTATCTTTGGAGTTTCTGGTAAGTAGCAACAAAGTAGTTAAACAGCTGTGTTCAAGAATTCTTAATTGTTTTCAACTGAGAAGTTAGAGCTAGCCTTGACTGTGGTTTACAAAATAGCAGACAGCCTCATCACAGTAGAGGGTTTCCTAAGAGGAACATTAGCCTTACTGTAGCCTGCCCTGGAAAAGAGACCTTTAAAAGGTGGTTGAAAAGCCTCAATTAAGTCTGAACAATTTTCATTTTCCCCCCAAATCCTACTCCTAGCTAAACTAACACATGGCAGGATAAGACTTCCCTATATTTCTTTTTCTGAAGCACAGAAGACCATAAGTATGAGTGATATTTTTGTGTAGAAAAGAAATGACATCTGGGGAACAATTCCTGGGTCTGCTTTAAAAACAAAAGGGCTGAGAATGTGGCTTAGTGGTATGCCCTGTATGCATGAAGCCCTGGATTGGATTCCTCAGTAGCACAGACACAGAAAAAGCCAGAAGGGGCACTGTGGCTCAACTGGTAGAGTGCTAGCCTTGAGCAAAAGAAGCTCAGGGTCAGTGCCCAGGCCATGAGTTCAAGCCCCAGGACTGGAAAAAAAAAAATCCCTCCAGAAAAAACACAGATCCACTCAAATATTGGGAAAATATAGATCCTAGCTCTCCCAGCAACATGAAATCCTCCAAGTTACAGCTATGGATATGCTAGTTCTGATTTCTATGGGTACATGTAATGGTACATTATAAATACATAATGTACAGTGTAAGAAAAATAATACTGTTTTAAGAAATAAGTGCATCATTAGACTTAATGGTTATAATTCTCTGAAATTTTTATTACATCATGCTGTGGTGAAGGGGGTAGATGGTGGTAGGATTGAGTATTTCAATTTTGGAATTGAAAGAATTGGAAGTAATTCCTTAGTGCCTTATGCTTAAGGCAACCAACAAAAAGAGAAGTGTCAAGTCTGGCTTCTAAAGACAATCATGTGATATTTCATTATTTGCTAAAAACAAAATATTTCTTTGTTCAGTATTGTGATTTTAAATTCTCAGCCACAATTGCATGAATATTCAGTATTTCTTCATGCCCAGCAGTAATTAGCAGATAGTGTAAACTTGTGGAGCCTCAACACTTACATATGCACATGCATGTTCTTTCTCCGCATGGGTGGCATTTGCTGAAGTTTCAGGGCACTGTGTGGACGATGTGGTAGACAGCTTCTAGATCATGAGCCCTGCCAATGATCTCTGCCTCCTGGTAGCCACAGCCTTGCCTAATCTCTGCTGAAGTGTAGGCTGGACCCATTGACTCAGTTCTAACAAATGGACTAAGTGATATGATGTCATTTCCTTTTGTGTGTGTGTGTGTGTGTGTGTGTGTGTGTGTGTGTGTGTGTGTGTGTGTGTGTGTGTTGGTACTGGAGCTTGAACTCAGGGCCTTGTGCTCTTGCTTGGCTTTTTCCTCTTAAGGCAGGCCTCTACTTCCAGTGGTCTTGTCACTTCTGAGGTTAGATGATAAAGAAAACTATAGCTTCCATCTTCAGTACTCTCTGTCTTTTACTTTATCTTGGACTGCTCACTGTGAGAGAAGCCACCTAGCATATCCTAAGACTGTCCTGTGGAGAGGGAGTAAAGCCTGCTCACAACCAACTGCCTGAGTTTGGAAAATAATGTCTCCTCTATCCCCTGCTAAACAAGTGTTCCAACGCTACCTGCAATTCCATCAACTGCTTAGCTACAACTTCACAGCACCTAAGCTACTTGGATTCCTGACTCACAGAAACTGTACATTAACAAATGTTTGATGTCTCAAGCTGTTGTATTTTAAAAATGTGTGTGTGTGTGTGTGTGTGTGTGTGTGTGTGTGTGTGTGTGTGTTCTGGGGTTTGAACTGAGGACTTTGTGAGGATTTGGCAAGATTATGAATAAGGTAGGTCCCTAGTCCAAGTTGCTATGTTTTGAGGTAGCCTCACAATAACTTATATAGAGGTCCACAGAACAGTCAAGGGGCATCCAGTAACAACCCTACTAGACTTTCCTAATCCCTCATCTGGAAAACAAAAAGGTGAAGAAAAAAAGTAAGAGAGTTAGAACCAGATTTCAAGTGTAATACATAAGTCCTGGCCCTCATTCCTTTTGCAGAACAAAGGTTATCCTTCCATTAAAACTAGGTCAAAGGGTGTGGACTACTGCTCAGTTGCAGGTAGCTTTGGTATTGGGTGTCACCTACCTGACAGCAGATGTCTTTGTGTCCCTCCTCCTTGGGACATCTGCTCTGATCCCCGAAGTCTTGGCACAGTCAGGGAGCATGAAGTTGAACCTTGATTCTAGAAGGAGAGATTGAAATAAGGGCTTTCAACTTTGGCAGCCAGAAAGGGTAGATGACCTGCAGGAGTAGCCTAAAAACCTGAAAGAGTTGAGGTCCTGCAAGAGCAAATCACTGGCTCTCTGATAAGAATCATCTCCGTACTGCTGCAGGACTAAGAACAGGCTGTCAGTGTGATCTGTCTTTCAGTATCACTTCCTCTGTGGCTGGGGTCTGAACTCTGGGCCTGGGCGCTGAACCTCAGCTCTTCAGCTCAAGGCTATGGCTCTACCACTTGAGCCACAGCGCCACTTCTAGCTTTTTCTGCTTATGTGGTGCTGAGGCATCAAACCCAGGGCCTCATGTATGTGAGGCAAGCACTCTACCACTGAGCCACCTTCCCAGCCCAATTATTTACTCTTGAGATTTAAAAAAAGTTTTAAAAAGCAAGACAGATATCATTCTCTTCAGCCCTGACTAGCACAGGCTTCAGTCCCCAAGCCTCCTCCCCTTAACCAACCTTGCAGTAACTGGCAATTGTACATGCCATTTCTGTTTTCCCTCCAGGGATACCAGGCTCAGATTTTTTTCTCTTGTGCAGTGGCCACAGCTGCTGTGTTGCTATGCTGTCATCCGGTTGCTATGACTCATGAGGTTGTGAATGTGCCAGAATGTGAATCTATTAATTTCTCAGGACCTGGGCTCAGCACATATATTCCTTGTTAGGTCATTTGCTTTGCTACCTAAACCACATCCAATGTTCAGCAATGGGCATGTTTCCTAGAGTCTGGCTTTACAAAAACTCCAAATGCCCAAGTTTGAGTCTGCACACTTTTTACACCATTAAATTACTGTGGAGGATGTAATTTAAGGTAGGGATACATATAGGTAGGCTTGGGGCAGGGGGAAATCAAGGGTCAAGAACTAGTTAATGGGGGCTGGGAAGGTAGCTCAGCGGTAGAGTGCATGCCTTGCAAGCATGAGGCCCTGGGTTCGATTCCTCAGCACCACATAAACAGAAAAAGCCGGTAGTGGCACTGTGGCTCCAGTGGTAGAGCGCTAGCCTTGAGCTGAAGAGCTGGGTGACAGCGCCCAGACCCAGAGTTCAGGCCCCATGACCGGCAAAAAAAAAAAGAACTAGTTAATCTCTGGTTCTTGTTATGCATTTAGATCCTGTCTGCAAGAGGGGTATGTACTAGTGTCTACAGGGATACCTTCCAGACCCTACTTGTTCGCTGTCAAGTTCTGAGCTCTCCAATACCAGACTAGGTGGGTATGCTACACCATTCTTTTCTGTTGTGTCAAGCAAGGGCATATTTCATCAGGCATTTTCACACACACACACACACACACACACACACACACACACACACACATATATATGATTTTTTTTTTGGTTGGTTGTGGGGCTTGAACTAAGGACCTGGGCACTGTCCCTGAGCCTTTTCTCTCAAGGTTAGCATTCTACCACTTTGAACCACAGCACCAGTTTCCTGGTGGTTAATTGGAGGTAAGAGTCTCACAGACTTTCTTGCCCAGTCTGGCTTTGAACCATGATCCTCAGATTTCAGCCTCCTGAGTAGCTAGAATTACAGATGTGAGCTGTAAGCCACCAGCACCTGCCATACATACATACATACATATATATATATATATATATATATATATATATATATATATATATATATTCATCAGGATTCATTGTATTGAGTAAGACCAGGTATTGTATCATGTAGCATCTGTTCTGGTTGTATACAATATGCATGTACAGTATATTTGTATGAGGTCAGAATGTAAAATATATGTTCTACATCCAGACAAGGAAGTGTGAAGGTTCTCCTTTTAGAGAATGATGAATCAGATAAGAAATTAGCTCTGATTTAGAAGTTTTCCAAATTCTTCTTCTCTAGTGAATTAAAGGCCACATCTGAACATGGAGCTTCTTGAGTTCTCTCTTAATAGAGCAGCACCCTGGCACTCAGAACTGCAAGGCGAGGTTGCCACTCAGGACAGAGGCCTCACCCTTTTTCTTGCCTAGCAGGTGGTGAGAAGGAGAAAGGCGAAAAGGAAGGATCAGAAGTGCGTCATGCTTTTTCCTCCTTTCCATGACTAGGATGGGAGCCAGAAAGGCACACTACCTAATGACTGTTCTCTACGCACAGAAGGGGGGCTTTTAGTCATCTCCACACTGGTGATTCTGGAAGGAAGCTGTGTCCAAGGCTGATTTACACCAAACCAGGGATTGCCATGTTAAGGGAACCAGTAGTCAAACCTGAGTGGGCCAAGAGAGGCTCTGTCTTACTCCCTTGAATCTCTGTATTTTCCTCCTAGCATGGACATAGACTTGAAAGTGAGCAGCCTGCTGGTGGAGCAAAATGAAACTTCAGCAAGCTCAGTGAAGGATTAGGAGTCTGCACCTGTGAAAATGGAGGGGAAGATGAAGGTCAGGTTGCAAGCGGGAGAGAACACAAGGTACAAGGGGATGTCCCTGGTGAAGAATGAGCCACAAGCTTTCTCAAAACAGTAGCAGAGCTCTAAAGAGCAAGCAGAACATGTTGAATTGAAACCCCTTTGTACAACTCTTAAAGATAATGATAGCTGGGTGCCAGTGGCTCGCGCCTATAATTCTAGCTACTCAGGAGGCTGAGATCTAAGAATGGAGATCTAAAGCCAGCCAGGACAGGAAAGTCCATGAGATCATTATCTCCAATTAGCCACTAAATAGAAGCAGAGCTGTGGCTCAAGTGGCAGATCACCAGCCTTGGGGTGGGGGGAGGGGAAATGCTGAGGGGATTCCATTCCTCAGTACCACATAAACAGAAAAAGCCAGAAGTGGTGCTGTAGCTCAAGTGGTAGAGTGCTAGCCTTGAGCAAAAGATGCTTGGGGACAGTGCCCAGGTCCTGAGTCTAAGCCCAGGTTCTGGAAAAGAAAGAAAGAAAGAAAGAAAGAAAGAAAGAAAGAAAGAAAGAAAGAAAGAAAGAAAGAAAGAAAGAAAGAAAGAAAGAAAGAAAGAAAGAAAGAAGAAGGAAGGAAGGAAGGAAGGAAGGAAGGAAGGAAGGAAGGAAGGAGGAAGGAAGGAGAGAGAGGGACAGAGAGGGAGGGAGAGAGAGGAAGGGAGAAAGGGAAAGAGAGAGAGAGGAAGGGACGGAGGGATGGGTGTGAATATTGATTTTTGTGGGGTTTTTTGTTTTTTTGTTTTATTGGGGGGGTCCGGTTATGGGTCCTGAACTCTGGGCCTGGGCGCTGTCTCTCAGCTCTTCAGCTCAAGGCTAGCACTCTACCACTTGAGCCACAGCGCCACTTCCGGCTTTTTTCTTTTTGCTTATGTGGTGCTGAGGAATCGAACCCAGGGCCTCATGCATGCAAGGTAAGCGCTCTACCACTGAGCCACCTTCCCAGCCCATGGGTGTGAATATTGGAAGGGGTGACATTGATCAAGGTGCATTATGTATTCATAAACTGCTTTGTTAAATTGCAATTCCTTTGTGCAACTCCCTAAAGATAATAACAACAACAACAATAATAAATCTCCCCAACTCTCAGCTCATGAAGAGAACCAGGTGGGTTGTAGACTGTGTCATGAAGAGTTAGTACATAAGATTTGATCCCTCTACTCAGTCCATGTGGGAAGATAGACAATGTAAGCTTTTACAGTTACCTCTGAGAGTTCAGATGACATTCAAGAAGAGACTGCAATAAGTACACTAATGGTCTGCTACACATCCATCTCCTAATGAATATGTGGACATGTTAGACTATGTGGCAAAGAGGGAATTAAGATTGCAGATGGAATTAAAGCTACAAATTAACTGACTTTAAAATGAAAAGATTGTTCTGGCTTATGGAGATGAGCTTGATGTAATCTCAAGGATCTTCCAAAGTGGAAGGTAGGCAAAAGCATAATCAGGGACCCATGGAGATGTAACTGAAAGAATGAATGAAGAGCTGCAGTGTTGCTGGTTTCAAAGATGGAAAGTAGTGGTTACAAGCCAAGAAATGTGGGCAGCTTCTGGAAGCTAACAAAGGCAAAGGAACAAATTCTCCCCTGGAGCCCCAGAAAGGAATAGTCTTGCCAATACCTTGATTTAAACCTAGTGATGCTGTGTTGGGCTTCTGACTTGTAAAACTATAAGACTTTTTAAAAAATTGTATTGTTTTAAACCACTAAGTTTCTGGTAATTCGTTACAGAAGCCATAGGAATTAAACAATGTAGGAACATTTTCTAAATGTGATGCTTTCTGGAAAGTCTTAATGCTGTGTATAACAAGCCCTAGTTTTCATATTAAAACTTGAGCAGGAAACTAGACTGGGTTGGCCAGGCAAAGTCCCAGGAGGCCAGGTCACCAGGGGGTTTCCAGAGTAACAGGCCTTAGACACTCAGTTTGGGCATTAGTTCCAAACTCTTAGATAGTGTCTTAAAAGTACAGGGTATGGGGCTGGGAAGGTGGCTCAGTGGTATAGCGCTTGCCTTGCATGCTCGAGGCCCTGGGTTCGATTCCTCAGTACCACATAAGCAAAAAGAAAAAAGCCGGAAGTGGTGCTGTGGCTCAAGTGGTAGAGCGCTAGCCTTGAGCTGAAGAGCTGAGGGACAGCACCCAGACCCAGAGTTCAGGCCCCACGACCGGACCCCCCCCCCAAAAAAAGTACAAGATGTATGTAGTCCATTGTCTTAGGCATGACCTTTGAGCCACACATTGTTCTTGGAGCTTCTTTACAAACTAGTTTTCTTGAGTGTTCCTCAAAAGTTTATGCACTCCAGACTGTAGCACTGTTAGAAGGTGGTACAACCTTTAGGAAGTGGAGTTTTGTGGGAGGAAGCTACACTTAAAGGAGCTACTAGGGCACTGGCCTCTTCCTATCTCTATCTTTGCTTCCAGCTGCCGTGAAATGAACAGTCTTCCTATAATCTTCTGCTCCTGCTATGATGTACTGTGTCACCATAGGCCCAAAGCAACAAAGCCAGGCCACCATGGACTAAAACCTCTGAAATCATGAGCCAAAATAAACTTTTTGCTTCATGAAGTTGATTATCTCAGGTATTTTGTCACAGCCATAGAAGGCTGACTAACACATTAGTTTATAAACCTCAGTGTGGAGGTCAAGAGTAGAAATGGTTCACAATAGTGACCATAGTCAAAGGTCAGTGTTCAGTGAACAGTTCTGGGTATTCAGTAACACCCCCACACCCCCCACACCCCCTCCAAAGAGGCAGCAATGCTGACCCACCACCCAAGAATTGTGAATAATTCTTTTCACAATGAAAAGAAAGAAAGAAAACAAACAAACCCAAGAATGAAGGCATTACGCACAGCATTCCTGCAATCTAAGTTGGCAGGAATGCCAAAGTCTTGTACCATCAACCTGCATAAGTTGCTTTTTCCTCGTTGACAGGTAAATGTTTATTGGTAGGCACAGCTCAAAGGTCAGAGCTCACTGCAAAGTTTGGGAAGGAAATCTTCTCTTAATCCTCTACCAGTAATAAGGGTGAATCCTGGGACATGAGCCTTAGTGTAATATGGGAGGTGTCATTGGGCTTACTGCCAAGAGGGCTAGGCATCATGAGGTTACTTTAGGCCTTGGCTTCTTTTGGCCCTAAAGGAAGTCCTCCTGTCCTGGGTGTGGTAATATCTACATGGAATATCCTTGCTGGAGCCCAGCAAGGAACCAGGCCTTTTTTTTGGGGGGGGGCTTGGGGAGGGGTCCAGTTGTGGGGCCTGAACTCTGGGCCTGGGCGCTGTCCCTCAGCTCTTCAGCTCAAGGCTAGCGCTCTACCACTTCAGCCACAGCACCACTTCCGACTTTTTTTCTTTTTTTGCTTATGTAGTGCTGAGGAATCGAACCCAGGGCCTGCTGCATGCAAGACAAGCGCTCTACCACTGAGCCACCTTCCCAGCCCCGGAACCAGGCCTTTGACAACATATAGTATCCATATGGAACTGTTCAGGATCTTTGTGATTGAAATTCTTCACAGATTCCTAGGAACTGTATATAGAAACTGTAATTGTGGATTGTTTGTACCAAAAAAAATTCCATATACCCCTTAATTTATCCTTTTGGACTTTCCAATTCCAAATAGAATTCTCCAGAAGGACCACATTGGATGGCCAATTCTAATTCTATTTATATGATACTTCCATTGAGAGCTGCCACATCAGCTGGCAGACCCACAGCTCCCATATCACTCTTTTAGAATCCCTAAAGCCATCTCACTTGAACGACCTTTGCCCTGTGGTGTGGCTGGGCTTTGCCTGTTCTCTTGACATAATTTTTGCCCTTTGCCCTCAGCTGGAAGGTGTGCGGCTGACTCACCTGCAGGAACCCACTGCCTAAGTCCTGTCAATAGGCTAACTCCCATCAGATGTGGAGTCCCTCTGGGCACCACATCCCTGCTTGGTACTGGCAGTCATTTTTGCTCTCTTGTCCAAGGTTACCTCCTCTTCTAAATTTGAGAAACAAAATGAACAGCCTTAAACTTTACAACCAAAGCTCTGGATCCTCGGTTTGGTTTATAAATACAAAATAGCTGCTTCAGAGATGGAGTCCCATGGTAGCAAATGAAGTCTATTTTGTGGCCCATGTACTCATAGTTTCCAATGACAGATTAGATAAGTTAACAGTGTCATCTACACTGTGGTGACCAGCAAACCTTACCACAGTTACCGTAGGTATTGATGGACACCATACAAGAGAGGCGTGCATAACCTCCAAGAAACGGCACTGAAGCAACTGTGGGTTCTCCCTGCGCGCACACTGTTTCCAGGAAGCAGATGACAGTTAGAGGGCTGCATTCTTATCCTATCTGAGGAGTTGACGGGTTCTAGGGATTTCTTACAGTTATGCAAAGGGATGCTTTAAATTGTCTCGACACAGTCCAGACAGTGTGTTGAGAGCTATGGATACTGAAAAGTGAGACAATGCGCCTCCTAATGCTCTTTCTGTAACTGGCCACCAATAAGAAGCTGAAAGAACAGTCAACTTGGGCTTCTGCATGCCCCTCTTCCCCACCTCTTGCTTTCTAATATAGCATAGTTCCGTGAGCTTATTTTCTGCATGTGTATATTACATTTGGGAGAGAGTTCCTCATGCATCTTCTACATATCTACATGCCTCAGGAATAATCAGTGATTGCCTTTGTTCCCCACTATCATTATCTATATATCTTTTTAGGATAGTGCTCTACCACTTTGCGCCACAATGCCACTTCTGGTTTTCTGGTGATTAATTAGCGATGAGTCCTGCCTGGGATGGCTTTGAACCTCAATTCTCAGATCTCAGCCTTTTGAGTAGCTAGGATTACAGGCATGAGCCACTGGGGCTGGCCTATTTATTTTTCATGCTGGTATTGGGACTTGAATAAGGGACTGAGCACTGTCCCTTAGCTTCTTCCCTCAAAGCTATGGCTCTACCACAGCTCTACTTCTGGCTTTTTTTTTACTAGGTAATTAGAAATAGAGTCCCACAGACTTTCTTGCTCAGGCTACCTTTGAATCTAGCTCCTCAGGTCTCAGCCTCCTGAGTAGCTAGGATTACAGGAATGAGCTACCAGTCCCAAGGTACACACTGTCTTTTAAGGAATAGGATCATGAGTTTGAGGACAGCCTGGGCTATATAGCAAAATCCTTTCTTGGTTTTGTTGTTTTCTGGTCCTGGGACTTGAACTCAGAGCCAGGGTCCAAGGCTAGCACTCTATCACTTGATCCACAGTACCACTTCTGGCTTTTTCTAAGTAGTTTATTGGAAATAAGAGCCTCTCACAGACTTTATGCCTGGGCTGGCTTCAAACCGTGATCCTCATATCTCAGCGTTCTGAATAGCTAGGATTACATGCGTGAGCCACCTGAGCCCAGTCATACCCCTTTCTTGAACACACACACACACACACACACACACACACACACACACACACAAGCAGTCTCCCAAAGCAAGGTGTAGGCTGCTTATTGTCTAGTACCGGAGAGTCAGATTATCAAAGGTTTTAGGATCTTAAGACTACGTCGCTGTGTATTCAGATGTCACCTGGCCTTCCTTGCATTAAGAACTACGCTAGTGGGCTGGGAAGGTGGCTCAGTGGTAGAGCGCTTGCCTTGCATGCCTGAGGCCCTGAGTTCGATTCCTCAGCACCACATAAGCAAAAAGAAAAAAAAGCCGGAAGTGGCGCTGTGGCTCAAGTGGTAGAGCACTAGCTTTGAGCTGAAGAGCTGAGGGACAACGCCCAAGCCCAGAGTTCAGGCCCCACGACCGGACCCAAAAAAAAAAAAAAAAAAAAAGAATTACGCTAGTAGCCGGGCACTGGTGGCTCACGCCTGTAATCCTAGCTACTCAGGAGGCTGAGATCTGAGGATTGCGGTTCAAAGCCAGCCCGGGCAAGAGAGACCGTGAGACTCCTATCTCAAATAAACCACCAGAAAACCGGAAGTGGCGCTGTAGCTCAAGTGGTAGAGCACTCGCCTTGAGCTGAAGAGCTAAAGGACAGTGCCCAGGCCCAGAGTTCAAGCCCCACGACCGACAAAAAAAAAAAAAAAAAAAAAAGAATTACGCTAGTAGAGCTGGGAAGGAGGCTCAGTGGTAGAGTGCTTACCTTGCATGCATAGGCCCTGGGTTCGATTCCTCAGCACCACATAAGCAAAAAGAAAAAGCCAGAAGTGGTGCTGTGGCTCAAGTGGTAGAGCGTTAGCCTTGAGCTGAAGAGCTGAGGGACAGCGCCCAGGCCCAGAGTTCAGGCCCCATGACCGGACCCAAAAAAAAAAAAAAAAGAATTAGGCTAGGAATGTGGCTTAGAGATAGAGTACTTGCCTAGCATGCATGAAGCCCTGGGTTCCATTCCTCAGCACTACATAAATAGAAAAAGCTGGAAGTGGGGCTGTGGCTCAAGTGGTAGCATTCTAGCCTTGAGCAAAAGAAGCTCAGGGACAGTACCCAGGGGCCAAGTTCAAGCTCCAGGACTGGCAAGAAAGAAGGAAAGAAAGAAAGAAAGAAAGAAAGAAAGAAAGAAAGAAAGAAAGAAAGAAAGAAAGAAAGAAAGAAAGAAAGAAAGAAAGAAAGAAAGAAAGAAAGAAAAAAAGAAAGAAAGAAAGAAGAAAGAAAGGAATAATTAGGACTCAGGGAGGAAGCACAAGCAGAAGTCAATAGTCCTAATGCTATTGCTATGAATAAAGAAGACCTTTGCTTCTGATATGCCAGATGCATTGTGTCTTCTGCCCACCTGCTGCACAACACTGCAGCAAGCTCACTCGTTAGCTTGCAGGCAAGGCAAAATTCTCAGGCCCTCCACACCTCTTGACACTCTTTCGTTTCTTTTTCATATAACACACCTCCTCAATCCATCTAATTCCCTTCACATCTGTGATCCTGAAAGCCATCTTGGCAGTTGGAGCCAAAGGGAAACTACCCTTAAGAGGTGAAGACAGATCAAATTAAAGAGCATGATTGAAAGTAGGGCAGGACGTGGTGACAGGGCTGAGAGGTCTACAAGACTGGCTTAAGCTTGAGACCAGAGGAGGATCATAGTAATTCTGGACCCTTCCTTGTTGTATGTTTCAGTTAACTGACTGACAGACAATTGTAAACTTGCTCAAATGAACAAATTCATTGGTTTTCTCATTTGTAAAATGAGTAGAATCAGGTTGTCTCTCAGGATCCTTCTAGCTGGAAAATTTGTGCTTTATAAATTTGTAACAGGGCTGCCTTGCATACACATTAGGCACTTGACCTAATCTGACTATAATAGAATGGAAAGAACACAGCATTAGAAGTTAAGATTTCTGCATGCTGAGCCCAGTTTGCCACTACCTGGCTGCAGAGTCCTGGGGAAATCAATCCTTTCCTAAGGGATACAGATATGATATGAAGACACAGATGGTTTTAAATGGCTTTGAGGACATAGTATTAACTTACATCTAAAAATTAAATTTTCTTTTTAATTCTCCTTTTATTTTTCTTGTCTATATCACATAGATAGTCTCAGCTTGATGCTGGTGCATGTTTAACAACTCTTTGACTAACTTCCCTGTTTTGGAAAAAAGACAAAAGTCTTAAACTCTGATGCTCAACAGGCAGCACTCTCTAGAGAACATTTAGAAAGATTGCCCGGCCCACCTTGCTTTGTTTTTAATGTTAAATGTTTCCATTTATGGCAAATAATGCCTGTTTTCCATTTTCAGACATGAAATTTCCTTTAAAAGTAAGTTAATTATAAACATTTTCTAAAATTCACTATATTAATGATTGCACAATTAAAGGTATATGTGTGTGTGTGTGTGTGTGTGTGTGTGTGTGTGTGTGTGTGTGTGTATGTGTGAGTGTGTGTCCATTCTAGGGTGTGAGCTCAGGCCCTGGGTGCTGTCACTTTGCTTTTTTGCTCAAAGATAGTGCTCTACCACTGACTTTTTGCTTGTTACAATGGCCTTCAGGTTTTTGGTGTTTTTTGTTTGTTTGTTTGTTTTTTGGTTCGTCACAGGACTTGAACTCAGGGCCTGGGCGCTGTCTCTGAGCAATTTTTGTTCAAGGCTAGTGCTCAACCACATTGCTCTACAATGCCACTTCTCATTTTCTGGTGGTTAACTGGAGATGAGTCTCATGGACTTTCCTGCCCAGACTGGCTTTGAACCATGATCCTTAGATCTCAGCCTCCTGAGTAGTTAAGATTACAAGTATGAGCCATCAGTGCCTGGCTGGTCTTCAGTCTTGCCTGACTCTATTCCTTCTCTGAAAAATACAAACAAGTAAGTTTTCTGCAAACTCTTGCTTATCCTTCAGCATCTCCCCTACGATCAGTGGTTTAAAAAGCCTTCACCTATCATTCTAGATTCAAAACATCTATGTTATTGATACCTAGTGAACACTCTAACCTCTTCTCTGTCTAATCTTTTCTTTGTCCCTTATGGGCCAGTAATATGACATGACTTACAGTAGTCAAAGCCAGAATCTGGTGGCTCAGCTACTCTGGAGGCTGAGATCTGAGGATCATGATTGGAAGCCAGCTTGGGCAGGAAAGTCCTTGAGATTCTTATCTCCAATTAACCATCAAAAAATTGGAAGTGAAGATGTGGCTCAACTGGCAGAGTATCAGTTTCGAATAGCATCAGGACAACATCCAGGCCCTAAGATCAAGCTGCAGTATCAATACAAAAACAAAAACGTGCGGGCTGGGAGGGTGGCTCAGTGGTAGAGTGCCTACCTCGAATGTATGAGGCCCTGGGTTCCATTCCTCAGCACCACATAAGCAGAAAAAGCTGGAAGTGGTGCTGTGGCTCAAGTGGTAGAGCTCTAGCCTTGAGCTGAAGAGCTGAGGGACCTAGGCTGAGTTCAGGCCCCACAACTGGCAAAAAAAAAAAAAAAAAAGTTGATGCACCTGCTCTTTTGCTGCTATCTTTGTTCTTTTAGTCTGAAATGCACTTTCTTCCATCTTATTCTTCCACCCACCTCCTAATGGTCCTTTTAGACTCTTTACAAATCATCTCATCAAAGAAGCCTGCCTCACACTTTCCTTGATATACTTAGATGATACTCTAGGTTTTCCTTCACCAGCATGTGACAGAACTATAGCAGAGAAACTGGAAGTATGTGGTCTTGGAGTCAAACTATCTGGATTAAAGTTCAAGGGATCCTGCTTGCCCTTGGGCTTAGCCTGTCTATGGCTCTATTTCCCCATCTCTAAGGAGAGATAAGAATACTGTGATGATTTCATGAAACAGTATAGAGCCAGTGTCTTTGTGCAGAGTCCCACATATAGTGACCACTCCATAAATACTACCTATTATTGTTTCTGAATGCATCATGATCTTTTGTAAATGGCAGTTCCCTGCTTGGTCTTCCCTGAGGGCAGAGAGTATGTCAAATTCACCATTGAGTCTCTGGGTGTCACTACACACGGAACCTAACACATATGGTACTGAATACAGGTCTTTAAATGAAGAATGTTTTACTCCCTAATTTAACTCAACAAACCTGTCCTGATCCTGCAGTTATTTCTGGATTTTCAGCACCCACTTTCCTTGTTCTGGTCTGGGCAAGTTACAACCCAAATTTATTGATGGCATTTTGATTTCAGATCTCAATAGCTGGCTTGAATACAAGACAGGAAATCCCTCAGGTAGTATGGAAGGAAGTTTTCCTCTCACAATTCATTGCAATTGTCCTCTCAGGATCACCACCTCCCCTTGCTCTAACTAGTCAAGACGAGGTATGAGCAATACCCAATCACAGCAAGGCATTCAACCCTTTAACAGAGGGTGGCAGGGATGCTGGTGGGTGCTGAAGATGCAGGAGAGAGGAGAGCATGAGGCCAGCTGCCAGGGACTTCCTATAGAGTGGCTGGCTCAGTCCACATCTGGCTGGCTAGACAAGGAGACAAGCAGTTTTGATGCTGGATGTACACAACAGATCATCAGGATCTGACCTGGAGCCAATGCTGGAAGGCAGGACTAGGCAAGTCAAAGGTGAAGGTAGGAGGCCAGTGAAATGCCAGGAGGCAGAGCTGAGGCTGCTAAAGGTCAGAGTCCAGCAGGTGACATCCTCCCACCCCGGCAGAGAAATAGATTCAGAAAGAGTAGGTTGTGGGGGCCTTTTGCTCTTTTTTCCCCCCTCTTTCTTCTCTCTGGGTGAAGAACTAGGAGGCAGAGAGAAAAACATTCTGGACTCCCTGGCCCAGAGGAAGAGGTGAATGCAGCGGCGGCGGGAGCTACAGGCCAATATGGCAAATCACCTGTGGGTCTCCTGTCAGGACCTGCCTCAGGAAGGTGTGGCTAGTGCTGAACAAGCCTGTTCCCTGGCCAGCAGCTGACAATAGGGCAGTAGCAAGCATGGAGGACTGGGGCACAAGGCCCAGAATCTGCTGCATAACCAGCTGAGTGGCCCTGAACACGTCACTCTACTTCTTGAGCCTCTATTCTGCATTTAGAAAAGGAGTATGAGGATGAGTGAAATGTAATGAATGTTTTCAACCTTTGGATATAAAGACCTCTTCGTGTGTGTGTGTGTGTGTGTGTGTGTGTGTGTGTGTGTGTGTGTGTGTGTGTGTGTGTGTGTGTGTGTCTGTCTGTCTGTCTGTCTGTCTGTCTGTGTGTGTCTGTGTGTGTCTGTGTGTGTCTGTGTGTGTGTTTGGAGATAAGATGTTCACAGACTTTCCTGTCCAGTCTGGCTTTGAACTGTGATTCTCAAATCTCAGCCTCCTGAATAGCTAGAATCATAGGCATGAGTCACTGGAGCCCAGCTATGAAGACTTCTTTCTAAATGAAAAACATTTCAAGCTTGGTTGTAGTTGAACACTTGCTTACCATGTATGAAGCTCTAGGTACCAGTACCTCCTCAGTACCACAAAACAAAACAAAACAAAAAAACCCAACTCTTCAAAGACTCCTCCACATGATCATAATGGAAATTTAGGAATTTGGTACCTGTTAATTTAAAAAATACAATATTTTAAAAAAACAACTTGTGTATCTTTTGAAAGAAATTTGTTTCATTAAACATTAGGGAGACCTATAGTCTTTTTAATTAACTTTAATTTTTGGTTATATGGTACCAAGGAGTTGAACCTAGAGCCTCATGCATGCCAGACAAGCACTCTACCACTAAGCCACCTTCCCAGCCCCTATAGCATTCTTTTGAAAGGGTAGATCCAGGCCTCTAGGACACCATCTTGATCTAGCAAGCCACAATCAGATGCAAAAGAAACATTGTTTCAAAAAGGCTTGCTTTTGCCCCTCCTCCTCTCCTGTTTTGTTTTGTTTTGTTTTTTGCCATGGGGCTTGAACTCGGGGTCTGAGCGCTGTCTCTGAGCTCTTCAGCTCAAGGAGAGCATTCTAATACTTGAGCCATAGTGTCACTTCCAGTTTTCTTTCTTTCTTTTTTTTTTATTTTTATTTTTTTGGGTCCGGTCATGGGGCCTGAACTCTGGGCCTGGGCGCTGTCCCTCAGCTCTTCAGCTCAAGACTAGCACTCTACACTTGAGCCACAGCGCCACTTCCGGCTTTTTTCTTTTTGCTTATGTGGTGCTGAGGAATCAAACCCAGGGCCTCATGCATGCAAGGCAAGCGCTCTACCACTGAGCCATCTTCCCAGCCCCACTTCCAGTTTTCTGGTGGTTAACTTGAAATAAGAATCTGCCTTGCATGCCCGAGGCCCTGGGTTCAATTCCTCAACACCACATAAGCAAAAAGAAAAAAGCCAGAAGTGGCGCTGTGGCTCGAGTGGTAGAGCGCTAGCCTTGAGCTGAAGAGCTGAGGGACAGCACCCAAGTCCAGAGTTCAAGCCTCACGACCAAAAAAAAAAAAGAATCTCATGGACTTTCCTGCCCCAGGCTTTGAACGGCTATCCTCAGATCTCAGCCTCCTGAATAGCTAGGATTACAGGCATGAGCCACCACGGCCCAATTTCCCCTTCTGGTTTTGATAAAATCCCAATCACCCTCAGAAGAGAATTTCCATAGTGACTTGATCAGGAATTAACCCAATCAGAATGTTATGGGACTCAACTAATAAAATGCTATCTTCCAAAACATTTAATTATAATAGAAGCAACCAGTCAGCACACAGCCCAGGGTATAAAAAGCCATAAACTCTGAGCCAGCAGAACAGATACACAAACACATGGCAGACTGACCCAGTATCAGGAGCCTTCAAGCTTCTGAATAAACTTCGCATTCACTCTTCATCACATTGGAATTCATTCCTTGAATGAAGGCTAGAGTGTCAGTGTCAGGCTCAGAGTCATGCCAAGCTCCTACCCTAATCTAACCAGCCGAGCCCTTAAACTTCCTTAGAGCTTACAGAAATCAGGTACCTATGTCTCTGACCTCGGGGGAAGGTGGGAATCAAGGGATGTTAGTATTTAGTATCACTTGTATGTCAATAATATGCTGAGGAAAATTGGAAAGCCACGCTGAGGGGTAATATTTGTTGTATTTTTGACCACCCAGGTTTGGAATCCCTTCCTAGGTTTGTGGAAGAGTCCATCTTATGACTCTTGGTGAAGTTAAAGCATACTGCTCGCTCTTACAATAAAGGTTAAAAACTGGAAAATGCTAACCATCCATTTACCAGCCTCCTTTATCCACAGGGCTTAGAAATGTGAGGTGGGCTCTGCTAATCAGATGCACTGCCCTGACTCTAGATCCTATACCCACCACAGATCCCAACTAAGAATCTTTTCTGGTAGGAGTGGCCAAAGATGGCAAAGCCATGTGCAGATCCCAGGGTCATGGTAGCAGTTGCCCAAGGTTCTGAGACCACAGCCAGTCTTTTGGGAGTGCTTGTCAGATACTGTTTTGGCTTTGCTCCTGGCGGTGGCCCAGTATCCTTTGTTCTCATTCATAACCTAAATCTGACTCTTCAGCCTTCTCACAGCTACCCACCATCCTTTCTACTAATTCCTCTTTGGTTTTAACTATCCAGAGCAAATGCTTGCTGCATTTTGAAGTCAGAACTCTTACCAACCCAATCTCATGTCAATCTCAGCATTCAACTTATTGTATTTTGCTTGGGTACACACAGTTCTGAGAAAATTCTAATTCTACAGATGGATAGTTATAAATACTAATGGTAGCAACCATTACATAGTACTTGGTATATGCTAGAACCTATTCTCATTATTTTGCATGTGCTAATGCTAGCCTTTTGAGGCAGGTCCACCATTCTTCTCACTTTGGGGAGAGTGGGGGTTGAACTCATGGTCTCTAGCTCTCACTTGGCTTTTGTGTTTATAGCTGGCGCTGTACCAGCTAAAAGTCTCTTAGATTTGTCTGGAATGCCTTTTTTTTTTGGTTGGAAGTGAGGCCTGAACTCTGGGCCTGGGTGTTGTCCCTCAGCTCTTCAGCTCATAGTACCACTTGCGGCTTTTTCTGCTTCTGTGGTGCTGAGGAATTGAACCCAGGGCCTCATGCATGCAAGGCAAGCACTCTACTACTGAGCCACCTTCCCAGCCCCTGTCTGGGTTGACTTTGAAACTTGATTCTCAGAGATCAGCCTCCCGAGTAGCTAGGATTTACAGGCATGAGTGCTCATCTCTATTCCCCTGCTACAAAAGACAAAACTGAGGTAAGGAGAAATAATTTATTCAAGGTCAAGGGCTTAAATCAAAACAGTTACATTCCAATATGTATGCCCTTAGTTATCTTTCTCTGTGTGTGTCTCTCTCTTTCTTACTCTCTCTCCCTAGTCTTCTCTCTTCTTTCTGTGGTACTAGGGATTGAACCCAGGGCCTCATATGTACTAGGCAAGCACTCTATCCCTGGCCTATATCTTCAGCCCCACAGTGCCTCTCTCTCTCTCTCTCTCTCTCTCTCTCTCTCTCTCTTTCTGGTCATGGGACCTGAACTCTGGGCCTGGGCACTGTCCCTCAGTTCAAGGCTAGCGCTCTACCACTTGAGCCACAGTGCCACTTCCTGCTTTTTCTGCTTATGTGGTGCTGAGGAATCGAACCAGGGCCTCATGAATGTGAGGCAAGCACTCTACCACTGAGCCACCTTCACACAGTGTCTCTTTTGAGATTAAAAGAGCAATCTAGAAGCTAGAAAGAAAAGCAGTAAAAATTTTTATTCCCAAGTTGAATGAGTAACTATGAACATGTACAACTGCTCTTTCCCCTCATCATAAACATAAAAACTAGGCAATAAACAACTAAAATATATAAATGCTAAAGGAACGAGATAAGTGACGGCTCTTCCGGTCATAGTATTATTAGCCTGCTTGTTTATGAAGCCTGGCAAGCCTAAGTACAGGAGTGCTCTGCTTCTCACTGCTCTGCCCTTGAGAAGCAGACGTGCCCAGACTGGCATAGCATGGCAACCTCAACATGACATACCCATTCTCAAGACCAGCCCAGGCTCAGGGATGCCAAGAGGATCTGGTGCCAAACTGCACAAAACACAGTTTCCCAAAACAACAACAAAACCAAAGCTCCATGCTGATTCCAAATGAGAAAGGGGCCCAGGGTTCAATGGACAGAACTCCAAAAGGCCAAAGTAGGAACTGTTTTGTTTTGTTTTTTTTTGCCAGTCCTGGGGCTTGAACTCAGGGCCTGGACACTGTCCCTGAGCTTCTCTGTGCTCAAGGCTAGCCCTCTACCACTTGAGCCCAGCACCACTTCCCACCTTTTCTGTTTATGTGGTACTGAGGAATTGAACGCAGGGCTTCATGCATGCTAGGCAAGCACTCTACCACTGAGCCACCTTTCTAGCTCCCAAAGTGGGAACTACTTAAATAACAAAATTAATTACTATTAGATTACAACCCATGTGTTAAATAAATACCTTTGAGTCCATACTTATATAATTTTTTATGCTAGTACCATGGGCTTGAACTCAGGACTTTACATTCTTCCTTAGCTTTTTCACTCAAGGCTGAGGCTCTACCACTTGAGCCACAGTTCTGCTTCTGGCTTTTTGATGGTTAATTGGACATTAGAGTTTCATGTCTGTTCCAAATGGCTTCAAAATAGCAATCCACAGACCTTAGTCTCCTAAATAAGTAGGTTTGGGCTGGGAAAGTGGCTCAGTGGTAGAGCGCTTGCCTTGCATGCATGAGGCCCTGGGTTCGATTCCTCAGCACCACATAAGCAGAAAAAAAAAGCCAGAAGTGGCGCTGTGGCTCAAGTGGTAGAGCACTAGCCTTGAGCTGAAGAGCTGAGGGACAGCGCCCAGGCCGAGTTCAGGCCCCACAACCAGACCAAAATCAATCAATCAATAAATAAGTAGGTTTACAGGAGTGAACCACTGGTGCCTAATTTGCCATTAAGATTTTGACAAAATAAAATAAGTAGGCAAGGCATTTATATTGTAGCTTAAACGCTTGTGGGAGGAGAAATGGAGTGACTACATTATTGCCTGGGCTGATCTTGAACTTGTAGGTTTGAGAGATTCTCTGTCTTAGCCTAGCTGGGACTATACAGATGTGTATCACCATACCACAGGTGTGAACAACCAGCTTGGACTAAATACATTTCAATAGTCCTTTTTAAATTATTGAAATATACAGTATAATAAGATTCTAGCTGGAATCATGTGCTGGTGGCTCATATGTAAAATCCTAGCTACTCAGGAGGCTGAGGTCTGAGGATTGCAGTTCGAAACCAGTCTAGGCAGGAAAGTCCATGAGACACTTATCTCCAATAAACTACTCACAAAAAGGCTAGAAGTGGCACTGTGGCTCAAATGGTAGAGTGCTAGCCTTCATCCAAAGAAGCTCAAGGATAGCACCAAGGCCCTGAGTTCAAGCCCTAAGACTAGCACCAAAAAAAAAAAAAAAAAAAAAAAGATTCTAACTGGGCACTGGTAGCCATGCCTATAATACAGATCTCAGGAGGCTGAGATCTAAGGATTGCAATTCAAAGCCAGCCAGGGCAGCAGAGTCCATGAAAATCTTATCTCCAACTAACCACCAAAAAGCCAGAAGTAGAGCTGTGGCTCAAGTGTTAGAGTGTCAGCCTTGAGCAAAATAGCTAAGGCACAGTAGCCGACCCTGAGTTAAAGCCCCCCAGTACCAACACAAAAAATATAATAACACATTTTAAAAGATTCTCAATTTCCTGTTGACATCACTGAATCACCTCAATTGTTGACCAGAGTTTGAAATCCCCTAAGCAGCTCTGACAGGAGCGAAATCAAAGATAAAAATGTCTTTAGTCTCTGCCCCTAAAATTCTCTGGACCTCTGAGATAGAGGGAAAACTCCATATCTGTAACCCTAGCTACTCAGGAGGCTGAGATCTGAGGACTGCAGTTCAAAGCCAGCTGGGACAGGAAAGGCTGTGAGACTCTTATCTCCAATAAACTTCCAAAAACCTGAAAGTGGCACTGTTGATCAAGTGGTAGAGCTAGCCTTGAGCAAAAATAAAAATAAAAACAAACAAAACCAAACCCCAAACTCAAAGATAGCACCCAAGCCCTAAGTTCCAGCCCCAGGACTCCCACCACACACACACACACACACACACACACACACACACACACACACACACACACACACACACACACACACACACACACACACACACACACACACACACACACACACACACACACACACACACACACACACACACACACACACACACACACACACACACAGCATTTAAAAGCAACTCAGTAACTTCCCCTCCTCCCCACTGTCACCCAGAACACTGCGTGGAACAACTGTCTGAGCCACAGCGGCAGTTGTCTTTGTCCTACATCTGCCTGTCAAGCACTGTGTTCCCCAGCAGTGAGAAGGGCAGAAGACTGGAATTAAGTGGGACAACAGATGGTTGGGACACGTCTTGTTGATGCTCAGCCGCACTATCCAGCCTGTCAAGCTGTGTACATTTCAAATGTCTGAGGTTCAACCAAAAGAGACAAGTAATGATTTAAAATCACTTGCTGAAACACATGGCTAATCCTTGGGTAGCCGGGAAGAGCGCTTGAAAACCACTTCAATCCAGCGAAGGGAACAAGGAAAGCCTGTGATCCTTCTCGGCTTTGGGCCCACATCAGGCCATTCTGGGGACAGATGAGCATTCGTCCAGGATCTCAATGTGAGTCCTATTTTCTGTGCTTTTTGAAGGAGTCGAGTGATTCATGTGTTTATTTGGAATGAGGATGAAGAGGGGGAAAGACTATTGTGCAGGTATGTTTGGATCCCAAAGTATTTGCCTCCTGGTTTGAAATTGGGAGACCCCCTTAGTCAACCTGCTTCAGAAGTTTAGTAAGCTCTGGTACTTTGTATTAGGTTCTTTCTTTCTTACATGGATCCTGCCAAAAGTCTCCTATGGCTGCTTTTTAACTCTGTGTCATTAGGCTGTCCTAATATGCTTGGGACATCTGCCATCTTGAAGATCTCCTCTCCTCCCCCCACCCCACCCTATATTGCACCTAGCTTCCTAATTCCATTTCCCCCCCTTCACCACAAACTTCTTGAAATAATACTCTGACTTTTCTGATTCCATCTTTCACTTTCTTCTCTCTTATCTCCTCCTACTGTGCCACTGAAACTTCTTGTGTTACTAACACATCTTTTTTTTTTTTTTTCCTGCCTTTGACCATTTGGGTATTTATAACACTGTTCATGGGCCATAAAAATTATCAATACAGCCAGATGGGTTTTGGGAAGCAGGCAATATGCACACATGTCTGACTGTTATATACCAAATGATTTTGCAATGCCAGGCACTGATGGCTGATGCCTGTAATCCTAACTACTCTGAAGAATGAGATCTGAGGATCATGGTTCAAAGCCAGCCTGAGCAGGAAAGTCCGTGAGACTCTTTTCTCCAATTAACCACCAAAAAACTGGAAATAGTGCTGTGGCTCAAGTGGTAGAGTGCTACCCTTGAGCTGAAGAGCTCAGGGACAGTGCCCAGGCGCTGAGTTCAAACCCCATGATTTTGCAAGCTTTATATAATCTGTAGTCTGGTTATTCCCCACCTCTATTTATAGTCTCTGATCATTCTCCACCTCTTTAAACAGATGCTATTTAAAGTCACCTCTAATTTATGTACTGCAAAATCCAGTGGATCTATCTGTGTCCTCATCAAAACTGACCTCCCAACCAAAGGCACAATACCTATGTGCCTCTGATCATATAAAATAATATTTATTGAAATGAACTTCAGGAAATGGAACCAAAACAAAAAAAACAAAAACCTTGGCTGGGCGCCTATAATCCTAGCTATTCAGCAGGCTGAGATCTGAAGATCCCGGTTCAAAGCTAGCGCAGGCAGGAACATCTGTGAGACTCTTTTTTTTTTTTTTTTTTTTGCTGGTCATGGGCATTAACTCTGGGCCTGGGCACTGTCCCTCAGCTCTTTAGCTCAAGGCTAGCGCTCTACCACTGGAGTCACAGCGCCACTTCCGGCTTTTTCTGTTTATGTGGTGCTGAGGAATCGAACCCAGGGCCTCATGCTTGCAAGGCATGCACTCTACCGCTGAGCTACCTTCCCAGCCCATCTGTGAGACTCTTATCTCCAATTAACCACCAGAAAATCAGAAGTGGCACTGTGGATCAAGTGGTAGAGCACTAGACTTGAGCTGAAGAGCTTAGGGACAATGCCCAGGCCCAGAGTTCAAGCCCCACAACCAACCAAAACAAAACAAAAAACAAAACAAAACAAAAAAACCCCAAAAACATGACCTCCCCAGAATCATGTGACACAATGACTACTTTCTCCTTGATGCATCCTTCTTTCTTTGTTTTAATGATGACCCTCTTCCCTGGTTTTCCTTCCACGTCCTTAAACTCTCAGTCTCTTTGACAGGCTTTTCTTCCTTGTTGGGATACCTTTTGGCTTCATACTGAGTCTCTAATTTCTGTCTGTTGCTCTCCAGATAACCTCATTCTTCCCAGTGCTTTTAAGACCACCTGGATACTGATGACTCCAATTTTACATCTCTATTGCTGAGCTAAGATCCATCCTTACATACATAGGCACCTCACGTATGCATCCAAAACGGGGCTCTGGATTAACTTTATCTGCAAAATCTTCTACTCATTTCTTCTTTCCCTTTCACTCCTTCAGTATCTTTATCCATCTTTCAGCTTAGGCCAAATACTAGAAGCCATCTTTCCTCCTTTCTTTCCCCCTATCTTCCACATGCAATCCATTACTTTGTTCAATCAAAGTGACATACTGTCACTACCCTACCTTCCTGTCCATCTCCACAGATATGGTTCAACTTTAAGCCACCATCAGTTTTCACCTGGATAAATAACATGGCCTCTTAACTGGCCTCTCTGTTTCTGAATGGTCCCTCTCTACCACAGCAAGAACAAACATTTCCATTAAAGGATACTGAGTGTGTACTATGTACAAAAGTTCCTACACCTAAGAATCCCATTGTTTCATGGTGGGTGACAGGCAGTCAACATCATTAATGTAAGATTACATCATGTTAGAAGATGATAGAAGAGAAAACATAGATCAAAGTAAATACACCTCAAGGTACATAGTTTCTCTGCAAAATGGGTTATTATAATTTCAAATAGTGGAGTCAGAAATGTTTGCACAGTGGAGAGAGAATATTGTTTGCACTCTGAATAAAAAAATCAAAGGTAAGTATAGTCATTAGGGGGAAAAACCAGCCAGGTTTATGCGGTACATAGTACTTTGGCTGCAAGCTTTCTCTCTGCTCTCTTTACCTCCTGCTTTACACACTACAGTCCAACAACACCAACCCACATTGGATCAAGGATCCTTAGAGGCAGTCTTAAGAAACATTAAGTCTTATTTTACTAAGTCAGATTGAGGTATGATGTGGAGAGAAGAGAAAAGCTACAAATCTGCTTTTGAATGACAGGAAGGACAGCCAAGATACAGAAACTACAATGTTAGAGGTGTTTGGGGGATAGAGCAGAGATGCTTTAAAAGAAGATGACTAAGGACTTTTGGTGGTGATATATGGTGCCTGCCTCCTCCCCCTACCTGCTCAGAATGATTTTGGAGCAGAATAAAGATTTCCACAAAGCCATCGTTAACTTCAGGCCCTCTCCCACCAGATTGTTTATCTCTGTCATCCTACCATAAACCCCTCAAAGATAGAGACTACATTTCCGGCTTCAGATTTATTACGGCCATATCCAGTGAATAACTAAGAAAATGAAAGAGTATACACCCCTTCAGCCTTTGCAATGGTGGTCTTCTTGCTGCCCACTTCTCGCTGGGGCACTTAGGCAGGAGTTGGGCATTGTTAGAGCACCATTAAATACCACTAAATCACTGCTAATGATAAGTCTTTATTATAAGAAATCCTTTGAATGTTCATTTTTCCTTTAACTAGGCAGAGATGTAGGTCAAGAAAATTTGACTTCCTAGCTGACGATTGTTAGTCCTTTCCCTGGTATTCTCTAATTGACAGGCTTTTCCCTGGTATCCCAGCTGCCTTAAGTAAAGTGCCATCAGCCAGGCAGCCAGCTGGACTGCCTTCACACCAGCCCTGCTGCTTAAACACCTCCCACAGACACTTTGAAGAAGCTACGCTGCAACCATAACTGCTTGCTGCCAAAACACAACTCTTACTGCAGAAGGCACTGTTCCAGCCATGACTATTTCAAACAGCTTGCACCAGATTTTTGGCTATCACAAACCTCCATAAATTCTAGATGACCCTGCAGCTATTTCTACTTAAGACAGAGTAAGAGCATTTTCCCTTATATCACAGCAATAGGCCTGTCACTGATGCAAACACAGCCCTGCGTTTGCATGGGGAACTGTGCTGCTGTGATTGGTACCAACATAGTTCTTCATTTGCACAAAGGTTTCCCGTGACTGGTGCCAAAATCCTTGCCACATGCCATTCAGGCTGTTCAGCTCACTGAGCTAGGAGACACCCACCTTTCCTGCTCTCTAGGTACAATAGGCCCAATAAAAGCCCTCTTTTAAATATCTTCTCTTACTTACTCTTGATGTTTATCATTAGTAAAATGGACTGAGCTGCACTGGAAACATGAAGAAAAGACAGGGGCTGTGGTGGCAACGGCAGTATTGAGAGGGCAACCGAAGAGTTCCAGAAAGTGGCTGGGACAGAAAGGGCAATGAAAAAGACAATGAAAGCGATGAAAAACTGAAGGTGAGAAACTGCTGATCCTGGTCTCTGGATGAGCTGGAAGCTGCAAGCCTTGAGGGCCAAGGTCTCAGGGACTTTAGGCCACTAAGTTCTAACACTAGCCTCTATGAAGGCCTGAGGATCTGGACACCTAGGGCCTGAGAGCTGTAGCACCTGTTGCTGACGCTGAGAATCCCAGCATCTGAGGCCTCTTCAAGATCTATACCACGAAGAAGTACTGCCTGATTCTGCTTGCAGCTGGTGGAAGCTGAGGACTAACAATAGGAGCTGTCAAATGATAGGGGCTGGTGGTTAAAGCCAGAACTATGAGCTGCTAACTTTGAGTATGTGGAGCCCTAAGTCTTTGGTTTCTAAAACCCAGAACAATAACTCTCAGGACTGGGAGCAGAAGCATTGGGATTAGAAGAGCTTGTTCTTGCCTATTCATTATTTCTATCTAAGTAGAGTAAAATGACCCCAGCCAGCTGATTGGTAATATTTCACCACTAACAAATGTAGTGATCAGATAGGCGATTGCTTCCTCAAGCACAGAACTTAACCTGCCATTTTATACCTCATGAAACTCTTCTGACTTAGGAATAAGCTCACTGGGCAGCAGCACAGGAGTCACTTTCTCAGGCATCCGGAGCCACTTACTTCCCTCTGTGAATGGAAAGCCCAGGCTGCTTCCTGTTTTCACTTGCAGCTCAGTTCTGTGAGTGTCTGCGGTGTGCTGTCTTGTGATGTGTTACGGAAGCTGTGATGAGGTTCATGTCCCAATTAGATGACAACATTGGGAAGGAGAGCTCTGGACAAGTCAGGAAAAAGAATGAGGACAATCAAGAGTCACTCTGGGGAGAACTGGGTGCTTGGAAAGGTGGGGACTCTGTCCTAATCACCATCTATTAACTCAAGAGAAAGAGATGAAGCACACAGTTGCCTTCACCATGTGCCTCTATTTTGAGAGCAGGAAATATACAGAAGAAAGATGACAGGAAGGCCACTGTAAAAAAAACACTGGGCTTGAGTTTAAAGGCTGAACTTATATGTCTGTGATACAAAATAAATTATTTGTATATCCAAATAACATTGTTCTTCAACATCCTTATCTTCTGAGCTATGAATCTATCCCATTGGAATTGCTATTAAATATTTTGGGGGACTAGGAATTTGGCTTAGTGGTAGAGTGCTTGCTTAGCATGCATGAAGCCCTGGGTTTAATTCCTCAGTACCACATAAACAAAAAAAGCCAGAATTGGTGCTGTTACTTAAGTGGTAAGGTACTAGCCTTGAGCAAAAGAAGCTCAGGGGTAGTGCCCTGAGTTCAAGTCCCAGGACTGGAAAAAAGTATTTTGGAGGTCAGGAGTAGGTGCCTCATGCCTGTAATCTTAGTCAGGAGGCTGAGATCCGAGGATCATGGTTGAATGCCAGCCTGGGCAGGAAAATCTATAAGACTCTTAACTCCAATTAACCAGCAAAAGGCCAGAAATAGAGCTGTGGCTCAAGTGGTAGAATGCTAGCCTTGAGCAAAAGAGCTCAGGGACAGCACCCCGGCCCTGAGTTCAAGCCCTAGGAACACACACACACACACACACACACACACACACACAATATTTGGAAGTTTCTTCCCTTGAGGTTTTTAGACTTTTTTCTGGCTTACTATACATTTTATTTCATAGACATGTCTCTGAAGCACACTGAACAGTCAAAAACTCATATTTTCTTTCAAAGAACTGTCCCCATGGAGGATGTACTACAAAAGACAGTCAGACCTTACTTAACGAGGAGGCCTGGAGAAGTGTAGAGAGAGTGTCAGCACAGGTGGGAAAGGGTGTGGTCATCCCAGACTAAAGGTTCAGGGAGGACAGGGGCTATGACCATGTATTGGCCATGGACACTGACTTTTTTGTTGTTGTTGGTTGTGGGACCTGAACTTTGGGCCTGGGCACTGTCCCTCAGCTCTTCAGCTCAAGGCTAGCACTCTACCACTTGAGCCACAACACCACTTCTGGCTTTTTCTGCTTATGTGGTGCTGAGGAATTGAACCCAGGGCCTCATGCATGCAAGGCAAGCACTCTACCACTGAGCCACACTTCCCAGCCCCGACACTGACTTTTGTCTATCGCATACTGTATGGGTTGTTTAATGAATAATAACCCACACCTGCACCAGTGCGAGTTCTATAATGTTTGTTAAAACCCAGTAGAAAAAAGGATCCCAGTTCTTTCGTTATGTCAGTCCCAAGAAGGACTTGAAGAATGACATTTTCAGATGCTGCTCAAGGAATCTGAATCCATTTCACTGAGGGGTAAAAGGCCTAGATTCCTCCAGGAAACTCCAGCACTCAGAGGCAGCATTGAGGACGCAGGGGATCTAAAAAGAAAGAATTCCACCCTTTAAATCAAGACTACCAATGGTGTTTGGGTGCAGGCTTATTAAGGCTCAGTGTTAGGAGGTTGTATGGGTTCCTTGAGCTCTGCCACAAAGTTCCACAAACCGGGTGGATGAACAGAAACTTACTGTTCACAGTTCCAGAGGCTGGATGTCCAAAGTCAGGGTGTGGACAGCGCCATAGGTTCAGAGAAAGCCTTCTTTGCCTCTTCTCTGCTGCTGGGGTTTGCCTGGCCTTGCAGCTGCAGCACTCCAACCTCTGTCCCCACTCTCACATAGTCTCACCTCACATGGCCATTTTCTCATGACACCTGTCATGTTGGCTTATAGGGCCATCTTATTCCTGTATGACATCATCTTAATTAATTATACCTGCAATGATCAATTTCTAAATAGAATCAGGATCTATACAGGAGGTTAAAATTTCAACATACTATTTTTTTTGTGGTGGGGGTGGAGGGTTGTCACATTCAATATATAACTAAAGACACTGGGGAACATGTTATAAAGACAGGATTTTATGTCCCAATGGACTCAGAGTACCAAATTGTTATCTTGCTTGGTTGCTGTGTTCTGCATGAATTTGGTGATTTTTCTCCATGTTCTAGTATCTGTTTTCACCTAAGCATCTATCCTGCGGCAGCATGATTTACTGTATGTCTTTCTCACACAGCTGTAAGTCATGACTCTTACTTTTCCTTTTATTTTCTAGGACTAGCATAGAGTCTAGACTTACTGGAATAAGTTGGAGGTCACAAACCACTTTGGAGACAGTAGATGGACTTTTTCCCTAAAGAAGTCACAAACCACTTTGGAGACAGTAGATGGACTTTTTCCCTAAAGAATTTTCTTGAAATACACACAACTTCTTCTCAGCAGCTCTCTCCCTGCTTATACCTGCTCCCAGACTACCTATCAAACTGGCTGTGTCCTTTAAACCTAGAGAAGCTCAGCTCTTACCTTCCTGCCACGCCTTTTACTCGATTTTAGTTGTCTCGATTTCCTTGGGTTGCCACCTCCGAGGATTTCCCGGTGAGCAATGACATCTTGGTGGGTACTGGTTATACCTCAGTCTATCGGTACTTCCTCCTAAATGCTTCTCAGTTCTCCTTGGCAGCTGGAACTTTGGCTAGGCCTGGTCACTCCACCTAGCTCCTGCTTATCTGACAGAGGGAACCAGGGCGGCCAGTGAGTTTCCCTTTATTTGTTTATTTTAGACTCCCTTATTTATTTAACAGCTTTATTGAGATATAGTTTATATCTCCCAAAGCCTACCTTTTTAGTGTGGGCCATACTGTAGCTTTAGTGTAGGTACAGAGTTGCAAAACCATTACCATTAACTAATTTGGGAACATTTTCCTCACTCCCAAAAAGGAATTCCAAGCCCATGAATGCTCATTCTCCATTTCCACTTCCCTTCACCCTAGCACTTTGGAAACTGAGTAGGAGGATGGCAGGTTTGAGGTAGGATGGACTACACAGCAAGACCCTGTCACAAGCTCCTTCCACAGAACATAGCTTTGTGACTCTTTGTGGTGCTAGGGAATTGAGCTATGGCCATGTATATACACTATACTCAGCAAGTTTTCTACAAATACACTATACCCCTTACCCAACACACAAGGATCATCTATGTTCTAGCCTGTATCCCTACTTTGTGTTTGGGGTTTGAACTCACTGCCTTACACTTGCTAGGGAGATGTTCCTTTCCAAGCTACGTGAGCCTCTTGAGCCCAGTAATTTATGGCTGAATAATATTCCATTATAAAGGCATACTACATTTTATTTATCTATTCATCTATATATCTGACAATGAACATTTGAATTCTTTCCACTTTTTCGCTATTATGAATAATGTTGCTATAAATATCTATCAGAAAATAAAAGAGTCCCAGGGACTTTCCTGCCTGAGTTGGCTGTGAATAACAATCATGATCCTCAGATCTCAGCCTCCTGTACTCAGGAGAATTACAGGCATGAGCCACTGGTACCTGGTTATCTTCACTTACTTGATGATATTCTTTGAAATGCAAAAGTCTTCATTTTGATGAAGTCCTTTTCCATTTGTCACTTGTGCTTTAGATGTAGCATTTAAGAAACCATTGCCTAATAAAAAGCACAAAGGTTTACTGCTGTTTTCTTCTAAGAATTTTTAGAGTTTTAAGCTCTAGCATTTATATCCATTATCCCCTCCTTTCATTTTCAGGGAAAATATATTTTACTGCAGATTTGCTTGGTGTAATTTTCTCTAGATCATCTGTTGTTGCCTTTTACACTAGAGTAAGATCTATGTCTTTAACAAAGTTGGTCATACTTAGTTCTGTGAAACAGACATTCATCCGTGGAATTGCCTTTGACTTCCATCATGTCAAAATCAAACATGTATGTAATAAAATATGCTTTCCAGCCTGAAATTAGGATTGTGTTCTACCTTAGACCAAGACCAGAGGTACTATAAGAGTTGACAACTTTGTAATGGTGAAGCTTGGTGGCTTAAAGCAGGTCAGTCTCCTCTGACCTCAATCCTGAGGAAGGAGGTCAACTACAGGGCTCTTTGAAGGGGCCTTGTTGCTTGGCAATCTGTCACCTTCCATAAGCCTGACCACCCCAGGGCTCTTTTCCATCTGGGGCTCCTTGTTCTGTGCTTTTGTTTTTTTAGTCCAGCTATTGTTTGAGCCATTGTCTGTCAAGATGTTTGGGCTTGGAAACCTTTCCTTCTGCCCTTGAGCAAATGATCTCACATTTTTCTCCCTGTAGCCTTTATTCATTGATTATGGTAAACTGGTGGCAAAATTTGTTCTCCTTTCCTTGAGCATGGTTCTTTTTTTTGGGGGGGGGGGGGTCTGGTCGTGGGGCCTGAACTCTGGGCCTGGGCACTGTCCCTCAGCTCTTCAGCTCAAGGCTAGCGCTCTACCACTTGAGCCACAGCACCACTTCCAGGTTTATTCTTTTTTGCTTGTGTGGTGCCTCATGCATGCAAGGCAAGCACTCTACCACTGAACCACCTTTCCAGCCCTGAGCATGGTTCTTGATCTTCTCTAAATGGTAGATTTATTTGTTCTCATATTTGTTAGCAAATCCTTCAACTTTCTATTTCAACCTCTTCCCAAGCAGTAAACAAATTCACTTTAAAAGAAAATTGAGCTGGGTGCTGGTGGCTCATGCCTGCAATACTAGCTACTCAGGAGGCTGAGATCTGAGGATCATGGTTCAAAGCCAGCTGGGGCAGGAAAATCCATGAAACTCATCTCCAATTAAATATCAGAAATCTAGAAGTGATGCTGTGTTTTAAAGTGGTAGAGCATTAGCTTTGAGCAAAAAGAGCTCAAGGACAATGCCCAGGCCCTGAGTTCAAACCCCATGACTGAAACCCTCCCCCACAAATGTGAATTCCTCCCATCCCTTTACTTCTCCTAGTTTAGATTTAGCATATGAAGCCATTTAGCGTATGAAGCCATTACTTTATCCTTTATTTTGAGCCAAACTTCTCAATGAAAGTAGTTAGCATGAGCTAAATGTGTACATTTCTGCAATGAGACAATCATCTCCCCCTAAAGGAGAAGTAGCTAAATGTAAATCTAATTATCCCAAGTCTTCACTTCTTAGGGACAGGGTGGGTCATTCTCCCAGGAGAACGTTTTGGTTTGTTGATATTGGAGTTTGAACTCAGGGTCTCATGGATACTGGTGTTCTATGGAGCCATCTCCAGCCCATTTTTTGTACTGTTATTTTGAGATAGGGTCTTTGCCTCTGCCTAGGCCATGTGCTTGGCAGATAGCTGAGGTACATACAAAGACCCTATCTGTATTTTGTGCTTCCCATAGTGGCAGGGATGACAAGTGCTTGCTCATCATCATATCCAATTTCTTCTATTGAGAAGGAGTCTCAAGAACATTTTTATTTCCAGTAATGACCTGGAATTATGTTCTTCCTAATCCCAGCTGACATGACAGGAATTAACCACTATGCCCGGCTATTGCTTGAGAAGGAATCTCAATAACTATTCTTACTGAGCTGGCTTTGTACCTTGATCCTCCCTATTTCAGCCTCCAGAGTAACTTTAACCATGAGATTTTATTGATCTAGTTGAAATTAGGCATCTATGAAATAATTTGTATAGTTTGATGACCCCTTTTGACAAACTATTTGCGTATGAAAAAAAGGACTCATTAGTTCACCCCCTTTTGACTTTTGTTTGTTTGTTTTGAGACAAAACAAACATAGTTCAGGCTGGCCTAGAAGCAAGATCATCCTGCTTCAGCTTCCCAAATGCTGAAATTACGAATGTACTGTCCCACCTTAATATTTTCTCCAGGTAACAGAATTAGAATTTTTCCACTTTATACTTTCCAAAAATACTTTGTAGGAAGTGGAGCTGTGGCTCAAGTGGTAGAGTGCTCGCCTTGAGTTGAAGAGCTGAGGGACAGCGCCCAGGCTGAGTTCAAACCCTACGACCGACAAAAAAAAAAGTCTAGTAAAAATAGTTCCTAATCAGTGCATTTTACTATAATAACAACACCAATAATGTAGGCTAAAACGTGGTCATTTCCTTAAGTCTTACCTCTGAACTCAAATACAAGTTCAGAATTTTAAAATCATGCAGCCAAGAACACATATTTAAATGTGTTGCTCTGCAGGAAAACTTAAAAAAATAAGCATCCTTTGATGGTGGAAAAGCAGGTCAAAAGTCTACAGCTCTAGCAGGCAAGACCCAGCTCTAAATTCCAGGTCACAGGGCACTTTGCCAGGGCAGCCCTTTCTTGGTTCTTCTGACCCCTGCTGGAAAGTTTGGGGAAGTACAGGCTCTGGCCCAAGGCATTTCTCCAAGGATAGAATCAAGGAGATGTGATATTTAAGAACTCAATGACGTTTGGAAAGACTGGCCTCATTGCTCAAAACTGTTCTGGAGGTACTTGCCACAGAACAATTAGTCATGTAGCAACCCTTTCCTGTTCCCTACCCAATTTTCACATACGGAATTTTTAGCAGAATTACTCTAGGTATTTACGTATGTACAGAATATTCAAGGAAAAATACAAACTTATTTTGGGGCCTTTTCTCCATTCAAAAATATAAATTGTATTATATCCTATTTATTATTATTTGACCTGCTTCTTTCTCTTGTTGATATGTCCTGGAGTGGTCAGGGCTAGGGTGAAACAAGCAAGACACTGCTGTTTATAAGAATAGTTCTTTATCTAGGTGCCAGTGGCTCATGCCTGTAATCCTAGCTACTTAGGAGGATGAGATCTGTGGTTCAAAGCCAGCCTGGGAGAGGAAAATCTGTGAGACTTATAAATCACCAGAAAACCAGAAGTGGCTCTGTGGCTCAAGTAATAGAGCGCTAGCCTTGAGCTGAAGAACTTAGAGACAGCACCCAGGCCCACAGTTCAAGTCCCACACTGACAAAAAAAAAAATTAAAAAGGCTCCTTAAGGGGCTGGGAAGGTGGCTCAGTGGTAGAGCACATGCCTTGCATGCCAGAGGCCCTGGGTTCGATTCCTCAGCACCACATAAGCAAAAAGAAAAAAGCCGGAAGTGGCACTGTGGCTCAAGTGGTAGAGTGCTAAACTTGAGCTGAAGAGCTGAGGGACAGCGCCCAGGCCCAGAGTTCAGGCCCCATGACCGGACCCAAAAAAAAAAAAAAAAAAAGGCTCCTTAAATTTTATACTATGCACATCTGACTCCTGTATATTTATGTGTGTATATTTATGTGTCTGAAGGATCTGAAATAAACTGGCCACAATAAGCCATTTTTCCCTTGATGAACCTTTAGGTTGTTTCCACATTTTAGCTAAAATGCTATGTTGACATTAAAAAATGTATTGTTATAATATTTCTTTTATTATTTATGTATTTCCTTTCTTATTTGGGGATCACAAGGGTTTAAACTCAGGTTTTCTAGGCAAGTGCTATATCACTTGAGCCATGCCCCAGTCCTGTTTTTGCAGTTTCTACTTTGATACCTTCCTTTTTTTAAGGTTATAATGATCCTTCTTTTCCTCCCTCTTTCCTTTCCTCCCTTCCTCCCTCCTTCCTTCCTTCCTTTCTTCCTTCCTTCCTGCCTTCCTTCCTCCCTGACCCCCTTTTTTTTTGGATCTCAGATGTAAAGAGTTGAGTTAAGCATTGTCTTAGTCTATTTTCTGTTATTAATTACACAGACAGATACATCTGAAAGAAATCACTTTCATTGTGGCTCAGGGCCTGCTTCAAGTGGGGGGGGCTGCATCTGGATGAAAATGCCATTTTTCTGGCAGAGACCCAAGGTGTGATACACAGGGCAGCACATGACAAGAGACAGGGAGAATACACGTATTATGGGTCCTCTCACAGTCTCAGGCAACCACCAGGATTTACCATGAGGTAGACGTTATCTTATCCTGATTACTTCAAGGCCCCACATCTAACACCATCCTCACAAGGGAAATTAAATCTTAATAGGAGTACTGGGCCTTGAACTTAGGCCCTTGAACTCTCCATTGGTGCTCTACCACTTGAGCAACAGCTCTACTTTTGGCCTTTTGGTAGCTATTGGAGATAAGAGCCTCTCAGACTTTCCTGCCAGGGCTGATCTTGAACTGAGATTCTCAGATCTCAGCCTCCTGAGTAACTAAGATTACAGGCATGAGCCACCAGCTAAAATGGCCCAGCTAAATCATCACTTCTTATGTCTGGTTTTATTACTTTTCAGATAGAATATTAACACTGTGGCTGGTTTGTAGCCACTACCTGCTATTTATTTTCTTTTAATGTTCTTGGCTCATGGTATTTTCATGATATAATACTTTTTCCCCACCAGGGCCAAACTTAATGAATTTCTTTCCCACCAGCCTCCAGATACTTAAACTTCTACAATTAGAAATTAATTCATTTGATCTTGTCTCATAATTAGGTCTGAAAGAATAGATATTCATCCTTCTTGGCCACTTATAACTTAGTGTGAGTGAATTTATGATCCTTTCCTGGGAGCTTGTTTTGAAACAGGAGATAAGGGAGAAGCATGAATGCACTAAACCTGGATTAAAGGGAGCCCATACTAGATCATTACCCTAGGAAAGAGCAAGAGCTCATGGGTACCAGGACTTTTTTTTGCTTGTTTTTGTTTTGTTTTGTTTTGCTCAGTTATGGGGCTTAAATTCAGGACCAGGGTGTTGTCTCTGAGCTCTTTTGCTCAAGGCTAGCACTCTACCACTTGAGCCACCATTGCCTTGCTGATTTTTTGGTGGTTAATTAGAGATAAGGGTCCCATGGCCCTTCCTTCCCAGGCTGGCTTCAAACTAAGATCCTCAGATTTCAGCTTTCTGAGTAGCTAGGATTACAAGCATGAGCCACTAGCACCCAGCACCAAGATTGTTTTTTTGTTTTTTTGGTTTTTTTTTGTCGGTCGTGGGGCTTGAACTCTGGGCCTGGGCGCTGTCCCTCAGCTCTTCAGCTCAAGGCGAGCTACAGCGCCACTTCCGGTTTTCTGGTGGTTTATTGGAGATAGGAGTCTCACAGTCTCTCCTGCCCGGGCTGGCTTTGAACCGTGATCCTCAGATCTCAGCCTCCTGAGTAGCTAGGATTACAGGCGTGAGCCACCAGCTCCCGGCCAAGATTGTTTTTAAAGTGTTTTTTTTTTAAATTATTATTACAGCTGGGTGAAAGTGGCTCATGTCTAGAATCCTAGCTACTCAGGACGCTGAGTTCTGAGGATTGTGGTTCAAAGCCAGCCTGGGCAGAAACATCTGTGAGAATCTCATCTCCAATTAACCACCAGAAAACTGGAAGTGGTGCTGTGGCTCAAGTGGTAGAGTACTCTCCTTGAACTGAAGAGCTCAGAGACAGCGCCCAGGCCCAGATTTCAAAACTCAGGACCACCACCAACAACAAATTATTATTACAAAGGTGATGTACAGAGTCATTAGTACATAAGTCAGGTAAAGAGTACATTTCTTTTTGAACAGTGTTACCCATTTCCTCACTCTCTCCCAGTTTTTCCCTCTCACTCCCACCCAAAATTATATAGTTCATTTTCAATATAGGATCTATATACAAGAATGCCCTTGGCAGAATTGTTTATAATGGACTTGAATCAGAAACAGCCCTATCCATCAAAAATAGAATGGAAAAATGTATTATATTTACATGATGGACTACAATACAGCAATAAAAGTGACCTAAGGCTATCAAAAACAACTTGTATCTCTCAAACACAATTTTGAGTGAAAGAAGCATGATATAGAATAATATATGCAGTGGAAATATAAACAAATAAAGTTCAAATATGAGTGGTTGATTATAAAGCATAAGAAGAAGCTAAGAGCTAGTGACTCACATTGATACACCTAGTTACTTAGGCTGAGATCAGAAGGATTAGCGTTCAAGGCCAGCCTTGGAAGACCTCTTCTCAACTAATAGCTGGGTGCACTGGTGTGTACCTCTCAGTTATGTGGAAGGCTGAGCTGGAAAGGATTTGGTTCCAGGACAGATTGGGCAGAAAAGTCCACAAAACTCCATCAATGGATGAAGCTGAGTGTAGTGTCACGTGTCTATCATGCTAGCTACAATGGTTCCTAAAATAAGACGATTTCAGCCTAGGTGCCTGCCTAGACAAGAAGCAAGATTATATCTCAAAAATAACTATACCCAGAAAGGGGTGGAGACATGGCTCAATGGTAGAGCATGTACTTAGCAAGTATCAGTCTCTCAGTTTAAATTCCAGTACCACCATCAAGGAAGAGAAAAGAAGGGAGGGAGGAAGGGATGGAGGAAGGGAGGAATGGAGGAATGGAGGGAGGGAGGAAGGGAGGAAGGAAGGAAGGAAGGAAGGGTATCACAAGTTAGGATAGTATCAACTGATTCTGATTGAAAGGAAAAGGTTGTGTAGACTAATGCTGTACAACCAGCATTTTGCTGGTTAACTGGGGAATGTCTCACAGACATTCCTGCCCAGGCTGGCTTTTGAACCGAAATTCGCAGATCTCAGCCTTCTACATCCCTAGGGTTTCAGGCCTGAGCCACTGGCACCTAACTAAGAGGCAAGATTTTGAAGAGTCCAGTGCAGAACTGAAGAGAAGCTTCCCTCTGTTTTCTAAAGGTTTTATAATACAGACTTTTGAAACAAGCTGACAACAACCAGATTAAAAGGAGAAAAAGTATACAAACTTATTAAACGGACAAGGACATTACAAAAATGTAAAATGAGCCACTTGTTGGTAGCTCATATTTCTAATCCTAGCTACTCAGGAGTCTGAGATCTGAGGATCATGGTTTGAAGCCAGCCCTGGCAGGAAAACTCCATGAGAATCTTATCTCCAGCAAAAAGCTGGAAGTAGAGCTATGGCTCAAGTGGTAGAGTGCTAGCCTTTACCACAAAAGCCCAGGCCCAGCATTCAGGTTCCAGCAAAATCAGGAGGAGGAGGAGAAGGAAAAAGAGGAGGAGGAAACTGGGTTCTAGATATACTATTATTCTATGTCACTTTTCTCTGAGAGGCGGCTTAACAGTAGTGAGAAAGTTAATCCTGAACTTGTGATTCATTTTAGTCACACGCTACAGGAAAAAAAATTAAAGTACAACTAGTCAATCATTCTGTTCTCCCTTCCCCAACATCCTTTTAAAAATTATTTGTATTACTATTAGCATACATGAGTTATGGTGGGGGGGAGGGGTGGTTTCATTGCGACATTTCCAGTCAAGTATACAACGAATTCCAGTCAATCCCACCCCTCCTTTATCCCCTTCCTAAAACAATTTCAACAGGTTTCATTGTTCTATTCTCATACATGCAAACAATCTACATTCACCAAATTTGTTAGCCTAATCCCATTCCACTATTACCTACCTTTCCCAACAGATCCTGCTTCCTTTTCCCCTCCTTCCCAATTCCCTATGGACCAACAGTTTTCATTGAGGTTCCTTATGCTGCTTTCATATATAGTGATGTGTTTCCAAATTCTTTCCCCTCTGCCTGTCTTCTTTTCCCCCAAATCCCAACCTCTTGACCTAACTTTTGGTTTGTGAGACAGGCAGATACTACCCTGAGGAGACCTGAACAGTCTGGAAAGACAGGGCTAGGAAGAGAGCCTGAAGCTTTTGAAGAACTGAGGAAAGATTTAAGCAATTCAATTTCAGGGCTAGAGAAGTTGCTATCTGTAGCATACAGTATCTCCTTTCCTATGTGACGCCAAGAGATGTTGCAGAAAGGCTTTGCTACTTAAGACTGGAGTGAGCTTTGTGTTTCTGTTGACCTCGGTGCAGTGCTGCAGATCGTAAGGAAGGAAACAGGGGCTCAGATGTATTTGGGTCAGACTCATGTGCTCTGCCTTATCTTCATCAGCGACATGTCATGCACAAACAACATTTATTCTACTGGAATGGCTGTCCAGGCTGTGATATTATTGAAGGGTAGGGATACAGTTCAGTGGTAGGGTGCTGGCCTAGCAAATGTGATGCTCACACATTAAAAATAGATAGATAGATAGATAGATAGATAGATAGATAGATAGATAGATAGATAGATAGATAGATAAAACCTGGGCTCCTTGGGGGCCTTCCTGGACTTTCCAATATATACTACGGGATGCCTGCTCCAACTCTAAGACTGGTAGCTGCTCTGGCATGGAATCTCTCCTGTATTTGAGCAGCTGGTTTGGGTTTTCACTGGAAGGATTTGAATGCAATAGATCATTTGGGAAGCACCCTAGGAATGCTAGGGAGGTGGAGAGTTGTGGGGCCAGCTGCTGCCCACAGCAACTTGGTGAGTCAGCAGGGGAGTGGCAACGTGTGAGGTCTTCAGAGCATGGCTGTGCCGCTCCACTTCATCCTTCCAATCCTCAGAATTGTAAGTTGTCTCACCTACTACAGCAAAGGGAATTCTGGGAAATGTAGTTCCAGCGGCACTCGATGGACTCTGTGACTTCTTGTCCACAGTCAGGTCTGCAGAGCAGCATCTTCATTGTTAGACATATCAACTGAGCCTCTGCTTGGGAACTCCACTCTGACAGGCTGCTGACATACTTAACTTTGGTCATTCCTAGTGCTTTCCACCTTGGAATCCGATGAAGATTTCAAATCGTTTCTAATTTCCAAGTTGGATTTGGTGCCTGCTATCACTGAATGTTACCATGAAGATGTCACTTCTGGAAGCTCAAGTGGCAGAGCACTTGCCTTGAGCTGAAGAGCTCAGGGACAGCGCCCAGGCCCAGAGTTCAAGGTCCACGACCCATGACTGACATAAAAAAGAAAGAAAAGAAAAAAAGAAGTCACTGCCGCTTTCCCTTCAGATATGGTGACACCTTTGTTTCTGTGCCCCACTTGCTTGCCAAATTCCAGGGTCATGCTAGAGAACACATTTCCAGCTTTTATTATTTTTATTTTTATTTGTGCTATTACTGGGACTAGGACTCAGGGTCTGGGCACTGTTCTTGATCTTTTGTGCTCAAGGTTAATGCTCTACCTCTTGAGCCACAGCTCCAGTTCTGACTTTTTGGTGGTTAACTAAAGAAAAAGAAATCTCACAGATTTTCCTGACCCAACTGGTTTTGAATCTTGATTCTCAGTTCACAGCTTCCTGAATAGCTAGGATTACAGGCGTGAGCCATCATTGCTCAGCTAAAGCATTTGGATTTAAAACAAATCTAAACTGAGGGTGGTTACTCAGGAGGTAGAGATTGGGCAGATAATGGTTTGAGGCCAGTTCAGGAGACTTTCTAAATTAAAAAAAAAAAAAAAAAAACAAACTGGAAGCCAGGCGCTGCTGGCTCACGCCAATAATCCTAGCTGCTGAGGAGGCTGAGATCTGAGGATCGATCGTGGTTCAAAGGCAGCCAGGGCAGGAAAGTCCGTGAAACTCTTATCTCCAATAAAAGCCCCTAGAAAACCAGTAGTGGCGCTGTGGCTCTAACGGTAGAGCGCTCGCCTTGAGCTGAAGAGCGCAGGGACAGCCCCCAAGCCCAGAGTTCAAGCCCCACAACCGACCAAAAAACCCCCAAAAAGCTGGGTACATACATACTAGTTATTCAAATTAGGAAGATTACAGATCTGGCCAGTCCTGGCATAAATATGAGAACTTATTTAAAAAATAATGAACGCGCTGGGTGCTGGCCACTCATGCCTGTAATCCTACCTACTCTGGAGTCTGAGATCTAAGGATTATAGTTCAAAGCCAGCCCAGACAGGAAAGTCTTTGAGATTCTTATCTCCAATAAACCTCCAGAAACTGGGAAGTAGAAATATGGCTCAAATCAGTAGAGTGCTACTCTTAAGCAAAAGAGCTCAGGAACAACATCAGGCCCTGAGCTCAAGCCCCACAACCAACAAAAAAAGAAAACAATGAAAATGGCTGGAGTGGCTTAAGTGGTAGAGTTGCCTACCTAGCAAGCACATGTCCATGAATTCAAACCTTAGTACTGAGAGAAATTAAAAACAAAAACCACCACACACACACACACACACGCACACACACACACACACACACACACACACACACACACACACACACACACACACACACACACACACACACACACACACACACACACACACACACACACACACACACACACACACACACCCCTAATCCAGTCAGATATGTAGAACTAAACTAAATCTGTAAACTAAAGTTAGATCAAGAAGGCTGAAAAATGTCAGTCCAGAAAAAGTAGCAAGGGGCTGGGAAGGTGGCTCAGTTGTAGAGTGCTTGCCTTGTATGCATGAGACCCTGGGTTCAATTCCTCAGCACCACATAAGCAGAAAAAGCTGGAAGCCGCGCTATAGCTCAAGTGGTAGAGTGCTGGCCTTAAGCTGAAGAGCTGAGGGACAGCGCTCAGGCCCAGAGTTCAGGCCCCAAGAAAAAAGAAAAAAAAAAAAAAGAACAAGTAGCAAATTTTCAGGTGTTCCAATGACTCTGACATGCAGTGAGCTAGACTTTATGCTGCATTAGGACTTGTGCAGTAAGAGTTAACAAACTCCACGTACGTATCTTTGTAGAATGCAGGAACTGTGTGTTGGTTTGGGTGTCTTAAGACAAGGATCTCAGCAGCTGTAGCATCACAGCCACCACAGGTGATAGGGAACATTAAAATCTGCTGTCACTTAAATAGCTATTTAACAAGTTTCTTCTTGCTGTAACTTAAAATTTTCTTTTCTTTTCTTTTCCTTGTTAGAAAGTCTCAGTATGTATCCCAGGCTGGCCTGGAATGCATAATCCTCCTGCCTCAGTCATCCAATAGTTGAGATTACAGGTGTGTACCCCCACACCTGACTAAGTAATTCTTCATCTTCTTTCGTTTTTGTTGGTGGTGGTGGTTGTGGGCCCTGAACTCTGGGCCTGGGGACTATCCCTCAGCTCTTCAGCTCAAGGCTAGTGCTCTACCACTTGAGCCATAGCACCACTTCTGGCTTTTTCTGCTTTTGTGGGGCTAAGGAATCGAACCCAGGTCTTCATGCATGCAAGGCAAGTACTCTACCACTGAGCTACCTTCCCAGCCCCAGAAATTCTTAATATACTCAAAACAAATTCTTAATTCAATCAGAATAATTTAACCCCAATGCTTCCATCTTTACTCATGTATTTATGTACCCACTTTTACTATGTATTTGTCATTGAGCTCTTCCTAAAGATGATGTTCAATAATCCTTTCCAACTAGCTTCTGAACACAGTGGTTTAATTGGATGTTCTTTCTGAGAGCAATTTCATACCGTTGTCAAGAACTTGGATGCACATTGTGTTTCAGACTAGTTGCACTTAACACCTCTTCCAATTTATTTTCACTCCTGATTTTATTATACAGACACTTTCTTTCAGTACATCCTCCGCCTACCACATACCCACACATCTATTTAGTGGCACTGTGCTAGCTGTCAGAAGATATTATTGCAATGCCGCTTTAATGGATTTTTGTGTTCAAGTTGATGGAACAGTGAAATAAAATAAGTAATGTATGATCATACAAGTTTTGTTTTGTTTTTGTGCCTGTACTGGGACTCAAAGTAAAGGCATCAAGTTCTCCCTTAGCTTTTTTGCTCAAGGCTGCCCTCTACTACTTGGGCCACATCTGAACTTTCAGCTTTTTGCTGGCTACCTGGAGATAAGAGTCTCTTAGATTTGTCTTCCAAGGTTGGCTTCGAACCTTGATCCTCAGAGCTCAGCCTTCTGAATAGCTAGGATTATAGGTATGAACCACCAGTGCCCAGCCATGTGCATAATTTTTTTGGGGGGTCCAGTCATGGGGCTTGAACTCTGGGCCTGGGCGCTGTCCCTCAGCTCTTCAGCTCAAGGCTAGCGCTCTACCACTTGAGCCACAGTGCCACTTCTGGCTTTTTTCTTTTGCTTATGTGGTGCTGAGGAATTGAACCCAGGGCCTCATGCATGCAAGGCAAGTGCTGTACCACTGGGCCACCTTCCCAGCCCTATGTGCATCATTTTAAAGAGAAGACACCCAAGTAATAACATAAATACAATCTTCGACTAATTGCGTGTGTGTGTGTGTGTGTGTATGTGTGTGTGTGTTTGTGTCAGTTGTGGGTTTGAAGTAAGCCGGGCTCTGTTCCTGAGCTATTTCCACTAAAAGCTAGCACTCTACCACTTTGAGCCACAGCACCACTTACCGTTTTCTAGTGGTTAATTGGAGATAAGAGTCTTATGAACTTTCCTGCCAAGGCTGGCTTCAAACAGTGATCTTCAGAGCTCAGCCTCCTGTGTAGCTAGGATTACAGGTGGGAGTCACAGGTGCCCAGCTCTTAAACTATTTTTTATCTCTACAATTTCTTTCATCTATTATAAAACTATCTGTCATAATCTTGGCTTTGCTTTTTCCACATTTTTCAAAGTAGATAAGCCTGAGTTTTAATGCATTGAGTTTGAGGAAAATACAGTACTCTAGTAAATAGGTCTATAAATAATATACTTTACATAATTTCTACAAATTTTATTACATACCTAAAATCCCAACGCTCAGGACACTGAGGCAGGATGATTGTCTGATTGAGGCCAGCTTGAGCTACATAGCAAGTTCCAGCTTTGGCTACATAGGCTATTTCAAAAAAGATTTATTTTCAGGGCTGGGAAAGTGTCTCCATGGTAGAGTGCTTGCCTTGCATGCATGAGGCCCTGGGTTCGATTCCTCAGCACCACATAAGCAGAAAAAGCCAGAAGTGGCACTGTGGCTCAAGTGGCAGAGCGCTTGCCTTAAGCTGAAGAGCTGAGGGACAGCGCCCAGGCCCAGAATTCAGGCCCCACGATTGACAGAAATAAATAAATTCCTTTTTTAAAAAAAAATTTATTTTTGCTATAAATGACACTAAATTTTCTTTACTTTTTATTAAGTTCATTTTCCAACAAGTAGTCATAAGCAAAGTAATTACACAATGAATTAATAACTGCATTTTTTCTTCTTCTGTATTAAGTCCAAATAGAAAATCTAAATAGAAAATGTGTGTGCTTTTATATCTAGGAATTTGAACTACTAATAGACAGTGATGTGTAGATTTGTTTAGGGACAGAATCATGCTCATGACTGAATTCTGGACTCAGTAGGAGGAAAGAGGTGGAATTCCAGAAGAAAATGGATGAGCTTTCACAAGTACCAAGGCTCCTCACAATGAAATGTTGTGTTAGTCTGTTTTTCACCACTGTGTCAAACACTTGAGAAAGGCAACTTACATAGGAGGAACATTTATTTTTGTTTATGGGTTCAGAAGTTGCAGTTAATGGCCACTTAGCTCCATTGTTTCTGAGCCTGTGATGAGCCTGAATCTTACTGCAGGAAGCATGTGTGGTAGAGCAAAGCAGCTCACCTCATAAGTATGTGTGGTAGAGCAAAGCAGCTCACCTCATGGCAGACAGAAAGTAGAAAGAGACAGAGGAAGTATCCATAGACAAGATATCCTTCCAGACACCCCTCCAGTGACCTACTTTTTCCAACTAGGCCAATCTCCTAAAGTTTCCAGAACAACTCCATATAGTGACATCAAAGGGGGACCAATCCTTCAGCACACAAGCTTCTGGGAGACATCTCATATTCAATCCACAACAACTATGGACTGGCAATTTACTTAAATTCTGAACTCTTGCCTACTGCTTCTTCAGTAACCAACAGGGAACGGAGGACTGGCCAGAGCTAGTTATCTGAAAGTTTTTTTGTTTTTTTTTTTTCCTAGAGTATCAAAGGGGCCCTGAGAGGAGCCTCACTGAACAGACATAACAGTAAGGGAGAAATGAGATATTTAAAAGAAGTGTCCGAGTCTTTAGGATGCTGACTTCATCATCTCCTGGATGCTTACAAATCAAATGTGGAAATAGGAAAAAAAAAAAAAAAAGGAAAATGTAAATAATACCAGTAAAGATTTCCCCAGCTGGGTGCTGGTGGCTCACACCTGTAATAGTAGCTACTCAGGAGGCTGAGATCTGAGGATCATGGTTCCAAGCCAGCCAGGGCAGGAAAGTTCATGAGACTGTTATCTCCAATTAACTACAGAAAAAGCCAGAAGTGGAGCTGTGGCTCACGTGGTAGAACGCTAGCCTTGAGCAAAAGTTGCTCAGGGACAGAGTCCAGGCACAGAGTTCAAGTCCCAGGACTGGCAAAAAAAAAAAAAAAAAAAAAGAAAGAAAGAAAAAAGAAAAGAAAAAGCAAAAGATTGTCCTTACTGCAAAGAGCACTGTTCTTAGCAATAATTCAGCCCAATCCCTGTTTTAAGATCCTTGCAAAATCACAAGTAAGGGTGTTATTTCTGCAGTAATGTATGTTTCTTTTGTCCCCTCATTATTGAAGGAGAAAATGCTTTGGGGAGAAAATTCAACACTCAATTTAACAATAGAGATGCATACTCATTAACACTGAAATATAAAACCAGGTACAATGAAATGGACCATGATAATGATATGGTCTCTCAATTATGGGTCTCAGGCTATGAGGGTCATAATGCTTTCCTAAATGTTAATTAAGGTTCTCCATACCTCTAGCAATGCCAGTTGTGGGGGTATCTGAAATCTCAGCACTTAGAAAGCTAGGATTGAGAGTTTGAGGCCAACCCTAACCCACATAGCAAAACAATTTCCCCAAAACATGCACAAAATGAACAAACTCCTTTGGTAGTGAATATAAAGGTATTCACATCAGAGATGAGAACAATGAGAAAAGAGAGTCCCTGGGACTAGCCTAGAGATGAATGAGCAGCTGCACAGATGACGTGGAGACAGAATTTTTGGTTTTAGCTTCTGTTCTCATCTGTGTGTTTATTTAATGCTTGCTTTCTTTCTTTCTCCTCCCTCTTCTCCCCCTCTTTCTTTCTTTCTTTCTTTTGTTCTTTCTTTCCCTTCCTTCCTTCCTTCCTTCCTTCCTTCCTTCCTTCCTTCCTTCCTTCCTTCCTTCCTTCCTTCCTTCCTTTCCCATAGAAAGAAATTGTACTTGAAAGTAAAATCAGGAAAAAAAAGTAGGGAGACTCTCCAAAGAGAGGGCCACAAAGAGGAATCCGATGGAGTTCTCCCAGGGCAGTTATTATAGGAAGAGGCTCTTCCCATATCTCCTCCTTTGGGCTCTGTGCTGATTGCTTGATGGTTTGTACATACCCTGCCCTGGCTCTTTACATTGATTGAGCAAAAACCCATGGCATTATGGGAAGAAGTATTTGAGCAGAATGTACTATGGTAGCAAGAAGTGCCACAATGGGCCACCTGTTATCTGCCATGTGTTATGTTCACGACTTTTTATCCATATCTACTTGACAGTTCCCCTTTATCTCCCTCATTCCTCCGCTGGGATGAAAACTGTAACTGCGGTGAGGGCACAGAGACAATGACTGGCTGCTTCCTGCTGAATAAGGGTGAAGTGGGGTTTAGCACTTCAGGACTTTTAAATCTATGACCATAGACCTTAGATATTTTGTCTGCGATGCTGTAGATAACTTGGAACGAGAAGAAGACTTCCTCTATTCAAAAGGGGCAAATATACAATGTGAAGAAATAGCATTGTTTCATATAATTTTTGTAACCACCATTACCATGCCACAGAGATGCTTCTGACCAAGATATCCAACCATTTCCCAGAGGCTAAATGATCTAAAAGTCACACTCACTTTTCCTCTTCCTTTACCTTTCTGCAGTCTTAGTACCATTGCTTTTGCCTCTTTTTTTTTTTTTTTTGATGCCTCTTTTTTTTTTTTTTTTGATTGTTGTTTAGTGGTGCTTGGGACTGAACCTAGGGCCTTGGGTATACAGTACACCCTGCATCATACCCCTAGCTCTTGCCTTCCCTTTAAAGTAATTTCTTTTCTTGCTATCTTGGTTTTCTTCCCAACCATTCTTTTGCTGCTTTTTTGCATATTTCCTTCTGTATCCTTCCTCTAAATGTTGAGTTATTCAGGTTTTTTTCTAGGGCCCTCTTTCTGGGGCTTTCTTCCTGTCCTTGAGTGAGTGAGCTCATCTCGTGCCACAGATCCTGACTTTCTGTATTTCTAGTTTAGTTGTCTTGCTTAGACAACATATGCCAATTTGTACTCTGCTTGCTGGTACTCTCCATCTCAGTCTATTTGTTCTATTGGCTCTCACTTCTAAATAGCCCATAGTCTGTGCTTCTCTTTCCAGTCCTTCTATCATTGTATTTATTCAGGTCACAATTATATTCTGCTTAGACTTCCTGCCTCCAGTCCAGTGCATTTAAAATCCATCTTCTTATTCTAGGCAGAGTGACTCCTTTAAAAGGAGAAGGATTTATCTGATCTGAAAAGAAATTAGAGTCTGCGGAGTGACTCTTTTAAAAGGCAACCATAATCAGATTGTGAGCTGGGCAATGGTGGTTCACATCTGAGGATCTCAGTTTGAAGCCAGCTAGGGAGACAAATCCAAGAGACTATTATCTCCAATTAACCCATTCAAAAAAAAAGCTTGATATGAGATGTGGCTCAAGTGGTATAATGCCAGCATGAACAGAAAAATTAAACAAGAGTGCAAAGCCCTGAGTTCAACCTCCAGTACCAGGACGGGTAAAGAAAAGAAAAAGAAAGTACCTAAAATGGAGGAATAAAAGGAAGAAGAGAGGATAAACAAGATAAAATAATGCCTCGTGGCCAGGGTCTGTAGCCTGGAAGTAGCTATCAACATCAACAAACATGAAGTGTGCGGAGGCAAAAGCAGAAACCCCTTTCCTCACTATCACAGGGGTCAGGGCTCATACTACAGTAACAAAAGATAAGTTAGCAAAGGGAAAAGCCCAACATCTTATTTAATGGAACTATGTTAGCATAACAAATGAATCATAGTTTCACATAGTATGAGAGCCTTTAGAATGAAGACAAAACACAGGGGAAACATACCTATTTTATGCTTAGGATAATGAGTAGGGACCACTGTGAAGAAATACAATTGGACAAAAAGATCATAGTATTATGATCTAATACAAAAAGATGAAGTAGAGTAAACTTAGCAAGGCCTGTACATTCAGATTCTCCTTGGCCTCTTAGTTGGCATATTCCTTCCTCCTGGGCCTGCTCCTCTGGAAAGAAAAGGATCTTATGACCTCTTATCAGACAAGGTAGGTCAGAGAGTTTCTTTATGGCTAGCTCCTAGGTAGAAAGGCAGAGGACGATTTAAGGCTTGTTTCGGAGGAAAAGTGTTCTAGTCTCTATGGTTGACTTGTGAAGAGGAATTTTTGTTTATTTAATTTGTTTTGAGGAAAAGGAAGGTAAGACACCAAAGGGCAGGAGAAGACCAGAGAGAAGCTGAATCTGAAGCAGCTTCTGAGGACTCTGCATGGCCTTAATTCAAAGTACTAGTCACACTAAAGTATCATACTGTGGGTTATTGTTTTCTGAGCTTGGTAGTAGAGATGAGATGAAACAACATATTTCCCTCCTGTTACAGAAAATTGATGTATTTGTTTGCTTGTGTATTTATTCCCTGATGAAACTCAAAAAAACAAAATAAAAACAAAAACAAAAATAACGGCCAGATGCCAGTAGCTCAAAGCTGTAATCCTAGCTATTCAGGAGGCTGAGATCTGAGGATCAAGGTTCAAAGTCAACCACGCAAAGAAGTCCATGAGATTATTATCTCCAATTAATTACAAAAAGTTGGAAGTGGAGGTCTAGCTCAACTGGTAGAGTGTCAGCTTTGAGCAGAAGCTAAGCTAAAAAACTTGAACTCATGCCGGGCGCTGGTGGCTCACGCCTGTAATCCTAGCTACTCAGGAGGCTGAGATCTGAGGATCGCGGTTCAAAGCCAGCCCGGGCAGGAGAGACCGTGAGACTCCTATCTCCAATAAACCACCAGAAAACCAGAAGTGGCGCTGTAGCTCAAGTGGTAGAGCGCTCGCCTTGAGCTGAAGAGCTGAGGGACAGCACCCAGGCCCGGAATTCAAACCCCATGACCGACAAAAAAAAAAAAAGCTTGAACTCAGGCCTAGTACTAACACACACAAATGACTATTGATTTTTTTTTTTTGTCAGTTGTTGGGCTTGAATTCTGGGTCTGAGCCGCTGTCTCTGAGCTTTTCAGCTCAAGGCTAGTGCTCTACTACTTGAGCCATAGCACCACTTCTGGTTTTCTGGTGGTTAATTGGAGATAAGAGTCTCACGGACATTCCTGCCCTGGGCTGGCTTTGAACCATGATCCAGAGATCTCAGCCTCCTGAGTATCTAGGATTACAGGCTTAAGCCACCGGCATCTGGCTCATTGATCATTTTTTCTGGACTAGGAGAAACAGGAAGAATGATGCTAATAGGTACAGAATGATAAAGATAATATATAACTAGAGAATGATGATGGTGTCACAATTTGGTGAATGTTTTTAAAATGACTGAATTGTAATTTCACTGTAAAATTTATGATATGGGAATTATATCTCCATAAGAAAATTTAGCTGGCACGGTGACCCATGCCTGTAATCTTAGTTATTTGGAAAGCAGAGATCAGAAGAATCATGGTTCAAGGCCCATTCAGGACTAAAGTTCTTGACACCGCCATTTCAACCAGCTATTCTTTACCATGACTTGTGCTACTCTATTAGCTCCTACATTGTAAGTCTTACAACATAAACAGCAATTCCTACATTTGACTAGTTCTTAATTCTCTCTTAGATTTGAAAATCCGAAGCTCTCCTAGGAATAGCCTTTCTTAATCTAGCTCATCATAAATGGAGATCCTTAATAATGAATGGAACTGATAAATTAGTCCACAATAGGCAATTTACTTTTAAAAAATTTTATTTTGATGAAGTTATTACATAAATTTCACAAATTTCATAGTATTGTGAGATAGTGATACTTAAAGTCACAAACACATTCTAACCTTCCTGAGGCAAATTGTCATTATTGTGGTTTATAAAGTTTGTGAATTCCATGACCTTTGACAACTATTTCTTCCATATCGGGTAATATGTACATTTCTTTCCTTTTGCTTAGTGTTAGCTGTTCCTTCTATCCCTCTCATTCTCTCCCTCCCATCCCTGCCCTTGAGTTGCTTAGCTCATTTTCATCAATGTGCAGCTGATGAGTCCCTCTGTTGTGTTTCCCCCTGTTTCTGTGTCTTCCTCCTAGTTTTCCTCAGATGTGTGCATATATACCATATAAGTAGTCAGCAGCATGGGGTCATTTAGTAATGATACAACAAGATGAGTGGAAGTCCTTAGGCAATTTACTTTTGAGAATCAAGAATACTTTGTGAAAGAAAGATTAAAGCCTGGGTAAATATGGAGCTACAGAGATCTGGAAGGGGGAGGAATGGAGGGAAAGAGGAGGTGAGGGGGACAGAAGGAGAGAGAGAGAAGAGAAAGGGAAGAGACTGGCACAGTGGGGAGTGGAGTAAAGGGAACAGACTTATCCTGCTCTGAATTACTGCAGGTTGCATAGAACAGCAGCTTTAGGGATGTGCCTTATTTCCATCCACTCCCATTTTGTAATAAGCCTTTTGACATAAGATATTTCTACTTTAACTTCCAAAACAGAATGCATCTTGTTTATACACATAAACAACTATCATCTGGAAAGATAAATAATTTAACTATGTCACTATTATCAACAAATACCTCACATCATATCAATAAAACCAGGCCCATGAACTTGAGTACACCAGACCCTTACCTGAATCACATAAAAGGAAGAACTTCTAGTCCTGGGACGCAGCCACACATACCAGTTCGTCAGCAGATGATTCATTGTTGTGTGTGTCAAGGATTAACAGGTGAGGACTACTAAATATGCTCCTGGGACTTCAGCTCAGCCTAATCACCTGCTCCACAAGGCCCACTTGAATTGTGAAACTGCTGTCAGAATTGCCATGCTTCTGTACCTAGTTAGCCCCCAAATCATCTCTGTGCCTAGACTCGGAAAACATATCTGTGCTTGAAATCAGCTGTACACTTTCAGTTGGCATTGAACCTTTTCACACAACTGGACCTCAGCAGCTCTGTGACAGCTGTGCCAGAGTTTGTTACCAGTGTCGTATCTGCCTGTAATGACCTTTTTACAGCTGTGTCCATGCTCTGCTCTGGCTTTAGACAACAAGGCCTCTTTGAACTCTGTAGCTCAGCTATCTTAATGTGTGATCTGAGAGTAATTAGTAATTTAGAGTAAAAGAACCTGTAGTATGAAATGAAATTGATGTAGACTGTAAATTTGTTATCCAATAAATTATGACTTTGTGGAAAGTCACAAGTCTGTCTGTGTTTCTGATACAGCACTCTCACGAGGGTAAAGTAGTGGAAGAGGGAGGTAAAGGCTTAGGGAAAGAAAGGGTGGAGATAGAATGAATATAGTATAGTGGTAGAGCACTGGGCTACTGGCTCACACCTGTAATCCTAGCTACTCAGGAGGAAGAAATCTGAAGATCAGAGTTCAAAGCCAGACTAGAAAAGTCTGTGAGACGTCATCTCTAGTTAACCAGAAGAAAAACTGGACTGAAGATGTGTTTCAAGTGGTTAGAGCATTAGCTATGAGAACAAGAAGACAGGCTGGGAAGGTGGCTCAGTAGTAGAGTGCTTGCCTCGCATGCATGAAGCCCTGGGTTTGATTCCTCGGCAGAAAAAAGCCGAAAGTAGTGCTGTGGCTCAAGTGGTAGAGCGCTAGCCTTGAGCTGAAGAGCTGAGGGACAGTGCCCAGGTCCAGAGTTCAAGCCCCATGACTGACAAAAACAAACACCTGAATCCAGCCGTCTTGAGCTGAAGAGCTGAGGGACAGTGCCCAGGTCCAGAGTTCAAGCCCCATGACTGACAAAAACAAACACCTGAATCCAGCCGTCTTGAGCTGAAGAGCTGAGGGACAGTGCCCAGGTCCAGAGTTCAAGCCCCATGACTGACAAAAACAAACACCTGAATCCAGACGTCTTGAGCTGAAGAGCTGAGGGACAGCGCCCAGGTCCAGAGTTCAGGCCCCACGACGGGGGGGGGGGGGGGGGGGGGGAGGGGGAAGGGGGGAGGGGCTGGAGATAGGGTCCTGCGTTCAACCTCAGTACTGGCACAGACACAGCCCTTCAAGGACTGACAGATGACGGATGTGAATTTTCTGGTCAAGGTCGAACAGTTTACTCTTTGGACCGGAAGGCAGGGGAATTCACAGGACACCAGTCCCAGTTAGTTTGTAATCCTTCGAAGTGGGGTCCCGTCCCCCCTTCCCTCCCGGTCCCCGCGAGGACGGCGGGGCTGGAATCCTCTCAAAACTTTAAATCCCGGCCCTGATTTATGTATGTATGTATTTATGTATGTATGTATGTGTATGTATGTGTGTGTGTGTGTGTGTCTGTGTGTGTTTGTGCCTGTCTGTCTGTCTGTCCGTCTGTGTGTCTGTGTGTCTGGGGTGGGATGGGGGTGGGGCAGAGTAATCTTGCGCCTGCGCAGTGTGACCAGAAGGCAAGGTCGTAGTCTGGCCTCGTCAAATCTCGCGAGACCCCCTCCGCTGTGGGAAGGTGCGGGACGGTCGGGCACTGGAAGCCGCCTGTGGCGGGCGCGCGGTGAGGATCGCGGTGAGCGCGGCAGGTCCCCGAGGGGGGCATCCGGAGCGCCCGCGCGCTGCCTCCCGGAGCTCCCGGCGGGGCGCTGGCGGTATTGCCTGGGACGCTAGGATCGGGAATGCAGGAGAAGGCGTTTTATTAAGAACTGTGAGGGGCAAGCGACCTCCAGTTGGGATAAAACTGTGCTGGCGGTGTCTCTGGGCGCTGACACCATGGATCGATCGGGGCGCGGACTTGAATCCTTGCACAGAGCTGGCCGGAGGCTTCATTCTCTTAGTTTGACGTTGTGGGGTACAGCTACGGGTGATTAGTTTCCTACGAGCACTGGGTAATGGGGTGCTCTGGAGGAGGGCTGGGCTGTGGGAGAGCGCGGTCAGGCCCGGGCAGCGGACCTTCGTGACCGACCCACTGAACCGAGCAAGGACGGAGAAGCGCGTCTACTCAAAGGTGTTGGGGGTGCAGGTCAGAGGGAGAGCACTCGTCTGGCTCTGCAAGTGTGAATCTTGATGTGTTTTCCTTCCAGCCCCACATAGGAGAAAATTCATAACTCAAAATCTGTTGAGAGTTCGAATTCTAGCGTCGTTCCACCTGGGGCAAATTACTTGACTTCGCTTCCTACACGGTAAAGCAGAGATATTAACCTCTTGTGGGTGTTTGGGCCAGGAGTTGTAGTTAAACACGATAATAAAATTCTTCAAGCCCTGTTTTGTGGCACCTAGGAAAACTAGGGAAACAAGCTGAGAGACGGAACTTTTCCAAGATTCCACTTGGTTAGAACCAGGACACATCCTCTGTTCGTAAATGAACTTTCTCTCTTAAATTGCAACACAAGACACCCGGGACTGGCATCAAAGCGAATCTTACAGTTGCTTGGCACTGTTTTGGCATTATTTTGAAATAGTACTCAGGCAGATCGGATTTGCTGAGTTTCTCCCTCATTTCCTTGAGATCTTGAATTTGGTGTACCTTATTTTAAATGCTAATCGTGTGACTAAATGAAGTTTCTATTTTTAATGTTTGTTGTGTTAAGGGATATCACAAAAGTAATCTTGCATTCATTAATTGTGTTTGGCACTTTTTTAATGCAGAGGGAGATAACTATAATAGTGTATTTTCATACTGCAAAGCAATGTTTTGACAAATTCTACAATACACAAATCTTACTTATTTTTGTTGCTGGGATCAAACTCAGAGCGAGGAAAGTATTCTACTATTGAGCTACATCCTCAGCTCTTGGTATTTTGAGCCAAGGCTTTACTCTGTAGTCCAGGTTGTCCTCAAACTCATGATTCTTCTCCCTCAGCCTCTCCACTGCCAGGATTATAGGTTAATGCTAGGATTGTGCATACTTTAAAGTAGAATATAACATTGAAATTAGAAAAAGGACAAATATTAAACTTAATTTGAATTTTGTTGTTGTTGTTGTTGGTCATGGGGCCTGAACTCTGGGCTTGGGCGCTGTCCCTCAGCCCTTCAGCTCTAGACTAGCACTCTACCACTTGAGCCACAGTGCCACTTACAGCCTTTTCTGCTTATGTGGTGTTGAGGAATGGAACCCAGGGCCTCATGCATGCAAGGCAAGCTCTCTATCACTGAGCCACTTTCCCAGCCAATTTGAATTTGTGTGTGTGTGTGTGTGTGTGTGTGTGTGTGTGTGTGTGTGTGTCTGTGTCTGTGTGAAGGGGTTTACACTCAAGGCTTGGGTGCTATTCCTGAGCTATTTTGTTCAAGCCGACCCCTGTACTACTTTAAGCCATTTCTGGTTTTCTGGTGGTTAATTGGAGATAAGTCTCATAGGGACTTTTCTTCTCAGGCTGGCTTTGAACAGTGATCTTCAGATCTCAGCCTCCTGAGTAGCTAGGATTCTGCCCAGTTGTGAGCCATTGGCACCTGGCTTATAATTGAAAGATATTTTCACCATTTAAAGTCAGTTTGAACCAACTTTGGGTAAACTTTGCTCTTTACTGTTGAGGTAATTTTTCCATATGGTGATTCAATAGAAAATTTCTCTGCGGATGGGTGTGATGGCATTCTTATAATCCTAGCTAATCAAGAAGCTAAGGCAAAGCTGGACACCAGTAGCTCATGCCTGTGAATCATAGCTACTCAGGAGGCTGAGATCTGAGGATCTTAGTTCAAAGCCAGCCTAGGCAGGAAAGTCTGTGAGACTCTTATCTCCAATTAAGCACCAGAAAACTGGAAGTGGTGCTGTGGCTCAGGTGGTAGAGAGGTAGCCTTGAGCTGAAGAGCTCAGGGACAGTGCCCAAGCTCAGAGTTCAAGACTCATGACTGACCCTTCCCCCCCCCCCCCAAAAAAAAAAAAAAAAGAAGCAACAATTAAGCCAAGAATATCACTTGAGCCCAAAAGACAGAATCTGCCTGGGCAATATAATAGATTACTTGAAAAAAAAAATCTTACCTATGTACTTATATCACCTTTAGAATCCACCAGTGTCAAGTAAGGGAGGAAGAAAGAACAAGATAAATGATACTATGAGGAAGCAATCAGAGGATATCTTAGAGACAAAAGAGTGAAGAGACAAAGTAATAGTATGAAATAAGGGTGGGAGATTCAATGTAATATGTGAATCTTGAAGCTTTCTGATGGGTTGACTCTAAAAATGCATCTTTGAGACAATCAGAAAGTTTGTTCACTTCTTCACTAGGTGTTAGATGAATTACCTGTACTATTAATTCAGTTAGGAGCAATGGCATAGTATTTAAGTTGAAAATAGTCCTGCTAACAGAGATGCTTGACAGGGATTTTGAGGAGAAATGGGATGATTCTGAGGTTTGCTTTAAAAGGAAGCTGAGAAATATACTTTTATCTGGGCAACATGGTATCCAGAAGAAAATAGAATAGAAGACAGCTAGCCATTTCTGTCCTAACCAATGAGATCATAAATATGAATATTATAAAAAATAGCGAAACAAGGGCTGGGAAGGTGGCTCAGTGGTAGAGCGCTTGCCTTGCATGCCTGAGGCCCTGGGTTCAATTCCTCAGCACCACATAAACCAAAAGAAAAGAGCCGGAAGTGGCGCTGTGGCTCAAGCGGTAGAACGCTAGTCTTGAGCTGAAGAGCTGAGGGACAGTGCCCAGGCCCAGAGTTCAGGCCCCACGACCGGACCATCCCCCCTTCCCCCAAAAAATAGCAAAACAAGCCAGGTGTTGGTGGCTCACACCTGTAATCCTAGCTACTCAGGAGGCTGAGATCTGAGAATCCAGATTCAAAGCCAGCCCAGGTAGGAAAGGCCATGAAACTCTTATCTCCAATAAACCACCAGAAAACCAGAAGTGGCACTGTAGCTCAAGTGGTAGAACGCTAGCCTTGAGCTGAAGAGCTGAGGGACAGCCCCATGACTGACAAAAAAAAAAAAAAAAAAGAAGCTGGGCGCTGGTGGCTCATGCCTGTAATCCTAGCTACTCAGGAGGCTGAGATCTGAGGATTGCGGTTCAAAGCCAGCCCGGGCAGGAGAGACCGTGAGACTCCTATCTCCAATAAACCACCAGAAAACCGGAAGTGGCACTGTAGCTCAAGTGGTAGTGCACTCACCTTGAGCTGAAGAGCTGAGGGACCTTGAGCTGAAGAGCTGAGGGACAGCGCCCAGGCCCAGAGTTCAAGCCCCACGACCGACCAAAAAAAAAAAAAAAAAAAAAAAGGGAAACAATAAAATGTATTCTTTTCTTTTCTTTTTCTTTTTTTGTCATTCATGGGGCTGAACTCTGGGCCTGGACACTGTCCCTCAGCTCTTTAGCTCAAGGCTAGCTCTCTACCACTTGAGCCACAGTGCCACTAATGGACTTTTCTGTTTATATGGTGCTGAGGAATTGAACCCAGGGCCTCATGCATGCAAGGCAAGCACTCTACAACCAAGTCCTGTGGCTGGGCAAGGTGGCTCATGCCTATAATCCCAGCTACTTAGGAGGCTGAGATTTGAGGATCACAATTCAAAGCCAGCTTGAGCAGGACAGGCTGTGAGACTTTTTTTTTTGGGTCCAGTCTTGGGGCCTGAACTCTGGGCCTGGGTGCTGTCCCTCAGCTCTTCAGCTCAAGGCTAACGCTCTACCACTTGAGCCACAGTACCACTTCCGGCTTTTTTCTTTTGGCTTACGTGGTGCTGAGGAATCAAACCCAGGGCCTCATGCATGCAAGGCAAGCACTCTACCACTGAACCACCTTCCCAGCCCCATTTCTATTTTAATGAGTGAATAAAAGATCCTTTAAAATTTAGTTAAAGTAGATGTGAAGGCAGTCTGGCTTTGACATCTGTCATTCCATTGTTCACCAGGGTTGAGTAGGCTAGATACCTGTCCCCTCTCTCCTTCCTGAAGCTGTGGGTGACCATTCCCCATACAGAAGGACTATTCTTCCGTCAAGGTTATGCTAGTAGCAGCTCTCCCCTGGTAGAATCTTCAGACAAGCTCTCAAAGTTTAGTTATAGCTCAAGTAAACTTTTTGTTGTTGTTGGTCATGGAGCTTGAACTCTGGGCCTGGGCGCTGTCCCTCAGCTCTTCAGCTCAAGGATAGTGCTCTACCACCTTAGCCCCTGCACCACTTCCTGTTTTCTGAGTAGTTTATTGGAGAGAAGAGTCTCACAGACTTTCCTGCCTGAACTGGCTTTGAACTGCAATCCTCAGATCACAAGTGTGAGTCACAGGCACTCGACTCATGTAAACTTTTTAATTTTCTTTTCTGGTGATTGTGGTGGTGCTTGGGATTGAATCCAGGCCCTTATATATGTTAGGCAAGAGATCTACTACTGAGCTATATCCTGATCCCCGGTTAATCATTTTATTTTGTTACTGGATCAACTGACTAGCTCTAGAGGAATATATCATGTTTTTCTTTTAATCAAATTTGTAGTAGGATGCTAAATCAAAATGGTGTGAAGATGAATGTCCTTGAATTATCTGAGGCAAAACCATTTTGATTCATTCAGCCTTCAGGGAACTTATTCCTACTAGCTCAAGATTCTAACTACATTTAGTTTTCTTCTCTTTGCCTTAGGAGGCAGACTTGTACAGGGTGGTATATCCTTTTTGGATCCTAAACATAATTTTTTCTTCTTCAGAAGCACAATTGGACTTCTTTTTTGTTTTAAATGATTAAATACTGCAGATCTTTCTAGTGATTTAATTTTTTTATTTATAGGGATTATTTTATATTGAAATTTGTGACACTGCTGCACAGAGTGATGATTGTACAAAGAGTGGTATTGAATTCCCGACCTGGTATGTATTTGTCAATGGTTAGTGAACAACTTCAGTCTTTAACAATTTTCAGTGAATAAAAAGGTAAAAATTAATATGATTACATATATATAAATCCATCCATATAATTAAATATATATGGATTCATAGAGAACATGAATCTAAGGGGCTATTTAGGAGAAGGGGAGAAGGAAGGAAAAAGGATAGGGGATGCATATTGAGATACATTGCAATTATATATGACAACATGAAGAACTTCAATGAAAACAGATGATTAATAGAGTTTGGAAGGTATGGGAAAGAGAAATGAGCTCTGTTAGAGGCTCAGTAGTAGTGAGAAGGGTTTGGGCTAACAAGAAGAAAATGAAAGGGATGAATATAGAAGTAGGTTGTTGACAACTATTAAAATAGAACAGTGAAGGGTGAGGATTGTAGCTTAGTGGTAGAGTACTTGCCTAGCATGCATGAAGCCCTGGGTTCAATTCCTCAGTACCACATAAACAGAAAAAGCTGGAAGTAGCACTGTAGCTCAAGTGGTAGAGCGCTAGCCTTTAGCAAAGTAGTACGATATTAAGACTAGTAAATATGTCAGAAGAAACTAAACAATGTAATGCCATTTGTTGATATTCTTGGAAGATTTTATTACTAATATGCATGAATTTTTCTTTATAGTATGTATTGTTGATTTTTAAAATTTGCTTTTCTGTTTTATGTGAAATACACTGACATATCAGTGCTGACAATTTCTTGAATCATAAAAACTTAGATAAGGGGTTTGGGGTCTGAGAAGTTTGAGGCCACTGATACCTTGGTTTTGCTGCATCTACTACTGTGTCCAGAAAAAGTTGTTCAACTTTTCTGACCTCAGTTTTAATGAAGTGAGTAATTAGGTTAAGATATATTTATTTATTTTTAGTGGTACCTCAGGGCTTTATGCTTGCTAGGTAAGTGCTCTACTACTTGAATTAGTCCCTTTTGCTTTAGTTACTTTTCAGATAGGGGCTTACTTTTATTGTCTGAGCAACCTTGGATTTTTTATTTTCTTACTTGTGCATCCTGAGTAGCTCGGAGTTCTGTATCACCATGCCCATCAATTAAGATCTTTGTATTCATGTCTCACCTTAGAAATTTAATTATTTTTTGACCAGGAAGTTTGTTTCTGTTAAACATAAAGCAAATATTTAGTGATGACATTTCTTTATACCTTTTCCTTATATGTTAAAATTTTTAATTTCTGGGGCTGGGAAGGTGGCTCAGTGGTAGAGTGCTTGCTTTGCATGCATGAGGCCCTGGGTTCGATTCCTCAGCACCACATAAGCAAAAAGAAAAAAGCCGGAAGTGACGCTGTGGTTCCAGTGGTAGAGCGCTAGCCTTGAGCTGAAGAGCTAAGGGACAGTGCTCAGGCCCAGAGTTCAGGCCCCATGACTGGACCCCCAAAAAATTTTTTTTTTAATTTCCTAGATTTTAAGACTTTACTATAAAAAAGTTCATTTAAGCATCTGCTTTTTAAAAGGAGGAAATAACTTACCTAATATTTTATTTTGGCTGATATATTTCTACGTGTGTGTGTGTGTGTGTGTGTGTGTGTGTGTGTGTGTGTGTGTGTGTGTGTGTGTGTGTGTGTGTGTGTGTGTGTGTGTGTGTGTGTGTGTGTGTGTGTGTGTGTGTGTGTGTGTGTGTGTGTGTGTGTGTGTGTGTGTGTGTGTGTGTGTTGGTATGTGCTTGAACTCAGGACCTTATCTTTGGCTTCAGTTTTTCACCCATGGCTAGCAGTCTACCACTTGATCTATGCTTCAAGGCTGATCTTTTTTTCTGGGTTAGTTAGAGATTAAGAGAGTTTTGGAGATTTTTCTGTCTAGGCTTGTTTCGAATGTCGAGCTTCAGAGCCTCCTGAGTAGCTAGAATTATAAGCGTGAGCCACTGGTGCTTAACTGAATTCATGTTTTTGACTGATATTTTAGGGAAAAATGGTAATCCAGTAGCAGAGAATTTCCGAATGGAAGAAGTCACTTTACCAGAGAGCATCAATGAAGGACAAGTGCGAGTCAGAACTCTTTATCTTTCTGTGGATCCTTACATGGTAAGAATCAAAGGTGTTGTAACTTGGTGAAAAATATTATTTTTTCCCTATCAGAATTTTATTGTGTAATGTTTAGGACTGATGCATATTTGGGCAATTATATGTTTGTTACTGAGAATTATGGATTGCCTTTATTCTTATTTACTGACATTGATAAAATGGATTATATTTATGGATTTGTAAAAAGGATTATATTTCTAAAAATAATGGCTGGCCAGGTTCTTTTATAGCTTGGAGGTAGTAAAATATTTGAAAATTCTCTGACAGATCTGGTTTATAAGGCTGGCTATGTATATGAGACTCTTCTCTTGCTGCTTCTCTTTTTTCACCCTCTTTCCCAACCCTGTTTCTTTCCTTATTTTGAGACAGAGTCTATGTAGCTCAGGGGAGCTCCTAACTTGAGATTCTCCAGCACATCATGCCGGTACATCTATTAACTTACTCTTTCTTCCTAGGTTTACCTGTACTATACATTTCATTTAAGTAGAAGCATACAATATATACCTTTTGTGTCTGGCTTCTTTTATGTAGTATATTTACAAAGTTAATTAAGCTATAATGTATCAGTTCTTTTTGTTGCTGAATTATTTTGCATTATCTGGATATTCACTATTTTATCATTGATTTATCAATTAGTAGACATGGGGATTTCCAGTTTGGCTATTATGAATATTTTGCTATTTTTTTCTATTTTAGCGTATATCAATAGTACCACAAGTTTCATTATAATCTCCCTAAATGCTACATACAAGTTTTTGTTTAGACTACCTTTTTTTTTTCGGCCCAGTCGTGGGGCCTGAACTCTGGGCCTGGGCGCTGTCCCTCAGCTCTTCAGCTCAAGGCTAGCGCTCTACCACTGGAGCCACAGCGCCACTTCCAGCTTTTTTCTTTTTGCTTATGTGGTGCTGAGGAATCGAACCCAGGGCCTCATGCATGCAAGGCAAGCGCTCTACCACTGAGCCACCTTCCCAGCCCCAGACTACCTTTTATTTATCCTAGGTGTATACCTAGGAATAAAATTGTTAAGTCTTATGGTAACTGTTTAACCTTAAATTTTTTTATTGTTCTTATAAAGCTGATGTACAGAGGGGTTAGTTACATAAGTCAGGTCTTGGGGCTGGGAAGGTGGCTCAGTGGTAGAGCGCTTGCCTTGCATGCTTGAGGCCCTGGGTTCGATTCCCCAGCACCACATAAGCAAAAAGAAAAAAGCCGGAAGTGGTGCTGTGGCTCAGGTGGTAGAGAGCTAGCCTTGAGCTGAAGAGCTGAAGGACAGCGCCCAGGCCCAGAGTTCAGGCCCACTACCAGACCAAAAAAAAAAAAACCAGTCTATAAAAATTGGTCTTGTACCTAAGAAGTTTTTGAGCCAGGCGCTGGTGGCTCACACCTGTAATCCTAGCTACTCAGGAGGCTGAGATCTTAGGATCGGGTTTCAAAGCCAGCCTGGGCAGGAAAGTCCGTGAAACTCTTATCTCCAGTTAACTAGCCTTGAGCAAAAGTGCTCAGGAATAGAACTCAAGTCCTAAGTTCAAACCGCATGACCAACAACAAAAAATGTCTGTGCCTCCCCCTGGATAATGAAGATTTAGCTGTGGTTTTCTTTTAAGAGTTTTATAGTTTTAGTTATAATATTTTAGCCTTATAGCCCATTTTGAGCTACTCTTTGTATATAATATGAAGAGCTCTATATTCGGTATGTGATATTATTTTTCAAGTGTGATTAAAGAGACTGTCTTTTTGCCATTATATGTTCCTAGCATCATTATTGGAAATCTGTAAATTTGTGGATTTATTTCTAGGCTCTCTATTCTGTTCCATTGGTCTGTGTCTCTGTTTTTATTATTGTTGTTTGTTTGTGGGGGTACTGAAGCTTGAACTCAGGGCCTAGGCACCTCCCTTACTTTTTTTTTTCTGTGCCAGTCCTGGGGCTTGAACTCGAGACTTGGGGGCTGTCCTAAGATTTGTCGTTGGTGGTGGTGGTCCTGGGCCTTTTTTTTTTTTGGTTGGTCTCGGGGCTTGAACTCTGGGCTTGGGCGTTGTCCCTGAGCTCTTCAACTCAAGGTTTTCTGGTGGTTTATTGGAGATAGGAGTTTCACAGTCTTTCCTGCCGGGGCTGGCTTTGAACCTTGATCCTCAGATCTCAGCCTCTTGAGTAGCTAGGATTACGGGGCGTGAGCCACTGGCGCTCAGCTTGGTCCTAGGTCTTGAACTCAGGGCCACTGTACCACTTCCAGCTTTTTCTGAGTATTTTATTGGAGATAAGAATCTCAGGTAATTTCCAAGCTGGGCTGGCTTCAAACTGCTATCCTCAGCTCTCAGTCTCCTGAGTAGCTAGGATTACAGGTGTGAGAAACCTGCACCTTGCTTCTCCCTTACTTTTTGTACCCTAAGGTTGCATTTGAACTGTACTTTGGTTTTTGATCGTTAAATTAGAGATAAGGGTCTCACAGATTTTCCTGCCCAGGCTGGCTTTTTGAACCTCAGATCTCAGCCTCCTGAGTAGCTACGATTACGAAGTGTGGCCCTTGGCATAATTATAATTCTTTAGTAGTTATACTTTTTTTTTTCCAGAAAAAAAATAATGGAAAGGGAAATAAACAAATTTTATTTCTATTTGTTTGACTTATACTTTTACCAACTGAGAAAAATTAATAAATTATGTTAGCTAACAAAATTAATGCTTTCTCTTTTCAGCGTTGTAAGATGAATGAAGACACTGGCAGTGATTATTTAGCACCTTGGCAGCTGTCTCAGGTGGTAGATGGTGGCGGTATTGGAATTGTAGAAGAAAGCAAGCACACAAATTTAACCAAAGGCAATGTTGTGACTTCTTTTTATTGGCCCTGGCAAACTAAAGCTATTCTAGATGGGGATGGCCTTGAAAAGGTGATGTATAATATAAAACGATCTTATGTTTTTCACATTTGTAATTCTTATTTTCTACACTTATATGATTTTATTTTAGCTATATTCCTTCCCACTTTTTCGACTCTAACTTTATGTAAGAGTTCATATATTACCAGAAACGGTATCATCTTCTATATTTCTTTCTTTTTTTTTTTTTTTTTGTCGGTCGTGGGGCTTGAACTCTGGGCCTGGGCATTATCCCTCAGCTCTTCAGCTCAAGGCGAGCGCTCTACCACTTGAGCTACAGCGCCACTTCCGGTTTTCTGGTGGTTTATTGGAGATAGGAGTCTCACAGTCTCTCCTGCCCGGGCTGGCTTTGAACCGCGATCCTCAGATCTCAGCCTCCTGAGTAGCTAGGATTACAGGCGTGAGCCACCAGCGCCTGGCTCTATATTTCATTTATTTCTCAAACTATATGTGCAAAACGTGAGCTAAACATCCAAAATATATTATAAAAGCGGTAATTCCTTTATATATTAACAAATTTCCTGAAGCCGGGCACCAGTGCTGTGAGTAGCTAGGATTACCAACATGAGCCACTGGTGTCTGTCTAGAAAAATATTAATAATACAAATGTGTGTGTGTATGTGTGTGAATGTATGTGGGTACTAGGTCTTGGACTCAGGGCCTGGGTGCTGTCCCTTAGCTTTTTTGCTCAAGTATGGTACTGTTAACACTTGAGTCACAGCAATCCTTCCAGCTTTTTGTGTATGTGGTTAACTAGAGATAAGAGTCTCACAATCTTTCCTGCCCAGGCTGGTTTCAGATCTTGATCTTGATCCTCAGATCTTGGCCTCCTGAATAGCTAGAATTACATGCATGAGCCACCAGCTCTGATTTAGGCCTCTGGTTTTTTGAGATAGGGTCTCACTATATAGCTCAAACTGAACTGTAACTCACTGTGTAGTCCAGGCTGACCTTGCACAAAAACTATTGTAGCTTGAAAAGATAGATGTTTTCTCATCAACTGCCTGTTCCACTACTGGACTACTACTACCTTTCTATTAAGAATTGTAACCAAGCCGAGCACTGGTGGCTCACACCTGTAATTCTAGCTACTCAGGAGACTAAGATCTGAGGATTGTGGTTCAAAGCCAGTATGGGCAGGAAAGTCCATGAGACTCTTATTTCCAATTAACCACCAGAAAACTGGAAGTGGTGCTATGGCTCAAGTGGTAGAGCACTTGCTTTGAGCTGAAGAGTGGAGGGACAGCATCCAGGCCCAGAGTTCAAGCCCCACAACTGACAAAAAAATACTAATTGTAATCAAGAACTGCCTTGTATACTGCATTTGCCTAGGTACACCTAAGGCTCTGTGCTTGTTATCCAGGCTCTGTGGTTCAGTTCCAGAGTGGTAGAACACAACAATAACAAAAAATCTTTGCCTCTCTTAATATGCCCATGGACTGCCATGTGTTTGAAGAGTTAGTCTTTTTAAGAAATTGAATAATTTTGGTTAAAATTTAGCAGATCTGAAATTAATCAGTAAATCAGTTTATTTTTAGTTCAGTATCATAATAAAATAAAATAAGTTTGTATTCATTAGTTTTTCAGGTTGGTTTTAAGATAGGGTCTAACTATATAGTTCAAACTGGCCTGGAACTCACTATCTAGCCCAGGCCGGCTTTAAATTTCTCCTGTGTGTAATCTGCCAACTCCTAGGATTATAGAATTGTCATACCACAGCTGGCAAGCTGGCAGTAGTTTTCAATGGCTATCAGTTAAAGCCGGTACATGAATAAAGGTAACAGATTCACTGGAAAGTTGATAGTACACAGAAATATTTCATGTATGTAATATTATTTACTAGTGAAGCCAGTATAATTGAGACTTTCCTGCTTCAGTCTTCTAATAGCTGGGATTATATTCCTGGCCACTTTTGTTATTATAAGCATCAGTAATGTAAACTGTTGGAGTTGGAGGGGTTTTCTCTTTCCTTCCTTTCTTTCCTTTCTTTCCTTTCCTTCCTTTCCTTCCTTCCTTCCTTTCTTCCTTCCTTCCTTCCTTCCTTCCTTCCTTCCTTCCTTCCTTCCTTCCTTCCTTCCTTCCTTCCTCCTCTCCTCCCTCCCTCTCCCTCTCCCTCTCCCTCTCCCTCTCTCTCTCCCTCTCTCTCTCTCCCTCTCTCTCTCCCTCTCTCTCTCTCTCTCTCTCTCTTTCTTTGGAGATGAGGTTCTCAAGACTGTTGCCTAGGCCGGTCTTGAATTCTTGGGCTCATACAGTTTTCTTGTGTTGGTCTCCTGTGTAGCTGGCACTACAGATGTGCCATTGTTCCTCGTCCTGGTTGCTTTGGAATTGCTCAGAAATTTAAAAGCCTTCCAACTTTGCTTAGTGTTTTCCCATTAAGCATTTCCTTTCTTTTGACACACATAAGGAACTAACAAGAAAGGATAGTTTTTATTTTTAATGCAGGAATTATTTTTAAAGTTGTTAACATAAACAGACTATTGATTTTTTGTCTTTTGGATTTTTTTTTACTCTTTATAAATAGATTGGAATTTTAACAAGACTAAAGAATGGCTTACTGTTGGATTATAATGAGTTATTAGTCTGGGCTGTCATAACATCACCACAGGCTGGCTGAGTATGTTTTCTATGTTATGCCTGCTTCTTTTTCTAAGGGCACAAGAGCATTGGATCAGGGCCGCACCATTGTGACCTAAAAGTGTCACCCTAAAAGCTCTAATTCCAATATAGTTACATTGGGATGTGTGGTTTTGTTGTTTGTTTGTTTGGCCAGTCCTGGGGCTCAAACTCTGGGCCTGGGTGCTGTGCTTTAGCTCCTTTTTGCTCGAAGCTACTGCACTACTACTTGAGCCACAGGGCCACTTCTGGCTTTTTCTCTGATTAATTGGAGCTAAGAGTCTCACTGACTTTCTTGCCTGTGCTGGCTTCAAACTGTGATCTTCAGATCTCAGCCTCTCTAAGTACCTAGGATTACAGGCATGAGACACTAGCACCTGGCAGAGATATATGTAAGAACTTGGGATAGGGAACCTGATCCAATCCATAATAGGTAGAATATATTTTTGTTGTTGTTGTTGGTCCTGGAGCTTGAACGCTGGGCCTGGACGCTGTCCCTGAATTTTTGTGTACCAGGCTAACACTCTACCATTTAAAGCCACAGCTCTGTTTCTGGCCTTTTTTAATTTTTGTGGTTAATGGGCGATAAGAGTCTCATGGACTTCCTTAACCTCCTGCATAATTTAGGATTACAGGCATGAGCCACTGGGTATCAGGCTTTGCTGTCTTAAATAGGAATTTCTAATATTGTTAAAAAGCTCTGTATTTTATTTTAGGTAGAACCACAACTTGTGAATGGACATCTTTCATATTTTCTTGGAGCTATAGGTATGCCTGGTTTGACTTCCTTGATTGGAGTGCAGGAAAGAGGTCATATAATTGCTGGATCTAATCAGACAATGGTGGTCAGTGGAGCAGCTGGTGCCTGTGGATCCTTGGCTGGACAGGTAAATTTTTGAGGATTTAGTTTTGTTGTTGTTGTTTAAGTAGCCATCGGGGAATTTTTGGATGTACCTATGTAATTTTTAATTAATAAATTTATGCTATTATTTCTCATATTTCTGGTAGAAATGTTATTACCTACTTAAAATTATTTGCATAGCAAGGTGCTTGTGTCTCACACTTGTAATTCTAGCTACTCAGGAGGCTGAGATCTGAGGGTTGTGGCTCGGGGCCAGCCTAAGCAGGAAACTCCAATAAACTACTCAAAATAGCTGGAATTGGTGCTGTGGCTCAAGTAGTAGAGCGTTTTCCTAGAGCAAAAGAAGCTCAGAGACAGCACCCAAGCCCAGAGTTCAAACCCCAGGACTAGTAAAAAAAATTATTTTAATAATAATATGAAAAAGAAAAAAGAAAAATCCTTGAAATTTTGGTTTGAAGCTAGCCAGGCTAAAAGTCCATGAGAGTCTTACCTCCAATTAACCACCAAAAAAGTAGAAGTGGAGTTATGTCTCAAGTGGTAGAGTGCCAGTCTTGAGCTGGAACGCTAAGCAGGAGTACAAATCTAAAGTTCAAACCCTAGTACTGGCATAAAAAGAAAAAACAATTCTCAAGTAAGAAATCCTTAAGTAAGAAAGCATTATGAAATTCTAGAAATGTAGTAAATGTTTTGATAGACTTGTACAAAGTTCATCATTTTATAAATACTGCGTGGGCATCATTGAAACAAAATACTTTATTTAGGCCTTTTTTGACTGGTACTTGAACTTAGGACCTCTTATCATGCTCTTGATTGGCTTGCTTGCTCACAGATGATTTTTTTTTTTTTTTTTTGGGTCCGGTCGTGGGGCCTGAACTCCGGGCCTGCACACTGTCCCTCAGCTCTAGGCTAGGGCTCTACCACTTGAGCCACAGCGCCACTTCTGGCTTTTTTCTTTTTGCTTATGTGGTGCTGAGGAATCGAACCCAGGGCCTCCTGCATGCAAGGCAAGCGCTCTACCACTGAGCAACCTTCCCAGCTCTCACAGATCATTCTTTACCACTTGAACATTACCTCCAGTACTAGTTAACTGCAAAAGGAATCTCTTGGACTTTTCTTCCTAGGTGGCTTTTAACTATAATCCTCAGTTTTTTAGCTTTCTGAGTAGTTATTATAGGGGTAAGCCTCTGACACTATACTTTAGCTATGACTTTAGCTCCTCACAGGCTTGAAAAATATTCAACTGTAAGACAGCAATATTTTCGGTCTATTCTATAAAATCAGATTTAAATTGTGATTTTTAAAATTTTTATTCAGTTTTAATTTTAAGGATGTCTCAGTTCTTTGGGTTTCAAATTTCATATAGCTAATATAGCAGTGTAATCTAACCTAAATTGTGATGATTACTCATTTATTTGTAATACCTTGTGTATTTTTACATTTAAACATTTAAATATAAAAATAATAAAGCCATTTAGTTTTCGAAAATTTCCCCCTTAGATTGGCCGTTTGCTGGGCTGTTCCAGAGTGGTGGGAATTTGTGGAACACCTGAGAAATGCATCCTTTTGACCTCAGAACTGGGCTTTGATGCTGCAATTAATTATAAAAGAGGGAATGTGGCAGAACAACTCAAAGAATTGTGTCCAGCTGGAGTGGATGTTTACTTTGACAACGTTGGTGGTGACATAAGTGATACAGTGATAAGTCAGGTGGTTTTCTGGCTTGTATTTGTTATAAATTTGAGTATGCATTTTACTTGTGTTGTCTTTTTTAAATGATCCTGGGGGGGGACCTAAAATTATAGAGTTTATTTAAGTGACAATATAATAATGTTTGTATTGAAGTGACACAGGAGAGCTTGCTGAGACCAATTTTCATTTGCTTTCAGATTTGCACTCTAAACTCCAGGTTTAGGTCTTGCCTAGTAATATTACATTTTCACCTTCAAATTATTTTTGTGGCCAGGCACCAGTGGCTCACACCTGTAATCCTAGCTACTCAGGAGGCTGAGATCTGAGAGTCACAGTTCAAAGCCAGCCCAGGCAGGAGAGTCCGTGAGACTCTTATCTCCAATAAACCACTAGAAAACCACAAGTGGCACTGTGGCTCAAGTGGTAGAGTGCTAGTCTTGAGCTGAAGAGCGAAAGGGCAGTGCCCAAGCCCAGAGTTCAAGCCCCATGACAGAAAAAAAAAAAAAAAAAAAAGTTTCTGTGAAAACTTAGGGCTGTGTTTTTGAAATGGTGGAAGTTCTTTTTTTTTTTTTTTTTTGCCGGTCATGGGGCCTGAACTCTGGGTCTGGGCGCTGTCCCTCAGCTCTTCAGCTTAAGGCTAGTGCTCTACCACTGGAGTCACAGTGCCACTTCCCGCTTTTTCTGTTTATGTGGTGCTGAGGAATCGAATCCAGGGCCTCATGCTTGCAAGGCATGCACTCTACCACTGAGCCACCTTCCCAGCCCCTGAAATGGTGGAAGTTCTGACCTAACTTATCATGAGTCTCATAGCCATGGCCTCTAGTTTGAGTAGGTATATGATTGTACATACTTATGTATTTTATTGATAATGGTATAAAACACCAATGAACTATTAACAATAGATAGACCTTTACTATGTGTAAATTGTCTGCAATTAAGATCAAATTATTTAAATAAAAAAAAACCACATCCACTAATAAAAATAGCAACAATACTGACAACTAATATAATTATTTTGCTGACTACATACTTTAATTTGCCTTTATATTATTTTGGAATGGACTTATTTTTAGTTAATTAAAACTCTTAAAACTATAAAATGAGCTGAGCACTGGTGGCTCATGCCTGTAATCCTAGCTACTCAGGAGGCTGAAATTTAAGGATTGTGGCTCAAAGCCAGACTGGGCAAAATAGTCTGTGAAACTCTTATCTCCAATAAACCACCAGAAAACCGGAAGTGGTGCTGTGGCTCAAGTGGTAGCGCACTTGCCTTGAGCTGAAGAGCTGAGGGACAGCGTCCAGGCCCAGAGTTCAAGCACCAGGACCACCACTACCACCAAGAAACAAACAAACAAAAACCATAAAATGAGCTGGGCCCTAGGTGGCCCACACCTGTAATCCTAGCTACTCAAGAGGCTGAGATCTGAGAATCACGGTTTAAAGCCAGCCCAGGCAGGAAAGTACATGAGACTCTTATCTCCAATTAATCACCAGAAAACTGCAAGTGGCACTGTGGCTCAAGTGGTAGAGTACTAGCCTTGAGCTGAAGAGCTGAGGGACAGCCCCCGGGCCCAGAGTTCAAGACCTATGACTGACAATAACAAACAAACAAATCCCATAAAATGGGTTACTCTTTAAAACAAACCCAGTTAGTTGGCAATAAAGGTTTAAATATAGAGGTCAAGGAGGCTTTTGTTGAGGCAACAATTAAATCAGTTGTTAGGGAAGGTATTTATTTTATGTATAATATTCCATTGTTCTCTGTACAGATGAATCAGAACAGCCACGTCATCCTGTGTGGTCAGATTTCCCAGTACAATAAAGATGTGCCTTATCCTCCCCCTCTGTCCCCTGCCACAGAGGCAATACAAAAGGAAAGAAACATTACAAGGTTTGTGTTCTTTTCCTTTGCTCTTATTACCACATTAAATGGGGTTTAATTATCTTACATGTATATGAAATGTACCATTCTGCACTTAGTTTTTCTTTATTTAATAAAACTTGAAAATATATACTTTTAAACTGGTGCAATGGGTAACTTTTAGTTACCTAGCTTTCAGAAAACTAATACTTTATGGGCTTTGACTTTCCTGGGTTAGGTCTTATGAAGGTGGTATCTCCTAAGGAAAATTCATAATGCTGTTGCCAAATAGGGTTGTAGATGCTAGACAGACATAAACAGCAGAGGTTTATTATACTTAAACTTGTAACTATATCTAAAACTTAACTGAGCAGAGTTGGTATGACTAAATCTTAATATTTTAAGGATTAACAGATATTAGAGGCAGGAATATTTGATTTTGGGTTCTCACTTCTATTGTGTTCTCTGATGATTATCTTTTTCTTACTAAAGGGAAAGATTTCTGGTGTTAAATTACAAGGATAAGTTTGAGCCTGGCATTCTACAGCTGAGTCAGTGGTTTAAAGAAGGAAAGTTAAAGGTAAAACTGTTCTTCATCACTATTATCCTTTTTGGTAGTTGGTATACTTTTATATTATTTGAATTTACTATAGATATATTTCCTTCATTGTAAAAAATTCTTCAAAGAAGTATATACTGAATAAAACTACCTCCCAGATGACTATAACCTGCTAATTAAGAAAACCTGCTAAGGACACAGAAATGAAACAGAATCAATTAACTGCTCTCCAGACTGCAAAGGCCACTGACTTGGCACACCTTCAGGAACTGGCAAAGATGATAAGGGAGTATGAGCAGGTCATTATGGAAGATTGTATAGAAAAGGAGAAGACTCGGAAGAAGATTGCACAGAATGACTTGGAATTGAAGAGCATCATAAAGCTCCAGGCCTGGTGGCGAGGCACAGTGGTACAGAGGGAAATTGGAAGTTTCAAACTGCCTAAGAAAGAGAAAGATGATGTCAAGGATGTGAAAGGTAAAGGTAAAGGCAAGGACAAGGACAAGTGGAAAGGCAAGGAATGACCAAGTTCTCTTTCGTCCTTCTCTCTGGCCGTTTGGATGAGAAAAAAGATTTGGAGGAAGATACAAATACTATCAAGCTACAGCTTGATGATTGGGACATTCCCAGATGAAACTGGGGGATTCGCCTTGCCTGGTATGCTAGTTTACAAACCCGGAATTAGGATTTTTACCATCATATTTACCATGCATATTTTCATTTTGCTTGGAAGAAAGTCTGAAATTTCCTCATTTTACCTCACTAGAAAAACAGTTCCTAGGTTTAGTTATAGCATGGTATTAAAACTTCAGTAATTCCTGTAATGAATTTTACCTAATCTAACTAGACTCTTACAGAATAAAAATGAAGTATTCAGTAGGAATTTTAAGGTGCTGTTTATAAAGTTAGCTAGCATACACACATGGTAAAGTTTTAATAAATGCTTTCTTGCCTCTTTTCCATTAAAAAAAAAAAAAAACCTGCTAGTCAGTGGCTTACGCCTGTAATCTAGCTACTAAGAAGCTGAGATCTGAGGATCGAGGTTCAAAGCCATCCTGGGCAGGAACAGTCTGTGAGTCTCTTATCTCCAATTAACCACTAGAAAACTGGAAGTGGTGCTGTGGTTCAAGTGGTAGAGAGCTAGCTTTGAGCTGAAAAGCGCAAGGAGAGTGCCCAGGCCCAGAGTTCAAGCCCCACGATTGACAAAAAAAAGAAAAAAGAAAAAAAAGAAAAGAAAAGAAAACCTGCTTGCCATGCACTGGTGGCTCCTGCCTGTAATCCTAGCTACTCAGGTGGCTGAGATCTGAGGATCAACATTCAAAGTTAGGAAAGGCTGTGAGACTTAAATCCAATTAATTAATCACAGAGAAAGCTAGAAGTGGAAGTGACACTGTGGCTGAATTGCTCAGGGACAGCACCCAGGCCCAGAGTTCAAGCCCCATAACCATCAAAAAAAAGAAAAAAAATCAATAAAAGTAATTTCAAGTTTATTCTAGCTATAATGCAGATTATTCTGAATTTAGCATCACATGGCATGCTTCTAAGTCCATTCCTGAGATACTCTGTTTTATAGCTCTGTGCAATCTCTTCTCTGGCACTAGGGAGATGGTTGGGTTTATATCACATAGTAGTATACAAATGGGTAAAAGAACTAGAGATACAAAAGAAGAGACCACTGTGACCTTAGAATATCAAGACAAATGCTGTCATTACTGATAATATTTGGCTGATAAATGTGACCTTAGGTGGTGTGCAGGGGTAGTATATAGGAAAGTGAATTGTTAAATACACCACCTTGATATGGGCTATCATTAGGTTCCATAATTGTGGCTTGCTAGTGAAATATGTCATTCCCCACTGGGCCTGTAAAAAGAACATTGTGCTGAAGGGTCACAGGACAAATTACTAAGTTCCTAAGATGTTCTTTTTCTGGACTTGGACTGAGGTTCAAATCAGGCCTTTGAGCTACTAAGCCACACATCGGCCCCTTTTGCTTTAGGTTATTTTTTTACATAGACTACCCCAGTTTTTGTCTTTGGGCCAGCCTGGACTTGGATCCTTCTATCTACATTTCCTGAAATACATGGGATCATAGGTTGGAAACTATTTGTTGAAAAGGGTTCTGGCTTGAACTAAGATCCTTGTTGGATTAAAGGTATGAGTCATTTTGTTCATCCTCTAGGGTGTTTTTTTGTTTGTTTGTTTTTGTTTTGGCTGGTCCTGGGGTTTGAATTCTGGGCCTAGGTGTTATCTCTTTTGCTCAAAGCTAGCACTTGAGCCACAGTACCACTTCTGGCTTTTTCTGTGATTAATTGGAGATAAGAGTCTCACAGCCGGGCGCCGGTGGCTCAAGCTTGTAGTCCCAGCTACTCAGGAGGCTGAGATCTGAGGACCTCAGTTCAAAGCCAGCCTGGGCAGCTTATCTCCAATTAACCAATAGAAAACAGGAAGTGGCGCTGTGGCTCAAGTGGTAGAGCGCTGGCCTTGAGCTGAAGAGCTGAGGGACAGCGCCCAGGTCCAGAGTTCAAGCCCCACTTTCCTGCCAGGGCTGGCTTCAAACCTCCTGATCCCTGAGTAGTTAGGATTACAGGTATAGCCACCAGCCCCCAGCTTCTAGGATGTTCTTGAGCCAGTGCTCTCCCTCTTGAGCCAAAGCTTTTTAGTGGCTAATTGGAAATTAAGACTCTTACTGACTTTCCTGCCCAGGCTAGCTTTGAACCATGATCCTCAGGTCTCAGTCCTCTGAGTTGCTAGAATTGAGGGTGAGCCACTGGTGCCTGGCTGAATTTTTTTTAAACAAATATATAGCTTGTGATCTTTAATAACTGAAGGTTAGACAATGGGCATATAAAATTTTGTTGGAAAAATATCAACAAGAAACATTTCTGGGTTATCCATAGAAATAAGTAGTTTTAGATGGAAAATTCTAAATAGTATGTTGCCTTTTACAAAAGTGGGAACTGCTAAGTAAAAACATAGGAGTTTACTAAATCTAGCTATTTTTATTTATAGATCAAAGAGACTGTGATAAGTGGATTGGAAAACATGGGAGGTAAGATAAATGTAGATTATATACTCGTGCTCATTCCTTTAATGCTGTCAGATGAGTTTGTTTTCCTTTTTTCTTTTTCTTTTTTTTTTTTTGGTTCTAGAAATTGAACCTTTGGCCTCTTGCATACTAAACACTTGTTCTCCCACTGAATTATACCCGATTATTTTTTCTCTTTATATTTATTTTTGTGGTGTTGGAGCTCAAACTCATGCTCATTTTTCTCTTTTTATTTGTTTTTATGTTGCTGGAGGTCAAACTCATGGCCATGCACATGCTACACCAGTACTCAGCCACTAGACTATATCCATAGCCCATGTGTTTTTTATTTTTATTTTTTTTTGTCAGTCGTGGGGCTTGAACTCTGGGCCTGGGCGCTGTCCCTCAGCTCTTCAGCTCAAGGCGAGCGTTCTACCACTTGAGCTACAGCGCCACTTATGGTTTTCTGGTGGTTTATTTGAGATAGGAGTCTCACGGTCTCTCCTGCCCGGGGTGGCTTTGAACCGTGATCCTCAGATCTCAGCCTCCTGAGCAGCTAGGATTACAGGCGTGAGCCACCATCGCCCGGCTTATTTTTATTTTTTAATGCCAATACTAGGTCTTGACCTCAGGGCCCAAGCATTGTCCCTTAGCTTTTACACTTAAGGCCAGAACTCTACTGCTTGAACCACTCCTCTACTTCAGCTTCAAAAAGCTGGTTAATTGGAGGTAAGTCTCTCATGGATTTTCCTGGTCAGTCTGGCTTCAAACAGTGATTCTCAGATATCAGCTTCCTGAGAAGCTAGGATTACAGGCCTCTGTCACTGATACCCAGATGACTTTTTAACAGTTGTGTTTCTTTTATGACAGACTCCCTTCCTCTACTTCCTCTGGCTTTTGAGACATATTTACTATATATCCTAGGTTAGCCTTGAACTCACCTGGTAATTGCTAACTCAGAATCATCTTGCCTCAGCCTTTAGAATGCTAGAATTACATGCATTTGTCACCATGTGGGGCTTCCTTCTTATAAGCTTTTATGTATAAGTTAATATTGTTGGAAAAAATCATTCAAAATAATTTTGTGACTTTCTGATAAAAATGATGGTGACATTTTTCTTTTCAGATAATCTAATTTTTGTTTTTTTAAAATTTTCAGCTGCATTCCAATCCATGATGACAGGAGGTAACATTGGAAAGCAGATAGTCTGCATTTCAGAAGATGCTTCTTTATAATCTATGTACATCTTCATCAAGGAAATAACATTTTTCAGGTTTTCTTCTTTTCGAGATGGTATTGAGGCTAAACTCAGAGCATCAGCTCACTGGGCTTTTTCTCTCAAGGACAGTTGGTGCTCTTCCACTTGAACTATGCCTTAAAATTTAAGAATATAAATAGTTCTTAATGATTTTTTAGTAATCATTAAGCTGTTTAGTCACATAATTCTGTTTTATCTAAATATTTCACATATGCACACTATACTTAATGTGATTACTTACAACATTATTTCTTCTTTTTGTTTTGCTTTTGAGACAAGCTCTTGCCATGCAGTCCAGGCTGACCTTGAACTTATGATTCTACTTTAGCAGGAGTGCTGGGATTAATTCCAGCTGCTGGAATTAGAGATTTACAGGAATGTACCACCATACCTGGCTACTTTTCTTTGTTTTGTTTTGTTTTTGGTCGGTCGTGGGGCTTGAACTCTGGGCCTGGGCGCTGTCCCTCAGCTCTTCAGCTCAAGGCGAGCGCTCTACCACTTGAGCTACAGCGCCACTTCCGGTTTTCTGGTGGTTTATTGGAGATAGGAGTCTCGCGGTCTTTCCTGCCCGGGCTGGCTTTGAACCGCGATCCTCAGATCTCAGCCTCCTGAGTAGCTAGGATTACAGGCATGAGCCACTAGTGCCCGGCTACCTGGCTACTTTTCTGATTAAAACTAATAGGTGATATTTGTATCAGATATTCTGGAACTACTGGAGACTTAATACAACTGTTAATTGGTTATATGCAATCGATTTTAAAATTAACTTGTATTTAAAATTGAATAATCATTCTATTGTGAGAAACAGTAAACATTTATTTGAAAAAAGTCTTACAATTCTTAAATTGAAACTTGCGTAACAACAGAATTGGGATGGTCTTTCCATATAGATGGAAAAGAGAATGGTATAACATGTATGTAAAGCTTGAGGGTGGAAAACTTTTGGGGATGTAAGAGCAGAGGATCTTGGTTCAGAATAGTATGAGATGATAAATAATGTAAGCTGAGTTTATAGAGAGACCAAGAGACCAGATGTGTGTTCTGCCAAATAATTTAATGTATAGCACCTTAATACTACACTGTATATTGATAGGAGCATATGCTTATTTTATATTCAGCAGTTACACTGTCAAATAGTCCTAAAATGGAGGGCAAGAAGACACATGAATATCACTTGGAATTCACTAGTAAAAACAATGGGGAGGAGAGGGTGGTGGCAGCTGAGGTGGTACTCACTGGTTCAGCAGTGACCTTCAATTCAATCCTGAGCACCAAAAACGCCACAAAACACAAGAAAACAGAGACACCTTAAGAAAATCATGAGACTGGGCAAATTAACCAATGGTTGCAAATCTGAATGCTAAAGATGCATTGATGTACTTATTAATGCTTGTTTCTTTCCTGAAGGGACTCTTCTCTGTATATTGATAACTCCCCAAGCTACTTTTCCATTTGTGATTTGCTTGAGTTTCGAAGTTTAAAAAAAAAATGCCTCCTACCTCAAACTCTTGGTTGTCTAAAGAGAAATAATCTCCTAAAACACTGCGTACCCAATACTCCTCTGTCACCCGTTACACACGGGACTTGAACTCGGGGCCTGGGCTCTGTCCCTGAGCTTTTTTTTTGCTCAAGGCGAGCATTCTACCACTTGAGCCACAGTTCCACTTCCGGTTTTCTGGTGGTTAGTTGGAGTTAAGTCTCCCGGCCTTTCCTGCTCGTGGTGTCTTCGATCTCAGACTCCTTAGTAGCTGGGATTACAGGTATGAGCCACTAGGTAAAGGAATTCTTTAAAAAGCAAACATTTGGCCGGCACCGGTGGCTCACACCTGTAATCCTAGCTGTAAGCAGCCATTCCAGAAGACAACGCGGACACCATCACATACTCCATCACGGGAGTATCCAGCTTCGTCCTTCTAACACTAGAGATGGGAGGTACTCTGCGTACCCATAGAGTAGGAATGCCCACCTATCCCGGAGAAACTGGTGGGAGCCTCGGGAGAAGCAGGTTGGAGCTCAGGTTTGGGTGGAGGTGTTCCGCTGATGCAGCTGGGGACCGATACAAACTGTGAAGTGGGAGGGGCGGAGGGCCTGCTAACACTAGCTACTCAGGAGGCTGAGAGCTGAGGATCGTGGTTAAAGCCAGTCCGGGCAGGAAGGTCCATGAGACTCATCTCCAATTAACCACCAGAAAACTGGTAGTGGATCAAGTTGGTAGAGCGCCCGCCTTAAGCTGAAGAGCTCAGGCCCAGAGTTCAAGCCCCACAACCGGAACAAAACAACAAAACACCTGCTTTAATTCCCGCCGCCTCTATTTTCAAGTTCCGTATTCTCCTGCGCCACCCCGCGCACCAAGACCAGCGCTCTCAAAAGCGGGTCGGGTTAACAAGGGCTGACCCCAGCCAGGGACCGGCCCTTCCAGCCTCTCATCACTGCACCCAGCCCCGGGGCTTCTCCACGAGCCTGAATTCATACCCAGTCCCACGCGCAACGCTGAGCTCCACGCTTTTAAGTTTCTTTGCGGACGGGGAGAGGCTCGAGGTCGCTGCCCGGGACCGGGTCTCGCCGGCTGGGCGGCGGTGACGTCACGGCCAGACCGCCCTGACCCGGTTTTCGGGCTTCGCAGACCCAGAAGCCCCGAAGGCCAGAGTGAGTGACCGGCCGGGACCCGCGCCGTTCCTCGGTCGGGGGCCGCGCCCTTCGCTGCGGGCCAGGCGGAGTCGGCGAGCAGCCCGTGGGCTCGGGCTCGGACCCGGAGCCGCAGCCGTCAGGCCGGGCGGCGGTAGGGAGGAGGTGGGGGTGTGCGTGGGGGTCGGCCAAACTTCCTGTCCCGCGCTCGAGCTGCTTCCGGCGGGAGCCGGAAGACGCCGTATGTGGACGGAATTCGGCACCCGCTGACGGACAGACAGCTGCCCCGGACGGGAAGGTGAGCTTCGGGGTGAGACTGGCCACGCCCGCCCAGCAAGGGGTCCCCGAGACGGAGCTAGGGAGCCCCTCCTGACGCGCCGCGCGCTGGGGCCGAGCTTGCCCCTGAGAAGGACAGGGAAGCCTCCCCCCTGGGGAAGCCGTCCTTAATCTGGCGGCCTGGGAGCGGCCCGGGCTGAAGCCCCGCGGCCTCGGCCCTGCCCCACGCGGGGTTTCGGGGGACCTGTTTCGACGCCTTTGCGTGTTTGGGGGGTCGGGGGCGTGGAGACGGGACGGTCCTGAGGACGCCGGAGTGAGCGCGTTCCCCGGGCGGGGCTCCCGGTCTGCCCCCGCCGCCGGGCCTGCCCGGCCTTTGTGAGGGGGCGCCGGGCGCCGAGGGGGCCCGGCCCCGGGCCGTTCGGCTGGGACCACTGTCTCCTTTCCTGCCCGCACTTACTTTTTTGGTCTGGAGTGGGGACAGCTGTGGACTCACCGGCGCTGAGCCGCCGGCTTCTCCGCTGGTCACTTCGGGCCGCCCGCTGGCCTGTGTTTACAGCCTCAGCCCACGGCACAAGTTCCTCAAGAGACTGTCCAGTTAGTCTAGTCAACTTTACCCCACTTCTTCAGAGGCTCTGAAATGCACGTAACGCATCGTTTGGGAGCTCAATGTTATGAACTTCGGGTTAAGAAAGCATACTTCCATCTCACTTTGGCATCAGGGTCAATGTCATTGTTGCAAAGAGAATTAAAAAAAAACGTGATGAAATAAAGTCAGAGGCATTTCGCTGTTGTTAGGCAGTGAGAAATTCCACTTTGTGTTGTCTTAGTGTGGGTATAAAACTGGTCACCTAAACTAGCAAGCAGGCGACTTCAGTTCTAGCTTAAGCTTCGCATCTAAGTTCTGTCAAATTTAAGGTAAATTTCTTAATCTATAGCTTTGGGTTCCCCCTCCCCCAAAGGTTTTATCATTCAGATTCACTGGAGTTTAAGTATGGAAAGTGACATGTGTTTTGGAAAGATAATTTGAGTGGCTGGGTAAAGTATAGGTTAGAAGAAAGAATTTTAAAGGCAAAGTTACCAGTTAGAAGCCTCTTCAAATAGTAGTTAATTGAAAAATAATGAGAAACCTAAAGCATCACCGTAGAAATATTTGGATTACTCACGATCATTGGGATTCTTTAAATATGAAGAATGAAAGAGAATGCTAGACTTAGAATTTGCAGTGAGTGAGAAGAAGATTGGGCAGTCATTCAAAAGGTTAATATAGAAGGAAAAACAGTTGGTGGGCAAGATGACCTGGATTTTGGACATTGGTAAATTTGATACACTGTTGTATATGGATACTTAATAACTTTAAGGTGTTTAACTGGGTAGATTAATTGTAAATCTATTTTTCAAAGTATTTGATGGATGGAACAAGGGTTTTGTTTTGGTTTTGTTTTTGTTTTTTGGCTTTTGTTTTTGTAGGTCACAGGGCCTGAACTTTGGGCCTGAGTGCTGTCCCTCATCTCTTCAGCTCAAGGCTAGTGCTCTACTACTTGAGCCACAGTGCCACTTCCTGCTTTTTCTGCTTATGTGGTGCTGAGGAATTGAACCCAGGGCTTCATGCATGCAAGGCATGTTTTGTTGTTTTTTTTATTTTTTATTTTTTACTTTTTGGGTCTGGTCATGGGGCCTGAACTCTGGGCCTGGGCGCTGTCCCTCAGCTCTTCAGCTCAAGGCTAGCGCTCTACCACTTGAGCCACAGCACCATTCTGGCTTTTTTTCTTTTTGCTTATGTGGTACTGAGGAATCGAACCCAGGGCCTCATGCATGCAAGGCAAGCGCTCTACCACTGAGCCACCTTCCCAGCCCCATGTTTTTTTTAAGTACTTTGGGTTGAACTCAGTCCTGTGTTTATGTGGGTACTGTATCACTTGAGCCCCAGATATTTTTGCTTTGTTTTTCAAATGAGGTCTTGAGTTCCTACCAGGCAGGACAGGTTCCTACCTATACTTCTAGTCTTACTAGGATTTTTTATACCAGCATATCAAGTTTTTATTGGTTGAGATGTAGTTTCTCAAACTTTTTTGCTCTGGCTGACCTTGAACCACAATCCTCTTGATCTCCACTCCAAAGTGTCTAGAGTTAAAAGAGTAAGCCACCATGACTGGACTAGAACAGAATTCTTAAACTTGTCTGAATCTCATAAACATTTCTTTTCCTAGGGGTTTGAACTCTGGGCCTTGCACTTGGTAGGCACTGCTGAGCCTCTCCTTCAGCCTTTGTTCATATCACTTATTTTTAAAAACTTTTTTTTTAAGTACATATGACAGGAAAGTTTATTAGACCAGAAATATGGAAGAGAAAGAAATTACAAATCATGTTAAATCCACCATCTCCTGCCATAAACATTGGCCTTCAATGAACTAGGAGACTTGGGGGGGGCAGGGTATGAGGATGTATGCATAATTACAACAGTCTAAGTCAGTCTTGTTCTGAAGTGGTAGATATTCCTCTAGTATCAGAATTGGCCTGGTAGAACCTTGTTACAATAAGATACCATAAGAGTTACTAAGAGCCTGGCATGTTACAATAAGATACAATAAGGGTTATTTATTTATTTATTTTTTGGGTCTGGTAGTGGGGCCTGAACTCTGGGCCTGGGCGCTGTCCCTCAGCTCTTCAGCTCAAGGCTAGCGCTCTACCACTTGAGCCACAGCGCCACTTCCCGCTTTTTTCTTTTTGCTTATGTGGTGCTGAGGAATCGAACCCAGAGCCTCATGCATGCAAGGCAAGCGCTCTACCACTGAGCCACCTTCCCAGCCCATTTATTTAATTAGCTCTTCAGCTCAAGGCTAGCGCTCTATCACTTGAGCCACAGCGCCACTCCCGGCTTTTTTTTTTTTTTTTTTTGCTTTTTGCTTATGTGGTGCTGAGGAATCGAACCCAGGGCCTCAGGCATGCAAGGCAAGCGCTCTACCACTGAGCCAACTTCCCAATACAATAAGGGTTATTAAGAGTGTAAGTAATCCTCTTTCTGGATTCTAAGATGACTGCAAAGTAACAGCCATCTGGAGCATTAAATTCTCCACACACACACTTCCTTCACTCCCTCCCTCCTTCTATTTCTCTCTCTCTCTCTCTCTCTCTCTCTCTCTCTCTCTCTCTCTCTCTCTCTCTCTTTTTCTCCCTTTCTCTCTCTCTCTCTCCCTCTCTCCATTTCTCCCCCCCCCCTTGCCTCCACTAAGGGAAATGGGGATTATCAGTACATTTTACTTATAGTGCTTGACTTACTTGTCTAGATGGTTAGGTAAGCTGGGTAGATCTATTGTTTTAGAACTATTTGTCGACCCACTTTAGGTTGGAATAAATATCATTAATCCTTAGATTATGGAAAATTCAAAAAAAAAAGAAAAGAAAAGCCACCTCATGACATTTGAGCACCATTTATTTTTGAGGTAAGGTCTCCTGCCTGCTGGGCCATGATCTCCCTATTTTAGCTTCTACTGTTTTAGACTTCTATGTCTGTAATGACAGGCACACACCACCATGCTTAGCTTCTTTCCATTGAGATGGAGTTTCTTGAATTTCTGTCTAGAATGGCTTAGAACCTCTCTCCTCCTAATCTCAGCCTCCTAAATAGCTAGGATTACAGGTGTGAGCCATTACACTTGCCACCCAAACATTTTAATTGTACCCATACTAATTTGGAAAGGTAATGTTCAAATCTTTCCAGAAAGACTGATCCACAACTAACTTAACTGTGTCCCAGAAAATAATTTAAAACTTTGAGGGAAGAGAACAAAATCTAGCATTCAACAAAGTATAGTTTGTGATTTCCAACATCCAATAAAAATTGCCAGGGTTTGAGGGGTGAGGGGAGATGGGAAGGGGAAACAAAGGAGGAGGCAACAATGCTTGATAAGAAATGTACTCAGGCTGGGTGCTGGTGGCTCACACCTGTAATCCTAGCTATTCAGGAGGCTGAGATCTGAGGAACTCAGTTCAAAGCCAGCCCGGGCAGGAAAGTCTATGAGACTCTTATCTCCAATAAACCACTAGAAAACCGGAAGTGGCGCTGTGGCTCTAGCGGTAGAGCATTCGCCTTGAGCGCAGAGACAGCGCCCAAGCCCAGAGTTCAAGCCCCACGACTGGACCCAAAAAAAAAACAAGAAAGAAATGTACTCATTATCTTGCCCATGTAATTGTAACTCCTTTATATGGTATTTTCACAATAATTAAAAAAAAATAGCCAGGGTTGAAGATGTAGTAGTTCAGCTGGCCCTGGATTTGATTCCCTAGCACTGAGAGAGGAAAAAAAAAGATAGTTAAAGGATCAACAAAATGTGATCCATAAACAAAAGGAAAATTAGTTATAGAAAGACCCATGGAACTGGAAGCATATAGCTCAATGGGAGGACCTGAGTTCAAGCCCCAGTACAGTGCTTTCCCACCAAAAAAAAAAAAAGGTGGGGGGGAAATCCCTCAAGCTAGGCACTGATGGCTCATGCCTGTAATCCTAGCTATTCTGGAGGCTGAGATCTGAGGATCACAGTTCAAGCCAGCCCGAGCAAGAAAGTCTGTGAGACTCTTACCTCCAAATAACCACCAGAAAACCGGAAGTGGCGCTGTGGCTCAAATGGTAGGGCACTCCCTTGAGCTGAAAAGCTGGAGGGACAGCACTCAGGCCCAGAGTTCAAGCCCCATGACCCACCCCCTCACACCCTCCCCCCCCCAAAAAAAATCCCAAATCCCTCAGTCACATAGAAATTGCAGAGATAATGGAACTAGCTTATAAGTAGTTTTTGAAACTATGCTCAAAACTGGGCACAAGTGGCTCATTCCTGTAATCAATCATATCTATTCAGAATTTAAGCAGTCTGGATAGGAAAGTCTAACATCTTCAATTAACCAGCCCCCCCCCTCCAAAAAAAGCTAAGCTGGATGTGTGGCACAGATGGTAGTGTACCAACCATGAATGAAAAATAGAAAAAAAAAAACAAGAGTTCAAGGCCCTGATTTCAAACCCTAGGTACTGGCATTCAGCCAACCAATTGATCACATTTTATTTATTTTTAAAAATGGATGAATTGTATGTTTTGTGAACTCTGTCTCAATGAAACTCAGTATTTTTTATTTTTTATTTTTATTTTTTTGCCAGTCCTGGGGCTTGAACTCAGGTCTGGGTAGTGTCCTTGAGCTGCTTTTACTCAAGGTTAGCACTCTACAGCACCACTTCCAGCTTTTTATGTGGTACTGGGGAATCGAGCCCAGTGCTTCATGTATGCTAGAAAGCCACTCTACAACTAAGCCACATTCCCAGCCCAAAATTCAGTTTTTAAAGTATTTTCATTTTTAACCTATAATCCTAGCTACTCAGGATACTGAGGACTTGGAGAACCAAAGTCACCCTAGGCAGAAAAACCTTGGAAACTCCATCTAATCTGATTATTTGTAACTAGAAAAATGAAGCTGGAGTAGACCCTGGTTGCTCATTCCTGTATCCTAGATATTCAGGAGGCTGAGATCTGTGGATCATAGTTCAGAGCCAGCCTGGGTAAGGTTAATGAGAGAGCCAGGCGCTGGTGGCTCACATCTGTAATCCTAGCTACTCAGGAGGCTGAGATCTGAGGATTGCGGTTCAAAGCCAGCCTGAGCAGGAAAGTCTGTGAGACTCTTATCTCCAATAAACGACTCAAAAACCGCAAGTGGCACTGTGGCTCAAGCAGTAGAGTGCTAGCCTTGAGTTGAAGAGCTGAGGGACAGCACTCAGGCCCAGAGTTCAAGCCCCACGACCGACCAAAAAAAAAAGAAAAAGGGTTAATGAGAGACACTTAACCTCCAGTGAATCACCAAAAAAGCTTGAAGCAGAACTGTGCTCAAGTGGTAGAGCACAGGCCTTGAGCAAAAAAGCTCAGGGACAGCACCAGCACTGGCACAAGGGGGGAAAAAAAAAAGAAAAGAAACTGGACTAGAGTAATACTAGAGCAGTAGCTATGAGAAAGAAAGCTGAGCTAGAGTGAGGTGAGAGGCCCCGAGTTCAAACCTTGGTACTGCTGCACACACACACACTTTGGTACTGCTGCATGTGCACGTGCACACACACATACACACATACACAATGCTGCATGTGCACACACACACACACACACAATGCTGCATGTGCACACACACACACACAATGCTGCATGTGCACACACACACACACACACACACACACACACACACACACACACGATATGCATTTATTTTTGTTGCTTGAACCACAGGGCCACTTCTAGCTTTTTCTGTTTATGTGGTACTGAGGTACCCAGGGCTTCATGCATGCTAGGCAAGCATTCTACCATTAAGCTACATTCCCGGCCCAAGATATGCTTTTTTAAAAGAATCTGTTAACTGAGTAATGGAATCAGTTGGGAATAGGAATACATTTAATTGGGTATTTGACATCACACTACTGGGTAATATATTTCACAAATTGGCCAATGTCAATTTGCAAATTAAAGATGAGGTCAAAGCCAGGTGCTGGTCTCTCACACCTGTAATCTTAGCTACTCAGGGGGCTTAGATCTGAGGATTGGGGTTCAAAGCCAGCCCTGCAGGAAAGTCCTGAGACTCTAATCTCCAATTAACCACCAGAAAGCAGGATGTGGTGCTGTGGCTCAAGTGGTAGAGAGCTCGCCTCCAGCTGAAGATCTCAAGGACAGTGCCCAGGCCCAGAGTTCAAGCCCTACAACAGACCAAAATAAATAAATAAATAAATAAGGTTCTCCTAATACACTTAATACGCTACTTTGTGCTTTTGAACAGATTTTTTTGAGTTTAGCCTATTCTTATGTATCCCATTGTTCTCTTTCATTTGTACAATATATGTACAAGCTATAAAGTCGAATACCAAAATTATATGACAGTACTACATTTATTTACTTTTTTGTGGCACTAAGATTAAACTCATGGCCTTTCATTTGCTATATAAGTGTTCTGCCACTTGAGTTATGGCCTGTCCAACAGTACACAGTTACAGTATGAATATTCAATTCCAGAAAATGATTATATAGAGATCATATATATAACATATAACATACAGAATATACTAAATATGTAAATTGTAAAAATATATATTCAGATGTCTTCTGGTTGCTTGTCATATGATGAACATCTTTGGGCATATAGTATTTTCCATATTTAAGACATTAAGACATTTTAGAAAAAAATTCTGCTTCAAAGTATGATACTTTTAGCAGGGCGCCGGTGGCTCATGCCTGTAATCTTAGCTACTCAGAAGGCTGAGATCTGAGGATCGCGGTTCAAAGCTAGCCCGGGCAGGAGAGACCGTGAGACTCCTATCTCCAATAAACCACCAGAAAACCGGAAGTGGCGCTGTAGCTCAAGTGGTAGAGCGCTCGCCTTGAGCTGAAGAGCTGAGGGACAGCGCCCAGGCCCAGAGTTCAAGCCCCACGACTGGAAAAAAAAAAAAGTATGATACTTTTTACAGGTTTTGAGACCTGTTGAATTGTTCTATATCAAAGTATTTGGGGATGAGTTCTTGGCTTATTGTTGACTTTTAGATGTATAAATTTGTTTAACAATGTTTTCAGCAGGGAACTGGTGGCTCATGCCTGTAATCCTAGCTAGTCAGGAGGCTGAGATCTGAAGATCACAATTCAAAGCCAGCCCAGGCGGGAAAGTCTGTGACACTCTTATCTCCAATTAACCATCAGAAAACTGGAAGTGCCGCTGTGGCTCGGTGGTAGAGTGCTCACCTTGAGTTGAAGAACTCAGGGACAGCACCCAGGCCCAGAGTTCAAGACCCAAGACCGAAAAATAAAATAAAATAAACCATAATGCTTTCCTATTTCTTTTAATATGTCTTTCTCTTTTTTAAATCTATTATAGGTTTAAGTTGATAACCAACCCAGTTCAGCATCTTACAGGAAGAGCATATAGTTTTTCCTAGAGGAATATGAACATAACAGGAACTCTGACTTAAATTTGAATCTGTTCCCTGAACAGCAACAGGATTTTGGAAGCTGAATCAATGTTATCAGATGAGTTAGAATCCAAACCAGAGGTAAGCCCTCCCAGCTTGTTTCCTTTTCTTTTCTTTGGTTTATATTTCAGTTTATCCTTAGTATAGGGACCAGTAAACTTTGATATTAATACTTTAGGTTTTACTTGATAGTAAATACTTCAGGTTTTGTGAAGCAAATGGTTTTTGATTGTATTAGGGTTTTTGTTTTTTGTTTTCTTGTTGTTGTTTTTTTTTTGGTATTGAGTATTTCCTCAAAAATTTAAGAATACCTTATTATCTTTTGTAGAGTTTGTAAGTAAAAGGGCTTGAACTTAGGGCCTAACATTCTTTGCTCAGTTTTTTTGCTCAAGGTGGGTTCTCTACCACTTGAAACACAACTCCAGTCTGATATTTTTGCTGGTTAGTTGGAGATAATGTATTCCCAGGCTGCCTTTGAACCTTTGATCCTCATATCTCAGCCTCTGGAGTAGCTAGGATTACAGATGTGAGCCCCGTTGTATTTGTTACAGAAGTATAAAATTAAACTTAATATATAATAATGAAGTACTTTGTATGCATATGTGTGTGTGTATGCACATAAAAATATTTGCTACCACAGACCATTCTTTTTATTTTGTATAAAACAAAGTATTTTCATTCTAAACATGATGTGGAATTTTAAGTGCTTTTGACTTTTTTTCACTTTTCTCATTTTAATTTTAGAGAGTTCTTATAGAATAGTAGAAAGGTTAATGAATTTGAAATCAGATTACTTAAATTTGAATCTGGCATTGATCCTATGTAGTGTGTGATCTTGGACAATTCATTTAATACCTTCTCATTTGTAAAATACATGTGCAATTTTACTGATTTAATGGGATTGGTAACTAAATGAGCCAATATCCAGGAAAATGCTTTTGTAAGATGGAGTTAGTAAAGTTGAGTTTTAAAAAATAGCCTATCATTTTATTTATTTATTTTTTTTTGAGTCTGGTCATGGGGCCTGAACTCTGGGCCTGGGCACTGTCCCTCAGCTCTTCAGCTCAAAGCTAGCGCTCTACCACTTGAGCCACAGCGCCACTTCCGGCTTTTTTCTTTTTGCTTATGTGGTGCTGAGGAATCGAACCCAGGGCCTCAGGCATGCAAGGCAAGCGCTCTACCACTGAGCCACCTTCCCAGCCCTGGCCTATCATTTTAAAATACAATTATTTTGATCATTTCTGTTTGATGAAAAGTGACAGAAGTTAATTTTATGCATAAGCCTTACATGAGAACAGGGACTTGAAAAAATAAGCTTAAAACATTGTAGTTAATCTAGTTTTTCGTTGAATATAACTGTGACTAGTGAATAGTCTAAACTAAATTGGAGCATCATCTTTTGGTCAATTTAGACTTTGAATAATTCCTAACAACCTCTGTTTCTCAGTGTTGTTCTTTCCACCCGTTAACCCCCTCCTCAGCTCCTGGTTCAGTTTGTTCAGAATACCTCCATCCCATTGGGACAGGGGCTAGTAGAAGCAGAAGCTAAGGACATTACTTGTTTATCCCTCCTTCCGGTGACTGAACCCTCAGAATGCAGCCGGCTAATGTTACCAGGTAAAAATAAAGTTGGGGGGCTGGGAAGTTGGCTCAGTGGTAGAGTACTTGCCTGGCAAGCATGAGGCCCTGGGTTCGATTCCTCAGCACCACATACACAGAAAAAGCCAGAAATGACATTGTGGCTCAAGTGGTAGAGTGGTAGCCTTGAGCTGAAGAGCTGAGGGAGAGACCCCAGGCCCAGAGTTCAAGCCTCAGGACCAAGAGGAAAATAAAGACAGGAAGGAAGGAAGAAAAGAAAGTAAGTTGGCCAAGGGAGAGAGCCCAGGCCAAGAGTTCAGGCCTCAGGACCAAGAGGAAAATGAAAGGAAGAAAGGGAAGGAGGGGAAAGGAAAGGAAAGGAAGAAAGTTGGCCAAAAATAGGTTGAATGGAATGGAAAACTGGGAGCTAAATATTAAGAGTCATTGACAAGTGGGCCTGGGGGCTCACACCTGTAATCCTAGCTACTCAGGAGGCTGAGATCTGAGGATCAAGGTTCAAAGCCAGCCTGGGCTAGAAAGTCCATGAGACTTTTAGCTCCAACTAACCACCAGAAAACTGGAAGTGGGATTGTGACTCAAGTGGTAGAGTCCTGGCCTTGAGCTGAAGAGCTGAGGAACAGCACCCAGCCCCAGAGTTCAAGCCCCATGATTGACAAAAAAAAAAAAAAAAAAAAAAAAGTCATTGACAAAAAGTAGCCATAGAAATAAGTGCATTAATGTTTTTATATTAACATAGGATGAGTTTAATAGTATATGAGTTTTCAATATTTAAAAGTTTTCTATTTTGCATAAGTATTTTAAGCTATAATAATGGACGTGATCATCCATATAGTGTGGGGAAACAAAGGCTAAAATAGAACTCTGGGGAATGCCTTTCTGAAGTTAAAGGATAAGACAGGACAGCCTAAAACGGAAGGAAGGAGAATAAAGTAGGGTAGAGAAGATGGATGAATATCACCAAGAGAAGATACTATGTCAAATGTTCCTGAGCCATAAGACAAAACTAAAAGGAGGGGATCATTAACCTTGGTAGTTCATGGAGGAAAGATGGGGATGTTAGAAAGCTAGGCTCAGGGACTTGCAGTAACAGTGCAAAGTGCATTGTATAGTTGAAGAAGTAACTAGACAGTATTTTCTGAAGGCTTTCTTGCTATAAAAAAAGAGGACTGGGAAGGTGGCTCAATGGTAGAGTTCTTGCCCTGCATGCATGAGGCCCTGGGTTAGATTCCTCAGCACCACATAAGCAAAAAAGCTGGAAGTGGTGCTGAGGCTCAAATGGTGAGCACTAGCCTTGAGCTGAAGAGCTGAGGGACAGCACCCAGGCCCAGAGTTCAGGCCCTACAACCAACAAAAAGAAAAAAAAGTGAGGTAATTGTTTTTAGTTCTGAGGGTTGTATCATGCTATATGGAAAAGAGCCAATAAAAGATGATGAAAACAAAAAGAGATACTCCATAATTGGTAAGGTGGTTCCAGGGGAAATAGTTGGTGAGATTAGGTTTGGATGGAAGAGGGACTCACATTTGATTATTAGCAAGGACATTTTTTATGAATTTTTCATGTTCTTACCCTTGGTTAAAATTTGAAATGTTGGGGAGTGGATGAATGAAGAGAGGAACAGTGGGTGAGTGTAGTTATAATACTCATTGTACATATGTGAAAATGGAACTAGGTAACTTGAGGGGGGATGGGTGGGTGGAGTTGAGATAGATCAAGGGGAGAGATGGAGTAGGCGACACTGATCAAGATGCATTGTACTAGTTCAGTGCTGGTAGCTCACACCTCTAATCTGAGCTGCTCAGGAGGCTGGGAACTTGGATTGCAGGTCTGCTAGCCCAGGCAAGAAAGTCTGAGACTCGGGCAATTATTCACCAAAAGCCATAAGTGGAGCTGTGGCTCAAGTGGCAGAGCATCAGCTGCCTTGAGTAATAAACAGTGACTTGGCCTTGAGTTCAAGCCAAGAAAAGAAAAGAAAAACGTTAAAAGAGTAGGGTTTCACTGCAAGAAAATAACATTTAGATTCTTTTACTGAGTATTTATTGTATAGATCTATTTTTAAAGAAAAAAGTACTGGCTGGGTGTCAGAGGCTCACGGTTGTAATTCTAAGTACTTAGTAGGATGAGATCTGAAGTTCATAGTTAACAGCCAGAGCAGGAAAGTCTGTGAGACTTATTTCCAATTGACTACTAGAAAACCAAAAGTTGCCATGTAGCTTAAAGTGGTAGAGCTCTAGCCTTGAGTAAAAAAGCTTAGGGGCAGTGTCCAGCCCTGAGTTCAAACTCCATGACAGACAAGGGGGAAAAAAAAAAGGAAAAGTACTTTTCTGGCTTTAAACAGGACTAATTTATGAAATAATCCAAATAGTAATGGTTGGTTATTAGTTAGGCCCAGCGTCATCACATTTTGGCAACTACCTTTAAAGAACTTCAAGGCTATCTCTGTTCTTCTCTGAGACAATTTTTTTATTTGCAAATTGAGACTGCTGTCTGCTCCTGTAAGGGTGGTAAGATGCTAAGGGATGTCACATGTTTTTTTAAGTCTATGTATCAAAATGTTGAGATCCTTGGAGATGGCAACTATATATAGCTGTGGTATTTTCCCTTTACTAGATGATACTCCAAGTCATACTAACTCCTCCAAGGAGGTAACTTCCTCGGCTGTATTGAGAAGTCTTCAGGTGAATGTGGGGCCAGACGGAGAGGAGACAAGGGCTCACACTGTACAAAAGTCCCCGGAGTTTTTGTCCACTCCAGACTCTCCTAGCTTATTGCAAGATCTACAACCAAGTGATAGCACTTCTTTTATTCTTCTTAACCTAACAAGAGCAGGTATTCTTTATTCTTTTTTAAAATTCACATTCTTAAAAAAAATAATTGAGGCCTGGGAGTGTGGCTTACTGGTAGAGTGCTTGCCTAGCATGCATAGAGCTTTGGGTTTAATTCCTCAATACCACATAAACAGAAAAGCTGGAAGTGGTGCTGTGGCTCAAGTGGTAGAGTACTAGCCTTGAGCAAAAGAAGCCCAGGGACAGTGCCCAGGCCCTGAGTTCAAGCACCAGGATTGGTAAAAGAAAAGAAATAGAATTGAGAATGAGACATATTTAACTCACTTGTACTTAAAATTAAAAGAAGCTTTATTATTTTGGGGAATTGGTGTGGTCTGGTGATGAATCAATTGAATGTATAGAGTCTAGAATGATTAACCTTTTTTTTCTTTTTATCTATGTTTTTGAAACAAAGTCTTGCTCTATAGCTCAGTTGAATCTTGATATAATATTCCTGCTTGAGCCTCTCAGGGGCTGGGATTATAGACAGTTATCTCCACACACCTGGTAACTGAAGTATTTATTGTTTAGGAAATTATGTGGTACTATTTGCTTAGGTAGTAAGCACAGAAAGAACAAGTCCCAGAGGAAGGATGATTTGTGTCTGTTGATGTTGAGATTTTGGAGGAATATTCAGAAGGAAATATTCTTTAGACAATTAGAAAGATGAATCCAGAATTATAAAAGAGGTCTGGGTAGCTAGCAGCATGCAGAAAATGAGTGAGTATGGATTCTTTCATTCAAAGGAAGTTTGAAGCAAACAGAAAAAAGGCAAGTCTGGAGGAAAAACAACAGAAGAATGAAAAGGATCAGCTGGAAGGTGATGGAGAGAACTGGGCAAGGTAGATAGGAAGACAAAGGAGGAAAATCTTTAAGGAAGCAAAGATACTAACTCATTCCAAATACTACAGGGTGGGCTGCAGAGATGACATGTGACTGTTGATCTTAACAAAAAAATTGTTATAGGGATGGTAAAGGTAGAAGTTAGGTTGAAATAGATATTAAGAAAGTGAATACAGCAGGGCACTGGTGGCTCATGCCTGTAATCCTAGCTACTCAGGAGGCTGAGATCTGAAGGTCATGGTTCAAAGTCAGCCTAGGCAGGAAAGTCCTTGAGACTCTTATCTCCAATTAACCACCAGAAAACTGGAAGTGGCGCTGTGGCTTAAATGGTAGAGTGCTCGCCTTTAGCTGAAGAGCTCAGGAACAGCACCAGGGCCCAGAGTTCAAGCCCCATGACTAAGAAAAAGAAAGGAAGGAAGGAAAAAAGTGAGGGAGTAAAAAAGATAATAGCTAGAAAAATAGTTGATTTTCTATTTTAAAAATAGCGATGCATTGGTGACTCACACCTGTGGCCAAGAGGCTGCGATTGTAGATCTGTTCAAAGCCAGCTCAGTCAAGAAAGTCCGTGAGACTCTTATCTCCAATTAAACACCAGAAAGCCAGAAGTAGAGCTGTGGCTTAAGTGGTAGAGCATCAGCCTTGAACAGAAAAACTCAGAGACAATTTCTAGGTTCTGAGTTCAAGTGCCAGGACTAACATTAAAAAACAAAACAAAACAAAAAAACAGGGCTGGGAAGGTGGCTCAGTGGTAGAGCGCTTGTCTTGCATGCATGAGGCCCTGGGTTTGATTCCTCAGCACCACATAAGCAAAAAGAAAAAAGCCGGAAGTGGTGCTGTGGCTCAAGTGGTAGAGCGCTAGCCTTGAGCTGAAGAGCTGAGGGACAGTGCCCAGGCCCAGAGTTCAGGCCCCACGACTGGACCTATAAACAAACAAACAAAAAAAAACATGTACAGGGCTGGAGAGTGCCTCAAGTTGATGCCTAAGAAGCTGGAATCTCTGAGATCAAACCTCAATTAAATCCCAGTACCACAAACAATAAGATGGGAAAAACTAGAGCTAGGACTCAGTTAAAGGCTGTAAGGAAAATCTGATTGCAGATGGGAGAGAACATAATAAAGGGAAGACTGAAGAATAGGATTGTGGGGCTGGGAATGTGATTTAGTAATCTGTGGACTGCTTTCCTAGCATGCATGAAGCCCTGGGCTCGATTCCTCAGTACCACATAAAAAGAAAAGGCCAGAAGCTCAGGGATAGTCCCCAGGCCCTGAGTTCAAGCCCCAGGACTGGCAAAAGAGTAGTATTCGGATACACCTTTGCCTCTGAAACAGGAGGAAACAAGCTAACAAGAGCCTTTAAGCTGAGAGTAGAAGAATGGTAGCTGAATAATCTAAAAGAAACTTGGGGGAGAAAAACAAAGATCTGAAATAGCTAATTCAGGACACAATGTTTCTGCATCAGGACAAATGAAAGAAGTGTTAGTTAACTTTTACATATTCTCCTGTTTCTTCCAGGTCTGGGCTCTTCAGCTGAGCACTTAGTATTTGTACAGGATGAGGCAGAAGACTCAGGGAATGATTTCCTCTCCAATGAGAGCACGGACAGTAGCATTCCATGGTTTCTCCGGGTTCAGGAGTTGGCCCATGACAGTTTGATTGCTGCTACTCGTGCACAACTGGCAAAGAATGCAAAAACCAGCAGCAATGGTGAGACTCATAGCATTTTCCTTTCTAGTATTCTATGCAGAAATTGTGACCATATTTTGTTAGTGAACATATTTTGAATTGTATATAATCCAAATTACTTTATTGGTGAGAAGGCTAGAAATGTGTAAATTGTTTGTCTTTTTTCTGTAAAATAACATGGCTGTGCCAAACTTGTGTACAAAATCAACAGAATTATTTTTAGCTCTCAACTTTAATTTTAGAGCACTTTTTAAAGGAAAAAAATCCTGAGGATATCTTGAAATTTTTTTCCTTTTTATTCTTTATTTAAAAGCTAATTACAGCCGGGCACCAATGGCTCACACTTGTAATACTAGCTACTCGGAGTTTGAGATCTAAGGATTGGGGTTCAAAGCCAGCCTGGGCAGGAAAGTCTGTGAGACTCTTATCTCCAATAAAAGACTAGAAAACCAGAATTGCTCTGTGGCTTAAGTGGTAAAGTGCTTGCCCTCAGCTGAAGAGCTGAGGGACAGCACCCAGCCCAGAGTTCAAGACCATGACCGACAAAAAAAAAAAAAAGCTCATTACATGAACATATGCTCAACTAGTAGCTGGCAAGAACAGGTTTAAACTCTAACAAATGACTCAAATAACACTTTTGGGGGTTTTTTTTGTCAGTTGTGGGGCTTGAACTCTGGGTATGGGCACTGTCCCTAAGCTCTTCAGCTCAAGGCAAGCATTTTACCACTTGAGCCACAGTGTCACTTTTGATTTTCTGGTGGTTAATTGGAGATAAGAGTTTGACAGACTTTCCTGCCTGGGCTGGCTTGGAAGTGCGATCCTCAGATCTCAGCCTCCTGAGTAGCTAGGATTACAGGCATGAGCCACCAACACCCGGCCACCTGAATGAACACTTTTGCAATGAAAAAAAAAAAATGAGTTGCATTTAGTCTGCATTAAAGATGCCTCTAAATACATGTCCTCGTTTTTATCATAATATTCTTCAAATATGTAAAAAGAACTTTTTTGTTTGTTTGTTTGTTGGTCATGGGTCTTAAACTCTGGACCTGGTCACTATCCTTCAGCTCTTCAGCTCCAGGTGAGTGCTCTACCACTTGAGCCACAACACCACTTCTGGTTTGCTGGTGGTTAACGTCTCATGGACGTTCCTGCCCAGGCTGGCTTTGAAACCCAGTCCTTAGATCTCAGCCTTCTGAGTAACTAGGATTATAGGTTTGAGCCACTGGCGCCCGGCTAAAACAAAAATTCTTTATAGACCTAATAGTTAGAACTCAGATAATCATGAAATTAAAACAGTATTATCAATTAAAAACATAAAACTATGAAACAAAGTGAAATTAATATTAAAATGACATTTTGCTGAAACTAAATTACTGCATATAGCAATAATAGAACTATAAAAACGGGCTAGGAGGGCTGGGAAGGTGGCTCAGTGGTAGAGTGCATGCATGAGACCCTGGGTTCGATTCCTTAGTACCACATAAGCAAAAAAGAAAAAACCAGAAGTGGCTCTATGGCTCAAGTGGTAGAGCACTAGCCTTGAGCTGAAGAGCTGAGGGACAGTGCCCAGGGCCCAGAGTCCAGGCCCCACGACCGGACCAAAAAAAAAAAAAATGGGCTGGGAATGTGACTTAGTGGAAGAGAGCTTACCTAGCATGCATGAAGCCTTGGGTTCAATTCCTCAATACCACATAAACAGAAAAAGCTGGAAGTGGTGCTATGGATCAAGTGGTAGAGTGCTAGCCTTGAGCAATAGAAGCTCAGGGACAGTGCCCAGGCCCTGAGTTCAAGCCCCAGCATGTCCAAAACAACAAACTATAAAAACAAATGAAGTTAATGTTAGCTAATACTAAGCCATTTTAATATTAATAAATAATAAGATAATGCTTTGCCGAAATAAATTACTACTCATGGCAGTTTTTTTCTTAACTATGATGACCTTTGTGCTGTTTCCAATTTAGCATGCCTGTTCTGTCTGTGGGCCGCTTTTCTCTATTCCAGTAATTTTCAGAGTATCATCAGCATCACCTAACAACTTAGAAATAATATCACACATCTACTGAATCAAAAATTTAGTTACAGTATTTGTTTCAGACTACTTCAATGTCAAACCTTTGCTTATGTAACACTCACTCTATTAATACTTTTTTTTTTGGCTAGTCTTGGGGCTTGAACTCAGAGCCTGGGCACTATCTCTGAGCTTCTTTTGCTCAAGGCTAACACTCTACCACTTGAGCCACAGTGCCACTTCCAGCTTTTTCTGTTTGTGTGGTACTAAGGAATTTAACCCAGGGCTTCATGCGTGCTAGGCAAGCACCTTACCACTAAGCCACATTCTCAGCCTAATACTCTTTTTTGATGGTGTTGGGGTACTCCAGGGCCTGAAGCTTGCTAGGCAAGTGTGCTACTGTTGAGCTATGCCTCCAGCCCTGTTTTAACACTGGCTTTTTTTTTTTTTCTGGTCATGGGTCTCGAACTCAGGACCTAGGCATTGTCCCTGAGCTTTTCTGCTTAAGGCTAGATAGTCTCATGGACTGCCTTGCCTGCTGGTCTGGCTTTGAATACTCATCCTCAGATCTAAGCCTCTTGAGTAGCTCCAATTACAGACATGAGGCTGGAGCTACCAGTGCTTGGCTAGTATTTCTGGTTTCATATTTTCTTTTGTATTTTTTATTAATTTGTAGCTATTAAGGTAGGACTACATATTTCAACATTATCACTGTCGAGCTTATGATGTTTGACAGTACTCAGAGCTTTGCTAGACAGGTACTCTACCTTTAGAGTGATGCCTCTAGGAAATATTATGTCAGTACATAGCTGTTTCCATGCCATGATTCCATAATCTAGAATGTGCTGCTTATATTCTTCCCCCTTCCCTCAGTACTGAGGGGTTGAACTCGAGGACTAGGCACTTTGTCCTTTAGGTTTTGTTGCTCAAGGTTGCCACTTGAGCTATACCTCCACTTCTGTTTTTTTTGCTGGCTAGTTGGAGATATGAGTCTCACAGACTTTCTTACCTGGGCTGGCTTCGAACCAGATCTTTAGATCTCAGCTTTCTGAGATGCTAGTATTACAGGCATGAACTGCTGGCACACAGTAACCCCATTATTTTATTTTAGAATTATCATTGAGTTGAAAATAAAAAGCTAAAATATTTCTCATAGAGAACTCAAATATTCTTTAAATATTCAAAATATTCCAGTAGAACAAAAACTGTAGAATGGGAACCTGGAATTTAGAATTCTGAAGTCTGGGCTGGGATTATGGCTTAGGGTTAGAGTGCTTTCCTGGCATGCTTGAAGCCTTGGGTTCAATTCCTCAGTACCACATAAACAGAAAAAGAAACAGAAGAAGTAGTGTTGTGGCTCAGGTGGTAGAGCACTAGCCTTGAGCAAAAGAAACTCAGGGACAGTATCCAGGCTCTGAGTTCAAGCCCCAGGACTGGCAAAAAAAAAGAAAAAAAAAATCTAAAGTCTGGGATCCAAACATTACACTTTCATTTACCAGTTACCTGTCTTGATTCTGTTCTGGGGCTTGAACTCAGCGTCTGGGCTCTGTCCCTGAGTATTTCTGTGCTCAAGGCTAGCACTCTACCACTTGAGCCATGGTGCCACTTCTGGCCTTTTCTGTTTATGTGGTGCTGAGGAATGGAACCCATGACTTCATGCATGTTAGGCAAGCACTCTACCACGAAGCCACATTGCTAAACCCAGTTTAATAATTTCTTTGCTTCAGTTTTCTCATTAGTACATAAAGATCAGGGGCTGGGAAGGTGGCTCAGTGGTAGAGCGCTTGCCTTGCATGCCTGAGGTCCTGGGTTAGATTCCTCAGCACCACATAAGAAAAAAGAAAAAAAACCGGAAGTGGTGCTGTGGCTCAAGTGGTAGAGCACTAACCTTGAGTTGAAGAGCTGAGGGACAGTGCCGAGGCCTAGAGTTCAAGCCTCACGACTGGACCCAAAAAAAAAAAAAAAGAACTTAAAGATCAATTGTTACAAAGATTAAATGAGATTCAATCTGGGTAATTTGACATATGCTTTATAGTCAGCCAGGCATTGTGTAAATATCTGTCTTACTCTCAAAATATAATACCTTCCTAATATAAAATCTACCTTGTGTTCCTGAAAAGAAAATGAGCTCAGACATAAGCCAAAAATACAATACTCTTTTCCTACTGATTCCCTAAAAGCTTATTTATTTATTTATTTATTTATTTATTTATTTATTTGTCGGTTGTAGGGCTTGAACTCTGGGCCTGGGTGCTGTCCCTCAGCCCTTTAGCTCAAGGCTAGCGCTCTACCACTTGAGCCACAGTGCTACTTTTGGTTTTTTCTGCTTATGTGGTGCTGCGGAATCGAACCCAGGGCCTCATTCATGCAAGGCAAGCACTCTACCGCTGAGCCACCTTTCCAGCCCCAGCTTTTTTATTTCTAACTTTAGAGGATCAGTTGACATTTGATATTATAAAATTCTTTTTGAAAATTTTATGGTTTTGCTTACGTTTCTTAAGTAAGATGATATACATTAATCTACTGTTACATGTAGTGAGATGATTTACATGTAGCGAGATGATTTTGACATTGTGATACATTTTTAGTAAAAAAGAAAACTACTTCTTCCTAATACTGGGAATTGAATGCAAGAGTCTCCCACAGAATAGCAAGAACTTTATCACTGAGATATCATTCCCAGCCCTCTTTTTTGCTTTATTTTATTATTACTATTTTTTGGTTATAGTTCTGGGGCTTGACCTCGGGCATTGGGTGCTGTAGCTGAGATTTATTTTGCTAAGGATAGTGCTCTACCACTTGAACTACAGCTCCACTTCTGGCTTTTTTGATGACTAGTTGGAGATAAGAGTTTCATGGACTTTCCTGCCCAGGCTGGCTCTGAACTGTGGTCCTCAGATCTCAGTCTCCTGAGTATCTAGTATTACAGGCATGAGCTACCAGTGTCCAGCCATTTTTTAAAAAATATTTGCTTTAGTCGGAGACAAGTTTCTTTGATTAGCCTTGAGCTTATGATCCTGCTGCGTTAGCCTCCTACCATGCTGTGATTACAAGTATAAGCCATCATCATGCCTGGTTCTTTTGTTTTTAATGGAAAATCATCCTTATATTTGTGCTGTTTTTCCTTTCTTTTAATTTTATTTTTTCATTGTTATTATAAGGGTGATGTTCAGAGAGGTTACAGTTACATAAATCAGGTAATGAGTACATTTTTGTTCCCAGTTTTCCCCTTCTGTCCTCACCCACAAGTTATGTAGTTAATTTTCAGCATAATGTCTAGTGAGTATTTGTTTACCCTTAGTTCCTCCATTTCTGTGCCCCCCCACTCCCTTTCCCAAAAGAAATATTTTTCCTTTTTGTCAGTTTTTTACACAAAACTTCAAACATATGTAAATGTATAGAGAACAGTATAATGAATTCTCATCCATTCCATGGCTTCAGCAGTTATCAAGTTAGAGCCAGTTTTGTTTCATCTGTACATTTTTTAGTGCTTTCTTACTTTACATACTCTGTTTTATGATGATATCGATGTATATTTATGACAAACTCTCCCTAGGTAGCCCAGGCTGACTTACACTCACAATTCTTCTGCCTCAGCCTCCTGTGTGCTAGAATTACTCCAACTATGAAGTTCTACCTTTTAACCTGGAATTTATACAAATTTTTGATCAGCTGATTTTGCTTAAATTTAATAGAGGCAGTGTTTAGCTTTTCTTATCTCTATTCTGGTGAACAAAACACTAAAAGGTATTATCTAACTTTTCTTTAAATGTTAGAAATGTTAAAGTCTATTTTTAATGTTAAAGTGTATTTTTAAATGTTTCATAACTAAAAAGGGGTGATTTAGAAAATGAGAAGATTGTTCTCATTTTTCAGAATAAGAAACAGCCAAATTGACTTCAAAAGATGGAAATGTAAGAATAGCCATCTGTGATAGAATTCTGTTGTTAGCTCACACTAAGCCAGAATGGCTACTTAAAATACATGCTTTTTGGTGGTGGTGGTGGTGATGGTTGTCATGGTTGTAGGGTCTGATCTCTGAGTCTGGGCGCTGTCCCTCAGGTCTTCAACTCAAAGCTAGTGCTCTACCACTTGAGCCATGGTGCCACTTTTGGTTTTTTCTGCTTATGTGTTGCTGAGGCGTCGAACCCAGGGACTCATGCATGTGAGGCAAGCACTCTACCACTGAGCTACCTTCCCAGCCCCTAAAAATACATGCTTTTTTGCCCAGAACTTTTTTTTTATATTGTGAAAATACCATACAGAGGGGTTACACTTACATGGGCAAGATAATGAGTACATTCCTTATCAAGCATTGTTGCCTCCTACTTTGTTTCCCCTTCCCATCCCTTCTCATCTCCCACCCACCCTCCCCACCCCCACCCTCTTGCCCAGGACTTTAAAGTCATCTCCAAAGCATCTTAGTCTGAGTGTTGATCTACCTGTTTCCCTGCCAATTTGTGCAGTGCATGTTTAATTCTGCTTTTTGATATTTCTGATAGGAAACCATTTTGATTATTTCCTACATTTATCCAAGAACCCTAATCTTGTAAAATAAAACATGTTAGCTGTTGGTAAATGCTTGGAATAGGGGACAGAATATAGACCATGATCATATTTATTTTTAAACAATTACAGAAGGGACCTGGGGAAAATAGATACCTGATTAATGATCACTGAGTGAATATGTGTTTTATTTTTGAATTTCAACTTTCTAAGAAGGGTCCTTCCTTGGATTATAAATGTGACTCTGTTACAGGAGAAAATGTCCACCTTGGTTCTGGAGATGGGCAACCCAAAGACTCTGGGCCCCTTCCTCAAGTGGAAAAGAAGCTCAAGTGTACAGTTGAAGGCTGTGGCCGGACGTTTGTTTGGCCAGCTCACTTTAAGTACCACCTCAAAACTCATCGGTAAGCGAATCTGAGATCTCATAAAAACTTTGAGGCTTCCAGAGAAATTTGTTTTCCAAATTGACAAAGGAAAACAAGGACTCCCGCTGGTTGTATTTTTTGTTTCTGTCTTTTTAGTTTAACTGAGGTTTGAACTCAGGGGCTTGAGCTTGCCAGGCAGGGGCTCTACCACCTGAGCCTAATTTCTATCCCTTTTTGCTTTCATTATATTTTGGGATAGGATAGCTCTTTTATCCAGTCCAGCTTGGACAAAAATTATTCTAGTAACCCACTTATTTATTTCTTTGTTTATTTATTGTCGGTTGTCGGGCAGAGCTCTTTTGCTCAAGGCTAGTACCCTATCACTTTGAGACCCAGCATCCTTTCTGGTTTCCTGGTGGTTAATTGAAGAGTCTCACAGAGTTTCCCCACCTGGGCTGGCTTTGAACCATGATCCTCATATCTCAGCCTCCTGAGTAGATAGGATTACAGGCATGAGCCACCTGCAACCAGCCATAAACTCTTCTTGAGTAGTGAGGATGACTGTTCTTGGAATTGAGGGAATGGGATCTTGCTTTTATTTCCCAGGAGGGTCTTTAACTCCTAGGTTTAAATGAGTCTCCCACTTCAGCCTCCAGAATCTTGGGATTTCCGGTGTGTTCCATATGTCTACTGTCATGTTTTATTGTTGTTTTTAATAGAAACACTAGCATTGTGTGATTTGCCCTATTTTTCATAACAATTTACGGCATTTGACTGCTAAATGTGTTGTGATGAAGTATTCTTAAATCTCATTATAAAACAGGATTTTTTTTTAAGAACCTAAATTACATATAAGTGTAGACCCTACTTTAAATCTGAGAAGTGTGTGGCGAGGATCATCTGTTATTTTAACAAACTTTAGGATATTTTGATATGCCCAGGTTTGGAATCTACTGTCTGCCTTGAGAATAAAAAGAAGTTTGAATATTTGTAGGTATTCTTGCTTATATGATTATTTTTGCAGAAATGACCGCTCCTTCATCTGCCCTGCAGAAGGTTGTGGAAAAAGCTTCTATGTGCTACAGAGATTAAAAGTACACATGAGGACACACAATGGGGAAAAGCCCTTTATGTGCCCTGAATCTGGCTGTGGTAAGCAGTTCACTACAGCTGGAAATCTGAAGAACCACCGGCGCATACACACAGGTACGTGCAACCCTTGGGCAGTTTTGGTTCAGTTGTTACTTAACTATACTTAAGAAAGGCTTCAGTAGGAATAGAAATAAAGTATGAGGGTGTTGCTAGAACTCTAAAGATTTGATTCCTTTGTCTCAATGCTATATGGTACTTTCAGTCCATTACAGTAACATTTTATGTGAACCTAATTGGACAAAATCTGCTTTAAAATTTTTCTGAACATTGCACAATTTTATTTTATACAGTAACTTTATTGAATCATTCAAAGCTATTCAAAATACTAATTATAGGGGAGGAAGTGAGGACCAATATAAAAGATAAGATGTAACCCTTAAGCCAGGTACTAGTAGCTCATGCCTGTAATCCTAGCTACTTGGGAGGTTGAGATCTGAGGACCATAGTTCTAGCCAGCCTGGGCAGGGAAGTCCATGAGACCCTATCTCTCTGGAAAAGCCAAAGGTGGTGTTGTGGCTCAAGTGGTAGAATTCTAGCCTTGAGCAAAAAAAGCCAAGGCCCAGAGTTCAAGCTCCAGGACCGGTAAAAAGGAAAAAAAAATGTAATCCTTAAGTCTGGTACTTGAGTTTCAACTCAGGGTCTAGGACTTATTAGGTGGAACCAGCTTAGAGTTTGCTTTCTTGTTAGAGTCTCAGAAAACGAGTAAGAGAAGTTACAGAGTATATCAGTATCAAAGGAGAAAAATAAAGATCACTTGAGCTGGGCATTGGTGGCTCATGCCTATAATCCTAGATACTCTGGAGGCTGAGATCTGAGGATTGGGGCTCAAAGCATGCCTGGGCAGAAAAGTCCCTGTGAGACTCTCATTTCCAGTTAACCACCAAAAAACCAGAAATAGTGCTGTGGCTCAAAATGGTAGAAGACTAGTCTTGAGCAAAAGAACTCAAGGACAGTCCAGGCCTTGAGTTCAAGATCTATGACCCACGACCAACAACAACAACAACAAAAAGATCACTTGATTTTTAGTCTTGGGTCTAAGGGTGCTTTTTATTACCCTTACTAAGGATTTTTTTTCTTTTTAATAGTGTATATTAATTGTACAAGGGGGGGTCTCAATATGGTATTTCTATATATATACATAATGTACTTTGATCATATCCATTTCTTCATTATTCTATCTCCTTCCATTTTTTTATAGTTTTAATGGGTTATTCTGTTTTCATACATACATATAATGTATATTGATCATATTTGTTCTCCTCATTTGAAAGCTTAATCATCAAACCCAGATGAATATATGAAGATGTACAACGGTACCCTACTTTCTTGCCTTTGTGTGTATGTATGTGTGTGTGTGTGTCCACACATGCACATGCATGACTTTATGTCCTCATGCTCTCACTCACCTTGCTTGTTTGGCTGATACTCTATCATTACCACTTGAATCATGCTTTCAAGCCCAGTGTTTTCCTGATTATTTTGGAGATGGAGTCTCATGGACTTTTCTCTCTGGGCTGCATTTAAACCTGGATCCCTAGATCTTGAGCAGCTAGGATTTACAGGTATAAGTTACCTGTATCCAGTGGGCTGGGAAGTTGGCTCAGTGGTAGAGCGCTTGCCTTGCATGCCTGAGGCCCTGGGTTCGATTCCTCAGCATCACATAAACAAAAAGAAAAAAGCCAGAAGTGGCGCTGTGGCTCAAGTGGTAAAGCACTAGCCTTGAGCTGAAGAGCTGAAGGACAGTGCTCAGGCCCAGAGTTCAGGCCCCACGACCATACAAAAAAAAAAAAAAAAAAAGCTGTATCCAGCTCTTTGTCTCTGTTCATTCTTGAATACTGGAATTTGATAGCATATATAATTAAAATGCAGTTAAAAAGTGAAGCCCAAGCTGAAGCCAAGATTGTTCTAAGCATAAACCTGTAATTCCTTCTAGAGTAATATAACATCTAGATGTATTTGGGACAGAATAGTTGCTCTTTTCAGCTCTTTGTAGCATATAATAAACTATACTTGCTCCAAGAATAATTTGAAAAATAGAACAGGAAAACTATCTAGTTGAATGCCTAAGAAAAGAAATAGCCAGGTGCCAGTGGCTCATGCTTGTAATCCTAGCTCCTCAGGATGCTGAGATCTGAGGTTCATGGTTCAGAGCGAACCCAGGTAGAAAAGTCTGTGAGATTCTTATCTCCAGTTAACTACCAAAATGCTAGAAATGGAGCTGTAGCTCAGGTGGTACTAACCTTGAGCACAAAAGTTCAAGTATAGCACTTAGACACTGAGTTTCAAGCCTCAGTAACTGGCACAAAAGGGAAAAGAAGTAGAATTTATCATCTCTTTTTTTTTTATTAAATTCCACAACTTCATCCTCATTATCTCATCGTCTTTGAAGCATTTGCTCACACAGAACATTTTTTTAAGAAAAAAATGATGGTTATTATAAAGGTGATGTACATAAGGGTAACAGCTAATAAGTCAGGTAAAAAGTAAAATTTTTTTAAGAACAAGGTCACCCTTTCCCTTGCTCTTTCCCAGTTTTCCCCTCCCATTCCCACTTACAAGTAATATAGTTCATTTTCAACATAGTGTCTAATGAATACCACTGCTGGATTTGTTCACCCATTGTCCCTCCATTTCTTTGCCCCCTTACCTTTCCAAAGACAGGTCACTGAACAAACAAGACAAAAAGAAAGGAAAATAAAAACAGCAATGAAGAAAAAAAAACAACAGCCTGGTTTTCATTTCCTGGAGTTCATTTCAATAAATATTACTTCATATGAGCAAATACACATAGTAAAATATCTTCTTAAAATGCTCTGTTTTACTTCAAAATATGACTGTATTTTCTCCTGTGTATTTTTCTCCCTCATTCCAACTCTTGGTAGCTCTTCTGTGAATCTCTTAATTGTTCACCAGTTTCAGAATTTGGGGTTTCTTATGTTCTATTTAGTATGCTTTCGCTGTAGTCTCAATCATCCACTAAATTGGTTATCCCTGGATGCTTCAGATTTGTCATAATAATAACTAAGTTATTGTTTATTGAGGCAATTTAATATCTACCAGCTATATTACATAATCTCCATATGTCCATGAAGATAGATAACATTAGATAACCTTTTTTTTCTTTTGGTCACTCATGAGGCTTTTGAACTCCGGGCTTTGGCACTGTCCCTAAGCTCTTCAGCGCAAGGTGAGCACTCTACCACTTGAGCCACAGTACTACTTCTGGTTTTCTGGTGGTTAATTAAAGATAAGAGTGTCACAAACTTTCCTGCCCTGGCTCCGGTTGGCTTTGAACCTCGATCCTCAGATCTCAGTCTCCTGAGTAGCTAGGATTACAGGTGTGAACTGCCAGCACCTGACTTTAGATAACATTTTTTATTGGCAACGAAATAAGTTAGAGGGTTAACTAAATTGGCCAGCATATTCAGGTAGAAAATGGTAGAGTTGGAATTTGTATTATGATCTGATTCTAAAGGTCATCTGAGGGGGGGAGGGGGAGGGGAGGGAGAGTGTGTGTATGTACTGGGGCTTGAACTCAGGTGCGTTGCTTAGGTTTTTTGCTTAAGGCTAGTGCTGTACATCTTGAACCACAGCTCCACTTACAGCCTTTTTTGTTACTACCCCCTGATGGGCCATGCTCCTGTGTTGTTGTCATGATAGCCTCATTTGCCTTGTTTTCCTTTTTGTGTGTGTGTCTGTCGTGGGGCCTCAACTCTGGGCCTGAGCGCTGTCCCTCAGCTCTTAAGCTCAAGGCTAGTTCTACCACTTGAGCCTCAGCACCACTTCCAGCTTTTTCTGCTTATATGGTGCTGAGGAATCAAACCCAGGGCCTCATGCATGCAAGGCAAGCACTCTACCACTGAGCCACCTTCCCAGTCCCTTGTTTTTATTTTTTAAAAACAAATTAATTAGTAGGGTACAGGTTGCTTATACCCATAATCCTAGCTACTCAGGAAGCTAAGAAAATGAGGATCAGTGTTGCTGGCCAACCCAGGGAGGAAAGTCAATGAGGCTTTTATCTCCAGTTAACCACTTAGAAGCTGGAAATAGAGCTTATGTGGTAGAGTGCTATAGCTTTGAACAAAAAAGCTCTTTTTTTGAACAAAAAAGTCTTAGGGCCTGAGTTTCAAGGCTTACTACCAACACACACATACACACATACAAACTAATTAAGTAATTTACTTGCTTGTTTGCTTGCTTACTTATTTACTTAGTTAGACAGTGCAGAGCCTCACTGTGTAACCCAAGCTGGTCTGGAATTCCTAGTCTGACAGCCAGCCATGTGCTGATGCCTAGCTTGTAGCAGTTTTTTGTACAGAAACTTATATTACAGTTACTTATGAATATATTTGTCTCATTTTACAGTTATTTTTGGAGGATACAGACTTTATCTTTGTTGTTTTTCTTTTTCCAAGAACAACCCCAGCCCTCATTTTCATTTTGAAATAATTATGTACTCACAGAATATAGAAAAAATAATTTTAAAAAGTTTTTATGTCCTTCACTTACTTTCTCCAAAGTGTGGCATCTTAGTCATAGTACAAACTTAAAATTTAATACTATCTACTAGTCTAAGTCTCTATTCTGTTGCACCGTGCATTACTGTATTTTGTTTGGTTTTGTAAAGAAGGAATTGAACCCAGGGGCTTCATAGCTATTAACTTAGTATGAACAAGGCCCTGGGTTCAATCCCTAGCACTACAAAAGAAAGAGAAGGGGGGGGGGTGAGGAGGAAGGAAGGAGGAGAGAAGATAGGGAAGGAAGGAAGGAAATCAATCCCTAGCACTACAAAAGAAGGGGGGGGGGGAGAGTTGGGAGGGAAAAACTGGGAGAAAATGTGGGAGGTAGTGACACTATTTAAAAAGAAAGGCATTCATGCCAGGCACTGGTGGCTCATGCTTGTAATCCTAGCTACTCAGGAGACTGAGATCTGAGGATCTTGGTTCAAAGCCAGCCTAGGCAGAAAAGTCCTTGAGACTCTTACCACCAATTAACCACCAGAAAACCGGAAGTGGCAGAGTGCTCCCCTTGAGTGGAAGAGCGCAGAGACTGCGCCCAGGCCCAGAGTTTAAGCACCACTACTTCATTCATCGCCTGTACATCGCCTTTACAATAAAATATTTTTTAAAAAGAGGATGAGAACGAAGGAAGGAAGGAAGGAAGGAAGGAAGGAAAGTTCAAACAGTGCATATGCTGTCAGAACTTTCATGTCAGACGTTTTAATGACTCAGTTTCTAGATCCACTTTAAAATACAGGTTTCTGCTGGGCACCAGTGGTGCCCACTTACAGTCTTAAGGTACTCACAAGGCTGAGATTGGAGGGTCGTGGTTCAGAGCCAGCCTAGACAGGAAAGTCCTTTATCTCCACTTAACCAGTAAAAGCCAAGGAAGAGCATGAGCTCTGAGTTTAAGTCCCAGTACTGACACACACAAAAATACAGATTTTAAAGGTAGACATTACACCCAGTTTTATTTTTGGGGGGGGGGGGCGGAGGGTCCAGTCGTGGGGCTTGAACTCTGGGCTTGGGCGCCATCCCTCAGCTCTTCAGCTCCAGGCTAGCGCTCTACCACTTGAGCCACAGCGCCACTTCCAGCTTTTTTCTTTTTGCTTATGTGGTGCTGAGGAATCGAACCCAGGGCCTCAAGCATGCAAGGCAAGTGCTCTACCACTGAGCCACCTTCATAGCCCCTACACCCAGTTTTATAAACCCAACAAATGAAGGCAGCTATTCAGTTACAAAAGAACAGAAAAAAATCTGATACTGGCCAGGTGCAGGTGGCTCATGCCTATAATCCTTGCTACTCAGGAGGCTGAGATCTGAAGATCACAGTTAAAAGCCAGCCCGGACAAGAAAGTCTGTGAGACTCTTATCTCCAATAAACCACCAGAAAACTGGAAGTAGTGCTGTGGCTCAAGTGGTAGAGCACTAGCCTTGTGCTGAAGAGCTGAGGGACAGCGCCCAGGCCCAGAGTTCAAGCCCCACGACTTGACAAAAAAAAATCTGATAATTATGAAAGTGGCTATATTTATATAGTTATGTTCTGTATGATTTATTTTCTCCACCCACATTGTGAATATTGAGGTGATTGTAAGGGTTGTAATCACTGAAGCTGGAGTGTTCAGTCCTTAAGCCAGATGGAAGAAGGAAACATGAAGTTAATGGGCAGCCATGCAGTGGGAAAAGACCATTGGGTATATTTTTAGATCATTGAGAGTTACCACTTGCTGAATAGCCCTAATGAAATTATGTAGTGTGAATTAGAACACGAAGAATAAGTTGTTGAATGTAATAAAATTGTTGAGGAAAGAGTAATAATCAAAAGACTGAGTCTGAATCTTAGTCTCAATTCTGTCTCTAGGAGAAAAACCTTTCCTTTGTGAAGCCCAAGGATGTGGCCGTTCCTTTGCTGAGTATTCAAGCCTCCGAAAACATCTGGTGGTTCACTCAGGTATCAAAACTTGTACCATTTGTAGATTGCAGGTAAACTAGTAGAGGAATAGAAGTCTAAAAATAAACAGACTCTTTACTGTAAAGGCATTGGGACTCCTCATAACTAAGCCAGAAACCAAGGTCCTTAATAATTGCATTCAAAGGCTTTCTAAACAGTAGAGAGAAATCAGTGGTTTACAGCTGAGTCATGGAGGTCCTTCTGAGATCTTTCAGTTTGTTTGACACTGTCCTGGGTGCTTTATAACGTCAAACAAGAGCAAAGTAAGAAAACTGCTGTTAATGACAACAGCACCAGGAATATCACTGCCTTCTGAGAAGCTGTTGGTAATCTTGTTTCAGTTGCCATTTTGGCAGAAACTGGCTTTGGTTATTTAGATACTTTATTGTTTCTAGAATCTTAGATTTATCTGTAGAAGAAGAGAGAACAACCTAGTGTCTTGTTTTCTGAACCTAATATCTTGTTTTCTGTTTTGCAGCCTTAAATTTGATCATTTCATGCAGATGACCTGATCTTTTCTGCTAAAGATGTCTTTCAAAATATTTGAAAATGTACTCTATGATCCAAGACTTTTTTTTTTTTTTTTTTGGGTCCGGTCGTGGGGCCTGAACTCTGGGCCTGGGCGCTGTCCCTCAGCTCTTCAGCTCAAGGCTAGCGCTCTACCACTTGAGCCACAGCGCCACTTCCGGCTTTTTTTCTTTTTGCTTAATGTGGTGCTGAGGAATCGAACCCAGGGCCTCAGGCATGCAAGGCAAGCACTCTACCACTGAGCCACCTTCCCAGCCCCTGATCCAAGACTTTTTAAGCTTAGTAGAGGAAACTAAAATATTTTTCCTTTCCCTTTTTCCCAAAGTCAGTACTTAGGAGACAGGAAATTGCAACTTCAAGATCAGTCTGAACTACTACTTTTTTGGTCAGTCATGGGGCTTGAATTCTGGACCTGCACGCTGTCCCTGAGTTCTCAGCTCAAGGCTCTACCACTTGAGCCATAGTGCCACTTAGGTTTTCTGGTACTTAATTGGAAATAAGAGTCTCACTGGGTCTGATTCCTGTGAGACATGGTTTATAACATTGAAAACATACTGGAAATATTGCTTCATAAGATAGGAATCTAGGGGCTGGAAAGGTGGCTCAGTGGTAGAGTGCTTGCCTTGCATACATGAGGCCCTGGGTTCCATTCCTCAGCACCACATAAGCAGAAAAAGCTGGAAGTGGCGCTGTGGCTGAAGTGGTAGAGTACTAGCCTTGAGCAAAAAAGGAAGCTCAGGTTGCCCATGTAATTGTAACTCCTCTGTACAGTATTTTCACAATTTAAAAAAAAAAAAAAAAAAAGAAGCTCAAGCCCCAGGACTGGCCAAAAAAAAAGTCCATGACAGCTGGCACCAATAGCTCACACCTGTAATCTTTGATGAAGTGACAAAGCCTCTAATTTTCCCAGATATTGTCAGATTCTCTACTACAGAGTTTGTAGTCTTTTGCATTCACATCAACAATGAAGAATGTTTTTTGGTTTTTTTAATCAGTTTTAAGTTTATTGCCAGTATTTACAAGTTGAGGAATTTTATCTAAAAATCTTCATTTCTAGCTTCTCTTAAAAAAAAAAAAAAAAAAAAGGCCGGGTACCAGTGGTTCATGCCTGTAATCCTAGCTACTCAGGAGGCTGAGATCTGAGGATTGAGGTTCAAAGCCAGCCCAGGCAGGAAAACCTGTGAGATTTTATCTCCAATTAACCACTGTGGCTCAAGTGGTAGAGTGCTCACCTAGAGCTGAAGAACTGAGGGACAGCGCCCAGACCCAGAGTGCAAGCCCCTTGACTGACAAAATAAATTTAAAAAATCAAGAATCTATCTTGCAGTGCTAGGCCTCAGACTATATATTAATAATTGGCTAGAAATAAATAGCAGCTAACTCTTTTAAAAGGAAGATATTATCTAGGTTATGGTGACTCCATTGGCCACTCATGTCGTGGGTATGAGATTTTTTTTTAACCCCTTCTCTGAGTATGGTACTCCTAGTAGTATGGAGACTGAGAATTTTGGACTTAAGGTCACAGAAGTCATTGTGTTAGAAGAGCCATCAGTGTAAATGTTGGAGACCTTGAATGGTAGCAGGGAATAGGATGGGATATTATGAACCTAGGATTGAAATCCTAAGGTATGAAGGTGGGTACATGTTCTAGAGGTCCATGGAAAACTGTCTAGGAAAGGGAAATACTTTAGTGTGACTGTCATGATCCCATACTGAAGAGCCTCTTTTAAAGGTACATAACAGTGAGTCTGCAAAGTACTTACTGGTGGTGTGAGCAATGTGTGTGCTGAGTTATCCTGGTGTACTATTCCTACTTTTCCTGGGTATGAAAGGTTGGGAAACTGGGAAGATGGAGAATGGAAAAGGAGCAGCTTCTTATGTTTTATATTCTCTGGCCTTCTCCATGTAGGTCTTCAATCTACTCACTTGTCATCAGAAATATAGATGTGTCTTTGGCTCCCCTGACTTCATCTTGTCTCTTTCAGGTGAGAAGCCTCATCAATGCCAAGTCTGTGGAAAGACCTTCTCTCAGAGTGGGAGTAGAAATGTGCACATGAGAAAGCATCACTTGCAACTAGGAGCATCAGGAAGTCAAGAGCAGGAGCAGACTGGTGAGGAGGGTAGACATAAGGGAAAGCTGTGTTCAAAGAGCCAAGTCACTGTCCTTCCTGCCTGCCTACCAAGAGATTTTTTTTTTCGGGGGGGGGGGGGGCGGGGGTGTTGGTTGTGGGCCTAAACTCTGGGCCTGGGTGCTGTCGTTCAGCTCTTCAGCTCAAGGCTAGCGTTCTACCATTGAGCCACAGCACCACTTCCTGCTTTTTCTGCTTATATGGTGCTGAGGAATGGAACCCAGGGCCTCATGCATGCAAGGCAAGCGCTCTACCACTGAGCCACCTTCCCAGCACCTCCAATAGATTTTTTTGGTTTCTGTTTTGGGTGGAGAGAACTGGTCTCATTTGACACCAAGTACAAGCTTTCTCCAGCCATACAAAACAGAAGAAACTCATATATAAGGTGTAAGATCCTAGAACAGGTAGTTTCAAAAGTTCCTCTAGAGGTTAGACCAATGCCTAACATGCATGAGACCCTGAGTTTGAACCTCAACACCATGCACATGCACAGAAATTTTATATGTATGTATCTATGTATGTATTTATGTATGTATGTGTATCTGTCTGTCTATCCATCCATCTATCCTATTGTTGTTTCTCCCTAGTGGCAAACATTTGTAGTCTTAGTACCTACTTGGGAGGTTGAGGCTTGAAGCTCACTTGTGGCCAAGAGTTTAAGACCAGCCTGAGGGCTGGGAAGGTGGCTCAGTGGTAGAGTGCTTGCCTTGCATGCATGAGGCCCTGGGTTCCATTCCTCAGCACCACATAAGCAGAAAAAAAAAGCCGGAAGTGGCACTGTGGCTCAAGTGGTAGAGTGCTAGCCTTGAGTTGAAGAGCTGAGGGACAGAGTTCAGGCCCCACGACCGGACCAAAGAGCTGAGGGACAGAGTTCAGGCCCTATGACCGGACCAAAAAAAAAAAAAAGACCAGCTTGAGGGCTGGGAATGTGGCTTAGTGGTAGAGTGCTTGCCTAGCCACATGAAGACTTTGATTCCTTAGTACCACATAAACAGAAAAAGCTGACGTGGCTCTGTGGCTCAAGTGGTAGCGTGCCAGCCTTGAGCAAAAGCAGCTCAGGGGAAGTGCCCGAGACCCTGAATTCAAGCTCCAAGACTGGCAAAAAAACAAAAAAAGACCAGCCTGGATAACGTGGTGAGACACACCTCCCCCTCCATACTAGGAAGTTCAGTGTGGTGCTGCTGCTTACCTGTCATTCTAGCACTTGGAAGGTGAGGCAGGAGGATTGCAAATTTGAGGCCAGCCCAGGCTCCATAGTAAGATTGACTCAAAACAAACAAAACTCACCGGGTACCCATGGCTCATGCCTGTATTCCTAACTACTCAGGAGGCTGAGATCTGAGGATCACAGTTCAAAGCCAACCTGGACAGGAAAGTCTGTGAGACTCTTAGCTTCAATTAACCACCAGAAAACTGGAAGTGGCGCTGTGGCTCAAGTGGTAGAGCACTCACCTTGAGCTGAAGAGCTGAGGGACAGCACGCAGGCCCAGAGTTCAAGCCCCGTAACTGACAAAAATAAAAGACCCAAAAAAACAGAAGTTCCTTTAGTGATTTTGAGGTTGAATAGTGCTAATCCATGAACAAGCATTCATAACACCATGATAAGAGATTTCTATGTGACATGAGCTCAAGTATTCTTTTTTTTTTGAGCTCAAGTATTTTTGCTTAGCAATTATAAGTACCTTTTGTTCTACCTTAAATTTGGTTATATTTAAATTTAATCATTCACTTCAAATATGTACAAGAATTTATTCATTCCATTTCATATGCTAATTCCACAGATGTCAGTCACAAGCAAGGGTACTTATCCTTAAGGTTCCCAGTCTTCCTTTCTAGGCTTAGTCTTGTTTCTTGAAAATAGATGAAATAGGTGGCATCTGAGATATAAATTAACAACTGATTCTGAAAGAGAAGGCTAGCTTCCTTGTGAAGGGAAATAAGGACCAGGCACAGCCTTGACTGCTGTATGTCTTTCACATCCTATTCTTTGTGCAGCTGAGCCACTCATGGGCAGTAGTTTGCTTGAAGAGGCTTCAGTACCCAGTAAAAACCTGGTGTCTATGAATTCTCAGTCGAGCCTTGGTGGAGAGTCCTTGAACCTACCAAATACCAATTCTATCCTGGGAGTTGATGATGGTAAGACTTCTGTCTCTCCTTTATTTGGGTAAAATGGTCTGCAAATATAGGGACTAAGGAATGAGCTGTCTTCCAAAATGCAGTTTTCAGTCTTATTTCTTGATTTAACTATGGTATTAGGTAGTATTTTATGTTATTATTTTCTGGATAATGGATGTTTAAAAAAAAAAAAGTCCTTGAAGATGTTGTAAAATAATAAAGAGAAGAAAAAAATTTAAAATTATCTGTAATCTTAGCATTTTCGCCCAATTATTTCTGTCTTTCCTGTTGCAGTTATGGAAGAACTTAACTTTTAAAACTCTTAAGCAGAACATAACCAGGTTTACAAAGGAGATATAAGCCATAAACTTCTGGAGAAAAGAAAGGGCTCTCTAGGAAACAGGTGCTCCTCTCTGGTATAGAAAGTTCACCTAAGTTACACAGGCCAGGCCCTCTTCTCTGAAAAACTTAACCAGGTGAGGTCAGCATGCATTTATTCAGTGCCTACTGTGTGCCTGACACCATGGGAAAGACAAAATTAGCAGATAGGGATCTAAAAATTCAGTTGAGAAGTCAAAATGTACATATGTGCTTGAAACAACATTGAGTAAGATACTATATTTGCAAACATTAAGCTATATAGTATAAATTATATGGTATAGTTTGGAAGGGCAATATAAATACAAACTAATAGAATAAGTTTCTAAATTTGAGAGCTAAGTGGTTTATTTACAAAGTATTTCCAGATTTTCATGGTGATCCCACTAATAAGCCTTTAGTAAGATCATGCTTTCGTTATTCATAATGGTCAGATGTGGTAGCATATGTCTATAATCCCAACATTTGGGTGGCAGAGGCAAGAAGATCCTGAGTTTGTGGCCAGCCTTTGTTGCATGATGAGACACTATCTCTAATGTTTGTGTAGAGCCTAGAAAGCCCAGAATAATATGCTACCATAGCATACCTCCTCTGGTTCATGTTCACTACTGGTAGAACCTAAAGCAGGAGGTTATAGAATGGCATGGAGCTGTTTCATCAGCCTTAATAAAGAAGCAAATCTCAAAGAAGGAAGTGATATTAAGTAGGTACTTTGGATGCAGAACTAACAAATTCTTGACCTGTACATATTTTGCTGTTACTATTGGTGACTGCTTCAAGGGCTGGCTCTGGTTTTCTGATCTGCCTGCTTGTGCAACTTTTGCCGATTCATACATCATCTTAATTCAAGTAACAGTGCTAAATCTTATTATTCTAAATTGGTTTGTTGAAAAATAGTCAACTACCAAAATTTCCTGCTTTTACTTCTCATCCCTTTTTGTAATACTTTGCAAATTTACTAACAATGTTTATCAGACAAGAATTAACTTGAAAGGAATATAGGAACATGAGATTCTGCTGTTTAGGCTTGAAGAGGCGGGAATTATATTTGTGGACTTGCTTTTCATTGAAAATCATTTTTCTTTTGTTTCACAGAGGTGCTTACTGAAGGATCCCCACGTCCCTTGTCTTCAGTGCCTGATGTAACACATCACTTGGTGACCATGCAGTCAGGAAGGCAGTCATATGAAGTTTCTGTCTTAACTGCAGTAAATCCACAGGAGGTAAAGCTTGCTCTTGCTCTTTGTTTCTTTGCTGAGTTAAATGGAGAATGATTTCCTAATTATTCTAGTTTAGTTGATGTGAAAAAAATCTCCAATTTTCATCTGGGCACTGGTGGCTCATGCCTATAATTCTAGCTACTCAGGAGGGCTGAGATCTGAGGTTTGAAGCCAGCCCTGGCAGGAAAGTCCATGAAACTCTTACCTGTAATTAACCACCAGAAAACCAGAAGTGGCACTGTGGCCCAAAGTGGTATAATGCTAGCCTTGAGCAAAAAGAGCTCAGAAACAGCAGTCAGGCCCTAAATGACTGATCAGAAATTCTTGAGGTTCTATTTCCTATAAACTGACCAGAGCACCTTTAAGCTTGAGTCCAGCTTGAAAGGAGCCTAGTGTTAGGGTCTTGTGTGTTGATTGATCTGTCACACCTGGACTCTTGAGTTTTAGAGTTACTTTGTACACATTCCCTAAGCAGTGGTGAATGATCCTACTGTTCTTTACCTCCCTATAATGTGAAAATTAAAATGCTTTTTTAAAAAATTATTTTTATTTTTTTGTCCATGCTGGGGTTTGAACTCCAAGCCTGGCACTGTCCCTGAGCTCTGCTCTACCATTTGAACCACAGCGCCACTTCTTGTTTTTTGGTGGTTAATTGGAGTCTCACAGAGGGCTGGGAAGGTAGCTCAGTGGTAGAGTGCTTGCCTTGCATTCATGAGGCCCTGGGTTCAATTCCTCAGCACCATATAAGCAGAAAAAGCCAGAAGTGGCACTGTGGCTCAAGTGGTAGAGCGCTAGCCTTGAGCTGAAGAGCTGAGGGACAGCGCCCAGGCCCAGAGTTCAGGCCCAACAACTGGCAAAAAAAAAAAAAGTCTCACAGACTTTTCCTGCCCAGGTTGGCTTTGAACTACGATCCTCAGATCTCAGCCTCCTGAGTAGCTAGGATTACAGGCATGAGCCACTGATGCCCAGCTTATTTTTTAAAATTTTTATTTATTTATATTTGTGTCAGGCTGGGGCTTGAACTCAGGATCTGGGCTTTTTTTTTTTTTTTTTTTTGCTTAAGGCTAGCACTCTAGCTGTGCTTAGAGCTCCACTTTCAGCTTTTTTGTGGTTAATTAGAGATAAGAGTCTCACAGACTTTTACAGGTATAAGCCACCAGTGCCCAAATACATTGATAATGATGTTACAAATACCTAGATGTCCCTTGATAACAAAACCAGTAATCTCACCACTGAATTTTTTTTTTTGGGGGGGGGGAGGTTGTCAGTCATGGGGCTTGAAATCTGGGCCTGGGCAGTGTTCCTCAGCTCTTCAGCTCAAGGTGAGCACTCTACCATTTGAGCCACAGCACCACTTCTGGTTTTGTGGTGGTTAATTAGAGATAAGAGTCTCAGACTTTCCTGCCCGGGCTGGCTTTGAACCACAATCCTCAGATCCAGCTTCCTGAGTAGCTAGGATTACAGGCTTGAGCAACGGGTGCCTGGCTTGAAACAGTATTTTTTTGCCGTAGTTAACAGGGCAGCATCATGAAGTGGCCAGAGTGCTGTCCCAAGGCCAATATCTGAATAAGATGGCTCAGTGCATGTTGTTTTTTTCCTTTGAAACTATCTATCCTGATTTATATCTCAGTGAATTTTTTTTATCCACTGTTCTTAATCTTTTACTTAGAATGAATTACTTTTTCTATAACATGATCTAGATTTGCTTTCAATCTCTTACAGTTACTAAATCAAGGAGATTTAACGGAAAGACGGACATGAGCAGAGCATGGGCACTGACTCTTGGTGGAGCAACTTTGTCTAATCACAGAATCTGTAGTGGGAAAAGGATCCAGAGGCTCACTGCCTGCCAGAACTAAAATGAAACTCTAAAGGACAAGGCCCCACTTTGCCTGTGTTCATTTTAGCTGGCAGAGAAGATGGATACATGAACTCTTCAGCCACCATCTGATCCATACAAGGAGCAAAGCAGTGACTTAGGCAATTGAACTTGCTTCTCTTCTCACTGCAAAATTTGGGATAGCCATCTCCCAAAAGTGAATTAATTATGTGTTGGTTAAAGTTTTTCTTTATGACTATTGAGGGGAGGTTTTGCTTTGAAGACTTTTCATCTCAGACTCAGTCTTTTCACATGGATAAAATGTCCAGCCACCAACCTGGAACTTGAGTTTTCAAGATGCCTTGTTGCTTTGAAGAAGGGAGTGATGTCAATTCTGTTGTAGCATTCTCCCTTTTGCAACCTGAGTAAAAGGACTCTCAGCCACAGGGCTGAACAAAATAAATTACTTGAATCTCCCCTTGGCCCAGGCTGAGGTACTATCTTGTCTATATATCTCTACTCAGTCACTTTGCTTTATTTGTTTATGAAACGTAAGATAGCATGTTAAGAGGGCTTTTTGTTTAAGTTAAAAAAAATCACATGATCCAGAGCTTAAGTTTTTCCCTTAAATAAACAAAACAGCCCAGTCAGTTCATTGTTTTTTGTTTTAGTAACAACTTTTCTTTGAGAGATGAAGAAAATGATTTCACCTCTTTAAGATTGGGCACTGAGGGCTGGGAAAGTAACTCAAGGGGTACAGCACCTACCTAGCAAGACTTTGAGTTCAAACTACAACTGAAGAAGAAAAAAAAAGATCTATATAAGGCGCTGACTTGTTATTAAGATACCATGCAGGTAAGACTGAACTGGGAAATTTTAGGAGACATTACAAGAATTATCCTAGTTGCTAACTGACAACTGATAACCACAAGAAAAGACCATGTCTGCATCTAGATCAATGGCAATAACGATAGGTAATTTTTAATTTTCCCAGAATAATTGTTAAAGTAGAACATGAGAAATTTGCTCCTTTAGAGATATCTTGCCCTTTTTATTTGGTCAGTCATGGGGCTTGAACTCAGTACCTGCGCTATGTCCCTTAGCTTCTGCCACTGAAAGCTAGTACTTTACTACTTTAAGCCACAGTGTCCTTCCGGTTTTCTGGTGGTTGAATCTGACAGACTTTACTGCCAAGGCTGACTTTAAACTGTGATCCTCAGATCTCAGCCTCCTGAGTAGCTAGGATTACAGTATGAGCTACTGGCACCTGACTAAAATAGCCAGTCTTAAGGAGAAGGAAGATATCCCAAAGATCACCTACTAGTAGAACATCATGGCTGTTGAGAACTTTTGAGTTTATTTAAAATTAACAATGCTGATACATACATACAGTAGAAGTTCTAAACAGATAACAGGAAAGAATTCTGTTTTTAAGTTCTTAATTTGTTAATGACATGCATAATTCTCCTGTAGACCAAGTGTTTGGCAATTACTTGTATTCTTTTTTTCTTCTTCTTTTGTTGGTCCTGGGGTTTGAACTCTAGGCCTGGGTACTGTCCCTGAGCTTCCTTTGGTGAAGGCTAGCACTTGAGCCATAGTAACACTTGGGCTTTTTCTGTTTATGTGGTACTGAAGAATTGAATCTAGAGCTTCATGCATGGTAGGCAAGCACTCTACCACTAAGCCACATTTCCAGCTTCTACTTATATTTTTTTTTTGTTTTTTTTTGTTTTTTTTTGGTCTGGTTGTGGGGCCTGAACTCTGGGCCTGGGCGCTGTCCCTCAACTCTTCAGCTCAAGGCTACTGCTCTACCACTTGAGCCACAGCACCACTTCCGGTTTTTTCTTTTTTGCTTATGTGGTGCTGAAGAATCAAACCCAGGGCCTTGTGCATGCAAGGCAAGCGCTCTACCACTGAGCCACCTTCCCAGCCCTCTACATGTATTCTTAAAACACCAGTTTTTGTTTCTTGTAGCCTTACTTTGATACTGAGCCTTGATTCTCAACCTGGGACAACTTTGCTTCCTAGGGTGCATTTTGGCAATACCTGAAGACATTTTTGGTTGTCATAACTAGAAGAGGGGTGTTACAGGCATCCAATGGATAGAGGCCTTGGATGTTGCATCCTACTATGTACAGTACAGTTCTATCCCCTAGTCATCAACAAGAAACTACCTGGCCCAAAATATCAGGTGTTGGGCATGAAAGAACATGTGGTAAGGTTACAACTTTGTTATCTCCCATGAGCTGAATCTGATAAACTGATTTATTTTACCTATACAATATATCTAAATCTTAATTGCCAACATGCAAATTTTTGACTTATACTGAAAATATGGTTGTCCTGGCAAGTCTGGACTTATATTCCAGCAGGGTTTGTACTCTCTAGTCTACTCTCATTTTAAACCCTGCCCTTTCAATCCTCTATGTTTTCTAACCAGCTTGGACAGGCATTTGGCCTTGTGCCCTGTCTTGTATACATATTCAAATGCCAGACAAAAGAAAAAAGCCTTATCTCTGGCTGACCCCTCCACCCTGAGCTTTTCCACTTTGATTCCCTGGAACTGCTCGGTCATCTGTTACTTTTTCCTATTTTCTAATAGTTGCCATGCCCCAAATCCAAGTTTTTCCTGACTTTACTCAGCTCATGGTTAGCTGCTTGATGATGTTCAAGAGCAGTAAAGCTAAGTGGGCCGATTAAGCAAGTAGTTCGAGGTTGTGCAGTGATTCATGATACAGGTCCTCTTCCACTTCTTTCTTGGGGCCTGTAGGCAATTCTAGTGATGCTTCTAAATCCTTCTGTGGATACTTGATGCCAAGTTTTGTAGTCCCATGCATGCTACAAAATAATGGAAAAAATGATGGAACAGAACATTTTTAAGTTAAAAGAAGCACTGCAAAGTTTAAGAATGGCCTTAACATTTTGACTACTGAAGCTATAAAGGGACATTTCTAGATGAAAACAGGAATTAAAAGGAGGACTATTTGGACTTAAGAAAACAAAACTGAGGGCTGGGAAGGTGGCTCAGTGGTAGAGCGCTTGCCTTGCATGCCTGAGGCCCTGGGTTCGATTCCTCAGCACCACATAAGCAAAAAGACAAAAGCCGGAAGTGGCGCTGTGGCTCAAGTGGTAGAGCGCTAGCCTTGAGCTGAAGAGCTGAGGGACAGCGCTCAGGCCCTGAGTTTAGGCCCCATGACAGGACCCAAAAAAAAAAAAACAAAAAACAAAACAAAAACTGAGTGCCAGTGGCTCAGGCCTATAATCCTAGCGACTCAGGAGGCTGAGAGCGGAAGACGGGTTCAAAGCCAGCTCAGGCAAGAAAGTCTGTGAGACTTACCTTCAATTAACCACCAGTAAAAAGGGAACTAAAAAACAAAGCTCTGGGATAGCATCCAGGCCCTGAGTTCAAATCCCAGAACTGGCACAAAAGGAAAGAAAAAAAAATAAAACCGCAGTTGAGAATAATAGGAGATACTCTCCCTTTGACTTAGACAATATCAAAATGAATCATAAAGGAAGTGGGGCTAATGAGTTGCCTGGAAAGATTACTTCATTTTATAAAAAATTGAATATTTTAAAATTTTTACTTAAAAAACATATATGCTGGGCATTGGTGGCTCATGCCTGTAATCCTAGCTACTCAGGAGGCTGAGATCTGAGGATCATGGTTCAAAGTCAGCCCAGGCAGAAATGTCTGTGAGACCTCAACCGCCAGAAAACTGGAAGTGCTGCTGTGGCTTAAATGTTAGAGTGCTTGCCTTGAGCTGAAGAGCTCAGGAACAGCGCCTACACCCAGAGTTCAAGCCCACAACCAATAACAACAACAAAACAAATGGATATATGTGATTTTTTTCCCCTAAAAATAAATACTTCTGACTCAGCATTAAGAAGTGAAAAATGATGTGATTCAAATTGAACGGTTAGATTTGATTCACAACTACACTATTCTAAATTCAGATGTGCTCTTCAAATTTCAAGTGTTAGTGGCTGTTCTGAAGTTTCCTTCTGGGGTCATTACTGGATATGTCAGTTTAGAGCTGCAGTATGAAGGCAGCGTCTCAGATTACCTAGGAGAATATTTGACTTTGGCTTCCCTCCATTGTCCGCTACCTTGACTCTTGTTTCTCACAAAATCTTCCTCCAGTCCCACCTGCTTCAGGGTGTCTCGATATTGTTGTTCTGCCTCTTTCCTGGCAAGGTCCTGTGAAAATACCAGTTGTAACTGTGTCTTGAATTGCCAGATAACTCTAAACAATATCCTTATATTTCCTCTTTTACCACCTCTGTGCTAGACAGATTGGCATGAGAGTGGTTTTGAGCTTCAGTGTGCAATTGAACCCCCTAAGGATATTCTTAAAATGCAGGTCTTTCAGGGACCTACAATTCTGTACTTCTAACACTTAGTTTGGAAACCCCCACTTTGAAAAGCAAAGACTTAGATTTGTGGGAGACAAGTAAGATCCAGATGAAACAAAAGGATTAAAAATATTTTAAGGGCTGGGAAGGTAGCTCAGTGGTAGAGTGCTTGTCTTGCATGCACGAGGCTCTGGGTTCGATTCCTCAGCACCACATACGCAGAAAAAGCTGGAAGTTGGGCTGGGAAGGTGGCTCAGTGGTAGAGTGCTTGCCTTGCATGCCTGAGGCCCTGGGTTCGATTCCTCAGCACCACATTAAGCAAAAAGAAAAAAAGCCGGAAGTGGCGCTGTGGCTCAAGTGGTAGAGCGCTAGCCTTGAGCTGAAGAGCTGAGGGACAGCGCCCAGGCCCAGAGCTCAAGCCCCATGACCGAACAAAAATAAAAATTGAAGATTTAAAAGCAACCAGAATGTCATTGGGAATACTAAACGGTAACAAATTGGAAGTAAACTGCCTTTACAACATTCAATAAGCCCAGTGCTAGTGGCTTACACGTATAATCCTTGCTACTCAGGAGGCTGAGATCTGAAGATCCTGGTACAACTCCAGGCAAGAATATCCACAAGACTCTTACTTCCAATTAACCTCCAAAAGACATAAGTGAAGGCTTAAGCCATAGAGAGCTCGTCTTGAACATAAAAGTTCAAGATTCAAAAGCCAGCCATCTTAAAAGTCTATCAGACTTGTTTCCAATTGACCAGAAAAATGCGGGAAGTAGGGGTGTGACTCAAGTAGCAGAGCATCAGTCTTGAGTGGAAAAGCCAAGAAAGAGACCTTGAGTTCAAGACCCAGAACTGGCTATCTTGAGTCCTGAGGAAAAACTTAAAAGCCACCCATTAGAATGGCTCATAATTTCTTTTTTTTTGGGTCCGGTCGTGGGGCCTGAACTCTGGGCCTGGGCGCTGTCCCTCAGCTCTTCAGCTCAAGGCTAGCACTCTACCCCTTGAACCACAGGGCCACTTCCGGCTTTTTTTTTTATGTGGTGCTGAGGAATCGAACCCAGGGCCTCAGGCATGCAAGGCAAGCGCTCTACCACTGAGCCACCTTCCCAGCCCTAGAATGGCTCATAATTTCTAAAGTACCTTTTGTCCATAGCAGAAAGAAAATGATGAAGCCGGGCGCTGGTGGCACACACCTGTAATCCTAGCTACTCAGGAGGCTGAGATCTGAGGAACGCGGTTCAAAGCCAGCCCAGGCAGGAGAGACTGTGAGACTCCTATCTCCAATAAACCACCAGAAAACCGGAAGTGGCGCTGCAGCTCAAGTGGTAGAGCGCTCGCCTTGAGCTGAAGAGCTGAGGGACAGCGCCCAGGCCCAGAGTTCAAGCCCCACGACTGACAAAAAAAAGAAAATGAATGACAGTTTGATTTTACCTTTGAAATTTGCTCAAAGAGATAGGGCCTTGTTTGTATTCTCTTCTTCATTTCTTCCAATTCTTTCTTACATTCTCTTGCTCTTTTGCGGTCATTGTTCCTGGAATTAACAAGATTTCTAGAAAAAATTCTGTCTTTTATGATCAAAAATACCCTTCAGGGCTGGGAATGTGGCTTAGTGGTAGATTGCTTGCCTAGCATGCATGAAGCCTTGGGTTCGATTCCTCAGCACCACATAAACAGAAAAAAAACCAGAAATGGCACTGTGGCTCAAGTGGTAGAGTGCTAGCCTTGAGCAAAAGAAGCTCAGGGACAGCGCCCAGGCCCTGAATTCAAGCCCCAGCACTGTCAAAACAAACAAAAATGTCCTTTCCAATTAAGCAGAGTAACTCCCAGGCATATTTTTTAATTGCTCACTGCCTGGCAAAAGCATTGATTAGTGATTATGAAAGCATGCTCTGATGATTTCATTTTGACATTTTCAAGGCCAATGATTTGTTGCAGGCACCCTTTTGACACATGAAGGACACTAACCGATTCTCTTTCAGCTTTGCTTTAAACACCTCCTCCAGGCTTTTATGGGGATCCATGGCTTTTGCACGTAAGGCCACTGATTTAGACATGGCTTGACACTTTCTTTTGTGCTTCTCCAACCACTGAATACTTTCATCCGCTTTGTCCTTTTTTTCAAGTGACGTTCTAAAGGGAAGAATCAAAGAGTACAGATAACAAACTTGGGAATATGTAAAGTAATTGTAGGAATCTCTGCAAAGTCAGTTGCTGTTTTTAATGAATGGGGCAGATAATATACCATAGCATTTTCTGTCTAGGAAGCAGGCAATAGTTCTATTTCCCTCTACTATAACCCTGTTGTACTAAAATCTCTATTTAAAAAAAAAAGATTCTAAGATAGAAAATTGGTAGATTAAGTGTTTTTGTTTTTGCTTTAACCAATCATGGGGCTTTAATTCAGGGTCTGGGCACTGTCCTGAGCTTCTTTTGCTCAAGGCTAGCACTCTAATACTTGAGCCACAGCACCACTTTCCACCTTTTTCTGTAGTACTAAAGAATCAAACCCAGGGCTTCATGCATGCTAGGCAAGTACTCTACCACTAAGCCACATTCCCAGCCCAGATGAAGTCTTTTAAGCAATATAGACCCAGTAATTTTCTACCCTAGGAGAGATTTATTCATTGAACAGAGGAATATGTGAAGTAAAAACATCCTTAAGGGCTGGGAAGTTGGCTCAGTGGTAGAGTGCTTGCCTCACATGCCTGAGGCCCTGGGTTCCATTCTTCAGCACCACATAAGCAGAAAAAAGCCAGAAGTGGCACTGTGGCTCAAATGGTAGGGCGATGGCCTTTTGTTTTGTTTTTTTGTTGGTCATAGGGCTTGGGCCCTGTCCTTGCGCTCTTCAACTCAAGGCAAGCCCTCTACCATTTGAGCCACAGCACCACTTCCGGTTTTCGAGTGGTTTATTGGAGATAAGAGTCTCATGGACTTTCCGGCCCAGGCTGGCTTTGAACTGTGATCCTCAGATCTCAGCCTCCTGAATAGCTAGGATTACAGGCATGAGCCACCGGTGCCCGGCAGGGAGCTGGCCTTGAGCTGAAGAGCTGAGGCACAGTGCCCAGGCCCAGAGTTCAGCCCCCATGACTGACAAAAAAAATCTTTAAATAGCTGAAATACTCAAACTTGCCTAGGCTTCCAACCTACTTGGAAGCAATTACTGACCTACCAATTATGAACCGAGCACCACTACATTTCATCATGTAATGTCATCCTTACAGGTACCTTATGAGGTAAAGAATGGCATCAGAGAGGACACTGTAAATAAGAGAGGGTTAGACAAATTACCCAGCATACCATTGGAAAAGCCAGAATTAGAACTAGTCTGTTTCCCTGGGCCTTAGGTTACTAATGCATTTAACTCTGTTTCAGTAACTATGAAATGTGAGGGACAAAGGAGTATCTCTTAAACCCTAACTATATTTCTGTAACTCCTGTTGAGGGCCTGGAGCATGAGAGGTTCTAGCCGCTTCCCTGGGTGTCTTACAGTAAGGTACTGAAAAGTATTAGCATTAAGTCCTTTCCCAAGGCTCAGATACTTGATACATGATGACTTTACCAGCAGCACAGGGGCCTGGTGGAAAAGAAACTCCTGAGGGCTGATTTGATGAGAACAATACCAGAGCTGTGTCTGATAAAGAGTTAAAAATAAAACAAGGAATCTCTTCTTTTGAGCACTCACACTATGTTAGAGTGTCTCTCTGCCTTTCTGCTTGTCTGTTTGCATGCCTATTTGTCTGTATGCTTGCTCATTTGCCTACTCAATCAAGCTCTGCCAAATTTCTTACTGAAAAATTAAAGCAAGTGGCTGGCTCCAGCAACTCATGCTATAATCCTAGTTACTCAGGAGGTTGGAGGTTGAGATCTGAGAATCTTGGCTCAGAATCACCCCAGTCAGACAAACCCCAAGAAACTCTGATCTTTAGTTAACAAAAAGCTAGAAAGTCATAGCCAACAGTGAGTGAAAAAGCAGAGAGAGCATGAGGCTCTAAGCCCCAGTACCAGAACAGCTCTAATTCTAGCTACTTGTAAGGCTAAGATCAGGAGCATTATGTTTTGAGGCTGGCAAACACCCTTTTCAATGAATAGCTTGGAGTGTGTGCTTGTCACTTAATTTGTGGGAAGCTGAGATTGAGAGAATCATGGTTCTAGGCCAGTCCAAGCAGAAAAGTCAATTAAGAGTCCATCTCAACAGAAGACGTTAGGTGTACTAGTGCCCGCCTGCTATCCCATTTATGTCAGGAAGTGAAAAATATGAAGATCTCAGTCCAGGCACACACATAAGCAAGAAGGGAGACTATCCCCAAAACAACCAGTGTACTTAGCATGGTGGCTCAAGCCTGTTATTCTAGTTACTTGTCTATCAGGGGATCACAGTTAGAGGCCAGTTTGGATATTGAAGTTCTCAAGGTAATAATCAATGAGATCAAGTTGAGTAACTAGGCCAAAACTTGAATGGCTGAGCTTGGTGGTGCACGCCTGTCATCTTGAGCTGCAGAAGTACAGTGGCTGGACATAGTGGTTCACACATGACATCCCAGCAATGAAGGAAGGAGGCTCATAGTACAAACCAGTTGGCATAAAAAGCAAGATCCTATCCTGAAAATAACCAACACAAAAAGGGATTGGTAGAGGGGCTGGGAAGGTGGCTCGGTGGTAGAACGCTTGCCTTGCATGCATGAGGCCCTGGGTTCAATTCCTCAGCACCACGTAAGAAAAAGAAAAAAGCCGGAAGTGACGCTGTGGCTCCAGTGGTAAAGTGCTAGCCTTGAGCTGAAGAGCTGAGGGACAGTGCCCAGGCCCAGAGTTCAGGCCCCACGATCAGACCCCCCCCCAAAAAAAGGGATTGGTAGAGGGGCCCACATGTCTCTAGTATCACAAATCAAATAAATAGAGCTGGTAGCTCAGTGGCCTATTTAGGGAGGCCCTGAGTTCAAACCCCAGTAGTGAAAAAAACACACTCACAAAAGCTAAAACTAGCCCAGAACACTTGCCTAGCACGCACAAGGCCCTGTGACTCAAGTGGTAGACAGTGCTAGCCTTGAGCAAAAGAAGCTCAGGGACAGTGCCCAGGTCCTGAGTTAAAGTCCCAGGGCTGGCAAAAAACAAAACAAAAATATGTATGGCTTTTACATGTTGTTCAGTCTGGAACCTTCTTTCTCTTCAGCATTGTCTTGTGTGTTCCTCATTCTTCAGGTTTCATCTTAGGCATCTATTCTAAAAGACAAGAGTCTACTTGGCTGCACAATGCCCCCAGTCCTCTCTACTGTACTCCATAAAACAGTAGCTGTTTGTTTTTCTGTGTTTTTATTTTCTTATTTCTATAGGGTCCCTAAGAGATCTCAAGCCTTGACATTGTACATGAGGGCAAGATTCCTGTCCTGATCAGAGAAACCCTGGGGCTCCTTGAAGTGTCTTTGCAGGGCTGGACAGTTAGCTCAATGGTAGAGAGCTTGTCTTGTATGCATGAGGCCCTGGGTTCAATTCCTCATAAGCAGAAAAAAAAGCTGGAAGTGGCGCTGAGGCTCAGATGGTAGAGCGCTGGCCTTGAGCTGAAGAGCTGAGGGACAGTGCCCAGATCCAGAGTTCAACCCCCATGACCGACCAAAAAAAAAAAAAAGTGTCTTTGCAGAGGCCCAACAGAAGGGTGGCTTCCAGCATTTAAGCCAAGATTAGAGCACCGAGTCTTGGGCAGCCTAACTACTTACCTGACTGCACATTCCCTCTTTCTGGTAGCATCTGTGATGTGCACTGGGAGGGTGTTGGCAGAGAGAGAAGCAAGGCCACTCAGAGAGTGACTCCTTGGCAGAGGTGTTGCTGGTGGCTGTGGGGAATCCTGCAGGCAAAGAAGGGAGCTGAGCTACAGTGGGACAGCAGGTGTGATTAGATTCTATCTGAGCTAGGAGTCCATGTCCAAAAAGGACTGAAAATGAGAACCTTTCTTTGTTTTCCCCTGGGAACAAAGCAAGCATAATGAGATCAAGTTTAACAACTAATCCAAGATTTGAACGTTAAGCATAAAGTTTTCTTTCTTGCTTTTTTTTTTTTTTTTTTTGTCAGTTGTGGTGCTTGAACTCTGGGCCTGGGCGCTGTCCCTCAGCTCTTCAGCTCAAGGCGAGTGCTCCGCCAACTTGAGCCACAGCAGGACTTCTGGTTTTCTAGTGGTTTATTGGAGGTAAGAGTCTCACACACTTTCCTGCCCGGGCTGCTTTGAACTGTGTGATCCTCAGATCTCAGCCTCCTGAGTAGCTAGGATTACAGGTGTGAGCCACCGGCGCCCAGCTTAGTTTTCTTTCTTTCTTTTAGCATAGTCCTAGGGCTTGAGCTGAGGACATGATCACTATCTCTGAGCTTCTGTGCTCAAGACTAGTGCTCTACTACTTGACCACAGCTCCACCTCCAGCTTTTTGATAAATAATTGGAGATAAGAGTCTCACAGACTCTCTTGCCTGGCTGACTTTGAACAGTGGTCCCCAGATCCTAGCCTCTTGAGTAGCTTGGAGTACAATGAGAGGAGTTCTTTGGTATTGGGAAGGGAATATAAACAATATAAACAATTCACTGGCTCCCAGATATTTTTCTGCAAAATCTCTCTACAGAGAGGGATGAAAGAGGGAGGATTCCTGTAGTTTTAGGTTTACAAGAATGTGGATCTGCTTCCAATTGAGCTGTTGTTTTTTTGTTGTTGTTCTTAATTTTTTTAATTAAGTAGAATAAGCCAGAGGCCAGTGGCTCATAATCTTTAGCTACTCAGAAGGCTGAGATTTGAGCATCATGGTTTGAGACCAGCCCTAGCATGAAAATCTGTGAGATTTGCATTTCTACCCACCAAAAAGTTAAAAGTAGAGCTGTGGCTCAAGTGGTAGAGCACTAGCCTTAAGCAAAAAAGCTTAGGGACAACACCAAGGCCCTGAATTCAAGTCCCAGGACTGGCATATACTAAAGAAAGCTAAGCAAGAAGCACAAGTCCTTGAGCTCAGGTCTCAGTACTGGAAGTGCTTTCCTTTAAGACCTGGAACAAGCCCCAGACACCCGTCTGGACTCTTACCTTGCTCTCTCTGGTGGCAGGAGTATCGCATGGCCGTGGGGTGTGGCGCAGGTTGGCAGTCCTCAGCAGGAAGGGCTTGTTACGAGTTGCCTCTCGTGTCTCCCTTCTCTTGGCAGCTCTTCTCTGAAAGGCCTTGTACAGGGCCTCATAGTCAGGGACAGAAGGGTTCACCCGAGGCTGGAATCCAAAGTCAGTCTGCAGAAAGCTGAGCTTTTCTTCCCGAGTGCGGGTGGCTGTGCGGGGCTGGGAGTCAGCCCGGCTGCTAGAGGAGCGGATAGGGGAAGAGGCCATCTGGAGTAGGTCCAGGGCCCTCATCTGGATGCGAATTTTCCTGAGGAGCTCAGCTTCTGTGGAGGAAGAGTCAGGACAGTGATAGGTGAGGAGAGAGCAAGCAGTACACTAAAGGTCTGGAGAAGTTTTAGTAGTTGTTCAGGTTCCCACTATGCAGCTCATGCTAGCCTCCAACTCAAGGTCCTCCTGCTTTAGGCTCCTGAGTAGCTAAGATTACATGCATATACTACTGCACCTGGCTCAGACATTTTGTGTGTGTGTGTGTGTGTGTGCGTGTGTGTGTGTGTGTGTGTGTGTGTGTGTGTGTGTGTGTGTGTGTGTGTGTGTGTGTGTGTGTATAGGAGGCTGGTGCTTTCCTAGGGGTATCTGGCTGGAGTTGGCACTGGCCTTAGCTGGTCCTTGGGTGTGTCGTGGTCTCTGTTCCTTCCCATGTACTCCTGAGCCAAGTCTCCAGGAGTTTTGGGGAACGGCTGGATGACCTCACAGGGCTCCCTGATGTATCAACAGACCCAACCCTCCCTCCTGGCCTGCACAGAGTGTGCGGGCTTTGGTTGGTACACATAAACAGCTATCTCCAGGATGACTCTGAACCCTAACTAAATCCTCAACAGTGCCTCTGGGGACCTCAGGCCGGAGGCAGCAAGGTGGCAAGGGTATCTTTACCCTGGAGTTTGTCCCCGAGTGCTGGCTCCAGAATAGACTTGGGGATCCTTCTGGTGGCTTTCTTTTGGGGGATCTTGGCCTCAGCTGTGGCAGCCAAGTCTCTCTTTCGAGCAGCTTCTTTTCGCTGTTCTTCCTTCTCAAGAAAGCTAAAAGGCTTCAAGGATGAGAGGAGAAGTTCCTTTCTCTTCTGGATCCCCGCCCGCCGCCGAGCCTCGCTGCGCTCCATGATCTCCTGGTAAAGGGGCAGGTAGACATGTGCAGGCACAGGCTGTGCCCGGAACTGCCGGTGGCACTCAGCCTCCTCCTGGCCTTGCCTCTGGGCCTGCAGCCTCTCCTGTTCAAAAGAGGCAGGCGAGGCCAGCCACTGGGCCTTTTTCCGGGCCTCACGCAGTGTCATGCGGAATGGCTGAGGGACAGTGATGGAGGATGCCCAGGAGCTGACACTTCTGTGCTGGGAAGGAGGTGCAGAGCCTGGGGGTGGCTGAGCCTCACGCCTGGGAATGTCAGAGGGAAGGCTGCTCAGGGAGCTACAACGCCTGGTGGAGCCACACCTGAGAGACAGAAAGCAGACCTGTAGGTAGACAAGAAACTTGGGAGGCCTGGCCCCTCCCTGGTCCTCCCTCCCTTCCCCCCAAGCCTCTGTGCCCAGATCACAAGTGGTGTCTCAGCCTAACAGCAGAGCTCCACAGCCTCCATGCCCAGAACCTTCCCATTGAGGCCTCCCTCCTTCCCACGGGCAATGGGAACTTTTCAAAGCCATCTTCTATATGAGAGAGAAAACAGTGTAAAGGACAGCAGGGATTTTGGTTAGAAATCCAATTTGGATTGCTCGCCTTGAGCTGAAGAGCTCAAGGACAGTGCCCACGCCCAGAGTTCAAGCCCCATGACTAACAACAACAAAAAGAGAGAACAAATATTAAATGAGATAAAGTCCACATGCATATATCAGAGTTGGCCAAGGTCAGTGGAACTTATCATTTTTAGGAGAAGTATGTTTAGGAAAGGTCTCCCTTAATCAGTTCTAGGGCTTCACTGATGTACACATTGCCCAAAGTGATTTAGGATTGCTGAGTAGGAATCACAGAACACTTGGCTGGATCCTCTGCTGTAGAGCCTAGATAAGTGGCAAGTTACAGCAGTAGTCCCTGACTTGCAGATGAAGAGGAGGAGGCCTGGAGACATGGCATGACTTGCCTGGAGAGGTGGACGGGGGTAGCCACCTACTGCAGCACCTTACCTCAGAGACCCAGGGAGCCAGACCTGCGGCTTCCCCCTGCCTTTGTCTTGGAAGAAACTCTCCAGGTCTTCATTATCTTCAGAGCTGATCTCATCACTTTCTGAGTCAGACTGAAAGAAAGTCTCCAACAGACCCAATCTTCCCTTCTGCTTTAGAGTCTGTAGAGTCTCATAAAAGCTCCCAATGGAGTCTGAAGTAGAATCCGTCTCCTCCTCTGGGCTGAGGAAATCATGCAGTTTACCAGCCCTGGGCAAAACCAGCTCATCTTCTGGTTCAGTGTCTGAGGAAGATTTGGGAGGAAATATCTAAGATGGAATAGAAATAAACTGTGGGTTAGTCAATAATCTCAAAGATCTTCAAAAACTACCTTCATTTCACGTTGAATAAGCATCAGTATATTAAGGATTAGGAAGGAGCAAAGGAAAAATAAGATATGTTTCTTTGTTCTGAAGCCATTTCACAACTTGCCATTTTATGGCTGTGCTTGGCTGAAGGATCAGGAGAATTTCGTAAACAGCTAAAGCTGGTTCCTTACTCCATTCAATGCAGAAATCACTGCTAGAGGAAGAAGCTCATTTGCACCATGCATGCTACCCCGAGTGTCCAGGAATCCTCCCCATGACCTTAGCCACACTGTACTCTCTTTCCTCTCTCCTCCCTTTCTCCCTACCTTCCTCTCTCTGCCCTCCCTCCCCTTCCCCCCTCTCCTCTTTTGGTGCCAGTTCTCGGGCTTGAACTCAGGGCCTGGGTGCTATCCCTGAGCTTTTTTTTTTTTTTTTTTTTTTTTTTTTTGCCTAATGCTAGTGCTCTACCATTTGAGCCACAGCTCTACTTCCAGCTTTTTGGTGATTAATTGGAGATGAGAATCTCACAAACTTTGAATCTCACGGACTATCCTTCCCCAGGCTGGTTTTAAATTTGGATTCTCATCTCAGTCTTTTGAGATCTGAGGGTGACAGGCATGAGCCACCAGCGCCGGGCTCTTTTTCCTTCTCTTGTTTGTCTACAGGGAATGAACTTTGGTTAATATCCCTAATTAATAATTAGGTTAATTTGTTGCAGTACATCATGGAAAATCATTGGGAACTTGTGGGAGGAGATAGATTTTGTAGCTTGTCCTGCTTGGTTCTGAGAAGGGTTTGAGAGAGAAGGGATCGGCTCTGCACAGATGCGGTCATACACTGGCAGTTTTCCACTTAAAACAGTAAGGTGTGGAAAAGCGAAAATGGCTGTGAAAGAGGCAAGAACAACAAAGCAGGGGAGGGTAAGCAATTGATAAGTAGGCACTTTTGCTTAGCAAAGGCGATACGAGTGATTCTATGGCTACATTATTCTCCCAAGAGAAATACTGCTGGCCTAGTTGTCTGCCACAGTTTGAGTTATGCAGATGCTCTTTAACTTAGTGTGTGAGTTATAACCAGATAATGAATGGATATTCATTATAAGCTGAAAATATTAGAACTCACAAATTCATTGATTACACCTAACCTACCAAACACTGTAGCTCAGCAACACAAGACACTGTATTCATTGTTCTCATTCATGATAGCGTGCTGATTGCAGAGTGCTATCCAAAATTTGAAGTACAGCCTTCATGGTATGCATCACTTTCCATTTGTAAAGTCCTAAGTGGAACCATTTTAAGTCAGGGATGTCTGTACTTCTGCCGTCTAGAGCTTTTTTTTTTTTTTTTTGTCTGTCATGGGGCCTGAACTCTGGGTCTGGGCACTGTCCCTCAGCTCTTCCGCTCAAGCTAGTGCTCTACCACTTGAGCCACAGTGCCACTTCCGGCTTTTTCTGCTTATGTGGTGCTGAGGAATCAAACCTGGGCCTCATGCATGCAAGGCAAGTACACTACCACTGAGCCACCTTCCCAGCCCTAGAGTTCATTTTTATTGTCTCACGGTGGAGGAATTTGGAATTGCCACAGGAAGAAGATCTGGGGTAAAGGGGTTCTTGGTTAAATGAACAGCTAATGCAAAGGCCTTAAGGCAGTGTTCTGGGAGGAAACAAATGAGTTTTGCAGCAGTGGAAATCAGGTCAGTGTAGCCAGAGGACAGTGGCTGGAATGAGATGTCTGTAGGGAGGCAGGGATGAGCCAGAGTTTGAAATGGTTGCAGAAGGGAAACTATTTGAGGACAGGCTACTGCTGTCTTTTAGGTGACTCCAGGCTCTCTAAGGTTCAGCTGTGATACTGTAAAGAACATTAGATTCTTCTTTCTTCTTCCCTTTCTTCCTCACTCTTTCCTTCTATTTTCTTTTTTCTTTTTTTTTTTTGTCGGTCGTGGGGCTTGAACTCTGGGCCTGGGCGCTGTCCCTCAGCTCTTCAGCTCAAGGCGAGCGCTCTACCACTGAACTCTGGGCCTGGATGCTATCCCTCAGCTCTTCAGCTCAAGGCGAGCGCTCTACCACTTGAGCTACAGCGCCACTTCCGGTTTTCTGGTGGTTTATTGGAGATAGGAGTCTCGCGGTCTTTCCTGCCCGGGCTGGCTTTGAACCGCAATCCTCAGATCTCAGCCTCCTGAGTAGCTAGGATTACAGGCGTGAGCCACCAGCGCCCGGCCTTTTTTCTTTTTTGATACAGGATCTTGCTATATAGTCCTAGCTAGCCTCAAACTCTGCCTTCTCCTTCCTTAGCCTCCTGAGTGCCAAGATTACACACATGTGACACCAAGTTAGACAAAAACAATAGGTGTGTGTGTGTGTGTGTGTGTGCGCGTGTGCGTGCATATGTGTTGGTACTGGCAATTTTCCTTTTGTATCCTGTTATTTTTTTTTTTTTTTTGATCGGTCGTGGGACTTGAACTCTGGGCTTGGGCACTGTCCCTGCACTCTTCAGCTCAAGGCGAGCACTCTACCACTTGAGCTACAGCACCAATTCTGGTTTTCTAGTGGTTTATTGGAGATAAGAATCTCACGGACTGCCGGGCGCTGGTGGCTCACGCCTGTAATCCTAGCTACTCAGGAGGCTGAGATCTGAGGATCGCGGTTCAAAGCCAGCCCGGGCAGGAGAGACCATGAGACTCCTATCTCCAATAAAACCACCAGAAAACCGGAAGTGGCGCTGTAGCTCAAGTGGTAGAGCGCTCACCTTGAGCTGAAGAGCTAAGGGACAACGCCCAGGCCCAGAGTTCAAGCCCCACGACCGACAAAAAAAAAAAAAAAAAAAAAAAAAAAAAGAATCTCACGGACTTTCCTGCCCAGGCTGGCTTTGAACCTCGATCCTCAGATCTCAGCCTCCTGAGTAGCTAGGATTATAGGCGTGAGCCACCGGCACCTGGCTCTCCTGTTATTTCTTTTTTTTTTTTTATTGTGAAAATACTGTACAGAGGGGTTACAATTACATGGGCAAGATAATGAATGAGTACATTTCTTTTTTTGGGGGGGGGGTCCAGTTGTGGGCCTGAACTCTGGGCCTGGGCGCTGTCCCTCAGCTCTTCAGCTCAAGGCTAGTGCTCTACCACTTGAGCCACAGCGCCACTTCCAGCTTTTTTCTTTTTGCTTATGTGGTGCTGAGGAATCGAACCCAGGGCCTCAGGCATGCAAGGCAAGTGCTCTACCACTAAGCCACCTTCCTAGCCTTGAGTACATTTCTTATCAACATTGTAGCCTCCTCCTTTGTTCGTGTTACTTTTTTTTGGGGGGGGGGGTCCGGTTGTGGGCCTGAACTCTGGGTCTGGGCGCTGTCCCTCAGCTCTTCAGCTCAAGGCTAGCACTCTACCACTTGAGCCACAGCGCCACTTCTAGCTTTTTTCTTTTTGCTTATGTGGTGCTGAGGAATTGAACCCAGGGCCTCAGGCATGTAAGGCAAGCGCTCTACCACTAAGCCACCTTCCCAGCCCGTGTTCATGTTATTTCTGTATTTTATTTTTTGACAGTCATGGGGCTTGAACTCTGGGCCTGGGTGCTATCCCTCAGTTCTTCAGCTCAAGGCTAGTGCTCTACCACTTGAACCACCAGTACCACTTCTGGTTTTGTTTTCTCTTATTGGAGATAAGAGTCTCATGGACTTTCCTGCCCAGGCTGGTTTTGAACTGTGATCCTCAGATCTCAACCTCCTGAGTAACTAGGATTACAGGCATGAGCCACTGGAACCTGGCTTTGTACAATGTCATTTGTTCCTTCATTTTCTCCCATTCCTTCCCTCCCATCTCCACCAATGAGTAGAAATGTGCATGAATACACCATATGTAAGGTAAAGAATACAGAATCAGAAGAAGAAAAAAACAAATTTAAAATTTTAAGTCTTTTGCTTCCATATCTTTGGAGTTCGTTTTACTGTAGATATTATTTTATATAAATATGAAGAGAAACTTAGGCATTGCACCTTTGTGATTCTCTCCTAATACTATCTTTTGGTCTCACTGTGAGCATTTAAAATCCTGTATAATTTGTTGTATCCCAGTGGGGGGTCTTAGATTTTTGCTCTGTGGCTGGTCTCAGACTGTAATCTTCCTTCCTGTGCCTCCTTAGAAGCTCAGATTACAGGGCTGGGAAGGTGGCTCAGTGGTAGAGCTCTTCCCTTGCATGCCTGAGGCCCTGGGTTCAATTCCTCAGCACCACATAAGCAAAAAGAAAAAAGCCGGAAGTGGTGCTGTGGCTCAAGTGGTAGAGCGCTAGCCTTGAGCTGAAGAGCTGAGGGACAGTGCCAAAAAAAAAAAAAAAGAAGAAGCTCAGGTTACAGTTATGTATCACCATACTTAGCTTGTTATTTTTTTTTTTTTAGTCCTGGGGCTTGAACTAACTGTGATCAAGGCTAGTACTCTATCACTTGAGCCCAGCACCACTTCCAGCCTTTTCTGTTTATGTGGTGCTAAGGAATCCAACCCAGGGCTTCATTCATGCTAGGCAAGCACTCTACCACTATAGCTTGTTGTTTGATTTTATTTATTTTTTGTCACTTGTGGGGCTTGAACTCTGGGCTTGAGCGCTGTCCCTGCGCAGCTTGTTGTTTGAGACTAATTTTTTGTTGTTGTTGTTGGTTGTGGGGCCTGAACTCTAGGCCTGAGCTCTGTCCCTCAGCTCTTCAGCTCAAGGCTAGCGCTCTACCACTTGAGCCACAATGCCACTTTTTGTTTTTTTCTGCTTAAGTGGTGCTGAGGAATCGAACCCAGGGCCTCATGCATGCAAGGCAAGCGCTCTACCACTGAGTTACTTGCCCAGCCCTCACTAATTTTCTGGTGGCTCTAAACTGCAATCCTCCTATCTCCGCCTCTGGAATAGCTGAGATCACATGCATGGACCACCATGTCTAATTAATTACATTTATTTATGTATTATTATTTATATTATTATTTGTAGTTATTATATATTACTTATATTTATTGTTATTTATATTATGTATTATTATTATTTATTCCCTCTTTCCTTCCTTTCCTTCTTTCCCATTCTCACTCCCTTTCTCTTTTTACTTTCTCCTTCCAGTGTTGGGGTATTAAACCTAGACATTCTACAATTGAGTCATGCCCCTAGCTCTTTTGATTTTATTTTGTTTTCGAGATGGGTTCTCACTACTTTGCCTAAGCTAGCTTCCAATTCCTCATCCAACTGCCTCCACCTTCTGAGTAGCTGAGATTATAAGTATGCACCATAATGCCAAGACTTTTTACTTAAAAAAATACAGCCTCATTGGGATACAAATTCTACAGTTTACAATTCCAAGTTGGCACTCTACCCCTTGGGCCATGCCTCCATTTCTGGCTTTTTGGTGGGTAATTGGCGATAAGAGTCTCACAGACTTTTCTGCATGTGCTGGCATTTTACCTCGGTCCTCAGATCGCAGACGCCTGAGTAACTAGGTTCACAGGTATGAGCCATCAGTGCCTTGCTAGGGCCAAAGTTCTTAATTTCTCAGCTTCAGTTGTCTCTTCTATAAAATGAGTACAATTATACTATTGGGTACAGTTGAGAGAAAATTAAAAAAACAAAACAAAACAGCTGGGTGTCACTGCTATGGTCTTAAACCTGGGGAAGAATTCTGCCCTGAGACCAAACGCCCTGGGTTTGAATGCCACCCGCCCTCGACACCACCCTGTCGTCTTGTCTCCATGGCAACGCCAAACACTTGTTTCTAAGACCTTCTCTACCCGTTGCGGCCTTACTTTCTCCCTTCTGGTTTCTCGCCTCACCTGACCGCCGCTCTCGGAGCCCTCGGGGGCTCCCGCAGGCCTCCCCACCGTCATCTTCTCAGCCTGGCAGCGCCTGGCAGCGGCGACCGCCTCAGTGACAGCAGCGTTGGCGGCCGGACAGCGCCCGCCACGCCCCCTTTCTCCCAAAGGTCCGAGGATCGTTTTCTGATTGGTCTAGTTCCTCCGCGGGTATCACTTCCTGTCTCAGAGACGCAGCACGGGATTGGAAGACTCTGCTCCGGAAGTACTACTCAAGGCGGGCCTTGCGGAACGCCTGGAACCGCGGGGTGGACTGCAGCATGGCCGCCCGGCTCGGGGTGAGGCGGTGGGGGGCATGGCCGGCGGCTGCATGCCGGAGCCCTCCGGTCTCCTGCCGGCGGTGGTCACGCGCCTCGGCAGACAGTGTGTACGACGTGGTGGTGTCCGGCGGAGGCCTGGTGGGCGCTGCCATGGCCTGTGCCTTGGGTAAGGGCATCTAGAGGCCGATTGGGGCCGGTCGTGGGAAGAACTGCTTGCTTTGTTCCCAGAGCCAGAGTCCTCGGCCCAGCGGTGGTCACTGCCGTCCTGGAGGCGCGGAGGCTCCGGGACGAGCGGCGCTGCTCCCGGGAGTTGCAATCGCTTAGGGTCAAAAGTGGGCGGGGCTTGCGAGTCCTTCGGGGCAAAGCCTGCCCTGGGTAACTTAGTTGTGAGCACCGTGCTGAGGCGCTACACAGTGGAGCATTGGGCTAGGTGTTTCGTTTGTTGTTGTTTTGTTTTTGCTTTTGCTTTAAAAAAAAAAAAACAAAAACAGCCTTAGAGCCGGGAGCCGGGAGCTCACATCTGTAATTCCAGCTACTCTAGATCTAGGATCATGGTTTGAAGCCAGCCAGGGCAGGAAAGTCTGAGACTCTTGCCAGCAGTTAATGAGCAAATAACCAGAAATGTAGTTGTTGCTCAAGCGTTAGTGAGCACCAGCCTTGAGGGTGGCTGGGAGGAGAATATTATCTAGCATTGAGTTAAATTCCATGTATCTTGCTTTACATTTGTTATTTAAGCCTCTCCACTGAAATATTTTACAGATATAGATTTTTTTTTCTGTATTTATTTATTTATGCCAGTCCTAGGGCTTGAACTCTAGGCCTGGGCGCTGTTCCTCAGCTCTCCAGCTCAAGGCTAGTGCTCTACCACTAGAGCCACAGCATCACTTCTGGCTTTTTCTGCTTATGTGGTGCTGAGGAATCAAACCCAGGGCCTCATGCATGCAAGGCAAGCGCTCTACCACTGAGCCACCTTCCCAGTCCCTGTTCTCTAGTATGTTTGCTTTAACTTTTCTAACATGGTACACTAAATAGCTAAAAAATAAAATTCAAACCCCAGAAAATTAAAGGAAGAATAAAATGCAAGTTCTCAGAGGAAGGAAAAAGCAGCTGACTTGTGCCCAGGGGAGAAAGTCTCAGGTCTGGTGTGAGGAACACTCATGGGATGTGGGATCACACAGTGCAGCACTACCCTGGAATCATGTCCAGACGGTGAGAACTAGAAGGCAGTGCCTTTGGCCCAGGTCTGTACTCCCTCCTTGCGGTAGAGCTGCTGCCCAGAGAGCAGCAGGGTCCTTCTCCACAGCCTCCAGTTCCAGGAGCCGCTTTGACTTTCATATTTCCTGCTGTGTGGTAATGGTGCCCCTCTCTCTTCTCATTTAGATTTAAAACCTTTTTTTTTTTAAAGAGTAGAGGGGCTGGAGGTATGGATCAAATGGTAGAGTTCTTGTGGGAGACCCTGAGTTCAAACCCAGAATTCCCCCACCCCCTGCAAAAAAAAGGAATAAAGGTTGATGAATTTTCTTTTCTTTTTTTTTTTTTTTTTTTTTTGTCGGTTGTGGGGCTTGAACTATGGGCTTGGGACCTGTCCCTCAGCTCTTCAGCTCAAGGTCAGTGCTCTTCTGCTTGAGCCACAGCACCACTTCCGGTTTTCTAGTGGTTTGTTGGAGATAAGAGTCTCACGGACTTTCCTGCCTGGGCTGGCTTTGAACCGAGATCCTCAGATCTCAGCCTCCTGAGTAGCTAGGATTACAGGCGTGAGCCACCGGTGCCTGGCGGTTGATGTCTCTCTCTCTCTCTCTCTCTCTCTCTCTCTCTCTCTCTCTCTCTGTCTCTCTGTCTCTCTCTCGTAATCATGCTACAAGTTGATTGTTTAGTAATGAAGTCCAAAGTTTTTGTTTTTTGCCCATTCTGGGGCTTGAACCCAGGGCCTGGGCGTTGTCCCTGAGCCTCTTTGTGTTCAAGGCTATCGCTCTACCACTTGAGCCACAGGGCCACTTAAGATTGGTTTTTTTTGGTTGGTCATGGGCCTGAACTTTTGAGTGGTTAATTGGAGATAAGAATCTCACAGGGACTTTTCTGCCCAGTATGGCTTCCAACTGCCATCCTCAGATCTCAGCCTCCTGAGTAGCTAGAATTACAGGCATGAGCCATTAGTGCCTGAGTCCCTTCTGGCTTTTTTTTTGTTGGTCATGGGGCTTGAACTCTGGGCCTGAGCACTGTCCCTCAGCTCTTCAGCTGAAGGCAAGCGCTCTACCACTTGAGCCACAGCGCCACTTCCTGTTTTCTGATGATTAATTGGAGAGAAGAGTCTCAGGGACTTTCCTGCCCTGGCTGGCTTTGAAATGTGATCCTCAGATCTTAGCCTCCTGAGTAGCCAGGATTACAGATGTGAGCCACCAGTGCTCAGCTCTGGCTTTTTAAAATGTATGGTATGGGCTGGGAAGGTGGCTCAGTGGTAGAGCGCTTGCCTTGCATGCATGAGGCCCTGGGTTCGATTCCTCAGCACCACATAAGCAAAAAGAAAAAAGCCGGAAGTGGTGCTGTGGCTCAAATGGTAGAGCGTTAGCCTTGAGCTGAAGAGCTGAGGGACAGTGCCCAGGCCCAGAGTTCAGGCCCACGACTGGACCCAAAAATAAAATAAAATAAAATAAAATGTGTGGTACATTGTTGTTATCAATACTTACCCTAATTCTTGGCTTTCCTAAAATAATAGCAAATGTTGCTTTCCCCTCCCCCCCTCTCTTTTCAGGATATGATATTCACTTTCATGACAAGAAAATCCTCTTGCTAGAAGCAGGTCCAAAGAAAAAACTGGAGAAATTGCCAGAAACTTACAGCAACAGGGTCAGCACTATTTCCCTTGGGTCTGCAACACTTCTGAATAGTGAGTAGATTGCTCCGCCAGGTTCAACTTCACTCTAGGGTATCCTGTAGCGCAGTCACAGAGCATCTGTGTGGGAGCTCACTACACAGGCTGGGAGTGGTAGGCATAGTTGAAGATGATGATTCTGAACCTTCTTTTCTCAACATCGTGGAGACATGGACCCATTATAGATAAACTTGCAATGTCAGGTAGGCTGAGCCTATCTGAACTAATTATAAACATCACTCTCCATTCCAAGCCAGCCTTCAAGAAAGTTGAGGAGTCGGCATGTTTAAATGTATTTTGGGTTAAAAGTGTGTGCACACAGAATGGGTTCTAAGGTCTCTGCCAGATATTACTCCCATTGCATCAAAAGTAAACTTTTCCTTTATCTCTAGTCTCTTATATTCCTTTATTCCTTTTTTTTTTTTTTTTTTTTTTTTTTTTGTTTTTTTGGTTATAGGGCTTGAACTCTGGGCCTGGGCGCTGTCCCTCAGCTCTTCAGCTCAAGGCGAGCACTCTACCACCTGAGCTACATTGTCACTTCCTGTTCCTTTATTCTTGATAACACTTACTGCTACCTGACATTAGTTTGGTTTTGCCTCTCTAACTAGAATGTCAGCTGTAGGAAGGAGAGACTTTGCCCTTTTTTTTTTTCTTTGCGTCAGTACTGAGGATTGAGCTCCAGGACTCATGTGTTTGCTTAGCTCTTTCAAGGCTGGTGCTCTACCATTTGAGTCACACATCTACTTCCAGCTCTTTGCTGGTTAATTGAAATAAGAACTTCTTGCGTTTGTCTACTTGTGCCAGTTTCAAAGCCAGATCCTTAAATCTCAGCCTTCTGAGTAGCTAGGATCTGCCAGCTCATTTCCCACTTCTGTGTAGTATCTAAGATTATAACTAGTATACAGTAGGTACCCAGTAAATATTACTCAAAGAATAAATCTACTTAGTGACCTTAAGAGTAAAATAAATATTGAACACAGTAGCTCAAGCCTATAATAAGCCTAACTATTTGAGAGTCAGAGATTGGGAAATTGTGGTTCGAGGCCAGCCAGGGCATAAAAGTCAGTGAGCTGGGTGCTGGTGGTGGCGCATGCCTGTAATCCTAGCTGCTTAGGAGGTTGAGATCTAAGGATTGTGGTTCAAAGCCAGCCTGGGCAGGAAAGTTGGTGAGATTCTTTTTTTTTGGGGGGGGGGGGGGCTCTGGTCGTGGGGCCTGAACTCTGTGCTTGGGTGCTTGCTGTCCCTCAGCTCTTCAGCTCAAGGCTAGCGCTCTACCACTTGAGCCACAGAGCCACTTCCAGCTTTTTTCATTTTGCTTATGTGGTGCTGATGAATCAAACCCAGGCCCTCTGGCATGCAAGGCATGCGCTCTACCACTGAGCCACCTTCCCAGCCCATTGGTGAGATTCTTATCTCCAATTAACCACCAGAAAACCAGAAGTAGGGCTGTGGCTCAAATGGTAGAGCTCTAGCCTTGAGATGAAGAGTTCAAAGAGTTCCCAGGCCCAGAGTTCAAGCCCCATGACCGGGTGGGGGAGGCAGGTGTCAGTGAGACTCCAATTGAACCAATGGCTGGCCTAGGGGCACACAGGTTATGGTACCTACAGGGGAAGTACAGTGGCTGGTCGCAAGGCTATACACCTGTTATCCTCGGTGACCCAGGGAAACAAAGCATAAAGCAAGACCATGGCCCAGTGCTGCTATCTCATGACTGTAATCCTAGCCACTCAGGAGGCTGAGTTCTAAGGATCATGGCTCAAAGCCTGGACAGGAACTGAGACTCTTATTTTCCCTGAACACCCAGAAAACGAAGTGGAGCTGTGGCTTAAAGTGGTAGAGCACTAGCCTTGAGTAAAAGGAGCTCAGAGCATCTAGGCCCTGAGTTCAAGCCCCGTAACTGAGCCCTTCTCCCCCAGAAAAAAAGACCTCCTGCACATTAAAAATAACCAATGCAAAAAGGGACTAGAAGTGTGATTCAAGTAGTAGAGTGCCTGCCTAGCAAGTGTGACTGAATTCAATACCATGTAGCACCCAGTAGCGGAAAGTTAAAAAGTCTTTGGAGTGTTTAATGAAGTGGTGAAGAAAAGAACAACATAGGTGTAGTTTTCCTATTTATTTCCCAGACTTTAACATGATGTGGCTTCTATAATCTAGACTTAGGGAACAGAGTAGCTTAGTTCCTAGCCAAACAAGAGAACACTGGAAACCATCTTAACAGGCTGGAGAGATAGAGAGCCCAGGTCCCCGTAGTGGTGGTGCATAGACCTTCTGTTTTGTAGGTTTTGGTGCTTGGGACCACATCTGCAACATGAGATACAGACCTTTCCGGCGAATGCAGGTGCCTCCTTTACCCTTTCACTTTTGGTGAAGTGTCTTTGTGCAAGATATGAGTCTGTTCTGTAAGTTTTCTGTGAATTGAATCAAAGTTCAAAGTAGGTTCGGAGCAGGCTGGAGGGGAAGGAAGCATTCTGGAATACCTTACATCTCCTGCAAGAGTAGCTGACAATTTGTGATTTTCTACTCTTGGTGAAGTGATACTTTATGTATGTTTGAAGTATGTTTCTTTTCCCTTGGTTTTAATGCAGACTTTCCTTTTGTGTTTCAAGGTGTGGGATGCCTGCTCAGAGGCCTTGATAATGTTCGATAAGGATAATTTGGATGACATGGGCTATGTAGTGGAGAACGACGTCATCATGCATGCTCTCACTAAACAGTTGGAAGCTGTGTCTGGTGAGGCACCATCTCATCCATCTTCTGCTTACTCTCTGGGAGGGAAATGACCTGCCTTAGAAGAAAGCTCCCTTTTATAAATACTAAATGTCCACTGTTGGGCTGGGAAGGTGGCTCAGTGGTAGAACACTTGTCTTGCATGCCTGAGGCCCTGGGTTCGATTCCCCAGCACCACATAAGCAAAAAGAAAAAAGCCGGAAGTGGCGCTATGGCTCAAATGGTAGAGCGCTAGTCTTGAGCTGAAGGGCTGAGGGATAGTGCCTAGGCCTAGAGTTCAGGCCCCACGAATGGACCCAAAAAAAAAAAAAAAAAAAGTCCACTGTGAAGAAATCCTGTGCTGGTTATCTTTCTTTTTTTATTAACAGCTTTATTTCTAGACAGTGTATTTCATACAATTCACCCATTGGAAGTATACCATTCAGTGACTTGTGCTGTATTTATAGTGTCCCAACACACCTCACCACTGTGACTTTAGAACATTTGCATCAATCATTAGGAACCTCAGTCAGAAGGAAAGTTCATACCCACGTATAGCCATTCTTCATTCCTACCCAGAACCCTGCCTCTCACTCATCTGATTACATCTTTCTAGATTTCCTATTCTGGACAATTCATATAAGTGGAATGAAACAGACCTCTCTTGGGGCGTATTTTTGAGGCTCATTTTTGAACTTCATCCCCTTTTATTGCAAATGGTGTTTAGTTATGCAGACATACCAAGTGTTATTTATTCTGTCATCAGTGGTAGACGTTGGAGTTGTCTCCAACCCTTTGACGTGTCTCTTGGGTTGTTTATTTATTTGCTTCCCTCCTCTCCCCTCCAGTCATAGGGCTTGAACTCAGAGCTGGGCACTTTCCCTGAAATCTTTTGCTCAAGGCTAATGCTCTACCACCTTGAACCACAGCTCCACTTCCAGTTTTCATATGGTTATTGGAGATGATAGTCTAATGGACTCTCCTGCCTGGGCATGTTTTAAACTGCAATCCTCAGATCTCTGCCTCCTGGATAGCTAGGATTACAGGCATGAGCCACCAATACCTACTGCCCCTTTTTTGTTGTTGTTGCTTTTCAAATCCTTTTTTCTTATAGGACAGTAAATCACAAGATATTGCCATCCTGGGATCTTGCTTTCCATTTACTTATAGTTCTTTCCTCAGCCATGTGGCCCACTTTTCTAATACTTTTTTTTCTTTGTCTTTTGATCTCCCCAGACCGAGTGACAGTTCTCTACAGGAGCAAAGCTGTTGGCTATGCCTGGCCTGGTCCATTTTCCATGGCAGACTCCAGTCCTTGGGTCCATATTACCCTAGGTGATGGCAGCACCCTCCAGACCAAATTGTTGGTAGTTGAAGATTTTTATTTTGGCAGGGATCTTGCATGATATACCTTCTGGGGCTTCTAGATTTAGAACTAAGCTACTTTAGGTAAGGATTTTGGTTAGATAATGACTAGTACATATTCAATGCAACTCAAGATAGTCTCGAGTTTTAGAGGGTTATGACAGCTGCCCGGCACTGGTAATTCTAGCTACTCAAGAGGCTGAGATCTGAAGATCACAACTCAAAGCCAGCCTGGGCAGGAAATCCTGTGAGGCAGGAAATTCTCTGATGAACTAGCAAAAAGCTGGAAGTGGGATGGTGGGCAGCTGGCCTTGAGCACAAAACCTAGGGACAGCACGTAGGCCCCAAGTACAAGCCTCGGTACCAGCACAAAAAAGAACAATAAAAGCAAGCCATGCTTTCTTCAATCCTGGATTGAAGCTGTTCTTTCCTTCTCATGAATCCTGGTGTCGTTCATCTCCTTGTGGATCTCATCTCTTCACCTGTTTGTCAGCTTTGCTTTTTACATGGCTGCCATTCCAGTGCCTCCCCTGTTCTAGTTCAAATATGAGGAAAAGCTGGCTGAGCTCACGCTATGGCTGGCACCTCTTGGGTTAGATGTCCATTTGCCTGCACTTGTTTACATATTAGCTCAGGCTGAGTTTATATATTTGCAGTGCGACTCCTGTATCCCACTATGAGCAGAACAGGCCTGATAAAATGTGTCCTGCCATAACTGTTGAGACTAGAGAAAACTTCAGGGGAAAGAGAGAAACTTGGGCAGTTTGTCAGACTGACCAGACTTTCCTCTCCACACAGATTGGTGCTGATGGTCACAACTCAGGAGTTCGGCAGGCTGCAGGTATCCAGAACATTAGCTGGAACTATGACCAGTCCGCAGTTGTGGCTACCCTGCATTTATCAGAGGTGAGATCCAGAGCTTCCATCTGGAATCATAATCCTAGCCAATCTACTCTGCTCACAAGAACCATTCTCCTGGGCTGGGAAGGTGGCTCAGTCATAGAGTGCTAAACCCACATGTATGAGGCCCTGGATTTGATTCCTCAGCACCACATAAACAGAAAAAGCCAGAAATGGCACTGTGGCTCAAGTGGTAGAGTGCTAGCCTTGAGCTGAAGCGCTGAGGGACAGCGCCCAGGCCCAGAGTTCAAGCCCCACAACCGCCAAAAAACAAAAAAAAAAAAAAAAAAAAACATTCTCCTCTCTCTTGTAGGCCACAGAAAACAATGTAGCCTGGCAGCGATTTCTTCCCTCTGGTCCTATTGCTCTGCTCCCGGTAAGAGGTCCTTCGCCATTCTACTCAAAGGCACCCACCCCGCTTTCCTCTTTAGGAAGCCCTTTTTCTCAGCCTTTCTTTTGATTTCAAGGGAGTATCTCCAGTTCCCCTTCCCATTTTCCTTTATGGCAGAGCCCCCAATTTCAGAGAACTTCTAGGCTTGGAACAATGTTCTTTTGACACAGCTTTCAGACACCTTGAGTTCCTTGGTGTGGTCCACATCCCATGACCATGCAGCCAAGCTGGTCAGCATGGATGAGGAAGAGTTCGTGGATGCCATTAACTCCGCCTTTGTGAGTACTTGCTTTTCCAGCTACTTCAGTCCAAACTAAGGAAATTCATGTAGAATGCATAGCTAAAATATTGTAGGTCCTCAACAAATGGTAATAATCATTAAATAGTAGTAATAATTGGTAACATTCTTAGGTACTTACCAGGTTCAGGTTAGAGTTTTACACATAGCTATTTAACTCAGTAAACCCTGGAGGTAGGTACTAGTTTTATCTTCAATTAGAGATTTGAACTTGCCTAAGGTTAAAGAGCTAGTAACATAGCTGGGTGTATCACACAGGCCCTTGGAGCGCATGTTTTCAACAAGCTCACTACACTACGTCACTAGGCATTTCATGCTGAAGAATTGCTGCTCCACTGCTGTGTGGTAGCAGTAAGAATAGAAGGAACTGAATATGCAGGCCTGCATTCCTAGATAACTGGTAATGATCAGATTAAATATGTTAGGTAAATATGTTATTTTTCCTTATCAAGGTTTTTTGTTTTGGGGGCTTTTTCTTTTTTCTTTTTGTTAGTCATGGGGCTTGAATTCAGGCTCTGGGTGCTGTCCCTGAGCTCTTTTGCTCAAGGCTAGCGCTCTACCACCTTGAGCCAGAGTGCCACTTCTAGTTTTCTGGTAGCTAATTGGAAATAAGAGTCTTAGACCTTCCTGCCCAGGCTAGCTTCAAACTGCATTCCTCAAATCCCAGCCTCCTGAGGAGCTAGGATTGCAGGTGTGAACCACCAGCACCCCACTCCTTGTGGAGCTATTAATTCCCTACTAATCCCTCGTCAATTTTCACCTTTCTCCTTTGTGCTACCGATGCTCAGTGGAGTGATGCAAACCACACAGACTTCATCACTTCAGCTGGCACCATGTTGCAGTATGCAGTCACCCTTCTGAAGCCCACTAAGGTCTCCGCTCGCCAGTTACCACCAAGTGTAGCCCGGGTGGATGCCAAAAGCAGAGTTCTCTTTCCTCTGGGGCTGGGCCATGCTGCTGAGTACGTCCGGCCCCGAGTCGCACTCATTGGGTAAGATAGGCTGAAGCAGGGCCTCTCCCTTCTCATTGCTGCTGGAGGCCACCCCTGAATGCTGCTTTCTTTCTAGTGATGCAGCCCACAGAGTCCATCCACTGGCAGGACAAGGTGTTAACATGGGCTTTGGGGATATCTCCAGCTTGGTCTGTCATCTTAGTGCTGCAGCCTTCAATGGGAAAGACTTAGGTAAGGGTTTGGGTATCCTGAGGTCATATAGGTAAAGATCAGAACCCTATGATGGTCAGTGGTGTCTAGATGGGATGGACATGATGATTGTTAGGGATTTGACCTTTCCTCTTGCCCCTAGGCTCCATGAGCCACCTCACAGGTTATGAGACAGAGAGGCAGCGTCACAACACTGCTCTTTTGGCTGCTACAGACTTCCTAAAGAGGCTCTACTCTACCAGTGCCATACCATTGGTGCTGCTCAGGACCTGGGGCTTACAGGCCACTAATGCAGTATCTCCTCTCAAAGTAAGAGGCCACTGTGACTTCATGATTCTTACTGAGGATGGACTGGGGGGGGGGACTCCAGGGGCTGGGAAGTTAGCTCAGTTGGTAGAGTGCTTGCCTTGCATTCATGAGGCCCTGGGTTCAAGTCCTCAGCACCACATAAGCAGAAAAAGCTGGAAGTGGCGCTGTGGCTCAAGTGGTAGAGCGCTCGCCTTGAGCTGAAGAGCTGAGGGAAAGTGCCCAGGCCAAGTTCAGGCCCCACGACTGACAAAAAAAAAATAAAATTTTTAAAAGTATAGGTTATATATGCTATATATAATCTATATATAATTATATATATTACATATTATATCTGTGCTAAAACAAGGCATCTTGAAAGGAGTATCTATCTGGGACTTTTGCTAAGTTGTTGCCTTAATCACTCTGGGTATTTCATTTTAAGGTATTTCTTCACCATTCTCCCACCTGACAGCTGTTCAACCTGACAGTGTTACTTTGTTCCATTTTACTCCAGGAACAGATTATGGCCTTTGCTAGCAAGTGAGTGTTCCTCTTCAGGACACTAACCTGATGGAAAATGAACATCCTGCCCTGTGATCTTATTTCCATGATTTAATTTAATAAATTTATACCACAATTCTTGTTTCTATTTTTCTTTTGCATAATGGGTCTATGGAGCCCAAATAATACTGTGTGTGTGTGTGTGTGTGTGTGTGTGTGTGTGTGTGTGTGTGTGTGTGTGTGTGTGTGTGTGTGTGTGTGTGTGTGTGTGTGTGTGTGTGTGTGTGTGTGTGTGTGTGTGTGTGTGTGTGTGTGTGTGTGTGTGTGTGTGTGTGTGTGTGTGTGTGTGTGTGTGTGTTGGTACTGGGGATTGAACTGGGGGCCTGAGCACTGTCCCTTTGTGTTTTTGCTCAATACTCATGTTCTACCACTTGAGCCACAGTTCCATTTGTGTGTGTGTGTGTGTGTGTGTGTGTGTGTGTGTGTGTGTGTGTGTGTGTGTGTGTGTGTGTGTGTGTGTGTGTGTGTGTGTGGTTTGGTTTGTTTTTTTTTGTTTGTTTTTTGCTGCTTAATTACAGATAAGAGTTTCATGGACTTTCCTGCTTGGGCTGGCTTCTGAACTGTGATCCTCAGATCTCACCTTCCCGAGTAGCTAGGTTTACAGGCATGAGCTCCCTTACACCCCCCACCCCACCCCCATGCCTGGCTTCGAAAATACTTTATTTGCTAAAAAGCAGGGGGTAGGGTAGGGGGGGGCAATCAAAAACTATTGGGCCAGGCTGGTGGCTCACACCTATAATCCTAAATACTCAGGAGGCTGAGATCTGAGGATTGTGGTTCCAAGCCATCCTGGGCAAGAAAGTCCATGAAACTCATCTCCAATAAAGCACCAGAAAACGGGAAGTGACACTGTAGCTCAAGTGGTAGAGCGCTAGCCTTGAGCTAAAGAGCTGAGGGATAGCACTTAGGCCCAGAGTTCAAGCCCCATGACTGACAAAAAAAAAAGCCAGCCCTGGCAGAAAAGTCCATGAGACTCGCCTCTAATAAATTACACAGAAAAGGCCAAAAGTGGTGCTGTGGCTCAAGTAGTAGAGTGCTAGCCTTGAGCTGAAGCAGCTCAGGGACAATGCTCAGGCCCCAAGTTCAAGTCCAGGACCAGCAAAAAAAAAAAAAAAAAAGACTAATGGATGTTTAAAAAGCACTTTATTACTAAAACAAAAATTGCCAAGATGCTAACTCATATTTATGTACTAACCTTTCTAAAGGCTTTTTTTAAAATGCTGGTCATGAACTTAATTTTTATAGAGGTAAAAGAATTACTAATTGGTACATTTTTTTGTTAGAAAGGCTGTTTAAAGTTAACATTAGAATAAAAATTAAATATAAATTTCTTGAACCTTTGTTACAGACACAGCTATCTGGGAAAAAAAATCAAATTTTGTTAAAGCTAGTTATTTTGCATCACAGCACCAGATTCCATTGTTTTTTGTTTTTTATGGTTCCTCTCTGGGACACCTTTGTCCGTTGAATAATAAACAATTTTATTGCACAGGTTTAAAGACCATAGGAACTAGGAAACTGATTAGCAGCATAGATTATCCACATTTAGTGGCAGACTGGTTGCCAACAGAGGGAGTAGTGTGTTGCGATGGATTTTGAAGAACTCATTGTACTAGCAGAGGCTTCTGGAAGAGATCTTTAGGTCTGTCAGATTTATACACTGTCAACTTTTCACCCAAGATACTATGAACATGAAATGAGAACCTGCTTTTTGAACCAGCCTAAGTTATTCTTAGGAACAATTTTTGAAGGGATGAGAAACCTATTTTTTCCGGGCAGCCTTTTAGGCAATGAGGAAAATAAGTACAGAGTAAGAGAGTGACAATGTCAAAAAACCTTCCTGGAATCCCAGGGAATAAAACAAACAAAAAACAAAAAACATACTTGTCTTGAAAAAAAAAAGAAAAGCAATTGCTGACTGTAGACTTGACACAGATCATCCTTCACACACACACACAAAACAAAGATAGCCCAGGTAAGAGAACATTGCTCTTCAAGGTAAACAACCACCAAAAAGGCAAGACAAGAATTTTAAGGCACACTTTGCAAGGACCTTCTTCATTATAATCATAGTAACATCACTTACGTGTTCCAAGCCACATGTAGGTATTTTAGATAGTCTTAACACTCACAGAAATGAAATGCACTAGCAATTTTAGAGAGCCCAAGGGGTAACACCATCTGAGTTTTGGGTTTTTTTCCCCAAGAAAAATTTTCATTCCCTATTTGGTGGCTCATACCTGTAATCTAGGTACTCAGGATGCTAAGATCTGAGGACCAGAGTTCAAAGCCAGCTGTGGCAAGAAAGTCTGTGAGACTTATCTTCAATAAAGCACCAGAAAACTGGAAGTGGAGCTGTGGTTCAAAGTGGTAGAGTGCTAACCTTGGACAAAAAGAACACATAGACAGTACACAGGCCCTTAGTTCAAGCCCCATGACTGACCCCACCTCCCCCCAAAAAACTAATCAAGATAAACAGGACACATCTAGCTAAATATCTGACTTACTGATGCATCTTCCAAACTTCTAAAGTTATCAGGATGACCAAAGGCTTCTGTAGAATACATGTACTTTACTAATATGTCTGCTGTTTATAAGACCCTTCAGAGAACCTGTGGCAAAACAAAACAAACAAAAAGCCAAACACTGAAATCTTACCTCCCTGGGCTTGTCAGGCTAGAGGAGTCTTTAATGAGCACAGCTTAACTACTATTATATTATTAGAGGACAAAAGAGTCCCTCAACTGTGCAGCCTTTAGTAGACTATTGATTGGTTTAGTAGTTTGTTGACAAAGGTGTTAAGTCTAGAATTTATGCCATGAGATCAGAAAGTGTTTAGGAGTTGTCTTCAAAGACTGGGAACGGGAGATAAGAATATTGAGAAGGTAGATTTCAACTCAAACTGAGTTTATAAATATCAGTGCAGTCCCAAAAGAAATGAGCAGTTTGAAAAAAACAAACAGAAGCTGAATGATAACCTCTTGGAAATTTTAGGGATTTCTGGATTACATAAAAATTTTATCCTTGGGCTGTTCTGATTCTAAAGATTATTTCATTATGTGTCAGCATTCTTTTTTTGGGGGGGATCCAGTTGTGGGGCCTGAACTCTGGGCCTGGGCGCTGTCCCTCAGCTCTTCAGCTCAAGGCTAGCGCTCTACCACTTGAGCCACAGCGCCACTTCCAGCTTTTTTCTTTTTGCTTATGTGGTGCTGAGATCGAACCCAGGGCCTCATGCATGCAAGGCAAGCGCTCTATCACTGAGCCACCCTGTGTCAGCATTCTTGATGATGGCAACAGCTACAGAGGTGACCTGAGTAGTAAGTCAGCTTGAGTCTGGCACATTGAGAGCTTGCAGGCAGGATCGCTTGAGTCCAGGAATTTGAGGCTACTCTGAGCAACATAGTGAGGACCTCCCCTCTTCTCTCAAAACCAACCAGGGCCAATGTGAAATGTCTGGGGAGAATGCCACACGGAATTGAGGGGAGGGAGAACACTCAAATTTTGGTGTCAAGGACAAAAATTTTCTCGCATATAGCAGATATGAAATGCCATATTAGCAAGCTTTGTAAGAGCAGAAGGAAAGGAAGGCCAGTGTGAAAGTTTGGGGAAATACAAACTCTCCTGAAAGGAGGTAATGAGCACAAACCCAAGATCAATAGAGGAACAAGCAGATGACAGCCATGTGGCAAAGTATAGGTGATAGGATTTTAAAACTTTATGATAATGACTGGGGATAATTCATAAAGTCAAAAGTTAAAGGCATTCAGACTCAAAAGTGTGGCTCAGTGGCAGAGTGCTTACCTACCATGTACTACAACCTTGGTTTGATCCCTAGCACTGCAAACAAACAAACAAAACACAGTGAATATGGCTTTTAGACATGCTAGCCCACTGCTCTAACATGGACCAAAATAGAAAGTTTTTTATCATCAGGAAAGGGATTAGAAATCTTTAACCAAGAAAGTAACTCAGAGGGTGTTAGCTAAAATGATCATGAGCAGGACAGGACAGAATAAAAGGAAAGAATAAAAGGACAAAGCAGGAGTTGAGGAGCAATTCAGTGGTAACACATTTGCTCAGCATGCAAGAGCCTCTGAGTTCAATCTCCACACTGCACCCAGAAAACAAAACAAAACAAAACTGAAAGACTGGCCAAATTCTGTATTCTCAAGTAGCACACATATTGACCTATAATCATACATCAAAAGCTAGAGCAGAAGGAGGCTGAGAAGGTGGCTCAGTGCATGAGGCCCTGGGTTCAATTCCTCAGCACCACATCAGCAGAAAAATCTGGAAGTAGTGGTGTGGCTCAAAGTGGTAGAACACTAGCCTTGAGCTGAAGAGCTGAGGGACAGCATCCAGGTCCAGAGTTCAGGCCCCATGACCAGCAAAAAAACAAACAAACAAACAAAAGACAATCAACAACAACAAAAAAACCAACAACAAAAGCTAGAGCTGGCTGAGAATGTGGCTTAGTGGTAGAGTGCTTGCCTAGCATGTATGAAGCCCTGGGTTCAAATGCTCAGTATCACATAAACAGAAAAAGCCGAAGTGGCGCTGTGGCTCAAGTGGTTGAGTGCTAGCCTTCAAAAGAAGCTCAGGGACAGTGCCCAGGCTGAGTTCAAGCCTCAGGACTGGGAAAAAAAAGCTAGTTGTGTTTTATAGGAATATGAATTAAGTTAGAATCATGAAGGGTAAGACTATAAACACAGTCTGGGAGGTAATACTGGCATTAAATGTTCATGTATCTGTAAGACTGAATATGTTATGTTCATGACTCCTAGAGTAAGCTATAGGAAGTAGCCATTCTCTCAAAACATGTCCCTGGAACCTGGATGGTTATCTTTCTTAAGGCTGAAATCTATGTGCCATTAGGAGTTACTCTCTCCATCCTGTTACTGTTTCAGATGAACTTGGCAAGGTAGTGTGTACCTATAATCCTGGCACGGAGGGACAAGGTGGTGGGGAGCAGAATAGAGGATCAAAAGCTTAAGGCCTGGGGGCTGGAAAGGTGGCTCAGTGGTAGAGTGCTTGCCTTGCATGCCTGAGACCCTGGGTTCAATTCCTCAGCACCACATTAGCAAAAAGAAAAAAAAAAGCCGGAAGTGGTGCTGTGGCTCAAGTGGTAGAGCGCTAGCCTTGAGCTGAAGAGCTGAGGGACAGCGCCCAGGCTCAGAGTTCAGGCCCCACGACCAGACCCCTCCCTCCCAAAAAAAGCTTAAGGCCTGAGCTACATTACAAGTTCTAGGATAGCCTGAATAACATAACTAGACTATCTTTCACATGTACAAGACTTAGGATGACTCTCAACTAATGTATTAGAACAGCACACAACAGGAATCACACAGATTCTTATACAATACCCTTTTCTTTTTTAAAAAAATTACACACAGAAAGCAATACCAGTCTTTTTTCTCTTAAGGGGATACAGACAATGGAGGGTAAAGAAAAATATATACTTGTATTGATCGGTCATGTGATTGAACTAATTTTGCATCTAAGAGGACAATTTAAATGTTCAAAAGAAGGAGGCACTATAAGGGTTGGATGAGATTTTTCTTTGGTTCCCAGAGAACCAGACCCTGAGTTTGTTTTGGGTTTTTTTTTGCTCACAGATTCTTTGTAACACACAAAGAATCAAGACTCTAGTGCCAGCTATGTACCCCAAAGTGGTTAGGTAACAATTCACATTAGATGTATAAAATTAAACCTAAATCTCTAGGCTCCAGGGCACAATCCATGTATAAAAAGCCCCTTCTTCATAAAACCAGTTCCTGGGCTTTAGTACAGGCTATCCTCACACTAGCCTGGAAACTGAACTGCGTCTTCTCTCCTCCCCTTAAAAAAGAGTGAATACAGACTTGAGGGCATTTGGCCTCAGTGGGAGATGCCCAGAGACTGCAACAGGTGAAAGGTGGCCCCCAAGGCCCAGCCGGTCTCTATGTTGTTCACTTTTTTTGTGAGCTGTAAGAGAGAAAGAAAGAGAGAGAGTTCACATCTTCATGCAATTTTCAACTTTAGGAAGCATGGCACTTGGTAAAATAATATCTGCAAAAAGCATGTACATAGACACAACAAAATTAACAGGACTTAAGAAACAAAGAACTTCCACTCATCTGGTCGAACCACTACTAAATAACCCCATGCTGCTGATCACATGTATGGTGTATATGTGTACACCGTTATATGTTATAGACCGTGATAGACAATTTGCTCCAGGAAAGTTAGAATGAGCTTGTGACTTTAAATGAGCATCATTATTCCACAGTACTGTGAAATTTGGGAAATTATATAATCACTCAATCACAAAAAAAAAAAAAGCATGCACATTGCCAAACGAAAGCAAGACTGAGAATGGCTAACCACCTTCCCACTGCTCCCCTCTAATAACTGCCTGTAGCCATGGATTATAACCTCTGTACCCAGATTCTGGTCCCTGAGTACTTCTGGCTCAGAAAATGGTTCCACTCAAGCCTTCCAAAGAGAGATTTTAGTCAGACATATTCTGAACTCCTGCCTTAATCCTGAAAAGAAGCACAGGGTTCCCTGCCTTATTTTCTAAATCACCTATTTCTAATATGGCAACTTACAATGAAATGTTAGTGGATGTGGTAGAAAAGGCATTGTCAAAAGTTGGGAATAGCTGGGCGCTGGTGGCTCACGCCTATAATCCCAGCTACTCAGGAGACTGAGATCTGAGGATCGAGGTATAAAGCCAGCCCAGGCAGGAAAATCCATGAGTCTCTGATCTCCAATATACCACCAGAAAACCGGAAGTGGTGCAGTGGCTCAAGGTAGAGCACTAGCCTTGAGCTGAAGAGCTGAGGGATAGTGCCCAGGCCCAGAGTTCAAGCCCCACGACCAAGAAAAAAAAAATTCGTAATACATTTAGTAGTGGGAAAAATACACTGAACTACTCAATTCATACCATGTAAACAACTGCCTCTTCAGCACTGAAAATAACCAACCAGGCATCCTGGGGCCAGGTTGTATTCAGAGAGCATAGACAAAACATTAATTTCCTCAATCACAGAACAAAGGATTTGAATAGTGTTAATTTGGAAATATTTCAAAAGGAGGAAGAGAACTCAAATGGAAAGGGATTCTAAGCCCATAAACACTACTGCAAAGATAATGGCTCCACTTTCATCAGTTCATGTTCCCGACCTGGCTGGCTCTGAAAAGCTTTTTTTTTTTTTTTTTGTCAGTCGTGGGGCTTGAACTCTGGGTCTGGGCGCTGTCCCTCAGCTCTTCAGCTCAAGGCAAGTGCTCTACCACTTGAGCCACTGTACCACTTGCAGTTTTCTGGTGGTTAGTTGGAGATAAGAGTCTCACGGACTTGCCTGCCTGGGCTGGCTTTGATCCTCAATATCAGCCTCCTGGGTAGCTGGGAGGTGGGTGCCCAGCTGAAAAGGATTTTTGTTTAAGGTGCAGCCACCACCACCACCACCAAAACAGAAGTTTGGAAATTAGTGGCTGTTCTGCCTACTTAATATAATCACTGTGCCCCAAACTGGGCAGAATGCTGTTTAAATCATTATCTTAACATTTAGTCTGAGACACCTGAGTAAAACGGAGGCTCCCTGCACCCAAAAGCTCTCTCTACCAGCATTGGGCTGGTAGCCTAGGGACACAGATGCCTAGATCAAACAATTTCTGGGACAGAAAAGTGATCCTGCCTGATTTAAATTCTGCCTCCTGACCAGCAGAACGGGGGCACATGAATGGAAAAAAATAGGGTGGACGAATACAGTTATAATATTCAACATACATATGTGAAAATGGAACCAGGTAATTAGAGGGGATGAGTAGGATTGGAACAAATAAGGGAGAATGATGGAAGGAATGACATCCATCAAGATACAGTGTACTCGGGCTGGGAAGGTGGCTCAGTGGTAGAGCGCTTGCCTTGTATGCAAGAGGCCCTGGGTTCGATTCCTCAGCACCACATAAGCAGACAAAAAAAAAAAAAGCGGAAGTGGTGCTATGGCTCAAGTGGTAGAGTGCTAGCCTTGAGCTGAAGAGCTGAGGGACAGCGCCCAGGCCCAGAGTTCAGGCCCCACGATCGGACCAAAAAAAAAAAGTAAGAAAATAAAAGGGATAGATGAAACTCATAAGTTATGTCCTAGAGTAAGTAACTTACTACGGAATCTTCATGTGCTGGAGTTGATGAAGAAGTAGAGACTAAGTGAAATCTAAGATTCTTAAGAGGCACCAAACATCTAAGGTTTGTATGAAATATATAGGCCATACTACATACACTTGAGGCATTCAATATTCATGAGGTTTTAAGTAAGCCACACTCTTCTGGTACTCTATGTCTTCTGCCTTTATTTGGAAGATTGTTAGATAGGTTTGTTTACCTATCTAATTGGCTAATGGTAAGCTACTGCTGCTGATCAGGTGTATTTGACACTGGAAGAGAGAAAGTTTGTGTGATAGTTCTAAGCACCAAGCCGAACACAAGTAATCCTAGACTCAGAAAGCATGACATACCTACCAGCGTGTACCCTCTGTTCATTATTTCTTCCATCTCTTTCCCCTTTCTTCCTCTTTCATGCTCAGTTCTAAACAGATTTAATAAGCCATGTGACTTGGGAATCTTCATTGGGCTCCAAGTCCTTCTGTTCCATGTCCTCTGGGATAGTTAGCCTGTTACTAAACTTAGAAGCTACCATAGTGTCAAGGTAATTTCCTATATTCATGGTGCCTTGGCTACCCCCTGAACAAAAGCAGCTCCAGCTATATCTACTGTGATTACTAAATAACTGTGCATACATGAACATGTGTATATGTGTGCAAGTATGTGTGTGTTGTGGGGGATTGAACCCAGAACAAGCTAGACAATCTTCCACCAGTGAACTACATGCCCAGATCCAAAACAGGATCTTGGCTCTTTGACACTTAAGAAAAAACAGACTCGGGGCTGGGAAGATGGCTCAGTGGTAGAGCACTTGCCTTGCATGCACGAGGCCCTGGGTTCGATTCCTCAGCACCACATAAGCAAAAAGAAAAAAGCCGGAAGTGGCACTGTGGCTCAAGTGGTAGAGCGCTAGCCTTGAGCAGAAGAGCTGAGGGACAGCGCCCAGGCCCAGAGTTCAAGCCCCACGACCGGACCCAAAAAAAAAAAGAAAAAGAAAAAACAGACTTATTACAAGGCTCTGGTGTCCTGTCTCTTACCTGTAAGAGAGTGCTGTCTGCAAAGCCAAAGCCATCTTTTAACAAGGCTGTGATATAGCTGAGATCCATGCATAGGAAAGGACTGCCTGATGTAAAGCTTTCCAGGTTGTCACAAACTGAAATGTGAGAGCAAACAGTGGAGTTCAGGCTTTTAACTAAGAAGGCAGGAGTTCCTCTGAACCTAGTAATGGGCAGGAGATGCAAAGAAGTGTCCATTTGGTTGGTTCTGGGTCTCATGGAGACCAGACTGTAGTGATTGCCTCTGCAAAACCATAGCTTTTTAAGAGCTTGTATATTTCAGTGTATATCTATACCATATGTAATATATTTATTTACATAGGTCCTAGTTTATTTGCTAAGTTTTAGGGGGCCCTGGGAATCAAACCTAAGGTCTTGTATATAAGTAAGAACTCTAGGGGCTGGGAAGGTGGCTCAGTGCTAGAGCGTTTGCCTTGCATGCATGAGGCCCTGGGTTCAATTCCTCAGCACCACATAAACAAAAAAGCCGGAAGTGGCGCTGTGGCTCAAGTGGTAGAGCACTAGCCTTGAGCTGAAGAGCTGAGGGACAGCGCCCAGGCCCAGAGTTCAGGCCCCACGACTGGACCCAAATAAAAAATAAAAATAAAAAAGAGCTCTAGCTGGGCGCTGGTGGCTCACATCTGTAATCCTAGCTACTCAGGAGGCTGAGATCTGAGGATCGTGGCTCAAAGCCAGGGCAGGAAAATCCGTGACACTGTCATCTCCAAAAAACTATCAGAAAAACAAAAGTGGCACTGTGGCTCAAATGGTAGAGTGCTAGCCTTGCGCTGAAGAGCTGAGGTACAGTGCCCAGGCCCAGAGTTCAAGCCCCGTGACTGACAGAAGAAAAAAAAAAAAAAAGCTCTGCCACTGAGCTATACCCCTAACCCTCTATTTGGCAAATTCCTATGGTCTCTTGTGGCAGCTTAGTTACCAAGTCTCTTTTCTATTATTAAGGCTGAGACCCAGAAGACAGGAAAATATTATTTAGCCCTCTCCTGGGGCTACTGGATAAGAACATTTGTATTTTAGATGAACAACTCAAGGAAATCCCTGCGGCTGTTTTTCAAATATTTTGGTGCTCAGTGTTTCATTAACATGGAGATCACTATTTCAATTAAAAATAATAAATAAAAAAGATATAAATAAATAAATAACTCCCTAAAGATCCCTGTAGCCCCATTTGCTGGCAGAATTTATTTGACCAAATGCCTTTAACTCTGACATAGATGAGAAGGTCCAGCAGGAGGCAGTGGTAGGCTCTGTGGGCTGAGGGACACTGTCTTCTAGGACATGCGGAGCTGGCAGGCACGCCTCACGTTTCAGCTTTTCTTTCTTTCTTTCTTTCTTTCTGTTTTTTTTATTGTAAAGATACTATACAGAGGGTTACAGTTACATGAGTAAGGTAATGAGTACACTTCCTATTGAGCATTGTTACCCCCTCCATTGTTTTCCCCCTACCATCCCCTCCCTCCCTCCCTTCCCAGAGGTTCTTTTTTTTTTTTAATTGTGATTAAGTATTACATAATTTCCCAAATTTCACAGTACTGTGGAATAATGATGCTCATTTAAAGTCACAAGTTCATTCTAACTTTCCTGGAGCAAATTGTCTATCACAGTCTATAACGGTATACACATATACACCATACATGTGTCTGTCCTTCTTTCTTTCTTTCTTTCTTTCTTTCTTTCTTTCTTTCTTTCTTTCTTTCTTTCTTTCTTTCTTTCTTTCTCTTTCTCTCTCTCTCTTTCTTGCCTGCCTGCCTGCCTTCCCTCCCTTCCTCCCTCCCTTCCCTCCTTCCTTCTTTTTGCCACTCCTGGGGCTTGAACTCAGGGCCTGGGCACTGTCCTTGAGCCCTCTGTGCTCAAGGCTAGCTCTCTACCACTTGAGCCACAGCACCACTTCTGGCTTCTTTTGTTTATGTGGTACTGAGGAATTGAACCCAGGGCTTCATGCATGCTAGGCAAGCACTCTACCACTAAGCCACATTCCCAGGCCATGGCTCACCTTTCGAGGATCTCCTGACACTTACCTTCTCTGGCTTTTCTTTCAAAATCTTTGACTTTTAAAACACCTCCTTTTTCATAATCTGAAATGAGACAAAACAGGAACTGGTATCTAAAAGCCTTGAAGGAAACAAGAAATTTTTGTAAGTGTGATTTTTAAAAATTAGCACACATAAGCTATACAAGGTATGTATGGGGTTTTCATTGTGCTATTTCCATACATATATACAAGGTATTCCAACTACCCCTCATATCTCCTCTATCCCTCCCTCTTGCCATCCTCCCCCTTCTAAAACAATTCCAGTAAATTTTATTATTACTATTACTATTACTATTATTATTGCCAGTCCTGGGGCTTGAACTCGGGAACTTGGTACTATCCCTGAGCTTCTTTTGCTCAAGGCTAGACCTCTACAACTTGAGCTACAGTGCCACTTCTTTTTCTGAGTTGAAAGTCTCATAGACTTTCCTACCTAGGCTGGCTTTGAACTATGATCCTCAGATCTCAACTTCCTGAATAGCTAGGATTACAGGTTTGAGCCACCAGCATACAGCTCCTTATTCTATTTTTGTGTATGTATATATTCAAATTTTGTGATTCTTTTTATGACAAGATTCCTGTGTGTGCTAGTATTCGGGCTTAAACTCAAGATCTCATGAAAACAGCCCAGATAAACAAATGGGAGAGACTCTTATCTCCAATTAACCAGCAAAAAGCCAGAAGTGGGAAAGGGTCATCCTTGAGTGAAAAAAACAAAGCAAGAACAAGAGGTCCTGAGTTCAGGCTCCACTACTGACACACACAGACACACATACACACAGTCTAACACAGAATTTGATCTCAATAAAGATGTAAACAGAAAGACTTCCTGTACAGTAATTTAGGTCATCCTCTAGCTAGTTTTATTTGCCCTCCAACTATAGTGGTTGATCCATCAACAGTGTTGAATAGAGCCAAGTGATCACTCCAGTACAGCCCTGCAAACCCTCCTCTTAACCTTCCCCACCACAGACAGCCCTGACCACTCTCCTTTCTGGCATGACACCAGGGATGCACTCACCAATCATGTGTGTATCAGCAGCTCGATCATAATAATAAGAGAAGGCATAGAAGGATTTTCTCTTGATCTCCTCTGGCTGATGAAGTCTGCCTTGCACCACTCTCAGCACTTCAGCATAGCAGGGCTCAAAGCCCATCACCCCTGCAAGGGCAGAAATGGACAAAGGGAAGGGGAAAATAATGACAGCTCTCAAGTAAGCTCCTGGAGCCAATGAGGATCACATGAGTGGTCACATGAAGACCAAGGCCTGAATCCAGAAGCTCACAACAAAGGTTTAGAGCAAAGGTGAAAAAGTTCCTATAACCTCACTGCTACTCCCTTCCCTAACTCTGCTCACCAAAAACAGTCAAGCCACAGTCATTATTTTTGTTTATTTGTTTTGGAGCCGGTTGTGGGGCTTGAACTCTGGGCCTGGGCGCTGCCCTCAGCTCTTCAGCTCAAGGCTAGCGCTCTACCACTTGAGCCACAGTGCCACTTCCGGCTTTTTTCTTTTTGCTTATGTGGTGCTGAGGAATCGAACCCAGGGCCTCATGCATGCAAGGCAAGCACTCTACCACTGAGCCACCTTCCCAGCCCCAGCCACAGTCATTATTGTGCTACAGTCTTCCATTGTGTTTCATGGTCCTTGTGAGCAACTATCCAGAGGGCTCATCTGTTTCCTTCACTAGGAAAACAAGACTTCTTCCTTGACTGTAAGGTTGCTGGCTCAGCAGGTGACACACACCTATAATCCTAGCTACTCAGGAGGCAGAGATCTGAGGATCTTGGTATGAAACCAGCCAGGGCAGTAAAGTTCGTGAGATTTTTTTCTTTTCTTTTTTTTTTTTTGTTGGCCGTGGGGCCTGAACTCTGGGCCTGGGCACTGTCCCTCAGCTCTTCAGCTCAAGGCTAGCGCTCTACCACTTGAGCCACAGCGCCACTTCCAGCTTTTTCTGCTTTTTATGTGGTGCTGAGGAATTGAACCCAGGGCCTCATGCATGCAAGGTGAGAGCTCTACCACTGAGCCACCTTCCCAGCCCAGTTCATGAGATTTTTTTTTTTTTTTTCGGTCGTGAGGCCTGAACTCTGGGCCTGGGCGCTGTCCATCAGCTCTTCAGCTCAAGGCTAGCACTCTACCACTTGAGCCTCAGCCCCACTTCCGGCTTTTTCTGCTTATGTGCTGCTGAGGAATTGAACCCAGGGCCTCATGCATGCAAGGCGAGCGCTCTACCACTGAGCCACCTTCCCAGCCCAGTTCGTGAGATTTTTATCTCCAATTAATCACAGAAAATCCAAAAGTGGTGCTGTGGCTCAAGTGGTAGGATGCTGCCATCCCAGCCCAGAGTTCAAGACCCAGGATTGGCCAAAAAAAAAAAGTCTCTGCCTTTTGTAATATCTAAGATGAATCATTCTTCCTATCATCTCAGTTTTATTTGCTACTATGATATAAATGGCTAAACATTAACTGAATCTGAAACATGGCTTCACACCACCGTTCTGTTCTCAGGCTACAAACATGTTTGTAACAACCCACAGTATTCAAGGCAAGGCAACAGCAAGATCATCTGCACAGCAACAGCTGCATAGTATACTGTCCATTTACAATAGTCAGTGGAGGCATAACAACATCTTTTCAATGAGTGTCTGCAATAGGATGGGCTTCCCTTGAGTTCTGGAAAAATCTACTATGGTACTTTTGTATAACTTCTACTGTAAAGGAATTTTTTGTTGTTGTTGGTCGTGGGGCTTGAATTCTGAGCCTGGGTGCTGTCCCTCAGCTCTTCAGCTCAAGGCAAGTGTTCTACCACTTGAGCCACAATACTACTTCTGGCTTTTTCTGTTTATGTGGTGCTGAGGAATCAAACCCAGGGCCTCATGCATTCGAGGCAAGCACTCTTACCACTGAGCCACCTTCTCAGCCCTGTAATTTTTTTTTTTGAGCCTCAATGGTCCAAGATGGCCCTGAACTTTCAATCATCATGTATGCCACCTCACCTGATTCTTATAAAGATAATTTTTTCCCTTTTTTTTTTGGGGGGGGAGAGGAGGAGGTAGTACAGGGACTTGAACTCAGAACCTCATGCTCTCAATCAAACTTTTGCTGGTATTGAGGCTTAAACTTGGACCTTGTGGTTCCACTTGGCTTTTCCCCCCACAAAGCTGGCACTCTACCACTTGAGCCACACCTCCACTTCCAGCTTTTTGGAAATAAGATTCTCCTGGGTTTTTCTACTTGGATGGCTTTGATCTTCAGATCTCAACCTCCAGAGTAGCTAAGATTACAGGCATTGAACGACCCAACAATCAGTCTCTTGGATCAGTTTTTATTTTTCTCTCAGCTGGCACTCTATTACTTGAGCTATAACTCTAGTTCTGGCTTGTTGATAATTGGAGGTAAGAATCAGATTTGTTTGTATGGGCTGGCTTCAAACTACAATCTTCATATCTCAGCCTCCGGAGTAGCTAGTCTTATAGGCATGAACCAACAGTACCTAGCTTTGTAAGGTGGTTTAAATTAGTAAAAAACAAAACAAAACAAAACAACAAAACAACACTCACCATCTTGGTTGCCACCATATTGGTATTTTACACCCCCAAAAATCCACTCTGCTTCCAACCACCTTGGTAAACAGGCACTTCGAAATGTATGTCCTTCAATCCCTGAAAGAAACCAGAACACAAAGAGGCAAGTAGGTGAAAGGGAGGAAGGCAAGTAAGAAGTTAGTAAGGATGAAAACCCTTGGTGTGTGTATATGTGTGCCAGTCCTGGGGCTTGAACTCAGGGACTGGCCACTGTTCCTGAGCTTTTGCACTCAATGATAGCATCCTACCACTTGAGTCACTGCTTGTCTTTTTGCTGGCTATCTAGAGGTAAGAGTCTCATGGACCTTTCTACTCAGACTGGCTTTGAACCCAATCTTCAGATCTCACTCCGTCTCCGTAGCTAGAATTTACATATGTGAGCCATTGGTGCCCAGCTCAACCCTTGGTTTTTCAGATAGGATTTTGTTATGCAGCCAGGCTGTCCTTGAACTTCTGATCCTCCTGCCTCACCTACCAAGTGCTAGGATTACAAACATCTACCACTAGTTCCCCAAAGGATTCTTTTTGCTGGTGCTGGGGCTTGAACTCAGGGCCTAGACATTGTTTCATTTTTACTCAAGGCTTGCTCTCTATAACTTGAGCCACAGCTCCACTTCAGTCTTTTTGATGGCTAATTATAGATTTGAGCTGCTGGCACCCAGCTCCTGAAAGAATTCTTAACTAACCAGGAAGTAGTGGCTTACACCTTTCATTCTAGCTACTCAGGAGGCTGAGATCTGAGGACTGTGATTCAAGCTTGCCAGCAGGGAAGACAGATCTGAGAGACTCTTATCTCTAACAGACATGAAGCCAGTCGTGGAAATACGGCTCAAGTGGTAGAGTACCAGCCTTGAGAGAAAAAGGCTAAGACAGAGTACCATGCCTTAAGTTCAAGCCTCAGTACACACACACACACACACACACACACACACACACACACACACACACACACACACGCACGCACATGCACGCACACGCACACACACACACCACACAAATTCATTTTTTTGGCCAGTCGTGGAGGGCTTGAACTCAGGGCCTGGACACTGTCCCTGAGCTTCTTTTGCTTGAGGCTAGCATTCTAACACTTGAGCCACAGCATCACTTCCAGCTTTTTCTGTTTATGTGATACTGAGGAATTAAACCCAGGGCTTCATGCATGCTAAGCAAGCACTCTACCACTAAGCCACATTCCCAGCTCATACATGAATTCTTAACTCAGGACTGGCTTCACAGACAGGCACGGGTGGTTCCTCTCAAACTACAGATGAATTTCATGTACATGCACATTTGGCAGTGGGTCCATAGCTTTCGTCACATCTCAAAGAAATTCAAAACTCACAATAAAGTAAGTTCCTTCTTTTCTATATTGCAAGGAAAATACTATGCTATCTATCATCTCCTTCACTAGAGCCAAGAAACTTAAATGAAGTATATCTGAAGATGTTTAGTAAACTCTGGATGCTATACAATCTTCATCAATACTAGCTTGCCGTGAGACTGGCTCTACACAAAGTTTATTAAATATAAAATCACATTTAAGGTGAGGACTAGAACATAGAAAGGTCAATTAACTAGCCCTAAGTCACAAAACTGATACTACAGCCAGGTCTGCCTTTTCCCAGTTGTGAAGAGATGAATGGACAGCTATTCTACCTTGCTAACAGGACAGATGCTGATTCCTGGACTTCCCACATAAAATAAGTAAGGATTTGTCTACCTCCTGCCAACTACTACAGAGGTTTCAGCTTCCTAACCACGGGTGGTTACCCCTGCATAAGCAGACCTCATTCTACAAATTTAATACAGACCAAAACATCTGACCTTACAGATAAATTTTCTATTATTATATCCACTATACAACACATGCTACCTAGTTCAACATAAGCCTTTCTTCCACAGAATCCCTGCCAAGGAAGGGAAGAAGCAAACTAAGTATAGAAGTCACTTCACCATCCCCGACCTGGCACAGGTACCCAGACGAACCTTCTGTCTCCAGGGCTCCCAATGTTGCTAGTCTTGCAGCTTTCAATCCAAATCCCAAGTAACTGTAAAATGCAAGATCGACCAATTTCAGTCTGGTCCTGAAGTTTCCTAAGCACAAAGCTACCTCTTTCAGAAGGGATATAGTTTCTCTGACTTCTTTTGGAGAAATTAAAAACCTTTTTCTAGCTCTGTGACTGTTTTTGGGGGGCGGGAGGGGTTTGTCATGGGGCCTGAACTCTGGGCCTGGGCACTATCCCTCAGCTCTTCAGCTCAAGGCAAGCACTCTACTACTTGAGCCACAGTGCCATTTCCAGTTTTCTGAGTGGCTTACTGGAGATAAGAGTCTCAAAGTTTCCTGCCCAGGCTGGCTTTGAACCATGATCCTCAATCTCAGCCTCCTAAGTAGCTAGGATTACAGGTGTGAGCCACCAACGCCCAACTTCTGTGACTTTTTTATTTCATGTGGTTAACAAGTGGAAGTTTCTCCACAGTTCAGGTCAAGACTATGCAATAAGAACTGCCTACAAGTATGAGTCAAAGGCCAGAGATAGGAATTCTTAGGGTCCCACATCCATCCCCAGAAAAGCATTCATTATCTTAGCTCCTATCCCTACTGGTATCAAATTCCTGGCTGGATTCTCAACTTCAGAAGGCCAGATCAAAGGATGATTAGAGATTTAGCTGAGTGCTGAGTCTTTTCTCTGAAAACTTGTATCACATGTTTTAGAGGCAAGCCTCAAGTCTCTTGGATTTTGGTAAGTAACTTGAGTTTCAGTTGATACAACTTTGGGGACTGACAGAGTGTTGATCATATAACAATAATAAACATGAAAATACTTTGAAAAGTTAGGAGAAAGTTATCTTCCCCGTTCCCATCCTCACCTATGTGTATAGAGATTAAAAGTGCTGTTAAACATCTCAAAGGAAGTTAGGTAGCCTTGAGGGGTGTGTTCCAGGGTTTTCTGCAAATCAGAAAAAGCAAAATGACTTCTCAGGATCTGAAATTATTTGAAGGTCTTATTTCAACAATTCCTCTCCATCCCCCCAAAAAATCAGAGATGAAAAAAGTAAGCTACTCATCTCCCAATGCCTGAAGGATCAAAGGGCTCTGGACATTGAGAGGGTAAAAAGTTTTCCCTCACCAACCTGTTCCAGGGAGAGCTGCTGTCTGAAATAGGGGCCACTATCTTGGTACTATAGTTTGTCTGCTAAGGCCAGTGTGATATGACTTTTACATAAATGACTCACCTCCAAATGGGGCAAGAATGTGATTTGGGTAGAGGCTCCCCCCAAGTCCAGGGTCCCCATGGTCTCCTGGCCATGGCCATGCAGCTGACCTGTTAATGAGAGCCAACTCTGAGTATTCCCCCCATCCTGGACAGCCCAGCATTCATCTGTCTGCAGGTCTACCAATGGTATGCCAATGGTATATATTTCTTGCATACCAATGGTTTTTCCTTAAATATTCTTCTGCTCCTTGGTCCCAAAGACTGCAGGTAAATGTCAACTCAGGAGGACTCTTGCTTGAACTCTGGGCCTGGGCACTAATCCTGAGCTTTTCAGCTCAAGGCGAGTGCTCTACCACTTGAGCCACAGAGCCACTTTTCTGGTGGTAATTTGGAGATAGAAGTCTCATGGACTTTTCTGCCCAGGCTGGCTTTGAACTGGGATCTTCAGTTTTCAGCCTCCTGAGTAGCTAGGATTATAGGCATGAGCCACTGGCACCCAGCTTGTAATTAAGGGCAAGTCATAAACATTAACTTCTTTATCTTTGCCTCCAACCCCACACATCTTTTTTTTAAAAAGGGTAATAAAGGACAGGAAAATAGATTTTTACCCTACTAGCATTCCTGTGAAAGCCAGTTAAGGGCTTAAGACAAATATGAGGATCTATTTATTACCTGTTAGGAAATTCACAGTAACCCAGGCTAATATGCCTAAAAGAGAAAAAGACAAGATTTGCATTCCACAGCATTTCTTTCTTGGCCCCTTCTTTGTTCTTTTTCTCTCTAAATTTTACGTCTAGGACATCTATTTCTCTTCCCCTTTTCTTCTATTTTCTGCTACCCCATTCCTCCCTGCTTGTTTATCCTTAGCTACTTTTTATTCAGTGCCTGCTCCCTTTGTCTAGTTCCTTAAATTAGGTCTTTCATTGACCCGCTCCTTTTCCCTGAGAACATACTTCACCGTCTCTCCCACCTTCGTAGGATCCATCCAAGATGCTAACACTGTCATCTGGGACCAGGAAGGGTGACTTCTTGAAGATCTCTTCTACCTAAGGAGAAGATACCATTTCATTTGTTCCCTTATGCAACAAATGAAAACCCTGTGTCTTCTGGGATGGATGACAGGCATAAGTCACTGTGTTCTGTACAATGTGGGAGGGTCACTGTGACTTCTACACATTCATATATTTTGATCATATTCACCCATTATCCTTCCTTACCTCCTCTTCTCCAACCAATTTTATCTTTCTTGCCTGTGTGTGTGTGTGTTGTGTGTGTGTGTGTGTGTGTGTGTGTGTGTGTGTGTGTGTGTGTGTGTGTGTCAGGCCTGGGACCTGAACTCAGGGCCTGGGTGCTGTCCCTTGAGCTTTTTCTCTCAAGGCTAGCACTGTACTACACTACCTACCTCCTTGGACTTTTTCTGAGTAGTTTACTGGAGATAAGAGTTTCATTGAGCCAGGCACTGGTGGCTTACGCCTATAATCCTAGCTATTCAGGAGGCTGAGATCTGAAGATCAAGCGAGGTCCGAAGCCAACTAGGGCAGATAAGTCCATGAGACTCTTATCTCCAATTATCCACCAGAAAACTGGAAGTGGCGCTGTGTTCAAGTGGTAGAGTGTTCACTGTAAGCTTAAAGGCTCAGGGACAGCATCTAGACCCAAAGTTCAAGCCCCACAACCAACAACAACAACAACAACAACAAGTTTAATTGACCTTCCTATCCAAGCTGGTTTTGAATCCTCAAATCTCAGCCTCATAGTAGCTAGAATTATAGGCATGAACTCAGCTTTCTTGCCATTTTTTTGGGGGGGGGGTCGGTTGTGGGCCTGAACTCTGGGCCTGGGCACTGTCCCTCAGCTCTTCAGCTCAAGGCTAGAGCTCTACCACTTGAGCCACAGTGCCACTTCCGGCTTTTTCTGCTTGTGTGGTGCTGAGGAATCGAACCCAGGGCCTCATGCATGCAAGGCAAGCACTCTACCCCTGAGCCACCTTCCCAGGCCTATTAAAAATTATTTTTATGCTGGGTGCCGGTGCTCACGCCTGTAATCCTAACTACTCAGGAGGCTGAGATTTGAGCATTGAGGTTCAAAGCCAGCCTGGGCACGAAAGTCTGTGAGACTCTTATCTCTAATAAACCACTAGTCTAAGACCAGAGTTCAAGCCCCATGACTGACAAAAAGAAAAAAAATTTATCTATATTATTAGCTTACATTAATTATGCAGAGGGGCACTGTCCTTGAGCATCTTTTGCTCAAAGCCAGCACTCTACCACTTGAGTCATAGTTCCAATTCCAGCTTAGAATCTGTTTATGGAATTGAATCTAGAGCTTCATGTATACGCTGGGCAAGCACTCTATCACTAAGCTACAATTCCAGCCTCATACAATTCTTTTTTTTTTTTTTTTTTTTTTTTGTCGGTCGTGGGGCTTGAACTCTGGGCCTGGGCGTTGTCCCTTAGCTCTTCAGCTCAAGGCGAGCGCTCTACCACTTGAGCTACAGCGCCACTTCCGGTTTTCTGGTGGTTTTATTGGAGATAGGAGTCTCACGGTCTCTCCTGCCCGGGCTGGCTTTGAACCGTGATCCTCAGATCTCAGCCTCCTGAGTAGCTAGGATTACAGGCGTGAGCCACCAGCGCCCGGCTACAATTCTTTTTTGCAGTGATTTAAAAAAAATTATATTGCAATTCTGCCTATGAATATTCTTTCTTTTTTTTTCTTTTACCAGTCCTAGGGCTTGAACTCAGGGCCTGGGCACTGTCCCTGAGCTTCTTTTGCTCAAGACTGTAGCACTCTATCACTTGAGCCACAGCGCCACTTCCAGCTTTTTCTGCTTATATGATATTGAGGAATTGAACTCTACCGGTAAGCCACATTCCCAGCCCCTATGAATATTCTTGACAACATGAAATTTAAACCTGATTATGTTTTTATCATATAATAAATATGTATGATAAATATTGTTTAATAAAACTGTATACTTAAACTTTCATATAAGGGTGAAAACTTTTAAAATTCCATTATTCTTCTCAAAAACTTTGTGCCAAGAGAAAAAAAATCCAGACATGAATAAAAGAATATAAAGTTTATGGGGCTAGGAAGGTGGCTCAGTGGTAGAGCGCTTGCCTTGCATGCCTGAGGCCCTGGGTTCGATTCCTCAGCACCACATAAGCAAAAAGAAAAAAGCCGGAAGTGGCGCTGTGGCTCAAGTGGTAGAGCGCTAGCCTTGAGCTGAAGAGCTGAGCGACAGCGCCCAGGCCCAGAGTTCAGGCCCCAGGACCGGACCAAAAAAAAAAAGAATATAAAGTTTATGATTCTTTTTTTGTGTGTGCTGATACCAGGGTTTGACCTTAGGGCCTTGGGGGTCTTGCTTGGCTTGCTTGCTCATGGCTGGTACTCTACTGGAGCCATATCTGTAGTTCAGCATTTTTCTGGCTAATTGGAGATGGAAGAAGTCTCACAGACTTCTCTGCCTTGGCTGACTCTGAATCTCAATTCTCCAGGATTCAGTTGCTTGAGTACCTAAGATTATAGGTGTGAGCCACTAGCACCAGATTATGATCACATTCATATGAAACATAAGGACAAGCAAAAGTTACCAATACTAACAGAATGCATATCAGTGGTTGCTAGTTCAGAAATGGGAAACACTACCTGGGTGTCTTTGGCTCACATCTATAATCCTAGCTACTCAAGAGGCTGAGATTTGAGGATTGCAGGTCACAGCCAGCCTGGCTAGGAAAGTCCCTGAGACTTTTTTTTTTGTCATGGGGCTTAAACTCTGGGCCTGGGCGCTGTCCCTCAGCTCATCAGCTCAAGGCTAGAGCTCTACCACTTGAGCCATAGTGTTACTTCTAGTTTTCTGGTGGTTAATTGAAGAGTCTCATAGACTTTCCTGCCCAGGCTGGCTTTGAACCACAATCCTCAGATCTCAGCCTCCAGAGTAGCTAGGTATATAGGCATGAGCCACCAGTGCCCGGCTGAGACTCATCTCCAATAAACCACAAGAAACCTAGAAGTGGTGCTGTGGTGCAAGTGGTAGAGCGCTAGCCTTGTGCTGAAGAGCTGAGGGACAGCACTCAGGCACAGAGTTCAAGAGCCCCATGACTAACAAAAGAGAGAGAGGTGGAGGGTGGACATGAGGGGGACACTATAACATGGTATATTTGTCAAAATGCATTTCCTGGGGCTGGAAAGGTGGCTCAGTGGTAGAATGCTTGTCTTGCATGCATGAGGCCCTGGGTTCAATTCCTCAGTACCACATAAGCAGAAAAAGCCAGAAGTGGCACTGTGGCTCAAGTGGTGGAGCATTAGCCTTGAGCTGAAGAGCTGAGGGACAGTGCCCAGGCCCAGAGTTCAGGCCCCACAACTAACAAAAAATAAAATATAAAATAAATGCATTTCTTTGAATACCTTACATGGCTATGTTTTATTGTACAGAAATATATCTCAATAAAGTTGATTAAAAACCATTTCTACCTGGGCACCAGTGGCTCAAGCATGTAATCATAGCTACTTAGGAGGCTGAGATCTGAAGATAGTAGTTTGCAGCCAGCCCTGGCAGAAAAGCCTGAGAGATGCTTTTTTTTTTTTTTTTTTTTTTGGTCGGTAGTGGGACTTGAACTCTGGGCCTGGGCACTGTCCCTCAGCTCTTCAGCTCAAGGCGAGCGCTCTACCACTTGAGCTACAGCGCCACTTCCGGTTTTCTTGTGGTTTATTGGAGATAGGAGTCTCACAGTCTCTCCTGCCCGGGCTGGCTTTGAACCGCGATCCTCAGATCTCAGCCTCCTGAGTAGCTAGGATTACAGGCGTGAGCCACCAGCGCCCGGCTTTTTTTTTTTTTTACCAGTCCTGGGGTTTGAACTCAGGGCCTGCTCACTGGCCCTGAGCTTCTTTTGCTCAAGGCTAGCACTCTACCTGTTGAGTCACAGCACCAGTTCTGGCTTTTTCTTTATATGTGGTACTGAGGAACCGAACCCAGGGCTTCCTGCATGCTAGGCAAGCACTCTACCACTGAGCCATATTCCCAGCCCCAAGCCTGAGAGATTCTTATCTCCAATTAACTACCCCCCCCCAAAAAAAAAGGCAGAAGTGGTACGGTGGCTCAAGTGGTAGAGCACTAGCTCAAGGACAGCACCTGGCTCTGAGTTTAAGCCCCAGGACTGGCACAAAAAACAAACAAATAAAACCCAAAAACATTTCTATGATTATTCTGAAAAGATAGAAGTGAGAATATCTGGGACAGGGACTGCTTTAAATGTCTTAGGAAAACCTCAGTAAAATTGGAGGGGTAAATGATTACAAATGATTACAAATGTAAAATGATTACAAATCAGACTTAAATAATTACCTCAAATAGTAGAGCCTGGGCTTTCTTTTCCGGCAGTAAGCGTAGTCCTGCTGTGGCCTTCAGGACCACTGGCGTCCTTTTCCAGTGACTTCGAGGGATTGAACCTTTGGCCACCTCTAAGAGCCCTTGAACAGTCTCAGCAGCCTTCAAAAGAGACAAGGGACTCACACAATGAGCTATCCATTTAGCAGAACTGCTCTGAGTGGGCCTTGAAGTAGGCATCAACCCCTCTCCCTGTGCTCTGTAGAAGCAGAAACTCAGAAAAGTGAGCCCCTTTGAAAGAGAGACCACAATTCTATAGTGTGGTTATTTTAGTGGACTGTCATTTTGTTTTGATAAGTTATGTTCAGGCCAGAAAATTTGAGTACAGTGAAGAGAAATTAGTAGTTAAGAATCAAGAGAAGCTGGGCACTGGCTGCTCATGACCGTAGTCCTAGCTACTCAGGAGTCTGAGATCTGAGGATCACGGTTCAAAGCCAGCCCAGGCAGAAAACTCTGGGAGACTCTTATCTCCAATAAACCATCAGAAAACAGGAAGTGGCACTGTGGCTCAAGTGGTAGAGCACTCGCCTTGAGCTGAAGAGCTGAGGGACAGCGCCCAGGCCAAGTTCAAGCCTAGGACTGCCGCCCCCCCCTCCAAAAAAAAAAGAATCAAGAGACTTCCTTGGCAGTCCTAGGACCTAACCTGGAACAGTTAGCCTTCCTAGTGCTTGATGGAGATATGGCTTATTTCATCACTAGATTCTTTGTTTGTTTTTTTTTTGGGTCCAGTCGTGGGGCCTGAACTCTGGGCCTGGGCACTGTCCCTCAGCTCTTCAGCTCAAGGCTAGCGCTCTACCACTTGAGCCACAGCAGCCACTTCTGGCTTTTTTTTCTTTTTGCTTATGTGGTGCTGAGGAATCGAACCCAGGGCCTTGTGCATGCAAGGCAAGCGCTCTACCACTGAGCCACCTTCCCAGCCCCATCACTAGATTCTTTTGTGTACTAAATGAGGCAGAGCATGTGGTACCATGCAAATCAAATGCTAGCTTTAGTTGTCATGATGTGATCGCAAGGTCAGAACATGTCAGGCTCATTTTTCTGTCACCAGCATCTACATGTATGACACATAGAAGACACTTAATTTGTAATAAATGAAACCCATTATTTGAAATCCAGAATTTCCCTAAGTAAACACACTGTTCCTTGTTATTAGCAACCATAACACAATCACCTTTTCTAAATGTTGCATCAATTTCTGATCATGTACTTGGATAATGTAGTTGCTTTCAACAGTTCCTAATTTCCTAGCACATCTATCATTTCATGTGCTACTAAGTTCAGATAGCCTCTCAGTTCTTTCAAGTTCAATCTTTTTTTTTTCTTTTTAAATTGAGGTAGGATTTCACAATCTAGCTCAGGCTGGCCTTAAATTTTCTATCCTATTGTGTGTGTGGATTACAGACATGTGCCATCATGCCTGGCTTTCAAACCATTTTGTTTGGTTTGGTTTGAGATGGTTGCTATGTACCCTAAACTAATCTGGAGTCAGTCTAGATTGGCCTTAACCTCGTGGTCCTCCTGCCTTAGCCTCCTGAATGCTGGCATTACACATGCATTCCATTATGCCTGGCTTCAGATCTTTTTTTTTTTTTTTTTGGTCGGTTATGGGGCTTGAATTCTGGGCATAGGTGCTGTGCCTCAGCTCTTCAACTCAAGGCAAGTGCTCTACCACTTAAGCCATAGTGCCATTTCTGGTTTTCTGTCTCATGGACTTTCCTGACTGGGCTGGCTTTAAACTGTGACCTTCAGGTCTGAGCCTCCTGAGTAGCTAAGATTATAGGCATGAGCCACCGGCATCCAACTTCAAATAATTTTGAATACCAGGGTTTTTCTTAGTGATTATTCTGCAACACTGTACAATCTTTTTATAACTCTTGCCAAAGTTCTGTGTTCTGGCTTATTCCATTTATTTCAGCATAGCCTCAGACACATGGGGTATACTTTGGGTAATCAAATGTGAAATACAGCCATTGGCTAACCACAATTTCTCATTCTTCTACTACCAAGGACTTTTATCCTCATGTACTGTTTCCTAATTTCTCAGATACAGGCATGGTTCCATCCTGCATCAGGGCACTCTGAAAATTTATTACCATGTCTTTCTGTTTGTCTGTGCTGGTTCTGGGGCTTGAACTTGGGACCTGGGCACTGTCCCTTAGCTTTTTTACTCCAGGCTAGCACTCTATCACTTGAGCTACAGGTTCACTTCTGGATTTTTGGTCCTTAATTGGAAATACAAATCTCACAGACTTTCCTGCCCTACCTGAATTAGAACTATGATCCTCAAATCTTAGCCTCTTAAGTAGGTAGATAATTAGAGGGTGAGCCATTGCATGCCAGCCTCATTTATACCTCATATCCTATGGAATTTCATGTACATTTTCTGCATTTGCATGAATGCGGCTGATGCTTTCAACTCTTCTTAATTTTTTTTTTTTAATTTGGTATCACAGCTTGAAAACTCTGGGCCTTGTGTTCTTCCTCAGCTTTTTTTTTTTGCTCATGCTGGCATACTACCACTTGAACTGCACCACCAGTTCCTGGCCAAGCATTTTAATCAAGTTAATTACCTCAACATCTTAAAGCAGAAAATATAAGGAAAGAAATTGCTTAAAAGCTGGTATCATACCAGGCAGGTGCTCACACCTGTAATTCTAGTTACTCAGGAGGCTGAGATCTGAACATTGTGGCTTGAAGGCAGCCCAAACAGACAAGTCTGTAAGATTTATTTCCTATTTAACCAGCAAAAAGTGGAAGTGGAGTGGTGGCTCAAGTGGTAGAGCACCAGCTTTGAGAAAAAAAACAACAACTAAGGAACAGCATATAGGCCCTGAATTCAAGGCCCCGTACAGGTATACACACATATACAAAAAAATATGCTATCATTTCCTGCCTGAACACAACTTATTTTCTAGTCCCTTTCCACTCAGCCTTTGTTACTGCTATCAAGGAGACTCACTGAGAAGAGAAAACTGATTACACACATGGCCTCAATATCATTAATGAGCAGCATGAAATATTTAAGCAACAGTGGTATGGTACAATTATCTACGCACTGAGAATCTAGAAATCAAATCTTAATAAACTCACCTGCTTAGGTTGATCTACAAAAGCAGAAAGTCCTGGCTTCACAGAATCAAAAATTTCTCCTTCCAGAATTGGAAGCTGTCCTGTTTTGTCCATGGAACAAGAAAAACAGTTGTTTTTCAAGTTAGGCTTGGATTAACCTATCTCTACCAAGCTATTCCAAATGACCTCACTTGTGATTCAATGTCTTGCAGAAGTATTGGGTATAGAGGGTATCAGGCAACCTTTGAGGATCTTTTGCCATTTCTCTGAGGGATAGTTAGCTCTTTCTCTTTCTTCCATGTTTCTATTTTTATCTTAATCAATTAATTAATTGGCAGTACTTGGGTTTTGAACTCAAGGACTTCCACTGGCCTAGCAAGTGCTCTACCTAAGCCATTAATAGAACATTTTGTTTTATAGTTCAGAAAGGGCCCCACACCCCAATATTGTTTTACCTGCCTCCCAAGAAGCTGGAATTATGAACATGCACTACTCCATTTGTCCTATTTTACTTTATTTTTAATTTTTTTGTTGTTGTTGGTTGTAGGACTTGAACTCTGAGTCTGGGCGCTGTCCCTCAGCTCTTCAGCTCAAGGCAAGCACTCTACCACTTGAGCCACGGCACCTCTTCCAGTTCTCTGATGGTTCACTGGAGATAGATTCTCACGGATTTTCTGCCTGGGCTGGCTTTGGACCGTGATCCTCATATCTCAGTCTCCTGAGTAACTAGAATTAGAGGTATGAGCCACTAGCGCCCATCTATTTTTAACTTTTTGAGATGAGGTTTCTCTCTGTAGCCCAAGTTGGCTTTGAGTTTGCTATGTAGCTCAGCTGGCTTCATAGTTATCATTCCCTTGTTTTTGCATCCTGGCTCTTTAGGTAACAGAAAGAAGGAAAACTGACAATTTAGCTAAAGTCGTTCTTAAAAGTTTCCTTAGCCCCCTCACCAAAAATGCCAGTGGAATGCTATGTGATCTTTCCCAAAGATTACACCCAATATTCTTTTTTTTTTTTTTGGGTCCGGTCGTGGGGCCTGAACTCTGGGCCTGGGCGCTGTCCCTCAGCTCTTCAGCTCAAGGCTAGCACACTACCATTTGAGCCACAGGGCCACTTCCGGCTTTTTTCTTATGTAGTGCTGAGGAATAGAACCCAGGGCCTCGAGCATGCAAGGCAAGTGCTCTACCACTGAGCCACCTTCCCAGCCCAACACCCAATATTCTTAATATTTTGGAGTTCTGGAATATTAAGCACTTTTAGAGAAGAAGAAAGAAAGTTACAGCTATATTTTTGGGCATGTAGGTTTCAGACTCCAGCTAGACCACAACTCTCTTAATGTCACATGGAATTAAATTATGCATCCAATTAAAATTCAACATGTTCTCTGAAGAAATACATTCATGGGCTGGGAAGGTGGCTCGGTGGTAGAGCGCTTGCCTTGCATGCATGAGGCCCTGGGTTCAATTCCCCAGCACCACATAAGCAAAAAGACAAAAGCCGGAAGTGGCTCTGTGGCTCAAGTGGTAGAGCACTAGCCTTGAGCTGAAGAGCTGAGGGACAGCGCCCAGGCCCAGAGTTCAGGCCCCACAACTAGAGCCAAAAAAAAAAAAAAAAAATTCCTGGGCTGGGAAGGTAGCTCAGTGGTAGAGCGCTTGCTTTGCAAGCACGAGGCCCTGGGTTTGATTCCTCAGCACCACATAAGCAAAAAGGAAAAAGCCGGAAGTGGCGCTGTGGTTCAAGTGATAGAGCGCTAGCCTTGAGCTGAAGAGCCTAGGGACAGCACCCAGGCCCAGAGTTCAGGCCCCATGACCGGACCCGCAAAAAAAAAGAAAGAAACACTTCTTACACAGCACATTTGTTTCAGGAGATGGGAAAGTGTGGATTCTGGCAAGGTTTCCAGCTGAACTTACCTGGCATTTTCTGCACGAATGTGTAAACATGAATTCGAGTTCCAGTGCTCCCTGCATCAAACATAATTCCATACAAGGTGCTGGCACTGACATTGAGGGGGCACATAGAAGACAGGAAGACACCCTCAAACCATGTCTGCTGGTCTCTGTAGAAGACAGTACTGCAAACACAGGGTATCACCAGCATGAAAATGATAGTGCCCCAGGAAGCAGCCATCTCTTCCCAAGATGCAATGACTCAAGGCTTTGTTGCAGAAGCAATGCTGCTCACACTCCTGTAGTGGCTTACAGGACAAAAATGAAGTCAGTCCAATTGCCTTTTTTGGTTAATCTGTAAATCATACCATTACACTAAAGGTGTTCCACTTCTATTTCTAATAACCAGTACAACAAGCTAAACCAGTGTAAAACAGACATAGCACCTTTTCTGACGAATATCAGGTTCCAAAAGGAAATTGGGATTAAAAATCTATTTTCCCATGCTTAGTTTTTAATTGTAGGGAGTGTCAACTTAATTTAAAAACACAAATACAAACCATTATGGGTTTTAAACAGCCTTCATAGGCTTCAGGCCATAATTTAGGGCAGATAGACAAATTAAGGTAGAGATATCGTATGACATGCTTAAAGTCCTAAGTCAAGTCAGTGGTAAAATCCAGATTCAGAATCAGTCTTCACTTTGTCTACCTTTCCTTTTCCCTGATTCCAAATGCCTCACTTACAGCAAGTGTGTGTGTATGCATATATACACACATGTATATAAATGCATGAATATAGGTATGTGCATATATACATGGATGCATATGTAAAACAACTGCTGGTACTAAGGCTTGAACTCAAGATTCTCACAATGATCAGCCTTTTTTTCTTTGGTGGGGGGGGTCCGGTTGTGGGGCCTGAACTCTGGGCCTAGCTGCTGTCCCTCAGCTCTTCAGCTCAAGGCTAGCACTCTACCATTTGAGCCACAGCGCCACTTCTGGCTTTTTTTTTTGCTTATGTGGTGCTGAGGAATCGAACCCAGGGCCTCATGCATGCAAGGCAAGCACTCTACCACTGAGCCACCTTCCCAGCCCATGATCAGCCTTTTTGTTCATGCCTGGTGCTCTATACCTGAGCCATGTCTCCAGCCTGGCTCTTTGCTAATTAGAGATGTAATCTCTTGGACTTTTCAGCCCAAACTAGCTTTGAACCAAGATCCTCTAAAGTCTCAACCTCCAAAGTATCTAGGATTAGAGGTGTGAACCAATGGCATCCATCTAACTTATATTTTTTAATGTGACCATAGCAGACAAACAAACAAAAAAAACACGTTATTTTTCTTAGCATTATTTGTTTTTAATTTTCTTTGTCACTCACGGGGCTTGAACTCAGATCCTGGGTGCTATCTGAACTTTTTCACACAAGCCTAGCAATGAACCACTTAAGCAACAGTGCTACTTCCAGTTTTTGGAGGTTAATTAGAGATAAGAGTCTCCTGGCCTTTCCTGCCTGGGCTGGCTTTGAATTACGATCCTCAGATCTCAGCCTCCTGAGTAGCTAGAATTACAGGCATGAGCCATCAGTGCCTGGCTTGTTTTGAATTTTATTTATTTATTTATTTATTTATATTTTTTTGCTAGTCCTAGGGCTTGAATTCAGGGCCTGGGCACTGTCCCTGAGCTGCTTCTGCTCAAGGCTAGCATTCTACCACTTGAGCCACAGCCTTTTCTGTTTATGTGGTACTGAGGAATTGAACCCAGGGCTTCATGCATGCTAGGCAAGCACTCTACCAACAAGCCACATTCCCAGTCCTGTTTTGAATTTTTATGTAAGGAGATTGGATATAAATGTTCTTGGAAATCTCATGTAAAGCCAGTGTACAGAGCCAAGTGTCAGGTCAGAGGCACTGGGTTTCAGTTCTAGTATTTGTATCTACTTAGGAGTTTCATGATCTTGAGAAAAACTACTAAGCATCTCTATGACTACTTCCTCATATGTCAAATGAGAAAAAAAAAAGTACTTGCTTAGCTGAGTGCCCCGGTGGCTCATGCCTATAATCCCAGCTACTCAGGAGACTGAGATCTGAGGATCACAGTTCAAAGCCAGCCCAGGCAGAAAAGTCAGTGAGTCTCTTTATCTCCAATAAACCAGTAGAAAATTGAAAGTGGCACTGTGGCTCAAGTGGTAGAGTGCTCACCTTGAGCTGAAGAGCGCAGAGACATCGCCCAAGCCCTGAGTTCAAGCCCCATGACCGACAAAAAAAAAAAAGTACTTGCTTTATCTTCTTCCTATAGTTATTAGAAAATTGAATTATTTATATATAAATCAGAGATTTGCTTTTAAATGACAATGCGTTGTTCTATGATTCTATAACACCTTTTATTTGTTTTTCTTTTCTTTTTCTTTTTTGTCAGTTGTCGGGCCTGAACTCTGAGCCTGGGCGTTGTTCCTCAGCTTTTCCACTCAAGGCTAGCTCTCTTCCACTTGAGCCACAGCACCACTTCTGGCTTTTTCCGCTTATATGGTGCTTAGGAATTGAACCCAGTGCTTCATGCATGCAAGGCAAGCACTCTACCACTGAGTCTCTTTCCCAGCCCTGCTTTTTTTGTTTGTTTGTTTTTTGTCAGTCATGGGGCTTGAACTCTGGGCCTGGGCACTGTCCTGAGCTCTTCAGCTCAAGGCAAGCTCTCTACCACTTAAGCCATAGCACCACTTCTGATTTTCGGATGGTTAATTGGAGATAAGAGTTGCCTGGGAACTTTTCTGCCCAGGCTGGCTTTGAACAGTGATCCTCAGATCTCAGCCTTCTGAACATCTAGGATTACAGGCATGAGCCACTGGCACCTGGCTATACTGTTTTCGTTATAGGGTTCTAGCACATTCAAAAATCTGAATAATGGATTTGAGGCAAAATGAAATTAAATAGGCTCACCAAGCTTATGCCTGTAATCCTATCTACTTAGGAGGCTGAGATCTGAAGATAGAAGTTCAAAGCCAGTGTGGGCAGGAAAGTCCCAAGTGGAGCTATGGGTCAATTGATAATAGTGCTCCCCTTGAGCAAAAAAGCTGAGGGAAAGCTGGGTTCTAGTGGCTCAGTGCATATAATCTTAGCTTCTCAGGAGGCCAAGATCTAAGGATCATAGTTCAAAGCCAGCCCAGTCAGGAAGATCTGGGAGACTCTATCCAATTTAACCAACAAAAAGCTGAAGGTAGAGCTGCGGTGCTAGTAGAGTGCTAGCCTTGAGAGACAGAGAAAAAAATCTCATGGACTGTGCCTAGGCCCTGAGTTCAAATCCCATGATTGGCCCAAAAAAGCTCAGGAACAGGAATCCAGACCCTGAGTTCAAAGCCCAGGGTCAGCACAAAACAACAAACACTTGGTAGTGTTCAATGGAATAAAGGGATCCATTCTATCTGTTTTAGTTAAGCTTTCTTCTTTTTTTAGAGGGACATTACACGAGAAACAAATAACAAAGAACTGGGTACTTTATGTTTTGGTGATTTGTAGCTGTTCTGCTGGAAAGATAAAAGGATACAGTCTGTGTGCCATGATGTCATTTGTAAAGGAGAACTGGAATTCCTCAAGGTCAGCCTTGGTACTGGTGGATAATTCTTTGTCATAGGAGCTCTCTGTGTATGGTAAGTTTTTTAGTACCATGTCTGGCCTCTACTTCGGGCAACTACTACTTTTCTTTCCCAACCATACTAATTATGAAAACCAAAAATGTTCCTGGACATTGTTCAACTATCTCCTTTTGGCAAGGGCCTATTTTCCCTGTTTTAGCTACATATTCTCTTGGAATTAATAAAAACTGCCAGAGCTACCCTATAATCATTAAGGATGGTTTAGTTGGCTTTTATATATTTGCTCAAAAACAGTTGTGGGTCATTTGAACCAGATTTCATGAGTAGATTTGTTTCTTCCTCTTTTTCCCAACAGCCTGTTTTTCTTTGTTGTTGTTGCTTGTTTTTTCTTTTTTTAATGTTGGAGACCAGGACTTGAACTTGGTACCTCATGCTTTCACTCACTGGCTAATGCTCTACCAACTGAGCCATGCCTCCAACCCATTTTGATTTTTTGCTAGCAGTACTGGGGATTTGACTTTTATCTATTCCCTCAACCCATCCTGGTGTGTTGGGGGAGGGGGGAGTACTAGAGATTGAACTCAGGGCCCGGGCACTGTCCCCTTAGCTTTATTGCTCAAGGCTGGCATGCTATTACTTGAGTCATAGCTCCACTTCTACCTTTTTGTGGTTAACTGGAGATAAGAGTCTCATGGACTTTCCTGCCAAGGCTGGCTTCAAACCTAAATGCTCAGATTTCAGCCTCCTACCTAGGACTAGAGGCTGACCCAGCCTGGTTTTTCAATGATTGTCTATTACATGTTGGATTTCTTGCACAAGACATAGTTAGTTACTGGCTAAGTAGCATGGTCTGAGTCCAAAGCTCCCATTTCCAGATCCCTTATTCCTTTATTTAGAAATACTTGGTATATCTGGAATACAGAGTAGATCCTAGGAAATCAGCCACTGAAACAGGGCAGCTGCCTGGCCAAATGAATACTCACACACTATTTAAATCACTCCCTTCGGCTGGTTCTTCTTTTACAGCAAATGGGCTGGACATGTAGATCAAGCTAAATAACTGAAAACAAAAATACCTTCTTTTAGATTCTCCAAGTACTAACACTGGACCTTTGCCTTATCCATCACCTGATCCCTCCTCTCACTCAGGCACTATTTTTTTTATTTTTGTCAGTTGTAGGGCCTGAACTCAGGTACTGTCTTTGAGCTTTATTTTCACTCAAAAGTAGTGTTCTACCACTTTGAGCCACAATACCAGGTCTGGTTTCCTGGTGGTTAATTGGAGATAAGAGTCTCATGGACTTTCTTGTCTTGGGGCCATCCTCAGATCTCAGCCTCCTCAGTAGCTAGGATTACAGGCATGAGCCACCAACACCTAGCCATTCAGGCACTAATTTTTCTCTGGCTCTTTGATGATAATTTCTTCAAGGGCCACTCAGATTTTCTTTATTATTGTAGTTTTTGAAAAGCCTCTCTATCTTCTGTTTTCATTAAGCAGACATTCTTTCCTCAGAGGTTTTTTTTTTTTTTTTTTTTTTTTGGGGGGGGGTCCAGTCATGGGGCCTGAACTCTGGGCCTGGGTACTGTCCCTCAGCTCTTCAGCTCAAGGCCAATGTTCTACCACTTGAGCCACAGTGCCACTTCCGGCTTTTTTCTTTATGTGGTACTGAGGAATCGAACCCAGGGCCTTAGGCATGCAAGGCAAGCGCTCTACCACTTAGCCACCTTCCCAGCCCCTCTTTCCTCAGAGTTTTAAAGTAGAAAAAAAATACATCCTGGATATCTACTTTCATAGAACAAAAACTGCTGAGTCACACTATTATTCAGTGTAAATGCAAACAATGAACCTTAGAGAAAGCAGAGAATGGACACATTAAATAAATATCCTTTTTACCCTCAGCACTTACCTTCTAATCCAACCTCACTTTTCCTTAAGACTAGCTATCTGAAAAATGCTATTAAAAAACTTAAAACTTTAATTTGTTCAATGGCGTTGTATTGTATATATGTCTGCACAGCTTGCTCATTCATTAAAAAAAAATCTTTATCCAAATTTTACCTTTTCTGTGAGACCTTCCATGTTCCCAATTCCCACCACCCTCTCCTTTCTTCTCTTTTAGTTCTGAAGTTTGAACTCAAGACTTCACACTTGCTGGGCAGGATCTCTACCACCTGAGCTACGACTCTAATTTGGGCATTCATTTCTTTTTTTTTTTTTTTTAACGTGTTGTTTTTTTTTTGGGTCCGGTCGTGGGGCCTGAACTCTGGGCTGGGCGCTGTCCCTCAGCTCTTCAGCTCAAGGCTAGCGCTCTACCACTTGAGCCACAGTGCCACTTGCTGTTTTTTTCTTTTTGCTTATGTGGTGCTAAGGAATCGAACCCAGGGCCTCAGGCATGCAAGGCAAGCGTTCTACCACTGAGCCACCTTCCCAGCCCCTGGGCATTCATTTCTTTTAAACAAACAAAGATTATGGAGTCGAGCTTGCCACATTTGAGGAAACTGCAGAGGTCAGCATACATGGAGTGCAATGGACAAACCTTAGTCTGACAAGACCACCTTTGTAATCATGGTATGTCCCCTACCAGGTAAATATGCTCATGGCATTTTTGATAGGGTCTCATTTTTTGTCCAGCTCAGCCAAGACCACAATCTTATTTATGCTTCCTACCAACTCTGGTATGAAATGTACCATTTTGCCTAACCTTTCCTCCTAAAATAGGTCTCAATTCTCCCTGCCCCACCCTCCAAGGGCTCCAAATCTCTACTTCTGGAGATGCTAGGATTACACACATGCTGTCCTCCCTTTTTAAAACTGCAACTCAGGGGCTGGGAAGGTGGCTCAGTGGTAGAGCGCTTGCCTAGCATGCAAGAGGCCCTGGGTTCGATTCCTCAGCACCACATAAACAGAAAAAGCCGGAAGTGGCGCTGTGGCTCAAGTGGTAGAGCGTTAGCCTTGAGCTGAAGAGCTGAGGGACAGCGCCCAGGCCCAGAGTTCAGGCCCCATGACCGGACCCAAAAAAACAAAAAAACAAAAAAAAACTGCAACTCAGCGGGCCACATGCACATTTTTTACCTTTCTTCTCTTTCTCACAGCACTTTTCACTTTCTAACACACTTCATAATCTATTACACTTTTATTTTCACATTCCCTGCTTTACCTCACTTCTATCCCTCATGTAAGCTATGTCTGCAAAGATTTTTGTGTTTTATTCCTGATGTGTTCCTGGTGCTCGAATAGTGTTAATATATAATAGTGTTAATCTATAATATTAATAGTGTTAATATATAACATATAGGTGTTATAATAATCCAATAACTCAGGCACTACACACATATTTAGCAAAAATATAATAGATGATCTTACCAAAAGATTAATTGCCCACTGGATGATGATGATGATTGCACACTGCCAAGGAAGGAGTTCCCAAATGTGTCAGTACACAAAGGTGTTATTTTGTACAAATTTGTTAAGTTTTATATGCTTTTAAGCTGAGGCTAAATACATGAGCATATTTAAATCACATTTCAGAATGAATAATCTTCTCAACATCTCTTGCTCACAACCCGCCCTTTTGATTCTTTTCTTGAAACTGGGGTAACCACTTACTATCTTTCACTCACTTTTTGGTGTTTTTTGTTGGTAGTATCTGTTTTGAGATAGGGTCTCAGATGTAGCTTTGGATGGCCTCAAGCTCACTCACTATCCTCTTGTACTAGTCTCCCACGGTTTTCAGTTTCTGTACACCTCTATAAACACTAATTCTTCCTACTTGCCCTTCTCAGAGCTTCACATTCTGGTTTTACTTCTTCTAAATCCTTTGGAGCCTGAGAGAACACAATCCGAAAGGACCCAGGCCCTATTCAGTACTCACCTGCTCATGTCTGCCTGTTTGCTGTGAATCCTTGCTCTGTTAGTTGCCTTTTGCTCTTTGCTCCTACTTGAGCTCTTCTGAATCAAGCTGGCTTTCTGAACCACAGTCACCTTTGTGCCAGTATGCAACTGGGTTGAATTTTGCTAACTCATTCCCTTTTATCCTTCACTCCTCCCTTCTCTACCTTTTGTATGGATGTATGATTGTCGGGCTCATCTACTTTTATGACTGTTAAGTGCTACCTAATAGAATAATTGCTCACGGGCAGAAATAACTCAAGAACTGGATTCTGGTTGATTTTATATTAGTCAAATAATGGAAAGTTAAAAGCACCTCTTGATAGTTTCCAACTCTGAGATGGAATTTAGAAAGCTCAGTAGTGATTATCTAGTTAATAAGTATCTAGTATATAGTAGACACTGTACTAGGTTCCAAATATAAAAAGAGAAATCAAACAGACTTAGACAGACTTTGGTTTATGAGAAAAAACAGACAAGTAAACCAATGACAATAATGTACTGGGCTGTCATTTAACAGAATTGTCTGGACTGGCAACTCAAGTATTTAGGGGACAAGCAATGGCTTAGAAAGGAAGAATGGAAATAAGAAAAGGATAGGAGATTATTGAGGGGTAAGGCAAAAGGTAGATCCTGAATCAGAAGGAAGTGACTTGGGCAAGGGACATATACAGAATTTGAGAACCTCAAGTATGATTGAAAAAACCCCAAAAGTGTACCAGAATAAAGAGGACCAATGTGGGGAAGGATAGTTCTGAGGGCATTAAATCCTTAGATGGTTCCATGGTGACAGTTATTAAGTCCATCTCTAAGCAAATATCAATATTGATTGACTTGGATAAATGATACCATATTTCCCAGCAAAAGGAAATACTAGACTATGACAGGAGAGTAGAAAACTCCACAAAGAAGGATTTAAAAACTATGAAGCATAAGTTCCACTGCCAGTTCATCCACAGCAAAGCTGGTTTTAATGAGTTAAAAATTAAACATAAGGCAAGTTGAAAATGCAACTAGAATAAATTTTTTAAGCGGTAAGTTGAACCATGGATACAGCTTAACAACTTGACACAAAAGTCATGCCAAAAAAAGTCAAGGGACTGGGATGGTGGCTCAGTGGTACAGTGCTTGCCTTGCATGCATGAGGCCCTGGGTTCAATTCCTCAGCACCACATAAGCAGAAAAACCTAGAAGTGGCACTGTGGCTCAAGTGTAGTGTGCTAGCCTTCAGCTGAAGAGGTGAGGGACAGTGCCCAGGTCCAGAGTTCAGGCCCCATGACCAAACAAAAGAAAACAAAACAAAAAAGTCATGGCAAACAAAAGTAAGGTGAGTCTAGTAAGTTAAGTGTGGGACAGAGTTTAGCACAGTGCGCAAGGCCTCACTGGGGATTTAACTTGTGACCTACATAAACAATACAAAGGGCCAGCTCCTCAAATACTTTGCTATCTGAATGGAATCTAATACGTGAGTTCATATCTTTAGTATTCTCAAAGTCAAGTTCTAAATCTGGAACACATTTGGGGTGAATGCACCCCAAACTAGGTAAGGAGCAGGGAATACCCCCTTACCAAATACCCTCAATTGAGAAAACTCTCTATTCCCCTTCAAACCAGCCCATAGATGGGTTATTATATTATTATATATTGAATCAAATATACATTTATTTAGAAATTATTGGTTGGCTACTGCTATCTATTTACAAGTACAGATGAATTATCAAATCCATGCTCTTTAAGAGACAGAAGTAAGATGGAAAAAATACACACCCATAAACTTCAATGAAGAGAAAATTTGAGAAATAGTAGCTATCATGCTGAGACTTCAAAGCTGGGATGATCAAGAAGGCTTGGGGTACCATTTCACAGTGTACAATGCTTGCCTAATATTTCAGAAGGGAAATTAATTAAGAGAGAAATGTTTTTAAGAATAAGGAAAGCTGGGCTGGGAAGGTGGTTCAGTGGTAGAGCGCTTGCCTTGCATGCCTGAGGCCCAGGGTTCGATTCCTCAGCACCACATAAGCAAAAAGAAAAAAAGCCGGAAGTGGCGCTGTGGCTCAGGTGGTAGAGCGCTAGCCTTGAGCTAAAGAGCTGAGGGATAGTGCCCAGGCCCAGAGTTCAGGCCCCACGACCAGACCCAAAAACAACAACAACAAAAAAAACAAGAATAAGAAAAGCTGGTTGCTGGTGGCTCACGCCTGTAATCCTAACTACTAAGGAGGCTGGGCTCTGGGAATCGTGGTTCAAAGTCAGCCTGGTCAGGAAAGACCCTGAGACTCTTATCTCCAATTAACCACCAGAAAACTGGAAATAGTGCTGTGGCTCAAGTGGCAGAGCTCTTGCCTTGAGCTGAAGAGCTGAGGGACAGTGCCCAGACCCAGAGTTCAAGCCCCGTGACTGACAAACAAACAAACAAACAACAAAAACAGTGTGAACTGGGCACTGGTGGCTCATGCCCATAATCCTAATTACTTAGGAGGCTGAGACCTGAAGATTAAAGTTCAAAGGCAGCCCAGTCAGGAAAGTCTATTAGACAATTATCTCCACTAAACTATCAAAAAACTGAAAGTGGAGCTGTGGCTTAAGTGGTAAAGTGCAAAAAGAAGCTCAGGAACATCACCTAGGCCTGAGTTTAAGTCCCAGGATGGGGAGAAAGGAAGGAAGGAAGGAAGGAAGGAAGGAAGGAAGAAAGAAAGAAAGAGAAAGAAAGAAAGAAAGAAAGAAAGAAAGAAAGAAAGAAAGAAAGAAAGACGGAAGGAAGGAAGAAGGGAGGGAGGGAGAGAGAGATGGAAGGAGGGAGGAGGGAGGGAGGAGGGAAAAGAGAAAGAAAGAAAGAAAGAAAGAAAGAAAGAAAGAAAGAAAGAAAGAAAGAAAGAAAGAAAGGAAGGAAGGAAGGAAGGAAGGAAGAAAAAAGATATGGATATGGAAAAGAGATGGGTAATGGGAGAAAATTAAACCAATACATTTAACTAACTACAGAGGGAAACAAACTTGGGATTAAAGTTGAAATTGAGGTGAGATAATTGAGTGTACCAAATATTAAAACTAAAGAGTTTAGACTTTATTCTGTAGGCAGCAGAAGGCCATTGAAGATAATGAGCAAGACAGTCACAAATGTGAACTTGGCAATTGCATATAAAATGGGAGTGGCCAGCTTTAAGACACTTGTGTAATTACATGGTTAATGATTCCTACTACATGCTAGGTGACAGAGAATAAAAGGTAAATAAAATAGACCTTTTGATTTAAGATACTCAGAGTTTGAAAATATAATTCAGTGGTAGAGCACTTTCTTGACCCTAGCACCAGAGGGAAAAAATATACTAGAAACCATTAGAAAAGTAACAGACATGTGGACTAAAATGAGAAGGATTATAAAAAGTTGAAAACAAGCTGGGCACTGGTGGCTCATGCCTGTAATCCTAGATACTGAGGAGGCTGAGATCTAAGGATCACAGTTGAAAACCAGCCCAGGCTGGAAAGTCCCTTTGAGACTCTTATCTCCAATTAACTACTCAAAAACCAGAAGTGGCACTGTGGTAGAGTGGTAGAGTGCTAGCCTTTAGCAAGAGGCTCAGGGATAAGACCCTGAGTTCAAGTCCCACAACCAACAATCAATCAATCAATCAATCAATAAATGTATGTCAGGTGCTGTGGCTCATGTCTATAATCCTAGATACACCGGAGGCTGAGATATGAGGATCACAGTTCAAAGCCAGCCCAGGCAGGAAAGTACATGAGAATTTTATCTTCAATAAACTACTCAGAAAAAAACAGAACTGTAGCTCAAATAGTAGAATACTAGCCTTTAGCATAAAAAGGCTCAAAGATAACTCCCAGGCCCTGAGTAAATCAAGCCCTACAACACACACACACACACACACACACACACACACACACACACACACACAAATACACAATCAAAGTAGGAAATTACCTTATGCTACATACAGAAAAAAATTTCTATTCATACAATGGTAACACTTAGGTCATGAGGTATTTGATTGAAAGGAACAATTCTGACAACTGGCAAAGATTTGAAAAGCACTGATTTTATTACAAGTTTTTGAAAAGTCAATTCAACTAATAAAAATATTTATTTTAAAATCATCTTTTATTATATTGCTGCTAGGGAGCTGAAATAAGACTGGTGTGAATGGAAACAAAGGGACGCTGAGCAGGAAGAAATCTTTAATCATGTGAGTTGTCTCCAATGATGGAGATGGTGGCTCTTTCTTTCAAGGGCTCAGCCAAAATCTTATCACACTCTCCAGAGTGAATTCACAGATCAAGACAAGTCCCTCCAACCCTTAGTTCAAATACTGCAATTTCCAGTTGAGCAGCTGGGCTTCAGTAGCTCACGCCTGTAATCCTAGCTACTCAGAAGGCTAAGATCTGAGGATCACGGTTCAAAGACAGCCCGTGAGACTCTTATCTCCAATGAACCACAAGGAAACTGAAAGTGGCGCTGTGGCTCAAGTGGTAGAGCACTAGCCTTGAGCTGATAAACTGAAGGACAGCGCCCAAACCCAGATTTCAAGCCCCATAACCAACAAAACAAACAAACAACAACAAACCTGCAGTTTCCAAGAATGGAATTAGAATTAGAATTGATGCACTGGCAGTTACATTATTATATAGTACTTTTACACAGATTACGTCTTGCTGTATTTTACTCCATTTAAAACATCTTCAGATAAATGTTCCAAAAGCCGATTTTGTATAATGAAACCATTCGGGTATTATACTAACATGAGTCAGGCAGTGCATGCCTTCATTCTCTATTGTTTAGTCTTGACTAAGCTGCAATTATCACTTCAGGGAGAAAAGGGTTGCTATTGCTGCCTATTGCTTCACAAGTTACAATCTTTCCCTAGCCATTAAGAATCACAGTTCTAGCTGGGCACACTGGTGGTTCACACCTGTTATCCTAATTACCCAGGAGGCTGAGATCTGAGTAGGTGGTTCCAAGCCAGTCCAGGCAGGAAAGTCCATGAAACACTCATCTCCAATTAAGCACCAGAAAACCAGAAGTGGTGCTGTGGCTCCAAGTGGTAAAGTGTTTGCTTTGAGCACAAAAGCTCAAGGCCAACACTCAGGCCTCAGTTCAAGACTCACAACTGATCAGAGGGGGGAGGGGGGGAGGAAAGGGAGAGGGAGAGGGAGAGGGAGGGAGAGGGAGAATTGAAGTCCTAGCCAGATGCCACTCACACCTGTAATAGTAGCTACTCAAGAGGCTGATATCTGAGGATAGTTGTTCAAAGCTAGGAAAGTGTGTTAAGCTTTTATCTCCAATAAACTACCAACAAAAGCCAGCAGGAGAGCTGTGGCTTCAGGAGTAGAGAGCAAACTTTGAGCATAAAATCTCAGGGAAGGCTGGGAATGTGGCTTAGTGGGTAGAATACTTGCCTAGCAAGCATAAAACCCTGGGATTGATTCCTCAGTACCACATAAACAGAAAAAACTGGAAGTGGTGCTGTGGCTCAAGTGGCAGAGTCCCAGCTTTGAGCAAAAGAAGGTCTGGCACAGTGTCCAGGCCCAGAGTTCAAGCCTGAGGGCTGTTGACTATACCAGGAGTTCCCTTAGAATCCAAGGATAGGATGAGTCTTATCTACCTCTAAACATGCAATCTTGACATTTCTACTTAGTTTTTCTTTCAAAAACACTTAAACTGCTCTGTGTCAGTGTTCATGCATGTAATCCTAGCTACTCAGGAGGCTAAGATGAGATGATCTTGATTCAAAGCCAGCACAAGAAGAAAAGTCCACCAGTCTTTGTTCCACTTAACCTGTAAAAAGCCAGTATGGAGATATGGCTCTACTAGTAGAATGCCAGCTGTGAACAAGCAAGCCAAGAAATAGTGCAAAGTCCTGAGTTCAAGTCGTGGTATGGGTATATACAAAGAATTTTAAAACCATTTAAATTATGTGATTCCCAAGATAATAACTCAAAGCAAGAGATACTTCACATTGGAGGGTTACTTCTAAATGTCTCCATTCTTCTGTTTCTACACACACATTCTGCTTCTTTAGTATCAGAACAACTTTCCTAAGATGCACATCAAAATCTTCATTATTTTTGAATTTGCTCTCTCATGCCATCTATATTCCACCATTTTATCAAGGACTGATGATTATTCTTTTGCAATATCTTTCCCATCTCTTCTTCCTTTTTTTTTTTTTTCCTCTCTCTTGTAGTCTCCCTGAAGATGTGTAAATTCTAGTTTTCATTGAAACTTGAACTGTTACAGTCCCAAACCAGTCAGGGCCATCTCTATTCTCAGAACCATGTAACACAATCTTCTACAATACTGTTTTCATCATTTTCCCACTGGCAGGGACTCATTCTTCTTCGACCATTAATTACCAAGCATAATACTGCCTGGCATATAATAATATACTTATTCAACCAATGCTTGTTGAATAACTACATAAACAATGTTACCACTTCAAAACATTCATTAACTTCCACCTGTCCACAACAGAAGTTATAAACTCAAATAGCTACAGGTGTCAGGCAGGAAATGAGTAAAACTGTGTGCCAAACAACAGGAAGTAGTGGGGACTGCAGTGAAATGGAGAACAAGTCTTGTCTAAAGGAGCAATTTTTTTTACTGTTTTCACCAATTGCTTCCTAGTGGAATGGAGGCCACATATTATACAAAATTTGGTGGGCTTATTTATTTATTTATATATTCTGGTGCTAATGGGATTTGAACTCAAAATTACTAGGCAAGTGCTCTACTGCTGATCTGCAACTCTGACCCAATGTGCTGGTTTTTAAATGATGACAAATTAATTCCACTTAAAACACCAAAACAACTCCCTAAAAATTCACCATGCAAACCAAACCAACAAAAGTTTTGGAGGGGTCAGTTGTGGGGCTTGAACTCTGGGCCTGGACACTGTCCCTGAGCTCTTCAGCTCAAGGCAAGCACTCTACCACTTAAGCCACAGCACCACTTCTGGTTTTCTGTTGGCTAATTGGAGATAAGAGTCTCAGGGAATTTTCCAGCATGCTGGCTGGCTTTGAACTGTGATCCCCAGATTTCAGCCTCCTGAGTAGGAGGCTTACAGGTGTGAATCACTGGCACCCTGTTAAGCCAAATAAATTTATGGGCCAAATTTAGCCCTTAAAGTTGGTGACTCTTGTGTGCAGGATAATATGACAAACTTCCTGGCACTGCATATCCTTTACTTTGGGTTCCCAGTCTTCCTTTCCAGACAGTTTTGTTCGCAACTCCCATACAAGAATCCACTGTTCTGGTCCAGTGTTTCCCAAACTTCAGCATGCATCAGAACAACCAGGGTAGCCAGGAATGGTGGTCTATATCTCTAATCCTGGCATTTAGGAAGCAGAGGCAAAAAAAAAAAAGCCAAACTTGAGGTCAGATAAAGTTACATAGCAAACCTGCAGTATACTTAAAGATCCTGTCTCAAGTACATGAGGCTGGATGCCAGTGGCTCATACCTATACAGAATCCTAGCAATTTAAGAGGAAGAAATCAGGATTACAGTTTGAAGCAAACTCAGGTAAAAAGTTCACAAGATCCCATCTCAACCAATAGCTGGGCACAATGACACACACACCTGTCACTCTAGCAATGCAAGAGGCTGAGACTGGCAGGATGATGATTTCAGGCCAGCTCAAAAGGAGGGGGATAATTATTGAGACCCCCCCCTCCCCCATCTCAATAGAAAAAGCTGGGCAGAGTAGAATGTGTCAATCATCCCAGCTACTATAGGAGCATAAAATAGGATGACTGCTATCCAGGCCAGCCTAGGCTAAAATCAAGACCTGATACTATACTAAAAATAGAGGGCATGGGGCTGGGAAGGTGGCTCAGTGGTAGAGCACTTGCCTTGCATGCATGAGGCCCTGGGTTCGATTCCTCAGCACCACATAAGCAAAAAGAAAAAAGCCAGAAGTGGTGCTGTGGCTCAAGTGGTAGAGCACTAGCCTTGAGCTGAAGAGCTGAGGGACAGTGCCCAGGCCCAGAGTTCAGGCCCCATGACCGGACCCAAAAAAAAAATAGAGGGCACTGTTGGCTCATGCATGTAATCCTTGTTATTCAGGAGGCTGAGATCTGAGGAACATGGTCTGAAGTCATCCTGGGTAGGAAAATTTGTGAAACTCATCTCCATTTAACCACCTAAAAACCAGAAGTGAAGCTGTTGCTCAAAGTGGTAGAGTGCCTTGAGCAGAAAAGCTTAAGGGCAGGGCTCAGACCCCAAGTTCAAGCTCTGTGACCAAAAAAAAAAAAAAACCCAAAACAAAAAACAAAACCAAGAGCAAAAAGGGTTGTTAAGTGTGGCTCAAGGGTATCTTTTAGCAAACACAAAGCCTTAAGCTTAACCTAAAGGTTTCATGCCATATGCTCTACCATTGAGCTATATCCCAGCTCTTGGAGGAGTTATAAAAGAGAACAGTGGGCCTCACTGCCAGCATTTCTGATTAGTAAGTCTTGGGTAGTACCTGTGAAACTCTCTCATATTGATTTCCTTTCTCTCTCATTCTGAATTTTGCATTTCACTGTTCATTGCTCTCACAGATAAGCTTTCCTTCATCCTTTTCAGTTCACTTCCTTCTAGCATTCCTTGACTATAACAATCTTTTTTTTTTGGTCGGTTCTGGGACTTGATCTCTGGACCTGGGCGCTGTCCCTCAGCTCTTCAGCTCAAGGCTAGGGCTCTACCATTGGAGTCATAGTGCCACTTCCTGATTTCTGGTGGTTTATTGGAGATAAGAGTGTCATGGACTCTCCTGCGTGGGCTGGCTTTGAACCATGATCCTCAAATCTCAGCCTCTTGAATAGCTAGGATGACAGGTGTGAGCCACTGGCACTGGCTGACTATAACAATCTTAAATGACTCTTCATTCTTGTTGTACTTAGGGCTATGTGATATCATCTTATTATTCACTGCTTAGTACTATTGTTAAGTTTTTGTGTACAGGAGACTGTGTACAGAGATTGTGTGTTCTCAAAGATCAAGGTCCAAGTCAGAGCCTCACATACTTGACTGCAAACAACTTGAGAGTTGGGGTCTTCCCTTCTATCTCCCCTCTATCCATATCCTTCAAAGTAACATACATCCTATACGTAGTTGGCATTTACTATTTCTTTTTTAAATTAAAGGTGCAAAGGGGTTTCTTTCATTTCATTTTTCTTTCTTTTTTGGTGCTAATTTTGGGGACTGAACTTAGGGCCTGGGTGCTTTCCCTGAGCTTTTTCACTCAAGGCTGGTACTCAACTACTTGAGCCACAGCTTCACTTCTGGCTTTTTTTTTTTTGCAAAAACATTCAACTTTTTAATGATTATGAAGCAATGAAGGCTGGCTTGCTCTGTTACACACAAGGGTCATCAATGATGAGATTACTGTGATGTTCATCTGCTGTCTGGAATTTTAGTTTAAAAACAAATTTAAGGGAACTTGGCTACTGCTGACCTCTTAGTCAGGAAACATAGTGGGGACAACATATGCGGGTGCCTTAAATCGCCAGCAGAGATTTCATTGTGATATTTATCTATGTTCACCGAATGTGCTTAGAATGAATGTATGTAAATCTGTATTACTCTTTCTTGATTCCCTCATTACTAAACACCTCTTAATAAATAAATATTAAACAAATATGTAACCTGATAGTATGAATAAATGGGCCTGAAATTTGGGTTATTTTTCTTACAGACTTGTAGTCTAGACTAATGTCTCTATTGGGAGAAAGAGAATAAAAATGTGGTATTTTACAAACAGAATGCCAATAGTTAATAATTATCTGTGGCAATACATCTTACATATAAATAAAACAGTGAATGTTAATAATTAATCTAAAATTGATAAATTAAATTCACTATGATTCCTTATTTGCCCCTGTAGGGATGAACCAGTCATAATGTAATAAAATAACATTTATTTAATAGAACTTGGTATTTATAGCATCCACTATAATACTATAAAAGTAATTCCAGGGGCTGGGACGGTGGCTCAGTGGTGGAGTGCTTGCCTTGCATGCATGAGGCCCTGGGTTCAATTCCTTAGAACCACATAGGCAGAAAAAGCCGGAAGTGGTGCCATGGTTCAAGTAGTAGAGTGCTAGCCTTGAGCTGAAGGACTGAGACACAGCACCCAGGCCCAGAATTCAGGCCCCACAACCGACAAAAAAAAAAAAAAGTAATTCCCAAGATATTAAAAAACATTGATCAGTCCCTTCATACAGAGTTTATAACATATTTACTCAGGAGTTTAAAGCCTTTGTGAAAATAAAATTAAATCTAGTCTTGTCCACTTACAGAGTATCAACTGCTGTCAAGTGATTTCAAGGATAAATTTCTCTTGTGTGTGTGTGTGTGTGTGTGTGTGTGTGTGTGTGTGCGCGTGTGTGTGTGTGTGTTTGTGTGTGCGCTAGTACTGAGACTTGAACTCAGAGCCTGGGGGCTGTCCCTTAGCATTTTTGCTCACACCTCCACTTACAGCTTCTTGCTATTTAACTAGCGATAAGATTCTCATGAATATTCCTGCCCAGGATGACTCTGAACTACTTCAGATTTCAGCTTCTTAAGTAGCTAGGATTATTAAGGGTAAAGCACCAGCACCTAGATTTCAGGAGAAATTTAATCTTCAAAATAAGCAACCGGGCTGGGAATGTAGCTTAGTGGTAGAGTGCTTGCCTCGCATTCATGAAGCCCTGGTTTCCATTCCTCAGTACCACATAAACAGAAAACACCAGAAGTGGCGCTGTGGCTCAAGAGGTAGAATGGCAGCCTTGAGCAGAAAGAGCTGATGGACAGTGCCTAGGCCCTAGAGTTCAAGCCCCGGGACTGGCAAAAACAAAACAACAACAAAAAAAAAAAAGTAAGCCACAGCACCACTTCCTCCATGAGACTCTTATCTCCAAAACTGGAAGTGGTGCTGTGGCTCCAGTGGTAGAGCTCAAGCCTTGAGCCTGAAGAGCTAAGGGACAGTGCCCAGGCCCAGAAACCAAGCTCCAGGACTGATTAAAAAAAAAAAAAAAGGGCTGGGAAGGTGGCTCAGTGGTAGAGTGCTTGCCTTGCAAGCATGAGGCCCTGGGTTCGATTCCTCAGCACCACATAAACAGAAAAAGCCAGAAGTGGCGCTGTGGCTCAAGTGGTAGAGCGCTAGCTTGAGCTGAAGAGCTGAGGGACAGCACCCAGGCCCTGAGTTCAGGCCCCATGACCGGACCCCAAAAAAATAAATAAAAATAAAAAAAAGAAATTCAGAGGAAAAATTTTACAAATCCTATCATTTTTGGTACAGGATGATCCTAAATTCTGCATGTGGTTTGTCAAACAACTTCAAACAGTGCTAAAAAATTACAATAACTTGACAAAAGATAGGAAAGTTCAGAAACAAAACACCACCATCTAGGAACATATAAAATATATTTCCAGCTTTAAGCTAGTAGAGATGTTCAGATACTTTTTCTACATACCAGAACCATGATGGTCTTGCCTTCATGAAGATTCAGCCAAGATACTCCACATTTCTATGTTGGCCAGGAACTATGAAAACTGGGGGGGAAAAGAATTACAAATTCAAATCAACAAAACATTAAGTGGTTTATTCCAAGTTGTAAAAGCATTAGTATTTAAGCAGTGAACCAAAGCAAATTTATAAAGCAAAATAATACCTGAAACTTCCCAGTAAAGCAACCTACCAAAAATACAGAAGAAAATGTTGCCAAATAAATTGCTAAATAGCAACTTCCTATTCTACTATGTGTACCATCAGTTGTTTCTTACTAACTGATGACTGAATAATAGCATCCAGTTCTTAGATAAAGAATGGTAGCAATTCAGAAGACTAAAGGTTCTAGAACCACTTCCAAGAGAATAAAAAATAATCTCAGCATTTGTCTCAGCCATACTCACATCACAACAGTCTTATCTACAAAATCAAACTTAGGCTTACTTAAAGTACTTTAAGGTATTAAGCAATAAAAATAAGATTAAGATGTAAGTCTTACTGGTGCTGGTGGCTCACACCTGTAATTGTAGCTACTCAGGAGGCTGAGATTTGAGGATCTTGGTTCAAAGCCAGCTCAGGCAGGAAAGTCAGGAGACTCTTATCTCCAATGAAGGAACAGAAAAGCCAGAAGTGGCTCTGTGGCTCAAATGTCAGAATGCTAGCCTTAAGCAAAAGAAGCTCAAGGACAAAGCCAGGACCCTGTGTTCAAGCCCAAGAATTGGCAGAAAGAAAAAAAAAGAAAAGAAAAGAAAGAAAGAAAGAAAGGAGAGAGAGAAAGAGGGAGAGAGAGAAAGAAAGAAAGAGAAAGAGAGAAAAAGAGAAAGAAAGAAAGAAAGAAAGAAAAAAAGAAAGAGTAAGGAAGGAAGGAAGGAAGGGAAGAAGGGAGGGAGGGAAAGAGAAAGCAAAGGGGAACTAATCTTATTATCTAGTACCAGTGTCTCACACCTTGATACTCAGGAGGCTGAGATCTAACAATCGAAGTTCAAAGACAGCCTGGGCAGGAAAAATTATGACACTCTTATTTCTAATTTACAACAAAAAGCTGAAAGTGGAGCTGTGGCTCAAATTGTAGAGCAGTAGCCTTGAGAGAAAAAAGCTAAGAGGCAGTGGCTAGACCTGGAGTTCAAAAAAACTAACACAAAAAAAGGAACCTCCTGCCTGGCACCAATGGCTCATGCCTATCATTCTAGCTGCTCAGGAAGCTGAGACCTAAGAATAACAATTCAGAGCCAGTCTAAGATGCCAAATCTGAGTGAGACTTATAGCTCCAATTAACAGCAAAAAGCTGGAACAGAGACATGACCCAAGTAGTGGGGTAACAACAGCCAGTGAGCAGAAAAAGGCAAGCCAAAGCTGGGAATGTGGATGCTTGCCTCCCATGCATGAAGCCCTGGGTTCAATTCCTCAGTACCGCATAAACAGAAAAAACTGGAAGTGGTGTGGCTCAAGTGGTAGAGTGCTAGCCTTGAGCAAAAGAAGCTCAGGGACAGTTCCCAGGCCGAGTTCAAGCCCCAGGACTGGCAAAAAAGAAAAAGACAAGCCATAGGCCTAGAGTTCAAGTTTGAAGACCAGTGCACACATACATTGCACACATACATACACATACTAAGAGAAGCACTATTAGCCAAAATTTTATGTTGATAAATGAATCTGTAAGCCTATGTTCAAATGATAAGTTTGGGCTTTCATACTACAAAGAAACCCATTTTCCTAAATTTCAAATATACAGAATGTGACAAGAGATGCCTTACTCTTTTCTCCAAGTTATCAACCTGGCAGAACTTGAGAACTTTTCCAGGGCTTATCAGAGGTAACCCTTTCAGTGTTTGGCAGTTCTACTGAAAGACCCACATGAGTGCAATGCAGGGGATGTGGCATTACAAAACGGGGGGAAATGTAGCATATAGTCAGAATAAACCACAATTACGATAAGGTTGTCAGTACTCCTTATTAGCAAATTAGTAGGGCTCCTCTAATCACAAATTTCCCTGAAAGTCGGAGGGTGGGGTTGTAGATCAAAGGCTTTGCAAAAAATCTCCCTGGAGAAATGGAGAACAATAACTCTGTGTGTGTGTGTGTGTGTGTGTGTGTGTGTGTGTGTGTGTTTGTGTGTGTGTGTGTGTGTACTAAGTCTAGAACTCAGGGCCTGGAGAACAATAACTGTGTGTGTGTGTGTGTGTACTAAGTCTAGAACTCAGGGCCTGGGAGCTGTCCTTGAGTTTTTTCTCTCAAGGCTAGCACTCTTACCGCTTGAGACATACCTCACACTTCAGGTTTCCTAGTAATTAATTACAAAAAACAGTCTGAAGGACTTTTCCTGCCCAGGCTGGCTTTGAACTGCAATCCTACGAGCTCAGCCTCCTGATCAGCTAGGATTGATTGCAAGCATGAGCCCAGCTATATAACATTTAAAAGAAATTTTAAATGTCATTCGACTTGGCAGCCAGCAAATGAGTCACTGAATGAAACAGGATCAGAGTTCCTCCCTTCAAAAGGAGACTAGAGTGCACTCCTTTTGCAGAGGAGTGCTCAGGAGGCGGAGGGGCGAAGGCAAGTGCTTCAAACTTCGATGCAACTTGCAGAAACACGGACTGAGGCCCCAGGCGGTATTAGCCAATCCGGGGACTCCGGAGGCCTGGGCCGGGCAGGTGGCTAGGATCTTTCCCGACAAGGGGCCAAGGTCCCTGCTCCCGGGCCCTGCTCCGGGCGGGGAGCCCCGGCGTCCGGACGCCCGAGAGCTTTGCTCGGCAGAGGCTGACAGCCCGGCCCCTGGCCACGGCCCCAGAGAAGCCCGCGCGTGGCCTGGGACGTCCCCCCGGGGCGCCACCTTTACAAAAACCAGCAGTGAAAAGTCCGGAAAGGGTGAAGGAAAGCAGGAGTCCGGCGGCGCGCGTGCCGCCGGGGAGAAGCGCAGCGAGGCAGCCGCGATCGCCGCGCCGGCACCCGGCAAGCGACACTCACAGCGCTGCCCGCGGCTCGCGCGGCCGCGGCAGACCCGCGGGAACCGATCCTCCTGAGGAGAGAGCACGGCGACCGCCACGCCGCCCGGCCCTCAGGACGTCGCCCGGGATCCAGTTCCCACCCCGCTGGGTCGTCGGCACTCCCTGCCCCGACCCCGGGCTGACGCGGTTCCCGCCGCTCGCGCACGCACACTCACCGCGCGCGCTGCCCCGGCGCGGCCACCCGCCCGCCGCCCTTCGGAGTGATCTCCGCCCCACCACCCTCGCGGCGGCGGCGGCGGCGGCGGCGGGGCGGGAGGGGGGGGGGCCACGTCATGGCGCAGGCGCAGTCCGCGCGCCCGCAACGGCAGTAGGACGTTACCCCCCAAGCCCTCGGCGTGCGTGTTTCCTTAGAGACCCAGACAGCTTGGGCGCTAGCGGCCCGGCCACTCCTCAGAAGTCAAGATGTCGCCGAAGAAAACCGACAAGAAGAAAGGCAAAGACAAAGATAAGAAGTAAGGAACAGCCGCCCAGGGGTCCCATGTTCCTGGACCTCCCTCGGGATTTCGTGAAGACTGAAGCCCACAAGATCTCGTTAGCTCTCCAAGCCTGTTATTTTTTAAAAACCGACTTTTAGGAGCATACAAGTGTGTTAGGGACCTTGGACCACGCATTTCCCTACGTGGGTCAGCCTCGCCGGCCCGACCCTCCCCCGCCTTTCCAAAACAGGGTTTCAGCAGACAAACAGCTTCTATCCTATCCGCCTTCACCTTCGGCCTGCCTTGATCTCGCCTTCACCTTCGGCCTGCCTTGATCTCGCCTTCACCTTCGGCCTGCCTTGATCTCACTCTCACGGGTCTCCCCACCCCCACCCCCGCCCCCAGCCTGTTTTGCTTTCTTTTCAGCCTTTGTTTGTTTTTAGTGTATGTTAATTGCATCAAGGATTTTAACCACGGTATTTCAGACATGCATATATTATATTTTAATCAGAATAACCCTCTCTATTGCTTTCTCGTTACTGGAGTTTTCCAAGTCCTATCACACACCTGTTATCCTTCCCCCCCCCCCCAACCCCCAGACACCGGGGACTCTGACCCTTTGGCTCCTCACAGCCTGGTGATCTACTACCTGAGTCCCATCAGCCCCATCCTAATACCCTGACTTCAAGATCTTCTTTCTTTCTCTCTCTCTCTCTTTTTTTTTTTTTTTTTTTTTTTTTTGCCAGTTCTAGGGCTTGAACTCAGGGCCTGGGCACTGCCCCTAAGCCTTTTGCTCAAGCCTTTTGCACTCTGACACTTGAGCCACAGCACCACTTCTGGCTTTTTCTGTTCATGTGGTACTGAGGAATGGAGCCCAGGGCTTTATACATGCTAGATAAACACCCTACCACGAAGCCACCTTCCCGGGCACTCTTCAAACTTTTTTTTGGTCAGTGGTGGAATTTGAACTCTGGGTCTAGGCACTGTCCCTCAGCTCTTCAGCTCAAGGCAAGTGCTCTACCACTTTAAGCCACAGGCCACTTCCAGTTTTCTGGTGGTTTATTGGAGATAGTCTCCCAGACTTTCCTGTCCAGTGTGGCTTTGAACCACAATCCTCATATCTCAAACCTCCTTACAGGCGTGATCCACTGGTGCCTGGCCTCTTCAAAATTTTAACGACTACCTGTTCCTTCCTTTTGTGATTCTAGCTCCAAAAGCTTACTACTGTGTGGCTAAGATGATCTGGAAATTCTAGAAGATGCTCTAGTCTCCATGGTTCAATTTGTTCCTTGGACCTTTTCCATACTCTTTTGTTGTTTGTTTGTTTGAAGGGGAAATCTAAAAGATTTAATGAAATTGAATAATGGTTAAGATTTCCCATAATTAGGGCTGGGAAGGTGGCTCAGTGGTAGAGCGCTTGCCTTGCATGCATGAGGCCCTGGGTTCGATTCCTCAGCACCACATAAGCAAAAAGAAAAAAAGCCAGAAGTGGCGCTGTGGTTCAAGTGGTAGAGCGCTAGCCTTGAGCTGAAGAGCTGAGGGACAGCACCCAGACCAAGAGTTCAGGCCCCACGACCTGAACCAAAAAAAAGATTTCCCATAACTGACCAGAGCTTTGGACTATGCTGGTAGTGATCTAGCACTCACCTCATCAGTGCTAGCAGCTGTTGCTATTGTGCAAGTAGGTCTGTTGGGTGATCCTGGTTGTGTTGTCTAATTCAACAAGTACATGGGGTCCCAAAGGAATCCTTTAAAATTGTATTTATAAAGTAACTTGTTTGGAGCCAAGAGTGGTGGTGGTCGATACCTATAATCCCAGCACTTTGAGGCTGAGACAGAAAGAGAACTGACTTTGGGACTGGGTGGCAATAGTAAATTGTAGGCCAGTCTAGACTACAGATGAGACTCTGTCTTAAGAGGAAAAACAAGTTAACATCTTTGAGCTAGAGATATAGCTCAGTGACTATTATAGTTAATTATCTAGCATGTACATGGCCCTGAGCTCAATCCTCAAGTAAGTAGTTTAAGAGAGAATGTCAAGTTTAATACAGAAGGTTTGGGAAACATGGAAAATGCAAAAGAAGAAATCAAAATTCATCTATCATCACATTACTCATAGATAACCACAACTGTCATTTTGTGATGGTCTTATTTTCTTTATAAAATGATAGGCAAAATATTTGTAGCTTTTTTTCTTCTTGTGGTTTTTCCTTTCTTTTTGTTTTTCAGATCTTGCAACTAGCCCAGAGATAAAATCCAGTGAGTCACAACCCAGCCCTCTTCCTTCTTTTATGTTAATAATATTCCACAGGATTGGTATAGGGGGGTTCTAGGGCTTGAACTCAGGGCCTCATGCTCTTATTCACTCAAGGCTAGTGCTCTACCACTTGAAAGACAGATCACTTCCAGCTTTTGGTTAGATATAAGAGTTAGATTTTCCTGTACAGGTTGGCTGCAAACATTGTCCCTCAGATTTCAGCCTTTTGAGTAGCTAGGATTATAGGTGTGAGCTACTGGGGTTGGCTAATACAGTAGTTTTTTTGAAAATTGCCAAAGGCTTTCTGAAATTCACATATCTGAAATTCACATCATGTGTTTTCTACTTTTGGCTATGAACATATGTAAACCATAAGGAGCAATAACAGTTCTTAGATGTTCCATGGTCATTGTATGAGAAAAACCTACTTAGTTCCTCCTAGAGTTAATGGTCTTTCTGGTAAAGATGTATAATTCATTATACCAAGTACTCTGATAGCTTCAAGGAGCAATTGGATAATTGAAGCCAGTGTATTACTAGCATCTAAATCATGTCAAACAGCTTTAACAGGCTTAACATTAGGGAGGATAGGGCTAGCCTTAATTTGATGAGAACAAAAGGTAGTGGTGGAAAGGGACTAAGAATCAGTTGCGTATATATGCAGGGTAAAGTGGAAGTATAGAAAGATCATCTCTGGGCTGGGAATGTGGCTTAGTGGTAGAGTGCTTGCTTCACATGCATGAAAACCTGGGTTCTACTCCTCAGTACTACATACACAGAAAAAGCCAGAAGTGACGCTGTGGCTCAAGTGGTAGAGTGCTAGACTTGAGCAAAAGAAGCTCAAGGATAGTGCCCAGGCCCTGAATTCAAGCTCTAGGACTGGCAAAAAAAAAAAAAAATCTACATATATATATGTATAACTATTTACAGGGTTGGAGGCTTGGCTCATTCGGTACAGCACCAGCCAATGAGCAAAGGGTCAGGTCTGAAGTTCAGGCTTTGAACCTAGGGTCACATACTTGCTTGGATGGTGCTCTGCCACTTGAGCCATGCCTCTAACTCTACTTTTTGTTGGTCGTGGGGCTTGAACGCTGTGCTTGGACACTGTCCCTCAGCTCTTCAGCTCAAGGCTAGCACTCTACCACTTGAGCCACAGTGCCACTTCTGGTTTTTCTGGTGGTTTATTGGAGATAAGAGTCTCACGGACTTTACTGCCTAGGCTGACTTTGAACCATGATCCTCAGATCTCAGCCTCCTTAGTAGGTAAAATTACAGGTGTAAGCCACTGTCACTCTGCTCCACATCTCCTTTTTTGCTCGTTATTTTGGAGATGAAGTCTAGAGGACTTTTCTGCCTTGGTTGGCTTTGAACTGACATCCTATACATCTGAGCCTCCTAAGCTAGGATTACAGGTGTGAGCCACCAGCACCAGCTCAACTGTAACTTTTTAATGTATTAACTATGTACCTACTACCTATCATATAATGGATAATAAGTATTTTGAAAGATAAGTTTTTTATCAGTTTAATCTTTGAATCATTTACTTATTTCTTACTTTTTTTGAAGGTGCTGTATCATTAAGCTACAGCCCCAGCCGTAGTTTTCAGAAAAATTCTCAAACATCCTTAAAGACTGGTACACCATGGTACCAGTTACAAAAGTATTTCATATAATTGCCCAAGTGACATATTCTTTTGTCCAAGGCCTAGCCAAACAAAACAATAACAAAAAAAAAACTAGGGTATGTGTGGAATAGATGGGGAGATAGCAGATACAGAAGGAATATGTTTTCGTTGAGAAGTATATTGAATTAGGGAATGGGTTTGTGATGGAGAGAACAAGATTGACAACTGAGTGGGATAGTTTCAATACAGGAGAACCTAGAAAATGAAAAGCTGTGAAAACTTTATGAAATGAATTTAACTTGTATCTTTCCTCTTGGTTTTCCAGTTTTTTAGTTGTTTTTTTTTTTTGGGGGGGGGTCCGGTCGTGGGCCCTGAACTCTGGGCCTGGGTGCTGTCCCTCAGCTCTTCAGCTCAAGGCTAGCGCTCTACCACTTGAGTCACAGCGCCACTTCCGGCTTTTTTCTTTTTGCTTATGTGGTGCTGGGGAATCGAACCCAGGGCCTCAGGCATGCAAGGCAAGCACTCTACCACTGAGCCACCTTCCCAGCCCCTAGTTTTGTTTTTTTTTTTTACTCCAGAGCTTTCCTCTTCCAGGAAGAGATACTTAAATATTTAACTCAATTTTGTGAATACAAATACATTTATATTGATCCATTAACAGAACAGTATTTGCTTGTATTTGCCAGGATGTGTCAAGCAAGACAAAAGAGAGAGCCATAATTAATATAAACAGAGTAGAGAAACAGGTATATACTGTCAATTGCCTCCTCCCATGCAGGACGGTAAAACCTGAGGAAGCTGTGATCGAACAAGCCAAAGCCAATGCAGCCCTTTGGGAGGCCAGATTGGAAGTCACAGAACTCTCTAGGATTGAGTATCGTGATACTTCCCGAAGACTGGCAAAATGTAATGAGGAGTTAAAGAAACAGCAGTATAAGATGGAGAAAGACACAATGTCTGTATTAAGCTTTATGAAGAAGCAGGATCAGGAGAAAGATAATATGGTAGGTAGGTAGAAAACCTCATGAGTCTCATTAACTACCTCTGTTACATTTTTCAAGAATTTTAATTCATTAAAGTCTCATCTAATTGAAACAGTACAATTAACCCTTAGCATCTCCTTGAAACAAGATATTTTAGAATTTCATTGGTATTTTCATAGTTTCAAGTTTCAGCTCTTACACTATGTTTCTTATCTGAAGCAATTAGGAAGAATAAAAGAATGGTATGATCTATGTATTAATCCATGCGTGTGATCTATGTGTTTGTTTGTTTTTGTCAGTCATGGGGCTTGGGCACTGTCCCTGAGCTCTTCAGCTCAAGGTGAGAACTCTACCACTTGAGCCACAGCACCACTTCTGGTTTTCTGGTAGTTTATTGGAGAAAAGAGTCTCACGAACTTTCGTACCCAGGCTGGCTTTGAACCGAGATCCTCAGATCTCAGCCTCCTGAGTAGCTAGGATTACAGGTGTGAGCCACCAGTGCCCTACTCTGTATGTGTTTTTAATAGTGGTATTTAGTTTTTTTTGTTTTGTTTTTTTTTGCTTTTTGTTGGTCGTGGGGCTTGAACTCTGGGCTTGGGCGCTGTCTCTGCACTCTTCAGCTCAAGGCGAGCACTCTACCACTTGAACCGCAGAGCTACTTCTGGTTTTTCTAGTGGTTTATTGGAGATAAGAGTTTCACAGACTTTCCTGCCTGGGCTGGCTTTGAACTGCAATGCTCAGATCTCAGCCTCCTGAGTAGCTAAGATTATAAGCATGAGCCACCAGCACCCGGCTTGGTATTTAGTTTTAATGACATAAAGCAATTCATTCATAATCCATGATCACATTATGAACTTAGCAAGTAAAATCTTGGACTTTATGCATATTAAATTGTCAAGAGTAAAGCTATCATTTTTATATCTGGATGTAAAAAGAAATGTACACCTGTTGCCCCAGCACTCAGGTGATGAAGGCAGGAGGATCAAGAGTTTGAGGCCAGCCAAGCATTAGTGACTAGCCCAGGCTACTTGAGTGACTCAACCTGGACACAGCAGGACATAGTGGAACATGACTGTCATTCTAAGCTATGTGTGAGGCCAAAGCTGTGAAGAAAAGACTACTAGCTTCTATCTCAGTGGAAGGAAGCTGGATAAGGTGGTGAACGATTTTCATTGAAGCAAAAACACAATACCTAAAATAGGTAGATTGTGATCCAGGCCACACTTTGGCACGAAGCAAGACCCTATCTCAAAAATAACTAGCAAAAAACAGGGCTGGAGGCATGAATCAACAGGTGATCATTTGCCTAGCAAGCATTAGGCCTTGAGTTCAAACATGGTATTAGAAAAAAAACAAAGGCAGCTGGGCACCAGTGGCTCATGTCTGTAATCCTAGCTACTCAGGAGGCTGAGATCTGAGGATCACAGTTCAAAGCCAGCCCGAGCAGGAAAGTCCATGAAACTCTTATCTCCAATAAACCACCAGAAATCTGGAAGTAGTGCTGTGGCTCAAGTGGTAGAGCCCTAGCCTTGAGCTGAAAAGCTGAGGGACAGCGCCCAAGCCCAGAGTTCAAGGCCCACAACTGACAAAAAAAAAAAAAAGAAAGAAAAAAAAAGGCAAACAAACTACATAGTTCAGATCCAAGATACAGTTTCCAAAAGAGAAAAGTAGAATTTGAAGTATCACTGCAAATTGTTCTCTTTTCCTTCTGCTTTTATAAGCTGCTTGGAGAGCCCAGGTAACTTCCACCATGTTGAAGATACATGCCTCCTTGCAGCATGCTTTAAAATTATATATGTCATATAAATATATGTATATTCATAAGCAAGAAATATGTAGTCTTTTTTTAAATCCACATAGAAAGCATATAGATTTTTAGCTTTTTTTTTTGACTCTGGGACTTGAACTTAGGACCTGGACACTGTCCTTGAGCTTCTTTTGCTCAAAGTTAACACTCTACCACTTGAGCCACAGTGCCACTTCCACCTTTTTCTGTTTATGTGGTACTAAGGAATTGAACCCAAGGCTTAATGCATGCTAGGAGAATACTCTACCATGTTCCAGACCCCTCTGGCAAGTTTTTTGACGTAGGGGTTTGTATCCTCCAGATGATTTTCAATTTCTTAGCCTTCAGAATTGCTGAGACTACATGCATCTTCATACTGGTTCATCATTGTTTTGTGGTACTGAAGTTTGGATTCAGAGCCTAACATTTGCTAGGCAAGTACTTTACTACTTAAGTTACACCTCCAGACCTTTCATCTACTAGTACTTAACATTGTTTTTTGTGATAGTCACAAAAATAATTCATTTTATTTCTCTGTTTTCGTGTGTGCGCGCCAATACTAAGTCTTGAACTACAGATCTTGAACTATGCTCTTGCTTAGCTTTTTTACCCAAGGCTGGTGTTCCAGCACTTGAATAACACCTCCACTTCTAGCTTTTTTGCTGGTTGATTAGGGATGAGTCTCTTGAATTTGTATGCCCCGTCTGACTTTGAACCTCAATCCTCAGATCTCAGCCTCCTGAGTAGCTAGAATTACAGGAATGAGCCACCAGCTTCTTCCTTCCTTCCCTTTCTCCTCTACTTCCCTCTCTCCCTCCCTTTCTCCTTCCCTCCCTCCCTCCTCCCTCCCTTGCCTAGCATGCATGAAGCCCTGGGTTCCATTCCTCAGTACCACATAAACAGAAAAAGCTGGAAGTGGTGCTTTGACTCAAGCTTTGAGCCAAAGAAGCTCAAGGACAGTGCCCAAGCCTTGAGTTCAAGCCCCAGGACTGGCAAAAAAAAAAAAAAAGACTCTGAGTACTACCAAAAGAATCCCCCTCAAAAACTGGGTACTCGTGCTTCATGCTATTAGTCTAGCTACTCAGGAAACCAAGATCTGAGATTTGTAATTCAGAGCTTGCCCAAACAGACAAAATACAAGACTCTTCTATCTAGTTAACCAGCAAAAAGCCAGAAATTAAGGTGTGGCTCAAGTGTTAGAGTAACATCTTTGAAAGAAACTCTTGAATCTTGAATTAAAGGCATATACACGAAAAACTTACAAGTTACATTCTAGAGATTTTACAATGCAAGTGTGAAGTATACACTTAAAATGGTAAATTAATATTTTACCACATCTATAAACTAAATTGATTACAGAATTAAATTATTCTGATTAAATCTGGATTCTTAAAATCTTGAAATAGCAGATTAAGACTGTTGGGAGATGTCCCTTCCCCCTGCTTGTTTTAGCTATGTAAAAATACTGAAACATATACAGAAAATTAGGACAGTTATTTCTTTACCTTCCTGACTCTGATTTTCATTTATAGATTGAACTACTGAAACAGCAATTGGTTGAGACAAAGGAAAAAGCTCAAGAGGAGAAGGAAAAGTTGGTGAGTATATGTATACTAATACTTCACTTATTAAGTGATTGTGTTTCCAGTGAATTCAATTACCTAAGATCATTAAGAATAAGTAAAAGGGCTGGGAATGTGGCTTAGTGGTGGAGTGCTTGCCTAGCATGCATGAAGTCCCGAGTTTGATTCCTCAATACCACTTAAACAGAGTGGCCCTGTGGCTCAGGTGGTAGAGTGTTAGTCTTGAGCAAAAGAAGCTCAGGACAGTGCTCAGGCCCTGAGTTCAAGTGCCAGAACTGACAAGAAAAAGAAGAAGAAGAAGAAGAAGGAGGAGGAGGAGGAGGAGGAGGAGGAGGAGGGGGAGGAGAGGAGGGGGGGGAGGGGAGGAGGGGAGGGGGAGGGGGAGGGGGAGGAGGGGGAGGGGGAGGAGAGGAGGGGGAGGAGAGGAGGGGGAGGGGAGGAGAGAGGAGGGGGAGGGGAGGGGGAGGGGGAGGGGGAGGGAAGGGGGGAAGGAGGAGGAAAGAAGAAGAGGAGGAGGAGGAGGAGGAGGGGGGAGAGAAGGGGGGAAGGAGGAGGACAGAAGAAGAAGAGGAGGAGGAGGAAGAGGAGGAGGAGGAGGAGGAGGAAGAGTAGGAGGAGGAGGAGGGGAGGGAAGGGGGGAAGGAGGAGGAAAGAAGAAGAAGAAGAGGAGGAGGAGGAGGAGGAGGAGGAGGAGGAGGAGGGGGAGGGGGAGGGGGAGGGGGGAGGGAAGGGGGGAAGAAGGAGGAAAGAAGAAGAAGAAGAGGAGGAGGAGGAGGAAGGGGGGAGGGAAGGGGGGAAGAAGGAGGAGGAAAGAAGAGGAGGAGGAGGAGGAGGAGGATGAAGAGGAGGAGGAGGAGGAGGAGGAGGGAGAAGAAGAAGAGGGTATGGTCTGTGATAAGAGTGCTTGCCTAGTATTTACCAGAACCTAGGAAGGTCCCCAATACCAAATAAAAGTGAAAAAAATTCTGTTAATATTTATGTGGTATAGTAGTTATTATCCTAACTACTCAGGAGACTGAGTTCTAGAGGATCACAGTTGCCAGTCAGAGCAGACAGTGTGAAAGGTTCCATTTCCAATTAATCAACAAAAAGCTGGGCTGGAGGTGGTTCAAGTATAGGAACAGGGGCTGGGAAGGTGGCTCAGTGGTAGAGTGCTTGCCTTGCATACATGAGGCCCTGGGTTCGATTCCTCAGCACCACATAAGCAAAAAGAAAAAAAAGCCGGAAATGGTACTGTGGCTCAAGTGGTAGAGTGCTAGCCTTGAGCTGAAGAGTTGAGGGACAGCGCCCAGGCCCAGATTTCAGGCCCCACAACTGGACCCAAAAAAAAAAAGTATAAGAACATTCAGCCATGAGCATGCAAGCCAGCTGAGCATGAGGACCTGAATGCAAGCATGGAAACTGGAAAAAAGATAATGAATAAGAATCATATAGATTATGAGAGATGAGTAAATAGCTCCATAGTACAGTTTGCCTAGCATATATGAGGCCTTGGGTTTAAACCCCAACTGAAAAAAAAATTCACGCAGAGTTTTTAGTTCAGAGACACAGGACCTACAAGTTTTGGGGTCATATGCATGTTAGATGGGTGCTTTACTACTAAGCTACACCCCCACCCCCCAGTCCCAGAATGCAGGATGTTTTAACTTTTTTCTATATGTTTCTCCTTTCTTCCTTGCCTGAAGTGTCTCAGTTCTTTTTGTTTTGTTGGCTGTGGGGCTTGAACTCTGGGCCTGGGTGCTGTCCCTCAGCTCTTCAGCTCAAGGCTAGTGCTTGAACCATAGCGCCACTTCCAGTTATCTGGTGGTTTATAAGGGGTAAGAGTCTTATAGACTTTCCTGCCCGGGCTGGCTTTGAACCGTGATCCTTAGATCTTAGCCTCCTTAGTAGCTAGGATTACAGGCGTGAGCCACCGGTGCCCAGCAGTCTCCGTTCTTAATGATATCAATATAATCACCTCAATATAATCAATATAATCTATATAATCACCTCACACAATCTTTCAATAGTAACACTATCACCAACAATATATGCCTAGAAATAGTTTAAGAGGCTTGTTTGGTTGTTGTTTTGTTTTTGGCATTGGTGGGGTTTGAACTTAGACCCTCATATTGCTGTTTGCTTGCCTATCTGGTGCTCTACCACTTACGCCAGACCTCCATTCTGATTTTTTGCTGGCAATTTTGGAGACAGACTCTCTTGGGTTTTTCTGCCTGAGCTGGCTTTGAACCACATTCCTTCTGATCTTAGTGATCTGGATTATAGCTGTGAGCCAGCCACCAGTGTCTGGCTTAAGGGTTTTTGTTTTATTTTGCTTTTGGTACTTTCTCTCACGAGAATATATCAATAAAGATCTATGATCAAAACTTTCAGGTTCAAAAACCATGTGAAACTCCTGACTGCAAGTTCTTATTACTGGGCGCCAGTGGCTCATGCCTGTCATCCTAGCTACTCAGGAGGCTGAGATCTGAGGATTGCGATTCAAAGCCAGCCTGGGCAGGAAAGTCTGTGAAACTCTTATCTCCAATAAACCACCAAAAAACTGGAAGTGGCGCTGTAGCTCAAGTGGTAAAGCACTCGCTTCGAGCTGAAGAGCTGAGGGACAGTGCTTAGGCCCAGAGTTCAAGCCCCACGAAGTTCTTATTATCAATTCAACAACACACTTCAGTTTTGAGTATAAAATTTTTTTTGGTTTGGGTTTTTTTTGTTGTTGCTGGAGATTGAATTCAGAACTTTGAACATGCTAAGCACATGCTTTACCTACTAAATTATATGTATACATTCTTCTAGAATTTCTTTCTTATTCAAGGTAGATTGGGATCATTTTAAAGAAATTAATATTGTATGCAAAAATTAACACTTTAAACAAAAAGAATGGAACATTTCTTCAAAGAAGATAAACAAGTGGCTCAAGGCTTCAGGTGAAATATGACTATATAGAACTTTTGTTTTTCCTAACTTTCTTGCTTCTTTTTTGAATATAGGAACAAAAGTATACTATGCAAATAAATCAGCTAGAAGGAAGATTCTATCAAAAAGCCAAAGAAATTAGTATGATTCAGACAGAGCTGAAAACAATAAAACATTTCCAGAAGAGAAAAATCCAAGTGGAGAAAGAATTAGAGGATGTAAGTTCCTTCCTTCCCTTTCCTCCACTCCTTTCATTCCTGTTTTCCTTTCCTTCTTTCCTCCCAATACTTTTTTTTTGTTGGTCGTGGGGCTTGAACTCTGGGTTTGGACGCTGTCTCTCAGCTCCTCAGCTCAAGGCAAGCGCTCTACCACTTGAGCTACAGCACAGCTTCCGGTTTTCTAGTGGTTTATTGGAGATAATAGTCTCACAGATTTTCCTGCCCTGGCTGGCTTTGAACCTCGATCCTCAGATCTCAGCCTCCTGAGTAGCTAGGATTACAGGCGTGAGCCACCAGTGCCTGGCTCCCAATCTTTTACTGTCTTTTTTTTTTTTTTTTAATCTCTTTCTTAAATAAGACATTACAGTTGACTACACAAAAACTCTTCACATTCCTGTGAAACATCAAGGAGCTCTGACATTTTAGAGATCACGAGAGAAACAGAGGAAGCTGAAAGTCTTGACCATTCAACTACTCTTTCTCTAAACATTGATTTATTTGTGAACTTACCAAATCTTAAACCAAGTCACCATTGTTCATCAGCAGTTACATATTTTTATTGACTGTAATAAGAAGTGAACTACCACTTCTTAGAAAACAATGGGCTGGGAGGGGGATAGCATAGTTCTAAAGGAAAATATATGTTTAGCCTGATGAATAATTTTACCAAAAAAGTCAGAAGGCTCTGGGTAGAAGTGAGTAGGGTGAGGAATATTAAATACTTTCAGCAAGTTTCTCTGATGTACTTATATTCTTTCTCTTACTTTCCATTCCTTCAACCCAGAATATAGTTTCATTGCATTAATTAAAATATAGTAGCTGTTAGATTTTTACTTTTGCTAGAAAACCACACAGACATCCAGGTACAGAGAACAAAGAAAGGTTTATTGCCAGAAAAGGCCCCCCCCCCCGCCCCCCGCAAGAACCATTCTCACAAGGGAGAAGTGAGAAGAAGCACCATCTATTGTCTGAGGTGACCTATATAACCTAGGATGTTTAGGAGGGGCCAGAAGAGGCTAGAAGGTGGAGACCCTGGTATGGATGTGTGGGACAGGGGCTTCATCATGGCAGACTAGGATTTATAGCTGCTGTCCAAATAGTAGATAAGAGGCCATGAAGCTACCCAGACCTGAAGGTCACTCTAAGGGGCTCTTGTTGCCTTATATGGTGGTAGTTGCTCCAGAGATGTGCCATCCCAAGGTAAGGGGGGGTTGGAGGCTGATTATTTACTGCCTTTACTACATGGGCCTAGTGTTGCCTAGGAAGGAGCATGCTAAGCTGTGGAAAGGGGAAGGAGTATACTAAGCTATGGGAAGGGCGCTGATTTTGCTAACAACAGTGACATAGGAAACTGCCACCAGCAAGTTACTTAACCTTTCTTCCTGTAACTTGCTTAGTTCCCTCATCTTTAAAATGGGGATCATAAAGGCATTCAGGGTTGTTATAGCATTAAATCAAATAGTATATGTAAAGTACTTAGTGCATGACATGTGGTGAGAATTATATAAAGTGACGTGCTGCTGTATGAAATTAAAAGTCCTGATTTATAGCACTTGTGATTGTCATGGTATATAATAGCCAGGGATACAGTTGTCTGAATGCTTAATAGGAGATGAAGCATTTGCTTCCATGGTGATATACTCACCTGGCTGTCCTGATGTGCTGGTGATTATGGGAGGCAGAAGCTTCTTCCCATATAGTCCCCTCTGTAAACTTACTCATGTACTCACTCATGACTTGGTGGATAACATTGCCCAGAGTGAGCAATCCTAGGGAGAGAGCCAGGCAGAAACTATCCCTTTATTCCCATCCCCAATAGTGCTGAGGATAAGACCTTTTCCATGCCTGTTTAGACTTTATTTTGTGTTATGTGTATCTTACACAGCAAGATTGTTTTGTTTTTTTTTATCAGTGGGTGAAATGTTTTTTTGTTTTTAAGTTCTCTTTCCCTCCACACCCAGCACCCCTGTCCTTGGCATGTTTTGTTATCAGCAATCATTCTGAACAGTGTCTAATTTATGTTGAGAGGCAAAGGGCAGATTTTGGACTTTGCAAGTTTGTTTTTAAATTACAAATAAAAAGAACTTTTAACACAAAACAAGTGCAATGGTATATGCCTGTATTACCAGTACTTGGGAGATGAGGAAGGAGGAAGATGAGTTTTAGGCTAGCCTGGATTACATAGTGAGTACCAGCACAGCCTGAGCTATATAGTGAGACCTAATGCCAAAGAATCCAAAATGGGAGCGGGGGGATTACACCTTTTCTACTGTACTGTAGCTTTTATACTACTTACCTATACTACCTTGACATCTGGCCAACAAGATTGTGGACTTTTGCAGGTGTTCCACCACTTAAGCCATGCTTCCGGTTCTTTCTTTGTGCTTTCATTATTATTATTATTATTATTATTATTATTAGGGGCCAGTCGTGGGGCCTGAATGCTGCCCCTCAGCTCTTCAGCTCAAAGCTAGCGCTCTACCACTTGAGCCACAGCGCCACTTCCGGCTCTTTTCTTTTTTGCTTATGTGGTGCTGAGGAATCGAACCTAGGGCCTCATGCATGCAAGGCAAGTGCTCTACCACTGAGCCACCTTCCCAGCCCCATGCTTTCATTATTTTTAAAACTGGGTGTTGGTTTTTGCCGTGGCTGGTCTATACGTTGGTCTTTCTATACATTTCTCCACTACCTGGTCTTGCAAACTTTATTCTGGGGCTGGCCTCAAATTGCGATCCTCCCCATCTCCACCTACATAGTAGCTAAAATTACAGACGTTAGGAACGGCGCCTATCCTTGGTTGTAAATTCCTTGCGTCTCGAATTTTGTATTCATTGAATTATAAAATACACGTGCGGCATCACTTATTCAACCTTTAGTAAGGACTCAATGAAGAGCCTCAGCACTCACCTCATTAAACCTGGATTGGGGTAGCGCGTGCGCACTCGTTCTCCGCGCTCAGCCTGGGCGGGGCGTATCGCGGCCGTGACGTCACAGCCCTGCGCCACTCCACGCCGGGGCCGCCACTCCACGGTGGGGCCGCGGCCGGTTGGCGGCTCGAGACTCCGAGATGGCAGAGCAAGTTTCTCCGGGAAAGTCGGCGGACCGGGTGTGCACGTTCCTCTTCAAAAAGCCCAAGCGGAAAGGCATTGCGGGCCGCAGGAAGCGTCCGTCGTGCGGCCCGGAGTCTGGGGACAGCGACAGCAGTAGCGACGAAAGCAGCACTGTGGTCCGACCCGAGAAGAAGCGGGCAGCTCACAACCCCATGGTCCAGAAGACGCGCGGTGTCGGCAAACCGAAGGCGTCCGACGGCCGCCCGAGCGGGGACAGGGACCCGGGGGAGGAGGAGGAGGAGGAGGAGGAGGAAGAGGAGAGTGTAAGTCTGGGCGTGGTCTACAAGTCCACCCGCTCTGCGAAGCCCGCGGGGCCTGAGGATATGGGGGCGACCGCCGTGTACCAGCTGGACACAGACAAGGAGCGAGATGCACAGGCCATCTTCGAGCGCAGCCAGAAGATCCAGGAAGCGCTGAAGGGCAAGGAAGATGACAAGATCTACCGAGGAATCAATAACTACCAGAAATACATAAAGCCCAAAGACACATCCATGGGCAACGCATCCTCCGGGATGGTCAGGAAAGGCCCCATCCGAGCGCCCGAGCACCTGCGTGCCACAGTGCGCTGGGATTACCAGCCGGACATCTGTAAGGACTACAAGGAGACTGGCTTCTGCGGCTTTGGAGACAGCTGCAAATTCCTCCACGACCGTTCAGATTACAAACACGGGTGGCAGATCGAGCGTGAGCTTGATGAGGGTCGCTATGGTGTCTGTGAGGAGGAAAACTACGAAGTAGGAAGCGATGATGACGAAATACCATTCAAGTGTTTCATCTGTCGTCAAACCTACCAAAACCCAGTTGTCACCAAGTGCAAGCATTATTTCTGTGAGAGCTGTGCATTGCAGCATTTCCGCACCAGTCCGCGCTGTTATGTCTGTGACCAGCAGACCAGCGGTGTCTTCAATCCTGCCAAAGAACTGATTGCTAAACTGAGGAAGCATAGAGCTGCAGCAGAGTGTGGTGCTTGTAGTATTGCAGAGGACCCCGATGGAGTTTAATTCTCATGGCTTGGGTTTTTCATAAATTTCCCTTCGAAATATTTTTCTTCTGGTCTTCAAAAGCTCCCCAAAACAACGTAACCGAAGGAATGGGTTTTAGTTTCTAGAACGAATATCAAGTTTGTTTTATATGAATATGCTGCAGATTGAATCAATACAGTCAACTTTTCAGGAACTCTCAACATGTCATAGTTATACATTCAAATCAAAATGAGTTTAGTACATACTCTGGTGAGCAGTGTGTCATTTTTCTGTTTGAAAGAACAGTGTTGCCGCCTAGTGGTTAAATAGACTTCAGACCTTCCAAAGAGCTGTTAATAAACACTTTAGAAATTCAGAAGTTACTAGTTTATGGGGAAAAATAAGGCGGTTAATTGGAATTTCAAACAGAGGAAACTGGGCAAGTGTCAGGGACCAGTGTACTTAAAATTGGAAGATAGACGTTAAGGAAAAAAAAGTTTACTGTATACACGATTCATTTTGCAATTTGGAAAGAGACTAGTTACACTTAAATTGTAAGTTATTCAAGGCATATGTTTAAAAAAAAAGTTGATATGTGGTGCACACCTGTAATCCCAGCTGCTGAAGCAAGAGGATCCATAGTTCCAGGTAAGCCTGGGCAACACTGTCTACCTGATTAACAGAAGAAATACGTACTGGTAGGTTATTTTTTTAGGTGCTTGTTTTAGTTCTTTGACAAAGTGGTAATGTGTATTTCATCAAATTTAACAGATTAAGAAACAAAGATGCCAGGTGTCTGTGGCTCATGCATGTAATTCTATCTACTCAGGAGGGCCAGTAGCAGTAACTTGTTAAAATTTTGGTATGTAGTGTTCTGCTTTGTAGAAATATAACTTGTCTATGTGCTGTTTTTACAAAAGTCATGTACAAATTGTTACTCTGATGTTTTACTTACTATTTTAACATTTTTCAGTGCCATTAAATATTTTTGTAAACTCTTGGAAAAAATAAGGAATTACGTTGGATAGATATAGCATAACTTATTAATGGTCCTTTGCTGTTATACTGTAATAAATGATGAACATCTAAGGAATGAGAAAATACCTTTTTTTTTTTCTTTTTTTGGCTGGTCCTGGGGCTTGAACTCAGGGCCTGGCTTCTCTGTCCCTGAGCCTCTCTATGCTCAAGGATAGGGCTCCACCACTTGAGCCACAATGCCACTTCCTGCTTTTTCTGAGTAGTTTATTGGAGGTAATAGTCTCACACATTTTCCTGCCTGGACTGGCATTGAACTGCTATCCTCAGATCTTAGCTAGGATTACGAGCATGAGCCACTGGTGGTCTGGGGCATGATCTCAGGGCCTAGACATTGCCTTAGCTCTTTTTTTTTTTTCCCTCAAAGTAAGAGTCTCACAGATTTTCCTGCCTGGGCTGGCTTTGAACCACCATCCTCACATCTCAGCCTCCCAAGAAGTTATGATTATAGGCATGAGCTATTTGTGTCTGGCTCTAGGGTAACTTCTTAGAAGTAGAATGTGTGGGTTAAAGATTGTGAATGGTGTGCTTGCTGGTTTGTGCCAGTAGTAGCAGATAGTAAGGTAGGATACTGAGCTTGAGTCCAGAAATTCAGGCATGTGGTATGCTATGCTCATTGGGTGTCTGCACTAAGATTGACATCAAGGTATTAACCTGACCAGTGGGGATTACCATATTACAAGTATTGATTAGTGCTGGGATCATGCTTAAGAATACTTCTGCACTCCAGTCTGTACAATACATCCAGAACACCGGGCACCGGTGGCTCACGCCTGTAATCCTAGCTACTCAGGAGGCTGAGATGTGAGGATCGAGGTTCAAAGCCAGCCAGGGCAGGAAAGACTGTGAGATTCCTATCTCCAATAAACCACTAGAAAACCAGAAATTACGCTGTAGCTCAAGTGGTAGAGTGCTTGCCTTGAGCTGAAGAGCTGAGGGACAGCGCCGAGGCCCAGAGTTCAAGTCCCATGACTGACAAAAAAAAAAAAAAAATATATATATATATATATATATATGTATATATGTATCTCTCTCTCTCTCTCTTTCTCTCTCTCTCTCTCTCTACTCAGACCCCAGTTTAGATAACAAGAACCTGTTCATCTCTTTAGGAAAAAAAAAAAAAGCAAAATATGAACTCATTTTCTTTTTTTGTGCTCAAAGCTAGTGCTCTACCACTTGAGTCACAACGCCACTTCTGGCCTTTTTTGATTCACTGGAGATAAGAGTCTCAGATTTTCCTACCTGGGCTGGCTTTGAAATGCAATACTCAGATCTCAGCCTCCTGTGTAGCTAGGATTACAGGTGTGAGCCACTGGCATTGGGCAAGACATGAACTTTTAAACAATTGTGATGTGTATTATCTAATAGCATATTGTCTAATTGCGTATGAAAGGTCCATTTCCATAGACCTCCAAGATGTTTTTGTAGAATTTTATGTTGACAGTTTTGAAAGTCTTTGAAATTATATGAAACTATTTAGGAAGAAAGAACATCTGAAAGAGGCCATATATAAAATGAAGATTTAATATGGTAGAATAGATTATAGGGGCTGGAGATACAGTTCAACTGGTACAGCACTAACAGTGAGCGCACAATCTGAACAAGAGTCCCCGAGTTCAAGCTCTGATATTGACAAAAATAAAAACATTTTAAGGAAAATTGTAAGTATATATTAAACATGATATTAATTATACTAAGTTCTTTTCCTATATTATTTACTCTTATTTAATTCTTTCCACTCCTATAGGAGATAAATACTATTATACTATTTTTTTTTAATGGTACTGTCCTGTTTTTTTATGCCTGGCAACCTGAATCAACAGTCAAGTGACTTCTTGGAGTCAGACAGCCAGTGAGACAATCATCATTTAACCTACTCTTTGTCTGATGGAAAGACCTGTACTGCCTTTTTTTCGACATGAATGGTAGATTAAGTATGTCTGTTTCCATCTTATTCTTGCCAGTAGAATATCATCACTTTAGTTCATATTTCCTTACCTAAAAGAATTTTATGTCTCTCTTATCCTGCATAGTTTTAGAGAATAGAAGTAGGGAGACCTATATCCATTAAGTAGAAGCCTGTGTACTAATAAGATTTGAGTTAGTGATACATCTATCTCTAGGTATTTTTCTCACAAAAGTGATTTTTGTGTGTGTGCTGGTCCTGGGGCTTGAACTGGGCCTGGATGCTGTCTTCTTGTTGTTGTTGTTGTTGTTGTTCTTTGTTTTTTAGTCAATCATAGGGCTTGAACTCTGGGCCTCTGCAACTGTCCCTGAGCTCTTCAGCTCAAGGCAACTGCTCTACCACTTGAGCCACAGGACTTTGTCCGGTTTTCTGGTGGTTAATTGGAGATAAGAGTCTCATGGACTTACCTGCCTGGGTTAGCTTTGAACTGTGATCCTCAGATTTCAGCCTCCTGAGTAGCTAGGATTACAGGTGTGAGCTACCATGCCCGGCTTGTCTCTAGATTTTTTTTGTTCAACACTACACCACTTAAGTCTTTTTGTAGTTAGAGATAAGAGTTCCATGACTTTCCTGCTGAGGCTTGCTTCAAATTATGGCTCAGATCTCAGCCTCCTGAGTAGCTAGACATGAACTGGTACCCCACCAAGATGATTATATGAGGTGAGAGAATTGTATAGTCTGGCTCCTAAGGTTTTTCCAATTCTAAAATTTTATGATTTTGTAATTCCATACTTGAAGGCATTTGGAAAAAGAATAACTTGTCTGAATGTGGAGAACTGTTATCAATCTATAAGAGTCTTAAATTTTCCCCACCTAGCACACATGAGGCCACAAGTACAATATGAAGTACCATTAAAAAAAAAAAAAGCAAACAAAAAAAACGTTGGGGAAACACCATCTCAGTCTTACAAGTCTGTAGAAGATGAGGGAAGTATGGTACTCAGAGGCAAGTAAATTGAAGTTTTCTATGTCTTTAGGATCAGGAATTAGTGTATAACAGGAAATGTTTCTTCATTAGAATTTTTCCAATTGATCTTTTTTTTTTTTTACTTTTAAATTTCAGCTGAAAGAAAGTTTAAGGAACACGGAGAAGAAACATCAGGAAACTCTCCGAAGACTGGAAGGCAGATTCTTTGAAGAAAAGGTATGGAATATTAAGAAATTTAAGAAAAGCTCACTAGAACAAAAGTATGTCTTCTAAGATGTATCAACATTTTGTTTGGTCTTATTAGAACACAGCAAAAGCTGTTTGTCAGGGCATACATCTGCAGTTCTGGTATTCAGAATAGTGAGGCAGGAGAACTATGAGTTGATGGCCAGTTTGGGATATGTAGTGAGACCCTGTCTTAAAAAAAAAAACAAAAAGCAGGCTGGGAAGATGATTCAGTGGTAGAGTGCTTGCCTCGCATGCATGAGGCTCTCGGTTCGATTTCTCAGCACCACATAAATAGAAAAAGCTGGAAGTGGCGCTGTGGCTCAAGTGGTAGAACTCTTGCCTTGAGCTGAGGAGTTGAGGGACAGTGCTCAGGCCCAAAATTCAGGCCCCATGACAAAAATAAAAAGCAAAAAGCAGAAAACACAGCAAAATAAAAATAGGGGAAAGCAGAACATCCTAGATATCTCAATATTTAGTTCTTTGTGTGCTGGCCACTTAGAGATTCCTTGTTTAAGGCTGGGAAGGTGGCTCAGTGGTAGAGTGCTTGCCTTGAATGCATGAGGCCCTGGGTTCGATTCCTCAGCACCACATAAGCAGGGAAAAAAAAACCTGAAGTGGCACTGTGGCTCAAGTGGTAGAGCGCTAGCCTTGAGCTGAAGAGCTGAGGGACAGTGCCCAGGTCTAGAGTTCAGGCCCACGACCGGACCCCCCCCCCCCCCGCCCCAAGAAAAAAAAAAAAAGGAGATTCCTTGTTTAGTTTGTTAATTTTTAACTGATAAAAGCAAAAATTTTAAGTTGGGCACTGGTGGCTCATGCCTATTATCTTAACTACTCAGAAGGCTGAGATCTCAGGATTGTGGTTTCAAGTCAGCCCAGGCAGACCAGTCCTTGAGATTCTTAGCTCCAATTACTGGCTAATACAAGTAAGCTAGAAGTGGAGATATGAGTCAGGTGGTAGAATACCAGCCTTGAGCAGAAGAGCCAACCAGAGGTTAAAACCCTGAGTTCAAGCCCCAGTACTAGCACGTACACACAAAAAGTATGAATTCATGATTTATCATGTAATGTATTGATATATGTATACTTCCACAATGTTTAGATCAGGTTACTCGTATTACCTTAAACATTTATCAGTTACTTATCTGTACTTCTAAAATGTACTTATCTGTACTTCTAAGATGACATATTCTTTTTTTTTTTTTTTTTTGTCGGTCATGGGGTCTGAACTCTGGGCCTGGGCACTGTCCCTCAGCTCTTCAGCTCAAGGCTAACACTCTACCACTTGAGCCACAGCGCCACTTCTGGCTTTTTCTGCTTATGTGGTGCTGAGGAATTGAACCCAGGGCCTCATACATGCAAGACAAGGCACTCTACTACTGAGCTACCTTCCCAGCCCCTCTATAAGACTCCGATTAACCACCAGAAAACTAGAAGTGGTGCTATGGCGCCACTAGTAGAACGCTCACCTTGAGCTGAAGAGCTCAGGGACAGTACTCAGGCCCAGAGATCAAGCCCCATGACCAACAATAAAAAAGAATTGAATAGATTCAGAAACTCTTAAGGATTTAGAGAGTTAGGGTAAGGAAAAGAAGTATATAAGGTTTAGATAAAAAGATATGCTGTTGGGTGCTGGTTGCACATGCCTGTAATCCTAGCTGTTCAGGAGGCTAAGATCTGAGGATCACAGTTCAAAGCCAGCCCAGGCAAGAAAATCCATAAGACTCTTATCTCCAATAAACCACTAGGAAGTGGAGCTATGGCTCAAGTGGTACAGCGTTAGCCTTAAGCTGAAGAGCTGAGGGACAGTGCCCAAGCACATAGTTCAAGCTCCATGACTAACAACAACAAAAAAAAGATATGCTTTAAAAAGTAGTTCTATTTAAGCATTTTGTTTTTTCCCTTCCTCTCCCCAAATTAGAAAAGTTTATATACAAGATGCAGGGCAGCGGACTCACTTTTACAACTTGGGGGCGGAGAGGGAGGGAGGAGATGGGGAGGTGGGGAGGGAAGGGATGGTAGGGGAAAAACAGAGGAGGTAACAATGCTCTATACAAAATGTACTCATTACCTTACATGTAACTGTAATCCCTCTGTACACTATTTTTACAATAAAAAACATATTAAAAAAGTAGTTCTAAAGGCTGGGGTGTACCTTAGTGGTAGTATGCTTACCATACACAAGGACCCAATTTTAGTCACCTACACCCCTCTCTTCTGTCGCTGTCTCTCTCTACCTCTCTATCACACACATACACACACACACACACACACTCTCTCTCTCTCTCTCTCTCTCTCTTTCTCTCTCTCTCTCTCTCTCTCTCTCTCACACACACACACACACACACACACACACACACTCTGACTGGTACGGGATTACCTTCAAGGGCAGGCCCAGCATACTGGTGCTTTCCCTTTAAGGCCCTTTCTGGCACTTAACCAGGAACAGCAGCCCTTTAGAATGAACTGTTCCAAGAACAAACTTTTTTTTTTTTTTTTTTTGGGTCTGGTCGTGGGACCTGAACTCTGGGCCTGGGCACTGTCGTCACCTCTTCAGTTCAAGGCTAGTGCCACAGCGCCACTTCTGGCTTTTTTTCTTTTTGCTTATGTAGTACTGAGGAATTGAACTCAGGGTCTCATGCATGCAAGGCAAGTGCTCTACCACTGAGCCACCTTCCCAGCTTCCCAAGAACAAACTTATACCTCTGATTTTTGTCTCTAGAAACATTTTGTGAGGCTGAGAGCTGGTCGCTCATCCTGTAATCCTTGCTACTCAGGAGACTGAGATCTGAGGATTGCAGTTCAAAGCCAGTCAGGGTAGGAAAGTCTATCTTCAAATAACCATCAGAAAACCAGAAGTGGAGTTGTGTTCAAAGTGGTAGAGTGCTAGTCTTGAGCAAGAGTGCTCAGGACAGTGCCTAGGCCCCTGAGTTCAAGTCCATGACTGACGAAAGAAAGAAAGGAAGGAAGGAAGAAAGAAAGAAAGAGAGAAGGAAGGAGAAAGAAAGAAAGAGAAAGAGAAAGAGAAAGAAAGGAGGAAAGAAACTTGGTTAGTTTACAGAATACCTGAGTACTTACATAAATAAGACTTTTTGAATGAGATCAGGTAGCTTCTGGCCTTTCCCTCATGGTTTCCTCAGAAGATCAAGTTTTGCTCTTTTTTTTTTTTGGTCAGTTATGGCGCTTGGACTCTGGGCCTGGGCCCTATCCCTGAGCCTCTTTGTGCTCAAGGCTAGCACTCTACCACTTGAGCCAGATCACCACTTCCCAAGTTTTGATCATATTTGAGTAAGAAGGAAGGAAGGTTCCAAATGTGTCTCTCTCTTTTATATGGAGGTCATAAAAACTTTCCCAGAAGATCCTAGTGGATTTCTTTTACCTTATTGTCCTGAACTATGATTTAAAAGATGCTAAGAAACTGACTAGTGGAAGTTTGGATGTTGGGAAAGTTATTTTCTTTTTCCAGTCACCTAGTGGAATTTGAGATGGGAAAAGGAGGATGTGAATAATTGTTGGTTGGCAATATCTGCCTTTTACCATATTGGTACAGACTTCATGAATATGCTAGCTTGAGCCTCAGGGCTGCTATTACATGGTAGTGGGCCTTCCAATAGGAAATAATTTACATAAAGCTCTTAGAACTATGCCAGGGACACAGGAAATTCTCAGTATGTTATTATGATTTGACTTCTATACTGGATCCAGGGATGCATTATATTAGGAAACTTTTCTGTTTTGTTTACCACAGAATCTTTGTTATTTTAAAACAACTTGATATAGTAATAGTGTCCAATAGGCATTTATTGAATTGAATAAGTGACTGTTAGAAATAGCTTGAGATGTTGGGATGTCACATAGGAATGAAGACACTAACTTGAACTCTGCAAGGCAAAGTTTACTTCTGCAGAAGGATGGGCCGGTTGGTCAGCCAAAAACCGGGCAGGCAAGCACACAAAGCAGGCAGGCTGCTCCCTTTTTATCCCTAACCCAGCAACCTCCCCCTCTCCTCCCCCCTACCCCTTCCCTCTCCCTCCACCATTGACTTGAGTTCAGGTTCACAATTTGCAAAAGGATGTGGCTTAATTAACAGGATGGAATTAAAATTTAAGGAGCTTCTAACAGGATTCTTTTTTTAAAAAAATTTTTATTGTAAAGATACTATACAGAGGGTTACAGTTACATGAATAAGGTAATGAGCACACTTCCTATTGAGCATTGTTATCCCCTCCATTGTTTTCCCCCTACCATCCCTTCCCTTCCTACCTTCCCCGAGGTTCTTTTTTTTTTTTTTAATTGTGGTTAAGTGATTACATAATTTCCCAAATTTCACAGTATTGTGGAATAATGATGCTCATTTAAAGTCACAAGTTCATTCTAACTTTCCTGGAGCAAATTGCCTATCACAGTCTATAACATATAACGGTGTATACTATACACCATACATGTGATCAGAAGCATGGGGATATTTAATAGTGGTTCGACCAGATGAGTGGGAGTTCTTTCTAACAGGATTTCTTAAAGTGCTCAGAAAAAGGAGAATGTAAATAACAAAAGGGCCAAACCACCTGGCCAAAAAAGCAGGAAGATTCAGAAAAAGAATTTTCTCAAGACTAACAGAAAGGAAGCAAACTACTTGAATAAAAAAGCTTTTCTCATAACTGTCAATCACATTGAATTTAGCTGAAATTTCCTCCAGTTCTGCCTCCAATATGGGTATGGTTTCCTGGTTCCTCCATGTACATATCATGTTTGATGGGGAAATTGATACACCTAAGTTCTTGTGTTCAAGCTATCCTTTTTGCTGCCTTTTCTCAGTATTTTTAGAATTCTTTGCATCAGGTCAAATGGACCATTAGTATTTTATCTGACATTCTGAACTAATTACTTTCTGATGTATACATTTCTGATGTATACATTTTTGGTACCAATCCTGGGGCTTAAATTTAGGGTCTGGGTGTTGTCCCTGAACTTTTTTCCTTAACACTGCTCTCTACCAGTTGAGCCTCAGCTCCACTTCAGGTTTTTTGGTGGTTAAGAAATAGGAGCCTTGGGCTGGGAAAGTGGCTCAGTGGTAGAGCACTTGCCTTGCATGCCTGAGGCCCTGGGTTCGATTCCTCAGCACCACATAAGCAAAAAGAAAGAAGCCGGAAGTGGCGTTGTGGCTCAAGTGGTAGAGCGCTAGTCTTGAGCTAAAGGACAGTGCTCAGGCCCAGAGTTCAGGTCCCACGACCAGACCCCAAAAAAAAAAAAACCAAAACAAAACAAAAAAGAAATAGTTGCCTAATGGACCTTTCTGCCCGGGTTGACTTTAAACAGTAATCTTCAGATCTCAACCATCTGAATAGCTAGGAGTACAGGCATGAGCCACTAGGGCCCAGCTACAATTTGTTTTAAAAAATATAATTTTGTATTTAATCGCCCTGTTTTATTTTCTAGCACCGTCTAGAAAAAGAGGCTGAAAAGAAGATAGTAATGCTGGCAGAGAGAGCCCACCATGAAGCTGTGGTGTAAGTTGTTGCCTCCTGTTTTAGATAATTTCTTTTAATTGGTCTGTTTTCTCCTTACCTTCCTGCTTCTTTCCTAGCAAGCTTTCTTCTAATATTTGGCCTACTCTTACTCCCTGTTTCTTTCTCTTTGTATACCCTACTCATTATGTCTACCTCTCTAGCAAGTAGCATGACATGTTAGAACTTAGGCTTTGGAAGTTAGGCTCATTTTCAACATGCATCTTAATTGACCAAATAATTATTAACTTACTTGAAAGTTAGTTACTTCATGTGAAAATTGGCTATAGCTGGGCATGGTGGTACATGTCTGTAATCCTAACACTTGGGAAGCTAAAAGGAAGAGGATCACAAGTTCTAGGCAAGCCTGGCTAGTAAGACCCTGTCTCAGAAAAAAGTAAAAATAAAAGTTAAAAAAATTCTGAAAGTAGGGCCATAATATTAACTTTGCAGGATTTTCATGAGGTATATTAGTGAAAGTAACAGTAAAGTGCATTATATTAACAAATGAACTCTCAGGTTCAATGACTTTTCTCTTGCTTATGTAACAGTTCCATGTTGGAATGGCAGTTTTCTTTCAGTGGTGATTTAGGAACCTGAACTATTTCTATCTTTTACCTCTACCACCTGTAGTTCTTCAAGTTCTTCAATTAAGTGGATAGAATGAAAGTGTGGGAAGCTCATACCTGGAAGCCACATAGCACTCTTGTCACTTTGTTGCCCAAGGCACTTGAGATCATTTTGCTTCAGCCTTTCAAGTGCTGGAATTTTATGCATGTGTCATCACTTTTCACTTTACTATAAGATAAGAATTTAGTCACAAGAATACCCACAGTAAGTTACATGAGTAGTGGTCATGCACATGTGTAAGTATTGCTAGGGATCAAACCTAGAGCCTTGCATATATAAGCAATCATTTTGTCACTGAGCTACATACCTAGTCCAGTGGTGGCTATTAATAATGTTGAAGCAATCATTGTTGTAATTTAGTAATATCTTAAACTTAGGCCTATGTTTTAGATCCTTATATTTGCTTATTTCAGACAACTGAATGCTGCTGGAAGAAATGTTTTTAAAGAGAATGTTTATCTCCAGAAAGCTCTTTCATACCACGTAAAGGAAGCTGATGCTCTACAAAAAGATTCCCAGAAGTTGCAAGAGAGTCATACTATCCTTTTACATCAAAAGGTTCCCATTTTCATTTGGGTTTTGTTTCCTATTGTTTTGTTTAGGAATTGGATTGGTAAATTCCAAGAATTGAGTATAATAATAATACATATGGACATAAGAGTATTCTTTATCTAATTGATGACTTGAAAAGATTAATTATCGGGCTGGGAAGGAGGCTCAGTGATAGAGTGCTTGCCTTGCATGCCTGAGGCCCTGGGTTCGATTCCTCAGCACCACATGAGCAAAAAGAAAAAAGCCAGAAGTGGTGCTGTGGCTCAAGTGGTAAAGCACTAGCCTTGAGCTGAAGAGCTGAGGGACAGTGCCCAGGCCCAGAGTTCAGGCCCCAGGACCTGACCCAAAAAAAGAAAAGATTAATTATCAAATGACTTATAAGACACATAAGCTTGGGCTGGGAATGTAGTTTATTGGTAGAGTGCTTGCCTAGCCTGCATGAAACCCTCCTCAGTACCACATAAATAAAAAAAGCCAGAAGTGGTTCTGTGGCTCAAGTAGTAAAAGGAAGGGTAAAAAGACAAAAAACATGTGCTCTTTAGAGGTCTTCCTGGGAATCCTACACATATTTCTTTTTAATTTTTTTTTTTTTTTTTGGTCCAGTTGTGGGGCACTGTCCCTCAGCTCTTCAGCTCAAGGCTAGTGCTCTACCACTTGAGCCACAGCACCACTTCTGGCTTTTTTCTTTTTGCTTATATGGTGCTAAGGAATTGAACCCAGGGCCTCAGGCTTGCAAGGCAAATGCTCTACCACTGAGCCACCTTCCCAGCCCCTCCTACACATATTTCTATCTATAGCTCACTGACCAGAACTTAACTGTGCAGAATTGCAAGGGAAGCTGGGCTTTTAGCTGAGCATATTGCCTCTCTAAATAATAAAGAAGAAAAGGAAAGGGAAAATGGACTATGGGATAGGTGAGCAGGAGACTACTATATTTTTGTTACACAATGTTTTACTGTGTAGTTTTACTGACTTTGATAGTATAAAATATTTAAGCTTTCAGAATTCTAGAGAAAGTTTCATAATTAGTAAAATCAGTGGATTAACTTCACAAATCCTGGCATGGACCCAAGGATATTTATTGCTTCTCTTTTTTTTAACTATATTTTTTGTTTTTTGTCTTTTCTTTTTTGGTAATGGGGATTGAACCCAGGATGTTGCACTTGCTAGGTAAGTGCTTTGCCACTGAGCTACATCCCAGCCCTATTTATTGCTTCTTATATGCAAAAATAACAAAATAATCACCAACTCATCCTGTTGTCAAATCTCATGAAGGTAGTGGAAATTATTGAGCAACTTTTAAATTCTGGATCAATTTAAAAAAACTCATCTTTTCTGTTTTTAGGAGATCAATGAGTTATTAATTAAAGAAAAGATTATGCAACTTGCCCAGCAGAAATCACAAATCCATACTCTTCAGAAAAGGGTGTTAAACTTGGAGAATGCTCTAACTTTCATGACTAGAGAGTTTGAGGCAGAAATTTTGAAACTGCGGCAACAGGCAACCATAGAGAATCAGGCAGGTCTGGTAGAAATTGACAAGCTGCAGCAAGTTCTTGATATGAAGGACAAGGAAATGAATCGAGTGAAGAAGCTGGCCAAGAACATACTGGATGAGAGGACAGAAGTGGAAAATTTCTTTCTAGATGCTCTACACCAAGTGAAGCAACAGATTATATTCAGCAGAAAAAACTATAAGGAGTTAGCACAAGCTGCTTTCAATTTAAAGATGAGAACAGCATGTTCAGGAAGAACAGAATATCCCCAAATCAGGACATTTGATGGCAGAGAATACAGCACTAATAGTGTGAATCAAGATCTCATAGAGGCTGAAAAATGGTACTAACACTTGAACACATTGCTTTTTTTGTATTGCCTTTTAATGTCCTTTAAAGAAATAAGAACTCAGAATAAGTTCAGTTTGATAATATCCAAATGTTGAAGTGATTTTTCAGTAAGTTATTGAGATAGGTGCTATCTTACTCATCTTTGAAACCTCTATGTTTAACAGTTATGTGGGACTTGGTATGTATGTGTTTTTATTTTTTGGTTGGTCATGGAGCATAAACTTTGGGATTGGGTGCGTCTCTGAGCTCTTTTGCTCAAGGCTAGCACTCTGCCACTTTGAGCCACAGCTCCACTTCTGGTTTGAGGGTAGTTAAATTGAGATAAGAATCTCATGGACTTTTTTCAGTCCCAGTAGCTTCAAACCACAATCCTCAGCCTCCTGAATAGTTCGGATTACAGGTGTGAACTACCAGCACCTGTCTTGTTTTGTGTTCTTAGTAGACACCTCTTTTTTTTGGGGGGGGGGTCCGGTTATGGGGCCTGAACTCTGGGCCTGGGTGCTGTCCCTCAGCTCTTCAGCTCAAGGCTAGTGCTCTACCACTTGAGCCACAGCGCCACTTCTGGCTTTTTTCTTTTTTGCTTATGTGGTGCTGAGGAATCAAACCCAGGGCCTCATGCATGCAAGGCAAGTGCTCTACCACTGAGCCACCTTACTAGCCCCTCTTTTTTTTTTCATGGTAGAAATTTGTTAAAGAAACTAAATTATTTCTACCAAAAGATGTCACTGTAGTATCTTTTACCAGCTCTAACTTGGAAAGTACTTATAAGTTAATTTCAGCTTAAATAATTTTTAGTAACTATATGTTTTATTGTATTAGCTTTACTATCCTTGGATGAAATTCATAGGTAATATCAAAATTTTTTAAAATTAAAAAAAAAATTCTTTTTTTTTTTAAATTTGTTTTTCTCCAGTCCTGGTGCTTGAACTCAGGGCTGGGCACTGTCCCTGAACTTCTTATGTTCAAGGCTGGCACTCTGTCACTTGAGCCACAGCACTACTTCTGGCTTTTTCTGTTTATGTGGTAATGAGGAATGGAACCCAGGACTTCATGCATGCTAGGCAAGCACTCTACCACTAAGCCACATTCCCAGCCCCAACAGTTTAATATTCTTTGTAGTAGTTTTGCAAAAATGTTTTGTGGGTTGGAAGATATTCAGTAATGTTCCTCCACATTGCTGTATTTCTCTCCCAATTTTCAAAATACACAAGGAATTTCCTGCCACTGTATAAAGGTAATAGAATGCTTGAGAGAGTTGATGACTATCTACATTGATTAGTGTTTCCTGTTGTGTTTGGTTTGGTTTGGTTTGGTCAGTTTTGGGGCTTGAACTCAGGGCCTGAGTGCTGTCCATGAGCCTCTTTGTGTTCAAGGCTAGCACTCTACTACTTGAGCCACATCACCACTTCCAGTTTGTTTGTTTGTTTTTTGTTGGTCGTGGGGCTTGAACTCTGGGCCTGGGCACTGTCCCTGTGCTCTTCAGCTCAAGGCGAGCGCTCTATCGCTTGAGCCACAGTGTCACTTCCGATTTTCTAGTGGGTTTTATTGGAGATAAGAGTCTCATGGACTTTCCTGCTGGGCTGGCTTTGAACCGTGATTCTCAGATCTCAGCCTCCTGAGTAGCTAGGATTATAGGCATGAGCCTCGAGCACCTGGCCACTTCCAGTTTTTGAGTGGTTTATTGGAGATAAGGGTCTAACAGGGACTTTTCTGCCTAGGCTGACTTTGAACAGCTACAGATTGCAGCCTCCTGAATATCTAAGATTACAGGCGTGAACCACCAGAACCCATTCCTGTTGGTTCTTTTGTCTCTTAACATAGTCTTTCCTCATTAACCACTAAATTATAAATTATATTTAATTGTTTAAATTATAGTGCATTGTTTTTTTGGGGGGAGGGTAGTCTTGGGGGTTGAACTCAGGGCCTGGTCATTGTCTCTGAGCCTCTTTTTGGTTAAGGCTAGCACTACTCTACCATTTAAGCCATAGCGCCACTTCCAGCTTTTTCTGAGTATTTTATTTATTTATTTATTTATTTATTTATTTATTTATTTATTTATTTATTTATTTATTTATTTATTTTGTCGGTTGTGGGGCTTGAACTCTGGGCTTGGGGGCTGTCCCTCAGCTCTTCAGCTCTAGGCACAGAGCTCTACCTCGTGAACCACAGTGCCACTTCCGGTTTTCTAGTGATTTACTGGAGATAAGAGTCTCACAGACTTTGCCCCGGCTGGCTTTGAACCACTATTCTCAGATCTCAGCCTCCTGAGTAGCTAGGATTCTGAGTATTTTATTGAAGATAAGAGTCTCACAGAGGGCTGGGAAGGTGGCTTAGTGGTAGAGCGCTTTCCTTGCATGCCTGAGGCCCTGGGTTCGATTCCTCAGCACCACATAAGCAAAAAGAAAAAAGCCGGAAGTGGCACTGTGGCTCAAGTGGTAGAGTGCTAGCCTTGAGCTGAAGAGCTGAGGGACAGCACCCAGGCCCAGAGTTCAGGACCAGACCCCCCCCCCAAAAAAAAAAAAAAAAAAGAGTCTGACAGACTTGTCTGCCTGGGCTGGCTTCGAACCAGGATCCTCAGATCTCAGCTTTCTGAGTAGCTAGTATTACAGGCGTGAGCCCCTGGCACCTGGCTCTACATTTTGAAGATTATCCGAAAAAGTGTTTTTTCTAACTTAATTTGATTCTTAAAAGGACAAGTTAAAAGGAAAACTTAAAAGGATTTCTTACTTTTATTAACTCAGAATCTCTTTTCTTTTGTCGCAGTACCATAGCTTGAACTCAGGGCCTCACATTCTTGGTCTGCTTGGCTTGACACAGCTTGCTTGCTCACAGCTAACACTCTACTATTTAAGCCATGCTTTCAGCCCAGCTTTTTGTTAATTAATTGGAGATAGATTCTCACAGACTTTTCAGTCTGGGGTTGCTTTGAACTATAATCCTCTGATCTTAGCCTACTGAATAGCTAGAATTACAAGTGTGAGTCAATAGTACCCAGCTTGAATTTAGCATCTTAGTGTGTTACCAAATGCATTTTCTGAGCTGGGAGCTGGTGGCTCATGCCTATAATCCTAGCAACTTGGGAGGCTGAGGATCACTATTTGAATGTAGCTCAGGCAGGAAAGTCCATGAGATTCTTAACTCTAATCACCCAAAAACTGGAAGTGGAACTGTGGCTCAAGTGGTAGAACCTTGAGTAAAAAAAGCCCCGAAAAAGCATCCAGGCCCTGGATTCAAGCCTCAGTACTGGCACAACAACCAAAAAAGGCATTTTCTGTTTAATGATTATTGTTTGGTGCAGTGCTGGGGATCTAACCCAGGGCTTTGTGTATACTGGGTGTCAAGTGCTTTGCCACTGACCTGCATCTCTCCCATATATGTATTTAAGACAGGATCTCAAACCAGATTGGCCTAGAACTCACTTTGTAGCCCAGGTTGCCATCAAATTTGTAATTCTTTTTTTTTTTTTTTTTTGTCAGTTGTGGGGCCGGAATTCTGGGCCTGGGCGCTGTTCCTCAGCTCTTCAGCTCAAGGTTAGCACTCTACCACTTGAGCCACAGTGCCATTTCTGGCCTTTTCTGTTGATGTGGTACTGAAGAGTTGAACCCAGGGCTTCAAGCATGCTAGGCAAGCACTCTACTATTAAGCCACATTCTCAGCCCTACTCAGCAGTCAATGTCCTATTGTATCATCAGAATTCTGTCACTGAACTTTATCTCCATTTACTTATTTATTTATAATTTCAGACAAGATCTCATTAAGTTGCTCAGGCTGACCTCAAACTTAAAATCCTTTGATACCCTTTTGAGAAGCTAGGATTACAGATGTATGCCTCCACACCCCAAAAAACGTTTATGTTATACAACATCAGTATTAACTTTTTTGTTGTTGTTAGTAGTGGGTCTTGAACTCTGGGCTTGGGTGCTGTCCCTCAGCTCTTCAGCTTAAGGCTAGCACTCTACCATGAGCCACAGTGCCAATTCCAGTTTTCTGAGTGGTTTACTGGAGATAAGAGTCTCAAGGACTTTCCTGCCTTGGCTGGCTTTGAACCATGATCCTCAGATCTCAGCCTCCTGAGTAGCTAGGATTATAGGGGTGAGCCCCTGACGCCCAGCTTCATATTAACTTTTTTTTTTTCTGTTATGTGGTACTGAGAAATCGAACCCAAGGCTTCATGCATGCTATGCAAGCACTCTACCACATTCCTCCCTTCATATTAACTTTTTAAAAAATAGTAGCTTAGGGGCTGGGAAGGTGGCTCAGTGGTAGAGCGCTTGCCTTGCAATGCATGAGGCCCTGGGTTCGATTCCCCAGCACCACATAAGCAAAAAGAAAAAAGCTGGAAGTGGCAATGTGGCTCAAGTGGTAGAGCGCTAGCCTTGAACTGAAGAGCTGAGGGACAGCACCCAGGCCCAGAGTTCAGGCCCCACAACTGGACCCCCCCCCCCAAAAATGGTAGCTTATGAAGTTTTGGAAAAAAAATTATTAAGACCTGCCTAGAAAGCTTAGCTGGAAATAATGTAGTTACAGCCTTAGCTAGAAGCACAAAAATAGAGCAGGGTCCCTTTGGCATGCCTATAATCCTAGCTGCTCAAGAGGCTAAGTTCTGGAGAATCATGGTTCAAAGCCAGCTCAGCCAGAAAAGTCTGATTCCATCTCCCAAAATAACTACCAAAAGGCTGGTGTAGAGGCATGGTTTAGGGGGTAGGGCACCAAAAAAAGCAAGACTCTTTAAGTTTGAAGCTTAGGTCCTGAGTTGACCCTCCCTACCCCTAATAACCACATTTATTTTTCTTGTAAACTCAGGGTTTAGGCACTATCCCTTTAGCTTTTTCTTTTAGGGCTGGCAGTCTACTACTTGAGCCACAGCTCTATTCTGGCTTTTTGGTACTTAATTGAAGATAAAGAGTCTCACAGACTTTTCCTGGTTTCAAACTGCGAACCTTCAGTCTCAGCCCACTGAGTACCTAGGATTATAGGCATGAGCCACTGGTGCCTGGCTATCTAAGTTTATCTTTTTTTCACTGTTTTCATAACAATATTTTATAGAAAAAGAAATGCCTGGGTCTGGGTATGTGGCTTAGAGGTACAGTGCTTGCCTAGCATGCATGAAGCTCTGGGTTCGAGTCCTCAGTACCACATAAATAGAAAAAGCTGGAAGTGGTGCTTTGACTCAAGTGGTACAGTGCTAGCCTTGAGCAAAAGAAGCTCAGGGACAGTGCCCAAGCCCTGAGTTCAAGCCCCAGGACTGGCAGGAAAAAAAAATACTTTAAAATGCTTAAATGCCTATTAGTAATAACCAGTGTTTTTTCTTTATCTTTGTGTATCTGGATATACAATGTTTCATGGCAGTATTCTATGTTGCTTTTTTTGCTTAATTGTTTGAGCATAAATATTTTGTTACTTTGATCTTAATGATAACTAATTTTGAAATGGCTAACATACCTTTTTCAAGTTTATGGTTGACATAGTTTGTTTTGTTATGGCTGACATTGTTTTCTATACATTATGTATTCAGTTGGAGGAAATTTCTTCTGTATATTTTGTATATTTTTTTTAAAGAAGAAAGGATGGTTTTAATTTTTCTTTCTGCTCTTTTTTCTTTTAAAATATTCAGGACAAGTACTCAAAGAAATGTGGATATTGGAGATTTGACCTGGGAGCAGAAGGAGAAAGTCTTGAGATTGCTGTTTGCAAAAATGAATGGTTTAGCTTCTAGGTAATTTCCCGTTTTTGCAGTGAAATGCCAAGTTGTTATCAAACCTAAAAAACACATAGAAATAATGAACTGATTCTTACTTAGAACAAAAGGAAATACATAAAAGGGAAGGAAATATAAGGGTTTTATTGCTTTTCATCTGTAAATAAGCATGAAAACAAAAAATGAAGTGAAAAAAGAGAAAGATTAATCTTAGATGCTGAGGGTAATGCTGTAAGTTATTAAATGCGCTTCCTACAGGAAAGATAACAATTATGAAAGTTTATTCTTCTGTAAAGATAAATGAATCAAAAGAATCTCTAACATGAGAAAGGGGCAAAGGCAAAGCAGTAATTCACATATATTCCAAGAAATTCTTTGTTTTTTTTTGGAACCTGTCCTGGGGCTTGAATTTAGGGCCTGGGTGTTGTCCCTGGGCTTTTTTGCTCAAGCTAGCTCAAGTAGTAGTTAACTATAGATCAGACTTTCCTGCTTGGGCTGGCTTTGACCCATGATCCACAGATCTCAGCCTCCTGAGAAGCTAGAATTACAGGTTTGAGCTACTGGGACCACCTAGGGCCTCTCATTCTTTTTTTTTTTTTATTGTGAAAATACCATACAGAGGGGTTACAATTACATGGGCAAGGTAATGAGTACATTTCTTACCAAGCATTGTTGCCTCCTCCTTTGTTGGGCGGGGGGAGGCAGTTGTGGGCCTCAGGTGCTGTTCCTCTTCAGCTCAAGGTAAGCGCTCTAACACTTCAGTCACAGAGCCACTTTAGGTTTTCTGGTGGTTTATTGGATAAGAGTCTCAAGAAGTTTTCTGCCCAGACTGGCTGTGAACTGTGATCCTCAGATCTCAGCCTCCTGAGTAGCTAGGATTACAGGCATGAGCCACTGGTGCCCGGCTTCTTGTTTAGCTTTTTCTCTTAGCAGCTGACACTTTACCATTTGAGCTACTTCCTGATTTTTGCTGGTTAATTGGAGATGAGTCTGTGAGATTTATCTGCCAGGGCTCTTTACACTGAGATCTTCAGATTTCAGCCTCCTGAATAGCTAGACTTACAAGGATAAGCCACTGGTGCTTAATTTAGTTAATGTGCTAAAGCCCCTAACTTCTAAATTACACTGGGCCTAAACTCCATTGGGTAACCCTTATGAGTTCTGAGGTTGTTTTCATGGGAATGAAAGTTTTTTGGGTGTTTTGATCAGTACTTTCTTTTAACCTTGCCCTCCACTGTTAATCATTGTGAGTACCTTCATTATATTCATCTCTATGCATTTCTTTTCTTGTTGGTAGTACTGGGGTTTGAACTCTTTTTATTTTGTACTTGCTAGACAGGTATTTTACCTACTCCATATTTTCTGTGTCTTGAGTTCAACAATTATATATTAACCTGTCTAATATGGCATATCTATGTTTGTTTAAAAAATCACTTTGAAAATAAGCTCATCTAACAAAAGCATTTCTCTCAACACTATAAAGGGTATAGTTGGAAGACACAACATCTTTATTTTTGTTGACTTATCTGCTACAGGAAATATAACCAGAGTTCTCGGCCTCCAGTTCCAGATACTCATGTTTCTGACAATGGAGAAATGAAAGAATCTGGGTAAGGGCTGGGAAGGTGGCTCAGTGGTAGAGCACTTGCCTAGCATGCAAGAGGCCCTGGGTTTGATTCCTCAGCACCACATAAGCAAAAAGAAAAAAGCCAGAAGTGGCACTGTGGCTCTAATGGTAGAGCGCTAGCCTTGAGCTGAAGAGCTGAGGGACAGTGCCCAGGTCCAGAGTTCAGGCCCCCACAACCGGACCCAAAAAAAAAAAAAAAAAGAATCTGGGTAAGATCTTGAGAACCTGACAATAATGATGGTTGTAGACATTGGCACATGCTAGATTTGACATGGAATAATATGAAAAGTCTTTGTTCTGAACCAAATTCCTATTGGCAGCACTATCATTTTGTCATTACTGCAGGAATGAAAATATACAAGAGCAAACCTTCATCACCCAACAAGTTCCGATATCAAATGCTGGTGAAATGGTGCTACCCCGTATTCCACAAGGACCACAGGTCTCTGAATAAGTAAGGACTCTAATTAATCAAACAACACCCATAATTGTTACCCTTCACTAGGCATCTTAGCCAATTTCTCAGTGATTTCCTAGCTAGCCAGCAGCTCTGAGGAATTGAGAAGAGTAATAGTACTAACGCAACACCACAGGAACTTTAAGAAATTGTGCATACGTATCAAGGCTTATTATACATAACATAGATGCATATCTGAAGCACTGATGGTATAGAAAACTATAGTATGAAGGTCTGGGAAGGTGGCTCAGTGGTAGAGTGCTTGCCTTGCATGCCTGAGGCCCTAGGTTCAATTCCTCAGCCCTACAGAAGCAAAAAAAAAAAAAGAGAAAACTATAGTGTGAAGTAGCAGCTAGCCAAAATATGTATTACATGAACCTAGGGTCTTGTGCATGCCAGGCAGTCACTACCACTAAGCTAAACCTCAGTTCTTCTCTTATTTAACATAAACATAATGACCTTATAACTATTGTCTTTGGACATGAGTATAAGTCAAAATAATGTAGAGGACAAATGAAGTTAGGAAAGTACATAAGGAAGTATGATACCATTTTTTAGAAAGCCAAATTCTGTTTTTCTTTTTAAGGACTTTTATTGATAATCAATTAGTACAATGTAGAAAGAGAAAATTCAAATAAGGTCATAGTAGTTCAACAGAGAGATTAAAATCCTTATTTTTTAGTTGCTACCACCATGACTATAACTAGTTTTCTCCATCTAAGAAACAGCCAGGTGCTGGTGGCTCACCTGTAATCCTAGCTATTCAGGTAGCTGAGATCTGAGGATTGTAGTTCTAAGCCAGCCCTGGCAGGAAAGTCCTTGAGACTCTTATCTTCAATTAACTGCCAGAAAACAGGAAGTGATTCTGTGGTTCAAAGTGGTAGAGTGCTAGCCTTGAGCAAAATAAAAGCTCAGCGACAGTGCCAGGCCCTGAGTTCAAGCCCCACGACTGACCAAAAAAGAAAAAGAACAAACTTCTGATGAACAAGTAGCTGGCCGAATATAGTAACGCAATTTTGCTTAGTCTTTTTTTTGTGAACTTAAGTCCTGGGACTTAAGTTCAGGGTATAGGTGCTGTCCTTGAACTTTTGTACTGTACTACTTGGAGTACTACTACTTTGTACTCTACTACAGAAGTAGAGCTCTTCTGGCTTTTTGGTGGTTTATTTCTAATAAGAATCAAGCTTTCCCTGCTCGGGCTAGCTTCAAATTGCAATCCTTAGATCTCAACCTCTTGAGTAGGTAGGATTACGGCATGAGCCACTGGTGCTGGCTTGATTAGTCATCTTTTTTTTTTTTTTTGGTGGTTTATTGGAGATAGGAGTCTCACAGTCTCTCCTGCCCGGGCTGGCTTTGAACCGCGATCCTCAGATCTCAGCCTTCTGAGTAGCTAGGATTACAGGCGTGAGCCACCAGCGCCCGGCTAGTCATCTTTAAAAGAGTGACTTCCCTTAACTATAAAGAAAATGTTAAGAGTCTTGTGATTGTTTAATTCAACTTGGAATTTAGACAATAACTTTTTATTCAACCCAGACTAAAGTTATTGGATTGGATTAAAAAATAGCTATTTTATGAGCTAAAACAAAGGGCATTGTATTCTCAACTTACCAATTTCTATTGCCACCGTTAGAAAGGGCAGAAGAAAAAAAAACCAACAGGGCTGTGTGGTTTGTTAATTTTTTTTGTGTGCCAGTCTTGGGGCTTGAACTCAGAGCCTGGATGCTGTGTGCATGAGCTTTTTTGCTCAAGGGTAGCACTCTACCATTTGAAACAGCTCCATTTCTGGAGCTGTTTGGTGGGTTAATAGATAAGAATCACAGGCTTTCCTCCAGGCTTGGCTTCAAACTGTGATTCTCAGATCTCAGCCTCTTCAGTAGCTAGGATTCTAGGTATGAGTCATCAATGCCTGGCTTGTTAGTTCTTTTAATTACTGAAGGTCTGACATTCTAGCCAGTACATAGTAATAATAAGCCTTAAGTACAGTCCATTGAGTATACATATATTTTTTAAACAATCTTTACTTAACTCATTGAATTAACCACGTAGAATAGGGTCCAAATAATTAATGAGGAAGCAGAAAAGTAATTAACCAGTGCCATCTGGCAGAGCAGCAGAGTTCCCTCCATCAGAGCTAACAGGCTTCTTCTAGTTCACAAAGTTAGGATTCATATGGGATGGTGGAGCAAAAAGAATCCCTGCTGTTTAGAACATCAGTTTCTATTCTGAGTTAAAATTTAGATAGAGCAAAGAAACAAAACATTCCAAGGTAGTTGAATTTGTGGTAGCAAAGACTATCAAAAGCTTGTCACTACTTATGTAATGGAAAGCTTTGAAATTTCTTAAGTCCTGAAGAGTTATTCTACATAAATTGTTCTTTCATTAAAATATTACTAGTGAGAAATTCAGGCAGGAGGAAATAATAATATATAAATTTGGCAAATAATAGCAGGTTAGACTTGGTTAAGGCAAGAATCTTACCCATTTCACATAGTTAAAACACTCTTAATTTCTGGATACAAAATAATTTTTGAAACAATTATCCAAGAAGACAATTTGTATGTAAATTAATAGCTGAAGCATTGATTAGTGATTGCTGAAGCAAACTCTGAAAGTTAACATTTGGCACAGCTGATAAAAGGTTGATTTATCCATTGTATACTGAGGTATTCTTGTGAAGTATTTTAAGAAGCAGGAACAAGGACAATGAATGAACTTGTGCTCATAAATCACAAGGACAATGAAGTGACACTGAGCAAAAGAGAAATAGCCATCATATTGGATAAGTAGAAATGGTGTACATCTGTGTGGTACATGATGAGTGAAAAGCAGAGGAGGGGTAGTGCCCACTGCTGTTGATGAAGGGCTGTATTTGAGGCACAATTAGAGAGTGAACTGTTTATGTCTTATTTCCCCACAAGGGTTCTTTTTCCACTTGTTGAAATATTTTCTGTATATAGAGTGACCTCTCCCTCCTTCAAAAAGGAGAAATTTTAGAAAACAGGATTAAGTTGTCCTTCCAGATAAGCATTTCACAGTTACGATACCCCCGAAAAAAGTATGAAGAACAAGTGAAAACTTGGGTGTCATCATTACACCAACATTCTCCCTATAGCAACTTTGAATGGATGGAGCATCTTGAGAGAATTTAGTTGTATCCAATTCTAGGAAATTTTTTTTTTTAGCAAAGATGGCAAATAAAGTTGGTCAAGAATGAAGATTACTCAGGATCAAGTCTTGAAGAAACTTGTTTCTAATGACCCATGGTAGGCATGACTACAGCAGGTGAGGAAAGAGTAGCATCCTCTTCTTTCCACTGAGAAGTGATGGTCTTTAGCTGAGTATAGAACTGGATGCCCTAAGAAAGCAAAGAGTTAGCATATACTTTAGGATATTTCGTGACTCAATTTTTTTTTTCCTTGTCGGTCGTGGGACTTGAATCCGGGCCTAGGTGCTGTCCCTCAGCTCTTCAGCTTAAGGCGAGCGCTCTACCACTTAAGCCACAGTGCCATTTCCAGTTTTCTAGTGGTTTTTATTGGAGATAAGAGCCTCACTGAGGGCTGGGAAAGTGGCTCAGTGGTAGAGTGCTTGCCTTGCATGCATGAGGCCCTGGGTTCAATCCCTCAGCAGCACATAAGCAGGAAAAACCAGAAGTGGTGCTGTGGCTCACGTGGTAGAGCACTAACCTTGAGTTGAAAAGCTGAGGGACAGTGCCCAGGCCCAGAGTTCAGGCCCCATGACTGACCAAAAAAAAAAAAAAATAGTACATTTCTTTGGGGCTGGGAAGGTGGCTCAGTGGTAGAGCGCTTGCCTTGCATGCCTGAGGCCCTGGGTTCCATTCCTCAGCACCACATAAGCAAAAAAGAAAAAAAGCCAGAAGTGGCACTGTGGCTCAAGTGGTAGAGCGCTAGCCTTGAGCTGAAGAGCTGAGGGATAGCGCCCACGACAGGACCCCCCCAAAAAAAGTCTTACTGACTTCCTGCCCAGGCTGGCTTTGAACTGTGATCCTGAGATCCCAGTCTCCTGAAGAGCTAAGATACAGTCTAATTGGGGATTGTAGTCTTTCCTGCCTGTTGTTGGCTTCAAACTTCAATCCTCAGATCTCAGCCTCCTGGTAGCTAGAATTATAAAGGTGTTAGGCTACTGGTGCTAGGAAGACTTTATATATAAACACATGTATGAGGTCCTGGATTCAATCCTGTAACACTGTAAAAGAGATAAATATGTACATTTATACATACAAGTATGATATATGTATACACCACATATATGTATAATTTATGAGAATAAGCTTGATATTAAGTGTGGTTGTTCATGCCTATAATCTTAGCATTGGGAGATGGAAGCCGGAAGATCACATGTTCTAGGCCAGCTTGGGCTATAGCAAGATCTTGTCTCAGAAAAAATACCATTAACAACAACAAAAATCTTTTATTAATGTTTTACTTCTCTTTTTTTTTTTTTCTGGTGAGGGGGGTGCTTACAGCATTTCTCTGCCTCATATATCCAAATAATTGATTCTGCAAGTAAAGCCCATCACATTGGACTGCTTAGGAAAAAACTTTTTTTTTTTTTTTTTTGTTAGTCAAGGGGTTTGAACTCTCGGTCTGGACACTGTCCCTCAGCTCTTCAGTTCAAGGCAAGCACTCTATCACTTGAGTCATAGCATCACTTCCAGTTTTCTGGAATTGGCAATAAGAGAGATTGGAGATAAGAGCCTCATAGACTTTCCTGCCCAGGCTAGCTTTGAACTGTGACCTTCAGATCTCAGCCTTCTGAGTAGCTAAGATTACAAGTGTGAGCCACCAGCACCAAGCTAGGAAAGATTTTTGTTCTGTTTTTTTTTTTTTGTTTTGTTTGTTTTTGTTTTTTGTCTGTCATGGGCTTGAACTCTGGCCCTGGGCACTGCCCCTCCAGCTCTTCAGCTCAAGGTGAGTACTCTACCACTTGAGCTATAGAGTCCTTCTGGTTTTCTGGTAGTTTATTTGAGATAGGAGTCTCACAGTCTTTCCTGCCCGGGCTGGCTTTGAACCACGATCCTCAGATCTCAGCCTCCTGAGTAGCTAGGATTACAGGCATGAGCCGCCAGTGCCCGGCTGTTTTTGTGTTTGCTTTTTTTTGTTTTTGCCAGTCCCAGGCTTGAATTCATGGCCTCGGCACTGTCCCTGAGTTTCTTTTGCTCAAGGGCCACAGGGCCACCTCTGGCTTTTTCTGTTTATGTAATACTGAGAAATCAAACTTAGTGCTTCATGAATGCTAAGCAAGCACTCTACCACTAAGCCACATTCTCAGCCCTAGGAAAAACTTTTTTTTTTTGGTCGGCCGTGGGGCTCGAACTCTGGGCCTGGGCACTGTCCCTCAGCTCTTCAGCTCAAGGCGAGCGCTCTACTACTTGAGCTACAGCACCACTTCCGGTTTTCTGGTGGTTTATTGGAGATAGGAGTCTCACGGTCTCTCCTGTCCGGATTGGCTTTGAACCGCGATCCTCAGATCTCAGCCTCCTGAGTAGCTAGGATTACAGGCGTGAGCCACCAGCGCCTGGCTCCTAGGAAAAACTTTTAAGTAATAGTTTTACTGTTTTTTTTTTTTTTTTTTTTTTTAAGAAATGCTTGTTACCAGTATCAAATTACAGGTCATCTGTGATTTACTAATTTTCCTTTTTTATGAGGTAATGTCTCACTATGTAGTCTCATCTGTCCTCATTTCCTTTTCAGTTAGGACTGTGATGTAGGCCATTATTGCTACTTAATATGCCATGCTGTTCCTGCTTTATTATATGTGTACCTGCTGAGGGATATGATAACAGTGATAATTCAGTCTTTATAACCTTATGAAATATATTCAAATTTTATAGCTGAAGAAACTTGAGGCATAAAGGAGGGTTTTCTTACCAGCTAATAACTGGTAGGGCTAGGATTTGAACCTAGAGACACTGATTCCAGTTTGCTTTATTTTCTTATTCAGTGTTTGGTAACAGAGATACTCAATTAAAAAAAATATATATATATATATATTTGGTATTAGGTATTGAACCAGGGCCTTGAGCATTCTAGACAGGCATTCTTCCTTATTAAGCTACAACCTTGGCACTCAAACTGTCACAGGAGAAACAGGTGCCATGAAGAGTACATGGGCCATATCACCCAGCACTGAGGAAGGGTGGTAGTGGTCAGAGGTTAATTTTCTGAAGGGAAGAGGGTCATAAGCAGAGGGAATACAGACTTGGGGTTTTTCATGCTTTTTACCTAAACTTTGTTGCCTTATTCAGGAAAATATAACTTAGTGAAATTTTGTTATCTTTTAAATCTTTTCTAGGGGACTTTTTGAAAACACTACAGAACAACATATGACCCCAGATAGGCTGCTTGCAGATCCTTCTTTGCAGAATTCTAGCTTCTGAATAAGTTCAAGAAGAAAGTTTCTTAAAGAAAAAAAAAAATTACCTGTTTGCCATAGAAATTGGTGTCTCCCCTGAAGGAAGATCGAGAGCCCGTGAATGAGAACATTGGCAAAGGCACTGGAATGGGAACATTCACTCCCACCTAAGAAGAACAAATCCATGCACTACTCAGCAAAGGACTCAGACTCCATTTAGAAGCTCAAAGACAATACAGAGACCAGTTTTATTTTTTCTTCAGTTTTAAAGTTCATTCTGTTTGAAAAAGACTTGTTTTAAATAGCCATCTTGCACCCTGTCCTCCACCCCGTGGGCTTTATTCCTGAGGAAGAAATACAGCATTGTGGGAGATTAAAGAGGCAGTTTTTAAGCAAACTGCAGTGGCCACTGATTGCTGTTTACTATCTTAGGAAAGCGCTACAAGAAACTCCAAAAATTATATTCACAAACCTGTCCAACATCTACCAGGTGGGAATATTTCCGAGCAGTGGCTCCATTGGTGGTGAAGATGGCAGTTCCATTTCCATATGGGTTATCATTTACGATCTTGATGGCTTCATCTAGTGTTTCTGTCTCTAGTACCACAAGAACTGGACCAAAAATCTCTTCTTTATAACATGTCATATTTGGCTGTCAGGAGTGGTGTATCGAGGAAAGAAGTCAGCTTTTTGAGTTGAGTATTTTATGGTTATATTTAGCATTTTTATTGCCCACTATTTACATGGGCAGTTTTCGTGTTAGCCCTCTCTTCATCTTAAGCATTTTATGGGAAAATAAAGTCGTTCTCTATCCTCTGGGCTAAAAACATATAAACAACTTGAAATTCCTATTAACTGTAACTACACTTTTTTTTGAGCACTATGTTTTTAAGTTCCCATGATCATCTACTAGCTTCTTTCTTACATCTACACGCTTCTTTCTTAATAGTTATACAACTGGTTTCACATAGTTACCAAAAAAAATCACAGAAAATTTATTTTTCATAAATCAAATATGAAGTACATTTGAAGAATTTTTCCAGTTTTAGAAACTACACTCAGTTCTCTGTACCATAAGCCAATCAACTTTCATTCAGTTCTTTGCCTCCCAAATAAGTCTATTAAGTTTCTGTTTTGATACAGATTCATAAACATTCCAAAAATCCTTTAGCATTGTACCTAGTCACTTTTGTTTGTTGCTGATAAGTAGATTTTTCTTTTATGGTTCTGTGGCAAGAGATTTCCTAACTTCTGTACTTGTATTCAATCCTTGATTATTCAGTATTATAGTGAAGATATATATCATTTAGCATGATAATTGGAAGACTCTATAATAAATAAACACTGACAAATCACCTCTTTTTTTGGTTCCTTTCTGGTGAGAGGCAACTAAACTTTAGGTAGATATTCAGTAAATCTTGTGATATACTGAGCCACTGCAAGGCTCAATTTATGAGTTCAATTATATGACCAAGGCAGGAGGGTGATAAACAGTAATTATAGAGGAAACGAGGTGACAAACTGCAATGGACTACTGTGGCTGTTACCTGTTTTTGCCACAAATTCAGAACAGTTTATACTTTTTTAAGGTGTTGGGAAAAAGATCATTTCGTGACATGTAAAACTTACATGGAAAATTCTTGTAAATTCATAAAGTTACTGAAACACACGTAGTGTTTATGGCTGATTCTATACTGTATACCATAGTTGTGGACTTGTGATAGATATTATAGAAAACTGTAAGTCAGGAGGGGAGGCTTTGATTCTAGGTAGAACAACTCAGCAACCTTGGCAAGAGTTGAGGTCTTTTCATTAAAAGTCTTCATGTAGGGGCTGGGAAGATGGCTCAGTGGTAGAGTGCTTGCCTTGCATGCATGAGGCCCTGGGTTCGATTCCTCAGCACCACATAAGCAAAAAGAAAAAAGCTGGAAGTGGTGCTGTGGCTCAAGTGGTAGAGCGCTAGCCTTGAGCTGAAGAGCTGAGGGACAGTGCCCAGGCCCAGAGTTCAGGCTCCACGACCGGACCCAAAAAAAAAAAAAAGTCTTCATGTATGATTTAAAGAGATGAGATTCCATAACACCTAAGGTGACTTAAGTTCTCCTGGTTATGAAATTATTTACCTTGACATTTGAGATGATGGTTGGTCCAACAAAATTACCATTCTCATAGCCTTTGACTTTAATTTTTCGCCCATCTAAAAGGATAGAAGCTCCCTCCTTCGTTCCACTATCAATTAGATTGCAGACTCGTTCTTTGGCCTGTGGAGTGATCAGTGGGCCAAGATCAGCTCCAGGCTGGTCTCCTGTAAAACAACATACAAGTATGTAAGGTGTTTATTAACATAAATTATAGCTATTAAGCCATGGCTATGAATTGACACATACAGTTAGAGATGAAATTGGCAAACACCACTGCTAAAATCAAGGTTAGATGCAGAATCTCAAGTTGCTGAGCAGATGACTGATTTACCTGCATTGACTCTTAGTTTTTTGGCCCGTTCCACTAGCTCTGGCAGCCACTTCTTAGCTTCTCCCACAAGAATTGCTGTTGAAAGAGCCATGCAGCGCTGACCAGCAGCTCCAAATGCTGCCCCAACAAGCTGGTTTAGGGTATTTTCTTTATTGGCATCTGGCATAATTACCCCATGATTTTTGGCTCCCTAAAGAAATAGAGAAAGTGCATGGGTCTTCCTTAGCCAAATACTATTAAACTAAGAAATTAAAAGAATCTGAGATCTCAAATAAGAATTTAAAGAAAGGACTAAAGCATTCAACCTTTGAGGACGAAATTATTTTTACTGTTGCTGAAATCAGCAACATAGAACAGATCTCTATATTACTTTTTGCTTTCTACTTGATAAGCTGATAGATGTTACTTAGATCTAAAAAGGAAGACAATCACAACCCAACAGACAGGTTACAAGTACTGCATCCAAGAACCAGAAAAACTCCCCTCTTTTTTCTCAAGTTAGATATTTTCTGCTAGGGTTTCCTGTCAAATGAAGAACAATAAAAACAAAGAGCTGCCAGTAATAATGCCAGTAGCTGGCTGAGAGAAAATAAGAGACCTTTCTGATATGTAACATGGAGTCTGGGTGCAAAGCTGCATTTATATCTTTCCTGTGTAGGATGAGATGATCTCTTCCACAGATAAATTCCTACACATGACTATAAGTGACGGCATGAACAGATACCATGGCTGCTAGTTAAGTTTAATCTTGTTGGGAACATTTGGCTTTTTCTAGTGTCTTAAATAGACTGGTCTCTCAAAGGTATCTGTACCATTGACATTAATAATTAGGTTTCATATTAAAAGCAGGATTAACAACTAGAAAAACTGTATAAATGAAGAAAAGGCACAGTAACAGAATTTGGTTATTACTACTCAAGCTCAATGAATAAATAACTCCTGAGGAGGAATGTGCCCCCCCTTTTTTAAACCAAGATAAGTACTATATGCTAAAAGGTGATTAACATAACAGAATAAAACTCATTTTCAGGGCTAATGAGAAGGTATTTAGGATGAAGTGGTAATTAAGAAACACTGGCTTTAGTGAGATGCTGAAGGGCTGTTCCTTGATAATTTAAACACCTGTAACAAAGGAGGAAAAAGAAATTTAAAAATCACCATATTAGCTTGAACCCTCTTGCCGTGTCTTGACCCTCTTTCGAAAATGTACTCTCCTGCCTGGTTGGATCCCACAAAGCTGATTGCTTTGATATCCGGATGATCACAAATAAAATTGACAGCTTTAAGAAGAGAATAAATAATTACCAAAAAAACAGCTGGCAATAGTCTCCTCAACCTGGCAATGGTTTTTCCAGTGCTATGAATTAGAAATTTTCACATATCTCTGTCTACACTGAATTTCCATTGCAAAGGTCTCATTTATTTCTCTTAGCTTTTTTTTTTGTCGGCCGTGGGGCTTGAACTCTGGGCCTGGGCGCTGTCCCTCAGCTCTTCAGCTCAAGGCGAGCGCTCTACCACTTGAGCTACAGCGCCACTTCCGGTTTTCTGGTGGTTTATTGGAGATAGGAGTCTCACGGTCTCTCCTGCCCGGGCTGGCTTTGAACCGCGATCCTCAGATCTCAGCCTCCTGAGTAGCTAGGATTACAGGCGTGAGCCACCAGCGCCCGGCTTTCTCTTAGCTTTTTAAAATTACAAATCCTATTAAGCCTGTCACACTGTTTATTTTCTATTTCAGAATTTCCACTTACAGTCTAAATGCTATCATTCCTATTTCCCTGTAAGATAACAGCCTTTCAAAACTGGATCCATTTTGTCATTTAAGAAATGTATAAGGGCTGGGAAGGTGGCTCAGTGGTATGAGGCCCTGGGTTCAATTCCTCAGCACCACATAAGCAAAAAGAAAAAAGCCGTAAGTGGTGCTGTGGCTCAAGTGGTAGAGCGGTAGCCTTGAGGTGAAGAGTTGAAGGACAGCGCCCAGGCCCAGAGTTCAGGCCCACGACCGGACCGCCCCCCCCCAAAAAAAAAAAAAAAGAATGTATGAGCTGAGTGCTAGTAGCTCATGCCTGTGATCCTAGCTACTCAGGAGGCTGAGATAGGAGGATCAAGGTTCAAAGCCAGTGTGGGCAAGAAAGTCCGTGAGATTTTTATCTCCAATTAACCACCAGAAAACCGGAAGTGGTGCTGTGCCTCAAGTGGTAGAGCGCTTGCCTTGAGCTGAAGAGTTCAGGGACAGCACCCAGGCCCAGAGTTCAAGACCCATGACCAAAAAAAAAAAAACCTAATTGTCACACTAAGCCTCTCAGTGTATTATATGTGTGTAACTGAGTCTTTTAGTGTATTGATAGGTGATATAGCATACTATTTAAAAGCAAGAACCAGAGTCAGCTTTCCTGGTTATACATATCCTAACTGTGTGGTTTCTAGTAGTATGACTTAGGGCAAAATAGGATTTTGTTCTGACTTTCTGATCTGTAAGATGGAAAAACAGTACCAGCTTCAAAGGGTTCCTGTAAAGATGCAATGAGGTGACCAACTTTCTCTTTAATCTCCTCTCTGTACACAGATAGCAAACAATCATGACCTCCAAATACAGAGGTTCCTTCTTTTTCTCCTTTTTTGTCAGTCCTGGGGCTTGAGCTCCAGGCGTGGGCACTGTCCCTGAGCTTCTACTTGCTCAAGGCTAGCACTCTACCACTTGAACCATAGTGCCACTTCTGGCTTTTTCTGTTTATGAGGAATCAAACCCAGGGCTTCATGCATGCCAGACAAGCATTCTACCACTGAGCCACATTCCTAGCCCCATATATGTTCCAATGGGGAATTCCTTTCCTTCCAACTTCCTTATCTTAGAATACCCAATCACCATTTAATATGTTGACTTTTGTGGGGAGCCAGATTAAGTAGCCACATATAGAAGGGTAGTTACCTTCGTGCTGTCCATGGATGATATTCAGTGTTCCATCAGGGGCACCAGAGTCTTGAAGCAACTTAGCAAGAAGCATGGTTGCTCCAGGGACTCGCTCTGATGGTTTCATCAGGAAAGTATTACCACAAACCATGGCCATGGGAAACATCCACAAGGGGATCATGGCAGGAAAATTAAATGGAGCGATGCCTGCACACACCCCTAGAGGTAGGCGGTAGGAATAAAGGTCCATATCCTTGGTGATGGATGGCATAGTCTCTCCCAGCATGAGGGATGTCACACTACAGGCGTGTTCAACCACCTCTGGAACATAGAAGAAGTCAGGCACTGGATGTCCATACTGAGCACTCATTACTAATTCAGCTCTGAGAAAATGTTGCTCAGGCCAATGACAGGAGAGAAACACTAATTTAGCTTTCTATACAGAGATTATCCAAATTGAAATTCCCTGGGAAAAACATCACAGAATAGCAAAATCTATATAAGGAAATAAGCAATTTTCCCATTCTGGGACCTTTGCCTCCCATTTTCTTTTTTTTTATAGGGCCTGAACTCTGGGCCTGGGCGCTGTCCCTCAGCTCTTCAGCTCAAGGCTGGTGCTCTTACCACTTGAGCCACGGCGACACTTCCGGCTTTTTTTTCTTTTTGCTTATATGGTGCTGAGGAATTGAACCCAGGGCCTCATGCATGCAAGGCAAGCGCTCTACCACTGAGCCACCTTCCCAGCCCTGCCTCCCATTTTCTTTGCTTTTCCCCCGAAAGTCCCAAGAGTGACTCCCAGCTTACGAAGGCCTCGAAATACATCTCCTTCAGCATCAGCTAGGGTCTTTCCTTGTTCCAATGTGATTAATCTGGCAATTTCTTTCTACAGAGAAAATACACAAATGGAAATGAATGCAAGGATGATCTGTTTTGGGGTTGGGGGGTAGGGGAAGTGCTAGGGATTGAACCTAGGGGTCCTATGCATGCTAAGCATACACTATACCACTGAGCTGTATCCACCCATTAGGTTCCTTTTAATTCTCAAGTGGCCAAGGAAGAGCAAAACAGAACTAGAATAAAAGAGTTATGATTAATGTCTTTAAGGTAAAGAGTTGGGAAGGGTACTTGAAAAGCTTTCTGGAAAATAAACAAGCACTCTGTGGGCACTCTATAGGGTGAAATACACTCTTCAGATTTCTTACCAAGTTTTCTTTAATAAGTTGTTGATAGCGGAGAAAGATCTGCTGACGGCTTAATATTGATGTGTCTGCCCATGTGGGAAAAGAACGCTTGCAGGCAGCAACAGCTGCATCCATTTCAGCCTTGGTGGACTGAGGGACGCGACCAATGACCTCATTGGTGGCCTAATGGGGAAAAGAGGATGTCACACTTTGCCAGCGACTCACCTTCTCCACGTTTCATCTTTTCTCTGGCAACACTGTTTCATGACAACAAATACCTAGGTCCCCATCTTCCTACCATATTCCCAGAATTCTAGGCTAGTTGGTGTAAGTCCCAAAGCAACTTTGCTTACTGGGTTGTGAATGTCAATCCATTTGTCACTTCTGGATTCAACAAATTTCCCATCAATGAAGAGTTTTACAGTTGGCTGGAAAACAAAATAATAAAAACACAAGAACTTTGTATTTGTTTTGCTTCTCCCTTTCCCAGTCACAAAGAAATTTAGATGGATGACTAAATCTTCTGGTCTCTATCATTAGGAAGGAGATACATATACTAAGGCACTTTTTATTAGCTTACATTAGTTATACAGAGGAGGATTTAATTGTTACATTTCCACATATTTTACAATATAGTCTAATTAATCTCATTATTTGGGGGGGGTGCACTGGGGTTTGAACTGAGGGCTGTGTACTTGCTAGGTAGGCAGTCTACCACTGAGCCATATCTCCATCCAGAAACATTCAATATTCTTTTTTTTTGGCGGGGGGGGAGGGGGTCCGGTCGTGGGGCCTGAACTCTAGGCCTGGGCGCTGTCCCTCAGCTCTTCAGCTCAAGGCTAGTGCTCTACCACTTGAGCCACAGTGCCACTTCTGGCTTTTTTCTTTCTGCTTATGTGGTGCTGAGGAATCGAACTCAGGGCCTCATGCATGTAAGGCAAACGCTCTACCACTGAGCCACCTTCCCAGCCCCACATCACATTCAATATTCTTGTCTACAGTGAATATGATGATGGAGTACAACCTCCTAATACTATGGTCTCTCTGAGAATGGGAAATTTTCTGCTATTCCTCCAGTGAACTTTATGAGAGAACATATCATGAAGAAGCTTATACTAAGATTACAGCCATTCTGTTTTCAAAGACTAGCTATTGTGACTTATTGGTCTGCTGACTTCCTTACATGCTATACACAAATCTTTATGATCTAAAAGTTTAAAAAAAATTTTTTTTTTTTTTTTGTCGGTCATGGGGCTTGAACTCTGGGCCTGGGCGCTGTCCCTCAGCTCTTCAGCTCAAGGCGAGCGCTCTACCACTGAGCTACAGCGCCACTTCCGGTTTTCTGGTGGTTTATTGGAGATAGGAGTCTCACAGTCTTTCCTGCCCGGGCTGGCTTTGAACCATGATTCTCACAGATCTCAGCCTCCTGAGTAGCTAGGATTACAGGCGTGAGCCACCGGCGCCCAGCTTAAAAAAATTTTTTTTGTAACTATGCCTTTTTTTTGTCAGTTGTGGGGCCTGAACTCTGGACTGGGCACTGTCCCTCAGCTCTTCAGCTCAAGGCTAGCACTCTACCACTTGAATCACAGCACCACTTCCAGCTTTTTCTGTTTATGTGGTACAGAGGAACTGAACCTGGGCCTTATGTATGTGAGGCAAGCACTCTACCATTGAGCCATCTTCCTAGCCCCTAACTATGCCTTTTTTGAGAAGTAGCTTGTATTCACTACATTATCAATGAGGTGTGGTGCTTTCTTTTATTATAACAAGTACATGAGAGTAGAAAGGAAAGAAGCTTATCCTGGAGTTCTAGAAGCTAAAAGTCTAAGATCCAGCAACCATGTCTAGGACACCTTAGAAAGGCAGGGAAAATGGTTATAGGAGTCATTTTATCTCACCTTAAAGGTGCCACATTGTAATGCCACACAATGGTAATCACATTTCAATATTAATTTTGGCGCTGTGGCTCAAGTGGTAGAGCACTAGCCTTGAGCTGAAGAGCTGAGGGACAGCGCCCAGGCCCAGAGTTCAGGTCCCACGACCAGACCCCACCCCCCCCCCCAAAAAAAAGTATGAGACCTTGAGTACAAGTCCCAGTACTGGTAATAATTATTTAAATAAATGACTAGCAACCATGAGGTCCTGGATTCAAAATCACAATACTGTCATAAAAAATACCCAAATCTATACTAGATTCCTTCTTGAAAGTCAATCTTCAGTGCCCAATTCACTTACCACTGAAGATGAAGAGAAGGAAGATACTGGATACCAGGTGGGGTTTGCTTTGGAAGCAAGCTGTAAAATAAGAATTTCATAAATGAGAGCAGAAAATGATTTAGCTAATAGCTACTAAGATGCTCAACATTATATAACTACAGTACAAATATGAAAAAGGACTTGGTGCTTGCACTCAAAGGTAATTTAGTCTTTAAAAAAAACACATGAGGGCTGGGAAGGTGGCTCAGTGGTAGAACATTTGCCTTGCATGCCTGAGGCCCTGGGTTCGATTCCTCAGCACCACATAAGCAAAAAGAAAAAAAGCTGGAAGTGGCGCTGTGGCTCAAGTGCTAGAGTGCTAGCCTTGAGCTGAAGAGCTGAGGGACAGTGCCCAGGCCCAGAGTTCAGGCCCCATGACCGGACCCAAAAAAAAAACAAACACATGAGGACTGGGAAGGTGGCTCAGTGGTAGAGCGCTTGCCTTGCATGCATGAGGCCCTGGGTTCAATTCCTCAGTACCACATAAGCAGAAAAAGCCAGAAGTGGTGTTGTGGCTCAAGTGGTAGAGCGCTAGCCTTGAGCTGAAGAGCTCAGGGTCAGCACCCAGACCCAGAGTTCAGGCCCACGATCAGCAAAACAAAAACAAAAACAAAAAAAACACATGAGGGCTGGGAAGGTGGCTCAGTGGTTGAGTGCTTGCCTTTCATGCTTGGAGCCTGATTCCTCAGCACCACACAAGCAGGAAAAAAAAAAAGCCGGAAGTGGCTCAAGTGGTAGAGTGCTAGCTTTGAGCTGAAGAGCTGAGGGACAGCACCCAGGCCCAGAGTTCAGGCCCCACAACCAGACCAAAAAACAAACAAACAAACAAACAAAACACACATGAGGGGCTGGGAAGGTGGCTCAGTGGTAGAGTGCTTGCCTTGCATGCATGAGGGCCTGGGTTCGATTCCTCAGCACCACATAAGCAGAAAAAGCCAGAAGTGATGCTGTGGCTCAAGTGGTAGAGAGCTAGCCTTGATCTGAAGCGCTGAGGGACAGCGCCCAGGCCCAGAGTTCAGGCCCCATGACCACCACCACCAACAACAACAACAAAAACTCATAAAACTAGGACACAGGGGAAACTATAAAAAAGAACAATAAATAATGTGATCATGCTCTGAATTTCCACAACAGCGTGGTGTCAAATATTTTGGGGGATCATTATATTTTCCTCATTTTGGCCTGGAAAATGCAGTCACCAAGAATCTAACAATATGAAAATATTGTTGAAGTATGAAGGTGTTGAAGATAATACACAATAAACACAAATATAATAAACTATAAATAATAGTCAATGTAAGCATAAACTAGTACATATAAAATATAAGAATTATATATATATGTCAATAAAATACTTAAAACAGCTGAATGTCAGTGGCTCACGCTTGTAATCCTAGCTTCTCAGGAGACTGGTATCTGAGGATTGTGGTTTAAAGCAAGCCCAGGGAGCAAAATGCATGAGACTAATATCTCTAATTAGCCACCCAAAAAAGCCAGCAGTGAAACTGTGGCTAGAGTGGTAGAGTGCTAGACTTGAAGGGGAAAAGAAAAAGTTCAGAGACAGCACCAGGTCCTGAGTTCAAGCTCCAGGATTCACACACATGAACAAAAATTACTTAATGTTATGGAAAGAGCAAGTGTATGAAAGGAGAGAAAGAAGAAAGATCAGAACAGGCTTAAACCATTGCTGCAGAGGGATTCCAACTCTAAGCAGGGTCGGAGAAACAAGGAGCAGGGAAGGAAAGATTGTTCAAGGAAACATGTTGAATTGAGTTAGTGTTGAATGGAGCAGATAGTCACATTATGAAGAATGCCTAGGTCAAAAGGCCATACTGTCAGCTATTGTGGCTGAAAAGAATGGTTTAAATTTACAGGAGTATGGATGAGGACTTTGCCAAGAACCCAGATCAGAGTTTTAGAGGATAAGTCCTGGGGAGTTGGAGGGAACTCAGTGGACCTTGAAAGCAACATTGGGTTATAAAAACAAGGCAGAGTCCTATCACAATACAAATCTTCATAGCAGTTTTAGTTACAATAATCCCAAATTTGGAAATGATCCAAATGTCAGCCACTCTATAAATATGTTATTTTTGTTATTGTTGGTGGTGGTCTTGGGACTTGAATTCAGGGCCTGAGAGCTGTCCCTGAACTCTTGCTCAAGGCTAGCGCTTTGAGCCATAGTTCCACTCCTGGTTTTCTGGTGGTTAATTGGTGATAAAAGTCTCATAACTGGGCTAGGAAGGTGGCTCAATGGTAGAGTGCTTGCCTTGCATGCATGAGGCTCTGCGTTTGATTCCTCAGCACCGGAAGTGATGCTGGGGCTCAAGTGGTAGAGTGCTAGCCTTAAGCTGAAGAGCTGAGGGACAGCGTCCAGGCCCAGAGTTCAGACCCCACGACTGACAAAACAAAACAAAACAATCTCTTAACTTTCTGCCCAGGTTGACTTGGAACCATGATCCTCAGATTTCAGTCTCCAGAGCACCTGGGTCTTTTAAAAAAATAATACTAGCTGGACACTGGTGGCTCAGGCCTGTAATTCTAGCTACTCAGGAGGCTGAGATCTGAGGATCCCGTTTCAAAGCCAGGCAAGGCAGGAAAGTCAGTGAGACTCTTATCTCCAATAAACCACTAGAAAACCAGAAGTGTCGGTAGAGCGCTAGTTTTGAGCTGAAGAGCGCAGGGACAGCACCCAAGCCCAGAGTTCAAACCCCACGACTGACCAAAAAAAAAAAAAAAAAAGATAGCACTAGTCAGATCACTCCCTTGTTCAAAAGCTTTCTGTGAACCTGTGGATGTATGTAGCTCAGTGGCAGAGTATTTTTCTAGTAAATGCAAGGCCTTAGGTTTCATTCCTGACAATGGAAAATACAACACAGCAAAATAAAAGTACACACATTTACACAAAACAATCCAATGGCTTTCTACTACCTTGAGATAAAGATTAATCAACTTGATGTTACTACATGGTAGCCTTGCTTTTCTAGATTCGTAGTTTGCTACTTTTTTCCCTGCTCTCTACTTCAACCATTCTGAACATGTTTTGTGCTCTTGCCTTTGCCCCTGTTAATCCCTCTTGCCTGGCACTGATCACATTTGCTCAGCTACTCCTACTCCTTTGCATTGCCAATCTTAAACTCAAGACTTACTCTAGAAGTCTCAACATCAGGACCAAGTATTTGCCTGGAGAGTCCATAAAGCGGCAGAATTCCTGTTTCTCATTTTACATTATATAATGATAGTTTAATGATTAAGTTTCTCTCCCCTTAAATCACTAGACCATGTGTCCTCCACCCCATCATGGTTCCTGGCATAAAGTAAGCCCTCATTAATATTTTGCAGAGTAACAGAATGAATACTCACCAAGCAATAATTTGTTACTAACATTGTGTTCTCTCTCTCTCTCACTTGCTCGCTCTCTTGTCATTTACAGGCTTGAATTCATGGCCTGGGTGCTGTTCCTGAGCTCTTCTGTTTAAGGCCAGTGCTCTACCATCTGAGCCACAGCTCCACTTCCGGAGTTAAATGGAGATGAGTCTCATGGACTTTCCTTCCCAGGCTGGTTTTGAACTATGATCCTCAGATCTCAACCTTCTAGGATTACAAGCATGAGCCAGTGCACAACTCTGTGTTCTCTCATCTGGGATAGAAAATGTGGGCTGGGAAGGTGGCTCAGTGGTAGAGTGCTTGCCTTGCATGCATGAGGACCTGGGTTCGATTCCTCAGTACCACATAAGCAGAAAAAGCCGGAAGTGGTGCTATGGCTCAAGTGGTAGAGAGCTAGCCTTGAGCTGAAGAGCTGAGGGACAGCACCCAGGCCCAGAGTTCAGACCCCATGACCAACACAAAAAGAAAAGAAAAAGGATAGAAAATGTACTCATCAACCAACATGAGCATTATAGGCCTCTTAAGCTTTTTGTTGGTGGTTATAGAGCTTGAACTCAGGGCTTGAGTGCTGTCCCTAGACCTGTTTTACAGAAAGCTAGTACTCTACCACTTTGAGCCACAGCTCTACTTCTGGTTTTGTTGTTTTTTTGTTTTTTGGTTAATTGGAGATAAAGTCTCACAGACTTTCTTGTCAGGGCTGGCTTCAAACCATGATCTTCACTCTCAGCCTCCTGACTAGCTAGGATTACAGGTATGAGCCACTGGCACCTAGCTTCCACTTACACCTTATATATTCACAAACACGAATACCCACTGCTGTCAAGAGGGTAAAATAGGCAGTGTATCAGGTGTAACAGAGTAGTATCATAAATTTTTGCTGGGTTACAACTCAAAATTTCACTTCCTGCAAAATACTCCTTAGCATTGTTGCTGAAGAAACTTTCCTGATTTCTATTCTCATATTTATTTCCTACCTGCTATTTCCTTTAGTAGGAATGCCTTTCTCCTCTTAGCTAATGACCTGCTAGTCTTGCAACACTTCCAGAGTCAACCCTTTATAGAAGCTTTTCTTAAATTGTATAGGTTGAGTTTGGGGCGCTTTCTCTATGTCACAGAGTCTTCTATCTTTTTTTTTTTTTTTTGGGGGTCCGGTCGTGGAGCCTTGAACTATGGGCCTGGGTGCTGTCCCTCAGCTCTTCAGCTCAAGGCTAGCACTCTACCACTTGAGCTACAGCGCCACTTCCGGCTTTTTTCTTTTTGCTTATGTGGTGCTGAGGAATCGAACCCAGGGCCTCAGGCATGCAAGGCAAGCGCTCTACCACTGAGCCACCTTCCCAGCCCGAGTCTTCTATCATTATATGACAACACAGGAGCTTTCACTACAAGCCTAGGATGGGATCTGTACATGAAGAGATGCCAAAATGTTAAGTCCTGAATTCTAGGCCGAGTTTCTACTTGGGTGATTACAGGTAACTTAAGTATCAAGTCATTTACTTTATTACAATTTTAAAATTCTAATCTTCATGAACATTTGTAAGGCTAGGAAGTGTAAGAGTTGGATTAGAATTCAGGTATAACTATGCTACCTGCTCTTTGTACCACATCAATGAGTAAAGTTTTGGGGTTTTTTTTTGTTTTTTTGTTTTTTTTTTTGCAGTATTTTGGATTGAACTAAGGGGTTCTACCACTTGAGTAGCTTTCCCACCTCCTTTCTGCATTGGTTGGTTTTGAGGTAGTGTCTTGACTTACTCCTGAGCCAGACTGTGCTTCAATCCTACTTGTGCTTCTCCCTCTTGTAATGAATGACAGGTACACATCACAACACCGAAACACTGTGCGTCCACCAGAGCTACAGTAATAGGCTTGTGCCACTGTACCCAGCCACTGGTTGAGATGGAGTCTTAGAAACGTTTATGCCAAAACTGGCTTCAATCTTTTTTCTTTTCTTGCTAGTCCTAGGGCTTGAGCTCAGGGCCTAGGTGGCACTGTCCCTAAGATACTTTTTGCTCAAGGTTAGCACTCTACCATTTAAGCTATAGCACCATTTCTGTTTAATCTAGTACTGAGGAATGGACCCCAAGGCTTCATGCATGCTAGGCAAGCACTTCCACTTCATGCATGCTAGGCAAGCGCTCCACCACTAAGCCATATTCCCAACCCCTGGCTTCAATCTGAAATCCCTGATCTCTGCTTCCCAAGTAGCTAAGATTATATGCTTGAGCCAGTGCTACAAGGCTATTGACTTTTTTTTTGGCCAGTACCAGGCCTTGTTCATGCATGAGGCCCTGTACCTCAGTACCACATAAACAAAGAATTAATTAAAAAATAAACTAATACTGGGTTATAGTTACAAAAAAGATGGAATATGAAGGATTGAGTCTTTCCTTATTCCCCAGGGCCAAGCAAACACCAGGTGGGTGCTCATGTGCTGGTCCATAGGCAGGTCATTCTGACCTTGGCCCTCAGGAGACAACAGCCTCCACACCCAGTATTCCACTGTGGGCCTGGCCAAGGTCATTGCCCTTGGTTCCCAGGAGACCATAGCCCATTTTTTTATTTTCTGCTTCCTTGTTAAGCCCTATATGAGCCCACCCCAAAGTCCAGCTGCTTGCACAACCTCCAAACCCACAGGAAGGACTGTGCCCCTTGTTGTTCCTCAATAAATAGTCCTAGCCTGTTGACAATCGAAGTCTGGTCTACTGCTTTTCCCTTCTCCTCCATTTCTTCAACAACCACAAGGAGCAAAAAGAGACTGTAGGTTAAGTTCTACCAGCCTCCATAACAGAGAAGCTAAGCTGAATATCTAAAAGAAATATAAACAGGAACTGCAACCTATTTAAATCTTTTAGACCTCTAATATTCATGGTTGCCAGTTTAGACTCTGTGTGTGTGTGTGTGTGTGTGTGTGTGTGTGTGTGTGTGTGTGTGTGTGTGTGTGTGTGTGTGTGTGTGTGTGTGTGTGTGTGTGTGTGTGTGTGTGTGTGTGTGTGTGTGTGTGTGTGTTGTATTTCTGCTACCCAGGTTGGTCTTGAATTCCTGGCCTCAAGTGATTTTTCTGGCTTCAGCTTTCCCAGGAGCAGGGATACAAGCAAGTGTCAATAAGCCTGTTTACTACGCAATTGTTATCAGTTTCACAATACACTAACGTAAGTAGAAGAGATTCTCCACCTTGATTCAGAAGATAAAATACCTGTTTAAAGATTCGCTATAATGGGGGTAGAGGTAAAGAAAAAAATAGTCAATTTCAGGCTTGACACTGGTGGCTCACGCCTGTAATTCTAGCTACTCATGAGGCTGAGATCTGAGAATTTTGGTTCAAAGCCAGCCCTGGCAGTTAAGTCCCTGAGACTCTTATCTCCAATTAACCACCAGAAACCAGAAATGGCTCTGTAGCTCAGGTGGTAGAGCCTTATCCTGAGCACAAAGAGACTGAGGGACAGTGCCCAGGCCCTGAGATCAGTCTTTAGGACTGGCCAGAAAAAAAGTCAATATCAGTAAGAGATCTCAAGAAATGGAAAATATATAGTGGAAACTTAGTTTTTCTATTATGGAAGGAAGGAAGGGAGAAAGAAAAAGAAAGAGAAGGAAGGAGGGAAGGTAGGAAGGAAGAAAAAAGAAGGAAGGAAGGAATAGAATGGAAGGAAGGAAGTGAAGGAGGGAGGAGGGAGGGGAGCACAGCAGAAAATATGACTGAAGTCAGTTCCTCTAATCCCTTCAAGCTCATTCTCTACTGTGCCATTAAAATCATCTTCAAATATGAACCTTTGCTTACTCTGCTGGGAATCTTAGGGATGAATGTTTCTACAGAGGAACACACTGAAACCTGATACTCATATTACATAAAAATGCAACAATATAAAGGAAATTCCCTGGCTCCATGAGAGGGCCGTGTTGTACCTTGCAGGTTGTTACTTTCTTAAGTAAATCTTGCTTCAGTTTCATTAAATCCTTGCTAAACTTGGGCCCAGGGGTAGACCTATGCACAGCGCTGGGAGCACAAGCCCCAGGCATGCATTGGCTCTATCACACAATTGATGGGTGTTAGTACTTGCTGAGCTGGTTTCTGGAAATTCTTATCTTTGTTGCTCTCATTTTCTGTCACCTCTTTGGGAGATGTTTAATTCTTTGGAGCATCGGGACTGGCTCAATAATGTTTCTTATTTACTTCCAACACGAACTGTTTATAACTTCACTGAAAGTTTAACTGGAAGTCTTAGCAAGAAAGCCCAGAGCTTTCTATATATATACACAGGGCTATCCTAGTTGGCAAAACAGCTTAGCAAATGGTTGCAGCCGTGTACACTTATAGGATATTCAAAGTCCATTCGCTGACTCTCGTTCCTCTCCTCTCTCGTCCCTTACCTCACATCGAGAACAGAGAAGCTGGGTGGGGGAAAGGAAGCAACTGGAGACCAGAAGGTCGACGCTCTTAAGAAAGGTGACCAGAAAGAGGAGTTTCAGGGAGAAAGAAAAGAAAGATGGTTGGTGCAGAGGTGAAAGACAGTGGGAGGGTCGAGAAAAGAGAGAGGAAGCAAGTCACAGCAGCGACGCAACAGGGCTGGAAAGTAGTAGGTCAAGGCCCCAAAAGAAGAGCTCAGAGGTAAAACGCGGGTGGGTGCAGAGGGGGTGGAACTGGGCCGCCCTTTCGGGTGGGAACGCGATGATCAGCCAGAGAAGGGGTTCCTTTCGTGCACGGTTCAGAGTGGGCGGAAAAGATCTACGCCTAACTTCGTGGTCCCTCGGCGCCAACCCTCACTCGCCTGCAGGATCCGGGCCCGTCCTGCCGCTGCCAACACCAACGCCGCCATGGCTCTCAGCTGTCTCTCCGCGGCTCCACGCGTCACCCGCGGAGCCAGGCCTCCTTAAGAACCCCGCTGCTACACCTCGCCCTCCATCAGAACGCATCCTCTAATTGGTGAAACGACTATTTTCTCTAGCCAATCATTAGCCAGAGCACCGACTCCCAACCCCTTCACTCTAGTCCGGGAACAGGTGATTGGTTAGGAGCAGAAACGTTCTAGCTCCCACCTACTTTAGCCAATTTTGTTGGCGGAGATAAGGAAACGCCCTGACTTGGATACCGAATAGTAAGCAGAAGAAGAAAGACGCCCCCTAATTGGGAATTCTGATTGGTCACATGAACGACCTAGGCCACACCCCCTCAGTGAAGAAGGTAAATAAGACTGCGCAACTGGCGTGGCTGCTGTTAGGGGCGGGGTTAGGCAAATATTCCTCTAAGGGGCGGGGAAACGGGCCCGGCCGCGCACTGGGGAGGGTCTAGGGGCGTGGTTTGCGTTTCTTCGCTTTCCCGCCGACGGTTGGCCACGTCACGTGACATGGGCAGGAAGATGGCGTCTCCCACCGATGGTAAGAGCCGGTTTTAGAGCTAATTGGCTTGCCATCTCCTTCTTGCTTCTACGGGCACCGCTCCTGCCCGTTTGCCTCTTGCACCTATCCGTCTTTCTTGGGCTCCTCTCCTTTCTCGTCCTGCTTTTTCTTGGGTTGTAGGTCCTCGGGGTCTGCTGTGCATCAGGCGAGTGAAGAAAGCACCAGCCAGACTTAATTCTGGTGAAGGAATGGGTGTCAGCCCGGCCGTGTGGAGGCCGAGGGCTGTGGAGGAGACAGTGAAGAGGTTCCTGACTGTAGCTTTGTCCATTCCGAGAGCAGGCTCTGTTCTCCTTGAGCAGCTCTAGCTGAAGTTGGTGATTGGCCTCACCTTCGGCCGGAATTGCCAAGTAAACCTCCTGCTGCTTTTTTCTCTCTTCTGTTTGGGACTGTTTCCCTAAGGAAACCAGCATCTGGGACTTTCTTCTCAGCTTGGCAATGAGTGCCTGAGGTAGATGAGAATTGAACTTTTTGTGTGTGTGTGTGTGTGTGCCCGATCCCAGGGCTTGAACTTCTGGGTTGGTCACAGCCCCTTAACTCGAGGCTGATGCTCTACCACTTGAGCCACAGCTTCACTTCCTGATTTTTTTTATTTTTATTTTTTATTTTTGGTGTTTAATTGGAGATGAGTCTCAAGGACATCCCTGCCCCGGCTGGCTTGAAACCTCAATCCTTAGATCTCAGCCTTCTGAGTAGCTAAGATTACATGCATGAGCCACCGTCTTTTTAATGTACACACTCAACCTATCTTGACGTCCACTTTAGTGTTGATTCCTTGGATTGAATGAATGAAAGATTACTTCTATGTTATGCACATACAGGCCATCTCAGGTATCAATTGTGTGGTTTGTGTCAGTGATGGAGTCATTTAATTTTTTTCCTTTTGCCACTTCCATCCCTATGCTTCTTTCATTCATTGGCAATTTTCCCCCCTTATACACATTTTTGGTGTATGGAAGGATCTTGGAAGTTCATTTTGGGAATTGAGTAAACTGAGGCCAAGGAGAGCTATTTTAGGTACTTCACTATATGAAAAGCAAATAGGTGTTTTGGGAGATGCCAAGATGAACCAAACATGTAAACTTTTTTTTTTTTTTTCAGTTTCAGGTATCATTTTTTAGATGTTGCCTCCCAAAGACACTTTCCAAGAACACAGTATTTGGAGTTACCCTTTCTACCATTTTATTATTCAGCATATTACCTGTTAACTTTACTCCAGTCATGTCCAATTGTAATTCAAAGTCTAACGTTCATAATTGGATCCCAGAATTTAGCACAGTGCCTGACAACTAGCCTTCAACTAAAAGAATTGTTAGATTATATGCAGAAATAATGTAACCCCAGGCTGACCCTATCCTCTACCTCCTGAGTGCTGGGATTACAGGTTTGCATTATCGTGCCTGTTCTATTACTAATAAGCTTTTATTTATTTATTTATTTATTTATTTATTTATTTATTTATTTATTTATTTATTTATTTATTGTCAGTCATGGGGCTTGAACTCTGGGCCTGAGTGCTGTCCCTCAACTCCAGCTCAAGGCGAGCACTCTACCACTTGAGCCACAGTGTCACTTCTGGTTTTCTAGTGGTTTATTGGAGATAAGAGTCTTGTGGACCTTCCTGCCCTGGATGGCTTTGAACCATAATCCTCAGATCTCAGCCTCCTAAGTAGCTAGGATTACAGGTGTGAGCAACCAAGCTCAGCTAAGCTTTTATCTTTTAATCTGAAAATATTTAGCACACTGAGCTTAAATACACTTTATTGAGTTTGTGTGTGTGTGTGTGTGTGTGTGTGTGTGTGTGTGTGTGTGATACTAAAGTTTGAACTTAGTGTCTGATGGTTACTTAGCTTGCTTGCGTATGTGACACTACCATTTGAACCATGCACCATCCTGGCATTTTGCTGGTTATTAGGAGATGAAGACTCACCAAATTGTTTGCCTGGGCTGTCTTTGAACTTCAATCCCCTCCATCTCAGCCTCTTAGGATCACTGGCATGAGCCAGTGGTGCTCTCTTCTCTTTGCTTTGTTTTCTGTTTAGTGTTTTTTTTTTTTTTTTTGTTAGTTGTGAGCCTGAAAGCTGGGCCTGGGTGCTGTCCTTCAGCTCTTAATCTTAGGCTAGTGCTCTATCCTTTGAGCCACAGCACCACTTCCAGCTTTTTTCTGCTTATGTGGTGCTGAGGAATTGAACCAAGTACTCATGCATGCAGGGGAAGCACTCTACCACTGAGCCACCTTCCCAGCTCCAGTTTAGTTCTTTATTGTCTCTCTTCTTCTCCTCTCCCCCTTCTCTCCTCTTTTTTTTTTTGCCAGTTCTGGTGCTTGAGCTCAGAGCCTAGTTGCTGTCCCTGAGCTTCTTTATGCTTAAGGCTAGGGCTCTACCACTTCCAGCTTTTTCTGAGTAGTTTATTGAAGCTAAGAGTCTCATGGACTTTCCTGCTAGGGCTGGCTTGGAATCTTGATCCAGAGATCTCAGCCTCCTGAGTAGCTAGGATTGCACGTGTGAGCCACTGTGCCTGGCCTCTTTTTTTTTTTTTTTTTTTTTGCCAGTCCTGTGTCTTAAACTCAGGGCCTGGGCATTGTCTCTGAGTCCTTTTGTGCTCAAGGTTAGTGTTCTATCAATTGAGCCACAGTGCCACTTCTGGCTTTTTTGGAGTGTCATGGACTTTCTTGCCAGAACTGGCTTCCAATGGAGATCCTCTTGTCTTAGCCTTCTGAGTAGCTAGGATTACAGATGTGAGCCACAAGCACCAGCTTTCTTGTTTACTAAGACTAACCCAGGATGGCTCTTCCCTCCATTTGCTGGAATTATAGACATGTACAGCCATATTGACCTGTCACTCGTTTTTCTTCATAGTGCTCTAAAATATTATTCCTGTTTTATAGATTATAAGAGTGAGGTTTGGTGATTAATTTGCATTATGTATGATCTAGTACATCAGCAGGTATAGAACTCAGGTCACTAGACTTCCAATTAAATGTTACAGTTTACATTCCCCTCCCTCCCTTCTTCCCTCTCTCCCCTCCCTCCCTCCCTTCCTCTCCCCTCTCTCTTTCTTTTCTTCTCTTTCCTTCTCTGTCTCTCTCTCTCTTTCTTTCTTCCTTTCTTTCCTTCCTTTCTTTTCTTTCTTTCTTTCTTCCTCAGTCCTGGGGCTTCAACTCAGGGCCTGGGCACTGTCCCTGAGCTTCTTTTGCTCAAGGCTAGCACTCTACCACTTGAGCCACAGTGCCACTTCAGGCTTTTTCTGTTTTTATGGTACTGAGGAATGGAACCCAGGGCTTCATGTATGCTAGGCAAGCACTCTACCACCAAGCCACATTCCCAGCCCATATAGTTTATGTTCTTTAAGATTAAAATGTAATAAAATATAAAGTGTTTCATTGTCTCATAAGAATATTTTGTTCTAGGAACAGATTTGGAAGCATCTTTGCTAAGTTTTGAAAAACTTGATCGTGCTTCACCAGATCTTTGGCCAGAACAATGTAAGTTTTTGCTTTTTTCATATTGCAGATGATGTAGGAGAAAACAGTGCTTCCTTTGGAGCTTTGGTGTGTGTGTGTGTGTGTGTGTGTGTGTGTGTGTGTGTGTGTGTGTGTGTGTGTGTGTGTGTGTGTGTGTGTGTGTGTGTGTGTGTGTGTGTGTGTGTGTGTGTGTGTGTGTGTGTGTGTGTGTGTGTGTTTAAAGTTGTCATGTAACTATGATGATTAAAGTTTTTATTTCAGTTAAATGGTAAGAGCTGATGTTCAATGTTAAGAGCTATTTGCTAATTTTAAATGTTTTAAATAGTTAAATTTTCCAGGAAATGATAAAGAGATTTTAAACATTAATCATTTTATTTTGTACTGGTCCTAAACCTTGAACTCAGGGCTTCATATACTGGAGAACATTTTGCTGGTTAATTAGAAATGGAGTATCACAGACTTTTTTGTCTGGGCTAGCTTCAAATCTTGATCCTCCAGGTCTTAGTTGTCTGTGTATCTAGGATTACAAGTGTGAGCTGGTGTCCAGCTTAAACTTTTTTTTTTTTTTTTTTGGTGGGGCCTGAACTCTGTGCTGGGCGCTGTCCCTCAGCTCTTCAGCTCAAGGCTAGCACTCTACCACTTGAGCCACAGCGCCACTTCCAGCTTTTTTCTTTGTGCTTCTGTGGTGCTGAGGAATTGAACCTAGGGCCTCAGGCATGCAAGGCAAGTGCTCTACTACTGAGCCACCTTTCCAGCCCTGAGCTTAAAACTATTTTTTAAAACTACATTGAGGAGGGAAGGGATTGTAGGAGAAAAACAAACGAGTGGATAACAATGTTCAACAAGAAATGTACTCATTACCTTACTCATGTAACTGTAACCCCTGGGTACAGCATCTTTACAATAAAAAAAAAATTCACATCAGATATTTCTCATATCCTTTAATCACTCTAGTTAACTATTGGAATTTTGTAAATTGGTTGAACATTTTATTGCTATTATAGATAAGTGAATATAGTTTTTAAATACATAAAAGGTTTTAAAAATATTTTATCATTATTGTGTTGAATAGAGGGGTTACCATCTCATAGGTCAAGTAATGAGTACAATTCTTTTTTTTTTTTTTTTTTGGTCCGGTCGTGGGGCCTGAACTTGGCCTGGGCGCTGTCCCTCAGCTCTTCAGCTCAAGGCTAGAGCTCTACCACTTGAGCCATAGCACCAATTCCGGCTTTTTTCTTTTTGCTTATGTGGTGCCGAGGAATCGAACCCAGGGCCTCATGCATGCAAGGCAAATGCTCTACCACTGAGCCACCTTCCCAGCCCATGAGTACAATTTGGACTATATCAGCCCTTCCTTCACCAGAGCTATGCATATGTGGTCTTTTACTTAACATTAAATCCAGCAGCTTTTCTTTCTTTCTTTTTTTTTTTTTTTGGTCTTGGAGCTTGAAATCAGGGCCCTGAGCTGTCCCTGAGCTTTTTTATTCAAGGCTAGCACTCTACCACTTTGAGCCACAGTGCTACTTCCAGCTTTTGAGTGGTTAATTGAAGATAAGATTCTCATGGGGATTTTTCTGGTTTTGAACTGTGTGTCTCAGATCTGAGCTCCTGAGTAGCTAGGATTACAAGCGTGAGCCACTGGTGCCTGGCACAAGTCTAGCTTTTTTTTTTTCCCCCTTCCGTCATTGGGCTTGAACTCTGGGCTTGGGTGCTATCCATCAGCTCTTCAGCTGAAGGCTAGCACTCTACCACTTGCGCCACAGTACCACTTCCAAAGTCTAGCAATTTTTAATGGATCTTCCTGTTAGTTTGTATAAGTTCTTCATTGTGTGTGTGTGTGTGTGTGTGTGTGTGCTGTTCCTGGGGTTTGAGTGTGTGTGTGTGTGTGTGTGTGTGTGTGTGTGTGTGTGTGTGTGTGTGTGTGTGTGTGTGTGTGTGTGTTGTTCCTGGGGTTTGAACTCAGGGCCAAGTGCTGTCCCTGAGATTCTTTTTCTCAAGGCTAATGCTACACCACTTGAGTCACAGCACCACTTTTGGCTTTTTTTCTGAGTAGTTTATTAGAGATAAGAGTCTCATGGACTTTCCTGCCCAGGCAGGCTTGGAGCTGTGATTCTCAGATCTCAGTCTGCTAAGTAACTAGGACTTACAGGCTTCAGCCACCAGTGGCAGGTAGCTCCTTCATTCCTTTAAATATATTTCATTGTATACAAGCATTATAGTTGGTATATTAGTGTACTGTTGAAAATCTAAAATATATCAGGGCTTTTAGTTTATTAACAGTTTATCAGTGAATATCTTTGCATATAAATTTTGGTGTACATGGAACAGGATGACCATGAGAGTGTATTTTCTCACATACTAGCTAACATTGGATTTTATGAATCTTTATTATTTTTAGCTTGATTTCTTTATTCATGAGGTTGGACATTATTTTGCTTTTAAATATTTGTGTGTGTGTGTGTGTGTGTGTGTGTGCGCGCACGCGCGCGTGTGCACGTATGCACGTGCACACTTTCTGGTCCTGGGGCTTGAACTGTGTCCCTGAGCTTTTCTTTTCTTTCTTTTTTTTTCTTGGGGGTGGGGGTGGGCTGGTCATGGGACTTGAACTCAAGGCCTGGGTGCTGTCCCTGAACTGTTTTGCTCAGGGTTAGTGCCTTACCTCTTTGAACCACAGCTCCACTTCTGGTTTTCTGATGGTAAATTGTAGGTAAGAGTTACAGAGACTTCCTTGCCCAGGTTAGCTTTGAACTGTGATCTTAAGATCTCAGCTTCCTGAGAAGCTAGGATTACAGGAGTTAGCCTCCAGTACCATGCTCTGGGCTTTTCTTTTCTTTTTTTTTTTGCTTAAGACTAGCATTCTAGATTGGGATGTAGCTCAGTGTTGTCCTGGGTTCCATCCCTAACACCAAAATGAATAAATAAATAGAAAAGAAAATACCAAAAAAAAAAAGCAGCTAACAATTTGGCCCGGAATGTGCCTTAGTGGTAGAGTGCTTACCTAGCATTCATGAAGCCCATTCCTCAGTACCATATAAACAGAAAAAGCCAGAAGTGGCACTGTGGCTCAAGTGGTAGAGTGCCAACCTTGAGCAGAAGAAGCTCGGGGACAGTGCCCAGGCCCTGAGTTCAAGCTCCAGGACTGGCAAAATAAATAGAGAGAGAGGGTGGGGGTGGTGGGAGGGTTACTGAATTATTAAAAAAAAAACAAAAAACTAGTATTCTACTACTTGTGAGCCACAGCTTCACTCCCAGTTTTATGGTGGTTAATGGGAGGTAAGAGTGTCTGTAAGGCCTTGAAACCAAGAAGCCTATCATGCCTTTGGGTGGAAGCCCCAGTGTTGCAAAACAAAAAGGACATTGTATCCTACCACTGGTCCAAGGAATTCCTAGACCTTTAAAGCTTGGTTGAGACATTGTTTTCTCAGAGGAGGTTTTCCCTTGTCCTTATTTTGATTTGATGTCTGGATTTTGGTCTATTCTCATAGTACCTAACATCATTCTTTTTTGGGGGGGGGGGTCCCGGTCGTGGGGCCTGAACTCTGGGCCTGGGCGCTGTCCCTCAGCTCTTCAACTCAAGGCTAGCACTCTACCACTTGAGCCACAGCGCCACTTCCGGATTTTTTCTTTTTGCTTATGTGGTGCTGAGGAATCGAACCCAGGGCCTCAGGCATGCAAGGCAAGTGCTCTACCACTGAGCCACCTTCCCAGCCCCATCATCATTCTTGAAGTATAACAATGCAACGATGTTAACATTTGAGGTACTCTTAGTCTTCCAGATTGTACAAGGCAAGACTGTGTGTGTGTGTGTGTGTGTGTGTGTGTGTGTGTGTGTGTGTGTGTGTGTGTGTGTGTGTGTGTGTGTGTGTGTGTGTGTGTGTGTGTGTGTGTGTGTGTGTGTATGTCTATACCTGCGCTTGAGTGCAAGTATGCAGGTACTGGGGCTTGAACTCAGGGCAAAGACTGGGCGCTATCCTTGAGCTTTTTTTGGGGGGGGTGGTTCAAGGCTAGCAGTATAAGCCGCAGCTCCACTTGTGTCTTTTCACTGCTTTGGCTAGAGATAAATGTCTCAGTCTTTTCTTCCCCAGCTGTTTTGGAACCAAACTCCTCAGATCTCAGCCTTCTGAGTAGCTAGGATTATAGGCGACTGTTTTCTTGTTAATTGAATTCTCTGTACCTGAGCACTCAACTCTTTCTTGAATATTTTTCCTTTTCAGTACCAGGTGTGGCTGAATTTGCAGCTTCCTTCAAAAGTGTAAGTAATAGTGTATTTATCTAATGAAGCTTATGTGAAGTTTTATTGTTCAGCAAACTTGTATCTGCATTTTTAAGTCCAATGTTGTAGCCTTCTAAACATTTTTTTTTTGGGGGGGGGGTCCAGTCGTGGGGCCTGAACTCTGGGCCTGGGCGCTGTCCCTCTGCTCTTCAGCTCAAGGCTAGCGCTCTACCACTTGAGCCACAGTGCCACTTCTGGCTTATTTTTTTTTCTTTCTGCTTATGTGGTGCTGAGGAATCAAACCCAGGGCCTCATGCATGCAAGACAAGCGCTCTACCAGAGGCATCTTCCCAGCCCCTTCTAAATATTTTGTAACAGCGCCTTAAGTATGTTTATAGTATCATCATGTTATGGATGGCTTCCTCTGTTCAGATGCTCTGTTTTGACATTCTGAATTTGTTAACCTGTTTTCTCAATTTGGAAGTTTTTAAGGTAAGGTATTTGAAGTATTTAGTGTAACACTAGTATTTTTTCCCTCAAGCTATGATTTTTTTTTTTTTTGGTCGGCTGTGGGGCTTGAACTCTGGGCCTGGGCGCTGTCCCTCAGCTCTTCAGCTCAAGGCAAGCGATCTACCACTTGAGCTACAGCGCTACTTCCGGTTTTCTGGTGGTTTATTGGAGATAGGAGTCTCACAGTCTCTCCTGCCCGGGCTGGTTTTGAACCACGATCCTCAGATCTCAGCCTCCTGAGTAGCTAGGATTACAGGCGTGAGCCACCAGGGCCCAGCAATTTAAGCTATGATTTTTGAAGTGCTTCCTCTCTCTTTCTTACTCACTTGCGCTTGCTTTTTTTTTTTTTTTTTGGTGTTTATTTTGGGTATCTGCTCAGGACTTGGGTACTGTGCATGAACTTTGGTGATCAAGGTTAGTGCTCTACCACTGGAGCCACAGCTCTCCTGGCTTTTTTTTTTTTTTTTGTAGCTAATTGGAGATAAGCATCTCCTGGACTTTCCTACCTGGCTGGCTTCAAACTGATCCTCTCTCATCCTCTTAAGTTCCTAGGATTACAGGCATGAGCCCTTGGTGCTTTTTTTTTATTTATGTGATGAATTGTGACCTTAACTGATACCTCCTCAGGATTTGGAATTTTTCTGTCCCATTGGAAACATGAAAGATGTCCACAAGTGCCACAGATTTTTCTACTTCTTGTTCAGCAGACATTTGGCTTGGAGATCTAAAAATGTTCTCATAACTTCCCACAACCAGAAAAATATTTTACTAAACTAGCTAACGCTAACATGGTACTATTATGCTCCAGTCACTGTTCTAAGTACTTTATGTATGTTAATTTAATCTTCACAAACCACATAGTATGTAAAACTACAATTATGACACATAGGCTCCTAAGTGGCAGAATCAGGCTTTGAACATATTCCTCTGATGATTAGCCTCTGTACTCTTTAACACTATACAGTAAAATAATTTCAGCCCAATGTTATAAGTACTGAGTTGCATAAGTTGTTATAAGTTGCATAAGTTGTTATAAGTACTGGAACTTGAAAGCTAAGTTACTTGTCTAAGCCCTAGTGGGCACAAAAACATGAGAAGAGGTTCTCTTGAGTACTGTAATATCAGGGGTGTTAATGATGAAAATGTGGGTTAGGGGTTTGGTTTAAACATGCCTTAGTACTCCCTGTTGTTCTATACACCTTATATTCTTCAATTATTCTTGCTGATACGCTGTTTTGATGTTAACAATTGGGACCAAAGAGGCTAAGTTTGTTAAGTTTACTAAATTTAGGTCATTATGACATAGATATTTGTCTGTTCATTGATCAGAGAAGTATTTGCAAAGAAAACACATCTAAGCTGGGTGCTCATGGCTTATGCCTGTAATCCTAGCTACTTAGGAGGCTGAGATCTGAGGATTGAGATTCTAAGCTAGCCCAGACAAAAAAGTCCCTGTGAGACTTTTTAACAACCAATTAATTACTTAAAAACCACAAGTGATGGTGTAGCTTAAGTGGTAGAGTGCTAGCCTTGACCTTCAGGGACAGCACCCAAGCCCTGAGTTAAAACTTCACAACCAACAATAAAGGAAGGAAGGGAGGGAATGAGGGAGGGAAGAAAGGAAGGAAGATAGGAAGATCTACCTTGAAAGGAACAAAGGAATATCTGATTAAACCCATTTTTTGTTTAAAGGGATACTTAGAAAGAAAAAGATCCCATCCCCCCCGCCCCCCAAGGATAAGTGTCCTTTCTTAAGGAAACTTAATATGCTTGTTGGTTCCTTAGAGTATAGTAGTCTTCTGTACAAGATATTCTACTATGTGTTATAGGCCAGTGAGAAAGTATGAGACCAAAGAGAAACGTATGTATGCTCTTAGTCATTATTTATTAATGTAGTATTTTTCTTAGATTCTGGCTTTTGGTTCTCATGCCTCATTTTCCCTAATCTATGCTGTTTCATTAGCAAATAACAGAATAGAATTTGAAACAGGATTCTCGGATTCTAAAGCTTATGCTCCAACCATACCATTAGGGATGTGATGAAACTCCCACCTTAATATAATCATAGCATTCTCATTTAGAGTAAAATGTGCTGGCTTAAATATTAAAGATTTTTTTGTACCTAGGACTTTCATGTTCCATGGTCGTATTTGTTTTAAAGAATCAAACTTTGTGACCTCTTTGATTTGTTTAGTATACATATTGACTGGTTGCTGCTCTTTCAGCATCTAATAAGGCCTAAATAGAGGGAGTGCAGGAAAAGCTTGCATTGTGGGAGTCAAGACTCACCTGGATTTAAATCTCAACTCTGCTACTATACTTCCTATGATCTGAGCAGATAGTATATGATTAAATGTTCTTCCTTCTTGTTTACACTTAACTTTCAGTTCAGTATCTTTGGTTACAACTAAGTATTTTAAGTCATAAACAGAAAAGAGTCCTTTTTTAAAACTTAGAATATGAAGTTAAAAAAATCTGATGAAGTAAACTTTTTCCTAGAAATATGCCATGTAATGTATTTTGAGTTTTGTTCTTAGAGGTACAGCAGCATCATTTCAGGGTCCCAGATACCATACCCTAGTAGAGTGTTTTTTTTTCCCTTTCTGGTGGAAAAATGGTGAGTTTGACTCAGAGCCTTCAAGGGAAGTTGCCATAGAGGGCTTATAGTGGTTTCTAGACATAGACTACTTTGTATTTGAATTATGGCTCTTCTAGCCATGTAACCTAAGTCAAGTGAGTCAGTTGGTTTCTTAATTTATAAAATGAGGATTATAATACCTATTTCATAGGGTTGTTTCAAAATAAATGACATGTTGTAAAGTACTTTCTTTGTTATATAGTACTGAGTAAAAGTTAATTTTTTTTTTTTTGGTTGGTCATAGGACTTGAACTCTGGGCTTGGTGCTGTCCCTGCGCTCTTCAGCTCAAGGCAAGGCTCTACTGCTTGAGCCACAGAGCCACTTCTCCTTTTCTAGTGATTTATTGGAGATGAGAGTCTCACGGACTTTCCTGCCCGGGCTGGCTTTGAACCGTGATCCTCAGATCTCAGCCTCCTGAGCAGCTAGGATTACAGGAGTGAGCCACCGTGCCCAGCTAAAATTTAAATTTTTGCAAAGAAGTATTCAAGGCTGAAATAATGTTTCATAATCTCTGTGCCTTATCTGTATGACAGAACAACTAGAGTACAGCTGTGGAGTTATTGAAGAATATATTTGTCAGTACCCTTGCTCCACTTTTTCCACTGGACACTCCCTTTGGCCCCCTAAATCAGTACATGTGGGGTGTGGCCAAGGCTTAATTGCTTATATATTTGCTGGCATCCAACTTGAACTTGCTACGTACATAACTGAAGCTGGCCTTGAATTTACAGTCCTCCTACAGTCTCTCCATTGCTGAGACCACAGGTCTGACCAACCATACACAGCAGCATTTATATATATATTTTAAGGTTACTTACATGATTCTCATAAGCAACTAGGGAAGAACACTGCTAACTCAATGCCATTCTAAGAGGGCTTTCATTTTTTTTTTTTGGCCCGGTTGTGGGGTCTGAACTCTGGGCTTGGGCACTGTCCCTCAGCTCTTCAGCTCAAGGCTAGCGCTCTACCACTTGAGCCACAGCGCCACTTCTGGCTTTTTTCTTTTTGCTTATGTGGTGCTGAGGAATCGAACCCAGGGCCTCAGGCATGCAAAGCAAGCACTCTACCACTGAGCCACCTTCCCAGCCCCATTTCATTCTTTTCTTATTTAAGTCTTTTTTATTCCTTCTGCCAGAGAACGTTTATGATTATTGTTTCAAACAATTTAGTTGGAGTTTTGTGTTGTGTGTTTTTTTTTTTTACCTGAATGAATTTCACATAGTTTAAGTGCTATATACACTTTTCGTATGTTAAGTACTGATAGTAGTATTACTAAGTTCTTCTAAGATCTCTCTGACATGACTTTTTTTAAATTTGTGCCAGTCTTGGGGGTGAGCTTAGAGCCTGGGCACTGTCCTTAAGCTTTTGTGCCCAAAGCCAGTGGTCTACTATTTTGAGCTATAGCACCATTTCTGACTTTTTGGTAATTAATGTCTCACAGACTTTGCTGCCAGGCTGCCTTTGAACCATGATCCTCAGATATCAGTCTTCTGAGTAGTTAGGGTTACAAGCATGAGCCAATGCCCAGCTTCTGGACTTTTAATGATCAGCAGGATTATCTTGTAAGGTGACTATAGCTCATATTTGAACCTGGAAAAAAATCTGCGTTTTTTTTTTTTTTTTTTTTTTGTGAAAATACTGTACAGAGGGGTTACAATTACATGGGCAAGACAATGAGTACATTTCTTATTAAGCATTGTAGCCTCTTCCTTTGTTTCCCCTTCCCATCTCTTCCCATCCTCCCCCCCTCTAATCATCCCCCTCCCCCCCCCTTGTTTTTTTTAAATAGTAATTTGCCCATTGTCTTCAAACAATCTGAATGCTGTGTGACAGGCTACATTCATTTTAAGAAGAAAGAGTTGAATCTCTTTACTCTTTATGTTTTAGAATGTATATATTCTTATTTTTTTGACAGCCTATTACTAACTCTCCACCCAAATGGATGGCGGAAATAGAACGTGATGACATTGACATGTTGAAAGGTAAGTGATGCTAGCTACTGCCCTCTTTGGTAGAGAACTCACTGTGATGCCTGGGCTGCTCTGAAACTCATGAGATCAATGTTTTCCTGCTTTAGCCTCTCCAATGGAGCTATAGGCAACCACTATCCCTAGCCTGTCTTCTTTTACTATACTGTCTTCCACAAAGTATCTTTCTAGCTTTTTGAGTTTTTTTTTTTTTCTCTCAGTGTTTCTTTACAATATTTATGCCTTCAAATTGCCTTCTTCATGTCTACAGCTCCTTTGTGCATGTACTTTTTCCTTGGGTAGAAGTCTTGCTGATTCAGGACCAAATTGCAATAAATTCTTTTGCTAATTCATTTAGTATTTAGTTTTGTATAAAGCCACAGTTAACAACAACAATAACAAAAAATTCACATAAATTTTCTTACTTAATTCTTTCAAAGGTCCTGTTGGTTATATATGCTAACATGCAAAGTTCGGAGGAGGCTAACTGGCCGATTTATTAGCAAGAGTTAAAATTTAAATTGGTGCTGTCTCTGAGCCTCTTTGTACTCAAGGCTAGGGCTCTACCACTTGAGCCACAGCAGCACTTGCAGTTTTTGATTGGTTAATTGCAGATAAGAGTCTCATGGGGAGTTTTCTGCCTCAGTTGGCCTCAACCGTGATCTTCAGATCTCAGCCTTCTGAGTAATTAGGATTACAGGTATGAGCCACCCAAACCTGGCTTTAACTTCTAATCTTTTAAGTCTCATTTCACTATTATCAGTATTACTAAATAATAATTTCTTAGTGGGCTAAGACCTTTTATTTCAGTCATATTGATTTCTTCCACAAAGAATTTATAACTAGTTTTTTTGTTTTTTGTTTTGTTTTTTGTTTTGGTTGGTCTGGGGTTTTAACTCGGAGGTTGGGCACTGTCTCTTAGTTCTGCTCAGAGCTACTGTTCTACTACTTTGCGCCATATTGCCAGTTCTGGTTTTCTGACTTTGAACTGTGATCCTTAACTCTCAGCCTCCTGAGTAGCTAGGATTACAGGCATGAGCCACCAGTGCTTGGCTGATATGATATTGCTTAATAAATGACTTAGAACTTGATATGAATTTAATATTTGAGTTTTAAACTCAAAATTTAAATTTTATGATTTTACTCTATTTTAAAATTATCCTTCTGTAGTAAAATTTATGATGGTTGTGAAGTAATAGCTGGAAATTCAAGTAAATTGGAATTCTTTAATTTTTTTTTTTTTGCCAGTTCTGCGTCTTGAACTAAGGGCCTGAGTGAGCACTGTCCCTGAAGTTCTTTTGCTCAAGGCTAGCACTCTACTACTTGAGCCAACATGCCACATCCAGCTTTTTCTGTTTATGTTGTACTGAGGACTGGAACCCCAGGCTTCTTGCATGCTAGGCAAGCACTCTACCACTAAGCCATGTTCCCAGCCCCAAATTTGGAATTCTTGAGCTGAACAGGTCAAGAAAGTCTCTACCATTTACAGATAATGAATTCAAAATGATAAATGGAAGAAAGTCATATTTATTTGATTCAGAAGTATTTAATTGCTTTGCATGTTTAAATACAGATTTTCTTTTCCAGCTATGAAAAAATAAAGTTTTAAGAGAATTCTGGGTTTGATGTTGTAATATTTGAAACTCATTAATATATTGTGGCCTGTATTTCCTAAGGAAACTTTAAATTTTTACTGAGAAGGAGCTGGAGGTGTGGCTCAAATGGGAGAACATGCATGAGGCCCTGAGTTTAATCCCTAGCACCACCATCGTCATTACAAGTTAACCTGTGTTTTAAACTTAAAAGGAATTGAATAAACCAGGCACTGGTGGCTCACACCTATAATCATAGCTACTCAAGAGACCTGTCCAAAATGCTTAGTCAATGCTATATCACATCATAAAACTTCATATTTTAATGGTATATGATAGACAAAATAATAAATGATAGGCAATTTTGTATGATAGACAAAATAGTTCCTTAGGATAGATTACTTAATTTGTTGTTTATGCTAACTCCTCTCATTAAGTGGCATTTTGCAGTAGTGAAAAGTTTCACTGGTGTGTGTCTCTATGTGTGTGTGTACAAGATTGAAGGAGAAGAAATATGGGTATTTACTCTTACTTACTCAATAGGAGTTAAACTCAACTTTTTTTCTCTTGTGGTGCTGGAGATCAAATCCAGGACCTTGTGCATGCTAGACATGTACTTTATTATTCTACTATACCCCAGCCCTGGTTGAAAACTTTATTTCCAAGATTCCTAGTGTGAAGAAATGATATTGAAATAAATTATTTCTATTTCAGAACTGGGGAGCCTAACAACAGCTAATTTGATGGAGAAAGTACGCGGCTTACAGAACCTAGCCTATCAGTTGGGGCTGGATGAGTGTGAGTACCCACCACACCACAGATTTGTTCATCCCATTAGGAGTTCTAGTTATGTTTAGAAAAATGTATTTTTCCCTTTATTAGAGAAAAAAATGGTGTTCTGTCTAAAGTGTGTCTTTGTGATAAGTTGTACTAATTACTGGATTTAGTAGGTAACAAATAATTTTTCTCTGTGCATTAAAAGTGTATTGGAACCTCTTCAGTTTTTTAGTGGTAGAACATCAAAACTGCCTTAAGCCAAAGAGACACTGGTAAGTTTGCATTAGTTAACTGAAATTCCAAGGGTAGAAATAGCTTTGAGGATATATCTAGATCCATGACCCTTGATGTCATTGGGATATACTCTAATTTTTGCTTTGGTTTTGTATGTTAGTGTTCTACTTCATGCATTAGTCTTTCTTTGCTGCTACAATAGCTTTATCTCAGCATTGGGTAAGGTAGCCAAAAGGAGATTCAGTTTATATAGTTTCTTTGGATTATATAGTGTTCTTTGGATTTTCCAAAAGAAAGATGCTGGGGAAGGATTTGACTGCTCTGTGTTGGTTCACAAAGTCATCTGTAAGCTAGTCCTTTGTCCACATAGCATGAAGCGCTGTGATGGACCCAGGCCTACCTAGATCCTGGCTACAGATACAAAATAGAGAAGTTGGAGTTGGTCTGACCAAATCATGGAGAATGTGAGAAAAGGATTGATTCCCAAAGGAAGGAATATATGACAAACCAAGAATCTGCTACTAGGAGTAATGCTTTAACATTTTTCACTTACGCCTTTATGCTCTCTAATTTTTTTTTTTAATCGGTTCTGGGGCCTGTACTCAACCTAGGTGCTGTCTCTCAGCTAGAGCTCTACCACTTGAGCCACAGCACCCACTTCTGGCTTTTTCTGCTTATGTGGGCTGAGGAATCGAACCCAGGGCCTCATGCATGCAAGGCAAGCACTCTACCACTGAGCCACCTTCCCAGCCCTTCTATTATTTTTATTTTATTTTATTTTATTTTCTGTCAGTTGTGGGGCTTGAACTTGGGGCCTAGATGCTGACCTTCACCTCTTCAGTTCAAGGCTAGTGTTCTACCACTTGAGCTACAGCACCACTTCCAGTTTTCTGGAGTTATGGAAATAAGAGTCTCTTGGACTTTCCTGTCCACTCTGGCTTTGAATCGTGATCCTCAGATCTCAGTCTCCTGAGTAGCTAGTATTATAGACATGAGCCACAGGCGCCCAGATTAAAATTATTTTTTTCATAGTACATTCACTATAAAACTGGCAAAGAAATGATACAAATTTCTCATTTTGTAATTGAAAGAAGAGATACTCAACATAAATACAGTGGTTAAAACTTTGTTTTCAAGGAGTATACCTGGGACCTTCCTTAAATACATAATCTTGAAAGTTGTGTCCTGATGTTTGGACTCAAGTGGGTAGATCACCTGCTCAGCAAGCCCAAGGCCATGAATTTAACCCCTGAGTAACCCTCAACAATGCAAGTTTTTTTTTTTGGTTGCAAGTTTTATACTATTTTGGGGCAGTAAAAAATCATCTTTAGATGTGTTTTTCTTGTTTCTTACAGGGGTAGAAAAATCTTACTTTCTGCCAACGGCCATTTGGATATTTATAACATCATTCAGGACGAGAAGCATATGTATTTGTCCTATCATGTACCAAAGATTTCTTGGTCTTTATTTGCCCAACATTCCCTACCCTTGCTAGCGTGTAGAACATAGAGTAGCTTTGTTGACATCATGATTTACGTTACTGCTACATTCTTCATTTCACTTTCAAATTTAAATGTATCATTTTGGCCTTTATTTCATTTCATCAGCATCAGTTAGGTTTTTTGTTTGTTTTGTTGTTGTTGTTAGTTTTGTTTTGTTTCATGATGCTGTAGATTGAATCTGGGGCCTGCATATGCTAGACCAGTGCTCTAACATGAAGGTATACACCCAGCCTACAGTTGGATTTGTTTTTCTAATATAATATTCTTTTTTTGTTGTTGTTGGTCGTGGGGCTTGAACTCAGTCTGGGCAGTGCCCCTCACTCTTCAGCTCAAGACTTGTGCTCTACCACTTGAGCCACAGTGCCACTTCTGGTTTTCTGAGTGGTTTATTGGAGATAAGAGTTTCACGGACTTTCCTGCCTGGGCTAGCTTTGAACAGTGATCCTCAGATCTCAGCCTCCTGAGTAGCTAGGATTACAGGCGTGAGCCACCAGTGTCCAGCTAATATAATATTCTTTAATCACCTCATGAATCAAACAGTAGAGGGCAATAAATTACTTGTGGTTTTTGTATGGTGTGTTCAGTTCATTTGTTGATACCTTGCTTTTCTCTATATCCTGGTAATATATTTCTTCTGACTAAAGTTTATCCTTGGCAAAACTAATAACCAAGTGTGTCATGGGAAACCAAGGCTTAACATGAAAAAGCACTTTTTAAATTCATGACTGTCAGGCTTGTATAGAATTGCTGGTGCCTGGGCTGAACCCTGGTCCTCAAATTTGAGCCTCCTTGAGTAGCAATGATTACAGGTGTGACCCTTCAGCACCCAGCTATGCTTGACCAATTTTGATAAACTTGTTTTGAACTAGCCATGTTTCCCTAGTTGAATCATAGAGGACTTTATACCATTGGTTTGTTTGAACTAGGATCTAAATTAGGGTATTTGATACATGCTGTATTTAATTGATCTCTTAGGTCCGTTTTAGTCTATTGTCTACTTCCCTTTTAATTTCTCTTATCATTTGGTTTCTCAGATTCTAGATTTTTTTTTTTTTTTTTTTGCCAGTCCTGGGGCTTGACTCAGGGCCTAGGCACTGTCCCTGAGCTTCTTTGCTCAAGACTAGCACTCTACCACTTGAGCTACAGCAGTGCCACTTCCAGTTTTTCTGTTTATATGGTACTGAGGAATTGAACCGAAGGCTTCATGCATGCAGGCAAGCACTCTACTACTAAGCTACATTCTCAGCCCAGATTCTAGATTTTGTTCATTATTTATGTCCTTGAGGTTGTGCTTACCATGTTAATCACTTTTTTATTTTCTGATAGATTGAGGAATTTGTATGGATATTGAAAGAATATCAAATAAAAAAGCATGATTTAAAAAAAATTGTTTTTGGCCAGTCCTCTACCACTTGAGCCACAGTGCCACTTCAGGCTTTTTCTGTTTATGTGGTACTGAGGAATCAAACCCAGCGCTTCATGTAAGCACTCTACCTAGACTAAGCCACATTCCCAGCCCCAAAGCATGATTTTTTTTTCCGGGGGTAGAGGGAGGGCAAGAATATTGTACAGGTAGTGTTGTGTATATCACCAGAGGTTATATTAAGTCTTCCTAGCTTCTTTTTGTGTGATATTCAGATTAATAGTTGACAAAAATATTGTTAGCCTGTCTATTCATTGTAAAATTCTGCATTAACCTTTAACTCACAGTAGCTTTTTTTTTTTTTTTTTTGTCGGTCATAGGGCTTGAACGTTGGCCTTGGGAGCTATCCTTCAGCTCTTTAGCTCAAGGCAAGCGCCCTACCACTTGAGTCACAGCGCCACTTCCCGTTTTCTAGTGGTTTATTGGAGATAAGAGTATCAAGGACTTTCCTTGCTCGGGCAGGCTTTGAACTTCCCGTTTTCTAGTGGTTTATTGGAGATAAGAGTATCAAGGACTTTCCTTGCTCCGGCAGGCTTTGAACTGTGATCCTCAGATTTCAGCCTCCTGAGCAGCTAGGATTACAGGAGGGAGCCACTGGTGCCCGGCTTCACAGTAGCCTTTGATTACAGTCTAGGCCACTATTTTATTAAATAATTCTAGGTACTGATATTCTGTCATTCCTTCTTATTGTTTAGAATTTTCTTACTAAGGGCTGTATCTTATCAGCTTTTTGATTTATTTGCTGCTGTTCCTATTGGAATAACAAAACAATTCTTTTTTGTTTTGTTTTCAGAATGAGTCAATTCTGTAACCATCAATAAGTCTGTTTTAAAAACTGCCCACATATTAAGAACCTTGTTGTATTTTCTAATGTGTTTTTACTTTGCATTGTTATAATCTGTAGATTAAAAGCCACTGTTGAGTATTAAATGTTTATATTTCTAAGAATTTAATACATTGGGTGAGGAAGTTTGAAATAACTAAGCTTCCTTAAAGCATTGAACCCAAATTGTACAATAAATGCTTGTTTCTACCATATAATGCTGAAATGCTTTTAAATAATCTTTGAATGCAGAATTTGGCCTTTTTTCACCTTCTGTAGCTGTACTTTGCAACTGATTGCCATTTTCCTTGACCCATAGTGAATTTAGCTGACATAAGAACATACTTTGAAGAGTTACAATTAGAAATAATTTCATGGATATGTATTGGACTTCTTGGATGCAGCTCTTTGTTTTATTGTGTTTAGTATATTTGCATAAAAACAAGATCTTTTTTTTATCTTTACGGATGATTCATCTACTCTGGGGGTTGGCTTTCATTTGACACCCTAATCTGGTAATGTCTCAATCCTCTTTCCTGCATTAATTGAGAGGATGACATGGATGAAAAATAGGCACTAGGAACTGATGAATCCCCAAGGACCAGAGATCCTGTTTTCATGCAAATATCTGTACTGATAAAGACGAAGGAAAGAAAAAAATGCAAAAAATATTTGTCCTCAAAACATGATTGCTTGTTATTTCCCAGAGGCATTGTTAAATGTTAGTGTAGAGATAATGGGGACCTTCTAGGACTGATAGTAAGTAGATTGTGTCATTTAGAAAATGACCCTACCCTTTGATTTGGTATATGATTACACCTCAGATAACTCTTTCAGTGTGTAGATTTGGGAATGCAATAACTTTTGTAATAGGCATTTAATGGCATCCCAGATGATTGGGGCCATTGGCTTAATTTGGGCATTTAATTTCTATGAAGTTCCTTTGAAATATATAGAAATACAAAAATGGAAAAATTCTGCTTAGCATTGGGTAAAGAAGTGTATTTGTTACTTTCTGCTGAACTTAGTGTCCTTTCTTTCTTTCTTTCTTTCTTTTTTTGGGGGGGGGGTTGTTCTGGTCATTGGGCCTGAACTCTGGGCCTAGGCGCTGTCCCTCAGCTCTTCAGCTCAAAACTAGCACTGTACCACCTGAGCCACAACGCCACTTCCAGCTTTTTTCTTTTTGCTTATGTGGTGTTGAGGAATCGAACCCAGGGCCTCATGCATGCAAGGCAAGTGCTCTACCACTGAGTCACCTTCCCAGCCTGTGTCCTTTCTTTTTTACTGGGATTATTACCATCACCTAACTTGTCTCCTTACCTTACTCTAGTCGATCTTTTTTTGGCCGGTCATGGGGCCTGAGCTCTGGGTCTGGGCACTGCCTCTCAGCTCTTCAGTTCAAGGCTAGTACTCTACCACTTGAGCCACAGCGCCACTTCTGGCTTTTTCTGCTTATGTGGTGCTGAGGAATTGAACCCAGGGCCTCATGCATGCAAGGCAAGCACTCTACCACTGAGCCACTTTCCCAGCTCACTCTACTACTGATTACTAGTGCCAGATTAATTTTCCAAAGTTCCATTTGGTTCTTTGTCCTTTGCTCATGAGTCATTGGTAGTATATGAGTCATTGGTGGTACGTGGTTCCTTACTTATAAAATTCAGACAGCATCACATGGAATATCCTGGACATTCCTGTCCCAGTTAATCTCTAGCTTTGATACTTACGTTTCCCCTACTAAAATACCATATACTGTACCTACTTGAAATTCTCTTTTTGGAATATTTCCCCGTCATTTTAGTTTTGGTCATGTTACTTAATTTTTTTTTCAAAGATCCTTTTCTCTTCCCTGAGCCTTTTCTTTTCATCCTTAATATAGAAAGTGAGCTCTCTCCTGGTTTCCCATTGGCTTTTAGAGTGGTTTATTTGTTTAGTTTATAAGTTACATTCATCATTCTTGGAGACAGTTTTGGTATTGCTCTTATCCTTCGGATTGAGTATAATTTAAGGTAAGAATCATATATTAAGGCTTAGTAGCCCATAGAGCTGCTGACATAAAACAAGTGTATAGTGTGTATTTGCTGATGGAATGAATGGCCCATTGTTGATATCTTTAGATGAAATTAATTTTTCTAATGAAGTCCATTGGCTTAAAACTGAATAGATGAAAGCTTCTGGAAATTGTTCTCTTTTCTCAATAGTTGATGAGGAGTTTCTTTTATGACAGTGGATAATTACACAGTTGTGTTTTTGGTAATTTTGTTTTGGTTTGGTTTTGGGTTTTTGTTGTTGTTGTTGTTGGTTGTGGGACTTGAACCCAGGGCCTGGGCACTGTCCCTGAGCTCTTTAGTTCAAGGCTAGTGCTTTACCACTTTGAGCTCTACTTTTGTTGTTTTGAGTGGTCAATTGGAGATAAGAATCTTTTTTCTTTTCTTTTTTTTTTTTTTTCGGGGGGGGGGGGTCTGGTTGTAGGGCCTGAACTCTGGGCCTGGGCGCTGTCCCTCAGCTCTTCAGCTCAAGGCTAGCGCTCTACCACTTGAGCCACAGCCTCACTTCCGGCTTTTTTCTTTTTGCTTATGTGGTGCTGAGGAATCGAACCCAGGGCCTCATCCATGCAAGGCAAGCACTCTACCACTGAGCCACCTTCCCAGCCCAGAGATAAGAATCTTATGGGGACTTTTCTGCCAGGGCTGGCTTCAAATCATGATCCTCAGATCTCACCCTCCTGAGAAGCTAGGATTACAGGAGTAAGTCACCAGTGGCCAGCTTAATTTTTTTTTTTCTATGTTGTACTTAAACCCTGCTCCATCACTATTATGACCTTAGCATGATTCTGATGAAATCTTGTAAGTTGCAGCCATAGATTGCTTCCTTTTTTTGTAATCCTACTCAATACTGAATTTTGGCTATTTTTACCCTTTTCTGATTTTTTTTCTTGCCTCTGAAAGAGGCATGCAAATGTGTGTAGTAGTCATGCAAATGACCTATTGACTAACTTGGAAATATTTTAAAATAGAGTGTAAAAATTGGGAACATGGGATCATAACTTTGTTACTAGGGCTAACCCCATAGCCAAGGTTTATTATAACTTTATTGAAATGTAATTCATATATTGTATAGTTCACCTCTTTGTAGTGTACAATGCAGTGATTATTATATTCCTAGGTTTATATAATAATTACCACATTCAATTCTAGAATATTCCTAGATTCTTATTATATTCCTAGATTGTACAATAATCACCACATTCAATTCTAGAATATTTTCATCATTCCAAAAAGAAACCTTGTAGTCATTTTCAGTCTCTGTTTCTCTCCAAACTCTCTTGGCCTTAGCCACCATTAATTTACTTTATGCCTAGATGTATTTGGAATCTATATAGCCGAAATTATTTAATATGTGTACTTTGTGACTGCATTTTTTTCTTTCTTTCTTTTTTTTTTTTTTTGGTCCAGTCTTTTTGTTTATGTGGTGCTGAGGAATCGAACTCAGGGCCTCAGGCTTGCAAGGCAAGCGCTCTACCACTGAGCCACCTTCCCAGCCCCATGACTGGATTTTTTTCTATTCTTTTTTTTTTTTTTTGGTCAGTCATGGGGCTTGAACTCTGGGCCTGGGCGCTGTCCCTCAGCTCTTCAGCTCAGTGCCACTTCCGGTTTTCTGGTGGTTTATGAGAGATAAAAGTCTCATAGAGTTTCCTGCCCTGGCTGGAGATCTTATCCTCAGATCTCAGCCTCCTAAGTAACTAGGATTATAGGTGTGAGCCACCAGTGCTGGCCTATTCTTTCTTTTGTGATGCTGGGATCAAACCCAGGACCTTGAGCATGTTAGGTAGTGTTCTACTGCTGAACTACATCCCTAGCCCTGGATTCTTTTTTTGCAGTATTTAACCTTGTAACATATTTCAGTGTTTCATACTTTTTATGATGGAATAATATTCAATTGTGTGGCTGTACCAAATTATGTTTATCAGTTAAGAGGCATTTGGGTAGTTTGAACTATTTGACTAGTATGAATAAGTGAACAATTATGTATAAGATTTTGTGTGGGTTCATTTTCATTTTTCTTGGCTTTATAACTAGGAAGGGAATTTCTGAGTCATTTGCTCACTCATATTGAACTTTGCTCACTCATATTGAACTTTGAGAAACTATTCAACTGTTTTCTAAAATGGCTGAAGTGTGCCATTCTGACCAGCAGTGTGCTTGATAGTTCCAGTTTTATCACATCCTTGCTAATGCTTGTTATTGATTATTGGCCTTTTTAAATGTAATATTTATCTTTAGTTACCTTAAATTTTATGTCCACAATTTACAAATTATGCCCTCTACAAATTGTCTCCTTTTCTTTAAGAAGTTGGTAAAAAGCACCACTATCAATCTCACATACACAGTAGTTCCACAGTTTTGTATTTCTGAATAGCCGCTTAAAGACAGTCCTGAATTATAACTTAGTCTGTGTTAGTAAAGAATTAAAAACTGTAGTCACTAGTGTATCTGTCATGGTCACTTTAAAAAAAGCATCTGAACTTATATAGAATCAACTGTAAAATGTGAGAAGTGTTAAATATTCTTTATTTGACATTTATACATAAGCCACACTAAAATGCCATTCAATAAGTAAAAGGCAGATTTCAGAAACAGGGAATTTTAATTAAATTGGCATAGTCAAGAACAAAATTATAGACATTGCTTCCTCATCTTCAACATTGTCTTTACCAGGTTAATGATCATAAATTGAAACTGGTTAATTGGTACTGAGACAGTGAAGGTATTTCCCCAGTATTTAAAGATGTTTTCAGGGCTGGGAAGGTGGCTCAGTGGTAAAGTGCTTGCCTTGCATGCCTGAGGCCCTGGGTTAGATTCCTCAGCACCACATAAGCAAAAAGAAAAAAGCCGGAAGTGGCGCTGTGGCTCAAGTGGTAGAGTGCTAGCCTTGAGCTGAAGGGCTCAGGGACAGCGCCCAGGCCCAGAGTTCAGGCCCCACGACTGGACCCCCCCCCCAAAAAAAAAAAAAAAAAAGATGTTTTCAGCTGGGTGCCAGTGGCTCATGCCTGTAATAGGATTTCCATTCAAAGCCAGCCGGGGCAGGAAAGTCCAAGAGAGACTTTCATCTTGAATTAACCACCGGAAAACCAGAAGTAGGGCTATGGCTCAAAGTGGTAGAGCACTAGCCTTCAGCAAAAGAGATCTGTGACAGCACCCAGACCCTGAGTCCAAGCCCCATGACCGAAAAAATTTTTTTAAAAAGCTATTTGAGTGGTTACCATTCCATAATTTTCTATAGCTCTTTAAAAACAACATTTTGGTGTAAAAAGATTAAGATTTTCCCCATTTAAACTTAGTCCTTTATCCCATATCTACATTAATGAAGTTGTCTGTACCTGAAACAATTTAGTGCAACTTATTTGGCGATTCCAAAGAGAAACTTTTCAAGCTTACCTGTTAGTACTCTTCTCTGCCTTTTCTTTAGTCATGCAAATTTGATAAAATGGCTGCTTATATTTAGAAAATTACCAATTTAAATAAAATTCTACAGGACAGTTCTATTGCATTCAATTTTAATCTCTAAAGGACAGAGGTGGAGAATAACTGTGATTTTTTGTATTTTTTATCGTAAAAATACTGTACAGAGGGGTTACAGTTGTAATGAATACATTTCCTATGGACATTGTTGCCTCCTCCTTTGTTTCCCCCCTACCATCCCTTGCCTCCCACCTCCACAACTACCCCTCCCCTAATAACTGTGACTTGTATTCCCTGGATATTAATTTTTGTGACCTAACTAAAGCTTATTTGTCTGGCTTCCATTATAAGGCCCTTTGGTCTTACCTCCTATAATAAATAGTTAAAGTTTAATTAGCATTCCTTGATTTACAGAGAAAAATTATGTACTCTTTAACCTCTAGATGGCAGCACGAGACCTACTGTGCTTCTAGCTTTTCTGTCCTTATCTTTGGAACTCAATTTTTTATTTGGGTAAAAAAAAAAATCTTGTGATGCCTTATTTGACTTTTAGCATTTTGTTTTCCATTTCATTAGTCCATACTACTTTTTAGCCCATCTCTGAAGCAGTATATGATTTTAAATAAAATAAAATTTTAAAGCTTTTATGATTCAAATCCTTTATTTCTGAAATATCATTTACATGAGATTAAAGAAATTGGTTAAAGTGTTGTTGATGTGGTTTATTTTAGTAGCTTCTATACTTGGATATATAACCCTCAAAATGAGTTCAAGTCTCATATCCCAGTCATCTCCCTTGCCAGTGGTCTTTTTTTTTTTTTTTTTTACATCCCTAGACTCTGTTATCATGACATGTCAGAAAGTACCATATTTAATTAAAACAAGAATATTAGCTAATATTATAGTAACTTGAACTAAATAGTCCTTTACTTTTTTTTTTTTTCTTTTGGTCAGTCAACTCTGGGCTTGGGCTTTGACCCTGTGCTCTTCAGCTTGAGCCACAGTGTCACTTCTGGTTTTTCTGGAGGTAAGAGTCTCTCACACTTTCCTGGTTGGCTTTGAATCATGATCCTCAGATCTCAGCCTCCTGAGTAGCTAGGATTACAAGCATGAGCCACAGCACCCAGCTTCCTTTACGTTTTAAAACATTACTTTAAAGCTTTCAAATATTTACTTATTATGAATGATGAGGTAATAGCAAAAGAATGAAATGCCCTGTTCCTCAGCTACTACTTCAGAAATACTTGTAAGGAACATGAAATTGAATAAGGCATTATCTTTGCAGACCAAATCTAATAGGGAAGAGAACTAAAACTATTAAGTAAATCTTCATAGAAAGTTGGAGAGGTAAGCTCTATGGGAGTACAAAGAATTGTACAGGGAGGAGAGGAAAGATGGATTGTGTTAAATTGGTCAGTGAGGATTACGTAGGACCATGGACCTGAGGATTTTGAGGAGTCTGGACATAAGGGGAGAAGTGATTTAGTGATATCTGCATGGAAAAGAGAAAATGACATAGAATTTGTTGTTTTTGGAATATTGAAAGTAGACCTTAGAGAAAACGTGATCTTGATGGGTAGAAATGGAAAAAAAGGCCTCAATTATGAGAATAGCCAAGTTAGAAAGCAACAGCTTTGCTTAAGGAACAGTGTAAGTGATAGAATGTAGTCTCTAAGGACCCAGTGTTATATTAGGGGCCATAAGGATGAAGACTATAAAGAAGTTAGGGGCCAGATTGAGTAAGACTTTGAACTCCATGAGTTGAGTAGTTAAGATTCAATGGTAATGGGGAAGCCATTACAATTATATGAATGGTGGGGGTTTTTGTTGCTTTGTCAATACTGGGAATTGAACTCAGGACCTTGCACTCTGGCTCAGCTTGCTTGATCACAGCTGGTGCTGTACCACTTGAGCCATGACTCCAGTCTGGCTTTTTGCTAGTTAATTGGGAATGGAGTCTCACAGACTTTTCTTTGAACTGAATAGCCACAATTACAAGTATGAGCCCTGGTGCCCAGAATGTGAATGTTTCTTTCCTTTCCTTTTCCTTCTTTCTTTTTCTTTTTTTGTCAGTTGTGGGCCTGAACTCTGAGCCTGGGCGCTGTCCCTCAGCTCTTCAGCTCAAGGTTAGCACTCTACCACTTTAGTCACAGTGCCACTTCCCACTTTTTCTGCTTATGTGGTGCTGAAGAATCGAACCCAGGGCTTCATGCATGGAAGGCAAGCACTGTACCACTGAGCTACCTTCCCAGCCCTCCTTCTTTCTTTTTTTAAAATCAGTATTGCAGCTTGAACTCAGAGTCTGGGTGCTGTACGTAAGCTTTTTGCTTAAGGCTAGCACTCTACTATTTGAGCCATAGCTCCACTTGAACATTTCTCTACAAAGTATTTTAATGAGTATAACATGTATTCATGATGGCTGTGAAGACCTGTGACTAAATGAAACTTTCTACAAGTTAGTATGTTGTAAAAATAAAGTTTTTTAAAAAATCACTTTATCAATGTTTACAGATAACTAAACATTTTATTTCCTGCTCTTTTTTCCTCCCTTTATGTATGGCTACATGTGTTTATATTTATACTTCTGTTCATACATATGCACAGATATGCTTTTCTAACACAGCTGAAACTGTGTATTGTTGCTGTATTGATTGATGGTGGTTTGTTTATATAGTTCTGGGAATTAAACCTAGGTCCTTGTACATGCTATCTAAGTGTGTAACTTGTTCCTTTTTGCTTTTTCTTTCTTCTTTCTTTTTTGGTTGGTTGGGCTTGAACTCTGGGCCTGAGCACTGTCTCTGAGACCTCTTCAGCTCAAGATGAGCACTCTACCACTTGAGCCACAACACCACTTCTAGTTTTCTGGTGGTTACTTGGAGATAAGAGTCTTACAGAGCAAGGTGCTGGTGGCTCATGCCTGTAATCCTAGCTACTCAGGAGCCTGAGATATGAGGATTGCGGTTCAAAGCCTGCCAGGGCAGGAAAGTCTGTGAGACTCTTATCTCCAATAAACTACTCAGAAAACAGGAAATGGGCTGTGACTCAAGTGGTAGAGTGCTACCTGAGCTGAAGAGCTCAGGGACAGTGCCCAGGCCCAGAGTTCAAGCCCCATGACCAACAACAACAACAAAAAGGAGTCTTACTGACTTTCCTGCCTGGGCTGGCTTTGAACCATAATCCTCATATCTCAGCCTCCTGAATAGCTAGGATTATAGGCATGATGAGCCACCAGTGCCCAGCTTTTTCTTTATTTCTACTTAAGCATTTCTCTCTGTTATTAAAAATGTTACCATTGAAGGTTTTTGAATATGGCAGTCACACACCTATAGGAGGTGTCGTTGCATAGGTCATCATGGGATGGTAGATACTAGTGACACTTTGGGAATGCAAGGTGAAGGATTGAATAGATGATAGCAGTGAGACTGCACTGCCTGTGAATTTTTCAGTTTTGTGATTTTTAGGACTGAGTAAATATGTGGATGGATGTTAGGAGATAAGCTGAAATTAGAGTTTACTAGGCCATTTTGAGCCTGGTTGATGACAGGGAAGTCAGAAGGAGGCCAGCTAGTTGGATAACAACAACAAAAATCATATAATCCTTTAACATGTGAATCTCCATAGATCCTTTCTCTTTCTCTCTCTTTGTTCTTTTCTTCCTTCCCTTCCTCCCTCTGGCCCTCTCCCCCTTTTCTCTTTCTTTCTTTGTTTCATGATGGTCTGGGGCTTGAACTCAGGTTCTTGTGCTCTCACTCAGCTTTTTTATTCACAGCTGACACGCTACCACACCTCTAGCTTCTTCATTTCTGAAATATACCATTTATAAAGGTCAGTGTTCCTAACAGGATGGAAACAATGTTCTTGTCTAGTTGAGTAATATCATTTAAGCAATATGTAATGTTAAATGTGAATAGTAAATTATTTGATCTAAAGGAAATGAACTTGTGAAATAGGACATCTTAAGTAGATTTGTATATCAGTCTTTGGGAGGGCAGGGGGCATGGAAATGGAGGGACAAAGGGTGAATAAATGTAGCAGTGGTATTCACTAGGCAGTATGTTAAAAATGAACTATACAACTTGTGAATGGGAACAGGAGGGAAAGAGTGGGAGAGAGCAAGGGAATGGGTCACACTGTCTATAAAGAAATATACTGGGGCTGGGAAGGTGGCTCAGTGGTAGAACGCTTGCCTTGCATGCATGAGGCCCTGGGTTCAATTCCTTAGCGCCACATAAGCAAAAAGAAAAAAGCCTGAAGTGGCGCTGTGGCTCAAGTGGTAGAGCGCTAGTCTTGAGCTGAAGAGCTGAGGGACAGCGCCCAGGCCCAGAGTTCAGGCCCCATAACCAGACCACCCCCTCAAAAAAAAAAAAAAAAAAAAAGAAAGAAATGTACTTATTACCTGACTTATTAAAATTATTTAAAAATAATTAAACATTTTTTTTTAAAGAAGTAGATTTGTGAACTCCCTATATGTATTGGCAGGTCATTAAGCCTTTAAGTTGTATAACTTAATTTTATATAATTTTCTTTCATTTTAGTGCTTTTTCATTTGGGTAGCTATGTAAATCTATTCAGGAAACTTTTGGGGTCTTGTATGTGTAATAAATGTTGCTTACTGAAAAAAAATTTCAGAATTTTAAATATTGAAGTAATAGTAACTAACCCAAACTGTTTGCTACCCTGCGTCTTAATAGCTATATTTGGATTATATATGATACATTGATATATATTTCTGTCTGTCTGTCTGTCTGTCTCTCTCTCTATATATATATTTATTTATTTTTTGCTTTCTGTTGGCCATGGGGCTTGAACTCTGGACCTGAGCACTGTCCCTCAGCTCTTCAGCTCAAAGCGAGTGCTCTGCCACTTGAGCTACAGCACCACTTCTTGTTTTCTGGTAGTTTATTGGAGGTAAGAGTCTCACGGACTTTTCCTGCTCGGGCTGGCTTTGAACCACGCTTCTCAGATCTCAGCCTCCTTAGTAGCTAGGATTACGGGCGTGAGCCACTGGCGCCTGGCTTACATATATGTTTTATAATTCAACTTAGAAATGAAGCAGTTGGAAGTTCCAAGTAGTTGGAAGTTTGTGGGACTTTGATTGTTGGGGAAGTACGAAAGAAAGCTTATTCTTACCATTTTATCACTGCAAATGCCAAGCATTACAATCTTTTTCATTTTTAACTTGATGAGCAGAATACCTTAATATCCATTTCTTCATTTGTAAAAGTGAACATTTTTTTTGTTTTTCCATCATATCTGTTGATAATGGCTGGTAATCAAAAAAAGTATAAATTCAAATTATTTTAACCTAAAAAGGCAAAGGGAATGTGATTCAAAAGTACCCTAAGGACTATTGAAATCTGCATTTCTCAAATACATTTAAAACTTAATCTTAATTTGTTTTATGCATTACCATCTTGGTCTTTAGTATGACATTCGTGTTTAGGTGTAATACCATATAAAATCCACTTTGAAAGGATCAAGGTTATTTCTCATAATTAGAAATTGTCAATTTAGCCTTAAGTATTTTGTTTTATAATGTATTATGAAACTGGGAAATAAAACATGACATCATTTCTCATTTTTCCATTGGTTAGCAAATTAGGATACACAAATGCTCAAATTACCTTTAAGGCTTATAAGCATTTATATCTTTTATCCATTAGTCAGGTTATTTCATAAACCCAACATTGCCTCTGAAATGGTTTTATACACAAAGAGGATTTTGTCATAAAATGCTTGTAGTGTTTATTCTATTCTGATTTGGAAGGAGGGAGAGGATAGAGGAGAGTAGGTACAGTATAAATTAATTTGAATGGGTTAGTTTTAAAGTACTATTCTGTGTAATTATGTAAGATGTATGACAGAGCTGGGCGCTGGTGGCTCATGCCTATAATCATAGTTCCTCAAGAGGATAATATTTGAGGATAGCAGTTCAAAGCCAGCCTGGACAAACTCTTCTCTCCAATTAACCATCAAAAAACTGGAAATGGAGCTGTGACTAAAGTGTTAGGGCTCCAGCCCTGAGCATAAAAGCTCAGGGACAAGGCCCAGGCCCTGAGTTAAAGCCTCAGGATGGGCTTAAATAAATAAATAAATAAATAAATAAATAAAAAGTTTGATAGGGCCGGGCGCCGGTGGCTCACGCCTGTAATCCTAGCTACTCAGGAGGCTGAGATCTGAGGATCGCGGTTCAAAGCCAGCCCGGGCAGGAGAGACTGTGAGACTCCTATCTCCAATAAACCACCAGAAAACCGGAAGTGGCGCTGTAGCTCAAGTGGTAGAGTGCTCGCCTTGAGCTGAAGAGCTGAGGGACAGCGTCCAGGCCCAGAGTTCAAGCCCCACGACCGACAAAAAAAAAAAAAAAAAGTTTGATAGGTGTTTTTGTGAAACATTTAGAGATATAACATTTAGGATTATTTCCAAAATATGTGAACGTTTAACCTTTAGGAACAAGCCAAATGAACTATTATATATCCATATAGTGAATTGCAGTTTAACCATTAAAAAAATCACATTAAAGGATTAAAGAGAATTCATTGACCCCTTATGCTCATTATATATAAGGAATATAAAGGCAGAACATAAATTTAGTTTTTTGTTTTTCTTTTTTTTTTTTTTGGTGGGGGGGGGTGCTAGTTCTGGGACTTGAACTCAGGGCCTAGACGATGTCTCTGAGCTCATTTTTGCTAAAGACTAGCACTTTGCCATGAGCTATAGCTCCACTTCAGCTTTTTTGGTGGTTAATTGGAGATGAGATTCTCATGGACTTTCCTTTTGGGCTGGCTTTGAACTGTGATCCCCGCCTGCTGAGTACCAACGCATGTCATTGGCACCCAGCTCTTTTTTGATTTGAGAGCATGAAAAACAAGTGATTGTCACAAGTGGTTTGGTTTTTTTTCTTAAACATTTTCTGAATTTTTGTTTGGGCATGGTAGCACATGCTAACACTTGAGAGACTGAAACAGGAGGATTGTGGGTTTGAAGCCAGCTGTGGCAATGTTGTGAGGGTCTGTCAAAAAAGTTTGTTTTCTGAATTTTTCAAATTATCAACAGTAAATACATTCTATTTTGTTGTATAGGGGAAAATGCTATCTAAGAAATAAAGAAAACTTGATACTACTTTAGAAAGAAAAAGTCACATGAAAGATACATCTCCTGTTTTCTTGGATAGTTAAATTTTTTTAACTCTTCTGTATACCATTTCTTAGTAAAAATTATTTCACTATTGATCAGTTCACACAATAAATAGCAATATGAAAGTTAATGATATCTCATTTCTTATTTTTAGCATGCCTTTGCTAAAGTAGAAATTAGGGAGTAAAAGGAGTGATAATCTGTTACATTAAGAAACAAGAAATGATTAAAGAAGCACATTTTTGTTTTTTGGGGTTTTTTGTTTGTTTGTTTTTTGTTTTTTTTTTTGTCAGTCATGGGGCCTGAACAAGAAGCACATTTTTTTTTTACTGGATATGTTGGCATAGTGGTGCATACCTGTAACACAACACTTATAAAGTTGAGATAGGAGGATCTCAAGTTCAGGGCCAACCTAGACTACACAGTGAGACTCTGTCTTAATAACAAAACAAAACAAAAACTCACAAACCAAAGACAAGCTTTTTTTTTTTTCTTAGAAAAACATTGGTTAGTTTTGTAAGCTATATGTTTTCAGTCTCCGCCCCTCCCATGCCCCATAGATGTCGAACTGAATGGTTGGTACTAATTTGAATTAATCTGAATGTGTACTCATCTTAAATGGATCTGTAGCTGTTGGTCTAAAAGGTAAATAGACAAGTGTTTACAGAAATTATAATAGCGGTCATAAAGTTTCATATCCTTAAGGTAGAATGAAAAATTTCACATGGGCTAATCTTTGTCTCACCAGCCCTGAGTTCTAGTTATATTAACCTTACATTTCAAAGGCCCTTTTCCAGACTGCTGTCCCCTCTTGAAAACTCTTCATCTACCTAATAAACTCCTATCCATTCTTCATACCTAAATCTCTCTTAGGAGATTCATCCTGCCCTTTTTAACCTCTTTCCACCATGTAGTTGACACAATTTATCAGTAAAAGGTTATTGTGTGATGCCTAATCTACTGGAATGTTGCTTTACAACATCAGTAACAAATCTCTATCTTATTTACTTTTCTAAGTCCTTGCTGCCTAGCATATCCTAGCATATACCCTAGCAGACCCTAAACATACATGATATATAGGATATACCACAATTTTTTTTTAATTTTTTTATTTTTTGGTTGTGGGGCTTGAACTCTGGGTCTGGGCACTGTCCCTGAGCTCTTCAGCTCAAGGCGAGTGCTCTACCACTTGAGCCACAGCACCACTTCTGGTTTTCTGGTGGTTAATTGGAGATAAGAGTCTCACAGACTTTCCTACCCGGGTTGGCTTTGAACTGCAATCCTCAGTTCTCAGCCTCCTGAGTAGGATTACAAGCATGAACCACCAGCACCCAGTTTTACACTAAATATTTATTGTATGAATTAAATACTATGTCTTAAGTAATAGAAGTTTAATACCCTAAAGAGCTTAGAAGTTTTCTAATCTAATATTTTCTTTTGGTGTTCAAGGTCATACAACTAAACTACTACTGATAAAAGTCACACTAAGCAATAGTACCTAAAGTTTATTAATCTCTTGGTCAAACACCATATACCTAGGATTACAGACAAATACAATCATGTCCAGCTTAAAGTGATTTAAGACAGGTTCTTGTCTAGTGCTGTTGGCTATATTATCCTAGCTACTCAGGAGGCTGAAGATCGTGGTTCAAAGCCAACCCAGGCAGGAAAGTCCCCAGAGACTCTCTTCTCCAGTTAATCACCAGAAAACTGGAAGTGGCGCTGTGGCTCAAGTGGTAGAGTACTAGACTTGAAAAAGTGCTGAGGGACAGCACTCAGGCCCAAAGTTCCAGCCCCATAACTGACAAAAAAAAATAAAAACAAAAACAAAAAACAAAAAACAGGTTCTTGCTGTATAGCCCAGGCTGGTTGGTCTTAAATGAACCATGTTCCCTCTGCCTTACTCTTGTGTGCTAGGATTGTGTATGGGTTTTGTTGTTGTTGTTATTTGTTTGTTTTTGCACTGCAAGGGGCTAAGGATTGAACTCAGAGCAGTAAGTTATGACCTGTCCTTTTGTTTGTGTTTTGCTGGCCTCAAACTCCTGGCCCTCCAGCCTCATCTAACCTCAGCCCCCAAATGCTGGTATTATTGTCTTGTATCACCACTCCTGGCCTCAGCAAAACTTTTTTTGGATGGGGTTGGGGATGTTTGCCTGTACTGGGCCTTGAACTCAGAGCCTGGGTACAGTTCCTAAATTTTTTTGTTTGCTTTAAGGCGAGCTATCACTTGAGCCACAGCTTTGGTGGCTTTTTGGTGGTTAATTGGAGATGAATCTCACAGACTTTCCTGTGTGACTAGCTTCAAACTGTGATCCTCAGATTTCACCCTCCTGAGTAGCTAGGATCACAATTGTGAGCCATAGCATCTAAGTGCTATTTTTTTTTTTTTTTTGTCAGTTTTGAACTTGGAGCTTGGGGCCCAGTCCCTGAGCTCTTTTGCTCAAGGCTAGTTTCTTAACACTTGTGCCACAGTGCCATTTCTGGCTTTTTCTGTGATTAATTGGCCGTAAGAGTCTCATAGACCTTCCTGTGTGCCTGGCTTTGAACCAGGATCCTCCAGTCAGCCTCCTGAGTAGCTAGGATTACAGGCGTGAGCCACTGGTTCATTCTTTTTTTTTTTTTTTTGTCGGTCATGGGGCTTGAACTCTGGGCCGGGGCGCTGTCCCTCAGCTCTTCAGCTCAAGGCCAGCGCTCTACCACTTGAGCTACAGCGCCACTTCAGGTTTTCTGGTGGTTTTATTGGAGATAGGAGTCTCACGGTCTTTCCTGCCCAGGATGGCTTTGAACCGCGATCCTCAGATCTCAGCCTCCTGAGTAGCTAGGATTACAGGTGTGAGCCACCAGCGCCCGGCTACTGGTTCATTCTTAATCCAGGGTAGTGTTGCCTCAGGATAAGAATAGGGCTTTGTTCAAGTATTCATTTCTTGGCTTCTCTTAGATACTTGTGTGGTGAATACGCCTTTTGGAACTTGTAAGTGAAATGGCTTAACAGTTATTGATACTAGATACCAGTCTGATGCTATGACATGAACTTACAGAACTTTTCATTATAAGTAGAAGTAGAATGGAATCCATGTTTTAGACTTATTGAATGAACAGAACTGAGAATCATGCACAAGGTGTGACTTCAATTTCTTTGTAGTAGTCATTGTCTTGGTTGAAACTCAATATTTCCTTAGAGAATTAAAAAATGCTTTTATTCCATAGAGAATACAATCTTAATATATAAAATGAAAATGACATTTGGGTTCTCTGAAGTGTAAAATGGACCTCAAATCATCAAGGAGTCAAATAGGAACAAAATCGAAGCCATGTCAATTACATCCTCCATATCCTCATTTCTTAAGAGCCTCAGAATTTTAGAATCATATTAGAGCTAATTTGGTTGAAGCTTCATCCTACAGCAGATTCACAATGATTAGTATTGACTTGTGTGTAACTTTCTAACACTCTCGGTTTGGTTCAGTTATATAGAACTTAGGTGGTAAAAATTTATGTTATTGCATTTCTGCTTTCCAGGAGGACCTTTGTAAGTAATTTTTAAAAGCTTCTTTGTAGCTAAGTAAGTTGGAGAAGATGAAAACACATGTGATAGAATCATTTTTTTTTTCCAGTCTTCCGTAGCAGGGAACACTTAAACTATTTAAGAAATAGGCATTTGCCAGGTGCTGTGTGGCTCACCTGTAATCTCAGGAGACTCAGATCTGAGGGATAAGTTATTTATATATATACACACACTGACATATATATGAAGATACTGTACGGAGGGGTTACAGTTACATGAGTAAGGTAATGAGTCCATTTCCTATCGAGCATTGTTACCCCCTCCTTTGTTTTTCCTCTACCATCCCTTTGCTTCTCCCCCCGCCCCCCACCCACAAAAGTTGTAAAGTTCATTTTCAACATAGTGTCTTATACATCTCGTTGTTACAATGGTCATCCTGTATCCTTATTTCAGCATTTTGTTATTTACCTTCCCCTCCTCAAATTAGAAAAATGTATATACAAGATGCAGGGCACTGGAATCAAATACAGTGAAAACAGGTGTTATACCATGGGGGAAGAACATACAAAAGAAACAACAACAACAACAAAAATTGAAGGTTTAAATCTCTATTTAACCATCCAGAAAGGCCAGAAGTGGAACAGTGGCATGAAATGGTAGAGGGCTAACTAGCCTTGAGCAAAAAAGCTCAGGAACAATACCCAGGTCCTTAGTTCAAGTTCCAGTTTCAGGAAACAAACAAACACCAAAAAAATAAAACAACAAAGATTTAAAAAAGAATAAGAAATGAAAGAAAGAAAAAAGAATAGGCATTAATTTTGGGCAGATTTTCTGACCTACTTTATTGTAACACGGTTGTACATTAATTAACCTTTAAAGAGATTGTAGGAGGATGAACCGTTTCTTCAGTCTACTAGTGAAAAGCAAGTGGTACCAGAAGTGATTCTTATTCTAGTATCAAGCATAACAGTCCCTTAAAATCTCTTTTGGAATGTTGAAAAGACATCAGATGAAACCTTCAGAATGATTATTTATTGGGGAACAAGAAACCTCCAATTTCATTTACCCATTGTAGCTCCACTTTCTCATTTTAATGCTCAGCTCACAGTGGCAATGGTAAAAGATGTCCTGCACCTATGGAGATGGCAAGGAAAGGGGCATCACCTTTCCATTTATTGCTTGTTGTAATTTGGCCTGTTTACAGGTAGAATTGCTATGTGGGTGCTTCTAGTAGAGATGTAGCAATCAGGATGGCAGCAGGAAAGCAGCACTTTTGCATGACCCATGAATTGGCTAATTTTTAACATGCAGTTAGTTAAGAAATGATTGCATCCTGAGGAGTCATGACCTCAACTTTTCATCAGCTCCCTTGGATTGTGCCTCAGTTTAGAAATGAAGAGGTATGTGGGAAGTTTTAATTGTACCTGTGTGATTTATCCCTAGTCAGCTCTTTAATTTCTTCTGGCTGTCTGAGGTTTCCGACATGCTGTAAATTTCCCCAACTTTTTCATTATCTGCAATTTCTTTATGACTCGTGAATCGGAGTGGAGAGAGAGTGTGGATTTACAGCAGAGATAAACATGTCCATAAAGTCTGTATCTGTGTCAGTAATTGTACTGCTGTCAGTGACTGTCCTGTTTTACAGGTCTCTCTTGGGAAAGGTACAGGCTTTGAGCTACCTAGCTAAGTACCAAAGTGTTTGCTTTGATTTGCATTAGCTTGCTGGGAGCTAAGGTAGGGTTAGCAGGGATAGGAATTGATACTTGACCTTAGTCTTGTTTATTTGTTTGTTTATACTCACATGATATCCTAGAATAACTGTTGGAAGTACAACATTGGACAGGCAATGTTCACTTTCTAAATGGAAATGCAACTTGTACTGGACATTAGATGTACAAAGGGTCTTTAACTCCATTTTATACCTTTAAGATAACTTCGCTTTCCTATACTTTTGTTAAGTACAGCTGGATCTTTCTTATTTGTGTCTATTTATTATAATTTTCCTTTTCTTAAAACATGGGACTTCTCTTTCAGAATATTAATTTTTTCTCAAGAATGGGTCCAGCTATAGTTAAGAGGAATGAGACATTGCATGTCTTAATTCTCAACTATTACTAGCTTTTCCCAGCTGTCTAAAGTGGTTTGCAGGTAACCATTAACCATGAACAGGCAGTTGAAGAGACCTGTTTTTAAAAGGCCCTTTAAGACCGCTTTAATTTTTTTTTCCTTACAGAAATTTTGAAAGAAACTATAACTAAGAGAAGCTCCTTTGAAAAAGGCAGAACAAATCATGTGCTAGTGGCTCACACCTGTAATTCTTGATACTCAGGAGCTAAAATCTGAAGATTGCAGTTCAAAGCCAGCCGGGGAAGGAAAGAAAGATCTTGAGACTTATCTCCAATTATTCACCAGAAAAGCAGAAGTGGTGCTGTTGCTCAGAATGATAGCACACTAGCCTTGAGTAAAAGAGTTTAGGGACAGTTCCAGGCCTAGAGTTCAAGCTCCATGACTGGCAAAAACAAGACAAAATAAATAGAACCCCAATAATAAGAAAAAAAGAAAGAAAGAGAGAGGGAGAAAAGAAAGAAAGGAAGGAAGGAAGGAAGAAGGAAGGAAGAGACAGAATAGCAAACAGATACTTTCCTTCTAGTACACTTGATACTTAAACAGTTCCCTCAGCAGTCACAACTGACCTTGCATATGCTGAACCATCTGTGGGGTAGTTTAGAAAGGTAGTAGGTACAGTGCAAACAGAGAATAAGCCACATCATTAATCATAAATATATCATAAATAGGCTGACTTGTAGTCAGCCTATATGTATGTACAAGTCCATATAATACAGAGTTATTTAGTTGATTTTACAATACCTTTAACTTCTCTCTTTGGCTTGCATTCTTCTTTAATGACAAAAACGAAAAAAAAAAAGGACAAAGGTATAGTAAATGCGAGTGAGGAGAGTAAAGAAGATATTGTTGTTTCGTTTGGCTTCTTTCCAAAAGCTATGGTGGAAATTTTGGAATTTTAATTTTTATATATCCTTCAGCTTTAATAGAGTTTGTCCTTACTCAATAAGGGGTAAGAGGAATAATCTATTCAGGCACACACCTTCAGAACAAGGGACCGCCCTTTCCCACACACACCTTTTTTTTTTTTTTTTTAAACTTTTTTTTTTTCCTATTATGCCGGTCTCATACTGTAAGCTTGTGGAATTACGTTGTTACCTAATTCTACTATATGGCTTATTATGTCTCATGTAAGAAACACTCATAGTTACCTGAAAAAGTCAAACAAAACCTCAAGTTATCTTCTTTTTTTTTTTTTTGTCCGTTGTGGGGCTTGAACCCTGGGCCTGGTCTCTGACCCTCAGCTCTTCAGCTCAAGGCTAGTGCTCTACCACTTGAGCTATAGCACCACTTCCGGTTTTCTGGTGGTTTATTGGAGATAAGAGTCTCACAGACTTTCTTACCCAGGCTGGCTTTGAACCAGGATCTTCAGATCTCAGCCTCCTAAGTAGCTAGGATTACAGGCGTGAGCCACCAGCATTGGGCTCAAGTTATCTTCTTAACTTAGTTCATAACTCCTTGTTTGGTTTTAGGAATGCCTAATAGTGGAAGAACTTGACATCCATTTTTGTTTCCTTTTTTGAGTATTATGTAATATGATCATAAGCTCAGCAAGTTAGGACCAAATTAATGACTTTTACCTGCATGTGTACTCAAGTTAAAAGAAGAGCTGGTTCTGATTATGGAAATAGACGTTCTAATTGCTCAGGTTAAAAAACTTATCAGTAAAAATAGCTTCCTTCCTCCCCTTTCCCCTTCCCTTGCCTTCTTCCCCCCCACCCCCCCAGTATATAGTGTAATAGGTTTTGTAGCCTGACAGGGAAGCATTTTTCTGTTTTTCTTTTTTCTCCAGGTTGAGGGAAAATAGTTTTTGGTTGCTGTTGTCAGCTGTCAAGTTCAGGAAAGATAGGAGTTTAATTAGCCATAGTTTCAGTATTGGATGCAAATGTCATTTACAAGGAGCAACACACTAAGTACAATTGAGTACTAATTTGTATACCAATGAATCTATATTTATTTAATCAGTTGTGAGGCTTGAACTCAGGACCTGGGCTCTGTGTCCTTGAGTTCTTTTGCTCAAGACTAGTGCACTACCACTTTGAGCTACAGCACCACTTTGTTTTTTGGTGATTAAGTGGAGATAAGAGTCTCACAGAGCCGGGCGCTGGTGGCTCACGCCTGTAATCCTAGCTACTCAGGAGGCTGAGATCTGAGGATCGCGGTTCAAAGCCAGCCCGGGCAGGAGAGACCGTGAGACTCCTATCTCCAATAAACCACCAGAAAACCGGAAGTGGCGCTGTAGCTCAAGTGGTAGAGCGCTCGCCTTGAGCTGAAGAGCTAAGGGACAGCGCCCAGGCCCAGAGTTCAAGCCCCACGACCGACCAAAAAAAAAAGAGTCTCACAGACTTTTTTGCCCACGCTGGCTTTGAACTACGATCCTCATACCTCAGCTTCCTGAGTAGTTAGAATTACAGGTGTAAGCCACCAACATCCAGCATCCTACTAGTCTTTGAACTGTTCTACAGCAGGTCTTGATAACCTTGTATTAAAAGATTAACAAATAAGGGGTGGTATAGAGAAGGATTTGTCACGTATCTCCAGATTGAACTAGTACAGGCAGCTTCTTCAACCCTCCTCCATCAGGTAGAGAATGGAAACTATAAAGAGCCAGGCTTAAATCTATAGTGAGGGCTGCAGTATTGATCTGCTGACTACTTGTAGAAGGGATGATGCTTAAGTGAAAATCATCATGTGATATTTTTCTTTGTCAGATACCAGGTTTCTCACAATTATAGACTTTTAAAAACCATTTCAAATTATCAAGTAAATGAATGAATGCCAGTGCCACAAATAGGTCAGGAGAGAAAGCCCTCTTCACCAACTTAAGACATGCCAATAAGACTGTTCTCTCTGACAATTTGTTATGAAAAAAAAAATTAAATACCCAGTAACACCTCTTTCTACTGTGTGCATTCATGCAACTGTTATTTTGTTCCTCTGTGACCATTGGAAATAACTTTCAGATGTCATGACACTTTATCCCTAAATATTTTCTTAGAGACAGATTTGGGGGACTGGGCACATGGTTTAAGTGGTAGAGCACCTGTCTAGCAGGTGTAGGGCCATCAGTCCACATCCCAGCACTACAGAACAAAGGACAGTTTTTCTGTGTAATAATAATAATAAAGTCACATCCCAAGACAAATAACAATACTGTTTTAAATATCCTCTCTCAAGACTTATCTCTAAAGTAACTGATAGAGCTTTTTTGTTTTTTTATTAGAACCAATATTCATCCAGTCAAAGTTCAGGCATTCTAAATGTCATAAAGAGAACGTTAGTGTCCACCATCACTTTCCATTAGCATTTACCACGTTTTTCCTACAGTGAACATAAATTTACTCAAATGACTAATTTTATTCTAGAATATTGAGCTTCAGCTTTCCCCTGTACAACAAGCCGGCTTTATCATAGTTTCTTCTCCCTTTCTCTCAACCAAATTAGTAGTGAAATTGATCTTTTCTCCAATATCTACTCCATTCTGTAGTTGGAGTAATATTTCTGAAACAAATTGATATGTGATCTCATTCCCTTCCCCTCACAATAGATCAATGGCTTCCCATTGCTCTTAGGAGAAAGCCAAAACCTTTAACTTGGCCTTTTTAGCTCTGCTCTATCTGGCCTTTCTCACACCTTGTTCACCACACAGTATGCTCTCTTGCTGGTCACATGTTTTGCAATTTATTCTTTTTTTTTTTTTTTGCCAGTCCTGGGACTTGAACTCAAGGCCTGGGCACTGTCCTGGAGCTTCTTTTGATCAAGGGAGTACTCTACCATTTGAGCCACAGCACCACTTCTGGCTTTTTCTGTTTATGTGGTATTGAATCAAATCCAGGGCTTCATGCATGCTAGGCAAGCACTGTACCACTAAGCCACATTCCCAGCCCATGTTTTGCAAATTCTTAAGGAGGAAAAAGTGAGGTAAAGATTTCATGGAACACCTCTTAGAAGAGATACAACTTGAAGTAGAGCTTGATAGCTAGTATTTGCATGTGGGAGGAATGAATACACTTCAACTGAAAAGCAATTTTGTGGGGTATGGATCACTTCGAATACTAAAAAGTATGATAAGAAAAGTGAGGAGAAGCTAATCATGGAAAGCCTTAAAAAAACAGTTTGAGGAATCATTTCCTGAAACCTGAGGCAGACTCTGGAGAAAATTGAAGGGTATGGTGATACAATGTGGCTCCAAGGCTGTGTAGATTATTGAAGTCACCGTGTGAATGCAAAAGGGAGTGTGATTGAGATTTGGGGGAGGAGAAATAAATTAAGAAATTATTATATATTAGAGAGACAAAAAGAGTCAAGATAGCTCCAGATTTTAAGCCTCTGTAAATAGGAGAATACAGGAACCTGGGGTATGTGGTTTGAAATACCAGTTTTGTCTGAGTGCCACTGGCTCACTCCTGTAATCCTAGTTACTCAGGAGGCTGAGATCTGAGGATTGCAATTCAAAGCCAGCCTGGGCAGGAAAGTCTGTGAGACTCTTATCTCCAATTAACCACCATAAAACCAGAAATGCCACTGTGGTTCAAGTGGTACAGTGCTTCCCTTGAGCTGAAGAGCTCAGAGACAATGCCCAGGTCCAAAGTTCAAGCCTTACAATGGACCAAAAAACAAAACAAAACAAAGAGATGACAGTTTTGTTTGCTAAGGTGTTGTTCAATCATTCTTGAAATGAATAAACTACAATTAAGGTTATAGATAAGAAGATTGTGATATCAGGTCCATTAGTTGGAAGAAAGTAGGACCTCTGGGGCTGGGACTGTGGCTTAGTGGTAGAGTGATTGCCTAGCATGCATGAAGCCCTGGGTTTGATTCCTCAGTACCACATTTCAAAAAAAAAAAAGGCCGGGAAGTGGTGCTGTGGCTCAAGCAAAAAAGAAGCTCAAGGATAGTGCCCAGGCCCTGAGTTCAAGCCCCAGGACTATCAAAAAGGGGAGGGGGAAGAGAGACAGAAAGAAGGAAAAAAAAGAAATAACCTCTAATGGTAGGAAACCCCAAATGCTTATGGCTTAGCTGGGCAGATTCCCTCCCCCTGTCTTATAAGAAAGCTAGAAGTAGACAGGCTGAAGTGTATAAAACACCTCTTCAGCATCATCAAGAACTAAGTTATGTCAGTTTACTTTTGTAGTGCATAGCTTAATCCTTATGGATACCGGGGCTATAGCCAATTGCAGCTGCGTTGTAGGCAAAGAAAAAAAAAAGTGAAATGGGAGAAGAGCAAAGAAAATGATTCTCGTGTATCTGGCTCTTTTTCCTTTATGTAGCCTTTTTTGGAAGCTTTACAAAATCAGTCACCTAGACTGACCTACGAAAGAATATAATCATTTTCTTGAGGTCATAATATTGGCCATAATATTAATAAGAGGGAAAAGGAGAGTGGATGTTGAGAAAAATGGCCAGCATTATCTGCAACAATAGGGTACAGAGCTGTGTAAGAGCAGGAGTCAAGCAGAAGTAGAGGATTTGAGGCAGTGGCTATGTTGAGAAAGCTTGGTATTAGCTTGTGTAGCCTCAATGTCTGGGATTTGGACTAATTTATTTAATTTGTTGATTATCTTGTGTTTTTTTTTTAAATATTAAGCATGTTTGGTACTCTATTAATGGCTGAAAGCATGCCCAGTATATTTTGGGTTTTGTTTTGTTTTTCAGTCTGTGCTAGGGGTTGAACTCAGGGCCACACTAGGCAAACACTCTCCACTAAGCTATATCCTCAGCTCCCTAACATGTTATTTTAAGGAATCTAGCAGGTTTTCTCTTTACTTGTTTCTTTCCTTCCCCTTCTCTTTTCCCTTGACTTTCTCTTCCTCTTCCCCTTCCTTGCCTATTCTCTTCCCCTTCCCATTCCTCTTCCCTTCCCTTTCTTTGCCTTTCTTGCTGTTTCTTCAAGTATATAAGCATTAGAAAGTCTCAGCTCTTTTTAATTTTTAGGAAGCTAAGCCACTCTAGAAACATTCGTCTTTTGAAATTGCTGAATAGAACCTGCCATAGATATTTATAGTATGGAAAAGAGAAAAGCCTGTTTTTCTGATTTCTGTATATTTGCCAAAATAAATTTAAGATTTTTTTTTCCTTAGGGAAGGGTTATGTAAGTAATATTTTATGCAGCTAGCAAGGATTATTGAATTCAATAGTTAGGCCTTCTTAGTCTGTTTTGCATAGTTTTGACTGTAATAGGTCATTAGTATTATTGGATAAGTGAATTGTCCATGAAGCCCTATAAGAGAGCTTTTGGTGAAATTTAGAAGTTAGAGGCAAATTTCACCATTTAACATAATCTGAAAAAACTGATTTTGTGACATTATGCACATAATATTTAATATATATCATGTTATATTGTTGACCTAAAGCTCTTTTTGATAGTACTGGGTTTGAATTCAAGACCTTGTGCCCGGTAGGCAGGCACTTTTACCACTTGAGTCATGCCCCAGCCCAATATAAAGCTATTTTAATCATGAATATTTTAATTGGCAATAAAACTAACTCCCAAGAACACTTCAAAATACATGAAAGTGGTAGCTTTATTTAAAAACAGTTTTTTTTCTCTTCTATAACCTATCCCATCTTACATTCATTTATTGGAGGTTTTATGTTTATTTATTTACTTTTTAAAACAGTTTTGAAAACTTAGCTCAAAATACTAACTGAACCAGTTTATGCTGTTTAAAATGGCAAAAATATCAGCTTTTTACTCAGTTTTTTAAGGCAACCTCTTTTGTAGCACTTTGTATACTGTAGAATGTGCATGATTTTGTTCTACTTACGGTGAATGCATTCTCATCCTCCCAATAGGATCAATATTAAGCCAGCCTTTACCTCCTCGATCCATATTAAACCTGTCTTGGAAAGAGTCTGTTTATTGGATAATATAGCTACACTGGGCTCTATGACAATATCTTTTGCTGCCTCATTAACTCGAGCTTTAGAACAAGATAAAAATACCCTAAAGCCTCTTATCTGATGTCTGGTGTAACCTGCTGAAAGCAGGAGTGCCATTAGTTTATGTTAGAAATCAAATGGTCTTCTGCAGTGCAGGACTTACTGATTAAACTTGAAGTGTCCCTGGAGGATTCTACAGCTGCCAGAGGGGTGGTGGCTGTCCCTTTCAAAAGGGAAATCTGGGCCAGAGGTCCCAGTGGGGCGGTGCTTTAAGAACTCGCACGTGGCTGCCCCAGCTGTTCTGCTTTGCCTAATGAATTGTTTTACAAGAAGAGGCTGGATATTATCATCACAGGCTGCCTTCCTGAGGGACTGGAACAGGCCAAATAATAAGTAATGTTAGTGATGGTAATTGAAATGCAATGGCTCTCCTGAGATCTTTCTAGCCCTAGAGCTGGTTGGCACTTGTGGATTGTCTTGTCCAAGGTCCTATTTGAAGTGGGCCTTTTTTTCCTCCTTCCAGTTTCATAATGCTGTTGTGTGAATATTTTCTCTCCTGCTCACTATGGCAATTCATTAACAAAAGCAGTCTGTGGAATGTTACAATGGCTTTAAATAATAAAAGAAAACACTTTACTTTTTCGTTATGGACAGTATAGTAGCAGAGAAGGGTCTTAGTGTTTTGAGAAGAACAACTGCAGAGATCTTTCTGGGCTATTAAAAAGAGTATTTTAAACCTATGCAAATAATACAAGCTCTTTATAACACTTTTTAATAATGTGAAAGAATATAAAGTGAAAAGTAACCATCAGAAAACTGGAAGTTGCGCTGTGGCTCACGTGGTAGAGCGCTAGCCTTGAGTTGAACGACAGCACCCAGACCCAGAGTTCAAGTTCCATGACCAACATCAACAAAAAGTGAAAAATGAATTTGCCAGGGTTCACCACCACCACCTGTTTCTCCATGAACACTCCCAGACATTTTCTCTATACATTAGTTGCACAGGGTGGGGACATCACTGATATATTTCCATTTATGAATACAAGGTATTCCAATGGATTTCAGCCCTCTGTTGCTCTCCTTACTCCTTTCCTCCCTTTCTAAAACAATTTCTAAAGGTTTTCATGTGACTGTTGGACACTACTACACTAAATTGAACATCAGCAAACATTTCTTTTTTTTTTTTGTTTTTGTCGGTCGTGGGGCTTGAACTCTGGGCCTGGGCGCTGTCCCTCAGCTCTTCAGCTCAAGGCGAGCGCTCTACCACTTGAGCTGCAGCGCCACTTCCGGTTTTCTGGCGGTTTATTGGAGATAGGAGTCTCATGGTCTCTCCTGCCCGGGCTGGCTTTGAACCGCGATCCTCAGATCTCAGCTTCCTGAGTAGCTAGGATTACAGGTGTGAGCCACCAGTGCCCGGCTAGTATCTACATTTCTATAGGGGTGTAAAAAAACAAACATGAAACAGACTGAACATGGCCTCCAAAGAATAGGCTGTAGAATTAATCTAAAGCATCTGTTCCCTGGAGCTAATACAAGTGGGATGAGCATTGAAAATAGATGAAATGCTTTGTCATATAAATGATCAACTTGCAATAAGCTTTGTGATAATACCTGTAGTTTTAACAGAATATGATCCTGATTTTGGATGCTATTTCCTGCTTTCTAACTACTACTTCTATATCATTCTGAAAAGAAATATAATTAATATAGTGAAAGAAATACAGTGAATCCATTTCAGCAATGTAATTGACCTTTTAACAAAGCAATTACTAACTTGATTTTCACTTTCTCATTGCTCAAGACCAGGGGCCTTTCTAGACTAGGAAGGCACTCTACCCTGAAGCTATATCATAGGCCCTAATTTTTTAAAACTCTTCAAATTATATTTTGCTGTCCAGTTATCTCAGTCTCCAAGGAAAAATGAAACAAAAGGACTATTTTGTTGGTATACTCAGCAACTGAGAGATAATATTTTCATGCCAAATGTAACTAACAATTTCTCATTCAAATTTAGGCTTACAGCCAGGCACCGGTGGCTCATGCCTGTAATCTTGGCTACTCAGGAGGCTGAGATCTGAAGATCATGGTTCAAAGCTAGCCTGGGCAGGAAAGTCTGTGACACTTTTGTCTCCAATAAAAACTACCAGAAAACTGGAAGTGGCACTGTGGCTCAAGTGGTAGAATGCTAGCCTTGAGCTGAAGAGCTGAGGGACAGCGCCCAGGCCCAGAGTTCAAGCCCCATGACTGACCCCCCCCCAAACAAAACAAAACAAAACAATTTGGGCTATAAAATGTGCCTTTAAAGTGAGTATCTGAGCCAGGTGCCAGTGGCTCATGACTATAATTCTGGTTATTCAAAGAGGCTGAGATCTGAAGATCACAGTTCAAAGCCAGCCCAGGCAAGAAAGCCTGTGCGAATCATCTCAAATTAACTGACCCCCAAAAAGCTGGAAGTGGAGCTGTGGTCAAATGATGGACTGCTAGTCTTGAGAACAAAAGCTTAGAGACAGCACCCAGGTTCTCATTTCAAGCCCCAGGACCAGCATCAAAAATAAACAAATAAATAAATAAATAAAATGACTATCTAGAACTTCTGAGTCTACTTGTTCCTTTCAGGGTAGGACCTTTGACATTCATGAGATAAGTTGGTCATAACCCCAAGCATATATTTTTTTTCTCTAAAATTCAGGAAAGCGTAGTTGAAAAAAGTTAAGTTGCCTACTTGGTCTTTTGATGAAAATTATTCCATAATTAGAAGCAACTTAAGTATTTTTCCCATTGAAATAAATGTTACACCACAGCATAGTGCATTATTAACAGAACACTAACTTGAACTTGGGTGAGTTATGTGACTATAATTATGCAAGTAATTATGAGCTGTTGTGGGTCATAAAGTGAACTCAGCCACAGAAAAAGTCACATTTCAAAGTTAGCCTTGAACAATAGGCAAGTAGTGGAGAAAATAGGGAGATGATTGAAAGAGTATTCTGAGAAGGAATCTTAATGAAGTAATAGACTTCCTCTAAAGAACACTACAAAGAATAGCAGTGTTTTTATTGTATTTCCTGGTGTAAAATCAGTGCAAATGTGACTTAAAGCTGTCATTGATCGTAATTGGTTATAGTATCCATTAGCAGCTTTTCATATTTGAATTTAACATTTTTTAAATCTTCCAGAAATTTGGATTTTTTTTTTCGGTCATGGGGCCTGAACTCTGGTCTCTTCAGCCGAAGGCTACTCTACCATTTGAGCTATAGCGCCCACTTCCAGCTTTTTCTGCTTATGTGGTGCTGAGGAATCGAACCCAGGGCCTTATGCATGTAAGGCAAGCACTCTACCACTGAGCCACCTTCCCAGCCTGGTGCTCTACTACTTGAGTCATATTCCATCCTGAGTTTTATTTATAGACTCTAGCGAACTTTTGTGCCTGGGCTGGCCTTGAACCTTGATCCTCTAGATCTCAGCCTCCTAAGTTGGCTAGGATTATAGGCATGAGCTTCCATCACCCAGATAGTTCTTTTATATTGCATTTATGGGTGTTGTCTAAATCTTTGACACTCTCTTATCTTGTCCGTATTAATAGTGAACTCCACTATCTGTGAAAATGATGTCTTTGAAGTTATGCACTGTCTCCTTCTATAAAGCATGACAATAAGTATCTCTCCTTTTTGATCACCTGATTTCCAATGTGAGATTCTGAAGTATTTCTTTATGTGATCAAGGATGAATGAACCTCTGATAAAGATGGTTGTTACCAAGTTTGTTATCTTCATTCATGGCATTTTATGATACCAGTGAAAGTATGGTATAAGTTCACATGCTTTGAGGCCTTGTGTTTTTTACCCTAGTTGGAAAGTCAGAAGAATTGCAGGGAAGAAATATTACCTCTGGATTTAGAGTTTTAAACTATAGCCATTAAGAATGACTTTTCACTGTTCATGATAGGGAGAATCTGAAACTCAGACTTTTGAGAAATTAGACATTTCTCTAATTCTGGAACAAAGTATTTATGAAACCATTCAGACAAAAACTTGCCCTGGCTAGCACAGTGGCACATACTTAGATTCCCAAAGGAGGTTAAGGCAAAAGGCTAGAATATTTGAGACTACACAGTGAGACTAGTTCAAAAACAAGCAAACAAATAAACATACAATTATAACAATAAAAAGTAAGAGTAGAGCACATGCAAGGCCCTAAGTTTAATCCCAGGCACTGCAAATAAAAACAAAACCAAGGCCCAGGACTGGTGGCTCATGTCTATAATCCTAGCTACTCAAGTGGCTGAGATCAGTTCAAAGCCAGCCCAGTCAGAAAAGTCCCCATGAGACTCCTATTGCCAATTAGCTACCCAAAAACCAGAAGTGGAGCTTCTGGTAAAGCGGTAAAGCACTAGCCTTGAGCAAAAGACCTTAGGGACAGTGCCCAGGCCCTGAGATCAAGTCCACAACCAAAAAGAAACAAACAACAAAAAAAAAACCCACACAAAATACTTACCCTGTATCTGACAGTTTTTGTTTTTGTTTGTTTAATTGCCTTGCCACTATTTGGAAAGGCATTCCCTTCCTGTCCTGAGGTACTCAAATCCATAAGCGTCTCTCAAGACAGGAAAATGAGTGAAAAGATGGTTCACAGTGCAATGTGAGAGCATGTGTAAAAGCCACTTAAAGCTAGGCACTTGTGGCTCATGTCTATAATCTTAAATAATCAGGAGACAGAAACCTTGAAGACCATGGTTTAAAGCCAGCTTGGTCAGAAAAATTTCTATATCTCCATCTCTAATTAACCAACAAAATGCTGGACTGGATACATGGCTCAAGTGGTAAAGCCAGGTAAGCATGCTGAATGAGAGGTCAAGTTATGGAACACACACACACACACACACACACACACACACACACACACACACACACACACACACACACACACACACACACACACACACACACACACACACACACACACACACACACACACACACACACACACACACACACACACACACACACACACACACACACACACACACACACACACACACACACACCAAACAGAAACACTGGAGTAGAATAGAAGTTCACAAACATGAGAATTCAGAATAAGCTAATGGTGAATAGAGTGTCTTAAAAATGATATTTAAACTGGAATAAAAGAAACAAATGTTACTCATCATCAGAGTCAGAGGCAAATTGGATCCTTCCTTATGGTAAAATTTTGTGTGAAATCTAACGGTATGCATAGCAGTTGCTATTGGATTAATGTGTATAACTCCTTTTTCTTAATTATTTTTCTTGTTGGCAGTCCAGTTTGATAGTATAACAATAATTTATTTATTTTTGCCAGTCCTGGGGCTTAAATTCAGGCCTGGGCACTGTTCCTGAGCTGCTTTTGCTCAAGGCTAGTACTCTACCATTTGAGCCATAGCACCACTTTCGGCTTTTTCTGTTTATGTGGTACTGAAGAATTAAACCCAGGGCTTCATGCATGCAAAGCAAGCACTGTACCACTAAGCCACATTCCCAGACCCCCAAAAACATTTTTGTTTATTCTTCCACATCTGGACCAGTAATTATGTATTTAAAGAAGCAAATCCTATGTCTTGATTTGGCCACAAAACCATTCAAAAGACTGTAGGCTTACTATGTTACTCGCATAAATGGCAATAAAGAGAGTAGTCACTGGTCCAGCATGTTGCTCTTGCATGAGTTTGACCTGTACCTTAGCAATGATTTTGATTATTTCTGTGTCTATGTTGAATGGATTCACTATATACCAGAATATCAAAGACCTTTAATTTAAAATAAAGATTTTTTTTAGTCTTTTCATGTTTGTTAAATGTGAACCTCTTGACATGCAATAGTGATTTTTTAATTTCCATTAGACACACTTATGATTGAAGCACTGATGCAGTTGCTACTATTACAGCTAATTTCTATTTAAAGAAACAAGAATCTTTAAAAAAAAAAAAGATTAGCAGAAACAATTTTTAAAATTCATAGCATCTCTGATATATATCAGTTCTGGCTTGGCAGACTTTGACCCAGAGCTGTGCAGTGTTTTATTACCCTGAGCTACATAAGGACACATAGTTACAACACCACTTTTGTAGCAGATATTTTTATATCTCTACAAAATGATTAGACTGATGTAGAGCAATTCTCTAAATTCATGGGTATTAAAATATTCTGGCAGCTGTCTCCTTTTTACCTTTAAGTTGAGACATCATGATGAGATAAGACTACATCAGGCCCGATCAGTACGTGAGTGAGGGTAAGACCTGGAATTTTCACCGTACTGATAAGGGTCTTTGTCACTATAAATAGGAGAAATCTTGAGGGAAAGGTTCCTAGTATAGGAATTCCTGTTCAACTCCTGTAATATTCTTGTTTTTGGAGTTTTTTTTTTTTTGTCCTGTAAACCGCTACTTCAAAGCACATTTCATGCAGTCAGATTAAAAAAAAAGTTGTTGAGATAGGAAATACCTTTCAGTTCTGATTAAAATATTGTATTGAGAAACGAACTTCGTTAGGTACATATATTGTCTCATAATTGTAATCCTGTTACTCTAGAGGCAAAGAAGAAAAGATTCTGAGTTGGAGTTTAGCCCGGGCTAAATAATGAGATCCATCTCAAAAAGCTAAGGGTTGAGGGTTGTAGCTCAATTATAGAACACTTACCTATCTTGTGCAAGAACCTGGTTTGATCCTTGGCACTGGGAAACAAAACAAAAATCTCTATCTAGAAGCTAGAGGATTGATTAGGGTTAAAAGCATGTTAAGAACTTGGAAAGCTGGACGTGGTGGTTCATGCCTGTAATCCTAGCTACTCAGGAGTCTGTGATCTGGGGATCGCGTTCAAAGCCAGCCCGGGCAGGAAAGTCTGTGAGACTCTTGTCTCCAATAAACTACTCAAAAAACCAGAAGTGGTACTTTGGATCAAGTGGTAGAGCGCTTGCCTTGAGCTGAAGAGCTGAGGGACAGTACTCAAGGCCAGAGTTCAAGCCCCACAACCAGGGGAAAAAAAAAAAAAAAAAGAACCTGGATAGAAAAAGCCTGCTAGTAAATTGGGTATAATGACATGGAATACAAACTTTTCCATCCTGAATATAGGCTCTTGCTAATACTTGGGCTCAAGGTCATAGTCCTCAAGAGGGGATTGCATCCAAATCTGGGAAGGTCTCCTTATGACCTCAGAAGCTCTTTGACCTTAACTTTCCCCATGTACTTCCTTCCAAGTATCTCAGATTCTCTTAAGGAACAATTTACAGTTGCAGTTGAACTATTATCTCTGAATCAGTTATGTTCTCTGTTGCTATAACAGAATACCCAAGACTGGATAATTTATAAAGAAAAGTTTACAATTCTGGATGCTGGAAATCTAAACTAGATAGCCAAATTGGGTAAGAGCCTCTTATGGTATCATAATGTGACAGGAAAGTGGAAAGAAAAGTAATCACACATGAAGGAAGCAAAGTATGTGTAGCCTTACTTTATAACAACCCACTTTTATAAGAGCAAGCCCATTCCCATCAGAAAGGTATTAGTCAGCTGAGTATGGTGGTTCAGGTAGGAAGGTCATTGTCTGAGGCTGACCCTGGACAAAAAGCTGGAGATGCTATCTAAAAAGTAACCTAAATGCAAAAAGGGGGCTGGGAAGGTGGCTCAGTGGTAGAGTGCTTACCTTGCATGAATGAGGCTCTGGGTTCGATTCCTAAGCACCATATAAGCAGAAAAAGCTGGAAGGGTGCTGTGGCTCAAGTGGTGGGGCGCTGTGACTCAAGTTGTAGGGTGCTAGCCTTGAGCAGGAGAGCTGAGGGGCAGCGCCTAGGCCCAGAGTTCAAGCCCCATGACCGGCAAAAAAAAAAAAAAAAAGGCAAAAAGGGTCAAGTTAGGCAACAGTACTAATGAGCCTCATTCATGAATGAGTGAATGAAGCCAGACACAAATGAGCATATCTTGTACAATTTCATTTATACAAAGTTCAAAAAACAAGCAAAGCCAATCTGTGGTGCTGTAGTCAAAATAATGGTTCCTGGGAGGAACATTAGTGGCTCACGCCTATAATCCTAACTATTCAAAAGGCTGAGATCTGAGTGTCACAGTTCAAAGCCAGTACGGGCAGGAAGGTCTATGAGACTCTTACCTTCAATTAACTACCAGAAGATCTGGAAGTGAAGCTGTGGTGCAAGTGGCAGAGAACTAAACTTGAACAAAAGAGCTCAAGCCCCAAAACTGGTACCAAGAAAAAAAAAAAAATAATTCCCCTGGGATTATGTTGATGGCTGGGAGGGCTCAGGGAGGAGGAAGTCTTTTGGGGGTACTTCTAATGGGGTAGTGGTTCTCTGTATATTATATGTTACATGAGTATGTGGTTTTTGTGAAATATTTGTGTATATTGATGATTTGTTTGTTTGTGATGGTCCTGGGGCTTGAACTTTGGGTCTGGTCACTGTCCCTAAGCTTTTGCTCAAGGCTAGCACTCTACCACTTGAGTCACAGCTTCAGTTCTGGCTTTTTTTTTCTTTTGCCAGTCATGGGACCTGAACTGTGGGCCTGGGCTCTGTCCCTCAGCTCTTCAGCTCATGGCTAGCGTTCCACCACTTGAGCCACAGCGCCACTTCCAGCCTTTTCTGCTTATGTGGTGCTGAAGAATCAAATCCAGGGCCTCGTGCATGCAAGGCAAGCACTCTACCACTAAGCACCTTCCCAGCCCCAATTCTGTCTTCTTTGTAGTTAATTGGAGATAAGAATTGCACAGACTTTCCTGCTCAGGCTAGCTTCCAACCATGATCCTCAGATCTCTGCTTCCTGAGTAGCTAGGATCACATATGTGAGCCACCAGTGCCTGACTGATTTGTATATTTTTATACATGTTATGCTTTAAAAATTAATTTAAAGGATTTTAAAGACTAGTGGCTGAGCCAGGTGCCGTTGGCTCACGCCTATAATCCTAGCTACTCAGGAGACTGAGATCTGAGGATCGAGGTTCAAAGCCAGCCCGGGCAGGAAAGACCATAAGACTCCTGTCTCCAATAAACTACCAGAAAACCAGAAGTGGTGCTGTAGCTCAAGTGGTAGAGTGCTCGCCTTGAGCTGAATAGCTGAGGAATAGTGCCCAAGCCCGGATTTCAAGCCCCACGACTGACTCTCTCTCTCTCTCTCTCTCTCTCTCTCTCTCTCTCTCTCTCTCTCTCTCTCTCTCTCTCTCTCTCTCTCTCTCTCTAGTGGCTGAGATAAAAATTGAAACAAATTCAGTCCTGAAGCTATTAGCTAGTCAGCTCTTCAGCTGAAATGTAGCTATGTTAGTTTGTTATTTGGAGCTCCTGGAAGAAGTTTCTCAAGTATCTGTATTTTTCAAACCAGTTAAGAAAAGAGGATGTTAAAGATTAGAAAACCCACCCCACAGTGAGTTCTCAAAACATTTTTTGACCCAGCTTTATGTAATGGGTTATGAATAACAAAAATTGGGGCCTGAAGAATAGTAGAAATTAATTTCTGAAGTGTTTTTGTCATTAGTAGCTATTAACATATACAGTATTTTGCGCCTTAAAGTTTTGTTTTGTACATAGACACCTTAGTATTAATTTTTTCCTCCAGATCATTATTAAATGAGTTGGCCTGGGATCTAGAAAAGATGGTGATGAATATGATTCAGTAGATGGCAGTGTTCCCCTTTAAAGTGTGTAGTTAAAAATGTGGGTACATAAGGGGTGACTCTTGGCAACTTTTTTTTCAATTGGAGTAACAAAGAGTCAATGCTAAGTAGATCAGAAAGAACATTTTTCTATTTTCCACCTTCATTGTTCAATGTCTTAGGATTGTGAATGAACCAACAGAAGTAAAAATCCACAAATACAGAGAACACATTTTCCACATAAAATCCTATAATGATAGTCTATAAGAAGTTTGTTTATGGTATTACTTGGTGGGGGGTGTTTGGGGTAGAATATTTAGGGAGGACTTGGGCTGTGTCATTTTTTTCCTGTGTTTAGGAATACGTATATGTCAAGACTGCAATCATGATTAACTGCTTGGGACAAAAATGTCAGTGAAATTTATTGATGAGGATATTAGAATGCAGTTGAGCAGAAATTAAAGAAAAATTAAAGTTGACTGATCTGGTTTTTTTCCTTTACCACAAATGAGTGCTATTTTAATTTTCTTAATATTAAAATTATCTTTTTTTTTTTTTTTTTGGGTCCAGTCGTGGGCCTGAATTCTGGGCCTGGCGCTGTCCCTCAGCTCTTCAGCTCAAGGCTAGCGGTCTACCATTTGAGCCACAGTGCCACTTCCGGCTTTTTTCTTTTTGCTTATGTGGTGCTGAGGAATCGAACCCAGGGCCTCATGCATGCAAGGCAAGCGCTCTACCACTGAGCCACCTTCCCAGCCCAATATTAAGATTATCTTAAAATGATGATACTAGAAGAGAACAATGGTGTTTTTGAAGTTGGTAGCATATAGGGATTTTATTTGTAAGAATTTCTTTTGTGTGTGGGGGATTGGGTTTTGAACTCAAGGCCTCAGACTAAAACTCTACCACTTGAGCTACATCTCCAGCCCTCCTTTTTATATTGGTTATTTTGGCAGTAGAATCTAGTAAACATTGCTGCCTGGGTTGGCCTTGAACCATGGTCTTCGAGATTTCAGCTTCCTGTAGCTAGGTTTACAGGCATGAGCACCCAGTACCCAGCTTGTTGTAAGGAATTTGACATAGTAATATGCCATTGAAGTCAAGAGTTATCAGCTAGTCAAAAAACAAAAATGCACTTATTATGCAGAATGGGACCATTTCACAAATTATCATTGGTTGGAATCAGAACTACATTCAAGTCTTGACTTTGCTGTTTATTAACTAGTGACCTTTGGTAAATAAATCACTTAATATGCTAAAATTTTCTCTTTTTTAGTATAAGTGGGAAATAATTGTTGTGTACTAAATGGGCACATTATAAGGCATTGTGTTGATGGACTATATTTCATTTTTATTTAATTTTATATTGTCTTTGTACTATTTAATTATTTCTTCAAATTTTCTGCCTGTAGTTATAGGGTACTTGCTGAGAACCATAGATTATCATAGCTTCATCAGCTATCATTCTGAATCTCTGGTGTATAGTCTATAAAGTCTTACAACAGCTCCATGTGTAGGTTGGACCATTGACCTCATTTTATAGCTGGCAAATTCTGGACTCATCCAAGAGCGGTGAATCAAATCTAAGGCATTTTATTATATATCGTTCTATCTTCCATGATATGCTTGAGTTTTGGCTTTTCCATATCTAGCATTTTAGAAGCCAAGCCATATATAGTACTTTATGTATTGGATACTTAAAATGAGGACATTAGGTCTTAAAGGAATAATTTATTATGTTTCACTGTGAAATTATTAACAGAACACCAAATGCATGTAATTACTAATTTAAGAGTGGGAGGGAATTGATGTTTCTGATTTGAGAATATATTTTGTCTTTAGCCAGGCAAATCATTTGTTGACAGTACTCAAGGAGAGGAATTGAGACAATCTGGTTTGAGAATATATTGTGATTCTATTCACAGATGCTCTTTTCTGTTATATTTTGCTTTAATATTCAAACTGGCATGACTTCCTTCCTTTGTTCTTTATCCTTCCTTTACTCCCTCCATCCCTCTTTCCCTTTCCTCCTTTTGCCCTTCCCTCTCTCCCTCTTATTCTTCCTCCTCCTTTTTCCTTCTCCTCTCCCCCTCTTTCATATATATTTTAGAATGACCTCTCATTTATTGTAACTAGAGTTGACATTGAAATTCAATAGTAACTTTTAGAGAATACATTTAGAATTGATAACTAAATACATCAATAATGTAGTACATTTATTATATTTCCAGTAGGTAAAAATTTTTTTAAAAAATCAACATTTTTTTCTATAAATGTGTTTATCTTCTAGTATTCCAATAAGAATTTTTCAAAAGTAAATCTTCTCAGCTGGGTGCTGGTGACTCATGCCTATAATCCTAGCTACTCAGGAGGCAGAGATCTAAGGACGCTGGTTTGAAGCCAGCCCAGGCAGGAAACTCTTAATCTGTGAAACTCTTAATCTCCAAAACATAAGAAATGAAGCTGTGGGCTGGGAAGGTGGCTCAGTGGTAGAGCGCTTGCGTTGCATGCCTGAGGCCCTGGGTTCAATTCCTCAGCACCATATAAGCAAAAAGAAAAAAGCCGGAAGTGGCACTGTGGCTCAAGTGGTAGAGTGCTAGCCTTGAGCTGAAGAGCTGAGGGACAGCGCCCTGGCCCAGAGTTCAGGCCCCACGACCGGAACCCCCCCCCCCAAAAAAAAGAAAAGAAATGAAGCTGTGATTCAAAGTGATAGAGCACTACTAGCCTTGAGCAGAGAAGCTTAGGGATGGCATCTAGGCTCTGAGTTCAAGCCCCAGGCACAAGGGAATAAAAAAGAAGTAAAATTTCTCATGGAAGTCCATAAAAATAATTTAGTCATTCTTTGATCACCTTCTGATTTTTGTCCATAATAGTCACTAATTGTTTTGTAAGTTATTTTATTTCAGTTTTGGATATACAAGACAACTGTAAAGGGAAGTATTATTATTATTATGTGGTACATTTGTTACACTTCATGAACCAATAAAGCCCATACTTAGGTGTTCTTAATGTCCTTTTTCTATTTCAGGTTTCTTCCAGAGTTCCATATTACCACTAGTCATATTTCTTGTTAACAGTTTCTCAGATTTTCCTTGTTTTTGAAGACCTTGACAGTTTTAAAGACTACTGGTCAGTATATGAGAGAATGTTCTTCAATCAATTGGGAATTGTCTGATTTTTTTTTCATGATTATGGTTTGCCTTTCACTGCAGTCACTAGGCTGAGTTTGGAGGCTCCATGAGGAAATCAGATTGGGATTTGAAAATACTGATAGTGGATGACCAAAGAGAAGCATTGACAGTATGTTCTTGGTCAGCATAGAAATATTGATTATATTCTTCATATTTTAATACTTCAGGTTTTTTTGTTTTATTTTGTTTTTTTGCCAGTCCTGGGGCTTGAACTTGGGGCCTGGGCCCTGAACCTGAGTCTCTTTGTGTGTGCTCAAGGCTTGCGCTTTACCACTTGAACCACAGTGCCACAGACTTTTTCTGCCATGGCTGGCTTTGAACCATGATCCTCAGATCTCAGTCCCTGAGTAGCTAGGATTACAGGCATGGGCCACCAGAACCTGGCTCAATGCTTCAGCATTTTTTATAAAATGCCTGTTTAATTTCCAATTAGAAACAAGAGTCTAGGTGATATGATCTAAAACATTACTTTTCTAATTGCATCTATTGGGGCAATTAGGATGGGTTTTAATGTTACTACTAAGAGCTTTATTTAATCTATATTGGCCTTTTAATTAGTAATGGACAATTTGGGGTGGATTGTTAATTGAAGAGAATTGTAGAAATTATACACAAAGCTGTTTGTTACTATAGTCTAAAGCAATGTAAGATTAAAACAGGGTCTAGTTTAGTTACTATTCTAAGACAAATGCTTAAAAGTATTATTTTAGTGGTTTGTATTCCACCCTGGTGTTGGTTTTAACTCTGCTAAGAATTATTGTCTTTTAAATCACTGAGGTCCTCAATTCTACTCCATTAAGGGCCACTTTTCTGCCAATCCAAAAGCAGCATTCCTGAGATTGATTTTTGTTACAGTGGTTAGTAATGGATGCCTAGTGACAACATTTCCAACTCTTTATATAAACAGAAAGCAATCAAATAAGTACTAATCCAAGGATTATGTGGACCCAAATCCAGTGGCCACAAGAATCTCTGCAGTGTATGTCCCTGGCTCTTTACTTTCTAGTGCCAGACAGTGTCTCTTCCTGGAAAGCTTGCTTACTGCATGTGCTGCCTGTTAGATTTCTGTATGCTAAACTAAAACACTCCTTGCATCTCCTGAATGGAATTTAAAAAGACACTTACATTTCCATAAATAAATTAGGAATTCAGTGGTTTCTTCGGGCTAATCAGGGCAGGCTGATAAACCTTGCTAGCTGTTTAATAAATGAATTGTGACTGATTACCTATTAATATGGACGCCTCAGGAATTCACCCTGGGGGAAGCAGAGCAGTGAAATAGAGAGGGGCATGGCCCCTTGGGAAATCAGGGCTTCATGTTTGCAGCTTAAATATCTCTGTGAAGTATCAATAAGGAGGTAATTGAATTTTGAACACAAACATGAGCGCTGGATGGATGAAAGGGGGAGGGGGATCAGATTGTCTCTTCTCTGCCCCTTCATTCTCCCCTCCCCTTTTCCTTAGAGACCACTCTAGTAAAGATAGATGCTAAATCCATTAAATAAAGATTAGACTCTGTCGTAGTAGAAAATGGCAGCTTAGCTAGATCCCTGGGCAAATTGGGGCCTTTTGCAATACAGAAAATTAAAATATACATTTTTAACAAGTATGCTATCTTGCTAGCAATAATCTAGGTTAGCTAGTGGGGTCTGCTCTTCCTTTGGATTTTATTTAGACAGATCACTTTCTCCTGTATTAGTGCCAGTCTTTTCTATATTCCTGGAGCAGAAAGGACTAGGTTTATTTATTTATTTTAAAGCTTCTGTTGAAGCCTTTTCTCTAGCATCCTGCTTGCTTGTAATCAGAGGAGTGGGAAGGAGATTAGTGTCCCATGAATTGATGGCAGATAAATGTTCCCTCCCCTTCACTGGTGGGTCCAGAAGAGACCAATCACTTGTATTTCAGGGATGATTGGAGACTGTACAGCTGAGCACAAAAAGAGCTAAAGATTGAAATAAACATTGATGTTTTGAGATGCAATTTTACTTGGCTTTATTTTTTTCTAGATAAGATTACAGATTTGCTTTGTCTTTCTATTTTAAACCTCATAAAGTCATATTAATATAGGGAAAGAATTGGTATGATCTGGTTATAGATCATACTTAGCTCATTGTTAGCAATAACAAAAAACAAGTATCAAGCCTGAATACTTTTGCTAACTTTATGTGAATTCTCAGTATTTGCTATTTGAACTATTTGAGCTATTTGTTTATATGTCATCTATAGTTGACCAATTTAGTAGTAAGTATTAAGTTGTGGCTCCTGCCTACATCCTAGCTACTCAAGAGGCTGAAATCTTGAGGACTGCAATTCAAAGTCAGCTTGGGCAGGAAAGTCTGTGAGATTCTTATCTCCAGTTAACCACCAAAAAGCTGAAAGTGGAGCTGTGACTCAAATGGTAGAGTGCTGTTCTTGAGCACTCAATGGTAGCCTTGCGGGTAGAGGGAGGAAGCTCAGGGATGGCACCTAGATCCTGAGTTCAAGCTTCAGAACTGGCGCGCGCACGCACGCGCACACACACACACACACACACACACACACACGGTTAGGTGACTTAGTGGTGAAGAAAGTCAATAACTATTCTGCTACCAGAGATACTTATTTAAAACAAAAACAGGCCCTCATGACTCACACCTGTAATCTTAGCTACTCAGAAAACTGAGATCTGAGGATCATAGTTTGAAGCCAGTGTTGGCAGGAAAATCTGTGAACCTCTCATCTCCAATTAAACACTAGAAAACCAGAAGTGGAGTGCCAATCATGAACACAAAATCTTGGGGACAATGCCTAGGCCCTGAATTCAAGCCCTACAACTTCCCTCTCCCTGCCCCCGCTCCCCGCAAAAAAAAAATTCCTGCTTATAAAAGTTCTTTGTAAAGTAGGTGTTGGTGGTTCACAGCTGTAATCCTAGCTTCTCAGGAGGCTGAGATCTGAGGTTTATGATTTGAAGTCAGCTCAGGCAGAGAAATGTTATTCTTACCTCCAGTTAAGCACTAAAAAGCTGAAAATGGAGTTGTGGCTCAAGTGGTAGAGTGCTGTTCTTGAGCAAAAAATCTAAGGGACAGTACCCAGACTATTATACAAGATAAAATTTAAATTCATGAGACCTTCACAAAAGGAGCCTCTTAATACTGGTCTTGTGTTTCTCTTCAACTTCTTCTTGAAAACTTCTACTTGTCCTTGAGACACTTTCAAATCAATTTTTGTCATCACTGAAGTGTGAGCTCTCTCTGTGTGAGGCCTTGAGTGAGGATTTACCATGGAAGAAAAATGATACAACTTCTTGGTCTTTGTAATTAGAACTTTGTGTATCATTTGCCAGATGGTATTTCAGATGTTCCTCATTCTGTTTCAACTTCCAGAGATGTTTTGATGATCAAGTTTTCCATAATTTGGTCTTAGAACATTCTCTTTATAATTTAACTTATACAATGACAAGAAGAAAAATGTACGTGTGCTCTTCATACAATTGTACTGTCTTATTTTTTCTCTATAGAAATCAAATTTACTTAACATGATTACCACAGTTCATAAATGGCCCTTAATAATTTTGAATGCCATTTCTCAGAGCCAAATAACACAAAATTTCAGAGTCTTTTAATCCTTGTCATGTTGCAAAGTTACTTTGATGTATCCAGATGGTTATAGTTTTCTTCCTAAATCTCTGCTTCCACTCATTCTCCTGGGTCTTGGAAGCCCTTCAAACCTTACCAAGGACATAGGTTTGCTGGCATCTAGGAAACAAAGCATTTAAAGTATCTGTATTCCAGCCTGTATTACGGATTCATTCCTGTAATTCTAGCCACTAGGGAGCTGAGATCTGAGGATCCCAATTTGAAACTAGCCCAGGCAGACAAATCTGAGACTCTAATCTCCAAATAACCAACAGAATGCCAGAAGTGATTATGTAGTTCAAGTGGTAGAGTGCCAGCTATGAGCACAAGAGCACAAGGTTCTAAGTTCAAGCCTCAGAACCAGTTTTAAAAAATTCCTAGTGATTGGATCCTAATTATTATAATTACATGGTTTTTTTTGGGGGGGGTCTGGTCATGGGGCCTGAACTCTGGGCCTGGGCACTGTGGGCTCTTCAGCTCAAGGCTAGTGCTCTACCACTTGAGCCACAGTGCCACTTCTAGCTTTTTTCTTTTTGCTTATGTGGTGCTGAGGAATTGAACCCAGGGCCTCAGGCATGCAAGGCAAGCACTCTACCACTGGCAAGGCAAGCACTCTGCCACTGAGCCACCTTCCCAGCCCCATAATTACATGTTTTTAAAGCCTTACTTAACATCAATGAATTATCTAAAATGTATTTTATTCTTTTCATTAATAAAATTCAGTATAGATTATCATTTCACTTATAAACTAATTTTAGTACAAAAATTCTGATATTAAAATTCTCACTTAGCCAAATGCTGGTGGCTCACACTTGTAATCCTAGCTACTCAGAAGTCTGAGAGCTGAGGATCACAGTTTGAAGCCAGCTGGGGCAAGAAAGTCCATGAGACTCTTACCTCCAATCAACCACCAGAAAACTGAAGTGTCACTGTGGCTCAAAGTGATAGAGCACTAGCCTTGAGCAAAAGAGATCAGGGACAGCACCCAGGCCCTCTGAGTTTATGCCCCATGACTGACATCCTCCCCCCCCCCCCCCCAATGAAAACTCACTCAAATTAATCTCTTCATTTTTTAGTGATCTTTAAAAGAATATTGTCTTGGTAACTCCCCTCCTCTAATGCTTTCTGGTGATTTTAGTGTAGCTTTTATTCAGTAAGATAACTTTTGCCTACTTTGTATAAACCTAACACAGTGGCTCATGTCTGTAATCATAGCTACTCAGGAGGCTGGGATCTGAGGTTCATGGTTCCAAACCAAGTAGGACAAGAAAGTCTTTGAAACTCTTTTCTACAATTAACTACCAAAAAGCCAGAAATGGAACTATGGACAAAATGATAGAAGGCAAATTTGAGGGCATGGGAGCTGTATCCTTTTTTTTTCTTTCGGTCCAGTCCTGGGGCTTGAACTTGGGGCCTGGGTGCTGTCCCTGAGTTCTTCAGCTCAAGGCAAGCACTCTACCACTTGAGAGTCACAGCACCACTTCTGGCTTTTTCTGTTTACATGGTACTAAGGAATCAAACCTAGGGCTTTATGTGTGCTAGACAAGCATACTACCACAAAACCACATTCTGAGCCTAAGATTTTTTTAAAAGAGCACTATTATGGGTTGAGTTCTATTCTCCAGAAAAGATGTAATGGAGTCCTAACTAACCTCTGTTACCTCAGAAAGCAACTTTATTTGGAAATAGTCTTTATAAAGATAATTAGAGCAGGGCTAGGAAGGTGGCTCAGTGGTAAAGCGCTTGCCTTGCATGCATGAGGCCCTGGGTTCAATTCCTCAGCACCACATAAGCAAAAAGAAAAAAGCTGGAAGTGGCGCTGTGGCTCAAGTGGTAGAGCGCTAGCCTTGAGCTGAAGAGCTGAGGGACAGCGCCCAGGCCCAGAGTTCAGGCCCCACAACCAGACCCCCCCCCCAAAAAAAGATAATTAGAACAGGGCACCGGTTGCTCACGCCTGTAATCCTAGCTACTCAAGAGGCTGAGATATGAGGATTGCGGTTCAAAGCCAACTTGGTAAGAAAGTCCGTGAGATTTTTACCTCCAATAAACCACTAGAAAACCAGAAATGCCGCTGTGGCTCAAGTGGTAGAGTGATAGCCTTGAGCTGAAGAGCTCAGGAGCAGTGCCCAGGCCCAGAGTTCAAGCCCCATGACTTAAAAAAAAAAAAAAAGATAATTAGATTAAAATAGTCCTAATCCAATGACTGTAGACTTATATAAAGGAAAAATGTAGACACAGGCAAGCATAAAGAGAGGACAATGTGAAGACATATGGAACTATATATAAGTTGAGGAGAGAGATTTAGAACAGTGAAATCTTTATAGCCCTTGGAAGGAGCCAGCTCTGCTGATGTCTTGATCTTGGACTTCTAGCCTCCAAAACTGTGAGAAAATAAAATTCTTGTGAAAAAATAGAATTCTCTTACTTAAGCTACTCAGTTTATGGAAGTTTGTTGTGGTAACCCTAGCAAATTAACACAGTTTCTATCAGTTAAGATACATTTGTCTGTAAATTACAAAAAAAGCTCAATAGGGCTTAATGGAAAAGATGTCCCATGTAACAAGTCCAGAAACAATTCCTTTTCAGTATTTGTTAACCCAGTGATGCAGTGTTACATTGTAGATCACTCTAAGTTCTCAGCCTTTCTGCTGTGCCAACTTTAGTATGTTCAGTTGCAAATGTAACTCTTAGTTTTTCACATCATGGTACCTCCAGATTCTGCTGTCCTTACTATCCTGAGATAGGAAGGGAATTCATTCCCACAAACTTGGACTAGAGCAACTCCCAGTTTGAATGTCTATGCCTGTGGAAGGCCATAGCTGACTCTTATTAGGTCATTCCTGCCTCTCTCCCATCCCATTCTTAGTATATATGCTACACCATCACCATCTACTTCCTTCCCCTTACCTAGCCCTGTATTGAAGTTACTGGTTAGAATAGTGTCTCCTTTGCTCTCCTCTGAGATGTCAGTATGACACTATGAAATTGCAGGAGAGGAGGAGAAAGGCTAGTCTTTGGGTTCTGTCAGCCTAAGTAATACCTTTACCAAAAAGATAGATTTGGCTGCTGGTGCTACTGCTGCTTTTGCTTTTCTTTTGTCTCTACACGAAGGTATTGATTGGTAAATGTATGAGTCCACATGAAAAGGAAATGTTGGCTGAATATGGTGGTACATACCTGTAATCTCATCACCAAAGAGGCAGAAGCAGGAGGATTGTGGGTTCAAGGCCAGCTTGAACGGAAGTAGTAAAACATTGTTTAAAAATAATAATAGGGCTGGGAAGGTGGCTCAGTGGTAGAGCACTTGCCTTGCATGCCTGAGGCCCTGGGTTTGATTCCTCAGCACCACATAAGCAAAAAGAAAAAAGCCGGAAATGGCGCTCAAGTGGTAGAGCGCTAGCCTTGAGCTGAAGAGTTGAGGGACAGCACCCAGGCCCAGAGTACAAGCCCCATGACCGGACCCCCAAAAAAATTGTGGATAAAAATAATAATAAAAGAAGGAAATAAATGCTGGTATTAACTCAGTACATGGAATAACCATGAACAGAATTGTTTATGGACCTAAATACCATCTCTCTATGAGTTTATAATTTCTGTAGACTAAAAGGAGCTATATAGTTTCCATTTACATTTGGACATTTTGAAATCTCTAGGTAAGAACTGTTTCTGTATTTTTTTATAGGAAAGGGAAGGGGCTCAACTTTTGAAACCTTTTTAAATATCTTTTTCACGTTCCTAAATCTTTTATACATTAGGCAATATTGTTTTTCATAAACCCTTTCTAGTTCATGTCAACATTAATTAACTTACTCTTTACTTTCCCAAGCACTAATGGAAATACTGGATTATAACCAATCTAATACTCTCTGGACAGTCTACCAGACACTGCTCAGTGTGATTTAACACAGTTTATAATCACTCCTTGCAGTCTTGAGGCCACTTCTCAATTCATGAGACTCATATATCCTGACTAGTTTTAATTAATTTTGCAAGGAAGATGCCAGGAGAAGGAGTATTAAATACTTCCTTAAAATCAAGCTGTTTCATCTATTGGGTCCTTGTCAGCCACTAATATTATTATTTTATCACAACAAAATACAGAAGTTTTCTGACATAGTCTTGTTCTCCAGTGGTTAGTACTCATGGTTTGAGAAAACCTTATGCTAATAATTTTCTTATTCAAAATGAATGGTAGTCAATCAGTTTAACAAAATGTATATCAAGAAGCTGAAATGTGGAGGGTTATGGTAGGGGGAGATAGATAGAGAGAGGAAGGGTGGACAAATGCAGTTATTCAATGTACATATATGAAAATAGAACCACATAACTTGAGGATATTGAGTAAGGTTGAGAAAGTTGAGGGAGAAAGATAGTAGTGGTGACATTGATCAAGATGTATCGTATTTATTAACTGATTTGCTGAATTGAAACTTCCTGTAAAACTACTTAAAGGTAATAAAAAGTGAATGTTAGGGCCAGGTACCAGTGACTCACACCTATAATCCTAGCTACTTAGCAGGCTGAAATCTGAGGACTGTGGTTTAAAGCCAGCCCTGGCAGGAAAATCCATGAAAGAGAGAGAGAGAGAGAGAGAGAGAGAGAGAGAGAGAGAGAGAGAGAGAGAGAGAGAGAGAGAGAGAGAGAGAGTGTGTGTGTGTGTATATGTGCGCGCGTGCGCGCACGTACCAGTCCTGGGGCGTGAACTCAGTGCCTGGGTTGGGCGCTGCCCCTGTGCTTCTTTTTGCTCAAGGCTAGCACTCTATCACTTGAGCCACACACAGTGCCACTTCTGGTTTTGTCTGTGCATGTGGTACTGAGAAATCGGAGACTCTCTTTAACCAGCAAAAATCGGGAAGCGGAATTGTGGCTCAAGTGGTAAAATACTAGCCATGAGCAAAAAAGCTCAGGGACAGAATCCATGCCCTGAGTTCAAGCCCCAGGACCAACCCATAAAGAAAAGAAGAAGAAGAAAGATTATTAGGGAATTTCTGTAGATTTATAACAGAAATTGTTAGAATTCATACTTCAGCACTAAGATTTGAGGGTTGACTTTAATTGGTATCACATTGTGTTGTGTTTGTTTGGTCTTTTGGGGTGATTGTATCCTCTGGGACCCAGTCAGGAGTAATTTGAACAGGTTGAAAGGTGTGAAAGAAGAGTCTAAGGTTTAGTGGAGAAGTCTCCACAAGATTCTGCTTATCTGTGCAGAAGATATTCTGTTGTGGGCATAAATGTATTGCCCATTTCCAGGATGTCTCTAGTAGTGTGTTGCAGGAACAGCCTAACCCCATGGAGCCCCATCACTAAACTGTGAGTGCACCATTACCAAGATGATCACTGCTAGAGCCCTACATGCCATCCTGCTTCTCACCCCACAGAAAAACCACACAGTGCCAGAAGGAAAAGTGCCTTCTTACTTCAGCCTGAACATCTCCCTCCAGTGCCCTCTATTGGCAAAGCTTAACATGGCGTCAGCTAGCAAAAAAAAAAAAAAAAAAAAAAAAATGTAGCTTGCTGACAGGTCCAGCTCTAGGACCAGAGATTTAAGAAAACTTGATTGGGGGATGGAAATATGGCTCAGTGGTAGAGTGCTTACCTAGTATGCATGAAGCCCTCGGTTTCATTCCTCAGTACCACATAAACACAAAAGGCAGGAAGTGGGCACTGTGGCTCAAGTGGTAGAGTGCTAACTTTGAGCAAAAAAGTTCAGGGTCAATGCCCAGACTGAGTTCAAGCCCAGGACTGGAAAAAAAAAGAAAAGAAATAAGAATTTGGCTAAATGGCTCTTTCTACTTAGGCATGCTTCCTGAGATACTGATTGACTTAGGTAAGAATGTCTCTTAAAATATGTGTGGCTACTTTCTCAACGAGTTTAAATAAATGTTATTCAATACCAGGCTTTAGCAAAACTTCAAATTTAAAAAAAAACTGATGGTAGTTGGAAGACAACAAAGCATGAGTGGGGATAAAAGATGGCTCTTGCAATCTCTTAGCCTTCTAACCACTTTATTTTTCAAGGAGTGTTACTCTCCCAACATTCCTATCTTCCTTTAGCACCTTTCTTGTGGTCATATAGTTGTTAGGAATGCTTTACTTAAAATTAGGGACCAGGCTTTCCATTACATTTGTGTAGAATAGAACAGTAGTGTGCAAATGCCTGCTGAATAAGGAAATTATTTATAGTCACAAAGCAAGAAATGGAAACATAGCCTCCACAGCAGAGAACAGTTAAGTCTTTACCCATGTTTTTCTCATTACTACTTTTTCAGAAGCTATCAAGAGCAAATTGTCTCTTGCTTGCTACAAGTATAATTGACATTATGGATCTAAACAGAAAACCATTATAGGAGGGGAGTAAGGTGTGGGAAAAGCATTCATCCAGGTAGATGATGGTTTTGGTGCACATGTTTGCTTTTCTTCCCATCCCAAGCCTTACAATTTTTTTTTTTTTGGTCGGTCATGGGGCCTGAATTCTGGGCCTGGTCACTGTCCCTGGCCTCTTCAACTCAAGGCTAGCGCTCTACCACTTGAGCCACAGCACCACTTCTGGCTTTTTCTGCTCATGTGGTGCTGAGGAATCAAACCCAGGGCCTCATGGATGCAAGGCAAGCTCGCTACCACTAAGCCACCTTCCCAGCCCTACAAAAAATACTTTTAAAATAGCCTAGCATGGTGGTACACACTTGTAATCCCAACCACTCATGAATTGGAGGCTAGCTTAGCAAAAGGTAGCATGAAATGCTGTCTCAAAAACAAAAAGATGGTAGGAGTAGGGAACATAGCTTACGTACACATTTATTAAATGGCTTTTGTTTCCCTGTGTATGAACAACCATTAAAAAAATTACTAATGTTGAGGAAAACTCCCGATATTCAAAGAATGAAGGCAACAAGCCAGGTGCTGTTGGCTCATGCCTGGAACCCTAGCTACTCAGAAAGCCAATCGGCAAAAATCTAGCTATGGCTCAAGTGATAGAGTGGCACCCTTAAGCAAAAAAGTCAAGCTAGAGCTGAGTTCAATTCCCAGAACCAGCACTCCCCCTAAAGTAACAATGGAAAAAGTCAACTTTGAGAAATAAACTGTGTCTTCAGAAAGAAGAAGGTGAATTGTATGATGTATCTCAGTATCTTGTAAAGATTTAGACAGTAGGCAGATAGAGATTTCTTGTTGTTGTTGTTTAATTAAATACTACGAAGACGGCTGATAAAGGTGCTCTCGTGTTAGAATGGCAGCTTAGCAAGCATCAGGCCCTGAGCTCAAGCCCTGTATTTAAAAAAATTAAAAGTAAAATAAAAAAAATAGATAAATGTTACAAAGAAAACCAAGAAAAACTTCAGGAAAATAAAAAATGCAGGAAAGGAGACATAATCATAGTTTATTTTACTACATGGTAACAATAATAATAATAATAATAATAATAATAATAATAATAATAATAATAATAATAATGTAGAAGGTGGATGTTTGTAAGAAGTTACTGTTTATGGGCGGCCACCTGCATAATGACCTTTAGTCAATAACATACCACATATACAACAGTGGTCACATAACACTCTAATGAAAAATTCTTGTTCCTAGCAACTCTATAGCCATCCTAACTTCATAGCAACATCATTGCTCATGTATATGTGGTAATGTTGCTGTAAACAAACTTCCTCCATTGCAGTTAAGTACAGTACATAATACTTGATCACTGTAATAACTGATTATTACTAGTTTATGTATTTACTAAACTGTTCATCATTATCTGAGGGTGTACTGCTTATTTAAAAGTTTACTGTAATACAGTATGCCCTGTTATGTCAGCAGTACTCTCACATCTCGGGTTTACTGTGTCTCTTGATTGCATCATGCATGATGCAATTCATGTTATTTTATTCTTCATGGTCCTAGAAGCAGCAAGCTTTTGGTTACATGGTTTAATGTAACCTAGGTATGAATCAATCTGTATACCTTTGGAGTTGTAGAGATACTATGATTTTAACACAAAGACTAAATCTCTAATGAAACATTTGTCAGAATGTGTGTGTGTATTATAGAATGACACATGGCTGTAGAACTCTTAGTCTAGCAGTAGGGTGCTTGTATGTGTCTCATGAGGAAGTAAGGCAGGAGGGTGGGTAGAGAAAAGAGCTAAATCATCACTTTCTGATGCCTTAAGTTGCAAAAGTCCAAACAGTAATTCAGATATATTATTTAGTTATTTAGAGAAATAAAGATAATATAAAATCAGCTGACCAGGGTAAAAGTGGTTGCCGTTGGGAAAGAGTTAATGGCAACCATGTTTTTTTCTTAATAACTATAGAATTATTTAGTGTTTGCAATATGCAAACATACAACTTTTTGTTTTCAAAACAGGTTTAAACTCAGGGCTTTCACTTAATTGGCAGACATTCTACCATTGAGTACCACCTCTAATTAATTATTAAAATAAGTGAAATAGGTAATAAGGACCGAGACTCTATGTTCTAACATTTAAGACAGATTAAATAATGCTTGCTAGCAAGATAATAGAAACCAAAATAGGCAAAATGTATATAAACAAGTCAAAACTAGGAAGTAGAGGTATGGCTCAAGTGATAGAAGACCAGCCTTGGGTGGGTAGAGAAGGATATTTACTTCTCTTCATATAAAAGGAATCTAATTATTTTGAATTAAAATGTGATTGCTAGCCAGAGGCTAGTGGCTATGCCTGTAATCCTAGCCATTCAGGTGGCTGATACCTGAGGATTGTGGTTCAAAGCCAGCAGAAGCAGGAAAGTCTGTGAGATTCTTATCTCCAGTTAACTACCAGAAAATGGAAGTTGCACTGTGGCTCAATGTGGTAAAATGCTAACCTTGAGCAAAAGAGCTCAGGGATAGCTCCTAGGCTCTGAGTTCAAGCCCTGTGACCACCACCACCACCACAGCAACAAAGTGATTACTTACGTTTTCATATATTTCTGTATAATACAAAGAATAAATCCATAGTTTCTAGATGAGAAGCAACTGTGTTTCCATCCAATGATGGAAAATAGCAAGTGACTAGCAATATGTAGTAACAAATTTGATTAAGAAATTGTGCTTCTTCTATCTTCCCTGCCTTGATGTATCACTTACAGTAGTTAACTGGATTACAATTTATTTGGAAACAATTCACTTCTATGACAATTTCCATTATTAGAGTCTTTTAAATATTGATCTTTGGTAACTGATATGTGTTTGGATGGTATTTTCTTTTTTAACATAGCATTGAATTGTACATTTAATATTAGGTCTTGGGTGACGTCTCTGGGGAGAGTCGAATTGATGGGTCCTTTTTCTGCCAGTCCCAGGTGGCCTGTCAGGAGAGCAGGTGTTACTGGAATGGGGCATACATTCAAGAGTCATAGTGCAAATCTGATCAAGGCATATATTCCCCAAACCACTCAGGCTAGTGTCTCTCCTGGGGAAGAGACTAGCATCGGCCTCCTGCTGTGCTTGCTTTCTTCTCTTTTTTTTTTTTTTAAGGAAAGAAAAAAAAAACTAATTATCATCCTACAGTAAATGTCATTCAAGTAAAATCCCTGAAGGATAAAGGCATAGGTGACAAATGTTCCTGGAGAGAGTGTTGAGCCATCACTTGTCTTTTTAATGAATCATCCATGTGTGGGTACAAAATCACGTGCTATTTCTGCTATTGTGCATTTCCTCTGAAGAAATACTGATTATCTGTAAGCATAAAAAGAATTGTACCATTTTTATAAACCTTTTAGATTTGAGCAGACTTCTAGTGTCAAGAAGGATAACAAGGGATTGGTTAATTGCTCTTAGAGCATTCAGGGAATGGCTGTTGACTTCACCTATTTTTACCTCATTTTTGACTAGGCTTGTTGCATCTCATTTTGACTGCCTTGACTATAACACAACATTCATCTCTGTCCTGTTCTAGAAGGCAGAGTTAGGAATAATGGGGAGAAATTAGAGGAGTAGATATTTACTTACTTATTAAAGAAGAACTTAAAGAAGGCCTTAAAGAACTTCCTAATGTCTAGAAATTAAGTGAGCCCTCCAAAAATTTGCTAGGTACTAGTGGCTCACACCTACAATCCCAATTATTTAGTAAGGAGGCAGATATTAAGAGAATCATGGTTTGAGGCCAGCCTGGGCAAAAATAGTTCAAAAGAATTATCTTAACCAATAGCTAGGCATGGTGGCACATGTCATCCCAGTGAGATAAGAGGCTGATACTGAAAGAATCACAGTCCTAGGCTACCCAGACAAACAGGAGACTCTGTCTCAGTAGAAAAAGCTAAGCATGATAGTTACCTGTCATTCCAGCTAAAGTAGGAAGCATAAACAGGAAGATCACAATCTGAACTGGCCCAGGCAAAAAGCAAGACTTGTCTCAAAAATAACCCATGAAAAAAGCTAGAGATGTGATTAAAGCAGAACAGCTGTCTAGCAAGCTCAAAGCCTTGAGTTCAAACCCTACTACCACAAAAAAAAAAGTACCAAATTTCTCATGAATGAGAAATTCTTCAACCTCTTTGTAGGAATTAGGAGCACAGATTACTTAATCTAACATACTCTTCTGATTTTCACGAATTAAGGAATCTATTCAAATAGATTGTTCTCAAATTGATTTTCAAATAAACATCAAGCCTTTGAATTGAATTGTACCATTTTTCCTAAAGTTCTGTTTGTTTCTAATCATAATAGTCCTCTCTGTTATAGTAGTTGTTAATGGGGCAGTAGTGCTGGTAGTTTTTTTTTTTTTTGTCAGTTGTGGGCTTGAATTCTAGGCCTGGGTTCTATCCCTCAGCTCTTCAGCTTAAGGCAAGCGCTCTACCGCTTGAGCCACAGCGCCACTTCCAGTTTTCTAGTGGTTTATTGGAGATAAGAGTCTCACGGACTTTCTTGGCTTTGAACCATGATCCTCAGATCTCAGCCTCCTGAGTAGCTAGGATTACAGGCATGAGCCACCAGCGCCAGGCTGTGCTGGTAGTTCTTGCTCTGAGTTAATAATGATTCTGGTAGGAAAATTAATGAATTTTTAAACCCTTTTCAGACTAAAATAGAAATGCTTAATCTGAATGAATTGGACAACAAGAAACATTTCATGGAAGTGTGTGTGTGTGTGTGTGTGTGTGTGTGTGTGTGTATGTGTGTGTGGACAACAAGAAACATTTCATGGAAGTGTGTGTGTGTGTGTGTGTGTGTGTGTGTGTGTGTGTGTGTGTGTGTGTGTGTGTGTGTGTGTGTGTGTGTGTGTGTGTGTGTGTGTGTGTGTGTGTGTTCATTATTGGTCATGGAGCTTGAACTCAGGGTCTGGGTACTGTCCCTGAGTTCTTTTTTGCTCAAGGCTAGTGCTCTACCACTTCAAGCCACAGCTCCACTTCCACTTTTGGGGTGGTTAATTGGAGATAAATCTTACAGACTTTCCTGCCCAGGCTGGCTTTGACTTGCAATATTCGTAACTCAGCCTCCTGAGTAGTTAGGATTACAGGTATGAGCCACCAGCACCCAACAAATCACTGGTTTTGTAGCCCTTTGAAAGTTACTTTTTTAATTAAATGTTTCTTGAGAGAAAGAGGATCTTGCTTTGTTGCCTAGGCCAGACTTGCCCTCCTTCCTTCCTCTGCCTCCTGAGTAGCTGGGACTACCAGCTATACCACTTCTCAGACAAAAGTTCTGAAATCCTTATCACCTGTGCTTTCTTACGATTTTTACAAATGGCCCCAATATATGTATATATGTTAGCCTGACATTCATTTTTGCTTTTCACAGGGCCTTTCATGCACTAGAAAACTTGCTGCTCTATTGTGAAAAGTATGGCAATACTGCCAATTGCCATTGCTAACTTAAGTGGTTTTCACCCCAATTCCACTAAGATGGATCCTTTTCACACTATTAGGATGTATATCTTGTACAAATTCTCAAGCTTTGGCTGGGAAGGTGGCTCAGTGGTAGAGTGCTTGCTTTGCATGCATGAGGCTCTGGGTTCAATTCCTCAGCACCACATAAAGCAGAAAAAGCCGGAAGTGGCGCTGTAGCTCAGGTGGTAGAGCACTAGCTTTGAGCTGAAATGCTGAGGGACAGCACCCAGGCCCAGAGTTCAGGCCCACGACTGACAAAAAACAAAAACAAATTCTCAAGCTTTTTTTTTTTTTCCGGTCGGTTTTGGGTGCTAAGTGTTCAATGTTAAAACAAAACAAAATAAGAATATTTGTTGGTGAACTCTCTATAATATCTTCCTTAACTCTTAGAGGTTACTTTAGGATTTCAATGTTTCATTTTCTCTCTGGTTAAAATAAAAAAGGTTGAATGAAAAGTTACTATTTTTTATTCAATCTGTTGCTTCATAATAAATATTTAATGCTGAGTAACTCATACTATATCCTCCCCTTCCTTCCCCCCAAAATTGGTTTTCTTTTTATGAAGACTTTATGTATGTATGTATGTATGTATGTATATATGTCAGTCATGGGGTTTGAACTCTGGGCTTGGGCGCTGTCCCTGGGCTCACTCTACCGTTTGAGCCACAGTGGCACTTCCAGTTTTCTAGTGGAGATAAGAGCCTCGAGGACTTTCCTGCTTGGGATGGCTTTGAACTATGATCCTCAGATCTCAGCCTTCTGAGTATCTAGGATTACAGGTGTGAGCCACCAGCACCCAGCATGAAGATTGATCTTTGATCTCTTTTGTTTCTGAAAAAAATCACTTTTTCTGTTACAAATCATTAAAATCTAAATGGTATACAAAAGTTCAAACCAGAACTTTAATTTAAAAATTAATTAGGCTGGGGTGCAGGTGACTCACACCTATAATCCTACCTCCTCTGGAATTTGAGATCTGAGGATCATAGTTTGAAGCCAGCCCAGACAAGAAAGTCTGTGAGTCTATAGAGTCTTATCTAATTAACCACCAAAAAACTGGAAGTAGGGCTGTGGCTCAAGTGGTAGAGCATTAATCTTGAGCAAACAAGCTCAGGAATAGCACCCAGGCCCTAAGTTCAAGCCCCAGGATCAACACACAAAAGAATTAATTAGATGGGCAGAAACTGTATGAACAAATAAACATCCAAAATGAAACACCAGAAATAATATTAAAAACTAAATTAACAGAGCCTCAATGCAATAGTATAGTCACAAAAAAATGAAGAAATAAATAGTGCAAATCTGATAAGGAAGGCCAGTATATCCAGATCTGAAGAAAATTATACAAAGATACCTCATAATGAAAATGTTGTGAACTGATGAGAAAGAGAAAATCTTAACACAAGCAAAGGGGAAAAACATATGGGGGAAAACAAAGTAAATCAGATTACTGTTAGAAAGTATGCAAGCCAAAGATAATGGGATAAAACCTTAAAATACTGAAATATCTGGTTGTGCACAACTATAGTTCCAGCACTTAGGAGGCTGAGTCTGAGATTCAGCCCAATCTAGGCTACATATTGAGAACATTTCTCAAAAAAAGAAAGGAAGGAGACAGCCTATTGGATAGCCATAGATTTCTCAAATAGCACAAACCTAAGACTCAAGATGAAGTTTTACATAATAGAAACAAAAAATTGGTAAGAGATTTTTTAAAGCACTATAATTAGTAATAACATAACCATAAAATTCTTAGGAATAAATTAAGTACATGTAAGATGTACATTGAAACCTATAAAGAATTGCCAAGAAAAATGGAAGCTCTAAGTAGCAGCAGATATATACCATGTTTATGGATGATGGCCAAATATTGTTCACATTTTCTCCCTGGATTGATCTCTATATTCAATGCAATTCTTTTTTTTTTTTTTTTGGGTCCAGTTGTGGGGCCTGAACTCTGGGCCTGGGCGCTGTCCCTCAGCTTTTCAGCTCAAGGCTAGTGCTCTACCACTTGAGCCACAGCGCCACTTCCGGCTTTTTTCTTTTTGCTTATGTGGTGCTGAGGAATTGAACCCAGGGCCTCATGCATGCAAGGCAAGCATTCTACCACTGAGCCACCTTCCCACCCCCCTATTCAATGCAATTCTAATCAAAGTCCTAGTAGACTTTCTTGAGAAACTTAAGCAATAGTGAAAAAGAGTAAAATATTGGAGGATTTACATAATATTGATTTCTACCCTTATTGAGAGAATATTGTTTTTGACAGGATAAACAAAACAAAATAAAGAGTCCAGAAATAGACTTGTATATAGACAGTCCATTGTTGTTGTTGTGTATTTTAGCAAAAAAAAAAAAAGCCAAAATAATTCAAGGATGGTCTAGTCTTTTTAGCAAATAGCACTGAAACAACTGAATCATCTGGGAGGAAGACCTTGGATTTATATATTACAACATAAAAGTAACTCAGAAATTCATGAATATAAATGTAAAAGATGAATGTCTTAAGCCATGTATACTGCAGTGGCTCATGCCTGTAATCGTACTCAGGAGGCTAAGATCTGAGGATCGCAGTTCAAAGCCAGTACAGGCAGAAAAGTCCCCATGAGAATCTTATCTCCAGTTAACCACTCAAAAACTGGAAGTGGTGCTGTGGCTCCAAGTGGTAGAGTGCTAACCTTAACTAAAAGAGCTCAGGGACAGCACACAGGCCCTGAGTTCAAGCCCCACAACTGGCCAAAACAAAAAACAAAAGCAAACCTCTTATGATAGAAAGCCTTATAGAAAAATCTCTGCACCCTTAGGATAGCCATAGACTTCTCAGCTAGCATGAAGCATAAAAGAAAAACATAATAAATTATACTTCAGAATGTAAAGCTTCTGCTCTTTTGAAAACACTATTAAGCAAATGAAAAGACCAGTCTGGGAAGGTGGCTTCGTCGTAGATTGCTTGCCTAGCTTACATGAAACCCTGGGTTTGATTCCTCAGTACCACATAAACAGGAAAAACAGGAAGTGACACTGTGGCTTAAGTGGTGGAGTGCTAGCTTTGAGCAAAAGAAGCTCGGGGACAGTGCCCAGGCTCCTGAGTTCAAGCCCCAGGACTGGCCAAAAAAAAAGAAAAGAGATCACAACCTAGGAAAAAATACCTGTAATATATGTGTAGTTAAATTTTATTAATAGGTTCTGAACTTGCAGATTTGCCTACTTGATATTTATTACCCCAAAACCAACATTCATAGTGCCTTTACAACCATTGGTGGACATTCAAGTGATGTCATAAACATTTAATGACCCAACATAAATGCTCCCAGGTGAAATTAACTGATGCAGTGTTCTGCTCTCTTGTTTTAACACTCATACAGAAAACAACTATCCTACTGTGACTTCTATGGTACTATTTGTTAAACATATTGTTGCTCCTTTTATTGGTGGTTTTGCTGTTTAGAATAGCTCCCAAAGCATAATGCTGAGGTTCTGTACTCTGTTCCTAAGTGCAAAAGGCTATGATATACTTTATGGAGAAAATAAATGTTTTAGATAGGCTTCATCCAGGCATGAGTTATAGTGCTATTTGTTGTGTTTAATGTTAATGAACCAACAATATATACTAAATAAGATATCTTTATAGACCATCAGTACTACAAATAACAAGAACCAAACTGTAGCTGATATAGACTATATCTAGAATACATGACAAAAACAAAAAAACCAACCCTCTTAGAACTAGGTGCCAATGACTCACCTGTAATCCTAATTACTCAAGAGGCTGAAAGATTGGGAGAATCACAGTTTGGAAGCAGCCTGGGCAGAAAAGTTTATCATGCCTGTCATTCTAAGCTAGATGAGGGGATCTCTGTTCCAGAAAAGTCCACAAGACTCCTCAGTGGAGGGAAGCCAGATGCAGTGGAGCTCACCTGTCATCTCATCCATGATGAGAAGCCTAATATAGGCAGCTGATGGTTTAGGAATCCCTCTGGGCAAGAAACCAGACTTTATCTTTTAAAAAAAAAAAAAAAAAAAGGCCAATAGAAAGCATAGCTGGAGACATACCTTAATGATGTGGGGCCTGAAATCTGGGCCTGGGCGCTGTCCCTCAGCTCTTCAGCTCAAGGCTAAAGCTCTACCACTTGAGCCACAGCGCCGCTTCCAACTTTTTCTGCTTAATGTGGTGCTAAGGGCTTGAACCCAGGGCCTCATGCATGCAAGGCAAGCACTCTATCACTGAGCCACCTTGCCAGCCTCTAAAAGAGCAACAAAGTCTGTCTGTCTGCCTGTCTCCCTCCTTCCTTCCTTCCTTCCTTCCTTCCTTCCTTCCTTCCTTCCTTCCTTCCTTCCTTCCTTCCTTCCTTCCTCCCCCACCCCCTCTCTTTTTCTTTCTTTCATCATGGTACCTGAACTCTGGGCCTGGGTGCTGTCCCTCAGCTCTTCAGCTCAAGGCTAGCGCTCTACCACTTGAGCCACAGTACCACTTCCAGCTTTTTCTGCTTATGTGGTGCTTCGGAATCAAACCCAGGGCCTCATGCATGCAAGGCAAGCACTCTATCACCGAACCAACTTCCCAGTGCCCATGATACCTTGCTGAAGATAGTTTTCAAAGGGATAAAATATTTGAACTGACACATCACATGAGAAATAAATGGTCAATGAGCATGTAAAAATGTCCAGAACTGGTACTGTGGCCCACAGTTAAAGACCCACGACCGACACACACACACACACACACACACACACAAAATGTCCTTAACATTATGAACCATTAGTGAAATAATACTTGCAAATTAAAATCACAGTGTGATACTGCTAAGTAAATATATACCCATTAAAAGAGCAAAAATTGAGGATGATCAATAGCAAGTGTTGGAGAGAATGTGGGGCAAATGGAACTAACAGATTACTGATAGGAATTTAAAACATTGAAGGCTATTTATGAAAAGGTTGACAATTCCTTTAAACTTAAACAACCACATAACACAATTCTATTTGTGATATTTTTTGCTCGTTATGAAAAATCCTATACAGAGACAGATAAAATGTTCATAGCAGTTTTATACATAATCATAAATTGAAAACATCGCAAAAGTCTATCAGTAGATAAATGAATAATCAAATATGTTGCGTTAGATCCGACAATAGAATGTGCTAAGAAGCAACCAAGTACTGATACATTCAATAAAATGGAGTAATATTCAAAATGTTTTGCTGAAGAGTATGTGCTATATTATTTTATTATATAAAATTCTAGAAAAGATGAATCTAACTTGTAATAACAAAGTAGATCAGGACCATGGGTGATGCTGAGATTGATTGCAAAAGAGCACAGAAGAATGATTTGGATTGTTAGGTATAAGTCAGGACCTTAGCAGTTTATGTAATGTGGCATATAAAGAAGGATACAACTTGATTTGGATAAGACATAAGAAACATAATATGAAGCCAGCACAAAGAAACAATAACATTTATTAAAACAAATAAGAACTTTGCCCCATAAATATATTAAGAATGTAAGAATGTGTTCAGATCAGTTAGCGGTCAGCCTGGTTTCATAGACACCAAAAATGTCATGAGTGCAAAAACAATTCATAACTCTCAGTACTGTATTGTGTTCAGTAAAAACATTTCAGGGCATGGTTCAGTGACTCACCACTTGCTTTTCACATCTGAAGCCCTGGGTTCAATCCCCAACAATGTAAATAAATAAGCGTGCACACACACACACATGTGCACGCGCACGCACACACACACAAATGCACACACACATATCGAATAAACCAACTAGTGTAGCACAATAATGAATACATGGGAAGTTCACAACTAAATACTTCTTGTATAAATGAAGTTATCTATATTGTTCATAATCTGGGTAAAGATTGCTGGTTCAGCTATTACATTTAACCAATTATTTGCCATACTGAGGATTATGTAGATTTCATAGCAATATTAATCTTTCATTTCAAGGATTTTGGTATGTTTAAGTATATAGCATTTTAAAATGTTTTTGAATGTAATGCATTTGCATTAACCTAATCTGCTTATATTAAATTTAATTGCATCCTGACTTTCCAGGATAAGTAGTCCTTTAAAAAAAGGAATTTTTTTCAAGTTATTATTCATAATATCTAAATGATTTAAGTACAGTACTCACTTTAATTCAAAATATTTTTTGTGTTTTGTACTTTTTAGATTTTTGCTTTTTTAAATGCTTTTTCTAAAGTAGTACATCTTTTTTATTTTTTTTATTTTTTTTTTTTTGGTCGTGGGTCCTGAACTCAAGGCTAGTACTCTACCACTTGAGCCACAGCGCCACTTCTGACTTTTTCTGCTTAATGTGGTGCCCAGGGCCTCATGCATACAAGGCAAGCATTCTACCACTGAGCCACCTTCCAAGCCCCTAAAGTAGTACATCTTAAGGCCAAATTCAGATGTAATTTGAATTTAAACAAAATTGTAATTATCACGTATGTTCTTTATTAAAGCATATGACAGTAAGGTCCCAATGCCTATGATTTTTCTCAAGAAGATTGGTTAGATTTTCTGTCACTATTTTAGCAACAAGAAAGTCAGAAGGAAAGGGTGAGCTGTGCTTCAGATAGAGGTATAAACTGGTGCCTGTGTCTTTGGTGGAGAGACTTGCCTTCTGTGGCCGTGAAGGCCTCTGATCAGGAGTTTGACAAATCCAGAGCGCTTTTTACATCTAATTTTTGTAGCTAATTTTTGCTTAGCTGTACATACCACTTATTTTAAAATTTAAAGTAACTTTATTGAAACATCTTCCACATAAAATTCACCCACTTAAAGTATACACATAAATGGATTTTTAGTATAGTCACAGAATTTTGCTACTGTTACCATAGTCTAATTTTGGAATATATACAAAGAAAATCCATGCTTATTCACAGTCACTCCCTATTCTGGATCCCCCACCCTACCCTGCCAACCCTAGGAACTACTAGTCTATTTTCTGTCTGTAGATTATATCCATTTATTTGTGTGGGAGGGGAGGGGTTTTAAGGCTCTTTCTGAATAGTTTATTGGAGATAAGAATCTCATGTAAACTGGGCGCCAGTGGCTCATGACTGTAATCCTAGCTACTCAAGAGGCTGAGAGCTGAGGATCTCAGGTCAAAGCCAGATTGGGCAGGAAAATCTATGAGACTCTTATCTCCAGTGAGCCACCAGAAAACCAGAAGTGATGCTGTGGCTCAAGTGGTAGTGCGCTTGCCTTGAGCTGAAGAGCTCTTGCCTTGAGCTGAAGAGCGCAGGGACAGTGCACAGGCCTAGAGTTCAAGCCCCATGACTGACAGAAAAAAAAAAATCTCATGAAAGTGGGGAGTGGTACTGTGGCTCAAGTGGTAGAGCACTAGCCTTGAACACAGAGGCCCAGGGACAATGTCCAAGCCCTGAATTCAAGCCCCAGGACCAGCAAAATAATAATAATAATAATAATAATAATATCTCACAACTTTACTATCTAGGCTGGCTTCAAGATGTGAGCCACCAGCACCCAGCGATTATATTTCTTTTTGTTACTAAATAATATTACGTCATATGTATATACTCCATTTTTATCCATTCATAGCTGATGAACATTTGAATTGTTTCTTCTTTAGGACTAATGTGAATAATATGCCTGTGGACATTTGTATACCATTTTTTATATTATTTTTAATCTTTTTCTGATGTGGGGTTATGTTCCTATACTATGTCATCCCATTTGCATTAGAACACCTCAGGGACAGTCTTAATATGAGTTTAACATGTATTATCCATAGTAAACTGGTCACTCAGCTGTTGATTAGTCTCTCCTTTGTCTTTCTAAATCATTTAGAAACTGTGACTAGGTAAACAGATATACAGCCCTTTACTTTCATCAACATTCAGTATTAGATTCCATTTCAAATGTTTTCTATCTTGAACTAGAATGGAGAAGAATGGTATACTGTGAATTTGTCTTTAGTGGATTGGGCTGTCTTGGAACATGAAATGACAATAGGTCATCCTCTGTTTTTATTGTTTTTAAATCACATATAGCATGAACTCAGGGCCTAGGCTCTGTCCCTGAGCTTTTGTGCTCAAGGCTAACACTTTACCACTTTGAGCCACAGCTCCACTTCCAGTGGAGCTTCTGGTTGTTAATTGGAGGTAAAATTCTCACAAACTTTTCTGCCCAGGCTGGCTTCAAACTGTGATCCTCCGATCTCAGCCTCCTGATTAGCTAGGATTAAAGGCATGAACCACTAGCACGCCCAGCTCAATGAAAGGAATCTTTTTTTTTTTTGGTCCGTGGGGCCTGAACTCTGGACCTGGGCGCTGTCTCTCAGCTCTCCACCTCAAGGCTAGTGCTCTACCACTTGAGCCACAGTGCCACTTCCGGCTTTTTTCTTTTTGCTTATGTGGTGCTGAGGAATCGAACTCAGGGCCTCAGGCATGCAAGGCAAGCGCTCTACCACTGAGCTGCCTTCCCAGCCCTAAAAGGAATTTTTAAGTGTGTTATTCACATTGTATTCTGACTGTTGAGTCAACTCTGAATCTTAGAAGTACAATCCTTTAATCAAATTAGAGCTAGCTTAATGAAAACTAGCTTTTGTAATTTTTCTGTCTTTAAATTTTAAAAAATACTTTTAGGGGAGCTAGGAGTAGAGCTTAGTGGCAGAATGCTTACCTGGTAAGTCAAAGACCCTGGGCTTGATCCATAGAACTTCTAGCAAAAACAAACCAACAAAAAGATTTAGTCTGATATGTTTGGTTATAAGAATGCAAGTTTAAAACTAGGGAGGGAGTAATAATGTTGGACAAGAAATGTACTCATGGGCAGGGAGGTGGCTTAGTGGTAGAGTGCTTGCCTATCATGTATGAAACCCAGGGTTCAATTCCTCAGTACCACATAAACAGAAAAAGCTGGAAGTGGGGTAGTGGCTCAAGTGGTAGGGTGCTAGCCTTGAGCAAAAGTTCAGGGACATGTCCAGGCCCTGAGTTCAAGCCCCAGGACTGTCAAATAAATAAATAAATAAATAAAATATTTTTTAAAGAAATGTACTCATTACTTTATATATGTAACCCCTCTGTACATCACCCTGACAATAAAATTAAATTAAAAAAATAAAAGAATACAAGTTTATTAAAACCAACATAAATATAAAAGGAAAGACTTACTCTGAAATTTGGTTATTTCATGAAGTTTTGTCAGGTTGATTTTATAAGCACAATAACTTTTAAATTTTTTATTGTTTTTATAAAGGTGACATACAGAGGTGTTAACAGTTACATAAGCCAGGTAAAGAGTACATTCCTTTTTGAACAATGCCAGCCTTACCTTGCTCTCTTCTCGCACAATATAATTTTTTATTTCTATTTTTTATTTATTTATTTTTATAATTTTTGAGATTAAATGATTACATAAATTTCCACAAATTTCAGAGTGTTGTAGGATAGTGATACTTAAAGTCACAAACACATTTTTACCTTCACAAGGCAAATTGTCATTATCTTAGTGTACAAAGTTTGTGAATTCTAAAAAATTTGACAATACAATTATTTCTTCCATGTTGGGTGATATGTACACTTCTTTCCTTTTGCTTAATTTAGCTGTTCCCTCTTTCCCTCTCATTCCCTCCCTCCCATCACTGCCCTTGAATTGCTTAGTTTGTTTTCATCAATGTCCAGTGTAGCTGATTGGTCCCTCTGTTGTATTTTTTCCTGTTTCCCTCTGATTCTGTGCCTCCTCTTAGCTTCCCTCAGATGCGCATGCATACACACACACACACACACACACACACACACACACACACACACACACACACACACACACACACACACACACACACACACACACACACACACACACACACACACACACACACACACACACACACACACACACACACACACACACACACACACACACGGTCAAGAACATGGAGTCATTTAGAAATTATATGACAAATTAAGTAGATGTCCTTTGTTTCTTTTTCTTTTTTTTGGGGGGGGGTCCGGTCATGGGGCCTGAACTCTGGGCGCTGTCCCTCAGATCTTCAGCTCAAGGCTAGCACTCTACCACTGGGCCACAGTGCCACTTCCAGCTTTTTTCTTTTTTTTTTTTTTTCTTTTTGCTTATGTAGTGCTGAAGAATCAAACCCAGGGCCTCAGGCATGCAAGGCAAGCGCTCTACCACTGAGCCACCTTCCCAGCCCTGTCCTTTGTTTCTTGAGTCCTGTTTACTTTGTCATATCTCCTTGCATTTTGGATTTAATTTCCACATATCAGGGAGACCATACTAGCACAATAATTTTCAACTCTGCCACTGGCATCTGACAAAAGTAAAAAGTTTTAGTTATTAAGAATTATAATGGCGGGGCTGGGAAGGTGGCTCAGTGGTAGAGTGCTTGCCTTGCATGCTCGAGGCCCTGGGTTCAATTCCTCAGCACCACATAAGCAAAAAGAAAAAAGCCGGAAGTGGCGCTGTGGCTCAAGTGGTAGAGCGCTAGCCTTGAGCTGAAGAGCTGAGGGACAGCGCCCAGGCCCAGAGTTCAGGCCCCACGACCGGACCCAAAAAAAAAAAAAAAAAAAAAAAAAAAAAAGAATTATAATGGCAGCCAGGTGGGCACCAGTAGCTCACACCTATAAACCTAGCTACTCAGGAGGCTGAGAACTGATGGCGGTCAGAGAGCTAACCTTGAGCAAAAAAAGGTCAGGGACAGCACCCAAGCCCTGAGTTCAAACCCCATGACTGCCACACACAGGCACATATGCACAGATACACAGATATGTATACAATTATACATATATATATACATATATATATATAATTAATTAACCATCTATCTTACCATGCTGATTACCCACAAGTTATTTTTTAAATCCTAAATTATGGTCAGTACTATAATTGAAAGACTATTTTTCACTCAGTATACATTTATTGTACATTAACTTCTAATTCATGAAACATCAAAATAACACTTCCATATGACTTTATAAGTAGACATATGCAACCAAATTCCTACCTGTTTGCCATGTGATTTTAAAACAAATTCATAAGCATATGAAAACTGAAATTGTTATACCTTTATGTTGCCAGATAACTTTTTGTGCTTCATAGTTTTAGAGAGAATAATTTTTTTAAATTAAGGCTTACTGGATGGCTACTGTATATTGCACATTGTATCCAAATCCATAAGGGAGAATAACTTTTAAAGTTGCTTTTATCCAGAGATGGAGATGTAATTCAGTGGTAGAATGCTAGCCTAGCATGCACAAGCCCTGGGTTCAATCCCTAGTGTTGCGAGGAAACAAAAATATCGTTCATCAGTAAGTTTATTGGTTAAGAAAATGAACCATATATATGTGGAAACATAGTACAGGTAATTCAAAATCAAATTACTTTCTGTGTGTAAGTGGCACATACCGTAACCCCAGCTATTCAGATGGTAGAGATCAGGAAGATCAAAATTCAAGACAGTCCAGGCAAAAGTTAGCAAGACTCCATCTCAACAAACAAGCCAAGTATAGTAGTACATTCCATAGTCCCAGCTACTTGGAAGGTATAGGCAGAAGGATCAAGTCTGAGTTTGGCCCAGCCAAAAAGTGTGAAATGCTGCCTGAAGAATAAAGCAAAAATTAGCTTGGGAATGGCATAAATGGTAAAACCTTGCATAACAAGCATAGACCTTGAGTTCATACCCTAGTACCACAAAAAAAAAAGATCAAATTATCATCTGAAACAAGTAATTTGTTTTCAATTGGATAAATCAGCAGCTTTGAAGCAAAAAAATGATCGAAATAAAGTAGGATTATTAAGGTACCACAAATATAGTTATTGGTAGTATGACAGCAAATTTGTTGAAATTTACTTTGACGAGTGATTAAACTTTTCCTTTTTATAACTTCCTACCTCCCAGCCTGGCCTTGTCTTTAAAGTTAGCCTTGTAGAGCTGGGAAGGTGGCTCAGTGGTAGAGCGCTTGCCTTGCATGCATGAGACCCTGGGTTCGATTCCTCAGCACCACATAAGCAGAAAAAAAAAAGCCACAAGTTGCATTGTGGCTCAAGAAGAAAAAAAAAGAATAATAGAAGTTGAATTTGCGGATGGGTACCTGGAGAAAATTATGCTTTAGTTTATCCTTGAAGTTTTTGAAAACAAAAAACAAACCTCATGAAATGTGTCTCTGGAAAGATAGCCTTTTCTCTTTATCACTATACATGATATATATATGATATAATTCATATCACAATATAGTTGTGAAAGCTACATGAATGAGTACTCAGAGAAGAGTAGACCAGGGAACAGAGATAGGGATCATTAACTCTTCAGAGGTCTCAGGAATGGTTGGACAAGAAAAGTTTTAGAAGGGATAACTTTTCATGTCATAAAAGTTTATTTCCATTATTCTTTGGATGAGAAATTACACATGATCAACAATCAAAAGATTCCTTATTTTTTTAAAAAAATCTACTAAATTGAACTCAGATTAAGTCTAGTAATAAAAACTGTGACCTTCCAACCTATCTTTCTCTGAAATTATTTAAGAACTCATAATGACTTACTTCGTAATATGCTTAGAAGTGTCGAGAATGAGTAACAAGGCTAACTTTATTTTTTATTTTTTTTATTTTTTGGGTCCGGTTGTGGGCCTGAACTCTGGGCCTGGGTGCTGTCCCTCAGCTCTTCAGCTCAAGGCTAGGGCTCTACCACTTAAGCCATAGCATCACTTCCAGCTTTTTCTGCTTATGTGGTGCTTAGGAATTGAACCCAGGGCCTCATGCATATAAGGCAAGCGCTCTACCACTGAGCCAACTTCCCAGCCCTGGAATATTTTTTTTAATCCTAAATGTTTTGCCATTTCGTCTATAAACACTTAAGTATATACTTTAACCAAACGCCCCCTTTTAAAATAATACCATGATTACCACACTGAGCAAAATAATTCAAGAATAATTCCTTTACAGTGACTACTATAGTCCATAACCGTGTAACTCAGAATTGGTTGTTTTTAGAATTGGTTTCTTTGAATCAGAACCCAAAGCCCACGTAGTTGATGTTCTATTTAATCTTCCTGCGACTGCAGGACGTACACAGCCTGTGTGTGTGTTCCAGTTGGAGTCAGGTCATGCACATTTGGATGGGCAGCTCTAATCCTTTTCATCATCATTGTTATTATTAGTACTAGCTGTTATTACTATTCTGTTCAGTCACCAGCTATGTGTCCAGCAAGGAATGGCGGGAAACATGTCACATTTTCCCTCTTTTACTTATCAGTTTCAGAATGAGTTGAAATGACTAAAAGGTTTATTTGCTTGTTTGTGTTTAATATATAGGTACTTGTTTTTTTATTTTATTTTATTTTTTCCTTTTTCCTCTTTTGTCAGCCATGGGGCTTGAACTCAAGGCCTGGGCACTCACTGTTCCTGAGCTCTTTGAGCCACAGCTCCACTTTCGGTTTTTTGGTGGTTAATTGGAGATAAGAGTCTCACGGACTGGCTTCAAACTTCGATTCTCAGATCTCACCCTCCTGAGTAGTTATGATTACAGGCACGAACCACTTGCACCTGGCCCTTTTAATGTTCTTTTTTGGGGGGGAGGCGGGGGTGGGGGGATTGTTGCTGTTGTTTTGTTGGTCATGGAGCTTGGACTCTGGGCCTGGATGCTGTCCATATGCTCCTCAGCTCAAGGCGAGTGCTCTGCCACTTGAGCCACAGAGCCACTTCTGGTTTTCTAGTGGTTAATTGAAGATAAGAGTCTCACAGACATTCCTGCTCGGGCTGGCTTTGAACCGAGATCCTCAGATCTCAGCCTCCTGTAGCTAGTGCCTGGCCTTTTTATATGTTTTGATCTGTTGAAATCATTACCCTTTTCTGCTTCCAAACAGTGCCATCTGTAGTGGATGCCCCTTACAGTAGTTGCCTATGCATTTTGACATGGCCATAGTAAGTGTTGATGATTTCCTTGTTTTCTGGCATATCAGAATACCCCTTGTTCATTTATTTCTCCAGATGTGAAATCACATTCATTTCTCCAAGGAAATCTGGCTCTTTTTTGTTAGAAATCTAAACACTCATAGTACTCATTGTTATTGTACAGTCATTTCCAGACCTTCTTCATGAAGAGATGGTTTTTAGTTCTTGGTTTGGTTTGGGGTTTTTCTGAAACAGGGTCTTGCTATATAACCCAGGCTGACTTGAACTCATTAGGAAGTCTAGGCTGACCTTCCAACTCATGATCCTTCTGTCTTGGCCTCTAGAGTGCTGGGGTTACAGGCGTGTATGACCACATGTGACATGAATTTTTTTTATTTTATAAAGGTATATACCGAGGGGTTACAGTTACATAATTTAGGTAATGAGTGTATTTCTTTGTGACATGAAATTTTTTAAAAAGAGGAAGTGAGGGGGCTGGGAAGGTGGCTCAGTGGTAGAGCACTTGCCTTGCATGCATGAGGCCCTGGGTTTGATTCCCCAGCACCACATAAACAAAAAGAAAAAAAAAAGCCGGAAGTGGCCCTGTGGCTCAAGTGGTAGAGCTCTAGCCTTGAGCTGAAGAGCTGAGGGACAGCGCCCAGGCCCAGAGTTCAGGCCCCATCACTGGACCACCCCCCCCCCAAAAAAAAGCAGCTATATTTTTTTTAAAAAAGAGGAAATGAGATTAAATGTTCCTATCAATAATGTATTAATATATCTTGTTTAAGTTAAAGATGGTAAATTGATTTTATTTAATGTATTTGATTTTGTGGGGGGAGTGCACGTATGTGCTGGCTCTGTCTGTCTGTCTGTCTGTCTCTCTCTCTCTCTCTCTCTTTCTCTTTCTCTCTTTCTCTCTCAGTTTTTTCATTCAAGGCTGATACTCTACCAATTGAGCCATACTTTCACTTCTAGCTTTTTGCTGGTTAGAGATAAGAGTCTCATAGACTCTTGGGCTATCTTTGAGGAAAAAAATCATTTTTAAGCATAGTAATCATTGATAATTCCTTTTTTTCTCTTTTGAGTTAAAAATGTGTTTTTTATCCTTGTAACTGGTAGAAATATGTATTTCTTTCTTCCTTTAAAGCTCTGCTGACATTATTAAGTGATTACAAATTCAAAATATATATACTTAATTTATTTGGAAATAATTGTATAATAAAATAGAGAAACATACCATTTGTCCAGGCTAAAAAGCAATTTTAAGCTGGAAATGTTGGTGCGTATCTCTAATCCCAGCATATAACATAGGAGGCTGAAAAAGGAGGATCTTGAATGTAGCAACTCCCAGGCTAGCCTTGGCTACATACCCCTACCCATCCATCCATCCATCAATAAATCAATGCAATTTCAGCATCTCTTTAATTGTTTTTTATTTATTAACAAGAGCACTGTCTTTAAAATACCCTAGTAGAACTATCCTAGGAAATGCTCGTCTTTGAAAATGATTTAGCTTCGAAATGTTTTATTTCACAAATATTTACTAAATTTTATATGCAATATATGCTGACTAAACATTGATTTGTATCAAGCTGGATGCTGGTGGCTCATACCTATAAATGAGGATTGTGGTTCTAAGCTAGCCCAAGCAGGAGAATTCATGAGACTTCTCTCTAATCAGAAGCTGACTGGGCACTTGTAGCTCATGTCTGTCATCCTAGCTACTCAGGAGGCTGAGATCTGAGGATCACAGCTTGAAGCCAGCCTAGGCAGGAAAGCCCATAGGACTCTTATCTCCAATTAACCACTAAAAAACTGGAAGTGGCACTGTGGCTCAAGTGGTAGAGCGCTGGCCTTAAGCTGAAGAGCTGAGGGACAGCACCCAGGCCCAGAGTTCAAGCCCCACGACTGACCCAAAAAAAAAAAAAGTTCAGAGATAGCATCTCTACCCTGAGTCTAAGCCCCAAGACCAGCCCTTCCACCCCCCAAAAATCATTTATATCAAACAAGAAGATTGCTTCTAGACTCTTCCTTATCCATATTATTGTCCAGTGAACCACATGTGACAATATATAGACATTTTCTTCGATGTCTTAAACTAGAACTAGCAACAGTTAAACCCAGGTTCTAATTTTACAAAGTTACCTCTAACAAAATTAAAATGGAATTATATTATTCATTGGTTTAAAAAAAATTCTCCAGTAACTATAGGAATGCTTGCGGTGTGAAGACAGCATCTTAAATCTCTCTATGTAAGTCATACACAAAATGTTATTTTGATGAAAAAAATAGTGGCGTGAATAATACCTGCTCACAGCCCAAGACATTTGATGTATCTTAGCCTCTGTGTTTGCTGGATTTTGCAATTTCATAAGCAAGATTTGTATTTTTTTAAGTTCTGTATTTCTGTGCATTCTACTTGATGTCACATCTGTATTCTTAGGTTGTAGGGTTCCATTAAAAAGAATAAATAATCTCAGCCCCTCCTTCCTCCACCCCCCACCCCCAACACACTCATTTTGTATAATATGGTAATGATATCACCGTAGCAGTAATTACGGGTCATCTTCATTTCTTTCATCTCTGCCTGTTCTGATGGCTTCATTCCTTTGACGAAAAGATTTGGCTCTCGGTGCTATGATTATTTTGTTAAGCATTATTCGAATAGACAGGAGTGAGAGAAATTAATCAATCCAAATGCAATTAGCATCATGTTTAACCCAGTGATGGACGTCTCAAGGTGAAACAGCCAGGGGAGTTTCAGACATTATTATTCAATCCAGTGGTTCTTATCTAAATTATAATCAAGATAGGTTTTTATTGGCTTCTCAGTGTGAAGATGTAACTGTTTCCCTGCCCTGGGGGGCCAAGAAGACTGGACCTTCATTTTTTCCTTAGACTTCAGCTGCTAGCAGTGGGTGAACCAAGAAGGAATCCAAGGCATCTGGAATGATTTGTACTGTGCTCTCAGTCTAGTATTCAGCATACGAATAAGCTATACTGTTTCTAACTTGGAGCAAAATGTTTGGTGCCCCAATTGAATCACTTTGACTAGTTCTATCTTAACCTAACACGATAGATTATTACTAGGATTCTCACTTTGTGGATGAGGATATTAAAGGAGTGTGAGGTTACTAGCCTTTGGTCATAGGAAGTGTTTTACCAGGATGTATTACTATGTAAAAAACCTTGAAGCATGTATGCCCTCTACAAATTTATGAGTACTTAATAATAAGTTCTAGCCCCCAAAGTATTTATCCATTGCTTTGATCTCACTGCCTTTTCACTCAGAGGGAACCCAGTGAAACTCTAAAATAGGTCTGTGAGGCCCTCCACAAAGGAAACTCAATACAAATAAGTTGTTGTTTGTTAGCTCTGATTTCCAGAACACAAATCTTTGAAGGGACTTTGCTATTTGGTTTGCTAGGAGAAAGGATGATAAGAAAGACTGCATACTTGAAATCCAATTCTGTTTGCTCTTAAAAGAAGTCAGAGCAAGGAGAGTTGATGGAGAAACACAGGTTTTCTTTCATCTAAATACATTTTTCAAATGTCTGACAATTTAGATTCTTCTACTTCTGCCTTCAATCTTCAGGCATCATAGCTGACACTTCCCATATTTTATGTTCCTGCTTTATGTTTTATATTCTGAAAATAAATCTGTTGGCTGGAAATTTCTGTTTCTTTAGCCCCCATGTGAAAAGCCACTAAAAGTATTCCCCATATTGGAACTGTCCAAATTTGTTTACTTACACATTAAGTCCTGCCTTTTCTTTCTCATATTACTTCTTGGATAAAACATTCTCTTGAAATGAGCCTTACCTGTGAGTTGAAGAGAAAAGGGGCTGATACAAAATTACCTTTCTCGAAAGTCCCTGGAGGAGACTCCATAAAACATGGAAGGAAAGAGAGCCAAAATACCCAATGGAAAAAGAATCTAGAAAGTATGCTCCCAGTAAGAACTTTGAGAATCCTAATGGTGAAAACTTTTGATAGTTTGTGATCATTTGGTCATGAATATAACATCAAGGCCACTCTTATCAGATACAGTCTTTTTGCGTATATCCAGAGAACTTTAGGCAAAAACCTCAAGTCTGTTCTGCCCTTCAAAGTCACATATTTTAGGGGAGAAAAGTGAGATTTCCAACAAAGACTGATTTGTTGATACTTGCCCACAGGATTTGATTGAGAATGGACAACAGACCTGCTGAAAGACACCAAGTGTCCCAATGTACTGGAACTTCAAAACCCCTCCTCATCCATTGACTTGTTCAACTCCTGCTCTTAACAGGCACCAGCACCAGTTGTTGTATGGGAGGCATTAAAAAGTGTTTAGTCCTCTCCTTGGATTATTGATCGCCTTTTGTGGCCCTTTCTGTGTAGAGATCTGACACTTGGTAAAGAATCTGAGTCTAGCTGGCTGCCTTGGGACGGCTCTGCTGCATGACAACTCTGTTCCTACAGTTAGAAAATAGCATTAAAGTCACATTGGTTTCTTTCTGTTCTGCTTCAGTGAACCAAAATACATGTTAATCACTTTAGCTCCATTGCAATAAGGGACTGCTTTGAGAATAGTCTTGTGTATGTGTGTATATATACTGGGACTTGAACTCAGGGCCTAGGCTCTGTCCTTGAGCTTTTTTGCTCCAGGCTGCTGATCTGCCATTTGAGTCACAGTTCAACTTCTAGCTTTTTGGTGGTTAATTGGAAATAAGGCTTTCATGGGCTTCTCTGCGTGGGCTACCTTCAGACCAAGGTCCTTAGGTACTGAGGACACTGGCACTCTACAGGCCATTGGAGCTCAGCAAATAGTCTTCTTTTTATCAGAAAGTATTTTAATCTTCCTAAAGTAAAAAACCATAATTATAGTAAATGGTTTCCCTTCTACAGAACACCTTCTGTAAAGCTAATAAACTTTTTTTTTTTCAGTCATGGGGCTTGAACTCTGGGCCTGGGTACCATCCCTCGGCTCTTCAGCTCAAGGCGAGTGCTCTACCACTTGAGCCACAGCGCCACTTCCAGTTTTCTGGTGGTTTATTAGAACTAAGAGTCTCACAGACTTTCCTGCCCTGACTGGCTTTGAACCATGATCCTCTCCTCAACTCTCAGCCTCCTGAGAGGCTAGGATTATAGGCATGAGCTACCAGCGTCCAGCAGCTAATAAGCTTTTTAACACACCAGTAAACAAACTAACTAGGTTTTTATATATTCCTTCCTGTTACAAATGACTTCAGCCAGTTTTTTTTTTTTTAATATTTCCACATGTTTATTTATTTTTACCACTTTTTTTGTGCTGGTTCTGGTGCTTGAACTCAGGACCTTGGCAGTCCCTGAACTCTACCACTTGAGCAAAGCTTTTTGCTGGTTAATTGGAGATAAGAATCTCATGGACTTTCTTGCCTGGGCTGGCTTTGAACTGTGATCCTCAGGATCTCAGCCTCCTAAGTAGCTAGGATTACAGGCTTGAACCACTGGTGCCCAGCTTTTACCACATTTTATATTAGCTGCATGGGGTGCGGGGGGCGGGGGTAATTCTGACATTTCCATATATACATACAGTATTTCTTGATTATACTCATCCCCATCACTTTTATACCTTCTGCCCCTTCTCAAAAGAATCTCAAGTTATATTGTTTAGTTAGTTTATGATAGCAGATGTGGAAGCCAGATACTGGCAGATAAATGATGTCTGTCAATAGGGAGCCTTCTGCCTTCTGATTTCTCATGGAATGGCTGGCACACTCTTGAATTTTATGTAGTTACCAAATGGACCCAAAAGTCTAGCTGAGACCTCCCCTTCAGGATGATTGGAATTACCCTCAAGCCCTTGCTGAGGTTGTCAGCAGCACTCTACTTAGAGCTTGACTTACTGGCTCTTCGGAAGGGGTCAGTCCACCAACGTACATGTGCTACCTAGCTGTAAGACGTTCGTGTCACCATTTGTTTTACATTTGAAGATCTTTAAAAAAAAAAAAAAAAAAAAAAAAAGGTTCCTTTTACAGTTCCTCATGCTGCATATTTTTGCTTACTTAACACACACCTGGGGTCCTGGTGAAAGGGGTATGTAATGAGACTTCATGGCTCCCATGGCTAGCCCAAAGCACAAGAAAGGAATCCAGACCGAGAACGTGGTCATAGAGTTTAAACGCAGGATAGCTCTGTGGGGCAGTTTAAGATGGAGGCATATACCACTAAGTAAACTAATGAAAGGCCTATTGTGAACAATAAGGCTTGTCAACGGAACAGATCACATTCTAGTTTGATGGCATCAACCAAAGAGACAGACAAATCTGTGCAGTCAGAAATGAGCTTGAAGCTACAAAGAGTGAGTTCCAGCAGCAGACAGGAGGTATCTGCTAGAAAGAAAACCTGCTGTTTACTCCAGAGCTCTGTTCCCATACTCCAGGAACATTCTCAATTAGAAAACTACAACTTGAACACACAGTATCTTTTCAGTGTGGATTTCTCTATTCTTTCATTTCTCTTCCTCTCCCTCAGTTGTACATAAAATAACAGATATACAGTTGCAAGTATATTGCCTGTAAAAAAGGGGGAAGAACTAGGTGCTGGTGGCACACACCTGTAATCCTAGCTACTCAGGAGGCTGAGATCTGAGGATCCCAGTTCACAGCCAGCCCAGGTAGAAAAGTCTGTGAGACTACCGCCAGAAAACCAGAAGTGGTGCTGTGGCTCAAGCGCTTGCGTTAAGCTGAAGAGCTGAGGGACAGCACCCAGGCCCAGATTTCAAGCCCTACAACCAACAAAAAAAAGGTTGGGGGGGTGGAGAAATAGGGTTGGGAGGGAAGAGAATGGTGAAAAGAATGACATCGATCAGGATGCATTGTATTAGGATGCATTTTACTTAAAACTGCTTTGAATGGCAACTTCTTTGAAAAACTAAAGATAACCAAAATAATTAACATACATACAAAAATTTTAAAAATAGTCAATGAATGGTATGTTTGAATGAATATCAGACGAAGGTAGAATGAAGGAAATACCAATTCTATGAAAACACCCCCTTTGTTCATAAGCAGCATGCTTATTTAGTTATCTTTGTTTCATTAAGTTATTTTGGTTTGTTGGTGGTGGTTTTGGTTTTTTTTTTTTTTTTGGTGCCAGTACTAGGGCTTGAATTCGGGGCCTAGGTACTGTTCCTTCCTTTTTTCTATCACTTGAGCCACAAATCTACTAGCTTTGGGGTAGTTAATTGCAGATAAGAATCTCTTGTACTTTCCTGCCCAGTCTGGCTTTGAACTGTGAATTTCATATCTCAGCAGCCTGAGTAGCTAGGATTACAATCATGAGCCAGCATAAATTATGACATGCATAAATTATTTTTTAATCCTTGAATACCTTTTTCCATCAGAGAATTTTTATATTTTTCATTATCACTATAAAAATCAAGGATAATTTTTTAACTTTTTTTTGGTCAGTTGTGGAGCTTGAACTCTGGGCCTGTGCAATGTCCCTGAGCTCTTCAGCTCAAGGCGTGCGCTCTGCCACTTGAGCAGTGCTTTTTCTTTTTATATGGTGCTGAGGAATCAAACCGAGGGCCTCATATATGTAAGGCAAGCACTCTACCACTGAACCACATTCCCAGCCCATGCAGCATGTCTTTATTAATAAATTCCTCTAAAAGAAATTAAGAAACTCCTTGTTTACAGTGAGAGAAAAACATAGAACAATAACTAGCACTTATGAATGCCTTTGTGACCTTTGTGTTAATTCTACCTTGAACAGACAAAGAAACTGACATTGTAAGAGATAATCAGAAGACTTGCTCATGTTGGGCTCAGGATAGAAGTTGAAATTCAAATACAAACTAGTTCAGTGCTTAAAGTCCTGCCTGTGGGCTGGGAAGGTGGCTCAGTAGTAGAGTGCTTGCTTTGCATGCGTGAAGCCCTGGGTTCGATTCCTCAGCACCACATAAGCAAAAAGAAAAAAACTGGAAGTGGCGCTGTGGCTCAAGTGGTAGAGTGCTAGCCTTGAGCTGAAGAGCTGAGGGACAGCGCCCCGGCCCAGAGTTCAGGCCCCACAACCGGACCCAAAAAAAATAAAAAATAAAATAAAAAATAAAGTCCTGCCCCTGGCATAACATTGCACTGTCTTCTTTATTTCTTGACTACTTATAGAAGAGTATCCTAAAAGCATCCTGGTTGCTGCTCTTCTAGATATAAGAAAAAGCATTGGCAAATATTTTAATTAAATTACAGCACAAAATTTTAAAGTAGGTAGAAAATGAAAAGTAAATATTATATGAATTCCTTCTATTTTGTTAAAAAGTTACTTAAGCTTTATATTGTTCCATATATAAAAGTCAAGCAGAATTTTAGCAGGCAATTGCCTCAAAGTTATAATCTGTAAAATCTTTCTGTAATGAAACCCATATGTCATGGACGAAAGGTACAAAGCTGTGGCAGAGAGGGCTGGTCTCCAGAGAGAGCCTGCACCCAATCTCGTTAACCAGGGGCCTCTGGTGATCCCTCATCCCCTCCACGGTGAGAAATCAATCTGAACTAGTGAATTTTTTCACCCAGCCACCAGAAAATTTACTGCAAAAAAAGGCAGTTTGGGGCTAGTCATTGTGAAAAGGGAGCCAAAGGCAAGGCTAAATGGAGGATGGAGGAATTAGAGGGTCTGAAGAGATGATATTGAATGCCATGCCACCCTCAGAACAAGCACGATGGAATCCTCCTTTCAGCCCTGACCTCTCTAAGTATACCTAGGTATTTACAGCTGCCATGAACCTGACAGTTCCAGAGAAACTACGAAAAGGAAAACAGAAGCAGCATAACCCTGGAAGTTGATTGCAGTTTAGCCATTTGCTGTCTTTCAGCATAGCATACATGAGATCTAAGATCTCCACAGCTACTCACATGTTAACCCTAGGGTAACAGTACGGTGGCTTTCTAAATTTGTGGTCTATGTGCTATATAGGAGGACCTGTAAATCATGACTTGAAATATGCTTCTCATCTGCACAATGCATGATGGTAGCTAATGAACAACGGACCCACCCTGGCATAGTTATTAGAATGGTAGTAGTGTGGCCACCCAATTCAATCTGGTGTTCCTGGACAATAAAATCAGAAGCAAAAGTAGCTACCAGATTTTAACAACTTTGGATAAAACTATTTGGCCATCTTGTTTTCTCTGAGTTAACCCCGGGCTTTGTGGGTGCTAAGTAAACCCTTGAACCTCTGAGCTACATCTGCAGCCCCTAGCATTGTTTTCTGGAGAGAAGGGTGGAAAGAAAGCATGCAGGAACTAGAAGTGCCAAACTCAAGAACAGAGGATCTTATTGTGGCCATTTATGCCAGAATAAACTAAGCTTTAATTACTGGGAAAAGGAAGGGATAGAAGTAGGCAAAGCCATTCTTTCTCAGCTATAAGAGTTAAAGGATTTCCCCAGGGAGATCTGAAAGCTCTAATCTGAGTTATTATAGTAAAATACACATACAAAACACCTACTAGGAGAAAGAGAGAGTGTATGTGTCTCTGTGTGTGTGTGCACATGCATACCTGTGCATGCACGCACACACACATATGCTTGTGTGCACAGGAATACAGAACAGCAGCAGAAGGCTGTCTTCCTGCTTCTAATGGGATTTTGTAGCAGCATTTGCGAGTTTGTTTTAGAAGTCAAAAATGAACAGATGTTGGTATTAAATTACCTCTGTGTCTGATGTCTTGCAAATTAAAAGCGCGGTTGGCATCGCTAAACAATTTCACTAGGTTTGGGGGTGGGGGGGTGTCTAGCGGGCAATGATTACTATACCAGGTCGGGAAGGATCATCACACTGCAGCAGAGCAAGAGAGCAAGGATAGAGAAATCAAGAATAAAATAAGGGCTATACGAATTAATCAGAAATGTTAACATCCCTGATGACAAGTGAACAGGAGGGCACGTGCTCTTGAGCAGCCCCTGGCCTGCAGCAATTTCTCTGTGCACAAAAAGGGGGTTGGTGCTTATGATCTGATTTATAAGGCACAGCCCTCTTTTAGGGAGCGGCTGTGTCACACATTCGTATATCTCCTATATGGGACTGGCAAGAAGGGAAACTTTCTCCCCTCCCATTCAGGAGATGATGTCTTTTGAATTACTTCTACTTTTACAGTGGTTTCCTACAGCTCTGTATACTTGGATTAGGTTGAAGGGGGAGGAATGATTGAGTGGAAAGGGGGTTGTTAAAAGGGATTGGTTAAATGCAAGAAGAGCTTACTTACCACTTTTTATTTTTCCTTTTCAGCCTTTGAGTTTCAAATAGCTGAATCTTAAAATTAGAACTCTTTAAATATTCTAAGTTTCTCTCCTATTTTGGAGTAAACAGTATTGGGAGGTATGAAGGGCAGTGGGCAGAAATCACCAGTGAGATCTGTGCCTTCCTCTTAAGCCCAGAGTTTAGGAACAAGGCTCTCTTCTCTCCTGCAGAGTTCTGTGTCAACATGTCTGCTTTCTAGAGAACCGTGTAGTAGGATCACTTGATAATCTATATGTTATAAGTACTTGAGAAATAGGTAGGTAATCCACTCAGCAGAAATAACTGATGAAACCCACTCACTGTACAAAAGTATGAGTAAACCAATCGGCTAACTCTCAGGAGTTGGAGGCAGGAAAATCTGGAAATCAAGGGCAGCCTGGACTATACAGTATGACCTTGTCTCAGAACTGCGAAGCTAACTAGATAAACAAAAGTATAAATTCCTATAGGATCAGACAGATACTGAGAATAAGAGAACTGCTTACTTACCTACTCTGTAAAGGGTTATGTTAATGAGGGCCACTGTTGCCAAGAATAGTGATTGCAAATATCCAAGTGAAAAGCAGGACAGAAAACATTAACATGTTATTTTGCAGATAAAGAAGGTGAGGTTCAGAGGTATTGTCCAGCTACAAATTGCTATAGCTGGAACTAAAAACTGAATTTAAATCCTGTATTCTCTGAAAGAAGTCCTTGCTGCCTCTTCATGGGCAAGAAAGTACTTGATTGGATTTCCTCTAGAGTGGTTAGCCCTTGACCCCTAATCTCCCCATTAATTTGGAATTACTTCCATCAAGAGAAATGACTTTTCTTGCTAAATAAGTTACATTAAAAAGACTCCTACAATGTAGACAATAGAGCACCAAGCGCCACTAACTAGTCTTGTATTTAAAAAAAAAAAAAAAAAAAAAGGAAACTAACATATGTGTATTCCCACTTAGTTCTAGTTCTTTTGTTTCTTAACATTTTAGTGAAGGAAGAAAGCCAAGTATGTAAACAAATAATTGCATGCAAGTCTTACAGAAACCTTGAATATACCAAGTTTGGTACATATCCACCAAGAAAGGAATAGTCAGTTGGATTTAGGATGGGGTAAAATTATGAATATTGAGACAAGACCCAGGCCTGGGGCTTCTATTCCTAGCGAATGGAATTTCCTTTCCCTTGTTGGAACTCAGAAGTGAGAGAGAACTGGGAAATGTATGGACGAAAATTACCAAAAGCCTTCCTGTGATGATAGTTTGTACAGTCTTCATTATTGTACTGATAAGCAAAGAACTGGTAAGCTAGGGAAAAGGGGTGGAGTGGCTATTCCTGTAGCATCATTTGCTTGGGAGAAGGCAACCACAAGGCAAAGGCCCTTCTTACTCCTGCCAATAACTGCTAGGCCACCTCCCTTTTTTAGCAAGTATCATGACATGTTCTTGGAAAACCGTAGGACACAACCTACCCTGTGCCCACTGCATGGTACCAGAAAAATTCTGACCTTCTAACACCTTCTAACACAGTTCAATCTGTTAAAAAAAAATAACCTTGTGAGATAAGTATGGAGGGGTTATGCTAAGAAAACGTGTCTAGAATTTGCTTGATAAAGCTAAAAATGGGTTGAGGGGAGGCTCTTATAATTGAGAATGTTTTACTTTTACTTTGGAGCCATATATATATATATATATATATATATAAAGTAGCTGTATAAACTACCTGGTAACTACAACATTCAAAGATTGATGGTTCTGAAAGTCAGAAAAAGACACATAAACCTTACCTGGATATATTAAATACCTAAGGACTGACAATGCTAAGAGAGAGAAGACCAAAGCTCTATAAACTCTACTTTATTACCCCATCCACAGATCAACTGCACTGAGGGAATATAAACCCTGTTATATTACAGCATGCCGGGGCTACTACCACTAAGAGATGGGGTACATGATCCCTGATTTTGATTGGGGATCATAAACGTACAGAGACCAACAACCAAGAGAACACTAATCTTGGTTGGTTTTTAGCCTCTAAGAGTAAACTTTGTGAGATAGTGAACATGGGTATTAGGTTCAGAAAAAGATGTCTAAAAGGAATTCCCTGATGATTTTTGTGAGGATAGATGATGAAGTCTTTCCCGTTGTACTTTTTCCTGTACTTCATAGCAGTAGCCAACTTTAGAATCACTTTGTGCAGTTTTAGCTGTCAATAATCATTTGCCCCTTTTCAGTTAGTGATGGCTGAATCTGTTGTGAAGCAATTTAATCAATCTGCATTTTTTTTAAGTTGAACCTTCCTGTGATCTTCCCCCCCTCCTCCCCCCATTTCAGGTTCTCATTGATCCTTTGTTTGCTTTGTCATTCCAGCCAGAGAGATGACACGGGGGAAATTCCTCAACATTCTAGAGAAGCCCAAGAAGTAGCAGCTGCTTGTGGACAAGTATCCTGGAAAGGGAAACAAGCTCCTTTCCCAGTGCAGCTCTGCACACTTCACGCTTCCTCAGGAGAGGCCAGAGACTGACCCTCAGGACCTCCTGCTCCCCTGCTCCTGGCACTCTTGTGCCTCTGAGGACAGTCAGTGGCAAGAGAAGAATCTGCTCTACCCAAGGATCGTTACCATTACTCAGTTAGCTGTGTAGCCTGAGGTATTGGTAATGCTGGAGGTTTCATCACTCTTAAGGCCAACATCATACTCCTGTGTCTGGAAGTGATTCAGGATCTTCCAGTCAATTTGATTCCACAGTGGCAGAATCCATGGTGACATGCTGATCGGATGGGTTCTTTTGAATTGTATTTGGCTTCTTAGGAAGTGTTTATGATGTGAAGAGACTATGTCCTGACCTTGAGCTTTCTAGTATGTAAAAGGTTCCACGACTCTACAGCTGGAGAAAACAGACTCTTCTCGAAATGTCTGATGCTTTTTATATTCTGCACCTCTCGCCACTCCCACCCTCATCAATTCCCACCTCCCAGTCCCACCTTCTGATCTAACTCCAGGCAAGGGACCCCTGAGGAGTTGAGTCCCTGCTTATCAAGGCACAGGCCCAGTCTAGGTCACTTTGGGTTCTAGAGCTCAAGACCAATAGGAAGGTAACAAAAAGGACTTTTAGTTCTAGTTAATTTGTTAGGGATTGAAGCAAAAGAGTCATTGTGGCCTGCTAAAGAGAAGGGCCTAGCTCAGGGAGGGGAGACTGTTCCCAGTTAGTTGAAAATTTGACCAAGCATGTGCTATGGGATGGTGGCAATGTTTTGTTTCACCTTTTCTCCTCACAACATGTATCTGATATCTCACCCTTCCCCCCCTCTTTCACACACACACACACACACACACACACACACACACACACACACACACACACACACACACACACACACACACACACACACACACACACACACACACACACACACACACACACACACACACACACACACACACACACGAGAAATAGAATTTCCTGACCTAAATATAGCTTCCATAGGTAAAATTAATTACACCTGTTTTCTCATGTTTTGAGAAGTACATAGATTTTCATAAACTTTATGGAAAGAATCTCCCTGTGACAGTGGTCCAGTGGGACACAGGAAGTTACTGTCAAGTTTGTGCTCTGAGTCTGGGCAAGAGCATAGTACTCTCTCATGTACATCTGTGCCTGTTTCTCATAGTTGACTTCATGTTGGGCTTTCTCCTCAATTGTGTTACTTGACTATAAACACAATCTTATTTTTTGAAAGGAAAATCAATTAAGCACATGACACACAAGATGAGTATGAGAAAGGAAGGAAGATGCAGCTGGGGTGTACCCCAGAGGGGTAAGTTGAAGAGGCACTGCTTTTAAGTTAAACATGGGATCACCATTTCTTGACTAAATGCAATTGAAGTATTTGTGTGCATGTGGCCAGAGAATAGTGTCATAATGTCAGATTATTTCTTTGCCCTGTTTTCAAGAGTTGATGACATCAGGTACCTTTAAATTATTTGGGGAAATGGAGAAGTAAGCAAAGAATACTTGGTCACTGCCCCCAAACCAGTTTAAGTCAACAACCAGAAGCCAGATGTGCTTTGGCTCCTTTTACTGTCATCTGATCCACCAGCACTTAATGTAGGTAGATATTTTAGGATTGTGATATTTATTGGGCTTGTATTTGTCCTTAGAAATGTTAATGATGTATTTTTATATTGATAATATAAATTTATGTACAGTGTATATGTATGTATGTATTTTGGGATGTTAGAAGATTGTATTTTGTATGTGGTGTTTTCTGTGTCTTCATAATAAACCTGTATCTTGTACAGGAAAGTGAGTTTTTCTTTAAAGGGTGAAGTTGTATATTTAAAAGATGGATCCTGCCAGGTGCTGGTGGCTCATTCCTATAATCTTAACTACTTAGGAGGCTGAGATCTGAGGACCGTGGTTCAAAGCCAGCCCAGGCAGCAAATTCCGTGAGATTCTTTTTTTTTTTTTTTTTTAATATGGAATACATCACAAATTTGCATGTCATTCTTCCACAGGGGCCAGGCTAATCTTCTCTGAATCATTCTGATTTTAGTATATGTGCTGCCAAAGTGAGCACTTGTGAGACTCTTCTGCCCAGTTAACCACCAGAAAACTGGAAGTGGTGCTGTGTCTCAAAGTGTAGAGCACTAGCCTTGAGCAAAAGAGCTGAGGGACAGCACTCAAGCCCTGAGTTCAAGATAAATAAATAAAACCATAGATCTCATCAAAAAGTACAACTATAGTGACAAGTTACCTACTATCTTCCCCCTTAATATCCAGGTAGATGGCTTGAGGCTTAAAGTCTCTTACTTAGTCTCCTAGCCTGCAGTCTATCCTACCAGCCATATTGCTCATTACTGCTTATTACCCCAAGTCTTGATAGGGGCTTTTAGAGACCTTGGATACTCCCTGGGTCTATTGATAACCCCCAGATCTTCTCTGGCATTTTAAGTCTATTCATGTAACTCCTAACTGACTTCCAATTAGTTTCCTTCCTCTCCCGTATATGAAGTCTCTGTTCCAGTTACTCTGAACAATTCGCAGTTCCTTACCTGAGTACCTTTGCCTGAACTATTAAATTCCCAGAAAGCCATATTCCCTTTTGTACCTATCACGCCTGTTCTTCTGATAAATTCCTAATGACACAGCTAGAAATGACTCTTCCTCCCACATGCCTACAGCATATAGGTGTACATCCCTATGATTCGCCACACCTTACCTCAGACATAAGTACTGATCTGGGTCCAGAGCTTATTGTACCACATAGTCACAAGTTTCTCAAAGTTACCGCTCTCTCTCATACATCTAGTTCTTTGGTGCCTTCTACCTGTTTGCAAACTTCAATTAAACATGATGGATTAAAAACTGCCACCTACTAAATCCTTGATGTGAGTTCCTTTTCATCTCTGTGCCAGACATGGAGAAGAGGAAACACTCATTAGTGCTCCTGCCACCACCCACTGATGCTTGACCATGCTCTAGCCAGAGCATGGCCTTCTAGAGAAAATGTTCCATTATAAGGAAAACAAGTGTCTCACAAAAAGTTTATAAGATACAAAAGTATATTAAAACACCACTTTTTCTTTCTTACCCTAAAAGATTTTTTTATAACTTTTTTCATATTTTGTGTGTATATGTGCCAGTCCTGGAGCTTGAACTCAGGGCTTGGGTACTGTCCCTGAGCTTTTTTTGCTCAATGCTAGCACTCTAACCACTTGAACCACAGTTCCATGTCTAGCTTCTTCTGGTAGTTAATTGGAGATAAGAGTCTCACAGACTTTCCTGCCCAGGCTGACGTAGAACCTCAATCCTCAGATCTCAGCCTCCTGAGTAGCTAGCACTATAGGCAAGAGCCACCAACACACAGCTATATCATAATTTTTAACATTTTAAATTTAAAGGACACTTGCTGACGGCTTCTTGGTATTTCTCAAGCTTCTTATTTATTACAGATCTAGAATCATCCTAATCGACAGTGAAAATGCAACTGGTAAATTGATTTCGTTGTCCTTGCGGCTTCAGAAGTGTGTTTGGACTTCTGTAAGAGCTTTGTAATAAAGGCCAAAAAAAAAAAGATTTCCTTTGGGACTAGGGCGTCACAGAAAAATGAATGGAACAGGACATAAAATAGGAAGACAGGCCAGGGTCGACGGTCCAAATTAACGTAATTTCTTGGCAGCTCTCAACTTTGCCTTATTCCGTCTTCAAGCATTTGGTTATATTCTCCATTTTCTGTTTTTCTTTGTGATTGCCAAGATTCCCAGATCTCCACTTGGGCTTCATTTCACCAGTGAATCTTACCAGGCAGGCTGCATGCAGTGGTCTTCCAAGTTCAGTTTGTAAATTCTGACCAACCTATAACTCGGTAATTTAGACTTTTTGGGCCCTTTAGTAATATGTCCTTAGGCATATTACTGAAGAGGTCACCAGCTATGCCAGGCACTAGTGGCTAGCTCTTCAGGTGGCTAGATCTGAAGATCATGGTTCAAAGCCAGCCCAGGACATGAAAGTCTGAACTCTTATCTCTAATAAACCACCAAAAAGCTGGATGTGGAGCTGTGGCTCAAATGGTAGAGTGCTAGCCTTGAGCAAAAAAGCTCAGGGACAGCTCAGGGCTTGAGTTCAACAAGCCCCAGAACCAGCACAAAGTGAAGGAGGAGGAAGGGAAGGAGGAAGAGGAAGAAGGAGAAAGGAGAAGAGGAGGAGGGAGAAGAAGAGGAGAAGGAGGAGGAAGAGGAGGAGTCTACCACTCTTCCTACTCTTTGGCATTGTCTTCTAGACAAGAGGATATTTGGGGATTTGAGGTGGCACTACATGCAACTGTGAGACCACTGGTTGGCATGGCAGAGCCTGTTAATTAGCACAGGAACACCCTGATGCTCCATTAGCCAGGCCAGGCATTCGGAACTCTCCCCTCCTTGGGGCCCCTTGTTCCTAATGAGAGCTGGAGAAGGGCCTCACAAAACATTGCCTCAGAATAATATTCCGCTTTGTCTCTACCAGTAACCAGGGCTGACAGGATCACTCTGTCCATTTCTCTCCTAATTAGCACAATTCCAGCACGGCCTGAGCCAGCAAATGGAGAAAAGCGATCAAAAGCGATCGGACAACCGTACCGAATCACAAACACAAAGAGGGCCGTTCCCTGTAATTAGGTGAGACAATTCCTCAGTCTTTTCTCAGCTGGAGCTTGCTGCTAAGACTCTGGTTGTTTGGGTCCCAGAAACCCAAGTTACAGGTCTCCCTAGGACACTAATAAGCCCCAAATTGTCTTCCGCTTCACACAACCCTAACCAGAGGACAGATGCAGGGGGTGAGGGGGAGCAGTGAGGCACTGGGGCCAGGGTCTCTTCAACAAGCAGCCACCATGAAGTTCCCCAACTCCAAGAGGCAGACACTGGTTTTCCCCAACTCCAAGGGGCAGATACGGGCTGTGAGCAGAAAGAAGAGAGTTTGTTCCAGAGGAAAACTGCACTGGAATCTGAAACACTGGGACTTTTGACCTTCTGGAAAGGTCACGCTGCTATTTGCTTTGCCTTGCCTTGTTCTTTCACTTCCTTTCTCTTCAAAGTCTCCTTACTGGTCCACACTGGTGCACTGAAGTTCTGTGCATTTGGACTCTATTCTCCAAGAGCTGATAACCTGTAGAGGGCGCCACTCTCATCCTGGCCTTAATTTATAGCCCCTATCACTTTGGGTACAATTCTCCAACCCTCACTTACCTCCTGAATCTCGTGATCCCTCTCTGCTTTTGAAAAAGAGAAGTGGCCAGCCACAGCCAGGAAGAAGCCACAAAGGGCCTCATTCCATGTGGCTTAGAGTTTGGCCCTTTGCAAAGAAGGATCCCCCAGAATCATAGCCCATTATAAGGGTCACTTTGGGTCCAGTAGTAATAATGATTAATTCAGTCATAGCCAGCAATAAAAGAATGCAGGGGAGAGGGGCAGTGGGAACCTCAATCAAAATCTCTGAGCAGAATTGGCTCACACAGATTTTCATCTGAATTATACACTCTATTTTCTGACTTGATCTATACCTGATGCTTTTGAAAGTGATTTCCAGTAACTAGAAAACTCAATTATGTGAGACCTAAGGAACCAAAATTCTCATGTAATCCAACTTGTGTTGCTGTTTTTCTATCTTCCCTGTCTGAGACAGAGAGGTAGGACAAAACTTAACTATTTTATTTAGTGCCATTAATGGGGATTAGACTCCACTTGAGTGCTGTCCCTTAAAGGCATTCTACCATTGAGGCACATCTTCACTTCTGGCATTTTGATGTGTAATTATTTTAAAATAAAGATAAGGGGCTGGGAATGTGGCTTAGTGGTAAAGTGCCTGCCTAGCATGCATGAAGCCCTGGGTTCGATTCCTCAGCACCACATACACAGAAAAGGCCAAAAGTGGCTCTGTGGCAGGGTTCAAGCTCCAAGACTGGCAAAAAAGTTAACTAAAGTCTTTCCTTCCTGGACTAGCTTTGAAGCACAATCCTCAAATCTCAGGCTTCTGCATAGCTAGGATTAGCTAGGTTTGAGCCACTGGTGAAACAACTTTTGGGAGATATCAAAAGAATGGGTCCAAATCTGTCCAGTCTCCTAACTTTCTAGCCCAGTGTAATGATAGGCACACAGAGACTAATGTCAAGCTGCCAAAATCCACTAGCTATGTTAACTTAGGTAAATTGCTTAATCTTTCTGTGCCTTGGTCTGCCCGTTTATGAAATGGGCCCAATGGGTGCAAAGTGTGAGAATAGTACGTAACAGAAGAATCTATATCATGTTGGACTCAATGTAGTCTTTTTTTTAATGGCAGGACTGGAGTTTAAACTCAAGGCCTTGCATTTGCTAGGTAGGCATTCTGCCATTTGAGCCATTGCCCAAGTCCTTTTTACTTCAGTTATTTCTCAGATGGAGGTCTTGTGTATCTTTCAGGCCTGTGATCCTCCTACCTATTCCTGCCGTGTGGCTGGAGTAACAGGCATATGTAACTACACCTAACTTTAGTCTTTTATTTTTTATTATGCTCACATTTGTTAAAAATTGATAACACCACTGGGCAACAGTGGCTCACACCTGTACTCCTAGCTACTCAGGAGGCTGAGATCTGAGAATCCTGGTTTAAAGCCAGCCCAGGTAGGAAAGTCAATGAGACTCTTATCTCCAATTAACTACAAAAAAAAAAAAAAATCAGAGTTGAGCTGTGGCTCAAGTGGTAGAATAGTAGTCTTGAGCACAAAATCTAAGGGATGGCACCCAGGCACTGAATTCAAGAACAGGACTGGTATACACACACACACACACATTAATATACTCTACAGGAAGAACATGGTAACTGGAATAATCAGTTAAGAAAGAAGCATTTCCCTACCTCTTCAGGAGAGACGACAGATTCCTACTTCTCCTACCCTGATCCTACCACGCTGAGGCCACCCAGAGCCAGCTTGCGCACCATTGTTGGCTCTGCAGGCAGGGGCACTAAAGACCATTGTGGATAATGGATGGAGGGAAAGATATTCTTAGCCCCATTGGTAGGTTTCTGAGCCTGACAGTGGACTTATCAAGAACCCCTGATTTTTGTGCTCTGGTGGTTTGGGGGGCCCTGGTACTTTCTCAGCACTCCATGCCATTGCTGTCACTGCATAGGAACACATTTCCCTGCATTATTCTACCTTGATGCTGGCCTCCCCCACCGCAACCCATTCCTAAATCCTTCCACCCTACCTTTCCTCCCAATGCTTTTCTACAGTGTGACACTCTTCTTGCAGCCTCTGCTGGGTTTTCGCCTTGTCTGAGAACCCATGCTGACTGCAGCCTGAGACCTCAGGGTCAAGGGAGGTTGAAGGTCACATCCTGGGCCTTGCTGGATATAGCTAAGCCCCAGGAGCCAAGCTGACCTGAGCCAGCAGTTCCGCACAAAGCAGCAGCTGAGAAGAGTCAAGTTAGAAAAGTCAGTGACTTGAGACTGAGTGGAAATGAGAAGTGCTGGCTGCCATTGAACGTGGAGACTTAGGTAGGGACATGAGGAGTGCACTGTGCTCAGCCAAAAATAGTCTCTGGACATGGGCTTGGGAAGACAAACTCCAGAGAACTGTTTTGTCTTGGCCTCCATCTGTCTCTGCTGTGCTACCCATCTCCCACTTCTCTTACCTCCTCACACCCACAGCAACTGGCCCAAAGCCCCTTCAGACATGCAGCTATTGAGGAAAGTATGATACATTTACATACTGGACTATCATGTAACCATTAAGTTGGTTTCCAAAGATGATACGACATTAGGAAAGATATAATCTTATCACGGGGGTAAGTAAAAATAACACATTATAAAAAATTTAAGTAGGGGCTGGGAAGGTGGCTCAGTGGTAGAGTGCTTGCCTTGCATGCCTGAGGCCCTGGGTTCGATTCCTCAGCACCACATAAGCAAAAAGAAAAAAGCCAGAAGTGGCGCTGTGGCTCAAGTGGTAGAGCGCTAGCCTTGAGCTAAAGAGCTGAGGGACAGACAGCACCCAAGCCCAGAGTTCAGGCCCCACGACCGGACCCCCCCCCCCCAAAAAAAAAAAAAAGAAAGAAAAACAATGTGTTCAAAGTCCATTTCCCAAGCCTGGCACTGGTGGCTCACACTTGTAATCCTAGCTACTCAGATCTGGGATCTTGGTTCTAAACCAGCCTAGGCAGACAGACAAATCTGAGGGGCTCTTTTATTCTTTTTTCTTTTTTTTTTTTTTGTTCGGTCATGGGCCTTGAACTCTATGAGTGCTGTCCCTCAGCAATTCAGCTCAAAGCTAGTGCTCTACCACTTGAACCACAGCACCACTTCCGGTTTTCTGGTGGTTTATTGGCGATAAGAGTTTCATGGACTTTCCTGCCCGGGTTGGCTTTGAACCACAATCCTCAGATCTCAGCCTCCTGAGTAGCTAGGATTATAGGCATGAACAACCCACGCTCGGCTTTTGAGAGGCTCTCATCTCCAATTAACCAGCAAAAAACTGGAAGTGGAGGTGTGGCTCAAGTGGAAGAGTACCATCCTTGAGGGGGGGAAAAAACCAAGTGAGAGCATGAGACCTGAGTTCAAGTCCTGGTACCAACACCCACCCACCCACACACACACACACACACACACACACACACACACACACACACACACACAATTTCTTTTCAGTAGATGAGACATGTTTAGAAATGACAGAAAAGCACCAGAGATAACATAAAATAACAGAGAAGAGTGGAGCTTGTTCTGAGAAGTGTGACTCTGCCACAACCACCCCAGTGCTGCAGCATCAAGCCCAAGCACCTGCCTAGGCTTTGAAGGATCAAAATTCCATGCCGACCTCACCTGCTCCACCCTCTACCAATAGGTACATTTGTTTGTCCTGTTTTCTAGAGAAGCACTACTACCTCTCAGCTCAGAGTAGCAGAACAAAGGGAACATGACAGTTCTTTGCAGGCCAGAGTTGTGCCTAGCCTTTCCAGTCAGCTCCATGAACTGGGACAGCCAGATCTGCTCAGCCCTCCAGAGGAGACCGGAACAATCCAGAACTACAGCTGAAGCAGTCATCACTATAGGAGGATTGCAGCCCGGGAGACACTTCCCAACATCACCAAAGATTGATGCAAATTGGTTTGGTTCTGACCCTGTCACACCAGGAAGGATAATGATTCCAGCATGCCAGGCATGGGAGGGGCACGCGGTGGGGGCTGTGAGGATCAGAGTCTCACTGCACATCTTCATTAATGATCTGAAAGACAGGGGTAAACAGCATGCTAATGAAACCTGCAGATGATTGGTGTTACAAACCCCAGAGAGGAGAGAGAAATAGCCCAGTGTGACTCAGAGAGCTTAGAAATATGGGCCGGAGATTGTCAGAGGAGATTCATCCTAGGAAAATGAAAGCCAGCATGTCACGGAGGAATGATGGAGGTGCCTCTGGGTAGAGGTCTGCAAACCTGGAAAGCGGAGGTGGGCCACAGGTCATGAGGCTGAGTGAGGGGACAGGTTTGGAACACGAAGAAGGAAGACAGAACTGCCTTGAGAATCCGGGAACACATAGCCTGTGTCATTCTAGCCAGGACTAACAGGAGCCAGCTCTGCTGTCCTATATCTGTTTCTGGACTCCTTGCAAGGATGAGCCTTGTTTTCTTGTGTTTTGCTTTTGCTCTTTTTTTTTTTTTTTTTTGTCAGTCATGGGAGCTGAACTCAGGGCCGAGGCACTGACCTTGAGCATTTGTTTGCTCATGGCTAGTACTCTACCACTTTGAGCCACAGCTCGACCACCCGTTTTCTGGTAGTGAAGTGGAGATGAGTCTCATGGCTTAGTGGTAGAGTGCTAGCCTTGAGCAAAAGAAGCTCAGGGACAGTGCCCAAGCCCTGAGTTCAAGCTCCAGGACTGGCAGCAAAAAACAAACAAAAAGAAAAAAAAAACAGTGTCACAGGGCTGGGAAGGTGGCTCAGTACTAGAGCACTTGCCTTGCATGCCTGAGGCCCTGGGTTCAATTCCTCAGCACCACATAAGCAAAAAGAAAAAAGCCAGAAGTGGTGCTGTGGCTCAAGTGGTAGAGCACTAGCCTTGAGCTGAAGAGCTGAGGGACAGTGCCCAGGCCCAGAGTTCAGGCCCCACAACTGGACCCAAAAAAAAAAAAAACAGTCTCACAGACTTTCCTGCCCACATTAGCTTTGAACCATGATCCTCAGATCTCAGCCTCTCAAGTAGTCACCTATGTTCAGCTGAAAAGGCATGTTTATATTTATATTCACAATTATCAGATTAGTTGAGTGCTGGTGACTCAGGCCTGTAATCCTAGCTACTCAGGAGGCTAAGATTTGAGGATTGTTGTTTGAAGCCAGCCAAGGCTGGAAAGTCCATGAGACTCTTATCTCCAATAAACTACTCAAAAAGAGCTGGAAGTGGCACTGTGGCTCAAGTGGTAGAGTTCTTAACTTGAGCAAAAGAAGCTCAGGGACAGAACTCAGGCCCAGATTTCAAGCCCCAGGAAAGGAGGGGGGGAAGGTGAGGTGGGGATAGAGATCTGATTGTGAAAAATGTATCTCCTTCCTATCCCCTAGGCCTCAAGCCTTGGGCTGCTTGTAGGAGCTACATATTGTTCTATATTTGGCTTTTTCTGCCCTATTTAATGTATCTTGGATATTGTTCATCTTGGTACATATAGATTTAACAGCTATATACTATTTCACATACCACAAGTTATTTAAGCAGTCCCTGTGAAAGACCTTTCAGTTGTTTCCAGCCTTCTGCCTCTGCAGACTATATTTGTGGTGAACAAATATTCTCTAAGTCTTTGTGCATATACAAATATAGCTATCAAGGGGCTGGGGAGGTGGCTCAGTGGTAGAGCACTTGCCTTGCATGCCTGAGGCCCTGAGTTCGACTCCTCAGCACCACATAAGCAAAAAGAAAAAAAACGGAAGTGGCGCTGTGGCTCAAGTGGTAGAGCACTAGCCTTGAGCTAAAGAGTTGAGGGACAGCGCCCAGACCCGGAGTTCAGGCCCCACGACCGGACCCAAAAAAAAAAAAAAAAATATATATATATATATATATATATATATAGCTATCAAATATGTCACTAATGGGGAACTTGCTGGGTCAAAAGCCAGATGCAATTTTATTTTAATATAGTTTGGTAAATTGCTCCCTAAAGAGGTTGCAAAAATGAGGTCTTCCTCAACCCTACCACTGTGGTCAGGCACACAGGCTTCCTGTAGGGTAATAGGAGGGACTTCCATTGCCTCCCACAAGCCCTCATGTCCATTCTGCCCACGTAGCCTCCCTTCTTCCTGTTTCTAAGGACAGCCAAATTTAATGGAACACTCAAGAGGTCCCTGGGTATTGACCAGAACCTTTCACTTCAGTGGCTCTTGGACCCTTCAATTCCATGAGATTTCTGTTACTACTAGGTATATTATCATTTCTACTCGACAGCCGAGAGGCCCAGGTTTAGAGATTAAGTAACTCATTTGTGGTTGCCTAGCTTTAGGAGCAGAGCTGAGATTGGACCCCAGGTCTTTCTCCAGAATCTATACCTTTACCCCCATACCTGCTTCTACTCATTCCTCCTTCCCCATGGACACCAGTCTCTCCCTGCCTCTATTAGGAGCCCCTGCCACTTGGGCACCTTTGCTCCAGTGTATTAAGCCCCCCAGTCCTGCTTGTTTTCCCACCTAGGGCCAAGACAGACACTTCCATCCAGAACCCCTCCTCCTTGACGGCCTTCCTGTGCTCTTGACCTTGAGACGCCCTACCTGCACCCCAGGGTTGGCCCCCAGGTGATGCTCAGCCTGCAGGACTGAGAGAGCAACGGCTTCCATCACCTGACCCTACTCAGCCAATTCAGGAAGACAAGATGTCAAGTTAATGAGCCTGTGGGCCTCTAATTAGCTGTCAATTACCTCAAATTAATCAACTCCTCGCCTAATTAAGCATTATCGGCAGGTGGGCACAAAGCAGACCATTGTGTGGGAGCCATGAGAAAAGCCGGCCTGGCAAACTTGGTTAGGATCAGCACTGTGCACTGTGCCTGCCTCCCCACAGGGCTCAGCTACAGCCCAACTGAGAGGCACCAGGGTCCTCCACCCACCATGGTCCCCCGCACCGGGGTCCCTGGGGACCTCCTGGGTAGCGGAGAGGACGGGAGGTGCAGAGTTTAGAGAAGGTAAGACAGCTTTAGAGATGTGGGTAGCAAGAGCCGAAGACCCTGGAGGACTGGCTTCAGGTCCTCGGGACCTGTCCTGGCACGTAAGAGAGGAGCTGGGTTCGCAATGGGCAAGGAGTAGGCTAGGTCATAGTTGGGGACTTCAGGCTTGCATGGGCAGAGCTGGCTTCTTATCTTGGCCCAGCCAGAAAGCTCTGTAGACAAGAAAGCAACGTTTTCCATCTTAAAAAAAAAATAAGAAGAAGAATAGTCTGCTACCCGTGGCTCACACCTGTAATCCTAACTACTCAGAAGGCTGAGATCTGAGAATTGTGATTCAAAGCCAACCTGGGCAGGAAAGTCCATGACACTCTTATCTCCAGTGAACCACCAAAAATACCAGAAGTGGAGCTCTGACTCGAGTGGAAGAGTGCTAGCCTTGAGCAAAAAAGTTCAGGGATAACACCTAGGCCCTGACTTCAAGCCCCAGGACTGACGCGCGCGTGCGCGCGCGTACACACACACACACACACACACACACACACACACACACACAAACACACACTTTTTTAATGTATGTCATTTTTATTATCTTTATTTATTTTTTTTATTTTTTGCCAGTCCTGGAACTCTGGATCTGGGTAATGTCCCTAAGCTTTGTTTTGCTCAAGGCCAGTGCTCTACCATTTGAGCCACAGTGCCACTTCCTGGTTTTTTTTGTTTGTTTGTTTTGTTTTTAGTTTATTGGAGATAAGAGTCTCATGGAGTTTCCTGCCCAGGTTGGCTTTGAATCACAATTCTCAGGTTTTAAACCATGATTCTCAGATCTCAGCCTCCTGAGTAGCCTAGGGTTATAGGCATGAGCCACTAGTGCCTAACTTTTATTATCTTTATGTATTTGTTTGTACAAAGAACTTTTCAATTTAACCCATTAGTTTTTCAGTGCAATGCAGCGTGATCAATGGCACTCTTTCCATCATTCTCCCCCGTTTCTCCCAACCAAGCACAATCTTTTTTTTTCTTTTTTTTTTTCTTTTTTTTTGCTTATGTGGTGCTGAGGAATCGAACCCAGGGCCTCATGCATGCAAGGCAAGCGCTCTACCACTGAGCCACCTTCCCAGCCCCCCAAGCACAATCTTTAAGACCTTCCTGTGTCTTTGTTATAGGACCCAGTGAGAGTCTGTATGTGGATTTGCATGTCCCATGATGCATGGCAGTGGAGTGGCTCCAGATTCAAGAGCGCTTTGCCTAGGAACTGCCCAAGTTGTAGCATATCTCCATATTCTGAATCCCTCTAGCTTTCAGTGCATCTGTGAAAAAAATATGAGTGGACTCTAGAACATGCCAGGTGCTGGGGGCTGGAGTGTTCTGGCTACCACCTCTCACTCATCCCCAGCACCTTCAAGGACTTAGAGCTCAGCTGACTCTACTCACAAGCACCCCCAGCTGTCAAGTTTCAGCCTGACAGATGAGGTACACATAGATCTCCTCCTAAAGAGCAGAAAGAGGGGGACAAATGAGGTTGTTCTTCTTTTGGGTCTTGGGGCTGCAGACACGAAGGTGAACAGGGCTCCAGACAGCTCTTGGACACTGAATTTATGCCCTTGCTCATAGTCCTGACAGCTAAGCGGAATCCCCATTCTTGGCACAAGGTTGGGCAAGACTGGAGCCTAGTCTCTATGACCCAGTAGTGGTCAAATGCCACCACACCCATGCCAGTTCCACTCTCATTCCACTGCAATCACTGCTCAACGCTGGCACAGGACACCTTTCTATCCCTGGGCATTGGAAGCGCCTCAGCCTCACCCCTGTGAAAGCTTAGATGTCACTCATTCAACAACCATCCATTGTGCCTACTGATTAAAACTCACCGTGCAGAGGGGAGATAGTTAAGCTGGGTGCCAGTGGCTCAGGCCTATAATCCTAGCTATTCAGGAGGTTGAGATCTGAGGATCACTGTTCAAAGCCACTGTTTCAAAGCCAGCCCAGACAGGAAAGTCTGTGAGACTCTTATCTCCAATAAACCACGAGAAAATTGGAAGTGGCTCTGTGGCTCAAGTGGTAGAGCACTTGTCTTAAACAGAAGAGCTGAGGGACAGACAGTGCCCAGGCCCAGAGTTCAAGCCCATAGACTGAAAAGAAAAAAAGTGTGTGTGGGGGGAGGGGAGGAGGAGATGGTTGAGTAAACACAAATCACTCATGCATGCTCCAAAGAACCCTTATCAAGGCTATAGACTATATACACATTGTCTTTAATGATTCAAAAGGAAATAGAGTAAAACATGGACTTCCTTCACACTTCTGTTACCCAGCCATCTGATTTCTTTCCTATAACCATACCTTTCCATGTATGTATGTATATAAATATATATACATACATACTTACATACTTACATACATACATACATACATACATACATACATACATGGAAAGGTGCATATATATATATGTCTTCCTTTTTTAAACTATATTATATTGCCTTGGAGATTGTGGCAGAATGTGTTTATAATAATAGAGCCCAGTATTCCTTTCCTCCATAGATGTGTGCCTTTTCTTTCCAGATATAAAAATGCATGAAATCAGATCTATAATCCTAGTTACTCAGGAGGCTGAGATCTGAGGATCTCAGTTCAAAGCCAATCCAGGCAGGAAAGTTTGTGAGAGTCTTACCTCCAATTAAACACCAAAAAGCTGGAAGTGAAGTGTGTCTCAAGTACTAAAATGCTAGCCTTGAGCAAAAATCAAATCAAATCAAATCAAATCTCAGGCCTTCAGTTCAAGCCCCAGGACTAGAACAAACAAAAAAAGTATGAACTCAACGTAGCCAAGAGGAGCCTAAAGAGTCCCAATAATTAGATGTGACTCTGGGTGTCATCTTGGGACAGAAAAAGGAAAAATTAAGTAAAAATTAAAAGTTTGAATAATAAAATATGGACTTTAGTTGCCTCATTAATCATAACAAATTCACCAAATATGATACAACAGGTATGGTGGTACATGCCTGTAACCCCAGCACTTGAGATAGGAGGATTGGAAGTTCAAGACCAGTCTAGGCTATAGAGCAAGATGCTGTTTAAAAACAAAAATGAATTACAACCAAGGAACCACAGTATCAGATCATAACAGTGGAAACTGAGTGCCAGTTCATAATTTTTCCATATAGGTGAAACTTCTAAAAATGAAGTTTGCTTTTTAAGTATAATGTAAAAACGTGTACAGATGTTGAGATCACTGAAGTATGACTTCACAGAAAATCACTAGAACTTTGAAGGCTCTTGAGTCAAATGTATGGGAAAGGAGGAGTCCTGTCATGGGAGTCTGTGGATTTGTCTACAGTTAAAGGCCTTCCTCCGATTGAAGGGTGGACCCTTATGTAGTCCACCCTGCCTAATTGGCCATGAGGAAATTGAGGCTGGTTATAAAAAGGAACAGACCCCTCCATGGTGTCTCCTAGGTGCCTTGAGCACGCAGCTGATTGGCGTTGGCTGTCCATACCGGGCAGATGCTCCCGCAGACCCTCCTGGTCATCTGGGCTTTGAGGCTGTGGGTAACAATAGCCTGATGGCTTGTTATTCTTGAGAGCTATTGTAATTTCGACATTTAGCTGATGCCTAAGGTAAAGGAAAGATGCTCTTCTAACTGTCCAGGCTACTCCAACTGTTAGGGTTGGTTAAGGAGGGAAGCCTCTTGGGACCCCTGACATCCCTCCTCTCCTCTGGGATGTCTTGAAGAAGGCAGACAGTGGGGACAGCGGCCCTGGCGCTGGCGCTGGCCCTGGCCCTGGCCCTGGCCCTGGCCCTGGCCTCTCAGCCTGTGCGGGTGGCCCAGCCCGCGCTATCCGCTCCATCGCCGCTAGAGGGAGCTGCGAGCGGCTCTTCCCGAGGCTGCCCTCCATCCTCCCGCCAGGCTACTAGTCTTTTGGTCTCTGCCTTTTGGCCCAGGCCAGCTGCCCTCTCCAATCTGGTCCCCACGCCCACGCTGCGCCTCCCTGTTCAGCCCTCTCGTGCAAGCATCCTGGCGTCTCCCCCACTTTGGGAATTAGGACACAGAGTAACACTGTGTGACCAGGATCACACAGCGAACGCAGGCTCAGGCAACCGGGCCTCCGGCCGCCATCCCTCGGACGCTGTCAACCAGAGCGTTTTGAGCCGTCACAGGGAGAGAAGCTTCTAGCCAAAGGAAAACTGAGGCACGGGGCATCGCTTGAGCGCAGTGTGTGGGTGGCCCCATCTGTCAAGGGCAGGCAGGAGGCTGAGTCCAGGAGGCCAGCCCCTTGACAGATGACCACAGCGGGAAAGCATGTGGGGGGCAGAGGGTGCCAGCCTGCCTGGCGAGGCTGTCCCAGGAATGGGTGACAGCTGCAGCCTTGGGTGGGAGGGCAGAGGCACACAGGATAATAACTTTCACTCACTGCAATAGGCCTAATCCTATTACTTTGCATGGACCCTGGGGACCACCCTTCCCACCCCGCCACAATCCCCTGACTCCCACTGGGAACTGTCCAGGGGCCTCTCCACCAGCCCCTGCCAGGCCCTGCCCCATCTCTTGCCCTTTAGTGCTCTTAGACCACCTATGCCTGATTCTCTGAACCCTAAGGGGACTGAACTCCTAAAGGGAGCATGGAAGATCTATTGGCTAAACCTTGAACTTGAACCTGCCTGGCAGGTATGTCGGTCATGGGGCCTGAACTCAGGGCCTGGGCGCTGTCCCTCAGCTCTTCAGCTCAAGGCTAGCGCTCTACCACTTGAGCCACAGTGCCACTTCTGGCTTTTTCTGCTTATATGGTGCAGAGGAATCGAACCCAGGGCCTCATGCATGCAAGGCAAGCGCTCTACCACTGATCCACCGTCCCAGCCTTTCCTAAGCAGCTTCAGGAGCTTCTGTCTTCATTTGGGTTGCAGGAATTGCCAGCAGAGCCTCTTTCATGGTATATTTATGTGTAAAACAGACCATGGTGCTGGTTTTATGTGGTTATTCTATACAACAAATGCCCAGGGCCTGGCACAGAGGTGCCCTCCAGGGCCTCCAGTGTGATTATTACCAAGGTTGTTTTCCCAGAGGCCCAGGAAGCTCCGTGGCCCCAGGACAGGAGTGAAAGAGTCAGCTCTGGACTCTGTCATTACCTGCAGAATCCAGGGTTCATAGATAACCATGCTAAGATGCAGCTGAAATCAACACAAGGCAGACTCCAGTATTTTCCAGAGCATTCTTCTGCTGCTCAGGATCTACTTTTTTTTTTAAAGGGGGGGGGGAAGGAGGGGGGGAAGGGGTGGTGGCTGAGAATGTGCCTTAGTGGTAGCGTGCTTGCCTAGCATGCATGAAGCCCTGGGTTTGATTCCTCAGTACCACATACACAGAAAATGCTGGAAGTGGTACTATGGCTCAAGTGGTAGAGTGCTAGCCTTGAGCAAAAGAAGCTCAGGGACAGTGCCCAGGTCCCAAGTTTAAGCCCCAGGACAGGCAAAAAAAAAAAAAAAGAGAGAGAGAGAGAGAGAGACAGAGAGAGAAGGAAGGAAGGAAGGAAGGAAGGAAGGAAGGAAAGACCTGGCCCCTCCCACCCCCCACCCCCACCCCCGAAGTAGTGAGTTCCTCATTTCTCAGAGGGATCGAGGTTGATGCTGAGGAGCATCCTGCCAGGAGCCCTGAGGTCCGATTGCAGTCCCTAAAGCCCAGCATCCCTGGCCTGGGCACAGACACTGTCCTCTCTCAGGCAGGGTGCACAGGAGAGGCCTCTTTGGGCCTGGCCTCCCTCTCCCCCACCTTCTGCTGCTCCTCATTTACATAAATTATCTCTCCCCAATTATCCATCCAGCTGTCTCAACGGTGATCTGTGAATGAATTAAAAATGGAATATAATTTAATAATGGCTGATTAGAAGGAGATTAGTTGTTATATAAAAAGGAAAAGCCAAGAGCCAGCTAGTTGCCCTTAATCTGAGCCAATACCATCGTTATTCAGGAAAAGCTACCCTGGCCACCACCAGGCAAGGCAGACATGGGGAGAAGGGAGGGGGACAGCCCAGGTGGGGCCAGACCACCCCAAGAGGAAATGAGACACCAGGAGCCTAGTGTTAGGGTCCTATCTCAGCTGTGGGGCCTGGGCAGCTCCAGTAACTCCCTTCTAAGTGGGTTTGAACGGTTTCTGGGGTCTCCATTGTTCCCAATTCTAGACACCCTTGAACCAAACTGCTGGGTTCTCTCTGGGTAGCCTCAACACACAAGAGTGAGCCCCTGCTTAGCCCCTGAGCATCACGGGATGCATAGGAGTCTGGTGCTCCCCAGAACATAGAAAGGACAAGAGGATCTCTCTGTTTGGGGTAAGTAGTTAGAAAAAGGATTGAGGTTGGTGGCCTCAGAAGGTACCATAAAAGAGAGACAATTGAGTGCATGCTCAGCCAGCCCCTCCGACCTCAGCTTAGGACTGGGCCCAGTGGAGGCCATTCAACCAGGAGAATTTCATTCATTCTTGAAGTCTCAGCTCAAATGCACCTCCTCCAGAAGCCTCCCCTGATCTCCCTGGCATGGAACTCTCCCCTGACATCCTACACTTGTCCATTAGTGCACTCAGCACAACTGCTTAGGAGTACACATTAAGGATTTCTTGAGGACTAGGAGTGTGGCTTTGTCACATCTGCACCACTGAGTATTGAGCACAATACTGCGCAAATAAGATGCTGGCCCTCAGACACCTTCTGTGATTGCCCGGGTGGAGCGTGAACACGCCTTTCTGTGCTCCAAAAACACTGAGACAACACCCTCAGAATAAGTCTAGTCCTTGTTGTGTGGTCTCTCTGTCTCTGTCTAGAGAAACATTCCGGATAAGGATGAGTGGGTTTGCTGAGTGCTGTGGCTCACGCCTGTAACCCTAGCTACTCCAGAGGTTGAGATCTGAGGATCTTGGTTCCAAGTCAACCTAGCCAGGAAAGTTCATGAGACTCATCTCCAATAACCACCAGAAAACTGGAAGCGGTGCTGTGGCTCAAAGTGGTAGATTAGTAGCCTGGGACAGCACCTAGCCTCCACTTTCAAGCCCCACAACCAACCAAAAAAAAAAAAAAAAAAAGGAAAGAAAGAAAGAAAAAAGGGTGGGTTAGATAATCAAGAGGTGAAGAGGACAGACAAGCTAGTGTAAAGCTGTCTGTGCGAGCCCAGTCCATCACCTGCTACTGTGTGGCCTGGTATACATTGCTAACCTCCCTAAAATGGGGGTTTGTAATGATAACCCTCCCTTGTAGCGTTTTGGAGGATTAGATGGGAGAACCAAGGAAAAGCACTCAGAACTACACAGAGGTAGTTGGGTGCTTAAGCACAGTGCTTGTCACACTGCTGCTTGGGCTCTGGTACCTATTCCTCCCAGCTTCCTGTCCTTGGCAGAGGACAGGTGTGGATTGGCAGACAGGCCTGAATGGGGCTCCCTCAAGGTTCCAGACTGTGACCAAAGGGCCAAGAGTATCAGAACTATCATGGGCCTCCCCCAAAGAGGCACTCAGGATTGTGGTATGCCCAGGAGAGGGGTCATGACCCACTGGGCCATGTGTCCCAGGTGTTCAACATGATAGTACAGCTTCCTGGCCTGAGCGTGGGGTGGGACAGAGGGCAGCTTGCAGAGGAAATGGGCCTGTGACCAGGAAGGCGAAGGCTGAAGAGACCACAGCTGCTGTGCCTTAGGTGTCTAGAGCCCTCGTGGACCAGTCTGCCCTGCCAGAGGCTGGGATGGAGTGGGGTAGAAACCAGGGGGCCTTTTTCCCTACACTATGAGGTGGTACAAAGAGTGTGCACAGTGTTTGTTGGCGGGCTAACTGAACTTGCTCTAGATTTTTCCAAATTTTCTTTGTGTTTGTTTTGAAGGGAGCAAGGCAATGGGGGAGAGAAGAGGGGGGAGTCTGGAGCAGGCATGATGGCACAAGCCTGTAATTCCAGCACTTGGGAAGTAGAGTAAGAGGCAAGATCATGAGTTTGAGGATAGTCTGGATTGTATGGTGAAATTCTGTATCCATAATAGTAATAATAATAATTATTATTATTATATTTCTTATATTTGGGGGGGCTGGCATCCTTGGGGGATTGGTTCCAGGACACACTCCTCTACTGAATCTGTGGATGCTCAAACCCCTGACACAAATGGCATCATGTGTGCATACAGTCTACACATACTCTCATGTATACTTTAAATCACCTCTATATGACTTACAATAGTTAGTGCAATGGAAATGCTATGTAAATGGTTCTTATACTGTATACCTTAGGGAATGATGAAAGAAAAAAGTCTGTCCATGCTCAGCACAGATGCAATTTTTTTCCTGAATGGTTTCTGCCTGTAGTTGATAAAATTCACAAAGATGGATCCAGGAGATGACATATTTGACAAGGGCTAGTCTAGGGAACAGGAAGTTCCACCCACACCATCCTATGTCTCAGGTTTGGGACCTGCAGTACCCTCTGGGAACAAGGACTAACTGGTGACCTGCACCTTCCCCAGGACCCTCTGATCTCCATCTGCATCCTTCTACTCTACCCAACCCCGGCCCATCAACATAGGCAAGTGCTCCGTGGAACCAGGGAAATCTGTCCATTATTGCCACAGGGGAGGTCTCCCTGGCCTCCCAGGCTGCGGGATAATTTGATATTCAAATCTGGCAGAGACCTGCTTCAAATTGCTACAAATTAAGCTGATTTTCCCCCTCTGGATGAGGGATTTGCTCCTGTGGATCAGCCTTCCCTGGACTTGATGAGGTCAGGATTAAGAAGGAGGGACAGGGGAAAGAGCGAGAGGCAGCTAGGCTGGAGGGCTGGAGGGCAGAAGGGAGGGCCCAGGCCCAACCCCGGAGTTGGAGCAGGTTCCCAGAGCCTCAACAACCAGCTCTAACCAGGCATGGCAGAGTCTCTGGGCCCCAAATGGGTCAGCCCCCTCTCAGCACCTCAGGGAGAGCCCTGTACAGTTCACAAAGGCTGTATATATGTGGATCTCAGCTAATATAGCCAAGCCTCTGTGAGTCTGGGCAGAGCAGACCACCCCTATTTTACTGATGAGCAAATACAGGTTCTCAGTGGTGAAATGGGGCTCCACCAGCCAAAGACAAATCGGACCCAACCATTGCTACTGACTTACTGTGTCAACTTAAGCCTGTGACCTCTCTGAGCCTCTTTGTCAGGTTTCCTGGCAAGGCACACACAGTGCCAGGCACACACAGCAAGGGCTCCATAAACACTGGCAAAGCTTGAGGCCGAACAGTCATGAGAACCTGGACTCCCCAGGCTTCGCTTGTTGGAGGGACAATTGTCCCTGCCCTTCTCCTGACTCTGTCTCCTCACCCTGCCAGGACCCCTCCCACCCCCCCTCCTGCTTCCCCGTAGCTTCATTTCCGTCTGTTTGATCAAGGTCTGTACTGTATATTGCAGCAATTTCAAATTGCACCATTAAAGATTTTATGCTGGAGACGTTAAAATTAAAAAGATCTATGTGCAAAGAGTCACAACGAATTTAATCAACTTGATTTAATAGAAAACAGCAAATGGAATTTATGATGCTCCAAAAGACAAGGGAAGTTTTTTTTTTCCACGAAAAATAATAAAAAAGCACTTTGTGGAAAACAGAAAGCGGAATGGGGTGAGGGGTGGGTCGAGCTCCGCATCTGAGACTTTATCAGACCTAATCCTCAGCAAACAACCCCAGTTGGGGCTGTTTACCCGCTAATCCCAGCTGCCATTAAAATATTAAAGATAAATCTAATCGTCTCTTTATCCAAAATAAGCGACTTTTGTGTGGGGAGAAAAACGTCTAACCCTTTGAGAGAAGAATTAGTCCTAATGCATCAAATGGAATTCGGTCCAGGCTGGGAAGAAATAGGGTTTAGAGGCAAATGAGACGGTAATAGAAATAAAACCCGGAATAACAAATTAAAAACCCTCATTTACACGAATTAAAACGGCTCACAAAAGGGCTTGAGGCCCAACCCTGCCCTCCTCGGCCCCCCAGGTCTCCTGGCCCTGCCCATGGTGTCATCACCCAGCTCAGTGTCACCCAAGGCATGACCTCATCCTGTCCACCTCTGCTGTCCCCTGCAGATTCCAAGCCTAGGCCTGGGCCGAGCTTCTGGGAGCCTTGGCTGGGGCATCAGGCTTCTCTCAGCCCCTGTGTGGACTTAGGGGTTCCAACTCTGCTCCAGCATGAGTACCATTCCTAAACCAGAGGTCCTGGTTTAGTGTCTTAAACTCCTAGAATCCCTGTTGGCTGGGGAAAATGGGCAAGACAGGGTCTCTGTGTGATCTCACACCTCCCTTGGCCCAGCCTTGACCCCCCCCCCATCCCTGAGCTGCTCCGGGGTATGGCTCCACTGAACTCCACATGGCAACATGTGGAAAGGCACATACAGGGTCCATCCATGGCTCCCAGCATGCTTTCATTTCTGGCTCCCCCTTAAGACTTCTCAAACAGATCACACACTAAGGGACCCTAAAAGACCCCCGGGAAGCCAGGCTCTGTGCCCAGCACTGCGCCAGCCAGCGGGGCAGAGGAGGCAGCCCGCAGCCAGGGTTCTCATGGGCGGTCCCAGTGGGTTGCCATTCATGGGGGCTGAGGCTGCACTGGCTATTCAGGGTTTTCCCAAGGTGACCTCTAGGTTTCCCAAGGTTGGCCCTGGGGCTCCTGAGGATATCTCACACACACCTTCTGACCAAGGTCCGAGTCCCCTCACATTAAGACCACACTCTTTGCCTGTGGGTCCAGATGGGTCTCAAAGGAGACAAGTGTCAGGGGCCCCTCCATGAGCCACGGCAGGCTTGAGGAGCCGGGCTACAGACCAGGGTACAATTCCTTTCCTAACGCTTCTATGGACTGTAGAGGGAGAGAGTGGGAGAAAGTATTCCTTCCTCTCCCTAGGAAGCACCTGGGACCTCTCCCAGTCTCTACAAATCCATTATACAGGAAACTCATGTTGACAGCTCTGTATTATGGGATATTAAGGGGAATTGGATTGTGAGGCTGGAATTTCTCCTCTCTCTCAATCTCTCTCTCCCTCTCCTCGATTTCCTCCTCTTCCTCCTCATCCTCATCCTTTTCTCTCTCACTCTTGTTTTTTGAGATTGGTCTCCCTGTATATCCAGGCAGGCCTTGAACTCTCAGTCTTCCTGCTTCAGCCTCCTAAGTACTGGAAATACAGGCATGTCCCTCTGTACCAGGCTCTCTGGCTGAGTTTCTGTATTCAGTTGGCCTCATCTCAGTACCTACCACACTTGGCTTTCTGCTCAGTTGCCTCTCATTGCCTTCAAATTCTTCCCTACAATGACCCCCAACTCTTGGTTATAACAAGTGAAGATTCTAGGCCAAGAGAAAACAGGGACAAGTAGGGTACCTCTGGCTCCTAGGGAGTGAGTGACCTTCTATCCAGGATTGGGTGATGAACATATAATAAGGGACTGGATCCAGGGACCAATGGCTCAGGCCTGTAATCTTAGCTACTCAGGAGGCTGAGATCTGAGCCTTGTGGTTCGAAGCCAACTAGAGCAGGAAAATCCATGAAAATCTTATCTCCAATTAACCACCAGAAGACCAGAAGTGGTACTGTGGCTTAAAGTGATAAAGTACTAGCTTAGAGCAAAAAAAGCTCAGGGAGGGGCTGGGAAGGTGGCTCAGTGGTAGAATGCTTGTCTTACATGCATGAGGCCCTGGGTTCGATTCCTCTGCACCACGTAAGCAGAAAAGCGGCACTGTGGCTCAAGTGGTAGGGTGCTAGCCTTGAGTTAAAGAGCTGAGGGACAGCACCCAGGCCCAGAGTTCAGGCCCCATGACACAGAGGGGTGGGGGGAAAGGGAGAGGGAGAGAGAAGGTATTGGGTGGAATAAGGGCAAAGCCTTTGGATGAGCCTCCAAAAAGTTCTGAATGGATTCTCTTTCTAAGCCAGCACAGCGCCTGGCCTCTGCAAGGTCTGCAGGTTGGCAGGTGGACCTTGTCTGCTTGAAACAAGTCGAGTCTGCTTCAAGGAGTAGCCATAGAAAGGAAAATAGAGAACTATTCAGAAAAGGTGTGAAATAATATCTATATGCATGTTTGTGGTCTATTATGATGTAGTCTTGGAGGAAGAATGTTTAAAAAACGTACAGTATACAAGTACTAGCAAAGTACAGTTGCACACTCTTGTAACCTCAGCACTGGGGAGGCTGAGGCAGGAGATTATGAATCCAAGACCAACCTGGGGTACAGAGTAAGACCTTGTCTGGAAAACAAACAAATGAAACCCAACAAAGTACAAGGGCATGCAGGGTTAAAATGTAGCTAAATGGGCAGGTGTCAGTGGCTCACGCCTGTAATCCTAGCTACTCAGGAGGCTGAGATCTGAGGATCACGGTTCAAAGCCAGCCCTGGTAGGAAAGACTGTGAGATGTTTATCTCCAATAAACCACTAGAAAACTGGAAGTGGTGCTGTGGCGCAAATGGTAGAGCACTCGCCTTGAGCTGAAGAGCTGAGGGACAGCGCCCAGGCCCAGAGTTCAAGCCCCACGACCGATCAAAAAAAAAAAAAAAGTAGCTAAACCAGACAGAGGAAGAGGGAGGGAGGAAAGGAAGGAGGCAGAGAGGAAAGGAGGGAAGGAGGGTAAAGAAGTGTGTGGTTACAACCACACAGCAATTTATAGTCACCTCATCCATGAAGAGGAGGTAATAGAGCACCCACCCCATCGGTATTCTGTGAGTGAGTATTAAGTAAGGGACCCCATGTCCACACTGAGCCAAGTGGCTGGCACCTAGGGAGCACTCAGTGAACACAGAGATTACCAATGGTAGTTGTAAACTGCACCAGATAAATGCAGGCTATATGTAAATGCTAGGTAGTAAAATACCAAGTCAACAGGAATAAATCTCAGGTAGATCTTTACAAGACTAGAGAGTGAGAAAGGGAGACAGATGAGTTGCAATCGTGGACAACTAGAGAGAGAGAAAAAAAAAGAACTAAAGCCTGCAAATGAAATGCAATGGCCCATCTATTCTGAGTCATTGTTTGCAGCCTAGAAGTAGAGGATACAGTATGAGTATGTCCTGTGTCGGAGATCCTTTTCTCCATTGAAGGTTCTGGATGTATCTTCAAGTAAACAAGGACAAAGCTGGGAATGTGGCTTAGTGGTAGAGTGCTTACCTAGCATGCTTGAAGCCCTGGGTTTGATTCCTCAATACCACAGAAACAGAAAAAGCCAGAAGTGGTGCTGTGGCTAAAGTAGTAGAGCGCTAGCCTTGAGCACAGAGAGGCTTAGGGACTGTGCCAGGCCCAGAGTTCAAGCCCCAGGATTGGCAAAAAGAAAAGAAAAAAGAAAACAAGGATATAGGAGCTCACATCTATAATCCCACTTATCAGGAGGCAAAGATTAGGAGGGCTGAGGTTTATGGCCAGCCTGGGGAAAAAAAGTAATGAGACTGAATCTCAAAAAGCAAGTTTGGTACGCTGAGTCTCTCCTAAAATCCCAGGTCCAAGCTGTCCCAAGGCAAAAACTTGAAACCTAATCTGAAACGTATCTAAGAGCAAAAAAAAAAAAAATGGATTGGGCCAGCACCAGTGGCTCATCCCTGTAATCTCAGCTATTCATGAGGCTGAGGTCTGAGGATCACAGTTCAAAGCCAGTCTGGGCAGGAAAATCTGTGAGACTCTTATCTCCAATTAACCACCAGAAAACGAAGTGGCACTGTAGAACTCAGGAACAGCTCCCAGGCCCAGAGTTCAAGCCCCACGACTGACCAAAAAAAAAAGAGAAAGAAAGGATTGGGGGCATGTCTCAAGTGCTTAGCAAGTGCGAGACACTGAGTTCACCAATACCGCCAGAGACAGACAGACAGACAGACAGACAGGCAGGCAGGCAGGCAGGCAGGCAGGCAGACAGACAGAGAAAAAAGAAAGCAGAAACACAGTAGAATCAGACTCCAGCTTAGCTCTTGAAAGCTGTATGCTCTTTTTTAGATGGAGGGCTGTCCTCCACTCAATCCCTTGAGTGTCTAGAATTAAAGGCAGGAGCCATCCATGCCTGTCCTCCTTCATTATTTGAAAAATGATACACATTTTTCGAGGTAGTTAAGAGGATTCATTGAGACAAAGCCAAGAAGTCCAGAACTTAATAAATGTTCAGTGGGTGTAAACTACATGTGAACCAAAATCCCCCTTGAAGAGGCTTGAGGTGTAGCTCAGTGACAGTGCATTCACTTGCCTAACGTGTGCATGGCCCTGAGTTCAATCCTAGCATTACAGAAATAAAATGCTTCTTAGCATAAGCGTCTTTACTGAACAAATGAAGTCGAATGCCTGGTCCAATGCCAGATGACCAGAGGAGGAGCCCTCAGGGCCTTGGGCCGGGTTATCCTGAGGCTGTCTAGGGAGAACCATCCAGAACAATGAGAGATGAAATTCAGTCCCCCATGGGTTAGCCCAACATTCACCAGAGCATTTTAAAAAAAGTGAAACACAGTTATAGTGACAGACTAATAATGGGATTATTGATTTAAGCACAGACCCTTTCTCTTCCCCATATTTCCTAGTCCCTCCCCTCAAAAAAAAAAAAAAAAGAACAACATTGTTGTCAGTAGCTAGGTGGAGACTTGGGAAGACAGAAGCTGGGAAGAATGATTCAGCTGCTGTTGGAGCTAAAAATGACCAGAACTGAAGCAAATAAGAGAAATGGTATCCTCTTTTTCCTGTTCTCCTTCTCTGGCTTTACTGTCTTATTTGTAACAAGGGGACAACTCCTGATCTCTCAGAGAAGTTGAGTGGATTAAATGTGATAAAGAACCTGGTAGTCATTAATAAGAGTATTAAGGGTCTGAGCATAGTGATACATACCTGTAATCCCAGCATTTTGGGAGGCAGCCTAGTTACATAACTCTTAGCAGGATCTTACAGTTTCCAGCACTGCAGATTTCTAATCTTCATGACCATTTAGAGGGACTGCTACTATCACTGTCCCCATTTTATAGAGGAGTGAGGAAACTGAGGCTGGACAGCTTGCCCCAAGTTACCAAGCAATTGCTAGAGAAGGGGCCTGAAGCTGAGCCTGGAACCTCTGTGCTGGTTCTGGGGCTCAGGATCTGCTCGCAGCTCTGGTGCAGGCTGTTTGAGAAGCCATCAAAGCTGAGGGAGAAGTTAAACAATGGGCTCAAAACAGAGCCAGGATTTGGATCCAGTGTGAGCAAGCTTAATGCCTCTGAAAAGGGTAGACTTTACTTCCTCCCAGCCCAAACTTTGGGGGTCATCTTCCCTTAGGGCTCCCATACTGCACACATATCTTGAGTCTGGATCCAGACCCAGCTGGGCAGCTGCAGAGCAGGAACAAGTACTGTGCACAGTCAAGGCAGCACCAAGCCCCACCCTCATGGTCAGGAGTAAGCCAAGGCCAGGCATCCAGGTCCCAGGGTAGCACCGGTGTTAGACCCTCCCTCCACCCACAGCCTCTGGCAAGGGGGTGGGCCCCCACTCCCCTAGGGCAGAGTCATGACTGTCTCCTTGGGACGGACCTGGCAGCTTCACTCACTTGGGGATCAGTCATGAGATTTTTCATCCTCATCTCCTGCAAGAGCTGAGTTCATCACTCACACACTGGTTGCCATCACTCACGCCCTTGCCCATCGGCTGGCATCTGGCTCATCGTGGTTGCCTCACGATCAGTCAGCGACATGACAGATGCCATTAACATAACATCCCCCATCCATCGTCCCTGGGTAAGCTGGATGGAGCGAGGGCTGGAGTCAAAAGAGAGCAGCTGTGACATCAGACAGTTCAGGTCGGCTCTGCTGCTCACTTGCCGGGCAACTTTTCTTCTCTTGGATTTGTCTGCCCCGGCTGGCTTTGAACTGTGATCCTCAGATTTCAGCTTCCTGAGTAGCTGGGATTATAGGCATGAGCCACCAGCACCTGGCTGGTGAGATTCTTATCCTCAATTAACCACTAAAAAGCTGGACGTAGAGGTGTGGTTCAAATGGCAGAGCAACCAGTCTTAATTGAAAATGCTAAGGGACAGTGCCCAGGCCCTGAGTTCAAACCCCAGTGTGTACATCACACACACACACACACACACACACACATACACACACACACACACACAGAGGCACGCACGCACACACGCACACACACACACACCAAGGAGAAATTCTGGCAGGTAAGGACAGCATTGCTGTCTCCAGGGCCCTGTTTACATTGTTGCTGTGTGAGTGGAACCACAGAACTCAGCTCCAGAGAATAGAACATGAAGGGTGCCTTGAGATTGCAGATCCCTGCACCTGCACCTGGCAAGTGAGACTTGTTGAGCCAGCTCTCATGTAGAAGTGAGGTGCTAATGAATGGGACTGTTGGGAGGACCAGAAGGCATGTCATTCAAACAAGAATGGCCACACTTACTTCTCCCTGTACCGCCTGCCCTGTGAGATGCCCTTGTTAAATTCTGTTCTCACATCCGTCATACCTGAGCTGGTAAGAGGCACAGAGACCCTCCACCCTGTTAACAAGAACTAAGTTCCACACCCTGTAGGGTCTCTTTTACTCCTCAGTCTGGCCTGATGGCATCCACAGAGAAATCCAGACACCTTGGTAATGGATCAGGGATAGAGAATTTCCTTCTAGTTAGGGGTTTGCAGCTGACTGGCCAAAAAGTTCTGAATGGACTCTCTTTCTAACCTGGTTTGCTAATTGCTGCCCAAAGCCACTGAGCCTGTGTCTCTGTCTCCCCTCAAAGGGTGTCTTTGATTGAAAAAAATATTGACTAAAACCTGCTGTCTGCTAGGCACAGTGGAAAAAGGATTCCCAAGATAGATCCGACTCTTCCCATTTCAGTTCCCAGGAGGACTAGTTGAGGTGCAAGGTACAAGGGTACTGGGGTTCAGGGCCCGCTCTCCTTTGCTCTGTCTGGATCCTCAAGCAGGAACAATGTGGGGAAACAAGCACTCCATGAAATATTTTCAGAACTTAGGAGTCACTTTCCTGGTGGAGGTCCCACCCTGCACTAAGTAGTGTCCAGTTGCTTCTGGCTGCTTTTTGTTCCCTTTTTTCTTTTTTTGCCAGTCCTGGGGCTTGAACTCAGGGCCTGGGCACTGTCCCTCAGCTCTTCAGCTCAAGGCTAGCACTCTACCACTTAAGCCACAGCGCCACTTCTGGTTTTCTAGTGGCTCATTGGAAATAAGAGTCTCAAGGACTTTCCAGCCCAGGCTGGCTTTGAACCGAGATCCTCAGATCTCAGCCTCCTGAGCAGCTAGGATTACAGGCGTGAGCCACAGGCACCCAGCGACTTCTGGCTTTTTTTGTGTATGTGGTACTGAGGAATGGAACCCAGGGCTTCATACATGCTAGGCAAGCACTCTGCCACTAAGCCACATTCCCAGCCCTCTGGCTGCTTTTCAGCTGGCCCCACTGTGTCTTTCCTTCTCCAACAGGAAGGACAGTCAGTGATCAAAGGGTCCCCATCACATGGGGAAAGTAACTCATACCCCTCCCTCTTCCTTTTCTCTCCACAGCAAGCCCCCAGCCTCTTTATTCCATTTTCTCAATAAACTCTGAAATCCCTTTACTGTGGAACCTTAGGGCTTACCCATTTGTTGTTCAATTCACATTACTTGAATAATTGGATGGCAACATAAATAGCATTCTTCGGTGAAAGCTGAGCACACCTCATGTTTACTCTAGCAAGATGTTGGGAAGTCCAAGGCTGGCAAGGTGTGGTGATATAGGCCTGTAGTTCCAGCACTAGAGGTTGACAGGAAGGATGGTGGTGGGTTTGATACCAACCTGGACTACCTAGTGAGACTCTGAGCCATAACACCCCCCCCAAAAAAAAAACAAAAACAAGGAGGAGGAGAGAAGGAAAAGAAGTCATGGGGCTTTATTTCTGATCATGTATTCATTGGTTGAGCTACTGTTTGTTTGTTTGCTTTTTTTTAATTGTTGTTGCTGGTACCAGGACTTGAACACAGAACTTTGTGATCTGGTTTGACTTTCTCTCCCTCAAGGCTGGTGCTCTACCCACTTGAACCACTCCTCCACTTCTGGCTTTCTGCTGGTGAGTTGGAGATAAAAGTCTCACAGACTTTTTCTGCTCAGGCTGGCTTTGACTTTGAGCAGAGATCCTCAGATCTCGGCCTCCGCAGTAGCTAGGATTACAGGTATCAATGCTTGGATTGGTTGGGCTAGTTTTTATTAAGCAGATCGACTGAACTGAGCATTGCATTTTGTGCTGGAGAGACATGCCCATTCCCACCTCTGCCTCTTTGGCTCTTTTACTCTATCCCTACAGCCACCACAAATACTGCTCAGGGCCCTCCCGTTTCCCTTGTTCCCTCTATAAAGATCCTGTAGGTAGGCCTCTTTGAAACTGCTGACCAGTGTAAGAGTTATGGGAGGGAGGAGATCTCCCTCATTCTCTAGCCTCTCCTCTTAGCCCATGGTCCCACCCCAGGGACCTTTCTGGGCCAATCCAGGGACAGGGTCAGGTGAGGCCCTATTCATTCTGCCTCCTAGAACAAACCTGGAACCTGGTTGTTTCGCCTGCGCCCGGGGAGGGCTCCCGGCTCCAGGGCGTCCTGCAGAGAGAGGCCAGTGGCGCGGGTCCCGCAGCGCCCAGGCCCCTGCGCGCTGCGTGCGGCCGGCCGAGCTGCCAGCTTTTTTGGAATTCCTAATCGCTCCTGGCCCCGGTGATTGGCTGTTCGGCTCTGACCCCACTTGGGCTGCCGCCTGGTTGGATAAAAAGGGAATCTCCTTGGGGCTCCAGAGCTTTAGACACCGGAGGGGGCACCTGGGACCAACTTCGCGGAGCGGGGAGCCCGGCGGGGGGGTGGGGGAGCCAAAGACCTGCGGCCTCAGCCCCTCCGAAGAACCGGGAGATGACGGGCAAAGCGGGAGAAGCGCTGAGCAAGCCCAAGTCCGAGACAGTGGCCAAGAGCACCTCGGGGGGCGCCCCGGCCAGGTGCACGGGGTTCGGCATCCAGGAGATCCTGGGCTTGAACAAGGAGCCCCCCAGCTCCCATCCGCGGGCCGCCCTCGACGGCCTGGCCCCTGGGCACTTGCTGGCAGCGCGCTCGGTGCTCAGCCCCGCAGGAGTGGGCAGCATGGGGCTGCTGGGGCCCGGGGGGCTCCCCGGCTTCTACGCGCAGCCCACCTTTCTGGAAGTGCTGTCCGATCCGCAAAGCGTCCACCTGCAACCGCTGGGCAGAGCATCGGGGCCGCTGGACGCCAACCAGACGGCCAGCTCGGGTAAGGTGAGGGCGAGGCAGCTGGGCTACGGGGCGCGCGCGCGGGGAGCCCCCACGCCTGTCCACCCTCGGGAGAAAAAGTTAGTGCAGGCCAAGGGTCAGCCAGCAGATCCGGGGTGCGGGACCCGGGATCGCACCGCAGCAGCTCGGTTCCACGAGCCGGCGGCGTGCGGCCCGGCTTTGGCCGAGGCGCCCTGTGGGGGGGCTTCCCTCTGCTTGCCAGGCTCGGGGTGTCCGAGACCTGACCGGGGGTGTCATGCAGGCTGGAGGATCCCCGACTTCGCTTGCTCCCCCCACTCCCCGACCCCAGCGTTCTGCACGCAGGTGCCTCAGGAAGCGGGTGTCGACGCTGGCCCCGCGCTCCGTATTCAACTTTGGACACACCGCTGCATTGCTCAGCTGGGGTTCATTTTTCACCCCATGATCTCGGGGTGTGTGTGTGGGAGGGGGGGAGAATAGGCCTCCACTCGAGCCTACAAAAAGCCTTAATATATCGGGCCGGATCGGATCTTTCCAGGGTTCGGGGACCCTGGCTGACTTTGCGGCCCCCAGCCGGGACCCCTTTCCGCGGCAGTGCGTCCGTCCGGGGCTCGCTCGGCCCGCCGGCCCTGTGCGCTCCCGGCATTTCCCCTACTTTTGGTTTCTTCTTCTTCATCATCATTATCGTTGTCGTCGTCATCATCATCATCAATTATTGTTATATTGGTTTAGAAGGGCAACTGGCCCATCACAGCCTCTCCGACCTCGGGCGGGACTCATTGGGAGTGCTCCACGACAGGGTCATCGACCCGGCTGCTCCCACGCCTGTCCACAGCCCATCTCCCGGCGACCCTGGGCCAGCCCTCGGACCTGAGACTCAGAGCTCCGGGGCAGGACGGCTGCGGGGTTCCTGAGACGCCAGGGGTCTCCCACCACCCCGCGCCTCCGAGCGCGCCGGGGCCTTGGCCTCTCTTACAACGAAATCTGTTTTAAGCGTGCGGATCCCCGCGCTGCCGCGGGTGGGGCGGCCCAGGCCGCCGGGGTTCCGGGGGCTGGGGGCTTCCGGGGAGAGTGCAGGCCCGTGGGGTCACCGAGGCGGGGATCGGTGGAGGGCCCCGCGGGATTAGGGCGCCTCGGAGCGCACGCCCCATCCTCTCGCATGCCCCCCACCCCTGCCCGCTTTTCAGATTCCGAAGATGTTTCTTCCAGTGATCGAAAAATGTCCAAATCGGCTTTAAACCAGACCAAGAAAAGGAAGAAGCGGCGACACCGGTAAGGCCCCCTCCGATGCTGTTTCCACGGATCTCAGGGGTGAGGTCCGGGGCCGCAGCACAGCGCACCGGGGCGTTGCGTTGTTTGCGGGAATCTGTGTCCGGCGCGGGCGCGCAGCCACCCCGGGGCGAGGAGGAGGAGGAGGAGGAAGAGGAGGAGGAGGAGGAGGAGGAGGGCCGAGGGCCGCGGGAGACGGGAGAGGCCGCGATCAGAGGCCTGGGGGTGGGGGCCGTCCCCGGGTCCCTGCTTTAGCACTTGCCAAGAACCAAGCAGACCCCGCGGGCCGGCGGAGAGTCTCCGGCCCCAGCCGGTTCCTCAGTTCCCCAATGCCCATTCCTCTCGTCCCGGGGTCCCGGCGCCCCGGCGCCCCGGGTTCTCTCTGTTTCTGCTCCCAAAGCTTCCCTCCCCCCCCCCGCCCCCGCCCAGCGGGATCCGAGCTCCTGGAATTATTTCCCCTCGGCTTCTACTCTTTCGTAGCGAATTGCTACCTATCCGCGAGCCTCAGTTTCCTCATCTGTGAAATGCAGATAGGGGGAGCCCTGATGGCCCCACCAGCCCCATCCAGCTGGGGTGGGGGGCGGAATTAGAGACAGTGCCAGGGCGTTGAGGTTAAAGAGGGAGCTGTTTGAAATAGAATTAGGGATGACTTGCACAAAGTTAACATTTAAGAGGCCTTGAAAAAGGTGAGGTCTTGAAAAGCCACGGGGGAGGGGGTCCTCCCAGCACCCCCAGATCTCCATCCATTCCCCCCCCCCCAGTGTCACTGCAGTCCGCTCGGTGACAATTCGTGAGGTTAAGACCCGAGGGGAAAGAGAAGCAAAAATCTGCCTGTGATTCTGTGGGTGCTGCTTTCGGGTGCGGCCCCTGTGCTCCCCCCGTGGGGCGCATCTTTGTGCTTAGGTGGGGGGGTAGAGGTGGGGGTGGAGATTGTGGGGGGATGCTTTCTGTCTTCCAGCCCTAACGAATCCTCTTCTAGCCCCCCAAATTGTCCTACACGCGTTTGCACCCATTCGCTCTGTGATTTTCCAGTGCCCGACTCTTAGCCCTCAGAAACACAATTGGCCCCCACCTTTACAAACGCCCACCCTGGCTTCTCTGGCCCCACAGGGTCCCGCTTAGGTTTGAGGGACTTTGCTCATTGCCTTCACACAATTGTTTGCTTTCGTTCGGTTTGTTTCGTTTCAAATGAAACTTTTTTTCATGAGTCCCGTTCCTGGTCTTTTTACCCCCCGCCCCCCCCCCCCGCATTCGTTTATTCACTGAACAAATGTTCACGAAAATGCCCCTCCTCCTTTTTCGAGCCCCTTTCTCAAACTGGTTCTGGGTGGGTCAGCCTGTCAGCCTCGGGGAACTGGGGACAGGGGAAGAGGTAGCAGAGAGCTTTCCCTAGACTAGCATGGAGAACGCTGAGAAAAGCACCCCAAAACTTGGGGTGCTGGAATAGCATCAACTATTTTACTGTGTGCGCTAGAGACAGATGACTCCTCCCGTCCCTCAGCTCCCAGTCCAGGCTTGAGGTCCCTTCCCAGGAACAGGGGTGTGGGGGGGCTTTGGTGGATGAAGAGGGGACTGGAAAGCAATTCACCACAGCGGGAAGATTTACCACCTTGGGTTTCTGTCCTTTTTTTCCCTGGTGAGCGAAGGGAGCAGATGATTGGAAAGGAGAATGGCTCCTGACTGCTGATCCAGAGGTTTTTCATGAGTAAAAATAGCTGTTTCCCTGGGCTTCTCTCACCTGGAGATTTGAGTATGAAACCCCAGGATCCATAGTGAGAAATGGGGCTTGTTGGCACCCAGTTCAGGGCATCTGGGGGTGCAGTGGGGATGGAGCAGCGATGGTGGCATGCTCTGAGATTTTGCACTGTTCAGAAGCTCAGTTTGAGATGAGACGGCAGGCGCCTGAGAAACTTGGGGCTCTGCTTCAGCCAGGAGTAGGGGGCCCTTGATGGAGACAGAGCGTATCATTAGCATGCAGGCCACCTCTGTACTGGAAATAGGGGATGTTTGGGAGATCTGAGCTTCCTTTTATAGGTTTTACTGTTTTGGGTTTGGGTTTTCGTAGTCATCTTCCCTCCTCCTCCTCCTCCTCCCCCTCCTCCTCCTCCTCCTCCTCCTCCTCCTCCTCCTCCTCTTCCTCCTCCTCCTCCTCCTCCTCCTCCTCCTCCTCCTCCTCCTCCTCCTCCTCCTCCTCCTCCTCCTCCTCCTCCTCCTCCTCCTCCTCCTCCTCCTCCTTCTTTCCAGCCCTTTACATGGCTCTAAATGACCTTCAATCAGCTCTCTCCTCTTTGACTTTGGCAGGTTATCCTAACCTGTGTGTTTCAGTTTTCCTTGTTTGATTTGTTTCCTTGTTTTGACTTGTTTGATTTGATTGTTTATTCTGATGAGCAGTTCCGGGGCCCTTCAATAAGAGAGAAATAGAAAGTAAAGCGTGTTCACAAACCTGAAGAATTAACTTTTTATGTGCATTAGAATCTCACACATCCTCCTCAAGAGAACAGACAGGATTTCGAATCAAGCCACGTGTTGTTAGTGAAGAGCATGCTTTTCTTCCTTACACCCTCCCCATTTTATTCCCCCACCCCCTGAGATGTTAAAGTCCACACCAACAGGCGATCATGAGAACTGTGTCCGGCTTACACATGGACTCCTCACTCACGCTGGCTATGCGGGAAGCACAGCAGTGAGTTCAGTGAACCTGTGCCGGTCCTAGGGTCCAAATCCCAAGGGGATTTGGTCTCCCAGCAAGGGGAGACCCAGTTCCACAAGTTCAGTTTGTGGGAGCTGGCAGGTTTTTGCCTGTTTGCTTGTTGCAGAGGGGGTAGGATAAAGGCCACCTAGTGGAATCAGCGGCTGAATGCAGAAGCACTTGTGTCTTTAAGTGTGTGTTTAAAGTGGCATCATGGCTCAAGTGGTAGAGCACTAGCCTTGATCTGAAGAGCTCAGGGACAGCGCCGCCCAGCCTGAGTTCAAGCCCCACTGCCAACAAAAACAAAAACAAACAAACAAACAAACAAAAGCTTTTAAGTGCGCGTTTAGTGGTTTATTCAAGAAAGCAGGTTTCTAAAACCCCTTAACATTGGAGGCAGATTTTGATGTGTATATTTATTTGAATATTTTTCTAGGCTAAGAAAGTATAGTTTTGTTTTGTTTTTGAAGCAGTTTATGACATAAAGAGGTCAGTGTAAGCTCTTCTGTGCCCTAAACAGGACCCCTTCCACTCCTAGGAGTAGCTGAGTGGTGGTAGGTATGGGTGGGGACACAGAAAGGGTAAAGGGAACCCATTTCTGGCTGATTCACAAACACTGTAGCTGCAGCTGCATTTGAGTTGGTGATCTGCAAACTTTTTCTGAGTAGCTGGGAATCAGGTGGGATGGAGTGGGCTTCATTTATCCATAAGGCCTCTTTTACCTGTTTGGAAGGAAATGAGGGGCTTTCTGCAGTCTTCTAAAACTTCTGTTTCCTTCCCTCCTTCCCTCCTTCCCTCCTTCCTTCCTTCCTTCCTTCCTTCCTTCCTTCCTTCCTTCCTTCCTTCCTTCCTTCCTTCTTTCCTGCCTGCCTGCCTGCTTGCTTGCCTACCTGCCTGCCTTCCTACCTTCCTTTCCCCCACTCTCTCTTTTCTTTCTTTCTTTCTTTCTTTCTTTCTTTCTTTCTTTCTTTCTTTCTTTCTTTCTTTCTTTCTTTCTTTCTTTCTTTCTTTCTTTGTGTGTGTGTGTCAGTGTCAGTCATCAGGCTTGAACTCAGGGCCTCTCTGTTGTCCCTAAGATTATTTTTGCTCAAGGTCAACATTCTATACTTTGAGCCACAGCTCCATTTCTGGCTTTTTGGTGGTTAAATGGAGATGAGTCTCAGACTTGGGCTGGGAAGGTGGCTTAGTGGTAGAGCACTTGCCTTGCATGCATGAGGCCCTGGGTTCAATTCCTCAGCACCACATAAGCAAAAGAAAAAGCCAGAAGTGGCACTGTAGCTCAAGTGGTAGAGAGCTAGCCTTGAGCTGAAGAGCTGAGGGACAGCACCCAGGCCCAGAGTTCAGGCCCCACGACTGGACCCCCCCCCCCAAAAAAAAAGTCTCAGACTTTCCTGCATATGCTCTTTTTGAACCCAAATTCTCAGATCTCGACCTCCTGAATAGTAAAACTTCTTTCTTAGCACCTTTTCCCCAGAATACTTCCAGAAAAAAATCCCAATAGGAAAACATCACTGAGGGCTGAATTAATTCCCCTCTAACCAGAGGAATATGTTAGATCAACCCTTCAGAGGGCCAAGTTCTGTGTGTGTGTGTGTGTGTGTGTGTGTGTGTGTGTGTGTGTGTGTGTGTGTGTGTGTGTGTAGAGAGAGAGAGACAGAGACAGAGACAGAGAGAGACAGAGCAGGGAAGAAAGAAAGAAAGAGAAAAAGGGAGCGAGGCAGGGAGGCAGGGAAGCAGGGAGGCAGGCAGGGAGGGAGACAAAGATGGATTGTATTTATGTCCTAAGCCTGAGTTGGACTCTGTCCTTCCCAAGGCAGGCTCATTTGGTTTCCAAGGCCCTGAATGTCTGATCTTGCTCCCCCTCAGGACAATCTTTACTTCCTATCAGCTAGAGGAGCTGGAGAAGGCATTCAACGAGGCTCACTACCCAGATGTCTACGCCCGGGAGATGCTGGCCATGAAAACAGAGCTGCCAGAAGACAGAATACAGGTAACCCTGAGCCCCCCTGAGACATCTCTGTCTCTAGGGTCCCAGAAACCCATGAGGCTGCCTCCTATACCTGCTATGGACAAGAATCTGTCCGTGATCATGTCCTCAGGAAGGTTGGTTTATTTTAAGCTGACAGGTGTCTGCAGGTGTCTGCTGCCCACCTTTTGCGTAAGGTGGAAAGGACAAGAGGCTTAGCAGATGCCCAGCCGGCTGGTCCAGCCTAGCTTCTGGAGGAGTATATCACACAAACCCTGAGAGTCCTCGTGAGGAAAGATGGAGCTCTGGGGGGGGGGGGGTGAGGCCTGAGCAGGGTCTCTGCCACTGTAGGTACCTGTTCTAAGGTAAGAGGTAGCCTCAGGGTGCTCTGAGTGTCTGTGAAGGGGAATGAGGCTTCTTTCCCTGACTAGGCCTATTTCCCTTTCCTCCTCTTCCCTCCCCTCTCCTCAACTTCTACCCCATGCAGCTGCCTTGCATCTCTTTGCTACTCTCAGAAGGCTGCTGCTGTTTCTGTCCTGAGCTTTTCTCCCTGGCTTCTCCCTGGTCTGGCCTAGGATGGGGCCAAGTGTCTGGGAGTGGGCTCACCAAGGCCCTGCTCCTCTCCTGGTTCTGTGTCCTAACAAACCATTGGCCTGGACTGCCATGTTGTTGCTGTGGGTGATGCAACAGCCGCAGGGCCTTCCCCACACTAGAAGCCTCTAGCTGAGCTAGAGAAGCATGCCCATCCCTGCCCTGAGAGAGGAAAACTGATAGCTTCAAAGCAACACTTCTATGGAGCAGAAGAAGAAAGTGGGAGGGAGGAACTATTCCAGAAGAGCTAGAGTAGTTTGAGAGCTCCAGGGGCTAGATCCCCCCACCATCTCTGATGGGACTGGGAGTGCAGGGTGGGGTCCTAACTTTCGGGAACTCTAGGGCTTCTTTATCCTCTCCATATGATGTATGCTGGGTGGGCAGGGAGGACTGTAGCTACAGAGGGAACTAAAGAAGGTATGTGGATTGCTTCCTATTCTCTCACTGAAGGACCAGAGAATAGAAAACAGAGCTGTGAGTTGCTTTCTCAAAAGGGCCTTCCTCTTCCTGAAAAATCTATTAGGAATTGCAACTCACAGCTTTAGACATTGACACTAACAATAAGCTCAATTATTCATAAGCAGATTACATTTGGTGCATTTACCACAGTGGCCTGGAACCATCCTCCCTCACCCAGTTGGGCGCCGGGGGTTGATAATGAATTGTGTGTGTGCACATGTGCATGCACACACAGGCGTACACACACATGCACAATGCACATGTACATATGTGCACCTGTGTGCAGGGAGGAGGGGCCTGTGGGTTGTAAACCAGGGGCTGTAAATGTATGGCAGTGACCTCTGCCTTACATTCAGTAGCACTGAGTTGGCCACTGCAAGTGGCTGTGGGGGCCCCCATCAACAGGCCCACACTGGCACTATTGATTATAAAAAGGAACCTCTGGTAAGCCCAGCTCAGAGAGACAAATGGTACAGTTTTCTCTCATATGCAGAAGCTAGATCTAAAATACACTGAGACATGATAAATTATACAGGACTCTAGGCATTCATACACAGTGAGACCAAAGGAGGCTACTCAGGGGAAGAACACAAAGGCTCAATGCCTAGGTGAATCTGATCCTATACAATAATATTTATTGAAATGAACTCCAGGAAATGGAAATGAGAGGGTTTTTTGTTTTTGTTTTTTTTTTTTTTTTGGTTACTGTTTAAAAAAGAAGAAGAAGAAGAAGAAGAAGAGCCAGGTACTGGTGGCTCAGCCTGTAATCCTACCTACTCAGGAGGCTGAGATCTGAGGATAATGGTTCAAAGCCAGCCCAGGCAGAAAAGTCCCTGTGAGACTCTTATCTCCAATTAAACATTCAAAAACCAGAAGTGGCACTGTAGCTCAAGTGGTAGAGTGCTAGCCTTGAGCACAAAGAGACTCAGGAACAACCCCCAGGCCCTGAGTTCAAGGTCCACAACCACCCCCACCAGCAACAACAACAAAAAGAATAAGAAGAATAAGAAACGCCTAGTCCCTTGTCTCTGGCAGGGGGGAAGTCTCAAAGCAGGCTGTGGTGGTGGTGTGTGAAGGCTGCCGGGCTTAGCATTGGGGAAAGGCTGTCCTTTCCTCTACCTGCATTGCCACAAATGCTCCAGCAGGCCTGAGCTGGGCTTCATTATGTTGCCTCGAAATAATTTGTAGGAAGTGCTGGAAGCCCGTCTGGACCAGCAGAGCTGGGTGGAGTAAGGGATGTTGATTCACCTGGGGCTGTGAGGGAGGGTGACAGACTTGCAGATATGGGAGAAACGGACCAAGAGACTCTCAGACTCTTCCAGATCATGTGGCTATTAAGTGCTGCCCTTTTTGTTGTTGTTGTTGTTGGTTGTGGGGCTTGAACTCTTGGCCTAGGTGCTGTCCCTGAGCTCTTCAGCTCAAGGCTAGCGCTCTACCACTTGAGCTACAGGGCCACTTCCGGTTTTCTGGTGGTTTATTGCAGATAGGAGTCTCATGGTCTTTCCTGTCCTGGCTGGCTTTGAACCACGATCCTCAGATCTCAGCCTCCTGAGTAGCTAGGATTACAGAAGTGAGCCACAGGCGCCCAGCCTTAAGTGCTAGCCTCTTGAAGGGGTTGGGGAATGCTCAGCTGGCCCTGCCCAGATTCAGTTTACCTAGTGGCCTGGGAAAGGTCATAGTATGCATGAGGAACAATCCCAGCTATAATTTCCAAAGCGTGTGCCAGGTGTTCTAAGCATACCACGGTCACAGGAAAGGCATGGTGCTATAGTTTTGGGGGACACTGGCCCTGGGTTCACAGCTGGGCATCCACCCCTGCTAGTCCTCATGGGCTCAATGGGAAAGAGTAGCCCTCACAGAGATAAAAAGTGAACTGTGAGTGAACTGTGTCCTGAGTGGTGCAGGCTCAATCAGGTTCCACCCTGACTTCCTTAAATCCTACTGACAGCAGATAGAGACCGGGCCTCCATTAGAACTGAGGGAGTAGAGCCCAGCAGCCTGCCCAAGGTTGTATAGCTACTAAGCGAGGGACACAGACTGGAATCAAGGCTGAATCTGAAGCCCATCCTTCCACCACTGGCCTTGTGGGTTTGAAGCCTGGCTTTGACAGGAAGCTGGAAGGAGAGAAGTGGATTGAAGTCAGGAAAGGGTCCTGCTTCACAGTGTATCACAATGGTCAAGGCTAACAGAGTTTTGGGCACTGTGGGGGAAAAAAAGGAAAGGAAAGGAAAGGAAAGGGGAAAAAGAAGAAAAGAAAAATGCTCATAGGCCAGGGATGTAGCTCAGTGGTAGAGTGTTTGCATAGCTGTACAAGTCCCTGGGATTTGATTTCCAGCAATAAATAAATAAATAACACCTCAAGTTCACTTGTAGCAAAACTTCTATGTTTTTGCCTCTTAAGTGGCTTTTTTTTTTTTTTTGGTACTGGAGCTTTAACTCTGGGCCTAGATGTTGTCCCTTAGAGTTTTTGCTCAAGGCTAGTGCTCTACCACTTAAATGTAGCTCCACTTTTGACAGGTTCATTGGAGATAAGAGTCTCTTGGATTTTCCTACCTGAGCTGGCTTTGAATCGCCACCCTTTGAGTAGTTAGAATTAAAGGTATGCCTGGCCAAAGCTATTTTTTTTCCAATGGGCAAATTTATGTACATGAGTGAAAACTGAATCCTGCCCCTCAGCAGCCCATCAGTGACTTTTTTTTGTCTGTCATGGAGCTGAACTCTGGGCCTGGGCGCTGTCCCTCAGCAATTCAGCTCAAGGCTAGCACTCTACTACTTGAGCCACAGCGCCACTTCTGGCTTTTTCTGCTTATGTGTTGCTGAGGAATCGAACCCAGGGCCTCATGCATGCAAGGCAAGCACTCTACATCTGAGCCATCTCCCCAGCCCTCCTAATCAGTGACTTTTGTGTCCTTCTAGAACTAGTTCAGGGACACTCAGTAGAGCTCTCAGAACACAGGATGTAGAAACTATTCCTCCCAAGTTACAGAGACGCACCTGTGGCAGAGGCTTCTGCTTGGACTTGCTCTGAGTGCTCCTTGCTCATCAACATTTCCCCTCAGCGTGGAACCAATGCATTTTAAAGTGGACAGCTACCATTCCAGTGCCTGTTGCCAGCCTGCCTGCCCCAGATTTGGGGTCAGAAATATGCGTGTGTGGCTTGTGTGTGTTGAGATGGAAAAGAGGAATCATTAGTGGTGGTGAAATGGAAAGGTTGTTTTGTGTTTTTGTAGTACTGGGGATTGAACCAGGTCCTCTCCAATGCCTGGTAACTGCTCTACCATGGAGCTACACTGGAATCATGATTGGATGGGATCTCAAGGAAGTGAATCTGAGATCTACATCTGGCCTGAGATCATGAATGTGGCAGGAGTCCGGCCATTTCTCATGTCTGGGCCTAAAGAAAGGCAGAATGGACTTTATAAGGTCACCTCACCAGGCCCAGCCTGGGGCTGCCATTGTTGGAATGGGGTAAAGGTCAGGTGGAGTTTAACCATGCTGAGCCACGTAGCCATGCTAGGCCAAGCCAAGCCTTGGAATCCCCTAGGTATATCTGAGGCCTGCTTTCCCAAGTCTAAGGACCACTCACAGTGATTACATGAAGGCCAGCCACACCTACTTCCCATCTTTGTTTCACAGCCAGGGAGTCAAATTGAACCCTTAGTGACTCATTTGTAAGATAATAATAATAGTAACAACAACAACATTATTTTTCTGAATTGCTAACTTTATAAAGGTATTATAAGCTAGGCACTCGTGATTCACACCTGCAATCTCCAATTGACCACCCAAAAAATAAAAATGGAGCGGTGTGGCTCCAATGGTAGAGGGCTAGCCTTGAGTGAAAAGCACGCAAGAACATACACAATAACTAAAAAGTTACTGTGAGAACTATCCCAGGTACCAATTGCCTTCCAACTAGACAGGCCTTAATCTCATGCCCATATTTTTGGATAAGGAAACTAAGGAGTTGAGAGGCAAAGTGAGTAACAGACCAGGATTCAGACTTAGTTTCCTACTATCATATGAGATCCCATGACATGTTAATAAGTGAATATGGCAGTGACAAGGGGCCAGGCCTTGCTCTGTTGCTCTCTGGGCTAAGAAGAGAGGAGAAGGGTGTGCTGCGAGGGTACAAGGATTCCAAGCCCCCATGAGAGACCTGAGCACAGTCCTCTTTAAGGAGTGAATTCTGGCTATGGAATTATGGAACTTAGCTATCAGCTGTGGGAGACAGGAAATGGGTTTCCAGGTGGGTTTTATTTCCTCTGTGGAATCACTTGTTACTACAATTGTGAGACTAGGGTATATACCTGTATTTCCTTATTTGTATTTTTCCTGGTCAAAGTCTTGCTGGTTCTAAAAATGCAAAGGTGAACAGAGCTCTGGATGTGTAATGTGAACAGAGTCCACATCTCGCCTCTTGTCACCTTTGTGTGCAGGAAAAGTTGAGACTTAGATCCTCTGGCATTGTTTCACTTTGCCTGTTTCTAAGTTTTCCTGCCGAGAGCAAGGATGAAAGTGTCAGAACTTACATGCCAAGTTAAAAGAGTTGTCTAGATAGGAAGCCTTTATGGTATCTCAGCCCAGGAAGCTTGTTGACATCTTCAGGGCAGCTTTATAGAAATACCCTCCCACCCCCCCACACCCCTGACTCCCCACCCCCCCAGCAATCCTAATTTAAGGGATTTGGAGTAAAGCTTTGTCATCTGTATGTTTAAAGTCTCTCCAGGTTGGGCTGGGAAGGTGGCTCAGTGGTAGAGTGCTTGCCTTGCATGCATGAGGCCCTGGGTTTGATTCCTCAGCACCACATAAGCAAAAAGAAAAAAGCCGGAAGTGGCGCTGTGGCTCAAGTGGTAGAGCGCTAGCCTTGAGCTGAAGAGCTGAGGGACAGCGCCCAGGCCCAGAGTTCAGGCCCCATGACCGGACCAAAAAAAAAAAAAAAAAAGTCTCTCCAGGTAGAGGCCCAAAGTTAGATTTTGTTTTGTTTTGTTTTTGGTTTGTGTTTTTTTTTTTTTTTGGTCTGGTCATGGGGCCTGAACTCTGGGCCTGGGCACTGTCCCTCTGCTCTTCAGCTCAAAGCTAGCGCTCTACCACTTGAGCCACAGCACCACTTCCGGCTTTTTTTTCCTATTTATGTGTTGCTGAGGAATTGAACCCAGGGCCTCATGCATGCAAGGCAAGCGCTCTACCACTGAGCCACCTTCCCAGCCCCCATAGTTAGATTTTTAGATGAGTTAATGTGAGTGAGAGAAAATGGAGTCTGGATAGTAAGGTTGGGGTGAGGAAGGAAACCATTTGTCAGGGATGCCTGGAAAGATGCTTCTTGGAGCTGTGTGGAAATGTGGGCAGACTGCCCCCTGGTGGACATCAGAGGCTACAGCCAGGTCCTGCTTCTCTGAATCTCAAGCTAGGTAGGAAGGGGCCTACTGAAAGTCAGAAGTGCTGGGTGGCTGTGAGGTATTGCATCATGCCAATCAGGAGCTCAGATTTATTAGCTTTCAACCAGAGGAGAAGAATGGGGCTGTGTGAATATGATGGATGCTGCTATGTACCTGATAGAGCCAGGTCTGGTGAAAGCTGGGCATGCTGGTATGTACTTTTTTCTTTTCTTTTTTTTTTTTTTTGGGGGGGGGGTCCGGTCATGGGGCCTGAACTCTGGGCCTGGGCGCTGTCCCTCAGCTCTTCAGCTCAAGGCTAGTGCTCTACCACTTGAGCCACAGCACCACTTCCAGCTTTTTTTTCCCCTGCTTATGTGGTGCTGAGGAATCGAACCCAGGGCCTCATGCATGCAAGACAAGCGCTCTACCACTGAGCCACCTTCCCAGCCCAACTGGTGTGTACTTGTAATCCCAGTGTATGGGAGGTGGAGACAGGAGGATTTTGAGTCATACTGAGACCATGTCTCAAAAAGAGAAGATTGGCTGGGTGCCAGTGGATCATGCCTGTAATCCTAGCTACTCAGGAAACTGAGATCTGAGGATTGAGGTTCAAAGCCAGCCCAGACAGAAAGCGGGGAGGCTCTTATCTCCAATTAACTACCACAAAAGCTGAAAGTGGAGCTGTAGCTCAAGATGGAAAGCACTGGTCTTGAGCCAAAGAAGCTCAGAGACAGTGTCCAGGCCCGAGTTCAAGCCTCAGGACTGACACACAAGGAGACAGAGACTGAGACCGACAGAGAGATACAGAGAGACAGACACAGAGGGAGAGAGGGAGAGAGAGAGAGACAGAGAGACAGAGACAGAGAGAGACAGAGACAGAGAGGGACAGAGACAGAGACAGACAGACAGACAGGGACAGAGACAGAGAGACAGAGACAGAATTGTAAGGCAAAGCTGTAGTAGCAAAATAACCACCAGAATGGGAAAATGGCATCTATCATGTCAGATGTCTACTTTAGGAAGGATGATCCTAAAAAGAGACTAAAAGGTCTCCTGGCAGTGCTTTGATAGTAGCCCTGGGCATGTTGTCCTGTGGCAGTGCTAGGATGGGGGCCTACATTGGGACACAGTGGGGGGCCCCCCCGCTGTGGAGCATGGCCCTGGCCACACCTCCTGGCCACCCACATAGTTACAGGCCTGGGCGCTGGTAGCTCATGCCTGTAGCTACACAAGAGGCTGAGATTTCAGGGTTGCAGTGCGAAGCCAGCCCAAGCAGGAAAGTCCATTGAGCCTCTTACCTCCAATTAACCACAAAAAGCCAGAAGCAGAGCAGTGACTCAAGAGAGCCTTGAGTGAAAAAGCTAATGAGCAGCATCCGGGCCTTGAGTTCAAGCCCCAGTATTGGCACCAAAAACATAGTGAGAGGAAGAGCTGGCAGGGTGGCCTGGATTATTATCTATGTGCCTAGAAGCAGAAGATCATCTCTATGAAAAGAAGTCCTTCCCTGGGCCACCCCTCTGGGAAGTAGAGCTACCTTCTGCCACCCCAGCTTCAGACAGACAGTGCTTCCTACTACTAGCTCCTGGCTTCCTCCACCATGGGGAACCATGCCCAGTCTCCTGCCCAAACCAGAAGAGCCTCCCAGCTTGCCTTTGCCTGGAACTCCACACCTGAGGAGCACTGGTGTCACGTTGGCAACTTTCTCAAGTACTGGGAGCCTTGATTCATGTTAAGGTAGGGTTCTGATCCTGGCTGGCATCAGATTCTCAAGAGAGGTACTTGTAGACAGTGAGCCATCAGGAGAGCAGGAGAGGGCTCCAAGGAAAATCTCAAGAGCTTCTTAGAACCAAAAACCCAAATAGAAAAGGAGTCTACAAGTACTCCCCAAAATGTGTTAAAGGGGGGGGGTCCTGGTTTAGTAAGAGATACTAGAAAGCAAGACTCTATGGCACTTTAGTCCACCGAATTCATCAGGCATCATTCATCTAGCTCTTACTACATGCCAGGTATTTCTAGCACTGGGACTTGAACTCAGGGCCTGACACTCAGGTTTGCCTCATTCACTCAAGTCTGGAGCTCTACCATTTGAGCCACACCTCCACTTTTGGATTTTTGCTGGTTAATTGGAATATCTCATAGACTTTTCTGCCCAGACTAGTTTTGAACCAGAATCATGAGATCTCCACCTGCTAAGTAATTATAAGCATGAGCCATCAGTGACCCCACACTATTTTATTTAACTTTCCCTACAAATCTGCCTGGAAGTGGTGCCACAGGGCAGATGAGGAGTGGGAAACCTAGTCCCAGAACTGCAGAATCAGATCTGGTCCCAGGACAGGCTCTGCAGGGGTTTGCTGGTGTGTGAGCCTTGAGGGCCTGGGCTATGCTACAAAGGTGTGTGAGTCATAGGAGAATCTGCTTTTAAACCTGAAAACTGGGGTGTGTGTGGCTCAGTGGGAAAGTGCTCGCCCTGTGTGTGCAAGGACCCAGGTTTGTTCTCCAGCAATAGAAAAAAAAAATGAAAGCCTGAAATTTAACTCTGTTCTTTCCCTTTGTCGTGGACTGGCTGCCATTATCATTGCCAGGCCAGCCTGCTGCAGAGGAGGCCCGAGGGGCAGCGAAGTCTGCTGTTGAGTAACCTGCCGCCTGGGCTGACTCCTCTTCTGTGCCTCCATTGAAGTAAGAATAGCATTTATTGAGCACCTTCTGTATGAAAAGCACCGATTTTAGGTGCTTTCACATACTTCACGTAGTCTTCAGACATTTTTCAAATGTAGACACAGTTGTCCCTCAGCCTCTGAGGGGCTCGGTCCAGCCTCCCTGTGAGCCTCCCTTTACAGAAAATGCCACCGAGTGGGTGAGGTAGCTCAGGGGCACAGTGCTTGCTCAATATGTGTGAGGCCCTGGGTTTAAGGCCATGAAACTCCATTTCTGAAATAACCAGAAAAAAGCCAGACTGGAGACGCAGCTCAAGGGTTAAGAGCATCAGTCAAGAAAGCAAGTGCAGTGAGAACAGCAGGCTCTGAGTTCAAGCCTTCGTATTGTCAAAAAAAATTAGTGGGGCTGAGAACGTGGCTTAATGGTAGAGTGCTCGCCTAGCGTGCATGAAGCCCTGGGTCCAATTCCTCAGTACCACATGCACAGAAAAAAGCTGGAAGAGGTGCTGTGGCTCAAGTGGTAGAGTGCTAGCCTTGAGCAAAAATAAGAATCTCAGGGATAGTGCCTGGGCCCTGAGTTCAAGCCCCAGGACTGGCAAAAAATAATGATAATAGCATCTGCACAGAATAATAGTACATTATCTTGTATACTTGATAAAACCTTTACATCACTTATAATACCTAACATGATGAGGTAACTATTATAATGTGTTATTTAGGAAATGGTGACAAAAAAAAGTTTGTACATATTCAGTATAGATGCAATTTTTTCCGTGTCTCCAGTTGAATCCCACAGATATGGAAACTGTGGATAGGAAGAGCTAAATATATATATATATATATCATGGGGCTTGAACTCAGTGCCTGGACACTGTCCCTGAGCTTTCTTTTTTTTGGGGGAGGGGGTTTCGGTCGTGGGGCCTGAACTCTGGGCCTGGGCACTGTCCCTCAGCTCTTCAGCTCAAGGCTAGCGCTCTACCACTTGAGCCACAGCGCCACTTCTGGCTTTTTTCTTTTTGCTCATGTGGTGCTGAGGAATCGAACTCAAGGCCTCATGCATACAAGGCAAGTGCTCTACTACTAAGCCACCTTCCCAGCCTCATCCCTGAGCTTTTTTGCTCAAGGCTAGCACTCTATCACTTGAGCCACAGCGCAACATGTGGTTTTCTGGTGGTTTATTGGAGATAAGAGTCTTACAGACTTTCCTGCCCAGGCTGGCTTTGAACCATGTTCCTCAGATCTCAGCCTTTTGAGTAGCTAGGATTACAGGTGTGAGCCACTGACACCTGGATCTGAGTATTTTCTTAATTTTGGTTTGAAGAGCCTACGACAGAAGAGTCAAATAATGTGTCTAAGCTCACATGGCTAAACCCCAGTTCAGAACCAGCTAAGTTCAAAGCTGTTAGTTGTTTCCAGGAAGGGAAATAGGAAGACCAGATAGAGTTCAGTCTAATTCCTTGTCCACTTCCCTCCAAGGCAATCATGGTTTCCTTGCCAAATGTCCTGAAACGAAATGTTTTTGGCTATCCAGGTTTCCCCCATCAATTGGAGCAGCATCTGGTCTTCACAGAGAGCCAGGCGTTCCAGGAGCCCATAATGTGGGGTCCGGATGCCTCCTGGATTGAGCAACCAGCTGGCACCAGCTCCCCTGAGAGAGTGTCTGTGGGCAAAGACTGATCTACAAACCAGTGATTCATATGCTCGAATTAGCAGACCCAGAAAAATGGCTGCTTATAGACCCTAGGATAGAGTTCCAAGACCACCCCTTCTCTAGCTTCCTGAAATGCTGTTTCCATGTTACAGCCTTACCCCATCTTCAGCTGGACTAGCCAGAACACCTTCCCAAACATCCACAGCGGGTATACAGGTCAGGTGAGTGTGTGTGTGTGTGTGTGTGTGTGTGTGTGTGTGTGTAGTATGTACGTATGTATGTACATATATTCATATATGTGTATGTACATAGGTATGCCAGTACTGGGGCTTGAATTCAGGGCACTCTATCAACTTTTTCTCTTAAGGCTAGTGCTCTATCATTTGAGCCACAGCTCTACTTCCAGCTTTTTGGTGGTTAACTAAAGATAAGATACTTTAGCCTGGGGCCAGTGGCTCATGGCCTGTATTTATCAGGAGGCTCATGCCTATAATACTCAAGAGGCTGAGATCTGAGGATTGCAGTTCAAAGCCAGCCTGGGCAGGAAAGTCTGTGAGACTCTTATCTCCAATAAACCACCAGAAAATGAAGTGGCACTGTGGCTCAAGTGGTAGAGTGCTTGCCTTGAGCTGAAGAACTAAGGGACAGCACCTAGGCCCAGAGTTCAAGCCCCACGACTGACCAAAAAAAAAAAACAAAACTTTAAGATACTTCTCTACCTCAACTGGCTTTAAATTACAGCCCTCAAATCTCAGCCTCCTGAGTAGCTAGGATTGCAGGCATGAGCCTGGCTATTTCTATTGTGTGTGTGTGTGTGTGTGTGTGTGTGTGTGTGTGTGTGTGTGCACGCGCACATGTGCATGTGTGCATGCACACTGGTACTGGGGCTTGAACTCAGGGCCAGGGCACTGTTCCTTTAGTGCTCTACCACTTGAGTTACATCTCTACTTCCAGTTTTTTGATGGTTAATTGGAAACAAGTCTCATAGACTTTCCTGCCCAAGCTGGTATTGAACCATGATCTTCAGACCTCAGATTTCTTGAGTAACTAGGATTATAGGCATAACCACCAATGCTGAGCATTTCTGTAGTAGTAGTAGTAGCAGTAGTAGTAGTATTGCCAGTCCTGGGGCTTGAACTCTGGCTTAGGCACTGTCCCTGAGGGGTTTTTTTTTTTTTTTTGTCTTTTTCTTTTTTGGTACTGGGGATCGAACCCAGGACGTTGCACTTGCTAAGCAAGTGCTTTGCCACTGAGCTACATCCCAGCCCCTGAGGGTTTTTTTGTTTGTTTGTTTTGTTTTTGTTTTTGCTCAAGGCTAGCGCTCTACCACATTGAGCCACAGTGCCACTTCAAGCTTTTTCTGCTTATGTGGTGCTGAGGAATTGAACCCAGGGCCTTGTGCATGCAAGGCAAGCCCTCTACCACTAAGCCACCTTTCCAGGCCCCAGGCTATTTTCTGTAGTTTTTTTTTTTTTTTTTTGCCAGTCCTGGGGCTTGAACTCAGGGCCTGGACACTGTCCCTGAACTGCTCTGTGTGTGTGTGTCTGTGTGTGTGTGTCTGTGTGTTTTGCCAGTCCTGGGGCTTGAACTCAAGGCCTGGGTACTATCCCTGAACTTCTTTTGCTCAAGGCTAGCACTCTATCACTTGAGCCACAGCGCCACTTCTGGCTTTTTCTGTGTATGTGGGACTGAGGAATCAAACCCAGGGCTTCATGCATGCTAGGCAAGCACTCTACCATTTTAAGCCACATTCCTAGCCCTATTTTTTTTTCTATTTTCTGTATTTTTATACTCCACAATCAACACCTTCTTCAGGATTCCTAAATCCAAACTGAATGGAAAATGTTTTTGTTTTGTTTTGTTTTGTTTTGCTGGTTGTGAGGCCTGAACTCTAGGCCTGGGTGCTGTCCCTCAGCTCTTCAGCTCAAGGCTAGCACTCTACCACTTGAGCCACAGTGCCACTTATGGCTTTTTCTGCTTATGTGGTGTTAAGGACCTCATGTATGCAAGGCAAGCACTCTACCATTGTGCCACTTTCCTAGACCGGAAAATGTTTTCTTAAATATGGCTGAAAATTCATGTGGTGGCAAAAGTCAGACCAGACCATGTGCAATTTAGTTAGCTCTCTTAGTGCATGTATATGCTTTGTTAAAGGGTGTGATTATAAGAGGCTGCTGCGTTCCATGCTATGTACCATGTAGTATATGTATCATAGGGGTTTCTAAAACCAGAGTCATTTTCCTATCTTGCCCCAGGGATTGCTGGTAAGGGGCTGTCACTTTGATGTGCTACTATGCACTGTAGTCAAGCTTGACATGCTTTTGCATAACCAGGGAGCAGGTGGCTTGGTTATATTCATATTCTTGGCATCTGGAATTCCATAGGAAGCATTCTAATCTATATAACGGATGCCCTTGTATATGGATGGATCCTTTTAGATTTTGCCTCTGGGAGAAAGCAACTTGAAGCAAGTGTAGAGGGGGACCAAATGCTAACAGGATGGAAATGGAACAAGACAGTGGTCCCAGACAACCACTTGTCCTAGGTAGGGCAGATAGTGGACATTCACCCTGTAGACCTCATAGGCGGCCCTGGGACCATTTAAACGCCTGGCAGGACCAGGCCAAGATGAAGTCCGAGAAGGCAGTCCACTCAGTAGTGTATGGAGGGCAGCCATCTAGTGGCCTTCAGATTATATAAGCCTTATCCTTGGCAGGGTCGAGCTTCCCTGCATCTTGGTTCTATGAGCCATCTTGGACCTGCAGGTGCCAAGGTGGCAAACGCTTTCTAACAGCGCTGGCCACTGTGCAGGCAGAGAGGTCCCGGAAGTCCGATGCAGTTCCATTTTTAGGAATAAATGCCAAACCAGGGATACCGACATTTGGGTCAAGTTAAGGATGTGTGTGGACTGGCCAGTCTTTCTGTGCTGGGCCCCGAGCAAGTGTCCCTGTGGCCGCTTGGCTGCTTAGGGGGCCTCCCCGGGGCGCCCCCTGCCGGACGTGGCTGGCCTTGCTCGGCCGCCGACTCCAGTGGCCGTGGGGCACCTGGCGCTCGCTGCGCCACCTGGCGGCGGCAGCGGGAACCGCACGGATGGCGCCGCCCTCCCTCTCCCGACCCCCCATCCCCACCCCGCCCGGGGAACCCCAGCTTAGACTGCCCGGCAGCAAAGGGTTAAGCTGTCAGCAGCGCGATGTTAAACAGGTGTCAAAGGCGCCCCATATATCTGCAGATTGAAATCAAATTCTTTGCCGTATAAAAAGATAAATTACCCAGGCGCTGCCGCGCGTCCCACTCATCACGCCAGCGCCAGACGGCGAGCAATTTTTTTTTTTTTAATGTGCTAACGACCTAATCAAGCAATCAAGTCGGAGAAGATTGCAGTGACCGGGGCAGCCATCTGCCAGCGAGCCCCGCATTCATTTCCGCGCCCCCGGTGCGGGGGGCCGGGGTGGGGGAGGGGGAGGGAGCTGCGGGTGGGGGAGGGGAGGAAAATCCTAAACAAATTAACACCCAATTTTCCCCGTCTAATTAGTTAAATGAGAAGTGTTTGGGGTCCCCCGGGGAGGGGGAGGCGGCTCGCGGCGGGGCGAGCGCGGCCGCCCCAGCATTAATTAGTGCGGGTCAATGCCGCGGCTCCCGGGAGAGCGGCCGCTTTAATTTCCCGTGATATTTCAGTGCCTGAGGCCCATCGATTCAAACTGAAATTAACTTATTTTTCAATCAGCCCAGGGCTGCCCCTGGGGGTGACTCTTCTTTTGCCGCCTCCTGAATAGAGCTGGAGCAATTTTTCATCAAAAGCTGATACCTCGGCTGGGCTGCGCCGGGCTGGGGAGGGGCCTGGAGGGAGCGGGGCGCCCTGGAGAGAAAGGGGGGCCCTGAGGGAAAGGGGGGCCGCAGGGATGGAAAATCACCCAGGAAAGGGATGGCTTTTCCCCAGCCCCGCCTCTTTCTGATCCCCCAACCTCACCCAATCCCCCAGGAGGCTTTGTCCTCTGGTCTCCTTGGACCTGAAGAGACTAAGAAGAACCTGGGGTTCCTTCCCTTCGTTGAGAGACCAGGAAATTCCCTGTCTGTCAGATGCTGAAGTCTCAGGAAAACTGCTTCTGGAGATCAGGAAATCTTCCCTACTCAAACCAATCTTGAGATCTCTTCCAAGAAACACAGACCCGCCCCCTCCCTGCGACCCAAGGCTCCTTCGGATTCTGTACTCATCTGCTCAGCACCCTCCCCAACCCCCCCCCAATCCCTGGGGTATTGCCTATCTCTCCCACCCCACCCCCACCCCTCCAAGGTCCCCGTTCTCCTTTGCACCTAATGCCTGGAGAAGTTCGGCTTCCTTCCGTGACTGCCAGAACATGGAGGCAAAGCAGCTGGGCAGGGCGCAGCTGGAACAGGAGGGGATGAGAAAGGAGGCTGATTCTGGCCTCCAGGAAAAGGTTCTCCTCCCTACTCCCTGCCCCCAAGACTGTCCACTGCCAGGAGCTTCCCCATTCCCCAAGCTTTTCTGGACTCCTCTGAAAAGGAGCCCTGAGCTAGATGCACTGCCAGACAGGGACTCCGGCATTTGTCTTTTTTAAAATCTGTATCACCTGCAGTTTACACTCAGGAGGTGTGAGTATCTGCAAGCTGTCAGGCTCAGGTTTCCCAGCTGTAAGCTTAGAACCACTCCTGTCCCAGCTGCTCCCTTCCCCCAGCCCAGCTTCCTAGATCTGCTTTGATTATAAACAAAAAGGAGACCCATTTTGCTCACCGTATTTTTTGTTTTGGTTTGGTTTTGTGCCAGTGCTGGGGTTTGAACTCAGAGCTAGCATTCTACCACTTGAGCTACATCTCCACCTCTGGCTTTTTGCCGGTTAACTGGAGTCCCACAGACTTTCCTGCCGAGGCTGACTTTGAACTGGGATCCACGGATCTCAGCTCCTGAGTAGGGAGGATTACAGGCATAGGATACCAGCACCCATCTCGCTCACTGTACTCTTACAGGACTTGATATCCTCTTAGACATTCCCTGAACTTGAGGAGCGTTGGGGACACCAGGGATGGTGAAGCTAGGCTTAGGACATCTTAGACCACTAGGAAAGGATCTCCATCCCAGAGCTTCTCAGAGCCCAGCCCTGCCCCTTGACCCCTGACCCCTGATCCACTCCTCTGCACTGGCAGGTCTGGTTCCAGAACCGCAGAGCCAAGTGGAGGAAGAGAGAGAAATGCTGGGGCCGGAGCAGTGTCATGGCAGAATACGGGCTGTACGGGGCCATGGTGCGGCACTCTATCCCCCTGCCTGAGTCCATCCTCAAGTCAGCCAAGGATGGCATCATGGACTCCTGTGCCCCGTGGCTACTGGGTAAGAGCCGGCACCCTCCTTGGGGGCCTGCCCCTGCAGTGAGGAGAGTGGGATCCCTGCAGGTGGGGACAGAGCTGGAGTCTGGGCTAGGAGACCTGGCTGCAGCAGCCTAGGACTCTCCACGTGGGCCTCCCTTCTCCCCTGAGGTCATAGGCAGGGAGGGCTCAGCCTGGTGTCTGTCCCTCACACCTCCTTCCTGTGTACCAAGAACTCATCCTGGACAGGACTCTGAATCCTGTGAGGTGGGTGTGGCTGTGGCTCTAGAATCCTCACCTCCATTCTCCTTGGCCCTTGGGGGTTTATAGTGAATGAAACAGCCCACCTTCAAGGTTAAGGGGACCTAGAGGTCCCTTTGGCCACCACTTTAGCTCTGCCCAAACGACTTCTTTCTCCCCATTCTCTTCCCTTGCCATCTTCCCCTACCTGCCATCTGGGCTTATGTCTGCTAAGAGTCGCAGCCTACTGGGGGTTGGGGGGAGGGGGGTGTTAAGGTCTAGAATCCCAGCCCAGAAGGGTGGAGAATATGTTCTGTGCTCTGGAGGGATAACAGGTTGGAGCCTGGGGAAGGTACCCAAGGGTTTTGTATTCTTCAGGCCTGGTTCTGGCTCTTGGCCTTCAACCTCAGCCCTCTCAGCCATCCTCCCTAACCCCAGCCCAGCCCTGGGACTCGTGTGACTGTAGGATGTGACCTAAGGCTTTCTGCTCGTCCTTAATTCTGGCCTCTCTCTATCTTTGCTGTTTTCAGTTCAAGATGGCTTTCCCAGGCGCTTTTCTAAACCCGAATACCAACAATTCTTTTTAGGGATGCACAAAAAGTCGCTGGAGGCAGCAGCCGAGTCGGGGAGGAAACCTGAGGTGGAACGCCAGGCCCTGCCCAAGCTTGACAAGATGGAGCAGGAGGAGCGGGGCCCCGACGCCCAGGTGGCCATCTCCCAGGAGGAACTGAGGGAAAACAGCATCGCGGCACTCCGAGCCAAAGCTCAGGAGCACAGCACCAAGGTGCTGGGGACTGTGCCTGGGCCAGACAGCCTGGTCCGGAACACCGAGAAGCCAGAGGAAGAGGAAGCCATGGATGAAGATAGGCCAGCTGAGAAGCTCAACCCGCCGCAGCTGGAGGACATGGCTTAGGTCAAAGGGGCACAGGCTCTGGAGCCCCAAGACTCTGTCCCTCCTGGGATCTGTGGTGCCCAGTTCACTCCAGGCAGGACCAGGCCTGGCTTCTGCCATACTACCCTGTCCTACAGGCCTTCCATGACCCCTGTCCATTCTAGGTACAGGTCAGTTCTGGCTGGAGCTTTGGGCCATATTGAGATGTCCTGGACCTAGTCCTGACGCTCCAGCATCCCCCTCCTCCTCCCAGCATCACACCTCGGAAGCCTTCTTGCTTCCCAACCATCTCCTCAAGTCCCTGGCACCCAGCCCCTTAGCCACTCTCGCTGCTCAAGTCCACCCCTGATGCTGTGCTCTGGCTCTAGAGAACCCTCCTTCCCAATCCACTTGGGGTCATGTCCAAAGCCTGTAGCAAACACACGGCCTGCTACAGCCCTTGACACCAATTGAGGACCTGCGCTCAGGTTCCAATGTCCCGAGCTTGGCCTACCCTTCCCGCCGACCTGGGTCTGGGTACCTGCTTCAAGAATATAGTGCTTTACAGACCCACACACAACTTGTGCAACCTCTGCCCTGCCCTGTTGGCATCCAGATTAAAGTTGCCAAGTCTCAGGCTGGCCCCCCTGGACTCCTGTCTCATGCCAAGCCCTTGGGAACCTGCCCTCTCTTTGTCCAGCTTGCCTGTGGCTCTTCTCCAGTCCAGATGTCAACAACACATGGGGGCCAGTCCCCATGCCCTGCATGAAGGGGCACATCTTACTACTGCTCTGGCTCAATGCACTGCTTGGTGGGGGAAGGGAGTCCTTGGGACCCTAGGCCTCCCTGATCCTGTGCTGCCTGTGACCTTGACTTGCTGTGCAAAGTCCCCTTCCGTCAGAGTTTCTTGTACACGACTGGTTTGTGTGTACCTGCCAGTGCAGCCAAGAAGTCACACATCTAGCTTCAACTTGACCCAGGCTTCCTTGAGAAGCCAGCTCTGCAGTGGGCCTGGGCTATAATCTTCATCCAAGGTGAAGCACAAAGAGGGTATAGGAAAAGGCTCAAGAGAAAGCAAGTCTCTCTACACCATGGTGGCTCAGCTACTCATGAGGATGCGAACTGAGAATTGTGGTTCTAAGCCAGTCTGGGCAGAAAAGCTCATGACACTTATCTCCAATTAACCACCAAAAAGCCAGAAGTATGCTTCCAGTGGTAGAGTGCCAGACTTGAACAAAAAAGCTAAGGGACAGTGCCCAGGCCCTGAGTTCAAGCCCCAGTATGGGAATGATAAATAAATAACAAGGCAGGAGGTCAGCACTAAATCCACACAGTAAGCTGTAGGCACTTCTTCATGGCAGGTGAATATTGGGAGCATGCCACTACCATAAGACATCCTCAGGAGCTAAGAAAGTAGGACTTGTCTATTTTAGAGTGGGCCTGTCCGTGCCAGTAGCCTCTCTGCAGCTGCCCTTCCACTTGTCTCTACCTTTTGTGTAACGGGCACAGGTAGCGCTATGGAACCTGCTGGATCTGTAATCCCAGGCCTCATGCCCATTCTGCCATTCCATCCATGTTCGTAGGGAATACCACACAAGAGAAAGGCCAGAAACAATGAGTTGCAGTTTTCATTCTGTATTGAAAGTTGATTTCTTCTTCATTCCATCATGGAGTCCCTTCCCCCAAGGTCTTGTCTTTTTCCTCTGTTGGTTTGAAATGTTAGCCTGTAGCCTTTGTGTGTAAATAATGTACATAGAGTGAGAAGAAACTTGATATTAAGGTGTTTGAAATATGGAACTTCTAGGTATTCTAAATCTGTGATCTCTGTGTCATTTTCTGTAAAGATACAAGTGAAAATAAAATTGATGTAAAAACAGCTGGGAGGATGTTTGATTAGGTAGCATACTGAGTAAAGCCACAGGCTGGGTGTACATGCCTGTAATCCCAACCCTTGGGAGACTGAGGAAGGAAGATTACCTGGCAATCTGGATTATATAATGAGACCCAAACTCAAATAACAACAAAAAAGGCCAGTTGCCAGTGGTTCATGCCTATCTATAATCCTAGTTACTCAGGAGGCTGAGATCTGAGGATCATAGTTTGAAGCCAATCCAGGCAAGAAAAATTCATGAAACTCTTAACTCCAATAAATCACAGAAAAAGCCAAAAGTGTCATAGTGGCTTATATGGTACAATGCTAGCCTTGAGCAAAAAGAAGTCCAGGGACAGCACCCATGCCCAGAGTTCAAGCCCCATGACCAGCAAAACAAAAATAAAATCACTCAAAAGCCAATGCTCATGCCTGTAATCCTAGCTATTGAGATCTGAGAATCACAATTCAAAGTCAGCTCAGGCAGAAAAGACTTTTGAGATTCCTAATCTCCAATAAACTACCAAAAAAGCCCAAAGAGTAACTGTGGCTCAAATGGTAGACCCTGTGGGCAAAAGAAGCTCAGGGACCAGGTCCTGTGTTCAAGCACTAGGGCCAGCAAAAAAAAAAAAAAAAAAAAAAAAAAAAAAAAAAAAAAATCAAGCTGAGTGCTGGTGGCTCACCCTTGTAATCCTAGCTACTTAGGAGGCTGAGATCTAAGGATCACAGTTCAAGCCAGCCGGGGGAAGGAACGTCACATCTGTGAAACTCATCTCCAATTAACCACCAGAAAACTGGAAGTGGCACTGTGGTTCAAGTGGTAGAGCACTCACCTTGAGCTGAAGAGCTCAGGGACAGCACCCAAGCCCAGAATTCAAGATCCTCCACTGACCAAAAAAACCCAACAACAAAACAATAAAAACCCCACCCCCAATAACAACAAAACCAACCCTCAATAAAGTAAGTCCACAGGGGCTGGGAAGGTGGCTCAGTGGTAGAGTGCTTGCCTTGCATGCATGAGGCCCTGGGTTCGATTCCTCAACACCACATAAGCAGAAAAAGCTAGAAGTGGTAATGTGGCTCCAGTGGTAGAGTGCTAGCCTTGAGCTGAAGAGCTGAGGAAAGCGCCCAGACCCAGAGTTCAGGCCCCATGACTGACAAAAAATAAATAAATATAAGAAATAAAAATAAAGTAAGTCCACAAAGAGGTCAAAACTAGGTTCCTCTTTTAAAAGTATTCCAAATGTTGAAGAACCAACAGCCTACCTCACTTGGCCGAACTGATGCCACCTTTTCATGGCATCTGTCACTTCCAACGAAGGTCCAACAAAACCCTCCCAGACACAAAACCCAAGCGTCTCCCAGTAGATTACATTAACCTTTCTCTCTGATACTTCCTTACCATCAACGCTGCTTACTCCATACCTCTCACGAAGCCAACAGCTCACCTTGGCACACCTTACCTTCCATCAAATTAACAACACCCAGGCAAGGTGACCCTGTCTGGAACTGACAGTCAGATTATGCTAAATCCCTGTCAGAGAGGGAAAGGGAGCTTGAGGAAGGCTGTGTGAAATTGTCTTCAGACAGCTGTGAGCATGGCTTGATGATGTGTTGGCTGGAATTGCAAGATGAGAGAGTCAGTGAGAAGGCTGGATAGGTTGAATGTGAGCTTCTAGGTCAAAAAAAAAAAAGAAAGAAAGAAAAGAAAAGAAAGAAAAAAGAAATCTAAGATGGTTTCAAATAGGCTCAGCTGTGGCCTCCCTGGCAGAGAGGTTTCTAGCTGCCAATCAAGGAGATTGACAGGAGGTCTGCAGTGTCCTGTGTGCACCTGGGAGCCCGAGGGTCACATATGGAGACTCTAGTCCCTGGTGGTAACAGGACAAGATTCAACCCGTCTGCAAGGGTTGCTGCAGGGCCTCCCTGAGTGTGCCAGGCCCCTTCAGGGCTCAGGTAAGCCCCGGAGTCTAGAGATACCTTTCCTTCTCCCCCTGCTCACCCAGCCCCTTCAAGAAACAAAAATGTCCTTCCTGTAGGAAGGAGTGTGAGTGAGAGTGTGTGTGTGTGTGTGTGTGTGTGTGTGTGTGTGTGTGTGTGTGTGTGTGTGTGTGTGTGTGTGTGTGTGTGTGTGTGTGTGTGTGTGTGTGTGTGTGTATTCCTGTACTGAGGTGAGGTTTGAACTCAGAGCTTATTAGTTGGGCTCACTTGCTGGGCTGGTACTCTACCACTTGAACCATGCCCCTAACTCTACAAGAAGTGTTTTGGGGGTTGGGAATGTGGCTTAGCGGTAGAGTGCTTGCCTAGCATGCATGAAGCCCTCAGTTCGATTCCTCTGTACCACATAAGCCGAAAAATCCAGAAGTGGTGCTGTGGCTTAAGTGGTAGAGTCCTAGCCTTGAGGAAAAAGCAGCTCAGGGACAGTGCCCAGGCTCTGAGTTCAAGGACTGTCACAAAAAAAGTGTTTCATTTTCATTTTCCCCACAAGATCAATTTCTTTGAAGGTGGGTTTATATCATATAACCCTTCAGGATGCATCAAAGGGCCTGCTATTCAGCCCGTGTTGAATGTTCTGTCTATAATTTACCTAACTACTCAACAATTTTAACATTTACCAAACATTTAACATATAATTTTTTTTCAGTACTGGGGTTTGAACTCAGAGCCTCTACAACTGGAGCTAGGCTTCTAGCCCATGTATGAAATCTGGTATATAAATACTGGTACGGAATTCCTATCTCTGAAGTCAGGCAGTGGAGAGATTGTAGTAGGCAGAGCAACTTCAGTTCTTTTTGTCCTGGAACTTAGAAACTGGGGGAAGAGACAGAATTCTGGTTACTACACAAATAAAATAGAAAATTTCAAGGGCATGATATAAGGGACAAAGAGAACATCTAATATGGCAATTGCTAATAGGGTAATCTATTACATCCCTGGGACTTAGTTCCAAATACTGAATTTTGGAGCCTTTTTCTCCAGCCTCCTAAATTTTGTTTGGCTGTTTGTGCCAGTAATGAGGCTTGAACTCAGGACCTACTCTCACTCATCTTTTTCTGCTCATAGCTGGTGTTCTACCATTTGAGCCATACTTCCACTTCTGGCCTTTTTTCTTGCTTTTTTTTTTTCTTTCTGAGCTTGGGGCTTGAATTGTTCCTGTCTCTGATCTTTTTTTGCTCAAGGCTAGCAAGGCTAGCACTCTACCACTTGAGCCACAGCACCAGTTCCAGCTTTTTGGTGTTTAACTGGCAATAAGAGTCTCATGGACTTTCCTGTATGGTCTGGCTTTGAACCACGATCCTCAGATCTCAGCCTCCTGAGTATCTAGGATTACAGGGGTGAGCCACCGACACCTGGCTCTGCCATTCTCAATGCCAGAAGAAAGGACACAGAGAAAGGCAGCATTAGGCACAAAGGAAGATGGTATGCCAAAGCAGGCTCTTTAGGTCCAAGGGTGCAGCTAGCCCAGGCCCAGGTGGATCTAGGGAACAACTAGGGACACTTAGAAACTTGAGAGATGCTAGAAATTCTTCCCCCAGAGGAAGAAACAGCTATTGTCTACTGTCTGTGGAGGGCAATGCACACAGGCCACAGTCAAGCCAAGAGACTGGACTGGACAGGAAGGGAAGGCCTGGACAGCTGGGAATCAGGGCAGAACAAAGAGAAATCCTGTGTAGTTGGTGAGGTAACCACGTGTGGATTCTGCTTGTCTCTGAAACTCTGGAATGTAATGCCCCTTAGAAAGGGATTATTCCAGGCTGCAGATGCCTAGGGCTGCCTGTAGATGGCTGTCTACACCAGGAAGAGCAAGGGAGACATAGGCAAGCAGGGAGGGCTGATTGACTCAGGCTACCAGAGCTGCTGTGCAGGCCTGGCAGGGATAGATAAGGCCAGCTAGGGTGGAAGAGTGGCAAGTGGAGGTGATGATGGAGGGGGCTTCCAACCCCTGCCAAACAGGGACTTGGCACGATTGCTAGAACCTATTCCCCGCTCCCTGCTGGCCTCTGCAGCCGCCTATGGTTTTTTTTTTTGTTTTGTTTTGTTTTGTTTTGTTGCTGGTCATGGGGGCTGAACTCTGGGCCTGGGCGCTGTCCCTCAGCTCTTCAGCTCAAGGCTAGTGCTCTTACCACTAGAGCCACAGCGCCATTTCTGGATTTTTTTCTACTTTACGTGGTGCTGAGGAAACAAACCAGGGCCTCATGCATGCAAGGCAAGCGCTCTACCACTGAACTACCTTCCCAGCCCCACCTATGTTAACTGTACCCCCCAGCTTACCCTCGTCTGGGAGTGTTTTCCTGCTCCCAGGGGAGCTGTTGGGCCCTAGCTCAACTCCCCTGCAGGTGAGGCACAGGCTGAGATCTGAGGATCGTGGTTTGAAGTCATCATGGGCAGACAAATCTGAGATTTTTCTGTGCTGGTTCTGAGGCTTGCACTCAGCACCTTGTGCTCTTCTTTAGGGTTTTTCTGTTTGTTTTGTGTTGCTCAAGGCTGGCTCTCTACCACTAAAGCTACCTGCCTCCACTTCCAGCTTTTTTACTAGTTCATTGGAGATAAGAGTCTCCAGATTGTCTGCATTAGTAGACTTTGAACTGGGATCCTCAGGCTTCAGCCTCCTGAGTAGCTAGGATTACTAGGTGTGAGGCACTGGACCTACCCAGAGAAGGTCTTATCTCAATTAACCAGCAAAATACAGGAGGCTCAAAACTAGGGGATAATTGAAAGGTAGATTGTGTGTGAGCTCCTGTCCATCCCCACTCAGGAGGTTCAAGTATGCCAGGTTCCTAAAGCTGAAGCCAAGTTTGTAGCCTTTCCAACCCTTACTGAAGGGCAGCCACAGGCCTTTCCAGTGCTCTAGTCCTGTACCTCCATAGCAGGGACTGGACACACCCTCATGACCAGGGGCCTTGGAGAGCTCCCAGCCTGGCCCCTGGGCACATGGCCTTAGCAGCCCTGCCAGGAGCTCAGGAAGAACAAGCCCCGGGCCTTATGCCAGGAAGCCAGGTTGAGTGACACCTCAGCAATCCAGGGTATCATTGTTCCAAGAATAGAACATTAGGGCTGGGATGTAGCTCAGTGGCAAAGCACTTGCCTAGCAAGTGCATCGTCCTGGGTTCGATCCCCAGAACCAAAAAAGACAAAAAAAATACAGTTAAAAAAACAAACAAGAATAGGACATTAACCTCATATCTCGAATGACTTTACAAAGTAATAAATAACCTCAAACCTTAGTGATAAGGATATCTCCCTTGCAATTCCATTCCACTTTCTTAATTTTACTGAGAAAAAAAGAAATCTTAGTTGGGTGCTAACATATGTAACTCCTCTCTGTATCCCTTTAACATCTTCCTTCCCTTTTAAAAACATCAGAACAAGAAAGCCTTGACAGCTTCAAGCTCTGAGTTTTTTTTTTTTTTGCCAGTCATGGGGCCTGAACTCTGGGCCTGGGCGCTGTCCCTCAGCTCTTCAGCTCAAGGTTAGCACTCTACCACTGGAGCCACAGCGCCACTTCCAGCTTTTTTCTGTTTATGTGGTGCTGAGGAATCGAACCCAGGGCCTCATGCTTGCAAGGCAAGCACTCTACCGCTGAGCTACCTTCCCAGCCCAAGCTCTGAGGTTTTTATAGCCAACAGCAAGTAGCTACAAAGAGAACACAATATTTTTCACTATGTTTATTTCTACTTTATGTCAAATGCAAAGTTCCTCTTTTGTGGTTGTTGTTGATGGAGAGGCATGCTTGAACTAGGGAACTGTCCTTGACCTTTTTTGTTCAAGGCTAATACTCTACCATACCACGTTAAGTACAGCTTAATACTCTACCACACCACATTAAGTACAGTTTAACATCCAGTTTTCTAGTGGTTAATTGGAGATAAGAGTTTCAAGGACAGGGCTGGGAAGGTGGTTCAGTGGTAGAGTGCTTGCCTCGCATGTATGAGGCCCTGGGTTTGATTCCTCAACACCACATAAGCAGAAAAAGTCAGAAGTGGTGCTGTGGCTCAAGTGGTAGAGTGCTAGCCTTGAGCTGAAGAACTGAGGGACAGCACCCAGCACCCAGCACCCAGCACCCAGCACACACACACACACACACACACACACAGAGTTTCAAGGACTAGCACCCAGCACACACACACACACACACACACACACACACACACACACACACACACAGTTTCAAGGACTAGCACCCAGCACACACACACACACACACACACACACACACACAGTTTCAAGGACTAGCACCCAGCACACACACACACACACACACAGTTTCAAGCACACACACACACACACACACAGAGTTTCAAGCACACACACACACACACACACACACACACACACACACACACAGTTTCAAGGACTTTCCTGCCCAAACTGGCTTTGACCCACAATAAGGCATGAGCCACCCATTGCCCTGGGCAAAGTTTCTTTTAACAATCCAATTAAAACTGGGTGTTGGTAGCTCACCTCTATAATCCTAGCTCAGGAGGCTTAGATCTCAGGATTGCAGTTCAAAGCTAGATTGGGTAAGAAAGTCCATGAGACTCTTATTTCCAATTAATCACCAAAAAATGTGGAAGTGGAGCTGTGGCTGAAGTGGTAGCATGCTAGCCCTGAGGGAGAACATCTATGCCCTGTGTTCAAGCCCCAGAACTGGTGCGGCATGCACACACACATCCAATCAAACCGGGAATGATGGTTCACACCTCTAATTCCAGCATTGAGAGCAAGATCTGAGACCAGCTAGACTACAAAGTAAGACATTGCTTCAAAATACCAAGGGCTAGGATGTAGCTCAGTAGCAGAGTAGAGCATGCACAAGGCTCTAGATCCAATCCCCAACTCTCAAACATATAGATATATATATTTTTTTTTTGGGGGGGGGGTCCAGTCATGGGGCCTGAACTCTGGGCCTGGGCGCTGTCCCTCAGCTCTTCAGCTCAAGGCTAGCGCTCTACCACCTGAGCCACAGTGCCACTTCGGGCTTTTTTCTTCTTGCTTATGTGGTGCTGAGGAATCGAACCCAGGGCCTCATGCATGCAAGGCAAGCACTCTATCACTGAGCCACCTTCCCAGCCCTCAAACTTATTTTTTTTAAATAAAAAAATGTTAATTTATGTTATAGTTTCTGTTTTCTGGCCCAGGCTTCCTAGATTCAGTTGGCTGGACTCACCTGATCCTTCAGCTTTCCGGGTAGCTGGAACTACAGGCAAACACTGTGTCTGAGTTAGCGGTTTTTGTTGTTTGTTGTGTTTTGCTTTAAATATTAGGTAAATCCAGTTTAAGCAGTGTAGAAATCTAGCAAAAATCATGAAAGTGATACAGACAACTATAATTTGAGAACCCTGTTTTAGAATAAGGACTCTGGGCTCAAAAACCCACTTCATGCTTTTGTGATCTCTGGGGTTTTCCCATTTAATTTTGGAGACTTGGTCTTGCTACATGGCCCATGCTGACCTCAATCTCCTAATCCTTCTGCTTCTGTCTCCAGAGTACAGGTATTATAGATATGAACCACAGTCACTTAATTTATAGTTGTTCTTCCTTAATACAGATTATTTTTTGCAAAGTCCAAATCTTTTAGCTGGTATAGGGAAGAGGATTTTCAGCTGTGTTAAGATAGCAACCAGAGGACAGGGTCATGGCTCAAGTGGTAAAGCACCTGCTTAGCAAGTGCAAGACCCTGAGTTCCAACCCCAGCATGGCAAATAAATGAAAGAAATAATAAAGGAAAGAAGGAAGGAAGGAAGGAAAGAAAGATAGACACGAGGGGCCCTACAGGTTATTGGTTCCAGTATTGATTCATGGAAGGGGAGACATGTACAGAGTGTAAAACTGTATTAGAGGGGGCTGGGAAGGTGGCTCAGTGGTAGAGCGCTTGCCTTGCATGCCTGACGCCCCGGGTTCCATTCCTCAGCACCACATAAGCAAAAAGAAAAAAAGCCGGAAGTGGCGCTGTGGCTCAAGTGGTAGAGCGCTAGCCTTGAGCTGAAGAGCTGAGGGACAGCGCGCAGGCCCAGAGTTCAAGCCCCACGACTGGATCCCCCCCCCAAAAAAACAAAAACTGTATTAGGTCCCAAGGCAGTGAAAGGCAGCTCTCCTCTCCACAGTGCTGGACATGGTGGCAAATGCCTGTAATCCCAACACTAAGGAAGCTGAGACAGAAGGATCCAAGAAGGATCAAGGGTTGAGATGGGCCTGGGCTATATACAGGAGAAAAGGGGAGGTAACGCTATAGTAGAGAAAATAAGGAGCAAAAGTTGCAAAAAAACACTTTTAATGTTTAACTTTTCTTTCTAAAAAAAGTTACAAAATTTAAATGGTCAGTTAATTATAAAGTTAAAAATTTATCATTATAAAATTTAACTGGCTGTCTTCATTCCAGGTCGCTGACCCTTCCCGCCTTGACCCCTCATGTCTTACACTGGGTACACTCAGGTATTTCTCAGCCATCATGATCTGAATTCATTTGTAAGCAATCGGCACTTCCAGCAGAGGCCCCCGCTGGCGCCACAGAAGCAGCCCTGTGGAGACAGACTCCTGTGTTCCCCGTAGGGCCACCCCTGGGCTGAGCCAGCTGCTGCCAGGGCTCCAGCACAGGACCCATGAGGCAAACCTGGGGCTCTTCCTGGTCTCCCCTGGGGGGCTGCTGGTCTACCCAGAGTTTGGCTCTCCTCTGGTGTCCATCCACGCCTTTGACTTCATTCCACTTTGATTCTAGTCAGTTCCCATCTTCCTCCTCCATAGAGTTTCAGAACCCAGGAGTGAAACTATGAAAGATCACCACACAGGGATCAGGAGGCTACCCTGCCTCCTCTGCCACCCTCTCCTCAGGGAAAGGGGCCTCTGGCTCTGGCCAGGCCTAGACTTTAGGCTCTTCTCCCTCCTCAGGCCATCCTTGTACCTTCTCCAGGTTGGGTCGATGTCCCACGCTGATGAATGTCATCCCTAGCTGCTGGCCGATTCGATAGAGCTCACTCTCCACCTCCTCTGTCAGGGCGCTGGTAGCTTCATCCAGCACTGAGGGAAGGGATAAAATCAAGATCCTGCCCTTGATCCCAGCAGTTGTTGCTGTCCTACCACCACAATCACCCTCAACCCGGGCCCCAGAAGAGGCTACTGCTGCTCTGACTTATAAGAACCTGGCATGGGGATATGGGCCAAGGGAGCTGAGAGTCCAGCTCTATCTGGAAATGTATCTTTGAGCACCAGCCCAAGATTCTCAGCTTCCTAGTTACTAAGTGCCACAGCTCCCTGGGTCTGTGAAATTCAGGTAGCTCCCCAAAGATGTGTCCCGGGAAGAGCCCACACCTGCTACCCTGCAGCCAGGCACGGCCACTCATTTGATGGCAGAGCCTGAGGAGCTACAATCATAGTCCTTCAACTAAGGCTTGCTCCCCACTCCAGCTGTGCCTTGGCAAGAAGCTTATGAAATGGTGTGACACCCCTAGGTCTGCCCTGAACTGTGAGGCACTGTTCTTTACAGGAGGGCACAGAGATGCTCAGACATACCCAGAAAGGCCTACGTGCTGTGAACACACACTGCTGTACCTGGGATGTGTCTGTGGGGCAGACCTCACCTGCATACTTTGGCTGCAGGTAGAAGAGCCGTGCAAAGGAAAGCCTCTGCATCTCCCCTGGGGACAGGACATCATACCTAGGAAAGGAAACGAGAGAACCCTGAAAGGAGGTGACAGCTTGGCTTTTGCCAAGAATGGGTTTGGGCAGGGAGCTGTTTTCTGCAGGGGCCCAGGACAGAGGCGCCTTCTCATCACAGCCCTGCTATCCACACCAAACTCCAGTCCTAAGGCACAGAAGATGGCCTAGCCAAACATCTGGCCATCAGGAGCCATTCTACCCCTTCACGGGATCCCTGCACCGATGGCTGTCGTGGGGGGAGCTGGTTGGAGAACCTCCAACTCCATTCTTACCAGTTCCAGTCCACCTGCTGGTCCAGACCCTCTGTCCTTGCCACCAAGCTGGACTGTAACAGACCCAGAGGGCAAGAGGTCCATGACAATGCGCACTGCTGCTTCCTGCCACCTAGTCTCCACAATGTAAGCGCTTCTCACTAGAGCAGCGCACCAAGGTGGGGCTGCCAACTACAGTGCTGAGACTATCACACCATGACAGAAAAAGCAGACTGGTTCAGTCAGGGCGTACAAGTGTGTGCGTGCGTGTGTGTGTGTCAGGGCGTGTGTGTGTGTGTGTGTGTGTGTGTGTGTGTCTTTTTGTTTGCAAGTCCTAGGGCTTGAACTCAGGGCCTGGACACTGTCCCTGAGCTTCTTTTGCTCAAGGCTAGTACTCTACCATTTGAGCCACAGTGCCACTTCTGGCTTTTTCTGTTTATGTGATACTGAGGAATCAAACCCAGGGCTCTATGCGTGCTAAGCAAGCACTCTAACACTGAACCACACTTCTAACTCAGTCAGTTTTGTTTTAAATTCTCTGCTTTCCTGTGTCTGCCTCCCTGTCAATTTGTACTCCCATTCTTTGACCCTGTCCTGGATCCAGAGATGGCAGGGCCTTGCTGTTGGGCTAGTACCTCACTGTGGGCTGGGTCTTCAGGGGCTCTGTCCCACTTACCAGGCCTGCCAGCTCCAAGAACCTCATGATCCTCTCATCATCAGCAGAACCTGAAAAACAGAGGCTTCTTCAGCCCATCAGTTCTTCTGGCTTATTGGAATAGATTTGGACATGCTGGCAGGATAGGTACACCAGTATGCTGGGCTGGCTGACAGGTAGGCGTACTTAATAGGGAAGTTAGTAAAAGAAGCCACCAGCAGCTCTCACTTGCAATCCTAGCTACTCAGGAGGCTAAGATCGGAGGATCACAGCTTGAAGCAGCCTGGGCAGAAAAGTGTGTGAGACTCTTGTATCCAATTATCCAGCAAAAAGTGAGAAGTGGGTATATGGCTCAAGTGGCTGAGATCAGCCTTGATCAAAACAAGCTAAGGGAGGGGGCTGGGAAGGTGGCTCAGTGGTAGAGCACTTGCCTTGCATGCTCAAGGCCCTGGGTTCTATTCCTCAGCACCACATAAGAAAAAAGCCGGAAGTAGCGCTGTGGCTCAAGTGGTAGAGGGCTAGCCTTGAGCTGAAGAGCTGAGGGACAGCGCCCAGGCCCAGAGTTCAGGCCCCACGACCAGACCCAAAAAAAAACAAAAAACCAAAAAAACAAGCTAAGGGAGAGTGCCCAGGACCTGAGTTCAAGCTCCAGGACAGACAGATGGACAGGTGGACGACAGATACACACATACATACCAAAAACCAATCATTTCCCTTCCTCCAACAAGTGTCTCTATTCAGGGAGGGAAGTCAGAACAAATGGATCATAGGTCAGTCCCCCAAACAGGAAGCAATTAACAGAGGAGACCCGATATGAAGCAAGCAGCCTGGCTGGAGCCTCTTCCACAGGCACAGGTGAGGCCACAGGCTGGCAGAGCAAGGACAACTGAGATGTCATGACCTGAGGAGTCCCAGCTCACCTGAGTCAGGGTAGATCTCCTTCAGGGGATATATCACCTGAAAACAAAATGCAAACTGGTCTAGAAGGCTGAGACAGGTGTACATAGCTTCCTCCCCCTCAGACACTGCCCAAAGAAGCAGGCTCCTCTCCACTGGCCCATGGTTCCATAGTCATATGTCTACGACTATGATCCATGAATGTAGCATACAATGGTCTTAAACCCAGGAGTCCCAGGCACGGCTACTTCATTACCCCTAGCCCCCTAGGGCCTGAGGCCTGTCACACTGCTAGGGGGCCCTGGTGGGGGGTGGGGGGTACGCGGAGGTGAGAAAGGAGGACTGAGCCCTGTACCACTGACCTGCTCCCGAAGCGTCCCATCAGTGAAGAAGGGCTTCTGAGGCAGAAACAGCACTCCGTGGGGCCCAAAGTCGGTCAGCATCTGCACAGAGCCTGCAAAGCCCACACAAGCTCCATTCTGAGACCTCACAGAGACTGTAACTGCCTCTCCCCTCTGCCTCTCATCCTCTTTCCTGGGCCAGGAAAGGCCAGAGTTCACATTACCCACCCACCCCTGGCAAGGCTGGGTCACAGGCAGGGAGGATCTAGCTCTCACCCTTCGTGCTGTCCCACAGGCCGCCCAGAACCCGCAGCAAGGAAGTCTTGCCAGTGCCCGTGTTGCCCATGATGAGTAGGCTCTGCCCCTCACAGATCTTCAGGCTGAGGTCCTTGACTAGGGGCTTGTCAGAGGAGGGGGCACAGATGGAGACTCGCTCAAGGAGAAAAGCTGTGTCTGCTGGCTCAGCTGCTGACCATCCGCAGGCCCTGGGGCAGAGAAGGGAGGGTGGGCAGTGTGAGCAGTGGCCTGGAGAAATCATATGCACTGGGAGTTTTAGGGCCCAACTGTCCCTCTCCCCCAGTCTGTATGCTGACATTCCATGCCTGAAAACCTCACCGTCTTTAGAGGAGTACTGTTAGTCAGGCACCAGAGGCAAACACCTGTAATGACAACTACTCCGGAAGCTGAGATCTGAGGATCTGGCTGGGGTCCAAGCCAGCCTGGTCAGTAAAGTCCATGAAACTCTTTTCTCCAATTAGCCATCAAAAAAGCTGGAAGTAGAGCTGTGGCTTAAGTGATAGAACACCAGCCTTGAGCGAAAAAGCTAAGGGACAGTGCCCAGGCCCTGATTTCAAACCCTAGTACCGGCACATACCCAAGAAATAATGACAATAAGAATAATGATAATAAGCCGGGAGCTGGTGGCTCATGCTTGTAATCCTAGGCTGAGATCTGAGGATCTCGGTTCAAAGCCAGCCTGGGCAAGGAAAGTCTGTGAGACTCTTATTTCCAATAAACCACCAGAAAACCGGAAGTGGTGCTGTGGCTCAAGCGGTAGAGCGCTTGCCTTGAGCTGAAGAGCTGAGGAACAGCGCCTAAGCCCAGAGTTCAAGCCCCATGACCGACAAAAAAAATAAATAAATAAAAAATAATGATGATGATGAAATGTTAAGACGATGCTGGTAGGATGGACCTTAGGGACAGAGCATGAGGACAAGGAAGAAGGTAACCATCTGCAAGCCAAGGAGAGAAGCCTCTAGGGAAATCAACCTGCCCATAACTTGACCATGTGCTTCTAACATCCAGACTGTGAAAAATAATTTCTGTGTTTGAGCCACACAGCCTGAGCTCACTGACACAGGAAGGTCATGGACACCTTACTCTGGGACTCATCAATGAATGATCTTTATCATTTTCAATGTTTATAAATAGAAAAAATTCGGGCTGGGAAGGTGGCTCAGTGGTAGAGTGCTTGCCTTGCATGCATGAGGCCCTGGGTTCGATTCCTCAGCACCACATAAGCAAAAAAAGCCGGAAGTGGCACTGTGGCTCAAGTGGTAGAGTGCTAGCCTTGAGCTGCTGAGGAACAGTGCCCAGGCCCAGAGTTCAGGCCCCAGGACCGGACACCCCCCCCCCAAAAAAAAAAAAATAGAAAAAATTCTCCCCAGATGAGGAAATCCAGTCAAGTGGCTGAGTAACTTGCCCAGGGTTGCTGAGCTGACTCTTCTAATTCTAGGGTTGGTGGGTTTTCCGGGTGGCACAGGTGACTAGGATAATCATAGTAAGATGGAAGTGGTTACTATTCGACAGCTCTGGAGCTCTTGGTTCTCCATGGATGCCTGACTCCATGCAACCCCAGTTTCCTGCACCATCCCACGGCCTCTGGTGGCATTTGCAACAGGGCAACTATTAAAGCATTTGTTACTAAGAAGAGAGACTTGAGCATAGGCTCTGGAATTCAGACTGTTTCCATTTTTGAAAGCTTACCATGTGGCCACTGTCCAAGTACTTTTCAAGGACTGAGATCTAATCCTCAAAGCACAGAGAAGAAAGGTTTCACTAATTCCTCTTTTTTTTTGGGGGGGGGGGTCTGGTTGTGGGGCCTGAACTCTGGGCCTGGGTGCTGTCCCTCAGCTCTTCAGCTCAAGGCTAGCGCTCTACCACTTGATCCACAGCACCACTTCCGGCTTTTTCCCTTTTGCTTATGTGGTGCTGAGGAATCGAACCGAGGGCGTCATGCATGCAAGGCAAGAGCTCTACCACTGAGCCACCTTCCTCAGACTCCAGAGCACCGGGATTATAGGTATGTGACACCATGCCTAGCTTAGGCTTTTGTTTGGTGATGAGGCAGGTGTGTGCCCTCTGTTTCCATCACCTGGGGTAGAAGATAAATCAGAGCAATGGGTGCCATAGAGATGGCACCAGAGACACTTATGCTTAGCATAAGATGGCCACTACTTTTATTCATTCCCCATGGGTCTGCTACCCAGCTGCAAGGGCCATCTCCCAGAGGAACGCCGCCAGGCTTGTCGTTCAGTCTGGATTCCTGTGTTACACTGCAGCCCCGTACTCACTTGTCCAAGCCCCACTCGGTCTCTCTCAGAGTCTCGCAGTCCTGTGACTTCTGAGACATGTCCAGCAGGGCCTCCTGAAGCTCCCCGATCCTGGTAAGAAGTGAGAACCTGAGGCACGGTCTGGGGCTCCTGGTGAAGGTGACACTCCTTCCGACGTCCCACCCGCTAGCACTGTTCCCCATTCAGCTGCTTCTTCCAACAACTCACGCTGCTCAGGAAGCAGCCGCAGGGGCGGAGCCTCACCGGTGCGTGTAACCAGCCACATCTGAGAATGTGGTGGAGAGGTCGATGAGGCGGGTGAAGCAGTTGATGAGGTACATGCACACAAAGGCATTCTGGATAGGATGGAGGGCAGTCAAGACCTCGGTCACTGGGCAAGGGCGGTGGGGACAGCATGAGGGGTCGCCAGGAGAGACACTCACCTTGCTGACCAGCGTGCTAAGCTCTGTGGGGCTCAGGTCTCCATAGACCCCACTGAAGATGGGGATTGCGATGACAACATAACTCAGGATGCTGCCCAGATAGTCAAAGGTGTTGACACCGACTGTAGGACAGACAGACTGCATGAGGCCCAGGAGACGCCTATGGGCTCTGTAGGAAACTCGGCCCTCAGGATGGAGAGCAGGAGGCCAAGCAGGGTTATACTTCCCCTATGTCCTCATTTTGAGGACAGCCCTGGCAAAGGCAGTGGTTCCGCTGGCTCATCTGGGCAGGCAGAAAGTAGGGAGGTGTGGGAAGGAAGCAAGCAACCCGATCCATGGTTCCCAACTCCCGGGGCCCCTCTGCCTACTGTACAGCCAGAGCTCCTTGGACATCAGCTCCCTCTGGGTCTGAAGGAGTCTCTGCAGCCTGCGGTCTGTCCTCATGTGTTCCACATGCCCGGCTCTAACAGGAAAGGCTGGGATGTCCACAGGCCTGGGGGACTGAGCCAGGCTAGGGCACCCTAAAACTCTCACAGCCTCCATTAGGCGCCCAGCCCATCCAAGTGTCTTGGTCTTAGAACCCTCCTGTCACTATCACCCATCATCCTTTGCTTGTATTCCTTGTGATCTTATCAGAAAAGAACTCTAGACTTAGTCAGACCCGGTTCGAATCCAGACTCTAGTTTCTTCATAGGTGACATGGGCAGGCTGTATAAAGCCTTTGCCTTACCTTCTCTCATTTGTTAGGATAAAATATTATGTTAGGATAAAATAAGAATTAAAGAGTTTCTGGGGCTGCGAAGGTGGCTCAGTGGTAGAGTGCTTGCCTCACATGTATGAGGCCTTGAGTTCGATTCCTCACAGAAAAAGCAGGAAGTGGTGCTGTGGCTCAAGTGGTAGAGTGCTAGTCTTGAGCTGAAGAGCTCAGGGACAGCACCCAGGCATGCAAGGCAAGTGCTCTACCACTGAGCCACTTTCCCAGCCCCAGTTCATGAGACTTATCTCCAATTAACTACCAGAAAATTAAAAGTGGCGCTGTGGCTCAAGTGGTAGAGCGCTTGCCTTGAGCTGAAGAGCTGAGGGACAGCGCAGGCCCATAGTTCAAGCCCCAGGGCTGACAAAAAAAAAAAAAAAGTTTCTGAATGCTAAATACAAGACATGAGGGGCACTCAATAACTAAGAGCTGCTGTTAATGACCAAATAAAATGGCACAGTCAAGGCTCAGGACCAGTCAGCGAGTGAAGTGGAAAAGTGGACAAGAGCCCTCCTCCTTGAGGAGCTCCCGGGCCAGGGGACAGAAAGCCACACCACACTCTTTGCCTGGACAACTGAGTGGGCTAAGATAACAAACAAACCCAACCTTGAGGGAAGTTTGGGAAAACTCAGAGAAGATATGGGGCTTCAAGGACAGGCAGAAATTCCAGGCCGAAAAGGTAGAGGGAGTAAAGGGGACCATTTCAGATTTATCCACATTTTCAGAAGCTACAAAGAACTTATCTGGAACTCTAAAAACGAATCTGCCTTCCCCAGAACTAAATGAGAAGCTGCAGAATCCACATGTACTGTCACCAGCAGCCCAGCCCTACCTACCTCACTACCACTGCAAGTTGTGGTAAAGACTGACAAAGGAGAAAGGACCTTGGGCTATTCCATCCACCCTAAGAACAGGTGAGACAAGGAAAAGCGCCCCCCTCCTTTTTTTTTCTTTTTGTACTAGTAGTGGAGTTTAAACTTGGGAGCTCATGCTTTTGTTTGACTTCTTCACTCAAGGCTGGTACTCTACCACTTGAGCCACTGGCTTTTTGGTGGTTAACTGGAGACATGAATCTCACAGACTTTTCTGCCCAAGCTGGCTTTCAACCTTAATCCTCAGATCTCAGCCTCCTGAGTAGCTAAGATTACAGGCGTAAGCCTCCAGTACACAGTTATCTAGACCAACTGCTTAAACATAAACCAAATATTGGTCTTGGAAGCCTCCCACATGGCAGAGCACAGGGGCCTGCCTGGGAGGAAAGGAAGAGCACAACACTGCCAAGTGACTGAACACCAGGACACCAGACACAGGAGCAGGCACTTGTGGGGGAGTCTGCTTTTCAGAGGGGCTCCCATTCCTTCCCATGCTACAAAGGACCAGCCATGTGTATTGGGCACTGGCAAGAAAACTACTTCATTCAGGAAAACAGCAGAGGGGATGCCTTATAGTCATCAGGTTGAAGCAGCACCTACTCTACTCATTTTATTCTCTGGTTATTTCATACTTCATATTAGGCCACTAAGACTAACGCTGTCTGCTGTACAAGGCTACCAGCTTCAGAAGCAATCTCTAGACCTAAGGACAAGGCAGTTAATGACAGTGTGGACAGGGAGAGTTGCAGCCAAGCATGAGAATGCTCAGAAAAAGCTCCACGGTAGCAAGAGGCCTGCAGACTTATCTTTTAGTAGAGGACTATCTCTGCCACACTCACCTGTAGAAAGCAGCAGGCTCAGCGTTCACCCGAATCTGCATGTGCTTGAACCTGGGCAGACCAAAGAGGAATGTGTACTGACCAGGGGGAGACCTGGATCAAGACCAACACCTCTCACCCCAACACAATGTGGAACCCAGTTCCACCTCAACACTATGGCTGCTTCCACTGAACTTTCCATGGACTGGAAGTCTCAGGGCCTGTGCAAAGTCGGGGTTGCCCTCTACTTTCTGTGCTCCTACCTCTAGCACCTCTTTCCCCCCACACCTCCTTCCTAAGCCCCAGCCTGAAGAAAGATGCTAAGAGGAGCTGCCAGGCCCAAGAGAAAGGGTGGTTAGAGAAGCATGTGAGAAAGCCCAGGGACCAGGATGTTGGTGAGGGCCAATGAGACATTGTTCTCAATTCTCTCAGTAGGCAACCACAGCATCCACTTTAGAAAGCAAAACACTTTCACCTTGGAGAGGTGAAAGGCTTTGCACAAGATCACTCAGCTAGAAACTGGCACTTCTTGGATGCAAACTAAGGAAGTCTTACCCTGGACCACACCTGTTAGCCTTAGCGAAAGAGACACACCTAAAATCCCCCTCCAGCTTCTCTTGCTGCACCAGCTTCGCCACGATAGGTCCCATCAGGGTTTTGTTCACCACGGTTCCCAGGATGAAATACCCGAAGATGCTCACCGGCCCAAGCCAGCCTGTGCTGAGGGACAGAGTGACAGGGAGGGCGAGGGATGGCATGGAGTGCCACACAGCACCATGGACTTCAGCCCAGCCCCCTGCCCCCAGTCCCTGCTCAGTTTCAGCAGCTCCATGGGGCCTCCATGTGGAGGTGATGCCCTGGAGTACAGGTAGGGGAGAAAGACCAGCCTCTCCAGGACCCTGAGAGACTTAGGGGGACGTGAGGCCAGGGAGGAGGAGGAAGCCCAGGAGGGGAGAGGCTGCACCTTTGGAAGCACTGGTATGTGTAATAGACGAGTGTGAAGGGGGAGACAATTAGTTTGCTCGCCATGCTGCTGAGCTGCCGGCAGAATCGCTCCACATCCTGGCTGATACGCTGATCCCTGCAGCCAACAACACCGAGCAGTTGAACCAAGTTAGCTGCGCTCCAGGATGGTAATAGTCAGAACTCACACCTTTTCTTGATGGGAACATTCTAGGACTTAGAAAAGTCATCTTTAGGACCTCTACACAAGACTCCAGACAGCTGCTTCTTACGGTGCCTCACTCATCCCTCAGAAAAGGTGGAATCAAAAGACCCAGTACTTGTGGCTTAAGTCAGTTCTGTATAGAACCAAAGGGACACTTGGAAGGTCGAAGAGCTTCCTTTCAGCCAGGCATCGGTGGCTCATGTCTGTACTCCTAGCTACTCAGAAGGCTGAGATCTGAGGATCAAGGTTCAAACCCAACCAGGCAGACAAATCTGAGACTTTTTTTTTTGGTTGGTCATGGGGCTTGAACTCCGGGACTAGGCGCCGTCCCTCAGCTCTTCAGCTCAAGGTGAGCATTCTACCACTTGAGCCACAGTGCCACTTCCAGTTTTCTGGTAGTTAATTGGAGATAAGAGTCTCACGAACTTTCTTGCTCGGGCTGGCTTTGAACCTCAATCCTCGATCTCAGCTTCCTGAGCTCAGAGACTCTTATTTTCAATTAACCAGAAAAAAGCCAGAAGTAAAAGTATGGCTCAATTGGTAGAGCCATAGTAGAAAAAACTAAGGGACAGTGCCCAGGCTCTGAGTTAAAGCTCTAGTATTGGTGTGTGCATGTGCATATGTGTGTGTGCACGCGCACACACAGACACAGACACAGACACACACAGAGATGGCTCAAATTTGTGATCCTCCTGCCCCAGCCTCCCGAATGCTGGGATTACAAACATGTGCAACTATGCCTGGCTCCTGGCTTCTTCTTTTCTGCTTTCTACTCTCAGGCACACAGCCTCTCTAGAGATTTTCTTGGAGCACCCTTCTCCCATGACTTGGCAATAACACTGGCCTACTAAAGATGACCTCCGTGGAATCTGAGGCCAGGACTCTCTGGGGCTAAGCTAGGTGAATGGGGCACACAGGGGTCAGGCATGAGGGTGCCTACGGGTTATCGATGCCATCCTGAAGCACATTGAGGGTGTAGTACACACGGGCCCGAAAGTAGAGGCGGTGCAGGTGCTCAGTGAGGTCCTTCCTCCAGCTCACATACAGCAGGTTGCAGGTGAACTGGTCAAAACTCTTCAGCTGTGCAGCACAGGAGGCAAGGGGAAGGGAGGAGAGAGAAGCTTCCTGTAAGTCTCAGGTCAAAGCTCAAGGCTGACAGATGTCTCTGCTGACTCAGCCTAGCCTATTCTGATCACTCAGCACTTTTCTCTCTTAACGAAAGCTTCAAATCACAGGATTTCCCTTCCCCATTTTTTTTGTGTTTATCTTTACAAAAACCTGAAAGGCTTACTAAAGGCAAAAGCTTTGTCTCTTTTTGTATCATAGGTCTTTTTTTTTTTTTTTTTTCGGTCGTGGGGCCTAAACTCTGGGCCTGGGCGCTGTCCCTCAGCTCTTCAGCTGTAGATTAGCGCTCTACTGCTTGAGCCTCAGCCCCACTTCCAGTTTTTTCTGCTTATGTGGTGCTGAGGAATCAAACCGAGGGCCTCATGCATGCAAGACAAGCATTCTACCACTGAGCCACCTTCCGAGCACCTGTATCATAGGTCTTAACTGAATACAGAGAAGGGGGGGGGGAGCCTATCATGTGTTTCATTTATGGTGTTTTTTGTTTTTATTTGCCAGTATTGGGACCTGAACTCAGGCATAGGCACTGTCCCTGAGCTTCTTTTGCTCAAGGCTAGCACTCTACCTCTTGAGTCATAACGTTATTTCTGGCTTTTTTTTTTTTTTTTATGTGGCATTGAGGAATCAAACCCAGGGCTTCAAGCCTGGTGGGCAAGCACGCTACCACTAAGTCACATTCCCAGCCCCTCATTTATAGTTTTTTTTTTTTTTTTTTGTAAGTTGTGGGGCTTGAACTCTGGGCCTGGGTGCTGTCCCTGAGCTCTTCAGCTCAAGGCTAGCACTCTACCACTTGAGCCACAGTGCCACTTCTGACGTTTTCTCTTTATGTGGTGCTGAGGAATTGAACTCAGGGCCTCATGCATGCAAGGCAAGCACTCTACCACTGAGCCACCTTCCCAGCCTCACAATCTGCCATTTCTGAAGCAATCTCTTTCCTAGGCACTTAAATGACAGTCTAGCTAAGGAGCAGACAATGAAAATGAGTGTCAGGACATAGACAACAGATGCAAGTACAAAATAGGATTGAGTTAGGTGGAGGAAATGTGCAGCAGAGAGCTGAGGACCTGAAAGAGTGGACAAGGAAGACTCTTGAAAACAATATGCAGGATTTAGCCAACTAACAAAGGGTAAAGAAAAGAGGTCATTCAGCAAGAAAGCAGCAGATGTTGAAAGCTGGAGGTGTGACACAATGTTAGGTTGAGTTACAGCCTCAGCTGCCAGAGGAACAGCAGCAGCTCTGGCTGTCAATCCTGGTTTTATTTATTTATTTTAATAAGTTTTTTATTGTGAAAATACTGTACAGAGGGGTTGCAATTACATGTCAATCCTGGTTTTAGCCTACGCTAAGCTCCCAGAAGCAAGAGTTCTAGGAAGCGAAGGGACAGTATCCATTTCTGCGAAATGAAGCCAGAATCGTGCAACCTAGACCTTAGAGTTTGAAATACATGAGAAATCTGTCGCAAGTGGGCCAATAGCAAGATCAATGCCCTGCTCAAAGTTCTGATGTCCAGGGTCACCATCCCAATTCCTTGGAAAAGGAAGGAACACCCCCGAAAGCCTGGTTCTTGCTTCTTGAAGACTAAGTTCCAAAAGTTATTTATTCCACTCACACCAGATAAGGAAGAGACACAGAGAAAAAGGAAGCCCTTACTGTGGAGTTGAGAACGATGAACACAACAGCCAGGAATGTCAGTGCCTTAAACCCATCCAAGTCTTTGTTTCCCAGGACCCCATAGTACTGACTGGGGATCACGCCAACCTGGTATATCACCAGTTGTTCTGTAGGGAGGGAGGAGTCAGAAATCATTGAGGGAATAAAAGGTAGGGGCTTCCTGAGTTCCTGTCTCTCCTCTCTCAGAGAGAAGGGGACTCCAAACTAGTGCTTTCCCCTGTGCCCCACCAAACCCAACTTAGGCACTCACCCAGTAGAGTCACAAACAAGAGAGTCAGGAACATCAAGACATTCTGTGATGACCAGGAAGGAAACAAAACCTTCTGTATTCTCAGGAACCGCTGGAGAAATTGAAGATCTAACCTAGGCCTAAAGAAAAGTCAGGAAGTAGAGAGAAGCCCCAGAGAACAGTTAAGTGCTAGAAAACAGTGACCCAGCTTATCCCCATTGGTCTGGAGAGGGGCCAGGCTTTGAAGAAAGAATGGTTTATAAATACTGACAATGACAGACCAGGACTAGATCTCACGGCAAAATGTGACAGTAGCTGGGTGGCAGTGGCTCATGCCTGTAATCCTAGCTACTCAGGAGGCTGAGATCTGAGGATCCCAGTTCAAAGCCAGCATGGGCAGGAAAGTCCGTGAGACTCTCATTTCCAATAAAGTATCAGAAAACCAGAAGTGGCACTGTGGCTCAAGTGGTAGAGTACTTGCCTTGAGCTGAAGAGCTGAAGGACAGTGCCCAGGCCCAGAGTTCAAGCCCCATGACTGGCAAAAAAAAAAAAAAAGCAACAGAAAGAAATGTAGAAAAACATTTAAAGATGACGTAATGGCCTTAAAATGGGAAGGCATTCCTCAATAAGAGACCAAACCCACAAACTGTAAAGGAGAAAACTGTTAGATTTCACTTAATTAGAATAAACTCTTTTTGCTTAGTACATTACAATAGATTTTAGTTTAAAAAGATAGAGAAAGCATCTGTAGAGCTCACAACGGTAATCCTAGCTACTCAGGAGGCTGAGATCTGAGAATCACAGTTCAAAGCCAGCCCAGGCAGGAAAGTCTGTGAGACTCTTATCTCCAATAAACCACTAGAAAACTGGAAGTGGTGCTGTGGCTCAAGTGGTAGAGCGCACGCCTTGAGCTGAAGAGTGCAAGGACAGAGCCCATGCTCAGAGTTCAAACACTACCAAAGGGGTGGGGGGGGGGGTAAAAACCAGTAAGTAAAAACCAATTAAGGATGAAAAAAAACCAAAGCATAGAAGTCAGAAATTCAGGAAATACACAGAAAAGTGAAGGATATAAACAGACATCCCCAGGAGGGGAAACCCATAGGCCTAGTAAATATATTCAAATGAACACAATAGGTAGCATCTTACACCCATGACATTGACAGACATGAGAAAAAACTAAACAATACCAAATCATGAGAGGCTATGGGAAAACAGGGACCTATCATCCTGCTGTTGAGGAGTATAATCTGGGGTGACCTAGCAAAATTAAGCTGGGCACTGGTGACTTTCTCCTGTAATTCTAGCTACTCAGGAGGCTGTGATCTGAGAATCCAAAGCCAGCCCAGGCAAGAAAGTCCTTGAGACTCTTATCTCCAATTATCCACCAGAAAAAAAATTGGAAGTGGTGCTACGGCAAAGTGGTAGAATGCTAGCCTTGAATTTAAAATCTCAGGGACAATGCCCAGGCCGGGTTGAAGCCCCATAATCTACCAAATAATAATTAATAATAACCTAACAAAAGTTGCCAGGAGGGCTGGGAAGGTGGCTCAGTGGTAGAGCGTTTGCCTTGCATGCATGAGGCCCTGGGTTCGATTCCTCGGCACCACATAAGAAAAAAGAAAAAAGGCAGAAGTGGTGCTGTGGCTCAAGTGGTAGAGCGCTAGCCTTGAGCTGAAGAGCTCAGGGACAGTGCCCAGACCCAGAGTTCAGGCCCCATGACCGGACCCAAAAAAAAAAAAAAAAGTTGCCAGGACCTAGCCTCCTACCCTGGGTGGATCACCTAAATCACTGATATCCACCTGGAGACAACTGCCAGAATATTTGATCACAGTAAACTTTGTAGTGGTTAAGATACTGGAAGCAATCTAGGGACCCATCACTAGGGAAATGTACACTAACAAGTGAAAACTGCGGCTGGATGAGCTCAAAAACTAAGTTGTTAAAGTCTCTTTAAAAAAATCACAGCGTATGACTAATACAAATTCAAAACCGCTATATATATTTAAGGTGACACAATTTATGCAAGGTGGCTTGTGAAAATACTAGACCCAGAGTGATCTGGGTTGTCCCAGGGATGAAATGATATTGAGGATCGGAATGAAGAGGGAAAGGTGGCCCAAGAGGGCCCCACGTGGTGCCAGGACCCGGGAAGAACCACAGCGTGCACTGTGAGGGGCTGACACCAGCCAACAAACCAAAAGGCCTTGGGGAGTAAAGGGGGGGGACGGCAGCCGACGCGGGGGGCTCGGGACCGGCCGAGGGTGGGCGCTCCTTCCCGTCAGACGTCACTGGAACCAGGAGCAGAGGAGCCCCTTCTCCGCCGTCCCAGGCGGGACGCCCTGCGCCACCCCGGCCCTCCTCCCCAGCTGCTCTGCTCACCTAGCGCCAGCTCCGGGCGCGGGCCCCGGGACCGCCATGACCCGGGATCCGACCGACTCAGGAGCCCCACAGCACCGCGGCGGCGCTGGGCAGAGTCCGCGGGGCTCGGGCAGCCGGGGAGGGGCGGGGCTGCGGTGACCACTGAGACGGCCGGATAGAGAGGCCGCTCCCGGAAGCGCAGGCTTCTCGGAAAATACCAACGAGTGTGCAGGGTTGCTTCGGCTGGCCTGACGGCTAGAGAGTCCCCTCTGGACACGGACGGTTCCCCTCTACCCCGCATCCCTCCCGCTTTGACAGCCTGTACACCAGAAATGTAATTCTTTCTTTTTCTTTTTGGTCGGTCGTGGGGCTTGAACTCTGGGCCTGGGCGCTGTCCCTCAGCTCTTCAGCTCAAGGTGAGTGCTCTACCACTTGAGCTACAGCACCACTTCCGGTTTCCTGGTGGTTAATTGGAGATAGTCTCATTACTTTTCTTGCCCGGGCTGGCCTTGAACCATGATCCTCAGATCTCAGTCTCCTGAGTAGCTAGGATTACAAGGGTGAGCCACTGGCGCCCGACTGTTAACTTTTTTCTTAACAAGTCTTTGTCTCAGTAGGTTTTTTTTTTTTTTTTTTTGTCGGCCGTGGGGCTTGAACTCTGGGCCTGGGCGCTGTCCCTCAGCTCTTCAGCTCAAGGCGAGCGCTCTACCACTTGAGCTACAGCGCCACTTCCGGTTTTCTGGTGGTTTATTGGAGATAGGAGTCTCACGGTCTCTCCTGCCCGGGCTGGCTTTGAACCGCGATCCTCAGATCTCAGCCTCCTGAGTAGCTAGGATTACAGGCATGAGCCACCAGCGCCCGGCTCAGTAGGTATTTTATACGTTGTCTCAGAGAAGCCAGGGTGGTCTTCCCCAGCGGGACCCTCCCCGTCCCCCCAACATTCTGGGGCTTGAACTCAGGGCACTGTCCCTGAGCTTCCTTTGTTCGAGGTTAGTGCTCTAGCCCTTGAACCAGAGCGCCACTTCCAGCTTTTTCGAGTTGTTTACTGAAGCTGAATCTCACACTTTCATGCCCAGGCTCGTAATCCTTAGATCACAGCTTCTGGAGTAGCTAGGATCACAGGCATGAGCCACCAGCATCCGACTAATTATTTTCCTATGCATTGTGGGAAGCTTAGCAGTAGCCCAGGCCTCTACCTGTTAGAACTCCCCACTCCATCTATGTCAAATACAAGTATCTAGGCATTGTAAAATGTCCCTTGGAAGAGAGAGGTTTTGAACTGGGCAGGTGAAAACCTCTGCAACGTAGCTGCCTCAAAGACCAGTGCCATTTCCCTGAGTGAAATCAGCCAGCTTATCTCCAGACAGGAGAGCAGAGCAGGAGAGGTACAGTGTCAGCTAAGCTGTCCCTGGGGTTAGCATGCCTTCCATCTCAGGTCCTCAGCTCCTCCCTCAAAGCCAGTCGATCTGGCCAGGCCTAACTGAAGCTGGCCTTCAGCTCTGGCCATTCCTCCCACTTCACTTCCTAGAGTTGTGTTTTACTCCTAGCCCCAGCTGCATCAGGGAATGAGGCCTAACTGTTAACTGTTGCCATTAGAAAACCCCTCCCCAGGGGCTGGGAAGGTGGCTCAGTGGTAGAGTGCTTGCCTTGCATGCCTGAGGCCCTGGGTTCTATTCCTCAGCACCACATAAGTAGGAAAAGGTGGAAGTGGTGCTGTGGCTCAAGTGGTAGAGCGCTAGCCTTGGACTGAAGAGCTGAGGGACAGTGCCAGGCCCGGAGTGCAGGCCCCACGACCAACCAAAAAAAAAAAAAAAAAGAAAAGAAAACCCCTCCCCAGCTATGTACCATCAGAAGACTTCCCATCTTCCCTCCCCTAGCCCCCCTAAATATAAATTTGACCCTGAACAAAGGACAGGTGCCATTTTTCCCCTGGTGGGAGAGGTAGCCTTGTCAGCTCAGGCTGGCAATAAACTGTAACTCTGTCAGTAGGTGTGTCCATGTGATTTTCTGGAAGGGGGCTTATACCTGCTATAGTGTTTGGTTTTTTTTTTTTTTAGGTCCAAGACCAGGACTCAAACTTGTTACCTGATGCTTTCACTCATCGGCTAACACTCTACCAACATCTCCAACCCCTATCATTTCTTCTAGATTGAGAGCCAAGTAGGTCTGTTTCCACCCCAGAAATAAGTCACTTGGAGAAGACTGTGCTCCCTGGGCTATAAATTAGTTTAAAAACTTGGAACTCTGGGCTGGGAAGGTGGCTCAGTGGTAGAGCGCTTGCCTTGCATGCCAGAGGCCCTGGGTTCGATTCCTCAGCACCACATACGCAAAAAGAAAGAAGCCAGAAGTGGCGCTGTGGCTCAAGTGGTAGAGCGCTAGCCTTGAGCTGAAGAGCTGAGGGACAGCACCCAGGCCCAGAGTTCAGGCCCCACGACCGGACCCAAAAACAAACAAACAAACAAACAAAAAAAAAACTTGGAACTCTGTGGCTCAAGTGGTAGAGTGCTCGCCTTGAGCTAAAGAGCCGAGGGACAGTGCCCAAGCCCAAAGTTCAAGCCCCAGGACACCCCCCCCCCCAAAAAAAAGTTGAACTTTTGCAGAGGACAAGTGGTTCATGCCTGTAATCCTAGCTACTCAGGAGGCTGAGATCTGAGGTTTGTGGTTCAAAGCCAGCAGGGACAGGAAAGTCAGTGAGACTCATCTCCAATTAATCATAGAAAAAACTAGAAGTAGAGCTGTGGCTTAAGTGGTAGAGTGCTAAGCCTTTAGCAAAGGAGTTCAGTATCCAGGCTCAGAGTTCCAGTTCCAGGACTCATAAAAATAAAATTATTTTTATTTTTATTTTATTTTTAATTTTTTGCCGTCATGGGGCCTGAACTCTGGGCCTGGGCACTATGCCTCAGCTCTTCAGCTCAAGGCTAGTGCTTTACCACTTGAGCCATAGCGCCACTTCCAGATTTTTTTTCTGCTTCTGTGGTGCTGAGGAATAGAACCCAGGGCCTCATGCATGCAAGGCAAGCACTCTACCACCGAGTCACCTTCCCAGCCCATATATGTTTTTTTAAATGTTGGAACCTGAGCCTGGGTGCCCGTGGCTCATGCCTGTAATCCTAGCTACTCAAGAGGCTGAGATCTGAGGATCCTGGTTCAAGGCTAGTCCAGGCAAGGAAAGTCCATGAGACTATCTCCAATTAACCACCAGGAAACCGGAAGTGGCGCTGTGGCTCAAATGGTAGGGCGCTCGCCTTGATCTGAGAAACGGCACCCAGGCCCAGAGTTGAAGCCCTATGACCAACCAAAAAAAAAAAAAAAAAAGAATCACCTGAGGGCCCTAGGCATAATGGCCGACATCTGTCATCCAACTTCTTGGCAGGCAGAAGTGGGAGTGTAGTTTAAGGCCCACCAAGGCAAAAAAAAAAAGACCTTATCTCAAAGAACAGGCCTGGTGTGGTGGTTCATGTCTGTAATCCCAGCTACTTGGGAAGCTGAGATAGAAGGATTAGTTCCCTGGCAGCCTGAGCAAGAAAGTTAGTATATTAGTAAGACCCTATCTCAAGAATTTCAAGTAAGAGATGATAATCCATGGGACTGTAGAATGATAGCTGTGCACTGGGAAGGTAGCTCAGTGGTAGAGTGCTTACCTTGCATGCATGAAGTCCTGGGTTCGATTCCTCAGCACCACATAAGCAGAAAAACGCAGAAGTGTCATTGTGGCTCAAGGTTAGAGTGCTAGCCTTGAGCTGAAAAGCTGAGGTACAGTGCCCAGCCCCAGAGTTCAGGCCCCACGACTGAAAAAAAAAAAAAAAAAAAAAAAAGCTGTAAAGAGGTTTTCAACTGAGTGATTTTATCCCTCTCTCACCATCTCTGTTCTAGAAAAACCGAGTCTTCGTGTGTGAGAACCAGCCACGAGGACTCAGATGGAAGAAAGCCGAGAGACCGGGGGATAGATCCCTGAGGCTGGTCTATAAAGCAATTAGGACAAAAGTGACTTTCACCCAAGCCAGAATGTTCATGATTTCTCCCAAGTGAATGTCAGAGATGCCAAGTGCATTGCTGGCACTGATGGTATCCGGGTTTGGTGGATCACCAGCCCCGCACCACTCTAAAGGCTTTGCTGATACTCGGCATGCTGGGAAATGATGGGAAAGCAGAGCAGGGTCACTCCCCTCTCCCTATTACCAGAGTTGTCACTATCTGAAGACATTATTGGTGGTCATGAGGGGAAGGTGCTGCTGGTGCCTGGTAGGCAAGCCAGAGATGCTCCTCAGCGGCCCTACCATAATGCACAGGACAGCAGCTCTCCACAACAGTATTGAAAAGGATGAGAAATCTTGCTGTAGAGGGCTTGGGGTGGAGTTCAGCGTAGCTTGACTAGCATCGGCGAGGCTCTGGCTTCAGTCTCCTCAATTATTGAAGAGTTTTTTGTTTTTTTTTTTAAAAAAAAGAGGGGCTGGGAAGGTGGCTCAGTGGTAGAGCGCTTGCCTTGCATGCCTGAGGCCCTGGGTTCGATTCCTCAGCACCACATAAGCAAAAAGAAAAAAGCCAGAAGTGGTACTGTGGCTCAAGTGGTAGAGCGCTAGCCTTGAGCTGAAGAGCTGAGGGACAGCGCCCAGGCCCAGAGTTCAGGCCCCAGGACCAGACCAAAAAAAAAAAAGAAAGAAATACAATGTTGCATGAGAAGATAGAGAACTGTACATGAGAACTGCCTGGTGGAGTTTATCAGTGACCTTGAGGAAAGCAGGTTCCATGGAGAAAGTTCAGGGGTAGGGGAGACTAAATGAGGAACTTGGAGAATTCTCTCATAGTTGTCATAAGAAACACTTATGACACTTATTGTGTAAGTAGGTAGAGGAGGATATGGGGGTCAAAGATGGAGCTATTTACAATATATATGCTATAAACATAATAAATATATAACATATATACATCATATAATAATATTATATATCATTAAATAGTGTATATGTGATAAATAATATGTTATATAATATGAACTACATTTTATCATATGGTATAACAACATACTTATAAACCCTAGGGAAGACTCGCCAGAGAAAAAAAGTTACCCTTTACTGAAGACTAACGAAATCTCAGAAGTTGTGTTAGGTATTTTATTATTTATCTATCTATTTATTTTTGATGCCAGTCCTGGGGCTTGAACTCAGGGCCTGGGTACTGTCCCTGAGCTTGTGTTCAAGGCTAGTGCTCTACCACTTTGAGCCACAGCTCCAGTTCCAATTGTCTGGTGGTTAATTGTAGGTAAGAGTCTCATAGGATGGAAATGTAGCTTAATGGTAGAGTACTTGTCTAGCATCCATGAAGCCCTGTGTTCAATTCCTCAGTACCACATAAACCGGAAAAAAAAAAAATCCGTAAGTGGCACGGTGACTCAAGTGGTAGAGTGCTATTCTTGAGTACAGAGAGACTCAGGGACAGAGCCCAGCCCTGAGTACAAGCCCCAGGACAGGCAAAAAAAAAAAAAAAAAAGCTGGTGCTGGTGGCTCAAGCCTGTAATCCTAGCTACTCAGGAGACTGAGATCTAAGGATCATGGTTCAAAGCCAGCCCCAGCAGGAAAGTCCGTGAGACTCTTTTTTTTTTTATTTTTTTTTTATTTTTTTTTAAATATTATTTTATTTTATTTGAGAACATACTGTACAGAGGGGCTACAATTACATGGGCAGGATAATGCATACATTTCTTACCAAGCATTGCAGCCTCCTCCTTTGTTTACCCTTCACCTCCCTTCCCAGCCTCCCCCTTCCCCCCACCCCCGTGAGACTCTTATCTCCAATTAACTACCAGAAAACTGGAAGTGGCACCATGGCTCAAGTGATAGAGTGCTATCCTTGTGCTGAAGAGCTGAGAGACAGCACCCAGGCCCAGAGTGCAAGCCCCATGATTGACTTTCTTGCCAACACTGGCTTTGAATTGTGATTCTCGGATCTCAGCCTGCTGAGTATCTAGGATTACAGATGTGAGCCACTGGAGCCTTGCTTATGTCAGGTGCTTTATATAGATAACCTGAATACCCAACAAAGAAGGCAAGTAACATTTTAAAATCCCATTTCACAGAAGGCAAAACTGAGGTATGGAAAGGATTGGTTTTATGACCACCATCATGCAGCCAGTGAGGGAGGGAATTTGAGTGTAATCAGGATGCCTGGCGTCAGAGCCAGATGATCTTATTGTCCCTTTCACTGAATTCACTCCTTACACATTCAACTACCAGCTGGAATTTCTTTCTTTTTTTTTTTTTGGGGGGGGGGTCTGGTTGTGGGCCTGAACTCTGGGCCTGGGAACTGTCCCTCAGCTCTTCAGCTCAGGGCTAGCGCTCTACCACTTGAGCCACAGCGCCACTTCCGGCTTTTTTCTTTTTGCATATGTGGTGCTGGGGAATCGAACCCAGGGCCTCATGCATGCAAGGCAAGTGCTCTACCGCTGAGCCACCTTCCCAGCCCTTCCCCCCCCCCCCCCCCCCCCGCCCTCCCCCCTGCTGGAATTTCTATTATTATGTTTCCTCCCTTAGTACCTTGGTAAGAAAACAAAACTCTAGACTCTAATCTGCAGGAATTTGTACCTGACTGTTCCTCGCCCTGCCCCCTCTGTCTTTGGAACAAAGCCCTATCACGCTGTTCAGTCCAGCACCTTAGTGTATGTTTACTTGTCAGTCTGGTCAGTGGAGCAGATACTTCTGAAGGGCTGAGGCTGCACCTATTTCATCTTCTGTCTCTGTTTGCCAAGACAGACTCTTAGACAGATATTTGTCCAAGAGTTTAATAGATGGATGATTGGATGAGTGTAAAGAGTTTACAGTTGTCCCTACTATATTTGAGGTTCTACATCTAAGGGTTTAACTAAGTATGAGCCAAAAACATTAGGAATAAAATTGTATCTGTCCCAAACATGTACAGACATCTTTCCCTGTCATTACTCCCTAAATAATACAGAAAAAGAACAATTTGTATAGCACCTATCTTGTATTACACATTAGAAGTAATCTCAAGATGATTGGCATCTTTCGGAGGATGTGTGTTGGTTCTATGCAAATGCTATGCCATTTTATATAAGGTACCTGAGATCCAGAAAGAGGAGTGTTCTGGAACCCATCCCTTGCAGATACCAAGGGATGAAGACTGAATTAGGGATATAAAAACCTTAAGATAGTTGAATATAGGCAGCTACATTTATATATAAGGTACCTGAGATCCAGAAAGAGGAGTGTTCTGGAACCCATCCCTTGCAGATACCAAGGGATGAAGACTGAATTAGGGATATAAAAACCTTAAGATAGTTGAATATAGGCAGCTACATTTATAAGTTGGATATAAACAAAAGTACTCTCAAAATTGAGTGCAAAGGAACTCATGGGAAATGGTGGGGTTTGAGGATGATAGTGCTTGTTTAAAGAGTCCTAATTCTGTGAGCCACTGGCTCACGCTTGTAATGCTAGCTATTCAGGAGGCTGAGATTCTGAGGATCACAGTTTGAAGCCAGCCTGGGTAGGAAAGTCTATGAGGTTCTAATCTGCAATTAAAAAGCTAAAAGTAGAACTATGACTCAAGTGGAAGAATGCCAGCCCTGAGTGAAAAAACTAAGGGACAGTGTTCAAAGCCCTGAGTTCAAGCCCTAGTACTGGCACACACACAAAAAAAGGAATAAATTCTTGGAAGGACAGGGCCTGGGTTTTATCCCCAGCAAAACACACACACACACACACACACACACACACACACACACACACTTCAAATTCACACTTCAAATTCCTGAGTTTGGCCCCTAAATTTATTTATTTATTTATTTTAGTATTTCTGAAGTGGAGTCTCAGTACAAATATCTTTGCAATAGAATTATTCTGAAGGTACTCTGGTTCTGATACTAAGAGGCTAAGCAATCATAAGACTTCAATTCTCATACACATACTGCCATTCGCCAGTTGGATAGGGCTGGCCATAGATAAAATGTACATCCACACTAAAAAATTTATTGTTTGGTTGGAAGCAGTGCTCAAGTTGTAGAATGCCGGCTTAGCAAGCTTGAGGTCCTGAGTTTAATCACCATTATGGAGAAATTGTAACTTCCCTTATTGTGATGATGAAGCAGTAAGATCTTCATGTAAAGTGCTTATCTCAGTAAATGGCACATGTAAATGCCCAGGAAAGGAGCTATTAGAATTTGTACTTTGTTTTAATTTCAGTATCTGCTAGAGCATTAAATTATAATCTAATTATAAATTAGATGTGCACCAGTGTCTCAGAAATGCATCAGTTAACAGTTAATGTGAGTCTGGACTGGCAGGCAGCTGGCTGGCATGATGAGGTAGGGAGAACTTGAGACAGCCTTGAACTCCAAAGGTAGGATTAGTCACATGTTTTTCAGTCCGATCTTGTCATTTCCTTTTTTTTTTGGGGGGGGGTCCGGTCATGGGGCCTGAACTCTGGGCCTGGGTGCGGTCCCTCAGCTCTTCAGTTCAAGGCTAGCGCTCTACCATATGAGCCATGGTGCCACTTCCAGCTTTTTTCTTTTTGCTTATGTGGTGCTGAGGAATCAAACCCAGGGCCTCAGGCATGCAAGGCAAGCGCTCTACCACTGAGCCACCTTCCCAGCCCCTCTTGTCATTTCCTTAGGTGGCAAATCAATATGTAAGGAAAAATAAAATAAAAGTGTGCTTCTCCAAGTAATCAGTAGGGGGAGCATGTGCAATTTGGGACTGAACTGGAAACAAGGCATCTTGCCTAACAGCAGGCTCCAGGCTTCTCCCATTCTAAGAACAAAGGAGGTCTTTAGGAATCCCTGAGGAAACAGAGCTAGAATCTGTGCAAGACCTCAAAATGCCAAGAAAGTCAGCCTATATAGAAGCAGCCCGGAGGATGGTGTGAGAAAGGAGAAACCCAATACAGATGTGAGTACATACATACCATGTAGAAGGGAAACAGAGACATTGAAAGACAGCCTCTCCCCCAAATACAGATATGAGTACATACATACCATGTAGAAGGGAAACAGAGACATTGAAAGACAGCCCCTCCCCAAATACAGATGTGAATACATACATACCATGTAGAAGGGAAACAGAGACATTGAAAGACAGCCCCTCCCCAAATACAGATGTGAATACATACATACCATGTAGAAGGGAAACAGAGACATTGAAAGACAGCCCCTCCCCCAAAAAAGTGACAAACCAAGAGAAAAATGCTGTATATTCCATAATTCCAGATGTCCTGACAATCATTAAAACAATCACCAATAAATAAAAAGATGACAGAGGGCAGGGGATGTGGCTCAGTGATAGAGCACTAGTCTAGTAGGTAAGGTCCCAGGTTCAATCCCAAGCATTACAAATTGTGATTGTGATTAATAACAATAATAATAATAATAAAGCCAAGCATGGTTGTATATGTCTGCAATCCCGGGGCGGGGGCGTTGGGGGAAAGCTAAGGCAGTAGGATTGTGATTTGAAGGTCAGCTTTACCTACATAGGGTAGGTAAAGCCCCACCCCCAACTCCACCAAGGCTGGAGAGGTAGCTCAGGTATAAAGCTCTGGCTTAGCACTTGCAAAGTTCTGGGTTTGTTCCCTAGTACTGCTATTATTATTATTTGATATAATAAAAGAGCTGGATGCAGGTGGCTCATGCTTGTAAATCCTAGCTATGCAGAGGCTATGCAGATGTGAGGATCAGTTTGAAGCCAGGCTGGATAGACAAATCTGACTCTTATCTTCAACTAACCAGCAAAAAGCCAGATGTAGGACTGTGGCTCAAGTGATTAGAGTACCAGCCTTGAGCAGAGAAAGCTAAGGGGCAATGCCTTGGGCCCTGAGTTCCAGTGCCAGTACTGGAAAACAAAAATATAACATATATGAACAGACAATTTACATTAAAAATGCCAATCAAAAATAAACATATCAAGCCGGGCGCTGGTGGCTCACGCCTGTAATCCTAGCTACTCAGGAGGCTGAGATCTGAGGATCTCGGTTCAAAGCCAGCCCGGGCAGGAGAGACCGTGAGACTCCGATCTCCAATAAACCACCAGAAAACCGGAAGTGGCGCTGTAGCTCAAGTGGTAGAGCGCTCACCTTGAGCTGAAGAGCTGAGGGACAGTGCCCAGGCCCCGAGTTCAAGCCCCACGGCCAACAAAAAAAAACAAAAACAAAAATAAACATATCAGATGTGTGGCTCAAGTAATAAAGTGCCAGCCTTGAGTGGAAAAACCAAGAGAGAGGAAGAAGTTCAAGTCTCAGTGCCAGCAAAAAAAAAAAAAAAGGAAATATATTTCAAAAGATGAGCATTTTTTAAACAACAAGGAAATACAAATTAAAACAACATGGGGGTAGGGTGGGAGAATCTGCCTTATCATTATTTCGTGAACTAATATTCATTGAATACCTATTCTGGGCCAGGCATTGATAGCTTTTTAAACATTAACTTAGATTTTAATCAGCAGGAAACCTTTAGGAAGTAGGAACAAACATTAGCCACATTTTGCTTAGAGAGAAGTATGGCTCCAAACAGCTATTGACTGGCTTGGGGTTCACTTAGCTGGGAAGCCAGGGCAGGAAGTATGGTTCCAGACCCAAATCTCTTCTCCCAAGTCTCAGGAGTGTCCAGTGCCATTGGGGAAGGTCCAGGAAGTATCTCAAACAGCCAAGAGAGTCACTGAAAAGTTAAAACAACCTGTCAACATTCTGAAAATCCATCTGCCTTAGAAGACAGAGGAGGCAGTGTGTTTAGAAAAAAAATATATATATATACATATATATGTGTATGTGTATATATATATATATATATATATATATATATATATATATATATATATATATATATATATGAAATTTAGGGATAGGCGAGATAGAGCTTGGAATGACAATTGAGCACTGGAGGAAGAAGTTTGTAACTACATCCTAAGCAGGATGGAGTCTGGCTGGTCTGAAGGTTCACAGCCTGGGAGGCTGAAAGCTGGGGAATCTGTTTGTCCGGTCCACTGCCTGCTGAGTCGCCATTCTCATTTCTAAACCTTCCAAGCCAGAGTCACAACTCCCTCCCCCATTGTCACACCTGCTGGCAGCAGGGGCTCCAATGAATGGACAATTTCCAAGAATTCCTGTCCCTTCCCCCACCTTTTACATAGCCAAGCCCAGGGACAAAAGGCGCCCGGGGTCTGGAGCTTCTTCCTCCAGCTCCTGCCAGCTCCAGGGAGTGCCAGACAACTGGAGCCGGGCTCCACCGCACCATTTACATTTTTAACAGCCTCCCCACCCTACTCCCCTCTCCACACCCATGGCCAAGGCCACACGTCTACTGGACCCAGGTCCCTTCAGAGTCCCATGGAGGCTGAAGGTAGTTGCAGTGGAATGCAGGTGGGCAGGCACGAGTATGGGACTGGGGGGTTCCTATCTTAGATCCAGGGCTAAGGGTACAGATCTTTTGTGCAGCACACCATGTCCCAGCAGCTCCAAACTGGCCTGTCACTCAGTGTTGATTCCTGCCTTACATGGAGGCTGTCCTATGAGTTGCAGATGTTCTTTTTTTTATATGCTGCATGGTTTCTTTAGCCACTGATGGGTACAACCTGTTCACTGAGCTCCTCCTATGTGCCAGAGACAGTGGCAAGTGCTTCACATCCGTTCTCTTCTTGGATCCTCACAACCTGAAGTAAGCAAGGACCCAATTTCCAGATGAGGAAATTAATTTCCCTGGGGTCCCCTCAAGGGCGAGCGGTGGCAATCACCCCCAAGTCTGGGGCAACGCTTTCCTCTTCACATTTCCCAAATGGTAGCATTGTCCTGCCCTTTGCTGATCCTCAGGGCTGGCCCTGCCTGGGCTGGGCTTCCCTGGCCCTCAGAGGCAGCCTCCTGCCGAAGTCCACATTTTGTTCCCAATGTTAGCTTTGTAGGGCAGACCGGGAGAGGGGACAGTTGCTCTTCACTCAAGGAAGAAGCTGCATCAGGACCCAGGCTTGGCTTGGATCCTAGTGGACTGGGCTGATCATCCAACCATATGAGGCTGGTTGATTCTAAGATTTCCACTGCTCCTGAGAGCCTCGAAGAATGGGGACCGGCACATCAAAGGGCAGCCTGCAGGGCAGCAGGGAAGACTGTAGTTTTCGTCTTTATACATTAGAACATGTTGAATTTCTTCCCTCCCTCCCTCCTTCCCTTTCTTTCTTCCTGCCCCCGCCCCCCTTCTTGGCAGGGTACTATTCCTGAGCTTCTTTTGCTCAAGGCTAGCCCTCTACTACTTGAGACACATCTGGCCTTTTCTGTGTATGTAGTGCTGAGCAATTGAACCCAGGGTTTTATGCATGCTAGGCAAGCACTCTACCACTAAGCTACATTCCCAGCCCTCCCTCCACATTTTAAAAAATGTTATTATAAAGGTGATGTGCAGAGGGGTTTTGGTTACGTAAGTCAGGTAAAGAGTACATTTCTTTTTGGACAATGTCACCTCTTCCCTTGCTCTCTCCTAGTTGTCCCTGAGATTTTGTGCTCCAGGCTAGCACTCTACCATTTGAGCCATAGCTCCATTTCTGGCTCTTTTTTTTTTTGGTAGTTTATTGAAGAGTCTCACTAACTTTCCTGCCTAGGCTGGCTTTAAACCCTAAGCTTCAGATCTCAGACTCTGAAGTAGCTAGGATTACAGGCATGAGCCACCAGCACAGGATCTACTTTCTTTCTTTCTTCCTTTCTCGCTCTCTCTCTCCTCCTCCTCTTCCTCCTTCTCCTCCTCCTTCTTCTTTCTTTTTTAGAAGTACTGGGGTTTGAACTCAGGGCCTCACACTCGCTTAGCAGGTACCTTCCAACCCTTAGACATGAAATTGTAACAGTTATTCCCTGTCCTGTCCTTTAGAAAGAGAAATGTCTGGGGTGGTTTTGAATGATGACTGGATTTAGGTAAGCCTGGATTAGTGAAGAGTGGCCCTTGATGATATCAAACTCTGAGTGCACCTGAGGCATTCTGAAAGCATCAGGAGATGCTTGACTGCAGGAGAGCAGGTCATCTAGAGTAAAGAGAAGGAAAGCCCACCATGAGGCTGTCTCATTCGGTAGGATAAGGATCCTAGTTCCTCACAGAAGAGGACCATAAGGAAAGCCCTGGGGACCATACATGACTTGGACTGGGGTTCAATAACCAGGAGCTTTGTCCTCTCTAGGGATAGAGGCACATGGAGGTGCACATGTCCTTACTGAGTGCCATACATGGGCTGTGCACATTAGCTTGTGTGTCCTCTGAGTCAGATGACAACCTCATTTTATACCCAAGGAAATCTGTGGCTTACCTGAGTTAGTATCTTAAAAGCTGCCTGTGGTAGCACATTCCAGTAATCTGGGAAACTTGGGAGGCTGAGGCTGGATTGTGAGTTTGGGGTTAGACTGGGCTATGTACATAGTGTGAGTGGCCCTGCCCAACCCTCTCCTGATGCTCCAAAAAGCCAGTTCTTTCCAACTCCATGTTCTATACTGTGCGGACTGAACTGTTGGCCCTTGGGGTAGGGAACCAATGGCATCTAGGCTCCTCATTTTCCCTCACTCTCCACCTACTTACAAAGGAAGGGAGCAGGATACTAGGCTCAAGTTATTTGCCAAAGAGACATATATTCCACAGCTGTAAGCAAAAAGTTCCTCCAGGAGAAAATCCACCACATGAAAGCTAAATTATGATGAATCACAAACTCAGATAAAGTATTTTAAATTCTTATCACAGATCAAGGGCTACCTATCTTAAGATATAGGAAATTGTCCCAAATCTTTTTTGTTTCTTTTTAAAGAAAAGGGCTATCCAGGGAATGTCTATAATCCTAGCACTCATTTAGCTATTTCTTTTTTTTTTGGGGGGGGGGGGTCTGGTCATGAGGCCTGAACTCTGGGCCTGGGTGCTGTCCATCAGCTCTTCAGCTCAAGGCTAGTGCTCTACCACTTGAGCCATAGTGCCACTTCCGGCTTTTTTTTCTTTTTGCTTATGTGGTGCTGAGGAATCAAACCCAGGGCCTCAGGCATGCAAGGCAAGTGCTCTACCACTGAGCCACCTTCCCAGCCCCAATCCTAATACTCAGGAGGCTGAGGCAAGAGACTGTCATATGCACACACAAAAAAGCCCAGCTGAATAGCAAACCACAAATTAGGCACAAGGTGTGTGTGTGTGTGTGTGTGTGTGTGTGTGTGTGTGTGTGTGTGTGTGTGTGTGTGTGTGTGTGTGTAAAAAATATTCATCTTTCCTTTCATTCATAACGAAAGAATACAAATTAAAACTGCAAAGCCGGGCGCTGGTGGCTCACGCCTGTAATCCTAGCTACTCAGGAGGCTGAGATCTGAGGATCATGGTTCAAAGCCAACCCGGGCAGAAAAGACTGTGAGACTCCTATCTCCAATAAACCACCAGAAAACCGGAAGTGGCGCTGTAGCTCAAGTGGTAGAGCGCTCGCCTTGAGCTGAAGAGCTGAGGGACAGCGCCCAGGCCCAGAGTTCAAGCCCCACGACCGACAAAAAAAAAAAACTGCACTGAGGTAAAAAAAAAAATTCACCTATTAGATTAGCAATAGTACAAAAAAAATTGTTGGATGTAGTGCTCATAATGCCAGCACTCAGGGGACAGAAGCAGGAGGAAGGATAGCAAATCTGAAGCTAGCTTTTGTTGTTGTTGTTTAAATAAATACTGTATTGACCAGAATAGAGAAACGGCATTTTCTTCTTTTTTGTCTACAGGTGGGTGGGTGAAACAGGGTGTTCCTATGTTCCTATGTAGCCTAGGATGGCCACAACTCTCAATCCTCCCGACTCAGCCTACCGAATGCTGGGATTATAGGCATACACTCCCATGCCCAACATTTTGTGATTTTGTGCCAATACACTCACCTACACTTTCATACTTTATTTTATTAATTAATTAATCAATTAATTAATTAATTATTTTTTTGCCAGTCCTGGGGCTGGAACTCAGGGCTTCAGCACTGTCGCTAAGCTTCTTTTGTTTAAGGTTAGCACTCTACCACTTCCGCCACAGTGCCAGTTCTGGCTTTTTCTTTTTTTTTGGTCTGATTGTGGGCCTGAACTCTGGGCCTAGGCGCTGTCGCTCAGCATTTCAGCTCAAAGCTAGCACTTTACCACTTGAGTCACAGCGCCACTTCCAGCTTTTTTTTTCTGCTTATGTGGTGCTGAGGAATCGAACCCAGGGCCTCATGCATGCAAGGCAAGCACTCTACCACTGAGCCACCTTCCCAGCTCGGCCTTTTTTTTTTTTGGCCCAGTTGTGGGGCCTGAACTCTGGGCCTGGGCGCTGTCCCCCAGCTCTTCAGCTCAAGGCTAGCTATCTACCACTTGAGCCACAGCACCACTTCCAGTTTTTTTCTTTTTGCTATATGTGGTGCTGAGGAATCAAACCCAGGGCCTCAGGCTTGCAAGGCAAGCGTTCTACCACTGAGCCACCTTCCCAGCCCAGCTCGGCCTTTTCTATTTATATGATACAGAGGAATTGAACCTAGGGCTTCATGCATGCTAGGTAAGCACTCTACCGGTAAGCCACACTCCCAGCCCCTCATACTTTATTCTTAAAAAATAACTTGTATAGCTTTTTTTTTTTTTTCTCCTGTTTATGTGGTACTGAGGAATTGAACCCAGGGCTTCATGGCTTCATGCATGCTAGGCAAGCACTCAACCTTTAAACCACATTCCCAGCCCTGGTATATAACTTTTAGGGAGGGGAATTTACAAAATCTATATTGTACAAACCACACAATATAGTTTACATAGACATATATACATATATGTGTGGGAAAAATATATGAAGTTACCCAATGTCATCGTTTAATTAGCAAAAGATGGAAGTGGCCTTAATGTTCATGGACATAGAAGACAGAGTAATTATTCCTATGCATAGAGTTCATATATGTAGACCTGAACTAACGTAGACGCCACCAGCTAAGTGAGCTAAGTGTGACTGTAAATCATTTGATATGCTAGTCTTTCTTGAGACTCTTCCCTTCTCTTCTCTGCCCTTCCCTTCCCTTTTCCTGTGTTGCTAGGCATTGAACACAGAGCTTTGCACTTTAAGGTGTATTTTAAGTATAAAACATAACCACATACCTGCCTTGGGTGTGGTAGCACAGGCCTATAATCCCAGCACCCAGGAGGCAGGCACAGGAGGACAGTGAGTTTGAGATCTGCCCGGGCTTTTGAGATATTGTCTTAAAATTGAAGAAAACAACAACAAAACCCCTACAAAGGAACATATAACAACAACAAACATAAAAGCCTATTTCACACATTTGCTGTTTGAAGACATGGTAGAAAAGAGAAAGTTTTCATATCTGCTAAGAATGATTATATTTTAGACACAGTGTTTCAACTAAGTTTCTTTAAAAATTAATTTTACCTCTTCCTCTTACATTTCCCCAAAGTGACTGAAAAAATGTGTAAAAATGTATAGCTTTCATGAATTTCCTTGGACAGCAGTGGCTCTGGCTGAAACTAAACAAAGTAAGGTACACTGAAGTATTTAGTATGCTGCCAATGGGCTTTAACACAGGAAAGAAGATCCAGGCACTGGTGGCTAATGCCTGTAATCCTAGATACTCAGGAGGCTGAGCTCTGGGGATTGTGGTTCAAAGCCAGCCCTGGCAGAAAAATTTGTGAGACTTTTTTTTTTTTTGCAGTCCTTGAGCTGGAACTCAGGGTCTAGGTACTGTCCCTGAGCTTCTTTTGCTCAAGGTTAGCACTCTACCACTTGAACCACAGCACCACTTTTGACTTTTTCTGTATATGTGGTACTGAGGAGTCAAACCCAGGGCTTCATGTGGTGCTGTGGTTCAAATGGTAGAGTGCTAGCCTGAGCAAAAGCAGCTCAGGGACAGCATCCAGCCCAGGAGTTCAAGCAGAGAGAGAGAGAGAGAGAGAGAGAGAGAGAGAGAGAGAGAGAGAGAGAGAGAGAGAGAGAGAGAGAGAGAGAGATTGAGAGGGGGGCAAGGACAGAAGTAGCTCTCTCATCTGACTTGCTTGTTTTACCTATCTTGAGAATGATACCTTAGAGACAATACTGGCTGCCACTGAGAGACAACCTGTAGCCAGAGAAACAGGGCTGACCTTTGAAATCTAAATCCTTTTGTACATTTTTGAGACAAACTTTAAGGACAGTTTGAATATTATTATGTATATTTTATCTGTATACTTTATTTGAGTTGGATGTGTGTGTGTGTGTATGTGTGTGTGTGTGTGTGTGTGTGTGTGTGTGTGTGTATTTGCTGGTATTGGAATTTGAACTAAGGCCTGAGGACTATCTCTGAGTATGTATGTATATATATGCAGCATGATGCTCAGAGCTCAGCCTCTTGTGAGTAGAATTACAGCCATGAGCCACTGACCCCCTGCAAACCTTCTTTAAAATAATATTTTTAGTTGTACCATTATTCAGCTTTTTGTAAATTAAGTTTTTTTCTTTTCTTTTTCTAACTTTACCAATTGAGTCTTTTACAAAGAAAATGTTGAAATGTGGAATTTTAAGGGGGGGAACCCTTCCCCTATATTAGAACAAAATATACCCAAGATGTTCACAATAGCTGTCTTCAGATAATGAGATTGTAGGTAAGTTATTCTTTCACTTTTCTTTCAAAAACTTCTCAATTATTCTATAAATAACACTTTTGTAATGGAAGAGCCAAAAAACTCCTTTTTGTATTAAAAAAACACTTTAAAAGATTCCATTAGCCTTTTAAACAATTTTCAATCATCTTCATTGCTTTTTAAAATGATAGCAAAAATGCAGGCTCCTTATAAAATGTCAAACAGAAAGATATGTGGAATGAAAAAATGTCCCATAATTCCATCTCTTATGAGATAACCACTATTCTCTGAAACCTAAAAAAAAAAGACCCAGCAATATTTCAGGCTTACATTAAGCATGTTAAAAATCATTAAGAATGTTAAAAATCATTCTAAATGGCAAAAGAGGCTGAGAACTAGAATATATTCTTCGTGTGCCTGTCAGAATCCAGAATCTTCAAGTTGACCAGCCCATGAAAATACTCAATGACTCAGGGAGGGGTGGGGGTGGAGATATGCCCCCCCCCACCTCTGTCCGGTAATAACTTGCCCTAGGCAGGGCTGGCATTCAAATCCAAGTTCAGCCACTGCACCGAAGGTCACTGGGTATTGGCGGGTGTGGCTGGTGTAGTTTGGGAACGGGGCTGTGCTGGAGCTCTAGTTATCAGGCAGCCCCCTCTGCCAGAGCTCCAGGAAATGGGTGTTTGAGAAGGGATCTCAGAGTTTGGTGATAAGTATAGAGCTCTTGACTTAAAGAGAGGAGGGAGAAAATGTGGTGAGACTGTGGCTCATAGCGGATTGTGGGCTGTGGGTTTCAGAGAGAGAGGCCAGGCTATAAGGAGGAGAGGGGTGGAACTGGAAGCCCAGGAGCGAAGCTACTGTAGATCGCACTCCAAAGGGTTAAAGCCCCACAGGGAAACACCCTCCCCCTCTCTGCTTCCAGAGGCTGGGCCTCACCTCCCCCCAAGCCGGGGACTAGACAGGCAGCTACCTGGGATTAGTTTCTTCAGATTATTTGCAGCCCCTAGGCTGCAGGTGAGCTTCGGGAAGGAAATAAAGCCTCTTTTTCAGTGCATTCACATCCTTTCCTTTCTTGGGGTGCAGAGTTTGAGCCCTGGGATTGAGCCCTGACACCCAACTCTTAACTCAGGCACTGCTTTGGGAATGGGAGGTGTTGAGCTCTAACCCTGGGGGGAAGGGAGAGGATGCTCAAAGAATAGTGGAGGACTTGGTTTTGGACAAAGTGGAGAACTTTCTGGAAGTCTCCACTGAGCTGTTTTTCTGCTCGCCTGGCTTCAGAGCCAGAACGAGAGGAGCAGACCCAACGATGCGTTTTAGGGGTTCAAAGAGCCCCCTCACTCTTCCTCTAAGCAACCCTCCTTGACCAGTTTCTAGGCTCCAGCTTTACAATGGGTCTTGCTCCCCTTTCTTCAAGCCAGATCACAGCCTTTTCCCTTAAGTCTGTCTACAACCTTCTCCTCCAGTTGGCTCCCCCCCTCCCCCTTCAAACTCTTTGGAAATCTTTTGACTTTCTTCTTAAGTTTTCCCGGGGCAGCTTGAGGTCTGTTTCGGAGCGAGTCTGAGCACTTTAACACCCCCAGCTGGAGGAGAGTGGATAAGACAATAGCTGCTATCACTTTACCATTGGAAGTGACCCCCGAATTTGCACTTCTTTCATCTTGGGACCAGAGCCCTGGAGGGTGGGCGATTTCCTGGGGGGAGTGGCTTAATCCGCTTCCCCAGCGGCCAGTTGGTTGTAGAGACCATCCATGTTCTATGGTCCACTACAGATATGAGACTGGTGGGGGCTGAGAGTGGAGCTCAGCTGGGGCGGCTTCCTGGGAAGCCCTTTCCCTGCAGGGCAACTTAAATGTCCCAGGCTGGAAGGTGGAGAGAGAAGTGGACACCCCCCAGGGCTCTGGGCCACCCTTGAGGTCAGTAAACTAAGAGGCAAAACTAAGAGGGGTGGGCACCACTTTCAGCTTGGAGGCCCCAGGGGAGTGAAGGGTGGCCTCAAGTCTGGGTCAAGGCATGACCGGGAAGACGGTGTGTGTGCGTGTGTGTGCGTGTGGACCAGGAGGGGAGGCATTGTTTCTTGGACTCTCTCCCCACCCCCACTGGCCTGCCTAGCTCTCCTCCCCACCCCTGACACAATGGTTTGGCCTGATCCCCTCCCCAGACTGCAGGAGCTTCCAAAGTTAAGGTATAGGCGCCTTGTCTCTGCAGGCCCAGGAAGGCCGGCTCTCTACTCTGTCACCCAGGGCCTCCTGGTACTCCAGGAGGTGACTGGTGGCTTGTATCCTTCCTCTTACGGACTTGGTCTTCCCTCCTTTCGGGACACGTGGTCCGGTAGAGCATCTGAACTTGGGAACTCAGATTTGGCCTCCCATTGACCCAGGTGCACCATTTAATTCCGTGGTTTTGGGAGATTCCTTGTGCAGTTGCATGTACAAATTCTACCAGTGAGCCCCCCATGGCTGTCCATGTTCCCCTGGGTCTCCAGACCACAGGGGGCTGAGCCAAGATGGCTGGCAGTCCCTAGAGAGTGCAGCCTGGGCAGTCAAGTCAGTGTAACTGGGAGCCTGACTGGCTGAGAAGCCAGCTACGCAGGGGAGAATCGAGGTCCCAGAGACCTGTGTAGCCTTCATGTTTGGGATTTCGTTGACTACAGAGACTACAAAGGTGCAACTTGGAGAGGGACAGGGAGAAAAGGGGCCCAGGAAAGTTGAGCATTCCTGATACAGCTGGTGGGAAAAGAGTTTGTTCTAGAGATGATCTTGGCTTCTCCTCTTGTCTACTCAGAGACATAGTTTACCTCCTAAAATTCAGGGGACGGAGCCTGGAATTGGTCTCCTGCAATAAGGGGATCATCTGCTTACAATAAAGGAGACTGAAAGATAGGAAAGCAGGCCCTGTTGAAGTCAATACTCAAAGGAGTGTGTGAGTGACTTGCTCTGTCCATTCTTTCCTCCTTGGTTTGAGTCCTTTTTAGGTGCTTAAGATGCTCTCTGGTGCCCTGTCTTTCCTCTTCTCTCTTCTAACTTCAAGCCAAGGAAGTGGAAGAGTCTGAGGGGGGTGTTAGGGAGGCCAGCTGGGCAAAGTCCTCAGATTCCTTCTCACTTTCTGCCTCTCAGTTGCTCAATGCACCTGACAGTGCTTTTGTCTGCTTTGCATTGCACTCCCAGGCAAAGAGCCATCGCCAAAGACATAGCTGCACCTGAACCCCATCACCAGTTACCTATTTAAGATGGATCAGCTTCCGCGTGCAGCTCCTACCCTCTCCACGCTGCTGTACTCCATTCAGTCCAGTCCTGTTTTGCACGGCTGAGGGGGTAGGGGAGTTGTAGAATCTCTCCAGGGAACTGTTGTTTTTCTTCCTCTTTGTGTGTGAGTTTTAAGACAGAGTCTCCTGTGTAGCCCAGGCCTGATTCCAGGTCCTTCTGCCCCAGCCTCTGAGTGCTGGGATTACAGGTATGCACCATCCAGCTCCTTTCTTAGCAAGCAGGTTGTTTTTTGTTTTTTTTTTTCCCTTTAGGTGGGTTGGGACTCAGGGCCCCACAGGTCAAGTGCTCTATCCTTTGAACCACACTTCTAGTCCACTTTGCAAGCTTTTGAGGATGTCAGAAGTGGGGTTCTTATACTTTCTCCGCCCACTCTTTGGAGGGGAGGAAGGAATGGGATAGGGTAGTACCAGGTGTGTCTGACATGCTGAGGATGTAGGGTGGGACCACGTAGGGTGGGGAGGGGTGGAGTTTGTGAGAGGGGAAATGCGTATATTTAGACGTATGTGTTGGAAGTTTATGGACACTACTGCATGAATTCAGGCAAGTCAACCCTTTCCATTCTGGACCTCAATTTCTTTATAAAATAATTAGGTTCATCACAAAGCTCTAGAATGCCTGTATCTTTTCAAATAAATAATTTAGAGAATTTTGGGTAATGAGAATCTGGGTTGGGGATTTAGCTGAGTGGAATAGCACTTGGCTGGCAAGTGCAAGGCCCTGAATTAATTATCCAAAGGAAAGTCAGGGTCTCAGGAAACAGGCACACAGAGTGAAGCAGGAGAATTACCTAGATCTAAAATTGGTCTTTTATTCTTTGTTTTCCCTGAGATTTTGGTTGAGTTTTCTGAAGTTCAATGCAGTCAGTAAATGGTAAATAATTTTGTTTGCAAAGTACCTGGCAGAGCACTCATGTATATGGAGCTGGATAACAGCACATAACAAGTCACATGTATGAAAAACAGAAAAAAAAAAAACCTGCCATCCCCTCCTGAGGTGATGATTGTTTGCCAGAATGTAAAGTCTCTTCAGTGTGTTTAGTTTGTTTGTCAGGGTTCATGTGTTTATAACTATAAAATGCACAAGTGATGAACAGATCAAAAGCCCAAATCCAGTTGGGTGTGGCGATGTATTTGACTAATCCCAGCACTGGAGGCTGAGGCTGGAGGAAAGCTTAAGGTCAGCCTTTACTACTCAAGACTGACTGAGAGGAAACAAGAAAAACAACAAAAAGGCTGAAATCCATTTTACAGAAGAAATTTGGTGGGAGTTAACTATCCTAGATATGCAATAAGATGCACATCTTGAAGAAGTCTGCTGCTGGGAAACTTTATCCAAAGGGGATTGTAATTATCAATGCTTTAAAAGCTTCTTTATTCCAGTCCAGGCAGGAAAATCCATGAGACTCTTTATCTCCAGTTCATCACCAGAAAACGGGAAGTGGCGCTCTGACTCAAAGTGGAAGAGCACTAGCCTTGAGCTGAAGAGCTCAGGGATAGGGTCTAGGCCCAGAGTTCAATCCCCAGAACTGCCCACCCCCAAATAATAACAACAAACAACAACAACCTTTCTTTATCATTATCAAGTTAAATCTAGGCAGGTGTTCCTTCAGTGTTTTGAAATGCTTTTATTGAATCTCACTTTTACAATTGTGTACACTTAAACACAGCATCACATTTCTCATTTGAAACTGTCCATAAAGAGGTATCTGAACACTGAAATTAGGATGATTAGCTTCTATTGTAAATGTGGCTTCCCAGTGATTGATTAATTGATTGCAGTAATGGGAGGCACTGTACTCCACCCTGGATGGAAATTTAAACAGGAAAAGATGAATTACAGATCCTAAGGAGCTTCTGGTTTCAGCTACTGGGCATCCTGTTTGCTTGCAGGACCTTTGGCAAAGTAGGCTGTCTAGAGTTCTCCTACTTTCCCTACCATTTTGTAAATAGGGGATAATGACAAAAGCAATGTTAAATTCCTGTTGTCTGGTTTAGAATTTATACATGTAGCTGTACTTAAGTGTGTCTGCACTGTGGGTAGACATAGCTACTCCTCTGAAAAGGCTGCTTTTGTTTCTGGTCTCAGAACGCTTGTGAGCTTTTATTTATTTATCTATTACACTACTAAGGATCACCTTTTGTTTACAACAATCTTTTGTTTCTACCAGCATAAACTGTATTCATATTTTAAAGTGAGTCAACAAGGGTGGCTCAGGATAGCTCTTTGGTCAGGCCTATATCCTATTTACTCAGGAGGCTAAGAGCTGAGGATCCAGCCCAGGCAGGAAAGCCCGTGAGACTCTTAGCTTCAAAGAACTACTTGGAGAAAACTGGAAGTGGCTCAAGTAGTGTTAGCCTTGTACAACAAGCTCAGGGACAGTACCCAGGCCCTGAGAGTTCAAACCCCAGGACCAGCACAAAGAAAAAAAAAACAGAGGCTAAGGAACAGTTACTTACATGCTTAACCTTGGATTATATCCCTAGCATTGCAAAAATAAAACAGTATAAGTAATCATTGCTTTAAACAAACAAAAACAATGAAAAAAATAAGAATTTATTTTATTTCTCTCAAATTTCTGTAAGTACCCAGTTTAACAGAACAGGGGTGGATTCTCCTGTCTTTTAGAGTGCCTCTGTTTTGATATGTTATTTTGTGAAAGTGAATGAAGAGGACCCACTTTTCTCTAGGTGGAGAAGAGAAAGGTATATTGATGGCTTTTTTTTCAGTGGACTTTCTTTTTCTTTTTCTTTTTGCCAATCCTGGGGCTTGAACTCAGGATCTGAATGCTGTCCCTGAGCTTCTTTTGCTCAAGGCTAGTACTCTACCACTAGAGCCACAGCACCACTTTCTGGCTTTTTCTATGTGGTTCTGAGGAATCGAACCCAGGGCTTCATGCATGCTAGGCAAGCACTCTACCATTAATCCATATTCCCAGCCCCTCTGGATTTTCTTTGAGATTCGGAAACTATGAAACTGGACAAGCAATAGACTTGTAAAAGGTTAGTTATAATGTGGGATTTGAGTGTGCATTTAGTTCCAGCTCTGGGAAGGCTGAGGAAGAAGGATTAGTTCAAAACTCACCTGAGCTATGTAGAAGACTCTAAGGAAAATAAAAACTCTAATATTCATGAGGTTTTGTTTTGTTTTTGGCCAGTCCTGGTGCTTAAACTCAGGGCCGGGGTACTATCCCTAAGCTTCTTTTTGTTCAAGGTTAGTGCTCTACCACTTGAACTGCAAATCTAGTTCCAGCTTTTTTTGTCTGTTTTATTGACCTTAAGGCCTGCCTGGGCTGTCTTTGAACCACTATTCTCAGATTTCAGCCTCCTGAGTAGCCACCGGTAGCCACAGGTGTGAGCCACCAGTGCCTGGCTCATGAGATTTTTTTTTATTTTAATTTTTTTAGTTTTTGTGCCTACTTTTTGGTTATTTATTTGCTGAGATACAATCTCCATGTATAACCTCAGGTTGGCCTTGAACTCAATCTTCTGCCTCCCCGTGCCAGGTTTACAAAGCCTGTGCCACTACATACAGCTTTTTCTTTTGTGCTGCTACTGGGCACCTGCCCCTTAGCTTTTTTTTTTTTTTTTCCCTCAAGGCTGGTGCTTTTTGGTGGTTAATTAGAGATAAGAGTCTGATGGACTTCCCTGCCTGAGCTTGGTTCAAACCATGATTCTCAAATCTCAGCCTCCTGAGGAACTAGGATTACAAGTGTGAGCCTCTGGTGCCTAGTTCCTTTTATACTGTGAATAGATCTTTTACCATTGTGAATAACCATATAATACTACTACCTGTTATTTGAGAAGTACAGTTCATTGAGTGATGTAGCAAGTGAGTCCATGGAAATGTGGAGACACCACATTCAGTAATGTCACCATCGATCTCACCAGGGATTTGTCAGTATTGGGAAGCTATCAAGCTTACTGTAGTGGAAACAACGTTTTCTGAAAACTGATTGTTTTTGAGATGGGATCTAACTGTTCCCAGGTTGTGGACTCATGAGCTTGAAGCAACCTTTCCACTTTAGCTTCCTGAGTGTCTGAGACTGCAGCTGCATGCAAATGTGCCTACTTTCCTAATTCAGAATTCCAAATGAAACTTCCAAATTTCTCATGGGCAGCGAATACAGTTATCTTCCTTGAAGTGACAGGCTCACTTTATTCATTTTGGAGAAAATGTTTGTGTCAGTCTTTCTCTAAAGTGAAGATGGTATTCCATGCTAAAAGCAGCTAATTCATCACACATGCAAACAATGGTCCAACTGAGACATGCATCCTGCTCAGTATGCAGCCGGTGCTCTGTGTGCTCTCCCAATACAGAGGAGACACTTAATGGTCATGATTGAGTAAAATAGATCATCTTCACTGTTCTAAGAACACACACTTTTCCCCTCCCCCTGACACCCCCCTGTTTGCTTGTGAGGGTTTTGAACTCTAAGCCTTGCACTTGTTAAGCAGAGCTCAACCCCTTGCCCTTTGTATGCTTTGTTATTTTTCTTGAGTTATTGCCTGGGCCTAGCCCCGGGCAATAATGCCCTTATGTACAGGCTCCCAAGTAGCTGGAGCCATGACCAGGTCCCCATAACTTTTTGCCCCCCCTCTCCAGGCTAGCCCCCATCTGTGATCTACCTGATCTCCTTGGTAGCTGGGATTGTAGGAATGGGCCACTGCATCCAGTGTTAAGAACATTCTTTTTGTTGTGGGGAGGGGGGAGGAGGGAGCTTGAGCTGAGGGCCTTGGCACTGTCCCTTAGCTTTTTTCATTCAAGGCTAGTGTTCTACCTCTTGAACCATAGCTCTACTTCTGGCTTTTTGCTGGTTAAATAAAGTTAAGAGTCTCGTGGACTTTCCTTCCTGGGCTGGTTTTGAACTGTGATCCTCAGTCTTAGCTTTCCTGACTAGCTAGGATTACAAATGTGAGCTACCCATGCCCAGCTAGGTTCAGCAAGTAACTGTATGTGTGTTTGTGTGTGCGCGTGTATGTGCAGGTGTGTCTATGTATATCTTCTCTGCATTATTTCTCTTAATGCCTATAATGACTCTCTAAGGTAGGTTATATATGTCTATTCTCATTTTACGTTAGATGAAGCAGAACACTAGAGGTTAAGTTGTTGTTTGAAGCTAACATCAGAACCAAGATTTAAAGCCAGGTTCCAGAAATGAGACCATTCTCTCCTTCATAACCCTGAGCACCTAAACAAACTCAAGAAGGCAGTTAGTTAGCCGTTACCTGCAATGGAGAAAGTGTAGGAGTGGACACGGCACCAATGCTGGGGGTGTGTATATCATGTGGATACTTTATTCTGACCTCTGCCCTTTGCCCTTTCAGGATGACTTCTCGCGATGAGCTGATACAGCAGGTGCTACGGGAGCTGCAGGAAGCCGTGGACTCCCAGGGTCTGGAGGGTCTTGTGACTGCTGCACTGGAGGCCAAGCGGGTCTTGTCTTCCTTCACCCTTCCCAGTGGCCGGAAGGAGAGCCTGGGGCTCCAAGTGCTGGAGGTAGATTCTGTGGCTCTGAGCCTGTACCCAGAAGATGCCCCCCGGAATATGCTGCCCCTGGTGTGCCAGGGTGGTGGCAGTCTGCTGTTTGAAGCGGCCAGCACGCTCCTGTGGGGGGACACGGGCCTCAGCCTGGAGCTGCGGGCCCGCACTGTGGTGGAGATGCTGCTCCACAGGCAGTATTACCTGCAGGGCATGATCGACTCCAAAGTGATGTTACAGGCCGTGCGCTACTCCCTGTGCTCAGAGGAGTCCCCCGAGATGACCAGCCTGCCTCCTGCCACACTGGAGGCCATCTTCGATGCAGATGTCAAGGCCACCTGCTTCCCCAGCAGTTTCTCCAACGTGTGGCATTTGTACGCCCTGGCCTCTGTCCTTCAGCGCAACATCTACTCTATCTACCCCATGCGCAACCTCAAAATCCGACCTTACTTTAACCGGGTCATCCGACCACGCCGCTGTGGCCACATGCCGGCCACGCTGCACATCATGTGGGCTGGCCAGCCCCTCACCAGCCATCTCTTCCGCCATCAGTACTTTGCCCCCGTGGTGGGACTGGAGGAGGTGGAGGTGGATGGTGCTCCTCACCCTGCACCGGGTCCTCCCTCGCTGGCCCAGCTGCCACCACCAGCCAAGACCCTGGAACTGCTCACCTATCAGCCTGGCCTCAGCTACTCTCACCTGGGGGAGCACCACCATGTCACCAAGAGCACCTTCTACCGCTGGCGCCGGCAGTCCCAGGAGCACCGGCAGAAGGTGGCCACCCGCTTTTCGGCCAAGCACTTCTTACAGGACAGTTTCCATCGGGCCGGGTGCCTCGTGCCTCTGCAGCAGTTTCTCCAGATGTTCCCCGAGATCTCCCGCTCTACCTACTATGCCTGGAAGCACGAGCTGCTGGGCTCAGCTGCAGACCCTGCCCTGGACCCTGCTCCTAGGGAGGTGACAGCCATGGCGAAGTTGCTAGGGGAGAAAGCCACCAAGGGGCCAGAGTGCTCTCCCCCCGCCGGATCCAGCCCAGGAATGGTCTTAATGCAACAGGCCAAGTCCTACCTGGAGCGCTGCATCGCCCTGAACACAATGGTGCCCTATCGCTGCTTCAAAAGCAGGTTCCCTGGCATCTCCAGATCCACCTACTACAACTGGCGGCGGAAGGCCCTCCGGAAGAACCCCAGTTTCAAGCCAGAACCGCTTGTGGAAGTCCCCCTGGCTCCCCAACCAGTGTCTGTGGGGAAAGAGACTCTGCCCCCTTGGAAGGATGAGGTGGCAGAGACGGTGGAAAAAGCCACAGATAAGGGGCCCCCTGCTCCCCGAGAGCTCCCGTCCCCCTGGAGGTCCCTGTCACGTTGGCAGAAACGCCTGCGCGAGGCTGCCCGCAAGCAGGTGCTGAGTGGGTATCTGCCCTTCTGTCGCTTCCGTCTCCGTTACCCTCATCTGGCACCCTCTACCTTTTGGGTCTGGAAGAGTCTTGCCCGGGGCTGGCCCAGAGCCCTGGCCAAGCCCCAGGTGCCAACTCCATGTGTGGGCACTGGGAAGCAGGAGGCTGAGGAGAAGCAGCAGGAGAAGGAGGCTGTTGGGAAGGTGACAGCCCTGCCGGGAGGAACCCCGGCAGTGGGGGCTTCCTTAGAAAAGGATCCAGAGGAAACTCAGGGAGGATGGCCTTCCAGAGAGGGCGCCATGGCCCCGGTTGAGCCCCATAGCCATTCCCTGTCCAGCCAGCCTGTGGTGGCAGCAGTGGGTGTGGAGAATAGCCAGTTGCTGGTGGTGGACGTCCCCACCACAACATTCAAGGCCCAGGCGAAGCTCTTCTTGCAGAAGCGCTTCCAGTCCAAGAGCTTCCCCTCCTACAAGGAGTTCAGCGCCCTCTTCCCCCTCACTGCCCGCTCTACCTACTACATGTGGAAGCGAGCCCTTTATGAAGGCCTTACCCTTGTGGATGGCTGACTCTGGGATGCTAAAAGGGGCTGAAAGCAAGAGGGCGGGGACTAGTTTGGGACTTGTTTCCTGGCTTGGCCACTGTGCCCTTTGGCTACAGTGACTTGGAGCGCATGCTTGTGTTATTTCCTGGCTCTAGGACAGAAAAGAGCCAGAAAATCAATCACCTGGTCTCTTGCTACAAGAGCACTGGTGTTGTCTTTGGTTGTTGGCTGGTTCTGTTTTTATAGTTGTGTTTTAGTTTCTTTGTTTTGATTCAAGCGGATTGCCTGGGCTCCCTCACCAGTGTGGGCAGCTGTATGTTTGGGTGAGGGGATAGAGAAATATGGCTAGCTAAGGCTGCTTTCTACTTTTCCTGGGAAAGAGGAATATTCTGGCCATCTGTCCCATTAGGCAGAATACGCCTTCAGTTTCTTTGGGGAGTGGCACCCTCTACCAGATATTTTCAGAGGAACATTTTTGGTGCCAGTTTGGGTGGCAGGCTCAGCAAGAGGAACAGAGTTTAGAAAGAATGTCGATGGCCTAAAAGGAAAGTGGTGAGGCACATGAGATCACAGGTTCAGGCCTGGTCCCTGCTGGGGGGTTGTGCTGAGCCTCTTCTCAAAGTCTGATCTTTAAGAGGCACAAAGTGGGCAGGAAGGGACTGTTTGCATTTTCTAAGAGTAAAGTTGGAAACCAAACCAAACAAAACCAAAGAAATAAAAGTGATACATTCCTCATAACCTGTGGTGTTTGTTTTTGTTGGATGTGGCTGTTGGTTCGCATAGTCCTCTTTGGCAAATGGAGACTGAGTGCCCATTTCTGTCTTAATGAAATGAGATGGGCTCACAACTAGGGCTTGGGGAGCAGAAGGAATTACATTGGGGTCTGGGCCTTGACTTGGATCTAGAAGTGACAGCTAAGGACATGAAGAGTCCTTTCTGATAGGAGAGTCCACGAATACTGTGTGTGCTCAAGGCCAGGCCTGCACTAATGTTCCTATGCCTAATTTAGTTCTTGCTATGAGCTTAGGCGAGGCCCAGTCAGACAAAGAAACCACACCCCACCTCACCACGTTTAATTTGTATGTTCTGTCTGTAGGAACTGAGCTCTTCTGGGGCTTGAACTTTTGTGCTGAAGGCTAGCATCCTACCACTTGAGTTACAATTCCACTTCCATCTTTTGGTGATTAATGGGAAGTAAGAATGTCATGGACTTTTCTACCCAGACTGGTTTCAAACTGTGATCCTCAGATCTCAGCCTCCTGAGTAGCTAGGATTATAGGTGGGAGCCACTGGGACCCAGCTTGAGAGTCACTTTTTTTTTTTTTTTTTTTTTTGTCTGTCGTGGGGCTTGAACTCTGGGCCTGGGCACTGTTCCTGAGCTCTTTAGCTCAAGGCCAATGCTCTACCACTTGAGCCACAGCACCACTATTAGTTTTCTGAGTGGTTTATTGGAGATAAGAGTCTCATGGACTTTCCTGCCCAGGCTGGCTTTGAACCACAATCCTCAGATCTCAGCCTCTTGATAGCTAGGATTACAGGTGTGAGCCACCAGCACCCAGCTTCACTATTTTGTTTTGTTTTGTTTTGTTTGGTGGTCATGGGGCTTGAACTCAAGGAACGGGTGCTATCCCTCAGCTTTTTGCTCAAGGCTAGCTCTACCACTTTAAGCCACAGCTCCACATCCTGTTTTTAGGTGGTTAACTGGAGATGAGAGTCTTACTGTCTAGAGCTGGTTTTGAACTGTGGTCCATAGATCTCAGCTTCCTGAGTAGCCAGGATTATAGTCATGAGCCACCAGCACCCAGCTTCAGAGAGTCACTATTACTCTTTTTCGTTCTCTAGATGGTTCATATTCCACTTCTGATATTTTTCTTATTTGCTTATTTCCTACCACCTCTTCTTTACCCTTCCATATCAGACAGAAATAGGCCTTGAGAAAAGTAGAGTCCCTCCCCCACCTTTTTTCCCCCCTGACATGCTTACAATACTATATTTCCAAGCAGGTGGATTAGTTCTTGGCACATAGCGCATCCTCTGCTTTTTTTCTTTTAATGTGTGTGTGGTGTGTGTGTGTGTATGCACATGCATGCTGGTACTGGGGCTTGAACTCAGCCAGAGTGCTATCCCTTAGCTTTTTTTTCACTGAAGACTGGTGTTCTATCACTTGAGCCACAACTCTACTTCTGGCTTTTTGCTGATTAACTGGCTTTTACCTAGGATCCTTAGGTTTCAGCCTCCTGAGTAGTTAGTTTTACAGGTGTGAGCCACTAGTGCCCAGCTAGTAAGTGCATTTATCCTTCCTCCTTTGTGTATGCATGTATATATGTGTGTGCCAGCATTGCAGCTTGAACTCAGGGCCTTACTCTCTTGCTTAGCCTTTTCACTCTCAAGTCTAGTGCTCTACCACTTTAGTTCTACCTCTAGTTCTGGCATTTTGCTGGCTAAGTGGAGATGAGTCTCTTGGATTTGTCTGCTCAAGCTGTCTCTTAACTATGATCCTTAGATCTCATCCTCCTGTAGTAGCTGGGATCACAGGTGTGAGTCATAGGTGCCCAACATTGAGATTTGGCTTCTATCAAACCTAATCAGTCTTACTTCCTGAATATTTCTCAGACCATTTCCCCCTCCATCCTTCACAGCCACCCTGTAATCTATGCCAGCAGCTGCTCTCATCTTTGATACTGAAATGATTTGCAAATTGAATCTGCCTCCTCTCAGACTATCCTGTTGCTTTCTCCTGACAAAGGCCAGAAGGATCTTACTAACACCTTCCTCTCATTCTGCTGGATTTCTCTTTCCCTTAGCACAAAATTCAAACTTAATGAGGCCTACCTAGTCTAACCCCTACCCTCTTCTCATTTCTTCTAGACCTTTCTCCATATCTGTACCCACCTCCTCCCCTAGCACTTAACCCAGGGCATTGTTGATTCTGTCTCATGATCTGGATTTAGCTCTAGAGTCTCCACTGAAGCCCTACTGCTCATTTAAGGTTATGAAGAGGTTTGACCAGCCGGGCACTGGTGGCTCTCGCCTGTAATCCTAGCTACTCAGGAGGCTGAGATCTGAGGATCGCAGTTCAAAGCCAGCCCAGGCAGGAAAGTCCGTGAGACTCTTTTTTTTGGGGGGGGGAGGTTCCCAAGTTTTATTCAAGAACTCATACAAAATATTCCAGATAAATGAATTTTAATCCTTGTCTTCCTCCTCTTCTTCGTCCTGGTTAATCTGGAAGTAACGTAATTCATAACTCTCTTTGCTGTTAGCAACTACGCGTAACCAATCACGTAGATTATTCTTCTTCAAATATTTTTTGGTGAGATATTTCAAATACCTTTTGGAGAAAGGCACCTCAGAGGTTACAGTGATCTTGCTTTTGCTTCTCTCGATGGTGACCACTCCTCCACCAAGATTTCCAGCTTTCTCGTTCACCTTGATTCTCTCTTGGAGAAACTGCTCAAAATTGGCAGCATCCATGATTCCATCTTCTACAGGGGGAGTGCAGTCCAGGGTGAACTTCAGAACCTGCTTCTTTTTTTTTTGCCCCCCTTCACCACAAGCTTTTTCACGGGCGCCATGGCGGCAGCGGAGGCAGAAAGGGCCCGTGAGACTCTTATCTCCAATTAACCACCAGAAAACTGGAAGTGGCTCTGTGGCTCAGGTGGTAGAGTGCTAGACTTGAACTGAAGAACTCAGGGACAGGGCTTGGGCCCAGAGTTCAAGCCCCTTGACCACCACCAACAAAAAAGTTTTACCAAGGGGTGTTCCTATTTGGCTGTGATAGCAATGTATGGCCAGCAGGTGGCAATCTGGTGCAGCAAAAAGTTTATTGGTTCCCAGTGGGGCCAGAACAGCTTATTTAAAATTCCTTTCTCCTTTGGGTATGAGAGTGCAGTCCCAACCTGCCTCATAAAAAACCAGATTGAAGCAGGGGAGGGGGAGAGGGTGGCTCATGCTTGCAATCCTACCCAAGAAACTGAGATCTGAAGATCCCAGTTTGAAACCAACCTGGGCAGGACCATGAGACTCCTATCTCTAATGAATCACAGAAAAAGCCAGAAGTGTTACTGAGGCTCAAGGGGTAGAACGATAGCTTTGAGCACAAAGAGGCTCAGGGACAGTGCCCAGGCCCAGTGTTCAAGCCCAGGGCCGTCGCCCTCCTTTCCCCCCCTAAAAAAAAAAAAGCCTAATTGAGGCTTGCTCTCAGCCTTGCAGTCAGCCAGATCCAGTCTTCTAATTTCTGGAGCAGAGGGGTCTAAAAAAAAAAAAAAGACCACATCTGGAGCTGGGTGTTGGTAGCTCACATCTGTAATCCTATTTACACAAGAGGCTGAGATCTGAGGATCTCGGTTCAAAGCCAGCCTGGGCAGGAAAGTCTATGAGACTCATCTCCAATAAACCACTCAGAAACAAATAAAAACAAAAACAAAAAAACACGAAAGGAAGTGGCGCTGTGGTTCAAGTGGTAGAGTGCTAGCCTTGAGCTGAGAGCTGAGGGACAGTGCCCAAGCCCCACGACTGACAAAACCCCCAAAACAAATAAATCTGGGGCACAGTACTAGTGTGTAATTCTAATTATTGAGGAGGCTGAGATTTGAGGATCACAGTTCAAAGCCTGCTTGTGTAAGATAGTCCAGGACACTCTTATCTCCAATTTCTCCACAATTAAGTGCTAGCCTTGAGCATGAAGAGCTCAGGGACAGTGCACAGGCCTTGAGTTCAAGGCCATGACAGAAAGAGAAAGAATGAATGAAAGAAAGAGAGAGGGAAAGAGAAAGAAAGAAGGAAAAAGAAAAAATAAAAACAACAATAAAAAACCTGGGGGCTGTGGATGCAACCCAATAGCAGAATACTTGCCTAGTATTTACAAATCCCTGAGTTCTGATCCTAGCACTGCAGGGCAAAACATCTGGATCACCACACTGGGGACTGGATTCTAGGGCTCACCTAGATCTGCTGACTCCTACCTTTGACACTGCTGTAACTCACTTTCCTACCTGAAGATGTGGTTTTGTCAAGCCTGTGGTGTGGTTCCACTAAGAGCTATGTGGGTATTTGGACCAGTAACCACACCTTCCCACTGGAGATCCTCCTATTGGAGTCCAATTCCTACTTTCTAGAGGGAGACTAATGGCCAAGGAGATGCATGCTCAGAGTTACTCTCCAAAGATGCTCCTGTATCAAGATGGAAAACTTTTTTTTTTTTGGTCAGGTCAACACTGAGCACTAAACCTATAGCAGAAAATCAAGCTGCTGGAAAAAAAATGGTATGTCAATATTTATTGATTCAAAAAGGGTTTTATAAGTAGGGTTAAATTATTCTTGTGCAGAAAAAGGCTGTTTTCATTTATAATCTCTTTGGAAGATGGGGTACCTATGCTGTGGCCATATTTGTCAAGAATGTTTCATACTAATTGAGAAGTTGACATTTGTTGAATTTTTTTCTTTTTTGGGGTCCGGTTGTGGGGACTTGAACTCTGGGCCTAGGCACTGTCTCTCAGCTCTTCAGCTCAAGGCTAGTGCTCTACCACTTGAGCCACAGCACCATTTCCGGCTTTTCCTTTTTGCGTGTGTGGTGCTGAGGAATCGAACCCAGGGCCTCAGGCATGCAAGGCAAGCACTCTATCACTGAGCCACCTTCCCAGCCCTGACATTTGTTGAAATTATTTGTACATTTTTCTTCTACATTTTCTGGCACCATTTTTTTTTTTTCATGGATGCCTACACAGGAAAACTTTCCAGGGCTGGGAATGTGGCTGAGTGGTAAAGTGCTTGCCTAGCATGCATGAAGCCCTTATTTTTTTTCCAGTATCATATACACAAAAAAGCCAAAAGTGGTGCTGTGATTCAAGTGATAGAGCACTAGCCTTGAGCTAAAGAAGCTCAGGGACAGTGCCCAGGTGGTGAGTTCAAGCCCCAGGACTGGCAAAAAAGAAAAAAGGAAGACATTCCAATGAAAAAGTGAATAAAAAAGGAAAACAGGCCATGTACCAGTGGCTTACACCTGTAATCCTAGCTACTCAAGAGGCTCAGATCTGAGGAGTGAGACTCAAAGCCAGCCTGGGCAGGAAAGTCTATGAGACTCATCTCCAATTAAGCACCAGAAAACCAGAAGTGGCACCATGGCTTGAATGGAAAAAGCACAGGGACAGTGCCCAGCCCTGAGTTCAAGTCCCACAACTGACCAAAAAAAAAGCATGAAATGGGAAGTGGAGCTGCGATTCAAGTGGTAGAAACTCAGGGTGGAGGGAAAAAAGGCTAAGGAAGAGTTAGAGATCCTGAATTCAAACCCTAGCACTGGCACAAAAACACAAAAATTAAAAGAAGAAAAAGCAGAATGTGAGGTTCTATATGCCGTGACAACATTCTGTGTCACCAGGAGGTAATCAGTTCTAAAAATATTAAGTATAAAAGTTTCACTCGAAACAAAACAAGAAAACAAGTAGGTAGAACACAAGCAATTCTTTTCCTTATCACTCAGATTTCCCGGGGGGCGGGGGGAAGGTCCTGAATTCAGGGAGATAATCTCCTCTACCATGATACATGAAGTTGCTCCTCAAATATTTCACTCATCTGCCTGAGGTGTTGTGTAGTCCTGCTCACAGGAGGACATAGCAAGTAGAGCAGGCTCCTCTCCACCCATCTCTGGTAGGCCAGGGTTTAGGCTGTAAGCTTAGGAGATCTATTTGGCTTTAACGCTTGTTTCGCAACAGATCCATCCATGTGAAATGTACAAATGCAGGGGTAAGGTAAGGAAGCAGTGCTGGCTTTGCCTGGCCTCTCATAGCTCATCCCGACTACTCACCCAACCAAAGCTGCTCAGGGCCAAGTCTTCTAGAAGGGTAGGCTTCCTATGAGTCTACAAGACATGCCTGTGTTACTCCCCTGATGCCGCTGGGTGGCTGCTGGGAGAGGTTCATTCAGGGACTGAAAATGTAATTCAGTAATAAAGTATTTGCCCGGGAATTGATCCCCAGCACCATAAGGAAAAAACAAAACAAAACAAAACAAAAAACCCTATTTTGCTACTAAACTGGAAACAGGCACCTGACACCAAGCAGTTGCCAGAAAGGACTGGGCAGGCTGAGAAGCAAAGCTTGGGACCTCCAAGGTAGCCTGCTCCGGCCCCCACGCATGCGCTGTCTGCCCCCCTTCTCAGGGGAACCTGGTGTGATTTTCCTCCCCAGTAGTGACACCAGGCTTACCTGTAGGGTGTGACTGGCAGGTTCTTAAGTATTCTAATGAAGGAAAGAGGAGTAGAGGAACGTTTAGGGAGATGAGAAGGAGCAGAAAGTAGGTTTAATGATATAAAAAATTTTCCATGGAAAATGACTTTGAAAATAGCATGAAATCCGCTTAACTCTAATGGTGCTTTCATGCTAGGCAGAGAGAGAGAGCTAGAGGGATGGGGCGGGAAGGGGAAGGAAAGGGGAACAAGCACCCGGGAGGCTGGCAGAGGCTGCTCAGCCTGGGATGGCCACTGGGGTGCCAGTAGACAGGAAGGCTACAGGGGTCCTCCCCAGAATCTCACACCAACTGCTCTCCACAGAAGCCCTCTAAGTTCAAAAGATGTCACACTAATTTTTCTACCTAGGCTGGCTTCAAACCATGATCTTCCTAATCTCAGCCAGCCTCCCAAATAGCTAGGATTTAGGGGCATGAGCCAGTGGCACTTGGTTTTTGGCTCAAGGCTTGACCCTCTACCACTTGAGCCTCAGCTCCACTTCTGGCTTTTAGCTGGTTAATTGGAGATAAGAAGGTTAGGGACTTTCTTTCCCAGGCTGACTTTGAACCTCAATCCTCAGATCTCAGCTTCCTGAGTAGCTAGGATTACAGGTGTGAGTGAGCTACTGATGTCTGGCAATACTTTTATGTGTGTGTGTGTGTGTGTGTGTGTGTGTGTTGGTTGTGGGTATTGAACTCTGGGCCTGGGCCCTGTTCCTAAGCTCTTCAGCTCAAGGCTAGCACTCTACCACTTGAGCCACAGTGCCACTTCCGGTTTTCTGGTGGTTAACTGAAGATAAAAGTCTAATGGATGTTCCTATCCAAGCTGGCTTTGAACCGTGATCCTCAGATCTCAGCCTCTTGAGTAGCTAGGATTACAAGCGTGAGCCACTGGTGCCCAGCAACACTTTTGGTTTTAACGTTAGTTTCTTCCAAAATCAGGACCTTGTGATATATTATAAACTGCAACAGAGGGAGGCAATGGTGCCCAGGGCCTGGATGGATGGACCTGCACCAGACATGGAGAGATGGAGAAAGTCTTCCTGGGTTGGAGCTGCAGCAAGCCTGGTTGGTGTGTAGGAGCAGGCATATCTCTGCTGAAGGAGCCTCTCAGAACTCAGGGTGGTGAGGGGAAGAGGGACGTTAGGGGAGGAAGGGGCTGAGGATACAAGGCCTGGAGCTGGAAGCTCCAGAAAGATATTGATAGAGCCATTTGGTTCCCTGTACTTTGAAGCCCAAACCTAATTTCCTGATTTCCTAGAAGTGAATTGGCCATGATGGAGTGTTTATATGACAGAAAGAGATAGATTCTACAAATCCGCCAGGTGATGCTCCTCCAGGTGGAAGGCCTCTGCTTCTGTCCTTGCACATCTTGCACCGGCCAGTCCTCCCAGTCAGACACCAGCCCAGAGAAGCCTGATCCTACCACACGTCTCCCCTTTACCACTTCCCTGCACTGTCTGCACGCATCCATCTGTCTGTCTGCCCTAGATAGTAGAAATACATCTCACTTGTTTGCTGCCTTTTCCTTCTGCTGAGACAGTGGCTGGCACATAGTAAGTACCCCAAATGTTTACTGAAGTAAGAAATGATGCTGGGGGTGTGGCCTAAGTAGTAAAACACTTGCTTAGTAGGAACCAAGCCCTGAGTTTAACCTTCAGTTCCCTCTCCTCCCCCCCAAAAAAGGAAAGTAGGGTGCCCATGGCTCAAGCCTATACATTTGGGATTTCGATTAAACACAAATATTTTAGGCATACGTACATTTAGTAACTGTTCATTGTTACTTGAAATTCAAATATAACAACTATAGTTGGCATCTGCAAGTACTGCCATTGAGGAGAAACTGCGCATGCTGTGAATGCCTAACAGCTGGGTGCCAGTAGCTCACACTTGTAATCCCAGCTACTCAAGAGGCTAAGATCTGAGGATTGTGGCTTGCAGCCAGTCTGGGTAGGAAAGTCCATGAGACTCTTATCTCCAATTAACCACCAAAAGTGCCAGAAATGGAGCTGTGGCTCAAGTGGTAGAATGCTAGTCGAGCAAAAAAGCTCAAGGACACCATCCAGACCCTGAATTCAAGCCTCAGTACTGGTGTGTGTGCGTGTGTGCATGTGTACATACACATGTATGTATATATGTATGTATCTGGCAGAGCTGGTGGTAGAGCACTTGCCTGGCACACGTAAGGCCCTGCATTCAACTCCAGCATCAAACAGTAGAGCTCCTCCACTATCCTGTGTCTCATCCTCCCCTGATCCCAAATCTGTATTTTGTCCTGGAACAATAGAGTAACAGCCAATTCTTACTTCCTAAGCAAAAGGTAACATTCCTGTAAGGTGTAAACATGGCCTAACATCTAATCACCGCCCCTAAAGACTCTTCTCTGGATCTTCTGGGATTGCTGAGAAGCAGAACCTCCAGGGTCTCTTCCTTACTTGGGTGATATTTGGGCTCATTTATTATTGCCTCTGGGTGGCAAGTATCTGGGAAGGGGAGGAGATGGGAAGGGCTCAGACCCACAGACTAGAATGATGTGCAGCATTTATGTTGGAAGTCTGTACAGAGTAAAAGACTTAATTAAATTTAAATGTAATTAATTTTAACCAAATTAAATGTGCCTAGGGGAGGGAGGTGGCTTCTAGATGGTGAAGAGGAGGAAGCTGGGTGCTGGAGGCTCATGCCTGTAATCTTAGCCACCCAGGAGACTGAGATCCAAGGATTGTGGTTCGAATCCAGCCTGGGCAGAAAACTCTGTGAGACTCTATTTCCCAGTAAACTACTCAGAAGAAGCTGGAAATGGCCCTGTGGCTCAAGTGGTAGAGCACTAACCTTAAGCACAAAGAGGCCCAGCTATCACACTCAGGACTATTGCCCTAGGACTGGCAAAAAGAAAAAAAAAAGGAGAACAAAGAATTCTAAGAGGGAATACTTAAAACACTTAGAACAAGGGGAAATAGAGTCTCACCCTATGCAAACCCAGGTGAGGTGGGCTGAGAATGTGACCAGGGCAGGTGAAGGATTCACCTGCCTCCGGTGAGCCAGATCTGTAGACTAGAGATGCCTATTGCAGTAGATTTCACAACTTGGGGTGACCTCCAGTCCCTATTAGCCTGGAAGTTGTGTATAAAATTGTGTATGTAGCTATACATTGGTGACTCATGCATGTAATCCTAGCAACTCAGGAGGCTGAGATCTGAGAATCATGGTTCAAAACAGCCTGGGTAGGAAAGTCTGTGTGACTCTTATCTCCAATAAATTATCAAAAAGCTGTAAATAGAGTTGTGGCTCAAGTGTCAACCTTGAGCAAAAAAGGTAAAGGACAACACCCAGGTTCTGAGTTCAAGACCCAGTACTGGCATACACCCCCCACACCATCAAAAAAAAAGTCTTTGTAGGTCTGCATTTTTCTGGTAAGAATCTGCAGCAATCAGAAAATTCTCAAAGGGATTTGTGTCCCCAAAGATATCAAGATTGGAGTTCATTGTTAGCTGGGTACTGATGGCCCAAGCTTGTAATCCTAGCTACTCAAAAGGCTGAGTTCTGAGGATTGCAGTTTGAAGCCAAGCCTGGGCAGAAAAGTCCATGAGACCCTTATATCCAATTAACCACCAAAAAGCCAGAAGTGGAGCTGTGGCTTAAGGGGTACAATGCTAGCCTTGAGTGAAAAAGCTAAAGAATAGTGCCCAGGCCCTGAGTTCAAACCCTAAGACCCAAACAAACAAAAGTTCATTGTTGCTGGGTGTGGTGATTCATGCCTCTAATCCTAGCATTTTAGGAGGTGGAAGTAGGAAGGTGGAAAGTTCTAGACCAGCCTGGACTACATAGTGTTCTGAGAACTTGTCTTATGAAAGAGTGAGGAACAGGGGAGGATAGAAGGAAGAAAAACCAAGGAAGGAAGGAAGCAAGCAAGGAAGGAAAGGGCAAAATTTTGTATTGTCTGTCAGCAAAAGTAGGCCCAACGCCTCTCCATTCCCCCACAAGTACTGTTGGATTCCTGAGCCTCCAGTTCTCTGGGGGTGTCTATCCTACAGGAGCCCCCAGCACTTCTCACCATGGCTCTGCCTGTGTGACACTGTCTGATTTATCTGTGGCAGCTGAGTCTTCTCATAGACTTGTATCCATCGCCTCCTCCAACTCCAGCTTTGCTCTCTCGTGTTCCGTACTTTCCCTCTCCTGAAGCAGTTCTCAAATGTCACTGATGAGTGATGAGCAAAGTCCCCAGTGCTAAATTTGGAGTCACCTCAGGGTATCTCCTCCTCCCCTTCCTCCTCCGGCTCCACTCCCTTCTTCTAACCCTCCTCCTCCTCTCTCCTCCTTTCCCTTCCCTCTTCTCCCCTTTCTCTTCTGCAAAGTTGCCCTCTTGACTTCCCACTATTCCTTGTTTGTCCTTCTTCCTGACTTGTGAGTGTTTCTTTATGTTTTAAATGGTGAGTTTAAAAACAAACAGGTAATACATGGAACACAAGGGAAAGAAATCAAACAGAATGATAGAGCAGCAGAGCAGAGTGGCAGCTGCTTCTGCTCCCTGGGTGTCAGGGCCCCCAAGGTGCTCCCCCAGGAGCCACGGTGCCCACTGTGCTTTGAAGTCCTTCCGGAGCTGTGCCTGCTGGTATAGTAGTAGCACGGGACTGCAAGAGTGTGTATTGACATTCAGATTTCAGAGACTTGGGACATGGCTCAGGTGGTAGAGAACTTCAATGAGTGAAAGCATCGGATACCAGTTCTAGTCCAGGTCTCAGACCAAACAAACCCAAAACAAACAACATCAAAAACCAAAACAGCGTCTTATTACTTGGAGATGCTTTGAGCTGAGAAGGTGGTCAGAATTCACTGGGGCTAGTGAACATGGGCTGAGAAAACATAGCTCCCAGACTTCCCATGCTCTCTGGTCCTTAGGGACCCTGATTAGAACCTCAATTAGGAAAGGGACTTTTCACTTTATGGAGGGGGAAGCAGGGTTCTGGGAAGGAGGGGACTGTTGGTACATATCTTAGTCAAATGAAATTTGGTCAGTTTTTTTTTTAAGTATATATTGATTGTACAAAGGATTTTCACAATGGATTCACATGAGCTTATCATTACATTTTATTCAGTTTCTCTCTCTCTCTCTCTCTCTCTCTCTCTCTCTCTCTCTCTCTCTTTCTTTGTAGGCCATGAGGTTTGAACTCTGGGCCTGGGTGCTGTCCCTCAGCTCTTCAGCTCAAGGTGAGAGAGAGCTCTACTACTTGAGCCAGAGCTCTACTTCCGGTTTTCTGGTGGTTTACTGGAGATAAGAGTTTCACAGACTTTCCTGCCTGGGCTAGCTTTGAACCTCGATCTTCAGATCTCCGCCTCCTGAGTAGCAAGGATTACAGGCATGAGCCACTGGAGCCCAGCTTCAGAGTAATCTTTCTTTCTCTTTCCCTGTCCCCTCATCCCCCTATCTAACAGCCTTCAGTGAGGTTTGTTACGCCCTTTTTATACAGATGTAATGTATTTCAATATTATTATTATTTATCATTCCCTTTCCCTCTCCTACTCCCCACCATCCCCCAGAGAGTTACAATGATGTTCTCTCTGTATATTTATGTATATATGTATTCATGTATATGTGTGTCCTTTAGGTCTACATTCCACAGAAAAACAAAAATATACCATATTTGGCTTTTTTGAGCTTTGCTTGCTTTACTCAGCATGGTGATTTCCAGTTCTACCCATTTTTCTGCAAATGACATAATTTATTTTTTTCTTTATGGCTGAATAATTGTGTATGTATGCATATTTTCCTTAGCCTTTCATTGTCAAGTGCATGGCCTGTATCCAGCAAACCTTGGATTGTGTGTGTGTGTGTGTGTGTGTGTGTGTGTGTGCGCGCGCGCGCGCGCGCGCACTGGGTCTTCAACTCAGGCTCTCTCAATCTTGCTGGGCTTTTATGCTCAAGTCTGGTGCTCTGGCACTTGAGCCACATCTCCAATTCCACCTTTTTGCTGGTTAACTGGAGATAATAGTCTCATAGACTTTCCTGCCTGGACCAACTGTGAACTGGGATCCTCAGATCTCAACCTCCTAAGAAGTTAGGATTATAGGAATGAACCACCAGTGCACAGCTTTTTTTTTTTTTTTTTAAAGGCAAGGGTCTTCTATTTAGCATTGGTTGACCTCAAACATCATCCTACTACCTCAGCTTCTGAGTGATGGAATTACAGGTGTTGCCACTACATCTGGCTCTGATTTTATACTAGAATAATAGTTAGAAGGGGCTTTCAAGGTGTCCCAGCTGGAAGATAGCCAGAGTCTAGGTTTCATTCACAGAACAGATCTTTATTATGAACCTACCATATTCATTTCTGTTCTAAGCACCGAAGATTCCTCTGCAAAGAAGATCCAGCCAGGTGCTGGTGGCTCAGGCCTGTAAGCAGCTACTCAGGAGACTGAGAGCTGAGGATTGCATTCAAAGTCAGCCAGCTGGCAAAGTCCATGAGATTCTTTGTTGTTGTTGTTTTTTTTTTGGGTCCGGTCATGGGGCCTGAACTCTGGGCCTGGGTGCTGTCCCTCAGCTCTTCAGCTCAAGGCTAGCGCTCTACCACTTGAGCCACAGCGCCACTTCTGGCTTTTTTTCTTTTTGCTTATGTGGTGCTGAGGAATCGAACCCAGGGCCTCAGGCATGCAAGGCAAGCACTCTACCACTGAGCCACCTTCCCAGCCCCATCCATGAGATTCTTTTTTTTTTTGGTCGGTTGTGGGGCTTGAACTCTGGGCTTGGGCTCTGTCCTTCAGCTCTTCAGCTCAAGGCGAGCACTCTACCACTTGAGCTACAGCGCCACTTCCGGTTTTCTGGTGGTTTTATTGGAGATAGGAGTCTCACGGTCTCTCCTGCCCGGGCTGGCTTTGAACCGCGATCTCAGATCTCAGCCTCCTGAGTAGCTAGGATTACAGGCGTGAGCCACCAGCGCCCGGCACATCCATGAGATTCTTATTTCTAATTAACAGAAAATTGGAAGTGGTACTGTGGCTCAATGTGGTAGAGCCCTATCTTTGAGCAAAAGAGCTCAGGGACAGTACCCAGGTCCTGAGTTTTTTTTTAAAAAAGGTCAAGAAACTTTTTCTCATGGAATTTACATTCAGAAGAGGGAAGACTGATCCACACAGAGCACAGAGGGACAGAGCTAGGAGGAAAGTTAAAACTGGGGCTGGTAGAGTTGGAGCAGCTGTTTAAGCCATCTTAGCCTATTTGGCTGGGCTCACTTTTATAATTCTAGTTACTCAGGAGGCTGAGATCTGGGGATCATGGTTCAAAACCAGTTCTAGCAGGAAAGTCTGTGACACTTTTATCTCCAGTTAACTACCCAAAAGCCAGAAAGTAGTAGAGCACCTAACCTTAATCAAAGAGCTCAGCCTATGTGCATCTGATCAAGCAAAATAATATCTATCAAAATGAGCTCCTGGGAATGAACACAAGAGGGGTTTTTCTTCTTTGCTGTTTTTGTTTTCTTTTTGTTCTGTTTGTTTGCTTATTTGTCTTTGGGAGAATAAGGGGAAGCACAGAAATGGAAGGACAAAGGTAAATGCAGCAAGGACACTCACTGGACACTATATTGAAACTGAACTATACAATTTGTGGGTAGGAATGGGAGGGAAAAACCGTGAGAGATGGAGGGAAGGGGTTATGTCAAAAAAGAAACATACTTATTACCTAACTTATGTAACTTTAACCCCTCTGTTCATCACCTTTATAACTGTGTGTGTGTGTGTGTGTGTGTGTGTGTGTGTATGTGTGTGTGTGTGTGTGTGTGTGTGTGTGTGTGTGTGTGTGTGTGTGTGTTTTCTTTTTTTCTAGTCCTGGGGCTTGAACTCAGGGCCTGGCCACTGTCCCTGGGCTTCTTTTGCTCAAGGCTAGCCCTCTACCACTTGAGTCACAGAGTTGCTTCAGCTTTTTCTGTTTATGTGGTACTGAGTAATCAAACCCAGGGCTTCATGAATGCTAGACAAGCACTTTACCACTAAGCCACATTCCCAGCCCAATAATTTGTTTTTTTTTTTTAAGTTCAGGGACAGTGTCCAGGCTCTGAGTTGAAGTGCCAGGACCAGTGTGTGTGTGTGGGGAGGTGTGTGTGTGGGGGTACGCATGCAGACCTATTGGGGGAGGCTCTTTCAGATGAGGCTTGAGCAGTACTGCTGATGTGGGGAGATGTTCCTGGTGGTAGGATCAGGATCTGCATGTGCAAAGGCCAAGGCAGGAGCACAAGGTTTCCACGTGTCTCACTGTGAAGGGAAGAGGCTCTTTGTGCCTTGCAGAACAAGAATGGTCAATTGATGCTCTGTGTTGGAGGCATATTGGGAGCCTGGGTGAACCTGGCTGCAGTTTGGTGCCACACAAGTCTGCTTCCTGGAGCACCCTGCTCACTCTACTTGCCTGGCCTCTGGGTGCGATGATTAGCAGGTGGCTCTCTGAGGCATCTGGAGGGACTCAGAGGCAAGAGTGGGGATGGTCAAGGCCCTAAAGCAGGATGATAATCCTTCACTGGCTTTCAGATTGTGGAATCTTCCCCAGGGTGAGGGTGCGCCTGGAGAAAGCTGTGCTTCATGTCTCTAGGAGGGCATCTGGAGCTGGCATGGGGCTGGGGGAAACGGGGGAGGGGGAGAGCTGTGCTGGGCAAAGGGCCGGCAAGGTCTAAGATGTTTCCTTGCTCAAACACTCAGATGCAACTTTGCCCAGATTTAGGTAGAGAAGGACATGGTGAATCATTTCAGGCAAAAGTGGAAGCTGGTTGCTGTTCTTGAGTTTTTATTTTTCTATCCAACTCTTGTTTGTTGGCAGATAGGGTCAAAGGTACAGAGGATTAATGGAGATAGAAGACTGACAATGAATTTTAAGTCTCCCTAACTTCTCAGCTAGTTGGAAAATTTAGCTCACCTCTCTGAGCCTCAGTTTCAGTCTACAAACTGTGAGTTAGTGCAATAGGGAATGAACCTAATGCTGGCCCAGGTGGCATTCATCAGTCCAAGTCAGAAAATCTGGCCTCACTCTGAGGATTGAGGTTCAAAGCCAGCTACCATTCACTGAGCTGTGGACCCTTGCTGGTCTCAGTCTTTCTGTCTGTCAAGTGGGGGCAGGTAGAGAGCCTGTGGGAAGGTTCTTTAGATACTTAAAATACCATCAATGTACTTGTTCCGACTGGGCACTGGTGGCTCATGCCTGTAATCCAACTACTCAGGAGGCTAAGATCTGAGGATGATGGTTCAAAGGCAACCCTGGCAGGAAAGTCTGTGAAACCTTTTTTTTTTTTTTGGTTGGTTGTGGGGCTTGAACTCTGGGCCTGGGTGCTGTCCCTCAGCTCTTCAGCTCAAAGGAAGCACTCTGCCACTTGAGCCACAGAGCCACTTCCGGTTTTCTGGTAGTAACTTGGAGATAAGAGTCTCACAGGCTTTCCTGCCTGGGGTTGGCTTTGAACTGCGATCGTCAGATCTCAGCCTCCTGAGTAGCTAGGATTACAGGCGTGAGCCACTGGAGCCTGGCAAATGTATGAAACTTTTATTCCCAATTGATCAGAAAAAAAACTACAACACAAAACTAGATGTGGAGCTATGGCTCAAGTGTTAGAGCATATCGTGAATGAAAAAGCTAAAGGGACAATAACCAGGCCCTGAGTTCAAGTCCTAGTATTGGCATACACACAAAACAGTATTTATTCCTGTCTCACTCTAGCCTTACCCACTGGTGCAAAGACAGATGCCCACTGTCTCCTTTGTCCCCTTCCTGTCTGTCTTTGGGGGACCCTTCCCTCTGGGAGTTTCTGTCATTTCCTCCCAGGGCTAGAATAGGCTTTGAAGCCTGCCTGGCTCTTCAGAGGGAGCGAGGTAAAGGCAGCTCAGGGATGTAGGTTGAAAGTGCTGGAAATGCCGACAAGCCCCGTGAGCATCTTTTCTTTTTGTCCAGAACATCTGAGTCTCCCTGTGGGGACTCCTCCGCTCAGAGTAGCGCCTCCCCCTGTGGCAGAGAGGATGTGATAGCCCCCCGAGGGGAGCCCGAGGCAGGCTGAAGCAAGACCGCCACCCTCTCACCCACCCTGGTCATAGCACCAAAAATAGAAGGAGGGCTAGAGTGTCAGCCCCAGGGAGGGGCAGCCCAGGAAGGCCTTTGAAGCAGGACCAGGGCTGGGAGGGAAGGGAAGAAGGCAGAGGGAGGCATGTCTGTTAGTATGCACGGTGCAGCAGCAGCAGCAGCAGCAGCAGCAATTGTCCTTGGATTTTCTGTGTCTCCCCAGACACAGTGGACAGACATCTTCAGCCTAGCTTGGCTACTCCAGAGCCTTGGTGCAAGAGTTATGCTTGGTTCATAACCCACTATCGAACCCTCCTTCTCTGAGCCTCACTTGCTTCTTCTATAGCTTGAGGGACTCTGATTTGATCCTCACCAAGTTTCCTTCCTCCACAACATTATTAGATTCAGGACCCGAAAGATTTGACAGTGCCATCCCTTAACCCACCAACCAGCCTCCACGCCCTAGAGCACAGGGACAGACAGAAGATGTCTGGGACCAGAACAGGCAGGGAGGCATTCAAGAAATTGGTTGTCAGGAGAGACCAGGCATGGACTAGAAGGAGCTGGTGTGCCCGCAGGGGACCCCTTCCTTCTGAGATCCTAGAATTGGTGCTGGGGAAACAGACAGGGAAATGTTTACCGGGTGTGGGGCTGGGCAGGGTGTTTTTATTAACTGGCATGGAAATATGTCACCGTTTTGACAACCTGTGTGACTGTCAGGCAACCTGCTGTCAGTCAACCTGCTTGGGGGAAGGAAGGTCAAAGAAGGCTGTGCGGCCCTGTGAGTCCATGTCTAGTAATTTCTACCATCGGAAACATTCCTTTCCTTGGAGTGGGGCTGGCCCAGGCAACCTTGCCCTCAGGCCTGGCCTGTCACTCGTAGGGACTCTCCTGCCTAGGAATAGAGTAAAAGGAAAGGGCGGCTTCCTCTCCCCTCTCTTTTCCATGCCGCACCATTGGCCCTGTGGTCTGCTTAGGGTGGGATCTTGCCTAGCATCTGCCAACCACAGGCCAGGTGGCTTCAGCTCCTGGCTCCTCATGGTCAGCTGGCTTAGTCCTGGTCTACCTGAGCCCTAGAGAAGAGGTTTTTCCATCCTGTTCCTGCCCAGCCCCATGGAGGACAACTCTGTGGAGGGTTGAAGGTGTGGCTGCAGGAGCAGGTGCCGTTTCTGGACAGCTGATGGGGGGTGGGGGGGTGGTGCTCTTAATTCTTGGTTTAGGGCCCCTGCTTCCCTATGCAGCAATTTCGGTTTCTATTTTAAACAGTTTAGGTTGGTTGCTTCCCTGCTTTCCTGCTGGGTGTTTATAGTGAGGAAAATAATTGGTAATATTTGCACAGATGTGCTGGCTCTGCAGCTCGTCACGGGCACCTTTACCCAGGGGGCCCTCCCTGCCCCCAACCTCTCTGCCAGCTTGAAGAGGGGAGGAACTGAAGCCCCCCCCCCCCCATCCCGCAGGCCTCGCAGCAGCCTGAGGCAGGGAAGTACAGGCAGAGCTGGCAAGCAGGATGCCTCCAGTGCCCCAGGCATGCCAGAGGCAGGCCTCATCCAGAAAGGGAGAGCCTGTGCTCTTAAGGGCGGCTAGGACAAGCTCAGGCTCCATAGGATGGGCCCTTTCTAGTGGGTAGCAGAGGGGTCAGAAAGCCTTTAGGGTCCTGTTTCAGCCTCTGTTTTCTCATGTAGAATCTGAGTTTGTAGCTGAAGTTAGTGACTGAGGTAAAAGCGTGGGGAGAGGTTAACAGTAGTAAACCAAGTCAAGGGAGGTGGTATGAGCCTGTAGTCCAAGCTCCTCGGGAGGCTGAGACAGGAGGATCATTTAAGTCCACATATCATAGGCCATCTTGGCTGATACAGCAAGATCCCATCTCAAAAGAAACATCAAAAAAGGAAGTGAAGGCTAGGGATGTAGTTCAGTGGTAGAGTGTTTTCCTAGAATGTTTGATTTACTCACAGCATCACACTCACCAAACCCCTATTTCTTTGCCAAGTATGGTGGCTCATGCTTGTAATTCCAGCACTTGAAAGAAGGCAGGAGGATTGTAAGTTCTAGACCTGCCTTAGATATTTAGAGAGACAGAAGCAAAAAACAAAAAAAAAAAAGACAAAATAAAGAAAATCACGTAGGAAGTGTCAGTATCTAGTCCAAGCAGGGCCTGGCCGGGAGGACATGCCGCCCAGATCCCATTCCCAGGTAAGGGCAGTGGGTGAGGCTTCAGAATGGGCAAAGCTGAGTAGGAGTTCTTCTCTACCCCGTTATAACACTCAAGTGTTCAAGGTGAGTATGGGCATGCAAGTACTTGCAGCAAACAGCCAGCAGGTTAGCACTTATGAGCTGGCCACTTCACCCAAAGTCGCTTCTCTCCTCTCCTCTCTCTCTGTTTCTCTCTCTCTTTCGGTGCCAATACTAGGGCTTGAACTCATGGCCCTACAGTTGTGCTTAGCTTTTCCGTTCAAAGCTGGTATCCTACCACTTGAGCCAAGGCTCTACTTCCTGTTTTTTGATAATTAATTAGAGGTAAGAGTCTCCCTGGGTAGCTAGGATTATAGGCATGAGCTACCAGTGCCTGCCTCCATATCTTCCCTGAGCCCACATCCAATGACTGATCGAGGAGAGGGTAGAAAAGTTGGGCCTTCACCCATTCTTGGATCAATACTGAAGGGCATCTAGCTCTACCACAGGTTGGACCAGATTGTCATTCTAGACTAGATCACAGCCTGATCTCTCCCTCTGCTCAGATCTCCTTTTTCCTCCCTCCTCTTGCCTCCTCCACCAACACATCTTGTGAGTTCACCTCTGTCCCTTGAGCTTCCTTGCCATGCATCATGTGTGGGCAGATGTGCAGTGTTATGTCTTAAAGGTAGATGCATATAGGATGTAAGTGTACATAATCCACTTCCTCAGAACTCTCCACACACAGCCCCTTTGTTGATCCTGGTAGGCTCCCAGAGGCCCCAGAATGAGAGGAGATGAGAACCCAAAATGAAGGGATTTTGTATTGAGGCTAGAGCCTGAGGCAGGTAGAGATGGCTCCATCTTTACACTACCTACAAGCATCTGCTGGGATGGTAGATACAGGAGGCCAAGAATGGACGAAAGGGGAGTGAGGCTCATTGGCCTGCCATAACCTGTCTCTATCTTTGGTAGCTTCAGGCAGCTCTGTGGAGCCTCAGTCACCCTGGCCCCCATCCCTTCCTCCCTGATGGCTGAGGCCCTGGCATCTAGCAGGGATTTTCTAGCAGGCTCAATCCTGCCTTGCTTTGTGTAAAGTCAAATGCAAGCCATCAGCCTATATCCAGGCTACTCCATGTAGGGGAGTCCTGTGGCAGTGCTGGCTTCTCGTTTCCCTCTCTTTTAGCCCATATGTCAGCTTGTCCGCTGCAGGTCTGATCTGCAGGTGCAGATTGAGAAATGGAGGCCAGCACTGGAAAATAACAGAACACAGGCAATGTTGAGGACAGGTAAGGACAGCAAGAGGCCCAGAAGGCACCAGTACAGAAAAGTTTATTACCAGGATAAATAAATACATAAGGAGGACATTAAAACTGCCAAGGATGCAGGGATTGGGGAGCTGGGCGATGCCTGAGGTATGGGAGGGGGGGTAGGGTGTGGACAGGGAAGGTCAGTAGGGGAACCATCATCCCATGTGAGCTCAAGGTGGGGCACAGAAATGGCTAGGGTCCCCAGCTCGTGAACAGTGGGGTCCAATTGCTTGAACCTCACCTCATTCCCAACGTACTGCCACTCTACTTGCCTGGTACTCCTTAGTGGCTGGGGGAGTCGAGAGCGGCCATGAGTGGAGCTATCAGCGAAGGCCCAAAGCTGGCCAGGGATCCAGCATGAACCCCTCCTCAGAGATGGGAAAACATTGCTGGTCTCTCTGTGAGAGACAGGCTCAATCTTCCTTACAGAGTGCTCAGAAATGGCTGCCATTTGGCAGCTTAGATGTTCTAGAAGAATCCAACCAGCTTAGAAATCCCCATGGGAGGCCCATGACACATCCCTGTCCACAAGTGGCAGGACTTATATGGGAACAAATTTGATCGGATTCCACTCATTCTTCTAAACCTTGCGCAGGGGACACCTCCTCTAGGAAGCCCTTCTGAGCTCTGCTGGCTGCTCAGTAGCCCACATTTGCTCTAATCTCTCTTTCATCTCTATCCTGCACTCCCCAGGCTCCCTCCTGGCTGCCTTTCCTAAAGGGCTGAAGCTACAGTCTGGGACTTAGTGGCTGGGGTGACAGTGTTCTTTCTCGATTTTCTCTCCACTCAGGATTCTCCCTCAGCAGAGCCCAGAAAGGGAGTGATTAAAGGGGGTAGAGTGAGGAGGCCCTGCAGTCCAGGAGGATTGTGTTTCAGTGCCCTCCAGCCTTTCTGTCATCCAATCTGCCCTTTACCTCACACAGGGAGCTCTAGGCACTACCCTCTGTGCAGAGTTTACACCTGAGACTCCTTCTCTCTCAGGACCAACAGGGCCTTACGTGTCCATGGTATGCAGCGCTCAGACTGAGGAAGAAACTGGGTTCCCACATATTTCCTTCCTGATTGGTGGATCTGAGCATCATGGATCCAGAGAGGAGAGTTGAGGTTGGGAGTGGATATTGCTCAGACTGTCCCCAGGTGAAGACCCTGGCAGGCTGGAAGAACTAGATCTGGTCCTCTGTGCCCCAAGTAATCCTTTTCCTTCCTCACACCTTCTGCTCTTTCTCTGTAGGGAGGTTGGCATGTAGAGGATGGGCTGCCAGCAGGGTAAGAGAACCTCTAGGGAATGGGCAGAGTAGGCCAGGCTAGGCCCTGCCTGCTGGGCAGCCCTAGCTCTACTGTTTGCCATCTGCACCTGGGTTTAGAGTGCTGTCCCAGCCTGCTCTGGGACTGGAAGCAGTGGGTGAAAAGTGGAGGTCACACTCCCTCAACAAGCTACTCCTGCAGGTTCTCTCCTGGGCCAGGGCTCTCAGAGTCCACAGCCCCCAAGCCCCTCTTCTGTGCCCAGGTAGGCCGAGGAGTCAGGAGGTGGGTCCTACCGGCCACTAGCCATGGCCATTCTGGGACATGTAAGCTGCCAGAGCCACCACCACGGCTACATAGAGACCAGCCCCCACAGCGATGGACAGAGTGGCCAAGAAGAGGGCCCGGCGGGAGGTGGTGCTGGCCAGGCGGAAGTCCCCTTTGGAGATGGCCTTGCTGGTCTAAGGAGAGAGAGGATGGATAAAGTCCCACCCCAGGAAAACAGCCCAGCCCACCACGTCCCTGATCCCATCTTGCAGATGGGTGTCAAACCCTAAAGCAAAGGGATCATAGTTGAAGAAACAGCCCGGGTGCACTTACCCCCTGGGAGAAGTAGAAGGCAGCAATGCCCAGTGGCCAGAAGCAGCAGAGCATGGAGAAGAGGGTGAGCCCAAGGTGGTCCCTGGGAGGCAGCGTGAGGAAGTTGTCTTCACTTTCGCTCTCCGTCGAGATTGCATCACTCTGCAAACCAGGGGAGTTTAGTGCCCACGTCCAGGGTTACCCCAGCCCTGTCAGACTGGCAAGAGTTAAGAAACAATAACAGTAAAAGATAACCAGGTGTGATGGTGCATACTTGTAATCTCAACACTTGGGGAGGGGCGGGGGCAAGAGGATTCTGAGTTCAAGGCCAGCTTGAGCTAGTGAGACTTTATTTTGTCTCATAAAACAAAGCAAACAAAAGTAATACGAACTGGTCTAGAGTGCCTGCTTTGCTGGTGGTGAGAATGGTAGGTTAGTTATCCTTCTACCTAAAGCCTTTAGAACAATGACCTGATGAGTCTACTTTTTTATTTATTTTTTTGCCAGTCGTGGGGCCTGAACTCTGGGCCTGGGCACTGTCCCTCAGCCCTTCAGCTCAAGGCTAGTGCTCTACCACTTGAGCCACAGTGCCACTCCTGTCTTTTTCTGCTTATGTGGTGCTGAGGAATCAAACCCAGGGCCTCATGCATGCAAGGCAAGTGCTCTACCACTGAGCCAAGTCCCCATGAAATTTTGATCTCTAATTAATCACTCAAAAAACTGGAAGTGGAGCTGTGTCTCAAAGGGGTAGAGTGCTAGCCTTGAGCAAAAGAGCCCAGGCCCTGAGTTCAAGCCCCATGACTAAAAAAAAAAAAAAAAAGCAATACTTCCAGTGCTCAATAGCTAGGAGCTTGTGTAATAAAGGAAAAGAATTCACAATGGAAGACCATGTAACTTTATAAATCCCCTTGTAGAATATATTAAATTACATGAAGTAATATTGAAATTCGATGATATAACTATGTACCCCAAGGCTTCTTTGGGGGTCAAAGAGACTTAGATGATCATTTACCAAAGCAATAACATTATCTTTGAGTAGTAAATAATTTCTGTTCATCATTTGGATTGATAAATGGTTAATCAAAGCTAGTGTTCTCTTCCTCCTCTTCCTCTTCCCTTCCTTCTCCCTCCTCCCTCCTCCCTTCCTTTCTCTCTTGGCCTTTTTTCAAGACAGGGTTTCCCCGCCTTGAATTTGCTGTGTAGCCCAAGCTGGCCTCAAACTCTTTCTTCTCCTGCCTCAGCCTCCTCAGTGTTGAGATCACAACCATGCACTATCACGCTGGGCTCCAAGCTTAAGTTTCTCAATGTGTGGGCTGTATGTATATCAGAACCTTTCCTTTGGTGGTTCCAGTCAAGTTTTTTTTGTTTTTTGTTTTTTGTTTTGTTTTTCCCTCTCAGTCCTGGGGCTTGAACTCAGGGCCTGGGCACTGTCTCTGAGCTTCTTTTTGCTCAAAGCTAGCACTCTACCACTTGAGCCACAGTGCCACGTCCAGCTTTTTCTGTGTATGTGGTACTGAGGAATTGAACCCAGGGCTTCATGCATGCTAGGTAAGCATGATCACTGAGCCACATTTCCAGCCCCCAATCAAGCTTTCTTAAATCTCACTACCTGGTGTATGTGTGGGGGCTGGTGGGGGGTGGCGGGGGGGCTGGGGTTTTGTATTTATTACACATGCTCACCTCCTCCTCTTCCTGGGTGTCCTCCTGGGCCTGCAGCTCTTCTTGAACTCCGTAGGATACAGTCTGGATGGTGACATCCTCTTCAGCTTGGCCGGGTTCTGTGCTCTGGTTTGGGGGTCCCACCTGGGGTTCGCTGGCCTCTGTGAAGCTGGTCTCACAGCTGCCTGCCCTGGGCTCCTTGACCTTGTCCCTCCCTAGGAGGCAGCTGGGCCTGTACCAGGCCTCCACTGCCAGCTGCAGGGATCCTGGGTCCAGGAGCTGGTGGGGACGAGTGGGGCCAGCACGGCCAAGGAGGTAGGAGTAGAGCTTCTCCTGGCAGGACCAGCTGGTCGGAGCCTCTGGGTAGTGATAGGGGCTGTGGAGATGGGCAGGGCTCCTGGATAGCAGTGGGTTTTGCAATTCACTCAGGCTCTCCATGGTTCAGGCTGCCACTGGGGAAGGGAATCCTCACAGAGCCTATGAGAGAGCAAGACAGATACTGACGCCAGGACACTGAGCATATGACAGGAAGTGCTATAAGAAAGCAAGTTCCAGCTAGGTGCTGGTGGTCCATGCCTGTCACCAGGTGGCTGAGATCTGAGGATTATGATCCAAAGCTAGCTCAAGTAGTAAAATCCATGAAACTCTTATCTCTAATTAATCACCAAAAAGCTGGAAGTGGAGCTGTAGCTCAAAGTGGTATAGTGCTGGCCTTGAACAAAAAAGCTTAGGGAAACCCTCTGACATCATCCTTACAAAAAATAAAATAAAATAAAATAAAATGCTTAGGGACAGTACCCAGGCCCTGAGTTCAAGCCCTAGATCTGGAAAGAAAGAACGAGGAAGAAAGGGGGTGGGGGATGGGAAGGTGGCTCAATGGTAGAGCGCTTGCTTTGCATGCATGAGGCCCTGGGTTCGATTCCTCAGCACCATATAAGCAAAAAGAAAAAAGCCAAGCCGGGCGCTGGTGGCTCACGCCTGTAATCCTAGCTACTCAGGAGGCTGAGATCTGAGGATTGCGGTTCAAAGCCAGCCTGGGCAGGAGAGACCGTGAGACTCCTATCTCCAATAAACCACCAGAAAACCGGAAGTGGCGCTGTAGCTCAAGTGGTAGAGTGCTTGCCTTGAGCTGAAGAGCTGAGGGACAGTGCCCAGGCCCAGAGTTCAAGTCCCACGACCGACAAAAAAAAAAAAAAAAAAAAAAAAGCCAGAAGTCAGAAGTGGTGCTGTGGCTCAAGTGGTAGAGTGCTAGCCTTGAGCTGAAGAGCTGAGGGACAGTGCCCAGGCCCAGAGTTCAGGCCCCACGACCGGACCTCCCCCCCCCAAAAAAAAAAGAGGAAGGAAGAAAGCAGAAGGAAGGAAAGAAGGAAGAAAGAAAGCAAGCAAGGAAGCAAGAGGAAAGAAAGAGGAAAGAGAAAGAGAAGAAAGAAAGAAAGAAAGAAAGAAAGAAAGAAAGAAAGAAAGAAAGAAAGAAAGAAAGAAAGAAAGGAAGGAAGGAAGGAAGGAAGGAAGGAAGGAAGGAAGGAAGGAAGAAAGAAAGAAAGAAAGAAAGAAAGAAAGGAAGGAAGGAAAGAGGAAGGAAGGAGGAAGGAAAAAGAATATAAGCCAGGAGCCAGTGGCTCACGCCTGTAATCCTAGCTACTCAGGGGGCTGAGATCTGAGGATTGTGGTTCAACGCCAGCCTGTGCATGAACATTCATGAGACTCTTATCTCCAATTAACCACCAGAAAACTGGAAGTGGAGCTGTGTCTCAAGTGGTAGAGCGCTTGCCTTGAGCTGAAGAACTCAGGGATAGCTCCCAGGCCCAGAGTTCAAGCCCCACAACTGATGAAAAAGAGAGAGAGAGAGAAAAAAAAGAATACATTTCTGTCCAGAAGGAGAAGTACAGGAGTATACACAGGGCTAAAACTGCAGAAAAGGCTTTTGAATGAAGATGTAAAGAAGGAGCAAAACTAACAATGCAGTAACCGGGATTTAGAATGTTCCCTAATGTCCACATGCTCAAGGCTTCACACTCAGCTTGGGGTGCTGGCTGGTGGTGGATATGTTTAAAGGGTAGAGCTAGAGTTGGGAGCATGGCTCAAGTGGTAGAGCACTTAGTAAGTGTGAGGCCCTGACATCAAACCAAGCCCAGCATATATAAAAAAGAGGTAGGACCTAGTGAGAGGTTTTAGGTCATTAAGGTCTTGCTTTGGAAGTATACTACAGGATGCTGGTGTCTTCCTCTCTGTTTTTCTTCTTGGCCACGATACAATGATTGAAGCATAGGTAGAAAGCAACATAGACTGAAATCTCTAAAACTGTGAGTCAAAATAAATTTTTCCTTTTTTTTTTTTCTTCAATGAAAACATCCCTATCCCACTGACAGTTCTTTTTGCTTTATTTTTCAGATAGGGTCTTTTTGTTCAGAATCAGCCTCTATGCATGATCTACCTACTTATGCCCTCTGTGGATAGCTGGAATCACAGACATTCATTACCATGCCCAGCTTAAACCTTTTCTCTTTTTAAGTTGATCATTTTAGGTATTTTGTTACAGTAACAGAAAGCTGACTAACACAGACGGGGGACACATATCATGCTGGGGGAAGAATTCATGTAAAGATCCTGTGGCTGGACAAAAAAAATTGGTAAGGATGAATGCCTGGGAGTCAGATTATAAAGGACAGCATGAGATGGTGTTTGTGAGTCAGATTCTGTGGGTCTCTGTGGTTTAAGGCTCCAGGCATCTCAGCAGGAGTAGGTTTGAGTTTGGTTGTGAAGCCTTTCTCATGTCTATGTGTGCACAGTGGATTGGAGAAGGCTAGGCTTATTGTAATGAAGAGGTTTTGCTGCAGGTTCAGGTAAGCTGAGGATAAATGGAACTCAATTGTTGGTGGAGAGAGAGGAAAGGAGGTGGGCCTTATGAAATGCTGACAGGATTTGATGGTCTGTGGGATTTGGGGTTGAGGGAGAATTTGTTCTGGGCTTGAATGGGACATATAGTCTTCTCCTGTGTTAGCTTGGTACATGGTCCATGCTCACAGCTGCCAATTCTTACCAGGGCAAATACAGCCTTAGGGAGATGTACCTTAGGCTAATTTCCCTTTTGTCACAAGGCAGATTGCAACCTTGGGAAGTTCCTGAAGGTTCTTAGCAAGGACTTCCTAGGTACTGAGGTCTGGACCCACATATGCTAGCCAGAAGTACAGACACATGCCAGGGCTGCCTTCCCTCCTTTAGCCTACCAGATCACCAGCAGGATACCTGCGAACACTAGTTACAATGAACACACACTCTCTGCGGTGTGACAAGTGGAAATAGGTGTGAAGAAAGAGGAGAGGCAAGCCCGGTGGGCTCAGGGACTCTCCCTTTCCTCCACCAGCCCCCTTGGAAACTGGATGGTGATCATTGTGCCACCTTGCATTTCTAGCTGAAGACAGGGAGTCAGTCCTGGCCTGGATGCCTCCAGTGCATCTGCATGCACTTCCGCGTTTCCTCATTCACAAAGTGTGGATGAAGATCCATGCCCACCCCACAAGGCTATTTTTAGCATCCAAAGGCGTGGCTGAGGTGCTGGTGCATTGTGGGTAAGTGGGAGAGGCTGCTGTTCTTATTTCCGGGCTGCAGAACTTGTCTTCACCCATTTAGGGTTGTACTGGCCTCCCAGTAGGCACTCTGCTAAGGACAGAGGGAAAGCATGGGAGACATTTCTGCTCCCAGGGCTGAGTTTATCTGGTCCCATCCCCAGTCCTCACCCTATCACAGCCAAAACCTGGAAAAAGGGCATTTTAATTCTGCTTCAAGAGACAAGACTGGAACCTAGAAAGCTGCTCCTGAGAAACTTGAAAATAGCATGGTTCTCTCCCAGGTAGGGACAGAGAGGAAATGAGCAGAAGAGAGAGGGTCCAGAACAACTGGAGGAGGCTCGGGGTGGGGGGTGGGGGGCCGCTGGTGGCTCACATCATTAATCCTACATACTCAGGAAACTGAGATCTGAGGATCGTGGTTTAAAGACAACCTTGAATAGGAAATCCATGAGACCCTCCAATTAACCGTCAAAAAGCCAGAAATAAAGCTGGCAGAGCACCAGCCTTGAGCAAAAAAGCTAAGAGACAAAGCCCAAGCCTTAAATTCTAGCCCCAGAACTGGTACATACGTATTCTCACATACACACAAAGATTGGAGGGGGCTCTGCAAGGTGGCGGGGCAGGAGGGGGGCGGGCAGAGTGGAGCTGTTACTTGATTGGAGGCAAAAGAACAAGAAGAGGCTGCTCTGGCTCTGAGCTCTGAGCCCTGAGAGCAGATGCTCCCAAGCAGGCCTCTCCCTTCTTGTCCCAAAGACCCAGGGGCTCACTTGAACACAATGGCAAAATGGAAAGCTTCTTGAATGCTCAACCATCAGAAAGAAGTTCAATAAATTATGGCACGAAATCTAGTGGTACAAGGCCTTCGCACAGTGTTTTATTGCAGTGTTGGGGAGAAGGAAGAAAAGAAAAGGTCTGGGCATGTCATTTCCACGCCACCACAATGGCAGCCATGATTAGGCCCTGCCTTGGCAGTGCAGGTGCTTTTCATTTTCTTCTTTATACCTTCTCCTTCCTTTTTCCACATTGATTTTTTTTTTAAAAGAGCATACACTACTTTTAAACAGCAAGAAAAAAAGAAGTTAAGTGCATTGATTTCTTCTGAACCAAATGATCTAAAATCAGTTTGAAATCTCTCCGAGCTCTAGGTTCCTTTTGGGCTTAGTGGCTGAGCATGTTATTAAAGCCGCACCTGCCCACACTCACCCCACACCTCCACTTCCACAAAGTAACTCAGTTAGTGGTTGCAGCACCCTGGCAAGAGTGATGGCTCCTCCCCTCCTCAAATACGAAAGCCATGCAGGAGTTCATGGTCAGATTCCAGGAACCCAATTTCAAGTCCTGGTCAGGAATAGGGGACAGTTGACCTCCAGAACTAGCCTTCTCTGCCTTCTAGCCTGTTCTTTGAGTCTGCCTCTCCTTACCCTGAACGGATCAACTTACATTCAAGACAGAGCTGTTCTTTTTTGGGGGTGGGGTGGGGGAGGTCATGGGTCTTGAACTCAAGGCCTGGGCACTGTCCCTGGGCTCTTTTTGTTCAAGGCTAGCACTTTACCACTGTGAGCCATAGCACCACTTCTGGTTTTCAGGTGGTTAATTGGAGACAAAAGTCTCACAGACTTTCCTGCCCGGGCTGGCTTTGAACTGTGATCCTCGATCTCAGCCTCCAGAGTAGCTAGGATTACAGGCGTGCGCCATCAGCACCCAGCTAAGGCAGAGCCATTCCTATGGCCACCTTAACTGTGTGATCTCACATGGGCTGTGTGTGCTTTCTAGACTGGTGTTGATCCAGGTGCACCAGCACTGGTGAGTGTGCCTGTGTCTGTGCATTCATGCGTATGTGCATTTGTGTGTATGTATGTGTGTCCTTTGCTCTGGAGGACAGACAGAGCTGGGGATTCTGAAGCTAAGAAAGCTACTCTGGGTTCTGTGGGTTTGGACCCCACAATGGGAGATGGGGAGAAGGTGGCTCCATGAAACTGGAGCCCCTGGGGATTGTCTCCTTCTAAGCAGAGAATTTAGCAGGGGTAAAAGTTTCCACTCCCAGTCTAGGGCCAGGCATCCATCCAAAGATCCCCAGGAGTTCAATTACTGTCTTCCTCCAAGTGCAATTGCACTGGAATCCAATCATACACAGGAACTTTGGTTTCCTTATCTAGAAAAAGTATGGGAGAGCTAGGAGTTGACTGTAAACAACTCAGCTCTACAGTACCCTAGGAATCTATTGGGAGAAGAGGAACAATAACTTAAACTTGGGATCCAAACTGTTCTAAATGCTCCTTTGAGCATAACATTGGACAGGGGCTTTCTCTTCCAGCTGTGGCAGACGGATTTGTGTTCACACACACACATTACCAACAATTGTTAGGAAAGCTGGGGGCGGGGGAGAGACAGGGAGGGAATGGGGCATGAAAGAATCATCAAGGGAGTATGAATTCAAAGGGTCAAAATGCCAACATCTCAGAGGAGAGAGAGGCCTGAGAGGAAGCCTGATCCTTGACAGCATGCTTTCTTTCCCGGCCTTTTGGATGAACTTGGGGCTGCTTCATTACTGAAGCGCCTCCAGCAGCATCAAAGGATGGAGAGAAAGATTGGAGTTCAGGGCCTAATAAGGAGAGCCCAGAGATTTCAATTTGGGATCTCTCTAGGGCTATACCCTAGAAAACCAGATACAAACTAGTCCTCACAAAGACTGAAGCCAGGGGCTGGGCATCAGCGGCTCACACTTAGGAGGCTGAGATGTGAAGATCATGGTTTAAAGTCAGCCCAGGCAGGAAAGTACATGAGTCTCTTATCTCTAATTAACTAAGACAAAGCCAGAAGTGAAGCTGTGGATCAAGTGGTAGAGTGCCAGCTTTGAGTGAAAAAGCTAAGGGACAGTGCCCAGACCCTAAATTCAAGACCCACTGCTGGTGCATGCACACTCTATACACACATACCACCACCACCACCACCACCAACAACAACAAAATCCCCCCACCAACATCAGAAAAACAAAGACTAAAGATAGGCTTGGAAGCCACCACTCTAACTAGATGAGGGTGGTCTGCACATAGCTGAGCAATCTGCCTGAAGCAACAGTGGCAACAGTGGTCTTCAAGTTAGTGGTTCTCCCAACAAATAAAACTTTACAGCCAGCTAAGTGCTGGAGGCTCACATCTGTAATCCTAGCTACTCAGGAAGCTGAGATTTGAGAATCACAGAAGCCAGTCTGGGCAGGAAAGTCCTTGAGACTCGTATTTCCAATTAAGCAGAGAGAGACAGAGAAAGAGAGAGAGAGAGAGAGAGAGAGAGAGAGAGAGAGAGAGAGAGAGAGAGAGAGAGAGAGAGAGAGAGAATGGAGCTGTGGCTCAAGTGGTAGAGTACTAGCCTTTAGCAAAACGGCTTAGACAACACCCAGGCCCTGAGTTCAAACCCCAGGAACAGTGTAGGAGCATACAGCCCCTCCCTTGCATAAACCCTATAGCTGATTGAAACTGATTGTTATGCCCTGACTTTCAGATGAGAACTGAAGCTCAGGAAGGGTCAGGAGCTCTCCCAGAGATTATATCTGAACTCAGGTTTAATTTAATCCAAAGTCCGAGCTCTTTTTAATCACACTTGTCAGGGTGTAGCTACTAAGGTCATATAAATGGCTGGGGAAGGGGGATTGGTAGTGGGAGGAATTGAATTTTTCAGTAGGGGGGGGGATTATTTTGCAATTTGAGAGTGTCTTACTATATATGTAGCCAAGGCTGGTCTTGAACTCCTGTCCCTCCTGCCTTTGTCTCTAGAGTGCTGGGATTATAGGTATATAGGCCACCAAACCAGCTAAGCATTGGTTTTGAATGAGTTAAAACTAGTCCTCACTGAAGACTATAAGAAATGGGAGCTAGCAGAAAAGATGAAGAGATTTTAGGTGATTTAGCAGCCCTGGGGTGGCTGCCTAGATAACCTTTGAAGACCTGCATTCTAATAAATATAGAGCCAATCTGAGGATCCTAAGAACTATCAACACTATCTCTCAGTGCAACAGGAGAGATTGCTTTAAACTGAGAGATAAAAGCCAGAACTTCCTAGTAGGGCAGGAGATTAGACAGAAATGATTAAAATCTTTAAGAATAGGTGCTAGACCATCTTTTAGTCAGATAACACATAAACGGTTTTGCAACTGTGCAGAGCTGTGACTGTGGTAACTGTTAGAGGGAGGCTTTGGGCTGGATGGATGATTTTCAGCCCATAAGCAACAGAGCTACCAAACCAGCCTGGGGCATTAGCCCTGCTTGCTGCATCTGCCTCCAGGGGTGGGGACAGCAGTGGGGTCCTCAAAGTCAAGCAAAACTGGGAATTTCCCTTTCTCCTTTCATGTTGCCTAATCTGCAAAAACAATACAACCTCTTCCATCTTTATTGGCTCCTAACTCTTCATCTTTCTTAACATCAATGTGTGTGTGTGTGTGTGTGTGTGTGTGTGTGTGTGTGTGTGTGTGTGTGTGTGTTTACTAATTTTGAGGCTTGAACTCAGGGTCTAGACTCTATTCCTTAACCTTTTCACTGAAGGCTGGCACTCTACCACTTGAACCATAGCTCCTCTTCTGTTTTTGTTTTGCTTTTTGTTTTGATAGTTAACTGGAGATAAGAATCCTATGGACTTACCTGCCTAGACTGGCTTTGAACCATTATCCTTAGATCTCAGGTGTATGTGTGTGTGTGTGTGTGTGTGTGTGTGTGTGTGTGTGTGTGTGTGTTGTCCTGGGGTTTATACTCAGGGCCTGGGCAATGTCTCTGAGCCTCTGTGCTTAAGGCTAGCTCTCTACTACTTAAGCCACAGCACCACATCTGGCTTTTCTCTGAGTAGTTTATGGGAGATAAGAATCTTACCAACTTTCCTGCTTGGGCTGGCTTTGAACCTTGACCCTCAGATCTCAGCTCCCTGGGTAGCTAGGATTACAGATATGAGCTGCTGACATCTGGTCAGATCTCAGTTTGAGTAGTCTGAGTAGTCAGTGTAGTTAGGATTACAGGCATGAGCCAGAGGTACTCAGTTCCTAACAGCTCTTAATCATACTGTAGTCTCTTAAAAGAAAAAAAAGAAAAGAAAAGAAAAGAAAAAAAGAAACCACTGTGGTAATGGGCAAACAGGGCTGCAAGTACTTTGACTCCCCCCATGATGAGGTGGAGGCTTGTGCCTTCCTCTGTCACCTGCGGAGCTGTGACTGCTTCACCCCCAGAGCATAGCACAGAGCACAGAGCACAACAGGAAGCGATCCTGTGAGACTCCCAAGGTCAGGTTATGGAAGCCCAGGTAACTTTCACTTTGACCTTGGCACCCTCCCTTGAAACCTTGAGCTACCCTATAGGTAGCTGAACTACTCAGCATCTTCCACACTGGAGAGGCCAGGTGTGAGAACAGACTACTGTCAATGGAACCCACTGAGCCACCCGGCCATCTTCAATATGCTAGACATCTGAGTGATGCCATCCCAGGCTCTCCAAACAAATCCATCTGTCTCCAGGTGGGTGATCACTCAGCCAGCTCCCGCCTGCATTCCTGACCCCTCAAAGTCATGAGGGATGTGGAAGGGAGAGGTAAGCCACAAAAGTTTTGCAGATACCTGGAACATCCTTCCTCTGTGTCTTTAGCTTTCTCAGTTCCGGACCCTCTCTCCATCACTTCCCAGCCATATTTCTCAGAAGCTTGGCTCACAGCAACACTTTAGCTCTTAACTCAAAAGGCCACTTCCTCTGGGAGGGCTGCCTCTATGTCTCTGCACCCACAATCTAGATTTTAGCCTCCCTGGTTATCTGTTCTCCAAGACTTCACACATTTTCTCCCTAAGTGCCTATTGCTGTTTCTATTTATATATGTGTGATTGTTGATTAATGCCTTTCTCCCTTACCAGACTGTGGGTTCAAGGGGTGGGGGACTATGTGTTGCTCATTCTTGCATTTCCTCGCCTGCTTTATAGTAGGCACTCGGCTAATATCATGATGAATAAGCCATTAGTGAATGAGATAGATGTACTGTACTGAGGTTCTCTGGTAAGAAAGTACTTTCCAGAAGTGGTACACACCTGTAATCCTAGCTCTCAGGAGGCTGAGGCAAGAAGGTCATAAATTCAAGACCAGCCTGGATTACATAGCAAGATCTCAAAAAATAAAAATAAAAAAATAAAAAAATCAGCTAAGCACTAGTGACTCATGCCTACAATCCTACCAACCCAGTAGGCTGAGGTCTGAGGATTGAAGTTCAAAGCCAGCCTAGGAAGGAAAGTCTGTAAGACTTAGCTTCAATTAACCAACAAAAAGCAGGAAGTAGAGCTATTGCTCAAGGTAGAACACTAGTCTTGAGCAAAAAGGCTCAGGGAGGCTGGATGCTGGTGGCTCATTCCTGTAATCTTAGTGCTCAGGAGGCTGATATCTGAGGATAGTGGTTTGAAGCCAGCCTGGGCAGAAAAGTTTCTGTGAGGGCTGGGAAGGTGACTCAGTGGTAGAGCGCTTGCCTTGCATGCATGAGGCCCTGGGTTCGATTCCTCAGTACCATATAAGAAAAAAGAAAAAAAAAGCCAGAAGTGGTGCTGTGGCTCAAGTGGTAGAGCGCTAGCTTTGAGCTGAAGAGCTGAGGGACAGCGCCCAGGCCCAGAGTTCAGGCCCCCACGATCAGACCCCCCCCCCAAAAAAAAAAAGAAAAAAGAAAAAAAAAGTTTCTGTGAGACTCTTTTTTTCTTTTTGAGTGGTTTATTGGAGATAAGAGTCTCATGGACTTTTTCCTGCCTCGGCTGGCTTTGAACCATGATCTTCAGATCTCAGCCTCCTGAGTAGCTAGGATTACAAGCGTGAGCCACCGGCGCCTGCTCTGTGAGACTCTTATCTCTAATAAACCACTCAAAAACCAGAAGTGGCACTGTGGCTGAAGTGGTAGAGTGCTAGCCTTGAGCACAAATTGTTCAAGGACAGTGCCCAGGCCCTGAGTTCAAACCCTACAAATGAAAAAAAAAAAAAAAGAAAGAAAGAAAAAATAAACCAAGAAGGGCTGCTCACTGGTGGCTCCTACCTGTAATCTTAGAGGGCTGAGATCTGAAGATTTCAGTTCAAAGTCAGCCGTGGCAGACAACTCTGAGAGATTCATATCTCCAATTAATGAGAAAAAAGCTGGAAATGGAGCTGTGGTTCAAGTGGTAGAGTGCTAAGCCTTGAACAAAAAAGCCAAGCAAGAGTACAAGGCCCTAAATTCAAGCCCCAGTACTGGCACAAAAACAGACAAACAATACCAACAACAACAACAAAAAGGCTGGAGTTTTGGCTCAAGTAGTAAAGTGTCTGCCTAGAAAACTGGAAGCCCTGCGTTAAAACTCTAGTACCACAAAAACCAAATAACCCCCCCAAAACAAAAGAAGAGAAAAGTGCTTTCCAGGAGCTGGGGTAGAGGTAACACCTGCTGGAGGCACATTTAATTCTGCATAAAGCATTTCTTGGGCAGTCAGTTCCGACTACTTCTTGGGATGCAAAAATAGTCAGGTAGCACCTGCTATGAGAGGGCTGGGAAACCAGCCTAGCAAAGCAAAGAGCCCACAGAATGGAAGAGGTGCTGACAGAGCACAGAGGACAAGCATCCCCCATTCTAGGATGGTCGTGGGTGGGGGAAACGGGGAAGATGTTTCTCTGAGAAGGCAGTATCTGAAACAAATCTCAAAGGTTCAATAGGCATCATTTAGGAAAGACAAGGAAAGTGTTACCTTTCTAGAGAGGAAGCATCACAAACAAAGGTGGGTAGAGACAAACAAAGGGTATGTGTGGGTAGAGAAAGTCGGAGTGGTTTGGTGTTGATGGAAACAGGAAGGTGAGATGGGAAGGCCATCTTAAGCCTGTGGGCAGTGGGGAACCGATGATGGGCCCTGCTATGGAGCAGCAATGGACAGAAAAGATTGAATGAGAAATGAGTGAGAAGGAAGGCCAAAAGTCTTGCTGAGTTTATCATAGCTTCACATCTATTCACAAAAGCTAAGAAGTGGTTGGGTGCCAGTGGCTCACACCTGTAATCCTAGCTACTCAGGAGGCTAAGATCTGAGGGGCATGATTCAAAACCAGCCCGGGCAGGAATATCCATGAGATTCTTCTCTCCACTCATTCACCTAACATATTTTAGGACAGTCTAGAAGAAAGGAGATGGAAGCCTCCACAAAATGATAAGAAGAGGAAAATGCTAATTATCCTGATTTGATCAGTTCATGTTGTAAGTGTTGACATATATTGAACTTCATTAATATGTACAATTAATATGAGACAGACAGACAGACTATGTAGAATGTGGGAGAAGATGAAGACCTGAAGTTTGTGGTAAAGTGGAAATGAAAGAGAAAGGAGTCAAGTGATTTTGTTATCTAAATAAGAAAGAACTTTCTAGGATCCAGAGTCTTAGACAGTCACTTCAGGATCTTTCTTTCTTCCTTCCTTCCTTCCTTCCTTCCTTCCTTCCTTCCTTTCTTGCTTTCTTTCTCTCTTTCTTTTTGTCTTTCTTTCCTTCCTTCCTTCTTCTTTCTTTCTTTCTTTCTCCCTCTCTTTCTTTCTTTCTTTCTTTCTCTCTCTCTTTCTTTCTTTCTTTCTCTCTCTCTCTCTTTCTTTCTTCCTTCCTTCCTTCCTTTCTTCCTTCCTTCCTTCCTTTCTTCCTTCCTTTCTTCCTTCCTTCCTTCCTTTCTTTCTTTCTTTCTTTCTTTCTTTCTTTCTTTCTTTCTTTCTTTCTTTCTTTCTTTCTTTCTTTCTTTCTCCTTTCTTTCTTTCTTCCTTTCTTCCTTTTTGCCAGTCCTGGAGCTTGAACTCAGGGCCTGGGCATTGTATTTGAACTTCTTTTTGCTCAAGGCTAGTACTCTACCACTTGAGCCACAGTGAAGCTTCTGGCTTTTTCTGTGTATGTGGTACTGAGAAATTGAACGTAGGGCTTCATGCATGCTAGTCAAGCACTCTACCACTAAAGCACATTCCCAGCCCTTCAGGACATTTCTTGGGATGCAAAAATAAACATAGAAGGTAATGTGACCAGTTGAAAACTAGCCTGGAGCTTTTAATCCTGCTGCCTCAGCCTCCTGAGTATTGGGATTATAGGGGTGAGCCACCACACTTGGCTATCTTTTCCTTTTTAAGCTTATACTCAAATGATTGGATACACACACACACACACACACACACACACACACACACACACACACACACACACACACACACACAAAATTGGGGAGAAAATGAATGGGCCAGAAACTTTGAGGGGAATCCTACAGTGATAAAGAGAAGATTGCTTGATGAAGGAACCAGTGCAGGAAAAGCTGCAGCCCCAAATACTAGGGGTAAACAGTTCTCCCTGCCCCACCTGCTGAGGAGATAAATGACAAACTTACTCAACTGCAGAGGAAACGCAGAGCAGCTGCTGGTTCTAGTCAACACTGAGCTGCATTCATATAAGTACAAATAGACAGAAAATGAGATTGAACAACAATGCAATGGAAACAAAAGAGAACGTTTTAATAAGCAGATAGAATGATCAGTTCACTAAAATTTCAAAATCCTTCAAGTTACAGAAAGGATCCTTATAAGGCTTTTGAGTTTATAGTCTGAGAGAGATATCAGGACATTGCTAAGAAGCTTCTACAAAAAAAAAAAAAAAAAGAGTATGGGGCTGGGAATGTGGCTTTGTGGTAGAGTGCTTGCCTAGCATGCATAAAGCCCTGGGTTCCATTCCTTAGTACCACATAAACAGAAAAAGCCAGAAAGGGCGCTGTGGCTTAAGTGGTAGAGTGCTTGCCTTGAGCATAGAGAGGCTCTAGTATAATGCCCAGGCTCTGAGTTCAAACCCCAGGACTGGCCAAAAAAAAAAAAAAAAAAAAAGAAAAAGAAAGAAAAAAGAAACAAACATCAAAGTTTTTGAAACTAAAAATAAGTTATCTAAATCTTAAAAAATCTAACAGAAAGATTAATGAAACGGACTCAGATAAAAACTAACCTGTTGCTGGGCACCAGTGGCTCATGTTTATAATCCTAGCTACTCAGGAGGCTGAGATCTGAGGATTGAAGTGTAAAGCCAGCCAGGGCAGAAAAGTCCCAATGAAACTCTTATCTCCAATTAACCACTCAAAAATCAGAAGTGGTGCTGTGGCTCAAGTGGTAGAGTGCTAGCCTTAAGCAAAAGAAGCTCAGGGACAGTGTCCAGCCCTGAGTTCAAGCCCCAAGAAGGACACACACACACACACACACACACACACACACACACACACACACACACACACACACACACACACACACACACACACACTCACACACGGACAGAATTAAATAATAATTAATTAAAGAAGCATCAAGTTGCACTTCATAAGTGCCTGTAATTATTATTTGTCCACTAAAAAATAAATTAAAAATAATTAAATAGCCAGGTGGTGCTGATGGCTCACACCTGTAATCCTAGATAGACAGGAGGCCGAGATCTGACTACTGTGTGTTGTAGCTAACCTAGGCAGAAAAGCCCGTAAGACTCTTATCTCTAACTAACCAGCAAAACAAAAATGGAGCTGTGTCTAAAGTGGTAGAGCACCAGCCTTGAGCAAAAAAGCTAAAGGACAGGGTCTAAGCCCTGAGTTTAAGCCCCAGTACCAGCACTAAATAAATAAATAAAGCAGAAAGTGTTTATTGAGTTTAAAGAAAATACTATTTAGACTGAGAAGACTGACCAAGTATCAAACTGCAGAAATAAGCACATGGAAAAGCAGGATGGGAAGAAGAGGGGGAGTTTGGTTTGAGCATTTTCTTTTCTCTTTCTTTTTAAATGTAGGCACTTATAGCTCTGAACTTCCAACACTGCTTTTGCTGTATCCCAGAGGTTCTAGTAGGATGTCCTTCTACTTTATTTTCATAGGAACGATGAGTTTGGTTTGAAAGTGCCTTCAGGATGCTTAGGGGAGAAATTCTGCCAAGGAATTGAATGGGTGCTAGTGGTCAGGTCTGGAGAGAGATTTGAGAATCATTGAAGGACTGTTGGAAACAGAAACAAAGAGAAGTGCAGAGGAGGAGACCAGAAAGGAGAATTCCAAAGAGGGAGAGAAGCTCAGGAAGGACAGATTAAACAGCTGGAATCCATCTCTGCTTCTGTGGGAGGTGTCTTAGTTGCTGTCTTCCAGGGAGAATCAGTTTACCTCTTTCCTATCCTTTGCCATCCTGGGCTCCCATAGGCCAGACTGGCCTTTCTTTCCAAGCCTAGTCTTTCAGATATGTGGCTGAAAATGGTGAAAATTGTTGGGAAGGTTGGGATGGTGACTCTACTACCCACTTTCCAGGTGGAAATCAAATCGTTATTTTTGCTGAAATAACCTGTCTCTTCACTGAAGCAGCTTATTCTGAACCACTTAGAAACAGTGCATCTAATCGTGGAAGATAATATACCTAATGGAGAGGTAGAGCATCAGTTCTGGCTTCCTGCTTAGTTTGCTTGGAGTGGGGGTGGGAAAGTGAGGGTGGCAGTTACAGAGAGAAGGGAGAAGACAGAGTGAGAGAAGCAAGGAGGGTATTAAAATAAAAGAAGCAGCGAGGAGGGGATAAAGGTGGCTCATGGAACCTGCCTGGCAAGTACAAGATACCAGGAGAGAGAGAAAGGGAAGGAGGGAAGAAGGAGGAAGAAAGGGAGGGGGCAGGGAGAGAGAGGGAAGAAGGGGGAAAGAGAGGGAGAGAGAGAGAGCAGAGAGCGAGCAAGCGAGAGAGAGAGAGAGAGAGAGAGAGAGAGAGAGAGAGAGAAAAGGGGGGGTATGCAGGGATGTAAGCCCTGTTTTTGTTGAGACAAGATCCTGGCCTTGAACTTAAGATCCTGCTGTATCAGCCACTGCTAGGATTATAGATGCGCACTGTGCACCACAACACCTATCTTAGGAACACAATTTTTGTGGTCTTCTGGTTTGCAGCAAAGAAGTTGTCCCAACTGAACCTTAGAGAGGGCAAGAAGATTGGAAAATGCAGGTTTTGACAAGGGTATTATTTCTCCAAGCTAAGGCTGTTTCTTTTGTGTCTTTCTCCCTGGAGTAGCATACTTTGGGGCTGGAAGTTCCTCTGGGACTCACAGATGCATTGGCCTTTGAACTGGAAGACAATTAATGATGTGCTCATGTCTCTGATATTCTCTTCTCTGCCGTTTTGTGGCATTCAGGGGAAGGGACTTGCATGTGTGTGTTTCAACATCTATTATACACACAAAACATACACATACAAACTTCTAACACCATTTCTTTCTTTTCTATATTTTTTTTCCTCAAGGCTAGTACTTTACGACTTAAGCCACAGCTCCACTTCCTGCTTTTTGGTGGTTAACTGGGGATAAGAGTCTCACAGATTTTCCTGTCTGGCTGGCTTCCAACTGCAATTCTCAGATCTCAGCCTTCTGAATAGCTAGGATGACAGGGGTGAGCCACCAGTGCCCAGAAATCATCCTCGTTCCTTCCTTCCTTTTTTCCTTAATTCCTTCCTTCCTTCCTTTCCTTTCCTTTACTGGTTCTGGGGCTTGAACTCTAGGCCTGGCTGCTGTCCCTAAGCTTTTTGTGCTCAAAACTAGCACTCTACCACTTAAGCCACAGCTTTACTTTTGGCTTTTGTGGTTAATTGAGGATAAGCATCTCACAGACTTTTCCTGCCGGGGCTAGTTTTGAACCGAGAACCTCAAATTTCATTCTACAGATTAGTTAGGATTACAGGCGTGAGCCACTGGCACTAGGCTCCCTTATCTTTTTGCTCTACCACTTGAGCTATACCTTCACTTCTGGCTTACTGGTGGTTAACTAGAGATAAGAGCCTGAGCTGGCTTCAAACTGTGATCCTCAGATCTCAGCCTCCTAAATAGCTAGGATTACAGGCATAAGCCAGTGGTTCAACCTTTTCTTTTCCTTCTGCCCACCCCTCCACATTTTTTTTTTTTTTTTTGACGTGAGGCTTGAACTCTGAGCCTGGGTCCTGTCCCTCAGCTCTTCAGCTCAAGGCTAGAGCTCTACCATTTGAGCCACAGCACCACTTCTAGTTTTCTGAGTGGTTTATTGGAGATAAGAGTCTCTGCCAGGCGCTATAAGCCTAGCTACTCAGGAGGCTGAGATCTGAGGATCGCAGTTCAAAACTAGCCCGGGCAGGAAAGTCCGTGAAACTCAGGCCCAGAGTTCAAGCCCCACAACTGAAAAAACAAACAAACAAGAATCTCATGGACTTTCCTGCCCAGGCTGGCTTTGAACCACCATCCTAAGATCTCAGCCTCCTGAGTAGCTAGGATTACAGTGTGAGCCACAGGCGCTGGCTCCTAGCAGCCATGCTTGAGTCTCATTTTGAGGCCTGGCAGCGTCTCCCAGCATCACCCCCACCCCCACAGGAGGAGTCAGCAAAGATGGGGAGAGCAGGAGGGAAACTCAGGAAATAGCCAATGGTTTTCCTTGGTTGGGAGAGGAGCCTGATGTTATCTGCCTGGATGACCACAGCTGCCCTGAGCCCAAACAGCTCTAGGGTTGGGTGGACACACAGATAGCTGCAGATGGAGGGGGCATATTGTCTTCAGCCTAGTAGAGGGCCAGCTCCCCCACAGACCAGTCCTGCAGAAAATAAAACCCCTGTCTCTGCCTGCTATTGCTGCTGCCACTGCCACTTGGTTATGAGGGTTAGTGACTGTCCATTAACTCGGGAGAGCTGAGTCTTGCCAGTGCAGCGCCAACAGCTGGGAGCCAAGAAGCGCTGATGTTGGGAGGGGAGACTGGTCCCCCTCCCTGGCTGGACACTCAGAATAAGTCAGGGAGGTCACTGGCATGGCTCACTCAGCTCTACCCAAGTGCCAATTAACTAAGGTTTTCCTGAGCATTGCCCAGGCCTGTCACAGTTGAGGGAAATTATTGTCAGAGAAGCTCATCTTGTTTTTATAAAAAAAGAAAGAAAGAAAGAAAGAAAGAAAAGAAAGAAAGAAAGAAAGAAAGAAAGAAAGAAATCTCTTTGTAGGGATGAATCTTTCCAGGCTGTCCCCTCCCTCCTTCAGTCTTCCTAGTAGGGAAATCTCAGCCACTCAGGATCCTTGGGAAAAGATAGCAGGGGGTCATGTCCCCAGCCAGTGGCTATTAACAAGGGTTATTGGTGATGGGGATGGTTCCTGGCATCCTGTTGGGTAGATCCTACCATCTTAGCCTCTCTCTCTGTATATATGCATACATATATATGTATATATTACACACATACACACACACACAATCGCAACCATGGCTTTCCTAGAGAAATAAGGAAGAGAGCATTCTTGAGAGAAAACAAGTTGTATGTATGCCTTTTTCTGGTTCTTATTGCACCTTTCCACTTCATTCATAAAATCCAGTTAGTCATTGAAAGGCTATTATCTTGCTGTTCAAATCAGGTTAATAAAAGTGGTATTCTGTATTCCAGGAGGATTGCAAGGGTCCTTGGGCTCAGGACAGCCTCAGAGAGCCCCATGGAACGTCAGGGCTGGGCAATCTTAAAAAATTCATATTGTCCAAGTCTTTTCCTTTACAGAGGAGAAAACTGAGGCCCGCAGAACATAAAAGACCTGCTTGGGACAGACACTGGCAGCTCTGGGACCAGAACACTGGGGTCCCCACTGCCAATCAAATGCTTTTATTCTGATACAATTCCACATCTCATTCCCTTATTTTACACCCAATTACTGAATCCTTACTATCTTCCAGGTGCTGTGGGGGAAGGGATGTAGAGGGAAGCAAAGAGATGAAAACAACACTATCCCTGCTTTCAAGGAGCTGTTTTCCCATAATTCTGTGATTGGGGAGGGGGAAAAAGGATAAAAACTGTGACTCTCATCCTATATTATCATCTATAGGTGATGATGGCGGAGGAGAAGGGGGAGGAAACCCTTTTATCTTCTCAAGATTTATAAACTGGAACTCACTGATTCAGGGACTCCAAGAAAGCCAAGGACAAAAGGAAGGAGTCATGGCTGGCCTGAGAGAAGAGGGATAGAATGACAATGAATAGGTCACCTACAGCCAATCTGGGGGCAGTGAGGGTAACTCACATTGGTATGGGTGGGACTCTGTACCTCTGATCTCATACTTTGTTTCAGAGTCTCAAGGCAGTCTCTGAGATGAGCAAGAAGCTCTGAGTTCTTATCCCACCTTAGGGATGAGGAAACTGAGGTTCAGAGAGCTCAGGGAACCTGCCAAAGCCAGTAGATGCCAGAAGCTAGCCAGCAACTCCAAATTCAGGGCCCCTTCTCTCACTGGGGTTTTGGGGAGTTGTACTGGGTTGGAAGGTGGTCAGCAGTAGGAAGCAGTGGTCAGCCACAGCGGTAAACCAAGGTGTCCACTACGCAGTTTTATTTAGATTCCTACATTCTGCCTCTCATAGAACTCTGCTCTGAAGAACTGGGAGCACTTTGCAGGCCCGAATGAGCTCATTCAACATGCTCTTGCCAGAAAGACAGAGAACAACTCCAAATGGAGAGACTCTGACTAGGGTCACAGCATGAAGGCATAAAATAGAAAACAGTTCCCTTACTCTGTCCTCTGGTGTCAGGGAGTATGCTGCAAAGCTGGCCATCTCCCACGGGTGTCCAGAGGGCCACGGGATGAAGCACAGATGTCTGCTGGCACCTCTTTCCTTCCCTGGAGGTGTGGGTTAACCCGTCCTGAGAGGCTAGGCCCTTTCCTTAGCCCGTGGGCCATTTCTAGGGTTAGGGAATCTCAGAGCGGAGATGACAGCCACTCCCACCACCCCGGAGACCAGGCTTGGGTAGGAAAGGGGAACTTGGTGAACCCCACTCCGATTTATGCTAAGGGGGACCAGGGAGTCCGCGAGACGCTCATCGTCGTGGCTGCGCCCGGTGGGCAGGGTGTCCCCGAGCTACCTGAGGTCGGGGTCAAGGCCTGGTGGGTGGGGTCAGGGTACCCAGGTTCGTGTCATGGTCCCGGTCCCCCCCCCCCGCAGGGCTCCTCCTGGTGACCCCTGAGTGCGGGGAGACGAGGACGGACGTGGCATGAGCTCTGGGGGAGCGGAGCGCAAGGTGCAGCCGGCGGGGACTCGGAGCTCCATCTCCCGAGAGCTCACTGCCCGCCCCGGCCCCGGCCGGCTCCGCGCTCCCGCGGCGCCCCCAGACGGCCCCTTACCTGTCCCGCAGCGGACGGTCCCGCCTCCTCCGAGCGGCTCCGGGGCCCGGCATGGGCCGGCTGGCGACGGCGTCCCCGCCTGGCGGCCGCGGCGGAGCTCCCGGCCCGCGTCCCCGCTAGCGCCGCTTCAGCACCGCGGACAGCGCCCGCCCGCCGCCCGCCGCCGCCCGCCCCGCCCGGCGCGGTCCCGGGAGCCCCGCATCCCGGCCCCGCCGCCGCCGCCGCCGCCGCCGCCGCGCAGCCCTCCGCCCGGCCCGCGAGGCTGCTCCGCGCAGACTTGGGGGTGCAGCGAGGAGGATACCCCTCTTCCCCGCCTCCCGCCGCCGCCGCCGCCTCCCCTCGCCTCCGAGCTCCGTGCTCCCTTCCACGCTCCGGAATCTGCCCGCCAGGCACTCCGGACCCAGCTCCCGGGAGGGGCGGGGCGGGGCGGGGCGGGGAGGGGCGGGAAGTCGGGGCGCCCGGGGGAGGCGGAGGGGCCCGGGCCGCGCTGCCGGAGCCCAGCCCTTTTTCCCGGTCTTTCTCCCCTGCCCTCCTAGGGCGCATTCCCAGAAACCACGCGCGGCCCCTGGGCTTTCTGAAGCATTTTTGGATCTCCCTAGGCGCCCAGGCTCTGAGTTATAATAATGATCTGCCCAGAGAGAGACACAGAGAAAGAGACACAGAGAGAAAGAGAAACGTGAAGCATTTACTGAGTATATACTATGTACTATACAACACGCCAGCTTATCTTTTAAGCCAACATAATCTCATTATTATTGTTATTATTAGCCAATCCTGGGGCTTGAACTGAGGGTCTGCTCTGTTCCTGAGCTTTTTTTTTTTTCCCTCAAGGCTTGCTCTCTAACACTTAAGCCACAGCTCCACCTTCGGCTTCTTTGGTAATTAATTGGAGATAAAGGTCTCAATAAACTTTCCTGCCTGGGCTGGGTTTAAAACTTGATCCTCAGATCTCAGCCTCCTCAGTAACTAGGCTTACAGGTTTGAGCCACTGGTGTCTACCTTGCTCATTTAATTTCTTTTTGGGGGTGGGGGTGGGGGGGTTGGTCATAGGG